>NC_084815.1:14137431-15356806 GCF_963583255.1 Pyrus communis
ATTTGTAGAATTTCTTCAAGCATGTCTTCTTTAAGCCATAAGAGTGATGATGGTGTGCCGCCGTTGTATCGTCAAGGTGGGTCTTTGAGTAAAGTGTGCTACTTCAAGGATGCTCACTTCAAAATTAATTTTGATGACTTGTTTAGAGATTTCCTCGAAGCATATAGGCACGTCATTTCGTTTGGGGTGCATGTGAAGCATGTTAAGAAAGATGGCAGTCGTGAGCCATGTAGTGGGGCTCGGAGAACCATCAAGTTTCACCTCTATTACTTTGTGTTGGGATTTACTTTTTTCATACTGCATTTCTTCCAAGAAGTGCTTTATTCTATGAAGTGCGCCCTCACTCATTATTCTCTAAATGCGGTATGTGTGATGGTGAGATTCCTCAACCTAAGCCAATTCTTTGACTTGGATCTAACCGTCAAAGAATTTTGGTACTTCTTTGACATAGGCCATATTGATAGAGTTGGCTAGCTGCGCATCCGCCATAAGCTCTTTGATCATTCGAGCAAGGGAGATCATGATTGGGCTAATGAGACTTTGGAGATAAGTGGAGAGTGGGAGTCTAATTCTTCCCCTGAGCTGCGCATTCCAATGATTTTTCATCTCTGATAAATTGACTGCTTAGTTTCTAGGCTGCTTTGTGCTTTGCTGAGCTGCACTTTGATTTGTTGATTATCCTTCTCTGCTTATGTAGATTCGGAATTTGGCTCAACTCCTAAGATTACTCCAGATATAAAGAAGGTGCATGTTGCTCTAGGTATCCCTACTGAGTACCGTGAGTGGCGTTGGCTACTTAGTCCTCTTCACTGGGAGAAATGTGGGCTACCCCTAAGAGAAGAGATAAAGCGGATCAAGGCGGAGGTATTAGCTCATCTCATCGATGTCGTGGAGCCTGCTATGAATGAAGGTGGAAAGAAAAAATCTTCCACGCCTACTCAAGAGATGTCGTTTGAGAAAAAGCTAAAGACTTTCTCCACTGCTTGTGAGGGTCCGCCTAATACCGATAAACTAGTGATTACCTTGATTTCTTCCAATGAGAAAAAAGATGAGGCCGCTAGATCTGAGCTAATGACGCCTGTCATGCTGAAGGTAGTTAGGACAATTGTTGATAGGATTGATCAGCGTAGAGGTTCCGTCGTGCCCTCAGTGCTAAAATTTATGCCAAGACATCTGTTGGGAGCTAAGCCTTGTTCATTTTCGGAGAGGCTTGCTACTATGAAGAACAATAAGGTGGACTCCGCTGCTAAATTGGGGCAAAGGCCTATTCCTCTTGCTACTGAGACCGGTTCACCTATTGAGAAAGAGGAGATTGCTAGCATGGGCAGTTATGAGAAATCCACCAAGCCTGTTTCTGGAATGATTGCCGAGTTCTATGCACTTTGGAAGCCAAATCTGCTTGAAGACATAGACACGTGTCCCAATCTTGTTAATGGCGTTAGAGGGGTTATTTGCCCAAGTTCCTTTACGAAGCATACGACCTAATGTAAAATGGATGCTCTGCTTGCTATGATGCAGAAAATGATGATTCTGGCAGCCGAGTCTATGCTCCTTAACCAAAATAATACCGAGGCTGCCAAAGAGATGACAAAGATTATGGCAGCTGAAGCTTCTTCTTCTGTCTCTTTAATTAAGAGGTTGAAGTCTGAGCTCATCACTTTAAAGGGGTCCAATATCTCTGCCCCCACTTCTCTGGAACTTCAGACCGCTCGACAAAAGATCGTTAACTTAAAGACTAGGCTTGACGCGATCTAAGTTAAGTATGAAAGTGCATAGAAGGAGATTGGATGTTACATACCTCAGATTCAAGATCTTGAGCGTGTTGTTTCTGAGCTTCATTCTACTGTTTACACAAAGGATAAAGAGTTTATTGTTGTCTATAATCAAGTGATCCACTTCAAGAAGGTTATCGATAGGTTTGAGCCCCAAGTGTTGGAACTCAAAGGTGTACTAAAGATCAAGAAAATTTTGAAGAAGGATGTGGATAAGCTGCAATGCGTTCGTGTTAGTATGCTCAAGGAGAACAAGCAACTAAAGGGTGAAAAGGTGAGGCTCGAGGGTTCGCTTATTCAGAGTCAGATCAATTTCTACAAGCTAGGCTATATAGGCCATCTCTTTGGTAAGCCATCTGACTTTGAGTTTGTTGGGAAAGACTTCGAGACCTTCTCTATTTCTTCTGAAAACTTGCTTGCCTTTACTTTTGATGCTTCCATTGGTGAAGTAGTCTGAGAAGTTGGTGCCCAAGCCGGGGTAGCCGGGGGTGAAATGCTAGATGATGCCGCAGCTGAGAACATCGTCACTGCTGAAGGTGTGGTGACCGAGTAGTCATGGAATGTCCAAGCTGCTGAAAAGTAGTCTTACTTCTAGGTAGCCTTTAGGATTTTCTTTGTTTTCCTTGTTGCATTTTTGCTTTGCTTGAACTCTTTCGGCCTTTGCTATTTGTTTATCAATTTTGCTAGAAAATTTAATAAACTTGCTTCCTTCACTTTTCTTCATCTTCGCTTCTTTTGTTTACGCCTAACCTTTGACCTTTAGACCAGCGGCAGGTATGCTGCTTTTCTATAAGCAGACAGGCCCACATAACCTATGCAGCCGTAGGTGTTGGTGTAGAACTTTTGCAAAGTTTTTAGCCATAGGGTCGACAACCAGACGCCTTATTTACAGAAACAGACGAGTCTATGTGACCATTTGACTGTTAGCCTTGGTTATCTTCAATTCTTTGAGTTGTGTGGCTTGCATCAAAACATACTAAAGATTTGTGGGTCATGAAATTCGCTAACCTTTCGTATCAAAAGTACGCAGTTGTATAGAATTTCGTAAGCAAAGGTCTGAGAGAACTCCTTGCTTTTTATGTAACCAATTTCGTGGGTTGCGTAACATGTATCACAACACTTTAGGAATTAATGTAGATCTAAACAATCATTCCACGCTTGGAAAAGGTGACACGTATCAACTGTGTAGTATGTTGGCAGTAGATAGAGCTTCGTATATGCACGCTAACTGTTTAACATTTCACAAAAATGTGAGATTGTATAAGTTTAGTGTGTACTACTCGAAGGGCAAGCCGTAAGTAGTCTTTTGGAAACCGTAAGATACCTTAGTGCACTAGGTAGCAGCTTTAGGGTTCCACTGCAGCCATCCATATGGCGTACTGTGTAATGTGCCTCCTTCGTCTCTGAAGCCCAGTTCCCTACAAATTAAGCTAAGAGACCAAAAATCCCTCAGTTAGTTAAGCCTTGAAAAAGACCATTTTGGCTACTTCTAAGAATCCTGGCACAAGCTATTGTGCACCTAATTACACTAGGGTAGCTCGACTCATCCAAGTCTGGATATTCAGAGTGTATAGTTTATCCTCCCGCATCAGAGAGTAAACCCATGTGGGTGTCGGGGAATTGGTTTACCCTCTCGTACTGAAGAGCATGGTTGGTCCCCAAGAGGTGCAATTCCTACGATAAGTCTCTAAGAAGGGTACAATCTTCATTTGAAATATGGGAGTGATCAGTTGTTATAAGCATGCAGCTGAGCCTGAGCCAAGTTGTAAATTACTTCTAAATTCCTTATTGAAAAAGGAGTGAAACGAACAAAAACTTAGTTATAAGATAGGAACTACATAACAACTAGATAGTTCTTGGCTAGAGTCTTCGGGCATTGATGTAGCGGGAGGTTACGTATGGTACTTTCTCAAATTGTAGATGTTCCACTGCTCGATCTCTTTGTTGTTCATGGTGGTGAGGGTGTAACTACCCTTGCCTCCTGCTCTGCTGATCTTGTATGGACCTTCTCAGATAAGATTCGTCTTCTTGGAGCCTTCTTTGCGGGCCATGATAAAGGTTTTTCTTGGGACTAGATATTCAATCTATAACTGCGGATCTTGGTCTGTTTTTGTAGCAGAAGAGGAGTTGTTGCTGGTAGGTTGCGATGCGGGTGATAACCTTCTCGCGTTTCTCTTCTGCCAAATCTAAGTTTGTGACCATCACTTTTCTGTTATGCTCGATGCTCGACAGTAGAGTACTGATACTTAGCACGATGATATTAGGAGGGATGATTGCTTCTAAACCAAATGCCAAACAGAAATGAGTCTCACTGGTTGCTCATTCTTTGGTTATGTGATACGCCCATAGACATCTAGGAAGTTTGTCTGCCCATTTTCCCTTTTTGTTGGAGAAGGATTTCTTGAGGCAGTTAAGAATCATCTTGTTGGATGCTTCGGCCTGCCCATTACCTTGGGGATACCTTCGCCAAATCTTTGCTTATGAATTACAAGCCGTTGTCTGTGATGATGGATTGAGGGATGCCAAAACGGCAAATGATGTTCCTCCATATGAAGCATTCTATCTCCGTTTGAGCTGTGGTTGTCATGGGCTCTGCTTCCACCCATTTGGTGAAGTAGTCAGTTGCCACAATTATCATGTCTTTGCCCCCAATAATGGGCAACATTGGCCCTACCAAGTCGATTGCCCACTATATGATTGGCCAATGACTCGTCTGCGGGTGTAGTTTGCTGGCAAGTAGTGCTGGTACCGGCTTGTAGCATTGGCAACGGTCATACTTTTGTATTAACTTCTTAGCATCTTGATGCATAGTAGGCTAGTAATAGCCTGCGTTAAGCTCATTTTGTGCTAAGGATCAGCATCTGGAATGATTTCCACAAACACCTTCGTGGATTAAACGTAGAACCTTTTGGTCATTGGGAAGCGCTAAGCAGCGAAGATGTGGTCCAGTGTAGGATCTTCGGACGAGAATACTGTTCCACATGCAGTGACATGCTGCCTTTGTTTGAAGCTTTCTAGACTCCTATCTTTCTATAGGGAGTGTGCCATCAACCAGGTAGTCTATAATAGAATCTTGCCAGTTTCGAGTTGTACTAACCTATAACAACTTGGCTACTGGCTCCGCATCTATGATTGGCTTGTCTAGATATTCCACTGAAATAGAGCATTTGAGTTAAGGCTCGAAGGCAGAGCCTAGGGAAGCTAACGCGTCTGCGTGGGCATTGTCTGCTTATGAAACTTGAGTGAGGGTTTAAGTCTGAAATGCCTCAAGTTGCTTTCCTACCTTCTCTAGGTATTGCGCCATATTCGGATGCTTTGTCATGTATTCCCCAGTAGTCTGGTTGATGATTAGCTAGGAATCAAAATGAATTGCAAGCCTTTTCACCGACAAGTCTTTTGTCATTCGAATGCCTGCTAATAGAGCTTCGTACTCTGCTTTTATTGTTATATTCTTTAAAGCCTAGAGTCATTGCCTGCTCGAGCATTGAACCGTTTGGGGTGTCAAGGACCACGCTTGCTCTCAAGCCTAATTGAATGCATCATCGACATGCAAATGCCAGAAGTCTCTAGGCGTGGTCAGGGTGTGCTCGGTTGCCTTTGGGGCGTTGTTGGATCGCTCTGTGGTGTCCTCTAGGCTAAGCGTGAATTCTGCTACGAAGTCCGCCAAGGCTTAAGCCTTTATCGTTGTTTGGGGTTGGAAAACTAAACCGTATTGGCCAAGTTCCAATGCCCATTTCATTACTCCTTGAGAAGCATTTGGACCATGTAGGATTAATCGTAGAGGATACTGAGTTATTACGATGACTGTATGAGCTTGAAAATATGGTCTGAGCTTTTGAGCCGCAACAACTAGCACCAAAATTAATTTCTCGAACTTTGGATATCTAGTTTCCGCATCGAGAAAAGCTTTACAAGTGTAAACTACCGATAGTTGGGCCCCTAGATCTTCTCGTATGAGGTAGAGTTCACCATTACTTCGAAGACTACCAAGTAGATGTATAAGTCTTTCGTTGCTTCCTGCTTGGATAGTAAGGAAGGTGATGTGAGATACTTTTCCAAGTATTGGAAAGCTCATTCGCACTCATCATCCCATTTGTCTCGTTGTGTCCTCTTGATTGCTTTGAAAAAAGACTTGCATTAATTGGTGGACTGCGAGAAGAAGCGGTTGAGTGCAGTTGTTGGTCCTATCAAGCTTTAGATCCCCTTCAAAGAAGTTGGAGACTTCATTTCTAGGATTGCTCGGATCTACTTGGGATTGCTTGAATTCCTCGTTGGGATACTAGGTACCCTAAAAATATGCATGTAGATACTTTGAATGTGCATTTGGCGAGATTGAGCTTCATCTTGTACTTTCTAAGGATGTTGAAAGTTTCCACCAAGTTGTCGATGTGGTTTAATCGCTGCTTACCCTTTACCATGATGTCGTCGACATAGACCTCTATGGTTACTCCAATTTGCTTCTTGAACATCATGTTTACCAATCGTTGGTATGTGGCTCCCGTGTTCTTGAGGCCAAAAGGCATGACCTTGTAGTAGTAGGTGCCTCACTCGATCATGAACGTGGTTTTCTCCTTATCGGGCTAATGCATGGCTATTTGGTTGTAGCCGAAGTATACGTCCAAGAAACTGAGCGACTGGTTCCCAGAAGTTGAATCTACTAGTAGATTAATTTAGGGAACTCGATAAAGATCCTTCGAGCATGCTTTGTTGAGGTCGGTATAATCCACGCAAACCCTTCATTTGCCTTTCTCTTTCTTCATTACTAGTATGATGTTGGCAAGCCATGCTGAGTATGCTACATCTTCTATGAATCCGACCTCCAATAGCTTGTCGATTTCTGCTTCGATGATTGTCACTCGTTCGGGTGCGAAATGTCTTCTCTTTTAGATCATTGGTTTGGCAGCAGGGTTGACGTGCAGATTTTGGCAAGCTATCTTGGGGTTGATGCCGAGCATGCAAGAATGATGTGTTCGACATCCTCTTCGAGTTTTCATCCCAGCTTGTCTGCTAGTGCATTTACTTAGACACCATCTTCCTAATCCGTCTGCTGTAATTGTTATTTGGTAGCTTCATCGTCCATTTGGACCTCAGTAGCCTCTATGGGGGTAAAGGTCTTCTTTTTTTACTCATTCAGTACTTGCACAGTGCCTCGTCGAGATATGGTCTGATCAGACTTGATTTCTCTGATTACTCATCCTAGGATGCGTAATCAGATTTTTGATACTTAACAGACGTTACGACATCCAACTTTATCAGCCAAGGTCGCCCTAGAATCCCATTGTAGGGAGACAAGTCACTTACTATCGTGAACATCGATTTTGAGATAACTGGCAGTGTTTTCATGTCAAGTATAATGTTGCCGATGGCAGTCGAAGTGTGTGTATTAAATCCGGTAAGTACCTTCATTCAATGTATGATTGTGTTTTCCATGCCCATCTTCTAAACTACTGAGAACTAAAGTAGGTTGATCACATTGTTGTTGTCAACCATCATTATGTCAACTATAACAGGGGTTAGTTAGACAGATACCACTAGTGCATCATTATATGGGAAGTAGCCGCCTTCGGCATCCTGCTCAGTGAAGCCAACGATGGGTCCAGGTTGGGTATTGACTGCCTGGACTTGTGAGGCTAGTAAAGCCTGTTGGATTATCTTCTTCTTGGAGTTATTGGTGGCCTTCAATCCAGATTGTCTTGGTCAGTGGCTCTTTGTCGGCATCTGCGTTTCTTCTAGGATGCATAGCTACCTTGTCCAAGTATCTATCGACCTTGCCTTCTTTCACCACCTTCTCTAGGTAGTTTATCCAATTGTAGCAGTCGTCAGTTGTATGACTAGGACCTCTATGGAATTCGCAGTACTTAGTGTGGTCCAACTTAGAGGTATCTCCCCTTGATTGTTTTGGCAGCTTAAACCATGGTTCGCTCTTAATGTTGTGGAGGATTTGGTGAATTGATGGACGTAGAGAACTAGTGGCTCAATCCAGCTCAATTTCTCGCAGGTTGCCAATTAAACTTGACACACAGAAAGAAGCAGTCACTTAATTTCTCACAGGTTGCCAGTTACACTTGAGTCGGATTGAGCGATTGTTTCTCTCCATCTGTCGTGCTGCCTACTCCGATGTGAGGTGCATGATACTCCTTACGGGCCTAGCAGCAAATAAACATTTCACCTGGAAGGTTGCTCATGTTAATTATCGGAGTGTGGCCCTAATCGTGATTGTGTATACGTCCGTGGGCCTAACCAAGAATGCACGCTCATTCACACACTAAGATTGGAGTATACGCTATCTTAGAGGCCTAGTCGGGAGTGTAAGCTGGAAAAGTTTACACTATCTTGGTCAGGGGGCTGCTTGTTGAAACGTTACTGGACAAGTTTATCGTCTGCTATTGTCCTACTTCGAGACACCTCGTATGGGGCATGTTGCATCTTGGTACGTTGTAAAAGCTAATTCACCAAGGTCGTTTGCTGCGTGAGGGCGCTAATCAACTCTATGAGTAGTGGCTCTTTGGACGGTATACGTCTCTTTGAGTAGTGGAAATGTAATGGGCCTTGGGCACGAGATTTGAGTTAGGATATGTCAAATCTACACAGAAATAAGGTGAAAATATCTTCGGTTCAATCGTCGATCTAGAAATTTGAAGCCGAGACTGTTGAACAAGTCTTGGGCCGGTTGGGATTGCTTTGAGGGCTACGGGAGTAGGCTGGACCTCGGATTGGAGCACGAAAATTGGTTGGATCATCGAAAAGAGTTGGGTCGTTGGTGTGGATTGCTTGGCATGCGATGCGAGTGGGTGTTAGGCCTAGGCTTGGCTCAGGAGCACACTGGGCTAGCTCTGGCCTTGGACCCGTGAGCGTTAGGCTGCTTCTCCTACCTTAGCTGCTTGGGCTTGCGCTATTGAGGTAATAGCTCGAGCTGGCTCGCGCTGGGCCTAGTTTAGCTGCCTTGCAGTGTGGGCTGTAGATTAGGCCGTGCTCCAATTGGATGAAGCTTGGGCTGCTTCTAGCGCCTGGGCTTACTGCTGCAAGTTGCGTGGCCCTAAACTATTGGCTACCTCACTGCTCCCTGCTCATCATGGTGGCAAAGTTGCTCATCTTGCCATCATATTGAGCCTCGTGGATCGTCATGGTGGGGCTACGTCTCGTCCTTTATCATTTGATCTAGATTTTTGGGCATAGGAAGTTCCGTTCATTGTGGCTCCCGAATTTCCCGTCATTGTATTTTCTCCTCACCTTTATTCAAAGAATTAAAAAATTCTAGGAATAAGAAAGTATGAAAAACTTACGAATGAACGAGAAACTTTGAATGTGAGAGTCTTCTTCGAGCGTATGAATCAAGCTCTCAATGAAAGCACCAATTTATGGATGCAAATTTCCACTATTTTCTCCTTTGACGAAAACGCACCTGCAAAATAATAACACCTAAGATTAAGGCCAAAAGCCTCATGCGCCATGATGAATAGAGGCTAGGCTTTGGCCGAAGAATCTCTGATGACAAAGTTAGAATTCTGAAAAGAATGTGTTTAAGAGTTTTCTGGTAGCTAATGGCCTCGCTTTTTAGTGGGAGAATAGGGCTATTTATAGGGGAGTGACCGGCCCTATTTGGAGAATAGAGGCTGGCCATATTTGGTCAAATTGTGAGTATAATAGCAAGATATTATGTGAAATAATATCTTGCAATTAACTTGGCAATTAAACCTAAATTGAATTGGAAAATTGGGAGTTACCTTTTGAATAAGGATTTGATGAGGAGTGATGAGAGTGATTTGAATAAATACCATTTTGATCACCTTTGACTCGATTTATCCGTTATTGTCCATTGCATGCGTGTGGAAATCCCAGTGTGACTTGAGGGTAATTTTGTCCTTTTTACCCAAAAGTCCATGTGTCACCTCCATAATTTTCTTGATTATTTTTGGCTCCACATAGATGGGTGTTGTTGATCTAAGGGTTGCGATGACTTGATCTCGAATGAACGAACGCCTCAAAGTTTTGGCTTGCAACGATGGAAGAATTGGCACGTGTAGTGGTGCTTGATGATTCTTCTCAAGAACAATGAAGAACACAGAGGATTTTCTAACTCTTTTGAGTGTTTGAAAGTTTGGGAACTTAGGTGTTTGGAAAGGCTCTAGACCTTCAACGTCTAGGCTGTGAGAAAGATTTATGGCCCTTTCCTTTGTCTTGGAACCTCCTATTTATAGGCTCTCCAAGCTTTGCCTACGAAAGAACCAAGACTTGATTTGTGTCTCGATTCGTGAATTGTGACTTTACTCCATCAATTAATATTTGATATAAATACATATAAAACAAATAAATTCATTCATTTAAATTGATTAATTTGTTTAATTTAAATAAAATCAAATAATCCCTTTTAGCCAGATGTTGACACGTGTAATCTTGATGACTCATCTGGTTTTTATGAGTCACATGTCATGTGTATAATTTGTGAGACACATGGTACAAGCCACGTAAGCCCTCACATGCGTTGTTGAACATTTATTTTCACTGAAATTTGCATGTCTACAAATGCCCCCATTTCAAGGCACGACATACGTATACATGTGCTTGCCATGTGTAGAAGATGTATTTTTGAAGTCCTTCAACGTACATGTCAATTCAATGGCCGTTAAGGCTTGATCTTAAATTTGGCTGCAAGTTTCTTCAAGGCCCGTAGAGGCTTAGTTCAAATTGGGCTAAAAATTTCTTCAAGAGCCGTCAAAGCTTTATCTTGAAGGAAATGAGACCATGAGGAAGTTCACGTGGCGGGTGGTCTTCGGCTTTGTTGTGGTTGAATATAATGTGTTGGTAAACATCTATTTTCACCAAAATTTGCATGTCTCCAGTACCTATTGTCAAACCTAATGCAAATAATAAGATAGGGTAGGAAACTATTCAACCAATTAAATCTTTTTAATGATTTCTTATAAGTCTCGGTATTGGAAGAAGTTTGAAATTTTTGAATTTATCCTATCACGTTACTTGAAGATAAAGATTCAAAATAACTTGTTTATTTATTCATGTTAAAACTCCTCCACGTTTTTAATATATGCATTTGTGCAAAAAAAATATAAGAAACTGTATACACAGTATATTATTATATAAAATATATAAAGTGGTTCGATCAAGTATATATACTGATCTTATCTTCGACATTTTCTGACTTTGCTCTAAGCTCTCACGAGTATTTTATGAGGTATATAGATGCAATAAGGAAATGCTAAAGAAATAAAGGAGACTTGACTGAAAAAAAAAAAAAAAAAAAAATTAGGAGACTTCAATTATTGGGAGCGTGCTGATGACACACTAATTGGCTAGCTAACAAGAACTTGACGCATTAATGTATTGTAGCAATTTCTAAATCCACTTGAAAAATCATATAATATTTTTTCTTCCAAGTTAACTGTGGCTTACATAATTTGTTTATAAATTAATTAGGGCTGGTATCACGCGGTTACGATATAATAGTTAGGGCTCCTCAGTACATACTTGGCACATGGTGTGGTTGTACCAACCATGCATATGCTTTGAAAACAGCTTTAACGAAGTATATATGATTCATCTCTTAATTACCAGATTATTGGGGCTTTCTTCTTCTATGTTGTTTTGATACCCTTTAATATTATTGAAGTGGAATTGGTTTGTTTAGCTTAATACTCAAATTAATTACTTGAACTTTTTCCAATAACATATTGTACGAATGTAACAGATCGCACAGAAGTTGAAGAATCAACTTTACAACTTGCATATCATCACTAAATCATTTATTCCATTTCGCACATCATGTTCATCATCACTTCGATCAGTTGTTATGATTTTTTTTTTTTTTTTTTTGTCGAACAGTTGTATGGGTTTGATGTGACATCCCACATCGTTTAGGGGAGTAATCCTTATATGTATATTCCCATCTATACCTAGCACAAAACCTTTTGGGAGTTCACTGGCTTCGGGTTCTGTTGGAACTCCGAAGTTAAGCGAGAAAGGGGCTAGAGCAATCCCATGATAGGTGACCCACTGGGAAGTTGCTCGTGAGTTCCCAAAAACAAAACCGTGAGAGCGTGGTTGGGGCCCAAAGCGGACAATATCGTGCTACAGTGGTGGAGCGGGCCCGGGAAGTGATCCGCCCCGGGCCGGAATGTGGCATTTGAACTTTGAAGTAAAACACATATATAGATGCCTCCTGAATCTATTTATTTATTTATAATGAATAAGAAAAATAAGAAATACGAAATTTAGGAATAAGGAAATAAGGCTATCCCTAATGCCCCCAAAATTTGGTGTCTAATAGTCATCTACTTAGTACTACGGTTTACTGGTATTCCTCTTCACTTGTAAGTGAGAAGTCTTATGTTCGATTCTCGCCAAAGCAAACATGAACCACATTATTGTTAGCCCATTGTGTGGCTAAACCTCACCCCCTTCCCTTAATGTAATGTAGATAATATCGTTTGTTCAAAAAAAAAAAAACAAAAAAAAAGAAGAAGAAGAAGAAGTCATAGTTCACTCTGAATTTGATTCAATCTCTCTCTAATCCACTTAAAAAGTTGGAATTATATATATCACTTTTGTGCTATATGTAAAGTCATGTTCAGTTTTGGATATCTCTGAAGTTCAGGGTGAAACCTTCACCTTTAGAAGACACAAAGGTTATAACTCTAAAATTTGTTTAATCTCTCTCTCTAATGCATAAGAATTAAAATTGAAAAGTTAAATTTAACTCTGTATGCATTAAAAATATTATAACTTGCACTGCCACATTTGGAGTTAAATATAATCTTATACCTTTTGAATTGAAGGCAGCCGAATGAATAGGAATCATATCAACTGTTTGATCCCATTCTTGATTTTGAGGTATTTGATTACTAATTTTAGGTTGAAAATCACATATTATTTTATTCCTAATGTGCTAGAAAACGTGGGAGGTTATAAGTTTGAATGATTCACCACCTTCTCATGGCATTAATGTTTTTAGGGACAAGTCATACACGTGCATGCCATGATGTGTATAAGATTGAAGGACATAACCCATTTTTCAAATTATCAAATTTTATATGTAAGAAAGACATTTTGAAACACTTTTTAACCCATTTAGACAAAATAAATTATTAACACATTCATTTGTGGTGAAAAAAATGGATAAATACGATTCTACAAAGTAACATTTATCATGACTATGATTGAATTCAACAGCCATATGATTTAAAATTTGGGTGATTTTTGGTACAAATAATATTTGGGTGAAGACCTATAACATAGACGGTTGGATCATTGAAATATAAAATACGAAGTGAGCTCAACGAAAATGTGTCAAAATATGTGTCAAAAAGTTGATTCATAGCAATCTCTAGTTTAAGCCAAATAACAACTCCACTATAGCTTGACATATAAGTAGAAGTCAAGATAAGTAATTTAGTTATTAAATTGGAAAACGAAATAATGTGCAGCCAACAAGAAGAGAGGAAATTTGAAAAATGAGTATTGATTAAGCATCTCCTTTAATTACATCAGTTTCATGTATTTACAAATATAACACACAAATTAATGGGTTGAATTCCCACCAAAAACAAAACTTTGAACCACATCTATCGATCACTACAAAAACTGGTCAAAATAAAGGAATTGATTCCACTCATGTACGAGTCATATTAGATTTCTTATTAAGCCATAAACAGTGACAAGAGCCATAATAAAGGAATGATCCATATGAGGCTCCACTACCAATGTAAGGACATCATCTCCAAAAACTACTCCTGAACTGATGCGAGATTTATACGCACACAAATTAAACCCTCTTTTTGTCAATTGTAGTATATGTATAAGTAGGGATCGTTCTGGACCGGGGATTAGGAGGGATTGTTAACCACTTGGATTTGACTCAAAAACGTAAAATAACAATATGAAACACTATACTAGACTCAAAGAATTCAAAACTAAACTTTAAAACACTAAGACAAACCAAAAGACTCAAAACAACACAAACACACTCAAATCTGCCTAAAAACCACTTTCTGGGCAGATTTGAGCACAAACACAAATTTGGACGAAATTAAGTAATAACTTGACTCAAGAACGTAAAAACACAATATAAAACACTAAACTAACTCAAAGAATGTAAAACTAAACACTTAAAACATTAAAACAAACCAAAAGACTCAAACATCACCCAAAACACTCAAAACTGCCTTAAAATCACTTTCTGGGCAGTTTTGAGCACTTTGGTGAATTTGGACGAAATTGGGTAATAAATTGATTAAAAATACTTAGAAACACAAAATAAGATACTTTCTAACTAAAATGGACAATAAAGTAAAGGGGGATTTGGTTTTTGATGAAATTAAATAAAATGTACAGATTCTAAGTTAAAACAGATAGTAAAGATGAATTTGATGAAAATGAATGGATGGGAACCTAGCTAAGGGGTTCATCTCCATACATGTTATACTTGCATAATGAAATGATTTCCAATTGCATTTCAATAAATCATGATACTCAACACCCCAAGTTAACCGTGATGCACTAATTAACCTTCAAATCTTCCTAACGTTATTGAATTGGATGATGCATGCGACAATTCAAAACATTCCCCACAAGTCCTCAACATGAATGCATAGAAGAGGTACAAGCAAGAATCATTACGCTCTATGAAAATTATAAGTGTTGACGAGGCATTCGTTACTATGATTGCATGAAACTTATGCCAAGAATTTGTTTAACGCGATTGTTTATAAGCAACCTCCACTACTTGCGAATATAAGTTCGTAACTATTAGGTGAAACTCACTTATATTCTAGCGTCATATTCATGCATGAAAATTAAGCGCGCATTCTCAATAAACATACATAAATAAGTTATCAATCAAACGGTTAAACAAATTGAATCCACAACTTATGAAACGCAATTAGAAGTAATCAAATCAAAATGCAAGCATAAACATATATTTCGAATCCCCCCCCTAGCCAAGGGGGGTTTAGTTGAATTTAAACATTGGAATCAAAGAAACACCTAAACATTCCAACAACTCAAACTTGAATTGTATGAACGTTTAGGCACTCTTCTCTTCCATTCCTCATACGTACAAAACAAAGAGTATTGAAATTAAACATTGAAATCAAAGAAACACCTAAACATTCCAACAACTCAAACTTGAATTGTATGAACGTTTTAGGCACTCTTCTCTTCCTCTTCGTTGTAGCACAAGGTCTAAGGATAGTTTGATGGTGTGAATGGTTTGGGGAGTGGTTGGAGTGGCTGCAATGGAGGAGAAAAGTGTTTTGGTGGCTGCAATGAGGGTGTGGAGAGGTTTTGACGAATTTCTGGAATATGGAAGGGTGTATGAATGAAATGTGTATGCAATGGATGCTTATTTATAGGTGAAATGGGGGAACATGACAGCTAGGAGGGAATGTGGCTGCATGTTTGAATGATTAAAGGATGCATGTGGGTTGGAATTGCATGTGCAATGAATATGTGGCTGCATGTGCAAGGGGACAATCTGAAAATGCATGTGAAAGCATGTGTTGGCTGCAATGATGAAATGGATGGGAGTGCATGTGGCTTAATTAATTAAAGGGAGTGCATGTGCAATGTTTTAAAGGATGGAATGCATGTGAATATGATGGAAATCTGATGGGAGATGGAATGGGATGTTTTGCATGTGAATTAAAGAGTGAATGCATGTGCAATGACAGCTAGGTTGAATATGCATGTGGAATGGCTGATTTATTTGAAGATGCATGTGCAATGAAGTGGAATGACAGCTAGGTTATGATGATGAATGCATGTGGCTGATTTAATTGAATAGGAAAGCATGTGGATTTAATGGTTTAAAGGGTGAATGCATGTGGATGCATGTGTTGATGAATGGGAGTAGGAAAGGTTTAAATGTCCTAAAACTAAAGGGAACAAGGTTCCAACACTTTGGTCTTCAATTAGGTCTTCAATTTCGTCCAACACTTTGGCTCCAAGCATAAGCTATCCATCCTTAGCCCAAAAGTGCTCCAAAAGTCTCCAAAATGCATCTTTTTGCTCCTTTAGCCCTTTGGACCTACAAACACACGAAAATAGCTTAAAGTACTAAAATAACTAAAGAAACATAACGTAAATGCACGAGAACAAGCCATTTAAGTCGCATGAATATGCTCCTATCAAATACCCCCACACTTATCTTTTGCTAGTCCTCGAGCAAAACAAAACAAAAGAAACCAAAAACAAAACAAAACGAACAAAACACAACCTATACCTTCCAACAATCGTCTCAGGGATTTCCAAAGCACATGACAAGTTAAAAATCATTATTCCCACAGATTTTAGCCATCTTTACACTTAAGTACATTTTTAATCATAGTCACCACATACTAGTTCACAATTAAGCATTTAAAACCATGTTTTGAATGTAGTAACATGCCTTAGAGAATTCCCTCAATTCCTTACTAGATGTACTCTCGTTTTTCACACAGATTTTCTAACTTCACACCCTACACTAGTTATATGTGAGAAGATTGATGTAAACATGAAAACGAACACTCACATATATGTATCATAAAGAGAGCAATTTCTGGAGTTAATAAGCATGTTTAGGTATGATCTCATGAATGGAATGCTACTACTTAGAAGCGAGAACCAGTGACACCATAAGCTTATACCAAGTTCAAACTCCACAAATTGAAACACATAACAATCAAGATAGAAGTCAAAGGGTTGTAACGAGGCTAGGCTATTGGCTAACAATGAAAGGTGAAGGATAAGCAAACATTCTTAAAGCAATAGTGAGCAAGTATTGAATTAGGTACTTAGAATTCCCTTTAGAACGCAGAAGTCAACTTTGAACACCCAAGGGGAAGTCACAAAACTTAGGGCCATATTCAACTTTTTGGGCCCTTTCTTCAACAATCACACTTGTGAGTCCATTCTCACTTATTTTCACTCTTTTTCTTTCTTTTCTTCTTCTTTTTCTCACATTTTTTTTCTTTTTCCCGTGCCTCCTTTAAGACTTAGGCACATACATACACACAAAAATCCCTTCCCCCACACTTATTTTCTGCAACATATTAATCAAAAGGAATTCATTATCCGTCATGCTTACTATGCTTCAAGAACAAGGGTACGGATGGTCCTAATCTAGGCTAGGTGAGGATGATATGGGTTAACAAAGAACATGGGCTAAACAAGGCTCAACGGGGTTAAAACTTACAACATATACGAAATATGGGAAGTAAGGCTATTTGGCTATGGTGGCAACTACACAACTTCATCTTGATATATGTTATGCAATTCAATGTCATGCTTTGAATGAAACGGATATAAGTTCTAGCATTTAGTTCTATCATGATACAATTGCATTCTAAGTAGCAACCAAGCAAGGATAATGAGATCATGCAACAACTTTAGAAAACAAAGAATCACAGAAAATAACTCTCCAAAGAAAGTAATGGCTCGAGTCTCACAGGGATGTAGCGTTATTATGAGTTTCTTCCTTCAAGCATGTTACAAAAACGAATTTTTCTTTTATGATTGCATGTGAAGTCATACATTATAACCATAACCAAGCATATACCAAGAGTAAATCAAACTTTCATCCATGTTTATAACTCTCTTTAACAGTCATGCAATTACAAACCAAATCCTTATCATTGTGTTGGAAGGTACCCTAAGACACAAACACACAAAAACGACTCAAAATACTCTTTTTAGGCTTTTCGAAACATGTTTTTCAAATTTTTATGTGATTTTCGGAGTTATAAAACAAAACATACTAAAACACTCTAAAACAACTTAAAAACACCTTAAAACAGCAAGGAACAACATTTGAAGTTATGGGTGATAAAATCCCACGAATTTGCATCAAAACACTTTAGTTACCCCCCCACACTTAAATCAAACATTGTCCTCAATGTTTTAAGCATAGATTCACACAAAACATAAGTAAACACACAAAAAGCAACTAAACATATTAAACATGGCGTAATGTAATTAACAAAGAGAAGAGTTTAGGGACGCAAATCTGGTTATGGAGTGTAAATTCCCTCTTCTCCTTGGTGATTGCATTGAGGCTTTGATCTTTGTGATTCCACAGGCTTACTCTTGAACTGGTTTCTGCCCATCGTTGATTTTCCTTTGTGCTACTTATTGAACTGGGCAGCAGGATGGTTCTTTTGGTTTCCCCCGAAGGTCTGAGCTTCCTCCTGTTATCTGTTTCTTTGTTCAATCTTTGCAGGAGTGGTCCCTTCTCTGGAAGTGTAACAACCGTTGAAGATGACTACTCGAGAGCAACGCTAGGTAAGCAATCAGGAATAGATTCCAGGCCGTTGGCTCCAGATCGGAAGACTGACTCCAAGTGCCGGCTGATTGCTTCTTTTACTTTGCCATGCAAGTAAGAACAAGGACAAAGAAAAAGACAGGGAAAGAGCATGATATGAGATACTTTTGCTTTTGACCTTGATGATATGAGATACCTTTGCTTTGAAGAAGCGGTGAATGAATCAGCACATGCTTCAATCCGCCGTTTCCTCCTGGGTCATATGTACTCCAGGCATCTGGTATCATCTTTGGGGAAGAAGAAAGAATTGAGTATTTTGAAAGGCTTTGCTGGGAGTGCGCCCTCAGAGGTGAGGGAGAGTTGGGCATTTTCTTCAGGTTTGCCTTGCCATAAAAGACGAAGGTCGACATATATAGAGATAATATCAAGTGGTGGTACTTTTTACCCTTGTCGACAAACGTTTTGATCCCGCAAATCCGGCTCTTTGAAATAGTGACGCCTCTTCGATCTTTGAATACGCCTCTTCGATTTCTGAGCAGGCGCCCCTTCGATTTCTGAACGACGCCCCTTCGCTTTCTGAACGACACGTGGTAGTGCAGATGCGGCTCCTTTTGACAAAGCTGCACGCATCTTCTGAAAAGCAGAGAAAGCGTCGCCGAACTTTGCGCTTGTCGGCTAAAGATGTGTAGATGCGATGATGGCCTCCACGTGTTTTCAGCTTTGTCAGAAATCTTTTGACAAAGTTGAACGCGTTTTCTGAAAAGCCGAGGGAGCGTCGCCTAAATTACGCCGGAAAATCCGGCTCTTTGAATCGGTGGACGCGTCGTCTTGGCTTTTTATAGAGCTATCAATCACCCCAACACACACACTCTGAAGATTTCTCATTCCTGAAACTCGACTCCGGCCCTTTGTGAAATTTTAACTCCATCCACCCCTTCTCTTTGAACACTTTTGAAAAAAATGGCAAACTCATCGAACCTTAGCTTAGATTTGAGTCTCAGCAGCGATCCGGTTGCGCCCCGTCAAGGTAATGTATGGCGCCCTTCTTTTTTATCTTCTAACGGTCCTCTTTCAGGTGAAGACCCTGTGATGCAGGACGCCACAACAGCTACAATAGTAGCTAAAAACCTCCTCACTCCGAAAGATAGTAGGCTGCTGTCAGGACGGTCCGATGAGTTAGCCGTTCAAGAGTCCCTCGCACTTAGTGTTCAGTGTGCGAGTTCTGTGTCCAACATGGGCCAACGCCTGCTTGCTCGGTCCCGCCAAGTGGAATCGTTGATGGCAGAGGTGGAAAGACTTAAGCAAGAGATCCAGCAGCTTAAGTACGAGAATAGAAGTTTGCATGTGCTTGCAAATAACTATTCGTCGGGGATGAAGAGGAAGCTTGATGAGCTGCAAGAATCTGAGGGTCGAATTCACAGTGACCGTCAAAGGCTTGCGTCTTATCTCCAGAGGCACCTTTTTCCTGGGTCATCCAGCGCTTGGCCAAGTATTGAGGCCTGGAATGCTCTAGCTCCGATGCCTCCCGCTCCGATGGCTTCCGCTCCGATGCCTCCCGCTTCTATGCCTTCCGCTTCTGCGCCTCGTAGTGGGGCTTCACGCAAACAACCTTTGTGAAGCTCCACCTTTCTCTATGTTTAGTATCTTTCTTTCTCTCTTTTTTTTTTATTTTTTTTATTTTATTAACATAAATAAAATCAAACGGCATGGAATTGGTCCTTGAATGGAAGGTGATACTTGAAGTGAACCGGCAATGGTTTGAATTCTAGTGTAGGTGCCTGATTCATAAAAAACAGCAAGTTAGTATAAAATGTAAAGGAATTTGAAAAAAACTTACTTGTTTTGTCCGACAAGAACTCAATGACAAACACCACTCCTTTGAAAGTTTCAGGGATATTGGACTTGGCCAGATTGCAAGTGATGGTTATGACTTGTCCAATGTCATCAAATTTAACTTCTTTGGATTTTGTGGTTTCAAGAACGTCCTCTTTGATGAATTCATGACATTCCCTACTTGTCACCTTTGAAAGGGCTTCCAAGATGTCTTTTTCACCTTCTTCTTCCTTGGAAGTCATGAATCTGCAAGGAATAGGGATACTTGTTGGAACGGGGTTAAAAATAATGAAATTTGGAACAACCATACCTGTATTAGACGGCATAGGAGCAATAGGTGCCTCCGGTAAAGGTGTTTCCACCCTTTCCGTGGGTTGGGTGTATTCCTCTTCCTTGTGATTTGATTTTGATGGTTGAGGGTCCGTTCCAACCTCCTTTTCACTTCTCAACATGATAGCATTGGTGTTTTCAAATTCTCCCTTCTGATTTGCAATGGTTGAACTAGGGAGTTCGCCTTGGTCTCGAAACTGTCCTACGAACTCCGCGATCTGCCCAATTTGCTTATCCAAGTGGTCCAACCTTTGTGGTGGCTGCATAGGCGTTGAATAGAACTCCTCATATGGCTGCCAATATCCTTCTTGTTGAGCCTCATTGTCTTGATTTTGTGAGCCCTGCACCAAACAAATTAATTCAT
The DNA here is from genome assembly GCF_963583255.1 of Pyrus communis. Lineage (NCBI taxonomy): Eukaryota > Viridiplantae > Streptophyta > Magnoliopsida > Rosales > Rosaceae > Pyrus > Pyrus communis. The sequence goes on from NC_084815.1 coordinate 14,157,980, forward strand.
TAAGCTTTTGATTATAATCTATTGACGAACTTGAGTTTGGTTGGGCATATTGAATATGAGGTTGTGGTGGCTGCCAATATCCTCCTTGTTGAGCATTTTGAGGTTCCCACCACATAGAGTTTGAATGATCACTCCAATCCGAATTGTAAGTATTGGAAAACACGTTATTCCTTGATTGAAGATTAGATATATCAACTCTTTGCATTTGGGACCTTTCCATGAGCTGTGACAAAAGAGAAGCGTTATCAAGTGCCATGTTGTTCTTAACAAACAAAACACAAATAAAAACTAAATCTAAAAGACAATACAGAAACAAACAATCCAAGGGATTAGCAAATTTTCTAATCCCCGGCAACGGCGCCAAAATTTGATGCGAGATTTATACGCACACAAATTAAACCCTCTTTTTGTCAATTGTAGTATATGTATAAGTAGGGATCGTTCTGGACCGGGGATTAGGAGGGATTGTTAACCACTTGGATTTGACTCAAAAACGTAAAATAACAATATGAAACACTATACTAGACTCAAAGAATTCAAAACTAAACTTTAAAACACTAAGACAAACCAAAAGACTCAAAACAACACAAACACACTCAAATCTGCCTAAAAACCACTTTCTGGGCAGATTTGAGCACAAACACAAATTTGGACGAAATTAAGTAATAACTTGACTCAAGAACGTAAAAACACAATATAAAACACTAAACTAACTCAAAGAATGTAAAACTAAACACTTAAAACATTAAAACAAACCAAAAGACTCAAACATCACCCAAAACACTCAAAACTGCCTTAAAATCACTTTCTGGGCAGTTTTGAGCACTTTGGTGAATTTGGACGAAATTGGGTAATAAATTGATTAAAAATACTTAGAAACACAAAATAAGATACTTTCTAACTAAAATGGACAATAAAGTAAAGGGGGATTTGGTTTTTGATGAAATTAAATAAAATGTACAGATTCTAAGTTAAAACAGATAGTAAAGATGAATTTGATGAAAATGAATGGATGGGAACCTAGCTAAGGGGTTCATCTCCATACATGTTATACTTGCATAATGAAATGATTTCCAATTGCATTTCAATAAATCATGATACTCAACACCCCAAGTTAACCGTGATGCACTAATTAACCTTCAAATCTTCCTAACGTTATTGAATTGGATGATGCATGCGACAATTCAAAACATTCCCCACAAGTCCTCAACATGAATGCATAGAAGAGGTACAAGCAAGAATCATTACGCTCTATGAAAATTATAAGTGTTGACGAGGCATTCGTTACTATGATTGCATGAAACTTATGCCAAGAATTTGTTTAACGCGATTGTTTATAAGCAACCTCCACTACTTGCGAATATAAGTTCGTAACTATTAGGTGAAACTCACTTATATTCTAGCGTCATATTCATGCATGAAAATTAAGCGCGCATTCTCAATAAACATACATAAATAAGTTATCAATCAAACGGTTAAACAAATTGAATCCACAACTTATGAAACGCAATTAGAAGTAATCAAATCAAAATGCAAGCATAAACATATATTTCGAATCCCCCCCCTAGCCAAGGGGGGTTTAGTTGAATTTAAACATTGGAATCAAAGAAACACCTAAACATTCCAACAACTCAAACTTGAATTGTATGAACGTTTAGGCACTCTTCTCTTCCATTCCTCATACGTACAAAACAAAGAGTATTGAAATTAAACATTGAAATCAAAGAAACACCTAAACATTCCAACAACTCAAACTTGAATTGTATGAACGTTTTAGGCACTCTTCTCTTCCTCTTCGTTGTAGCACAAGGTCTAAGGATAGTTTGATGGTGTGAATGGTTTGGGGAGTGGTTGGAGTGGCTGCAATGGAGGAGAAAAGTGTTTTGGTGGCTGCAATGAGGGTGTGGAGAGGTTTTGACGAATTTCTGGAATATGGAAGGGTGTATGAATGAAATGTGTATGCAATGGATGCTTATTTATAGGTGAAATGGGGGAACATGACAGCTAGGAGGGAATGTGGCTGCATGTTTGAATGATTAAAGGATGCATGTGGGTTGGAATTGCATGTGCAATGAATATGTGGCTGCATGTGCAAGAGGACAATCTGAAAATGCATGTGAAAGCATGTGTTGGCTGCAATGATGAAATGGATGGGAGTGCATGTGGCTTAATTAATTAAAGGGAGTGCATGTGCAATGTTTTAAAGGATGGAATGCATGTGAATATGATGGAAATCTGATGGGAGATGGAATGGGATGTTTTGCATGTGAATTAAAGAGTGAATGCATGTGCAATGACAGCTAGGTTGAATATGCATGTGGAATGGCTGATTTATTTGAAGATGCATGTGCAATGAAGTGGAATGACAGCTAGGTTATGATGATGAATGCATGTGGCTGATTTAATTGAATAGGAAAGCATGTGGATTTAATGGTTTAAAGGGTGAATGCATGTGGATGCATGTGTTGATGAATGGGAGTAGGAAAGGTTTAAATGTCCTAAAACTAAAGGGAACAAGGTTCCAACACTTTGGTCTTCAATTAGGTCTTCAATTTCGTCCAACACTTTGGCTCCAAGCATAAGCTATCCATCCTTAGCCCAAAAGTGCTCCAAAAGTCTCCAAAATGCATCTTTTTGCTCCTTTAGCCCTTTGGACCTACAAACACACGAAAATAGCTTAAAGTACTAAAATAACTAAAGAAACATAACGTAAATGCACGAGAACAAGCCATTTAAGTCGCATGAATATGCTCCTATCATGAACTTGACTGCTTTCTCTTAGCCTCTGCTACAACTCTTCCATTGTTATCCATAATTCTGAAAGCTGTTGATTCGCCATTCAAACGCTCTAACCTGTAGCAATTGCTATCAGATCTCATCGTTACTTTGTATGAAGACTCCTTATTTCCAAGAATTGATCTAAAACTCTTTTTCACTCGAAACAATGGCTTATTGCCACCAATATTGTTGCTTGTATAGCCCTCCCATCTTCGGAAACTGCAAACTTTCTTCTCACAAACAGTGAAGAGAAGCTTGCCGCGAAGATCCATGAGATAAACTTCGTTGCTGTGCTTGTTGTCGTAGTTATCTATGCGATAAACGACTTCACCATTTTCATCAAAAGTGGTGCATCCGTTTCCTTGCATCACAAGAGATTTCATCCATATAGTGAATGTTTCTCTCTTTGATGTCATATACCTATTATTAGAACATGAAGCATCATCACGATTACTACTATTGATTGTTAAGAGAGGATGAACCTTGGCCATTTAGGAGTACAGCCGAGAGAGCTTTAGTTTTTGGCTTCCGGGGTATGGTAAGATGTTTGAGGTGAGGTTTGCATTATGTTAGTAATTTATAGTCCGTTGTGATCAGTACTGAAAAGTAGAAACGAACACGAATAAAAATGTTTAATTTGGTCATCCAAGAACTCCGTTGCACGTTTATTATATGTGCACAGAAAATTATATGAAAACTAATATATATTACAAAATAAATTATCATCGACATTACTTGACTTCTTCTAGGCTTTCAAGAGTATTATAAAGGAACTTGTCGGGTCTAGGTTTTATATATAGCGTCCAATTTCTTAATAGCAAAAAATCATTGCATATAATGTTATGTTTCAGGAACTAAGCGAGGGATTTTTTTTTCTTGAACAAATCGATATTATTTATACCAAAAGGGTGGGATAATTAGCTAAGCCTCAAAATAGGCTAGCAAAAATGTGGTTCAAATTTGCATTTGGTGAGAATCGAACCTAAGACCTCCCACTTATCAGCGAGTAGAAATATCACTACTAGATCATAGTATCAAGTGGCCTAAACTGAGGGTAGAGTTCTGCTGATTAGGATAATTGAGTGGCTATCTTGTTAGCGAACAAAAAATGATCTAATCCCTCAAAAAATTAATTAAAGAACTTATTGAATTTGTGGAGGGTGTCACGTTGCTATTTGTCGCATTGGGTGACTATATATGCCTGCCAAAGGTGAGCTAAGGCTTACATGGAAAGAAGACATGAATGTTACCTAGAAAGGTAAAAAAGAACAAGGAAATTAAAGGAGGTGTTTGCTACTTTGCATGTATCTTTTTCTTGGTCGATGCTACTTTTGCTACTTTCCACAAATTTTGTTAGCTAGGCCGCCTCCTAATGTTTAATAACAATCGGAAAAACCAAAAAAGAGAGTATTCAAAATTCCAATCTCCAAAGGTACTTCAGTTCTTTTTTTAATTCGATTAATTTCTGAATTCTTTTTAGTGTTCTTCTACTACTTTAATCATATTTCCTACTCCAAGTACTCATGGATTTTTTCTAATTTCCTTTTTCTCTCCACGAACTCCAAACTATTGAGGTGCTTGTCAAATAATGTATATAATGTTGTAGGTATAATTTATTGAACAATTATGGAGGCCATATAGAGAGAGAAAGTGCGGCATAGAGAGAAGAAGAGAGAGAGAGATGTGTAATTGTGATGTGTGTTTGATTCACCCCATTGTGCCTTTATTTATAGTAGTAGAAAAGATAAAAACTTTCCCTTTAGGATTACAACATTTAATAGGTAATCTAATCCTAATAGGAATATATAATACTTTCCTATATTCCCTAGGATTTACATAATCACATTCCTATTCTAAATATGACTGCAACACTCCCCCTTGAGTGTGTAAATACTCAACAAACCATCGCATCATATTCTTCAGCGGATAAGGTAGAATAGTTGATGAAGTCATCGGCACAATGGGTGATCGCGAGTCTCAAATTTACTTTGAAGTATGCATTTGTAAAAACTCACAAAAACCTTGCTATGGTAAAACCCAAGGAATGGGGAAAACCCATAGACTAAGGAGAAAAGTAAGAAAAATATGCATAATGTCTGAAACGCTCATCAAACTGGACGAAGGTAGTGAACTCAACAAAGTATGATCATCCCGGGATGGGTGCCTCATTAAAACCTAGTTAGGTAGCAAAAATCCAATGGGAAAAATGCTCCTAATCGTAGGGAAAAAGAGTATATTAAGATCATGTGAGTATGCTTCAAGATACTCCCCCTGAGTTAGACATAACTTCTAAATAAAAGTACTAAGAAGTCTTTGGGGAAGAAATCACGCATCGTGATGGCAACGGACGATCTTCGTGTCACTATTTCATCATCCTTAACACTTTCATGTAGCTTTGGAGGTTGACGAGAGCTGCTTTGCCCCCTTTCCGATTGGTGAACTTGTGGAGGAGACGTATGCTTCTTGTGCATTTTCTTTGGAGTGACATGAGTCCATCCTTCAACTTCACCTGACTTGAATGACATGGTTTTGGAGCATGCCCCAATAGTTGAGGTGAAGATTTTGAGTTGAAAGAGCCAGAAGTGACGGTGGTACAATTCGACTTCACCACATCGTCAAGATCTAGCTCGATGATTCCTTTCTGAGCCAGCTTCATGATGAGATCTTTTAGCACGAAGCACTTTTCCGTCGGATGGTTGATGAAGCGGTGGACTTTACAGTACCTTGGCTGTCAATACGATTCATCTCTTCCGGCCGTCTGCACGCAGGTAGGTTGATCACCTTCTTGTCAAGCAAGTCTTTCAACATGGCAACCACATGAAAGTCGGGGAATGGATAAGTCTTCTCCTCAAGCTCCTTCAAAGTGGGTCTACGCATCTCTTGATCACGAAAAGCTTCAGTTTGAATCGCCTTGCCTCGTGTAGAGATTTTGACTGGAGTTATGTTGACCGTCATTGCTTCCTTGGTGGTTTCCACGTAGCCTTATCTACCTTTGGCCCTAAAACTTTGTCGTTCTTGTAGTCGGCGATCGGTTCTTCCCATGATAGACGATGCTTAACTCCATATCATGGGCGCGGGTGGCTAACTCCTCAAAGGTTCTTGGTTTAATACCTTAAAGGATGTAGTGTAGTCCCCACTGCATGCCTTGAACGCACATCTCAATGACGAAGGTTTCAAAAAACCGATCTTTGCAATCCAGACTTAATGAACGCCATCTATAGATATAGTCGACGACAAGTTCATCCTTCCACTGTTTCGTACTAGTCAACTCTAGCATGCTCACAGTGCGGCAAGTACTGTAGAAACGGTTAAGGAATTCCCTTTCTAGCTGATCCAAACTGTTGATAGACTCAGGCTCGAGGTCGATGTACCAGTCAAAGGTGTTACCTTTAGCGAGCGCACGAACTGCTTGACGAGGTAGTCTTCTTTTGTCCCAGCATACACAAGCTATCAATCATCTTGGTGTATGGCTTTGAGTATAGCAGTGCATCTCACGAAGTGTTTCCCACCTGTGCTTTAATGGTGTTGGCAATATGCCCTGAAGCTGCTGGATGGAAAGAGATCCCATGAGCGTCATTGCTTGGTCTGGCTTCAGCTTCTCAACATCTTTCTCCACCAGAGGCTCATCTTTTTCGTCGGTTTCTCTTTTTAGTGGCTTAACCTTCGGGTCGCGGTCAACATTTTCGTCATGATGAGCCTCCAATCGGTTGATAAGTGCGGTGATTTACAAGTCTTTCTCCTCCGTGATCCTTGTGAGCCTTACAATTGCTTCACTTATTTGAGCTAGTTGTTCTTCAATAGAGGTAACGCTGATGGTCATGACTTATGCAACCAATAGACACAACTTTCCTTCAGACATCCAGGGTGCTGACGAAGAACCCCATTGGCCATTTTGGGATGTCATCTTGTGCGCCTCAGCAACATGCTTTGGTGCCCCCAACAAGGTCAGGTTGATGACGGACTCAGGCTTTTGATGCTCCCCTTGCTCGCTTAGTGGTACCAACTTTGAAGCGGCATGTTGAGGAGTTTTTGTGGCGCCAATGGATGCTCCATTCGTGGCGGAAGTGCTCAGGCTTCTTCCCTTGGTGGTTGCAAGAACGGCTTGTCCCTTGCTTGATGCCATTGATTTTAGAGGTGTGCTTTTGTTTTCTTGAACGGAGAAAGAGATAAGAAGTAGAGATTGTCCCACTGGGCGTGCCAAATTTGTAAACACGAATTTTCCTGAAACAAGAACACGTGTACAAAATAATATTTTGTATTGCTTTTGGGGTTACAATCTCTTTTACAATTTGATCCTCTGATTCTATCTTCGTAAAATGTAGATATGTGGATGGGATGTTGATCCAAAGGGCCGTCAGGGCTTAGTCTAGGGATGAACAGTTATGCGGATTTATTGATGTTGTTGATCCAAAGGGCCGCTGGGGCTTGATCTTAGGATGAACGGTTGATGAATGGATAATCAAGGGCTTTTGGGCTTGATCTTGAAGAACGGGTGTGTGGATCTGTTGATGTTGTTGATCCAAAGGGCTGTTGGGGCTTGATCTTAGGATGAATGGATGATGAATGATGAACACTTTCTTCAAGGGTCGTCGAGGCTTGATCTTGAAAGAGAATTTGAAGAAGAACGAAAAGGGCTTTCTTGATCCTTCGGGATTTGCTTTAGAGCTTTAGAGCTTCAAAGCTTCAAGGTTTTGGTGTGATGTGAATTGGTTTCCCAAAATGAATGTCTTGGCTTCCTATTTATAGAATTCCAATACTTGATTTTTGGATTTAAATAATCAGATGAAATAAATCATTTCTGCCAGGTATTGACACGTGTCCTATTTGTTGACTTTTTCGATTTATTTCGACTTTTCGTTGAGTCACACGTTACATGTAAAATTTATGAGACACGTGAGCGTTGAAATTTTAATTATTGGTCAACATTCATTTCAGCGAAATTTCGATGTCTACAGGATGAGCTCTAGATTCAGCCATATAGGTCACTTTAGGTGATTCCGGCTGACATATCATTTGCATTGATTTATATCACCTAACTTACATATTTTTTTATGCTGAGATATTCGACATGACATATTTGTGAATTTTGCTATTCTGAGCATGGTTGTGGAATAGATATATATATATTTTATTTTCTGGGAAATTATACAGGTTTTACGGCGAAGGGTTACTATCTTTGGTAATTAAAATGGTTTTGGAAAGTTTTGTTTTTGCCCACTCACACTTTCTGTTTTGCGCCCCTCCAGGTTATAGTTAGGAGTTCTTTTTGGTGGTTTGTGAGGAATCCACGGCAGCTCTGACAGATTATCACCATTGTATGGTCAGCTTTGGGTGTTGTATAATTAGTATTTGTCCTGCTGGACTGCACTTAGGCTACTTGCGCTCTGGTTGTGAATTCACACTTATTTCGTTTTGCACCTTATCTTATTTAGTGCTCTAGTTAGTTTGGTTTTTATTTATTCTCATTTTTATATTATTATTGCTTCTACACTGTGCACATGGCTACGTCACCTTCGCGTGACGGCCAGCACGCCTTGATGTCGATCGTGGTGTGTCCCCAATTATATAGGCTCTTTCATACCTCTTCAAACACCTTTTGGATGTATCTAAAGCTATACAACTCTTTCCAAAGAATCGTGTCTATTAATCAAAATGCTTTTAATTAATTTAATTAAAAACTTAATTTGAAATTAAAACTAATTGATCAAATTAATTTTAATCCCTTGGCCCCCCAATTGCCCCAAGGGCCTTTGTCTTGATTAATTAATATTAATATTATAGTATAATCATCAAGCCTAATCTACACAATTAATGCTCCAAACCTCAATCCTTATTCCAAATGGTCCAACACCTAATCATTAATAAAAAGGACTTGACCTATATAAAGGCCTTTGACAAATTGTTATTTCCCGATGTGGGACAATGGGAGTTGAAAACTCCATCACGTGCTTGTTGTCGTAGTTATCATTGACACGACAAACAAGCTCGCCATTTTCATCAAACGCAGTGCATCCCTTTCCTTGCATTACATGAGATTTCATCCATATGGTAAATGTTTCTCTCTTTGAAGTAAAATACCTATTATTGGAAAATGGGTTACTAGTAAACCTCGAAGAAGCATACCAGTACAGTTGGATTAAAAGAGGATGATCGTTGGCCATATGGGAGGAAAGAGATGAGAAAGGTATTTTATTCATAAGAGGTGAGAATGTCTTTGTTAAATTGGCGAGGCCTACATTCATTCCACGTGCAGTTTAACCAAGAAGAAGATTCGAGCTGTTGATTATGACTTTACCAAGCTCCTCTACTTATGGAAAGGACATAAGGAAAGGGAATTAAAGGTAAATTTGATAAGGGTTATCTGTAATAGTCCCTAAACTTTACCCCTAATTTAGTTGTAATACCCTCACGTTCTTTTCAGAGAAACTGACTTAGACATGGGACATGGGAGGTTCATTGGCCAAACCTTACCACCACCACCCCCCCCCTCTCTCTCTTTCATCACGCTTGGTTCTCCACCTTAACTAAAGATGTTTAAATTATTTTGTAGGGACAACTTCGTCAATTCCGTAGATCATGGCCAATTTTTGCTACAACACCTTTAATTTTAGTTTGCGGAAGTGGATACTTGGTGTGTATGCGATCACTTCAATCAAACTAATGATTTATACTCTCTTCAAACGAGAAAAACCCTTAATGTGTTCGTATATAAAATGTTTGTCTTTTCTTCGAAGAAATCTTTTATACCATACTTCACTAATCTTGAAACTACCGAGTATTAGTCAACTTCATACCTTCATAAACCCACTGAAGGATTTATTTTGAGGTTAGCACAAGAGTTTCTAGAGTCCCACATTGACCACAGATGAAAGCATGCAACTCTCCTTAAATTATAAAAGGAGACCATTCTCCTACAATTAATCCCTAATTACCATTATTGTACCCAATCCATTATTAGAATTCACTAATGATCATAATCCTTTGTATCACGTACATAGTACATTATTAATGAGAACTCCTTTACCCTTGTGGACGTAGTCCAACTTGGGGTGAACCTCGTATATCTTGTGTTTGTTTCTCTTATTTCTCTCTCTACATATGACCTTTAATAGGTGACTGGAGCAACCTTACGAATGTCACAAACTTAATATTTTGCGTTGTTCTAAAGTCTCATTAATTTTATCAACAAACACCATGTGTGCATGTGATTCCATAAATAATGTATTGATATGCGATTTGTGCATATAAATTGTAATAAATATTTAAATTCAGTTATATGTTATTTTATCAAATAATTTATATTAGTTATAAACCCACAACCATGAACATTATTAATCAAGAGGTTCCTTGACTGTATATGCTGATTAGTGAGCTACTACACGTTAGAGTTATCTTCGACATATTTTGACTTCTTCTAGGCTTTTTAGAGACATTAATTATTCAAGGGGATTTTGACATTATGTGGATGGTGGTGATGGCACATCACATGGCTAGCTACCATGGACTTGCCGCTTTCTTCATATATTATTGTTCGAGTTATTTGTTTCTAGTTAAGTCTTGATCATAATTTTTTATTATTGAATATTAATAGTCTAATTGGTGTCACGCGGTCATCTCTTTGTTAAAGATCCTTTTTGTTATTGTTGTCGATGATCCTTTTAAAATTTCAGATTGTGTGGCGTTGCCTGCGAACGTGCGACTACGTACTTTAACGAACCTTATTAAGCTACGTATATTCCAAGGAAAATAAATAAATAAATAAATAATAAATAAAGAAAAAAAGGATAAAAGGGAAAATGAGACGCATGTTTGGTTGTACGTGGCTTGCCTTAATAATTAATCTTTGGCATAATTAGGGTCTCCTTCCATAACATAGCTTAACTGAATATTTGTAATTTTTTTTATTGTTAGCAATATTCTACACTAATCAACTTACACTCTCAAAAATGACCCTACATAATGATGACGGGTATGAGAGTTTCTTTTCTTTGGATGAGCATGCTACTAATTTGAGTTAATTGAGTATTCATTTTGAGATGTTGGCGGAACAACAACCAGTATCAATTAATTTAATGAAAATAAAATCTAAGACAACAAAATTATACTATGAAATAGATACATAAATAATCATAGAGAATAAAAATATGAAACGCAATGAACTAACGGAGTTTGCAAATAGAGGCTTGCAGATTTGCAGTGTCCATGAAACAAAATTTCGCCCCTATTAATCAGCACAGGGCCTGGCACGAGATTCTTCCAAATTTCTGGAACATGAAGCACATCTTGCAGGGTTAAGTTATTTGCTGAAGTAAATTTCAATACCACTTTGCCTTTTCCTTAAATGACAAATGCAGCAGCATTGCCTTTATACAGCTTCTCACCACCGGAAATTGGATGGTAATCAGAGAACATGTTTCTGGCACCACATATGTGCTTATTTGCACTTGTATCAACCCACCAATCACTGATATTAGAAACCAGATTGGTCTTTCAAACAACAGCAGCAAAATCGTCAGTTATATTTGCTTGGTTGTTGTTTGGATTGACATCTAGCCTGGTTTTCCATATACATATCACGAGACATTAAATATCTTGAATTTCTTGCCCTTGGGTCCATGAGCGGCAAATTTTCCCTTGCTTTTGTTTTCTAGAAAGTTTTCTTTGGCTTAACAACATTTGCCTCAACGAAATTGGTTTTGGCTTCGAAGGCAGACACTTCATTCTTGTCACCCTTCTTGTGATCTTCTTCAACATGGAGCCTAAGAATAAGATCCTCCATCTTCGTCTCTATGAGCTTATGCTTGAGGTATATATAGCTTAAAGTCCTTCCGGTGGTAGTTTCTCTATAATTGCCCTGACTTGGATGTGCTTATTGATCTCACAGCCCTCAGCATGAAGTTCATAAATTAACTATTGCAGTTCTTCGACTTGGGTGATGATAGGCTTGGAATCAACCATGGAAAATTTCGGAAACTTGCTAATCACGAATTTCTTCGAACTGGATTTTTCAATTTTGCACTTCTTTTCTAGTGATTCTCATAACTCCTTGGTTGTCTTACAAGTTGAATAAATATCATAATGATTATCATCCAACCCGTTCAGAATATAGTTCCTAGAATAGGACTCAAAATGGTCTCATGCCTCGATAGCACTCAAAGTTTCCTTAGTCATTGGATTCTCATCAACCTTCAGAACTTCCTCTTTGACAACATGCGGCAAGTTCATTGTAGTGAGATAAAACAACATCTTTTGTTGCCATCTCTTGAAGTCAACACTCTTGAACTTCTCTAGCTTTTCAGTATGAGGATTCTTAGCGCGACTGACGCCCACAACATTTACTGATTGTTAATCCATAAATTCTATTCAATATTGTTGGCGGACCAACAATCAATATTAATTAATTTAATGAAAATAAAATCTAATACAACAAAATTATACTACAAAATAGATATGTATATAACACAGAGAATAAAATATCAAACACAATGAACTAAAGGAGCTTGCAGGTAGAAGCTTGCGGATTTGCAAGGGGCAATATATAATAAGGTAGAAGGGTACAAGCAACCCTACCTTGGCAAATCCTACTAACCTGCTAAACCCTAAAGTTGTCACTCCTTAAATTAAGGAAGTGCAGCAAGTAGCTAGCACAAAACTATCAACAAGTTATCTAGATGTCAATCTTCCTTAAATTAAGGGATTAGACTTAATAGAGAATCCCATGGAAAGAGAGAACATAAAATCTGGCAGCATCAGTCATATGCGGCATCAGTCACCCTGACTTATGCAACATCAGTCACCCCATATCGTCTTATACTCCCCCTCAAGTTGGATCGAGGAGATTAATTGAGCTAAGCTTGCCCAAAAAATGATGAAATGGAGTTGATGCCAGTGCCTTGGTAAAGAGATCCACCAGTTGATCATGGCTTTGTGTGAAGATGTTCCGTATGACTTGAGTTTGAACTTGAGCTCTAATGAAATGGCAGTCCACTTCCATATGTTTGGTTATTTCATGAAACACAAGGTTGGCAGCGATGTGCATGGCTGCTTGATTGTTGCATATAAGGGACATAGAGGACGGAATAGGGAACCTTAAGTCTGAAAGAAACCCTTTAAGCCAGATAAGTTCACAGGCAATGGCTGCCATGGCTTGATATTCAGCGTCTGCGCTGGAACGAGCAATTACTTGTTGCTTCTTGCTCTTCTAAGTAACAAGATTGCCCCCCACAAATGTACAATAGTTTGTGGTAAATTTTCTATCAAGTGTTTTCCCTGCCCAATCTGCATCTATGTAGCCACTAATAGTAGTGGACTTATTATTACGCATGATGATTCCTTGCCCTATTGACCCCTTGAGGTAGCGCAAAATTCTTTTAACAATGTGAAGGTGATCAACAGTAGGAGAGTGCATAAATTGGTTTGCCAAGCTCACTGCATATATGATATCTGGACGTGTGATGGTGAGATATATAAGCTTCCCTACTAACCATTGGTAATAACTCACATCATGCATGGTTTCTCCATCTGTATTGAGCCTCAGTTTGCAATCTACGGGAGTGATGGTAGGTTTGCAGTCAAGCATGTTTGCTTCTTAAAGAAGATCTAGTACATATTTGCGTTGATGTAGAAATAGCCCCTTTAAAGATGTTGCCATTTCAATACCCAAAAAATACTTGAGTCGCCCCAGATATTTGATAGCAAATGTTTGATGTGGTGAATGTTTCAGTGCCTCAATTTCAACAGCACTGTCTCCCACTGGTACCAGTTCTTACAAATAGTGAGGAATTAGCATTACTTCGCATAAAACCAACTTTCTCGAGTACTGAACTGAGCTTGGCATACCAAGCTTTTGGGGATTGTTTCAATCCATATATTGCCTTGTACAATTTACACACCATGTTGTCTTCAAGACCATTATAGCCTGGAGGAGGCTGCATATACACTTCTTCTTGTAATTCTCCATAAAGAAAAGCATTATTCACATCCATTTGATAGAGGGACCACCCACAATTTATAGCAACTGAAAGTAAAACCCTAACAAAATTCATCTTGGCCACATGTGCAAATTTTTCTTTGTAATCTACCCCAAGGGTTTGGGTGAAACCTCGAGCTACAAGTCTAGCTTTATGTCTCTCGATAGAACCATCAGCCTTGAATTTGATCTTGTAAATCCAACGACTTCCAACAGCCTTTTTTTCTGGTGCTAGTTGAACTAAACTCCAGGTGTTATTTTCTTCCAATGCATGAAGCTCATCTACCATGGCTTGATTCCATTTGTAGGAAGAGTGATGCTTCTCGGAAACTTTAGGTTCATAGTGTTTATCAATTTCACTAAGAAATGCAGCATGAGATGTAGAGAACTCACGAAAACTGATGCTTTCAGTGATAGGGTGTCGTGAGGCATAAGTAACATAATCTTGCAACCTAGTTGGAGGTTTCCTTGTTTGAGGAGGATTTCTTTTAATCACTTGAGGCTCTGTGAGAGGTTGAGAGTGATCAGAGTGATACTCATCATTCTTTTCACTAGTAGGAATTGGGCTAGCCATGACTGAGTCAATTTGCACTTCTTCACCATCAGAAATCACAGAGATTGAGTTTTCTTCCAACACAAAAAGATTAAAGTTCTGAGGGAATGGAAATAATTCAAATAATTCCTCCCCCTGACTTGTAGTAGTTCCTTTGGAAGTGAAATAAGGACAGTTTTCTTCAAACTTCACATCTCTTGACACAATGCACTTCTTAGTGGCTAGATTAAAGCACTTATATCCCTTTTGGGTGAAAGAGTAACCCATAAACACACACTTAGTAGTCCTGGCGTCTAATTTGTTACAATTCAAGGCTTGAATGTGAACAAAGCAAACACATCCAAATACCTTGAGGTGTGTCAAATCAATTTTTCTACCTTTGAGTACTTCATGAGGAGATTTGAACTCCAGCACTCGACTTGGGACTCGATTGATGAGATAAATGGCAGTGAGGATTGCAAATGACCAAAATTGCTTTGGAACATTCAAGTGAAACATAAGCGCACGAGCCTTCTCTAAAAGATCCCTATTCTTTCCCTCGGCTACTCCATTTTGTTAGGGAGTTCCTACACAACTGGTTTGATGCATGATGCCCTGAGAACTTATGTATTGAAACATGTTGTTGGATAGAAATTCAGTTCCATTGTCAGATCTTAAGACTTTAATGTTTGATTGAAATTGAGTTTGAACATGTAGATGAAAGTCTTTGAAAATGTTTAGGACTTCATTCTTTGATTTCATAAGGTATAAAAAAACTCATTCGAGAGAAGTCATCAACAAATAGAACAAAATACTTAAAACCTTCCATTGATTCAATTGCTGGTCCCCATACATCAATGTGTACCATTTCAAAAGGTTTACTTGTCCTAGACATTGAATTACCAAAAGGTAGTCTAGTAAACTTAGAAAATTGACAAGTATCACAAGTAAGATGAGATTTACAAAAATGTGGAAATAGTTTTGACAAGACAACTTTTGAGGGATGAGCTAATCTCTTATGCCAAAGTTCGTTTTCATCTATAGACTTCGATTGAGCTTGAAGAGCCTGAGAAAAGTCAGCATTCTTGCACAAGTAGTAAAGACCATTTATGAAAACCCCTTCACCAATCATCTTCATGGTGAGAACATCTTGAAAAATTACATTATCTGGTGAGAAAATAGTATGGCAATTTAGGGTGTTTGTGATTTTTTCAATTGACAAAAGTTGGAAAGGAAAGGTTGGTACATATAAGGCAATGAAGGGTGTTTTGTGTGAGAATAAGGTTACTTGCCCTTTGCCCAAAACTAAGACATTTTTTCCATTTGCAACTGAAACATGTGAAGGACTTGAAAAACGTTTAAAATGATGCAAGTTTGTGACTTTGTTTGTCCTATGATCTGTGGTGCCTGAATCTATTACCCAACAATCATTTTCAGTACTAGTCAATAGGGCAATAATGAAGGCTTTAAGTATACCTGGTGCTTCCTCTCGTGATACCTTCTCATTTCCAGCAAGAAAGCCGGCAAACTGTCCCAACATAGCTATATGACTACCGTCATCCTTACCTTGATGTTGTGAACCTCCTCCATATCCCTTACTTTGAAGATAGGCTACAAATTCATTGATGAGTGACAATGGATTGGCAATGAATTCCATGGATCCTTGTGAGACAGTAGGAGAGTAAGCATTAGCAAGTTGAGCCTTGGGTTGAGAGTGAAATTGTTGTGAGGATCTTGGTATCATCTTCCTATCTTTGCTAAATTTAGGCTTGAGTTCAGGAAGAAGTTCCCAACACTTGTCTTCCACATGACCAACACCATTGCAGTATTTGCATTTTAGGTGTGTATTTCTTCCCTTGTACCCATTTGCCTCTGAGTTCTTGTAGTTTGAGGCATATGCACAAGTCTCAGTCAATCTTGATATGTGCTTAGCATTCATCTCTTTCTTCCTTGCTTCTTTTCGTTGAATAGTTGCACATACATTGTTGAAGGTGGGCAAATCTTGACTCATCAATATGTGACTCCTTAGGTCCTCGTATTCAGAGTTCAAACTCCATAACAGCTGATAGATTTTGTTTTCCTCAGCTCGTTTCAAGAGAGTGGTAGGGTTTGTGGTATGAGGGAGATAAACATCTAACTCATTCCACATGGCCTTGAGACTCCTAAGGTGTTGAACAAACGTCTTTCCTTCTTGTTGGGCACTAGCAATGCCTTTCTTAAATTGAAAAACTCGTGCATAATTATTTTGATTTCCATACATATCCTGCAAGGCTTTCCAAAGATCAAGTGACAAATTGTAACAGCTAAAAATCTCAGCAACATGTTTCTCCATGGTGTTGAAGAGTAAGGACATGACAAGCTGATCCTTGCAAAGCCATGCACTGTATGTTGACGAGAAGCCATCTGGAGCCACCACGCTTCCATTGACAAACCCTAATTTCCCTCTGCCTCCAAGAGCTAGTGAAACAACTCGAGACCAAGGAAGATAATTGAACTCGTTAAAGAGAATTGAACACAAACGTTGATTTGGTATTAACCTCAACATTTGAGAAATTTGGGGAGAGGCTATGCTGAGTTTCTTCATCGCGATTTACTGAACCTTCTTTAGCCATGGATCCAAGATGAAAGGAATAACGCAGCAGCAAGAATGGCAGAACCAGGTTACGAAAGAACCCGCTCTGATACCATGTGAAAATTTTAGCTTTAAGTTTCAATGTATTTTTCATAGATTGATTGAATGTACAAGGGAGGATATATAATGAGGTAGAAGGTTATAAGCAACCCTACCTTGGCAAATCCTACTAACCCAGTAAACCCTAAAGATATCACTCCTTAAATTAAGGGAGTGCAACAAGTAGCTAGCACACAACTATCAGCAAGTCATCTAGATGTCAATCTTCCTCAAATTAAGGGATTAGACTTAATAAAGAATCCCATTGAAAGAGGGAACATAAAATCTGGTAGCATCAGTCACCACATATCGTCTAATATCCATATGCAGTATTAGTGGGGTGACTCATGCAGCATCAGTCACCCTGACTTATGCACCATCAGTCTATGCAGCATCAGTCACCCCATATCATCTAATAGTTTCTCTCGTAGGAAATTTGTATGAATAAGTAATGCAAATTGACTTATGAATGCATATGCACATTAGAAGTATATGGCAATCTGATGCCGTTTCATAACAGGGATAACTGTTTGATTCAAATTCAAACAAATACAACTGTTTGAAATAATCTGTAAATTGAAAATAATTTAATTAATCCCTAATTAAACGTTTAGCCAATTAACATCATAATCCGAAAAAATGGCATATCAGAAATTTGTAACTTTGTCGTTCGAGCTCTGAATTGAACCCGTATTACCTTTTTAGAAAGGAAATTATCCGACAAGTAATACGCATTGCTTTGCTATGACATGTGATGAATTTTGGCTATCCAAGGTTGTTTACTAGTTCGAAAACGAGTTTAAAGTTCTTTAAAAAAATTTGAACTTTCCGTTTCACATCTGTTAATTGTTCCAGATATTCCCGAGCCTTTTCAAGGATTCACACAATGTTCTTCAACACCAAACTAGATGGTAAGCGTGGCTAAACTGAAGATCCAATCCCGTACAGTATGTAGTTTTTTGGAGGCATTTACTTTTCTTTGGTCAGTTCATGAGCCTTAGTTTTTCCAACTAGAGAAGAGGTAGTTCAAGAAAGGAATAAAGATAGATGAGATTAGGTGGTTATCTTTGAAGTTCCGGTTAGTAAAACGGCAGGGCATTTCCTTTATCATTTTTTGCGATAATTATGTTGGATAGTGTCATTATATTGAATATGAATATTCAAATAAGGTTATCTTATCCTCTAATGAATCCTTGTTTCCTTAAATGCAGATGGCACAAACTCCTCTTCATGTTTCTGTTGGTTTCAACAGGGAAGATCTTTCAGTTTTTAAAATTTGAATTGGGTTGTATAATTAAGACTTTATCTTCTGCAATCTCATTTTGGTATTTGAAAAGGATTTGCTTTGTCTGTTTAACCATTTTGATTTGGTATTTATCTTGATTTAGAATTTGATTTTTTGCTTCTTGGACTAACTGAATGCAGATCATCAATTATGATTAATGGGTTGATAATTAAATGTGAGTTCATTTCCTTTAAAGCCCAATACAAAGGAAAGAAAAAGGAATGAAATGGGCTTAGGCCCAAAACCAGTTAAAAATCAAACCGGATCAGAAAGGGTCGGTCTGGTTTACTTCTATGACTTAGCCAAACTCCCCTCTCTTTAGTGTAAAAATATCAATATATTCGGAAAAAAAAAAAAAAAAAAAATCTAACTCAAACGATGTCATTTAGGCCAAGTCATTTAAACAAGGACCTTTAATGAAAATGGTTTCTCCAAACTTTTTATTAACCAAAAACCATCTAATAACTTAATTTAATGAAAAGAGTTTAAACTTTAATGAAATGACTTAAATTTTAATAAACAACCTGCAAAACAGAGAACCATGTGTAAGCCTAAGATGGGGGGTGTGTGTGCCGGACAAAAGCTATCTGACAAGTTAATAAGTAGTGGACAGGAGAATTAAAGTATTGAGATTGTGTTACCAAAGACAAACCCTAGATGAGTGTATTTATTCCTTTAAAGCCTAGAGATTCCTACATGATATCTAGAAGTAGATAATGCACCCTCTTAGGAGTTGTGAGTACTTGCGGCGCACATCAATTCCTAGATTGTAGGAAGTTCAAGACTTATGAGGAATCTAATTGTGTCTATATCAAAATCAGATCTCGTGCCTTTTGAAACAGGCGCGGTTATACCAACAGAGTCGCTCGGACTTTGCCCATTGCACCAGAACAGTGTGATGGTGGCACCACTACTCCACTAATCCACCTTCGCCCAAAGCTGTTGAGTCCATCACTGGACTTCTGAGGTACTGATAGGAGCATATTCATGCGACTTAATTAGCTTGTTCTCGTGCATTTATGTTGTGTTTATTTAGTTATTTTAGTGTTTAAGGCCACTTTTGTGTATTTTCAGATTATAAGGCCAAAGTGTGCAAGAAGATGCAAATTGGAGTCTTTTGGAGCGAAAGAGAAATGAATGAGTTGAAGACTTGAAGAAACGACGAATTCCTACTCCAATGATGAATTCTTACCAAAACGAGGAATCCTACTCAAACAAGGTTTCCTATTTTAGGAAAGTTAATCCTAAGTCTCCCGTTTTGGTAACCTTTCCTAATCTTAAACGTCTGTATTTTCTAGCCACTTTGAAGTCTTTGTAGGCGCTTTAGGACACAAAACGAAGGCCCTAGCCCAACTTCTAGTCCTAAGCCGTGCCTTTCCCCTTGTTTCCTTCCCTTGCCGTGCAAGGGGGGGCACTTTGGTCCCATTTTATGCACAAAAATCCTAACCCTAAACCCTAGCCGCACCTATTAAGCTATTCCCTTTAATTTCTGGTTTTATTTCCTAAATTCTAGCAGCCTTTAGGTGAATTTTAGTTAATAAAAATAAATTAGGTTTTGAATTTCTAAACCCTAGGGTTTCCACCATTTAGCTGCACCTTAGGGACCTATTATTATTTTTCTTTTCATATTTTTCAGCAACAAAAACCAAGCAGCCACCCTTCCATATTTTTTCCCCATCAACCGTGCATCCCATTAGCCAATTCACAAAAAGTCGTGGCCCCCCCCATTTATCAAAGAACCTAATAAACCAAAAAGAAAACCTAGCGGCAGCACCATAGATTATTTTCCTTCCTTTGCCGTGCATTCTATAATTATTCACCCTAATTCATTCCAGCGACATGCATTCATATTTTAATAATTCATTCAGCCGCAAGGCTTGACCATTCTCTCCTAATTCAACCTAAGCCGCAGCCTTCACAAACAAAAACTCAACAACCGTAGCCACCATCTATTCTATTCCATTTTTCCTCCCTAAGCCGCAAGAATTCTCTCCCAAAACCTAACAGCCGCAGCCACAATACCCTTTTCTCCCTTCAAGCCGTGCATTCACCACACCAATTCCAGCCACAATCCACCATTGCCGCAACCATCTCCACCCTCCCAGCCACCTTCCACACCTTTACACACCATCCACCAACCTTGCCGCACACCTTTACCACCCTAAACCCATTCCAAACCAGAAAAACATCCAAAACACACCATAAACCTCTCTGCCGCAGCAAGGAAGGGAGAAGGAGGAGCTTGGACGCGCAGAAATTCAAGTGGATTCGTTGTGCGTTTTAGGTGTAATCCATCCTTTGTTCATTATATTTAAATTCAATTTTATCTCTCTTTCTATGAACATGAGAGGCTAAATTCCTAATTAGCTAGGGGGTGATTCGAAACCATGTTTATGCTTGCAATATGAATTGATTACTTTTGGTTGGAATTTCATGAATGGTGAATTCAATTTGTTTAACTGCTTGATCGATAACTTATTTATGTATGTTGATTGAGAGTGCACGCTTAATTTTCATGCATGAATATGACGCTAGAATATTAGTGAATTCACCTAATAGTTATGAACTTATATTCACAAGTAGTGGAGGTTGCTTATAAACAATCGCGTTAAATGAATTCTTGGCACTAGTTTCATGCTCATCATAGTAACGAATGCCTCGTCAACACTTATAGTTTTCATGATGCTTAATGATCTTTGATTGTATCTTTATTGTGCTTTTCACGTAAAGGACTTTTGGAGAATGTTTTGAATTGCGTTGCGCTAACCCATCCAATTCATTAACTTAAGGAAAACTTGACGGTTAATTTAAGCGGACCTAATTAACCCGGGGTGTTGAGTTTCATAATTCATCGAAAGACCAACTGAAAATCAAATTGTATGCAAGTGTGACATGTGTGGAGAAGAACCTTCTAGCTAGCATTCATCCATATTTTCATCACATTCATATTTACATTCTGCCTTTAAATTACAATCTGTGTATTTAGTTTAATTTCGTCAAAACCTCAATCCCCCTTTACCTTAGTGTCTAATTTTGTTAGAAAGTGTCTTAGTTTGTGTTTACAAGTGTTTTGTATTCTTTGAGTCTTTTGATTTGTTTTAGTGTTTTATTGTTTAGTTTTGCATTCTTTGAGTCTAGTTTAGTGTTTTAACGTTTGTTTTACATTTTTGAGTCAGTTTCCAAGTGATTTAGTAATCCCTCCTAATCCCCGGTCTAGAACGATCCCTACTTGCATCTTTACTACAATTGTCACAAGAGGGTTTTAATTTGTGTGCTTAATTAGTTCGCATCAAATTTTTGGCGCCGTTGCCGGGGATTAGCAACTTTGCTAATCCCTTGGTTCTTTTCTTTTTGGTTTAGTTGTTTCCGTTTTAGTTTCTAACTTAGTGTTGTTTTCTTTGTTTGTTGTTACTTTTAATATTTGATTTAGTTCTCTTTCTTTGATTTTAGGTACTAGAGAAGTAAGATATGGATTTTGCTAGCATTCAAGCTCAATTGGCAAATCTTACTTCTCAATTGTTGCCGTATGCCGAAAGGACCACAATGCAGAGTGTCCCTACATTTGGTGCTTCATATAGGCAAGGATTTCAAGCCAAACAATGTCCACAAAGAGATTGGAGGGATCATTCGAACTCTATGTGGTGGGAAGCTCAACAAGTCAACGTGAAGCATATTGGCAGCCATATGAGGAGTTCTATTCAAGACCTATGCAGCCACCACAACTTCATATGCAATATGCTCAATTAAATTCAAGTTCGTCAATAGATTATAATCAAATTCTTAATGAATTAAATTCTTTGGTGCAGGGGTCACAAAATCAAGCCAAGGAGGCTCAACAAGAAGCATATTGGCAACCATATGAGGAGTTCTATACAACACCTATGCAGCCACCACAACCTCCCCCACAACAATTCCAATCAAGTTCAAGTATGTCCATGGATAATGATAAAAATTTTCAATTACTAACCTCTTTGACGCAGGACGAACAAAATCAAGACAAGAAGTTGGGTAAATTGGAGGAGCAAATTGGGCAGATTATGGAGTTCATGAAACAAATTTAAGAGCAATGTGAACTCTCCAACTCAACTATTGAAAACTCGAAGGAAGATTTTGAAATCCATAATGCTATCACTTTGGGAAGTGCTATGGAGGTTGGAGCTGACCTAAAAATGTCCAAACATAGCCTAGAAGTGGATGAGGAGCTGCTAATTGAGGAGGAGGAAGAAGACATGCACACGGCAAGGGTAGAACAACCCTTGCCGCAGCCCCCTAAGCCCTCTAAACCACCCACCACAAGTAAGGACGTCCCAATTTCATGTTATTCTGATGTTATTCCACCCAATGTTCCTTTTCCTAGCAGGTTTTTGATTCCCAACCAAGAAGAGAGTAAAAAGGACATCGTGGAAGCCTTCCCAAAGGTGCAGAATGCTATTCCAATTCTTGGTGCAACACAGCAAGTTTTAGATGGTGTTGAATTCTTCAAAGGACTTTGTACACCAAGAAGAATGATTCAAGAGAAGGTAGTGGCTGGAGAAGATGTAGAAGGCATCAAAGAGGACATATTTGAAACCACAAAACCCAAAGAAGTTGAATTTGATGACATTGGACAAGTCATAACCATCACATGCAATCTGGCCAAGTCCAATATCCCTGAAACTTTCAAAGGAGTGGTGTTTGTCATTGAGTTCTTGTCGGACAAAACAAGTAAGTCATCTTCTCCAAATTCCATTACATTTTATACTAACTGGCTGATTTTGATGAATCAGGCACCTACACTAGAATTCAAACCAATGCCGGTTCACTTCAAGTATCACCTTCCATTCAAGGATCCATTCTATGCCGTGAGCCCTAGTGGAGATTAAAAGAAGGTTTCGTCCGGCTGGAAGACGTTAAAGCAAGCGCTACTTGGGAGGCAACCCATGCAATCAACAAAGGACGAACTTGGGAATCGCTCCACACTCAGATTTGCATCCCTAAACCCTTTCCTTTGTTGCTTACCTTATGTTATGTGTAATGTGATCAATTGTGTCTAAAACATTGAGGACAATGTTTAGTTTAAGTGTGGGGGGGGGGGGGGGGGGGGGGGGTAACATTCTGTTTTGAGATATTTTTGCATGAAATTCGTAGGGTTTTACCACCTAACATGTCTAAACTTGTTTCCCACTGTTTTTAAGTGTTTTTAAGCTATTTTAGAGTGTTTTAGAGTATGTTGACTTAAAAATCCGAAAATCCCATAAAAATTTGAAAAATTGCTTTGAAAAACCCAAAAAGAGTTGTTTTTGTGTGTTTGTTTGTGTCGTAGGTTACCTTCCAACACAATGATGAGGATTTGGTTTTTAATTGCATGATGGTTAAAGAAAGTTACAAACATGGATGGACGTTTGATATACTCTTTGGTTTATGCTTGTTTGTAGTTATAGTTTACGAATTCACATGTAATCACAAATGATAAAAATCAGTTTTTGTAACATGCTTGAAGGAATGAACTCAAACTAACGCTACATCCCAGTGAGACTTGAGCCTAAACGTTATTTGGAGAGTTAAAATCTATGCATTATTGTTTTCTAAAGTCGTTGCATGATCTCATTACTCATTGCTCGGTTACTACTTAGAAGGCGTTTCATCACTTAGTTCCAAATGCTAGAACTCATGCCCATTTCATTCAAAGCATGTTATTGATTTGCATAACACATATTCAAGATGAAGTTGTGTAGTGACCACCATCAAAGCCAAACAACCATGTGCCTTCATTCATTTTGTGTTTAAGTTTAACCCCATTGAGCTGTGTTAGCCATGTTCTTTGTTAACCCATATCATCCTCACCTAGCCTAGATTAGGATCATCCGTACCCTTGTTCTTGAAGCATAGTAAGCATGAATGAATTCCTTTTGATTAATGTGTTGCAGAAAATAAGTGTGGGGGAAGGATTATTGATGTGAGTTATGTGCCATAGGCACGGCAAGAAAAAAGAAAAAAAAAAAAAAAAAAAAAAGAAAGAAAAGAGGTGAAAAAGAGTTGAAAAGTATTGTTTGTTGAAGTAAGGGCCCAAAACAATGAATTAGGCCCTAAGAGTTGTTTGAATCTCCCCGATGTGTCTAAAAGTTGAATTCTGCATTCTAAGTGAATTCTAAGTCTTAATTTCATTACTTTGCTACTATTGCTTAAAGAACTTTTGTTTATCCCTACCTTTCCTTGTGAGCCAATACCTCAAGCCCCGTTACAACCCTTGACTTCTATTTTGAGTGTTGTGCATTTCAATTGTGGAGATTGAATTTGGTATGAGCATATGGTGTCACTGGTTCTCGCATCTAAGTAGTAGCATTCCATTCATGAGATCATATCTAAACACGTTTAATTACTCCAGAAGTTGCTTTCTTTGTTATAACGTATGTGAGTACTAGTCTTTCATGTTTACATCAATCTTCTCACATATAACTAGTGTAGGGTGTGTAGTTAGACAATCTGAGTGAAAATTGAGTGCATAACTAGTGAGGAATTGAGGGAATTCTCTAAGGCATGTTACTACATTCAAAATGTGTTTTATTTGATTAAATGCGAATTAGTGAATGGTGACTATGATTAAGTATGTGCTCGAGGGGAAGGAAGACTAAAGGCTATGTGAGTAATGATCTTTGACATGTCATGTTCATTGGAAATCCCTGAGGCAAACGTTGGAAGGTTTAGGTTATGTTTTGTTTGTTTTGTTTCGTCTTGTTAAGTTTATTTGTTTTGTTTTGCTCGAGGACTAGCAAAAGTTAAGTGTGGGGGAATTTGATAGGAGCATATTCATGCGACTTAATTAGCTTGTTCTCGTTCATTTATGTTGTGTTTATTTAGTTATTTTAGTGTTTAAGGCCACTTTTGTGTATTTTCAGATTATAAGGCCAAAGTGTGCAAGAAGATGCAAATTGGAGTCTTTTGGAGCGAAAGAGAAATGAATGAGTTGAAGACTTGAAGAAACGACGAATTCCTACTCCAATGATGAATTCTTACCAAAACGAGGAATCCTACTCAAACAAGGTTTCCTATTTTAGGAAAGTTAATCCTAAGTCTCCCGTTTTGGTAACCTTTCCTAATCTTAAACGTCCGTATTTTCTAGCCACTTTGAAGTCTTTGTAGGCTCTTTAGGACACAAAACGAAGGCCCTAGCCCAACTTCTAGTCCTAAGCCGTGCCTTTCCCCTTGTTTCCTTCCCTTGCCGTGCAAGGGGGGGCACTTTGGTCCCATTTTATGCACAAAAATCCTAACCCTAAACCCTAGCCGCACCTATTAAGCTATTCCCTTTAATTTTTGGTTTTATTTCCTAAATTCTAGCAGCCTTTAGGTGAATTTTAGTTAATAAAAATAAATTAGGTTTTGAATTTCTAAACCCTAGGGTTTCCACCATTTAGCCGCACCTTAGGGACCTATTATTATTTTTCTTTTCATATTTTTCAGCAACAAAAACCAAGCAGCCACCCTTCCATATTTTTTCCCCATCAACCGTGCATCCCATTAGCCAATTCACAAAAAGCCGTGGCCCCCCCATTTATCAAAGAACCTAATAAACCAAAAAGAAAACCTAGCGGCAGCACCATAGATTATTTTCCTTCCTTTGCCGTGCATTCTATAATTATTCACCCTAATTCATTCCAGCGACATGCATTCATATTTTAATAATTCATTCAGCCGCAAGGCTTGACCATTCTCTCCTAATTCAACCTAAGCCGCAGCCTTCACAAACAAAAACTCAACAACCGTAGCCACCATCTATTCTATTCCATTTTTCCTCCCTAAGCCGCAAGAATTCTCTCCCAAAACCTAACAGCCGCAGCCACAATACCCTTTTCTCCCTTCAAGCCGTGCATTCACCACACCAATTCCAGCCACAATCCACCATTGCCGCAACCATCTCCACCCTCCCAGCCACCTTCCACACCTTTACACACCATCCACCAACCTTGCCGCACACCTTTACCACCCTAAACCCATTTCCAAACCAGAAAAACATCCAAAACACACCATAAACCTCTCTGCCGCAGCAAGGAAGGGAGAAGGAGGAGCTTGGACGCGCAGAAATTCAAGTGGATTCGTTGTGCGTTTTAGGTGTAATCCATCCTTTGTTCGTTATATTTAAATTCAATTTTATCTCTCTTTCTATGAACATGAGAGGCTAAATTCCTAATTAGCTAGGGGGTGATTCGAAACCATGTTTATGCTTGCAATATGAATTGATTACTTTTGGTTGGAATTTCATGAATGGTGAATTCAATTTGTTTAACTGCTTGATCGATAACTTATTTATGTATGTTGATTGAGAGTGCACGCTTAATTTTCATGCATGAATATGACGCTAGAATATTAGTGAATTTCACCTAATAGTTATGAACTTATATTCACAAGTAGTGGAGGTTGCTTATAAACAATCGCGTTAAATGAATTCTTGGCACTAGTTTCATGCTCATCATAGTAACGAATGCCTCGTCAACACTTATAGTTTTCATGATGCTTAATGATCTTTGATTGTATCTTTATTGTGCTTTTCACGTAAAGGACTTTTGGAGAATGTTTTGAATTGCGTTGCGCTAACCCATCCAATTCATTAACTTAAGGAAAACTTGACGGTTAATTTAAGCGGACCTAATTAACCCGGGGTGTTGAGTTTCATAATTCATCGAAAGACCAACTGAAAATCAAATTGTATGCAAGTGTGACATGTGTGGAGAAGAACCTTCTAGCTAGCATTCATCCATATTTTCATCACATTCATATTTACATTCTGCCTTTAAATTACAATCTGTGTATTTAGTTTAATTTCGTCAAAACCTCAATCCCCCTTTACCTTAGTGTCTAATTTAGTTAGAAAGTGTCTTAGTTTGTGTTTATAAGTGTTTTGTATTCTTTGAGTCTTTTGATTTGTTTTAGTGTTTTATTGTTTAGTTTTGCATTCTTTGAGTCTAGTTTAGTGTTTTAACGTTTGTTTTACATTTTTGAGTCAGTTTCCAAGTGATTTAGTAATCCCTCCTAATCCCCAGTCTAGAACGATCCCTACTTGCATCTTTACTACAATTGTCACAAGAGGGTTTTAATTTGTGTGCTTAATTAGTTCGCATCAATTTTTTGTCCATCACTGGACTTCTGAGGTACCAATATTCGAATCAGCCTCACTCTGACCTTGGAAAATCATGGTCCCACATTTAACATAATAAAAAAAAGTAACAAAAATTTGAGTACTAAGTCTTAAACTAATTACTAACTATTTCTTAAACTGAATACTTTTGAAGCTAAACACGGGTACTACACTATTTCTTAATCCAAACACTAACTATATCTGAAAACTGAACACGGATACTATCACTCTTTCTTAAACTGAACCCTGGTACAAACTGTTTTATAAACTAAACACTGACTATTTCTTAAATTGATTATTTATGAATTGAATACATGTACTATTTCTGAAACTGAACACGGGTTGGTGTGCGCCTTGCATGCACTTTTGGTTGGGTTTTCTTTCCCCTTTCTTTTGTCCTTATCACTAAATAAAGTTATTAGATGTCATTTATTTAAAATTCGACGTTTTGAAAGTCCCAGAAAACGCATGTGAAAATGACAAAAGAAAGGGTTTCAAAATTCAGAGGTTCTCACATGCGTTTCCTAGGACTTTCTCAGGGTCTATAGATCACTCTAGTCCATCAATAGATGCGCCTTCGTATGCATGACAAAGTAGGTATATAGATCAAGATTTAGGTAAGCTAAGCGTATAACTTAGTGCACCAATTATTGAAACGCGTATAATGATGAGAGCAACTATCATAGGGTGTTATTGTCATGTGATAGTTAAAAAGATGTTAGGGCATCTTCATATTAATACGTAAAGTCATGTCATGAAAATATATTCCTTGAACACCTTCAATCTTATAACTGAATTATTCAACCATAAAGTTCTGCCGAGTGACGAAAGCAGCATAAAAAACGTTTCTTATGTATATAAGCCTTAATATTGCATGTGTTTTTTAGTACTTCTAGAAAAGCAAAACAAGTACAAGTTAAGATGCAGTATTGTTGGACTTGAAATTCTAGAGAGGTTGGTCCATGCAGGATTGTAAATAAAGGGCATACACACATATAAATACATGAAAACCTTTAAGGGAAGGAATCCTCATTTTTCTATAAAAATAAAGATTAGTTGTAGGGTCCACACCATATCAATTTTAACGATCCGTACTATTTATTTTTCAGGTTGCACCTCATAGATCATACTTGTAAAATATTAGCCAAATTAGAAATGTTTAAGACATCTAATTAAGTTCAAAGAAATTAACGAATACTTTGTTATATAAGAAACAATGAAATTTTATCTTGATAAGTAAATAGGAAAATGGCTTTGGATTGAATTGAATTTTTGCAAGGATGATCTATGAATCGAGACTTACAAAATAAACAGTTCGGATCGTTAAAGTTCGATGTGGAATGGGCCCCACACCTAATCCCTATTTTTTTTTTAAATAGGAATCTCCTTGCATAAAGGGCCTGATACTTTTGTCTTAGTTCATTAGTCTTTCCAGATGCAATTATGCTTAATGATTATCAAGTGAATCTGATCTCTCATGACCACGCTCATTTAGTATATTTGATCATTCGGAGCATGTATGTTAAGCACATGTACAAATAATCAAAGATTTTAGTATCCGAAGAATCAATGCGAGTTCGATCTGTTGAAAAAGTAGATCAAGAAAGATACTCGTAACCTCAAAACAAGGAAGGGATTATTGGAGGAAACTGGAATATTTGAAGTTCGACATATAATAATTGTAGGCCATTCTCAATTGACATGTTTTTTTTTTATTTTTATTTTTTATATATATATATATAAATATAATAATATATTTATATTAAATGGTATTGGAAAAATAAATTGGTATTGAACTTGCATCTTACCACATGTACAATACGCCATAATGTGGTGTTTTATCACAAAACCTCCGTGCAATTAGAAGTAGATCAACTGCACAATATAATTCATGAACATTTGTTTTATTTTTATTTTTAATTTTTTTTCATTTCTCCTACGTTTCTAACAAAAAAAAAAGAAAAAAAAAAAGGAACTTTAATGAAAAGCTCCTAGTATTGTTCACTTTAACGAAAAACCATATTTTTACACTAAAAAATCAATTTTGGTACTATTTACTTTACCCTTTATTTTGTCCTTATCGTTAAAACTCAAAGTTTTCAAGCCATTTTCATTAGTTTTCCTAAAAAAAATGATAACGCTTGCATTCATTTTTTAGGGAACTTGCATAACGTAACTTAACCATAAAAATTTTATAATCAGAATCGTTCAATATCTTATTCTCCATTTTAAGATTCTCCTTACAAAAAATCATTTGAATTAGTGATCGTTTAGTCATCCAAATGTATCAAATAAATTAACTGTTCATCATAAATATGTTACTTGATGTGGAATTTTTTAGGTCGACGGGCCGAGGGCCCACTCCAACAACACCGATATTGTCCCCACTTTACCACCTGACCAATCCTCAGGTGTGGGGTTTTATCACAAAAGGCCTCGATGTTAGTTAGAGTGGGGTAATTATATATAAATGGGTCTTTGCCCTTTCCTCTGTCCGATGTGGGACATAATGGTGTTCCAACACTTACCCACACGTGATACCCCATTTATGAGTCACACGTGAAATTTCACACATCGACAACCACGTGGAGCCATGTCGGGACTTACCCAATCGCACAGGGCCAATGGGGATCCACCCAATCACATGGCATCTTTGGCCTACATGGAGCCCATATCGAGACTCACCAATCACACGGGGCCAATGGGGACCCACACAATCACATGGTAGTACAGGCCCGTGCCCTAGCTCTAATACCATGTGGAATTTTTTAGGTCGATGGGCCGAGGGCCCACTCCAACAACACTGATATTGTCCCCACTTTACCACCTACACAATCCTCAGGTGTGGGGTTTTATCACAAAATGCCTCGATATTAGTTAGAGTGGGGTAATTATATATAAATGGGTCTTTCCCCTTTCCTCTGTCCGATGTGGGACAAAATGGGGTTCCAACACTTGATACATACACTGTTAATTTATTTGATACATTTGGATGACTAAACGATCATTGATTTGAATTTTTTTTGTAAACATGAACTTCAAATGAAAATTAAGATACTGAATGGTTCCGATTATGAAATTTTTAAGTTGGAGGTTATTTGTAAGTGAGAGAATGAGCTCAAGTCCCAAAAATAAAAAGTAAAAATGAAATCTCCGGTGCATGCAAACCAAAGTGAAAAATTCAGAATAGTTTGGATTCACAAGTTTTATTTTTCGCAGCATTTTCTCTCCATCGATCTTTAGATATAAAGAAAGGACAATATTTGCGTCTCCATGGAAAATGCATATATCATACCCCTTGCAAATAAGCAATGAAATATTTTTACTGCATAAATTTGATAATCAGAATCATTTAATTTCTTAATGTTCATTTGAAAATCATTCATACAAAAAATCACTCGCATCGGAGATTACTTAGTCATCCAAATGTATCAAGTAATTAGATAGTTCATCATGAATATGTTATTTGGTACTTATACCGTCGATTTGATTCATACAATTGAACGTATAAACAATATCCGATTTAAGTGATTAATAAACTAAATAGTTCTAATAATGTAATTTATACATTAAAAATATGTCATTTGTAAGGGATGAGTTATGTGCATTCCCTATGAGGGAAAACAAGTATTAAGAAGAACTAAAAGAAATAATATTTGCGTCCTACTCTTTTGGAACCCTCCTCGTTGCACCCTTTTCATTTAAAAAATGTTTCTTATAGTCAGCTCTTAAATCATCATTTCAAGATCATCTATGAAAAAATCCAAATAAAGTGGTGATAGTTTAGTCATCCTTATGTATCAAACAAATAGATGGTTTGGTAGTAACATTGTCATGGTGAATGGTACATTTAGTTTATATCAAAACCATTTATTTGTTTTTCTTGATTTTCTTGATTTTTCTTGTTTTTCTTAATTTTTCATAGACATTATCTTGGAATAATGATTTAGGAGATGAACGAATATGATTATATCATGTTTATGAAAAATTCGTTAAATAAAAAGGGTGAATGAGAAGGTTGGATCACAGGTGGGATTCAAGTATCATTCAACTAGAAATAAAAGGGCCTATTGATTTATGATATAGTTACAAAGGACCATAATCTCTAGCTGTAAAGTAATTTATAAGAAGGCGCATTTTTACATGCTTTGGAAATAGCCATGCTACATATTATGTGATAACACTTACATTTTGCGACAAATCAATCCATACACAATCACAATAGCCATTATAAGGGAATGGTCCATATGAGGAACCACTTCTAAAGTTAAGACATCATCCCCCAGAACTACTCCAGATGATGATAGCTTCTGCTTTGCCTGCACAAGCCCACCAAGAAATATGTTAAAATTATTAAAAGATAAATGATAAATATGTATATATGGTCGATCCTTATAAGTTACATATAATTAGATAGTATAATTAAAGACCCAAGGCTCACCTCTGCAACAATATGTCCATCAATGTTTACTATTCTATATCCCACAGTACCACTCTTCCCTGCCACTATCCAATACTTGTCACACTACTGTAATTTGACAAGTTGTGGTTCCCATGAGCATTCTACTATAACTTTTCACTTGAAACCCAGGCTTCTCCTTGTTTCTATTAGAAGGGCTACTGGTTCTGTAGCCATCCCATTGCTCAAAAGCTTTTAATTTCTGCAAAATCAAAGAAGCGCACAACCATAAATATACTCAAATTCACAATTAGACAACGTAACCATATTTTTTTTTTTATATATTATATTTACCTTTTTACATATAGTATAGAGAACTTTGCCTTGGAGATCCATGAGATGGACTTCGTTGCTACACTTTTTGTCGTAGTTGTCGACTCGATAAACAATGTTGCCACTGGAATTGTAAACAGTGCAACCATTTGTATGACATACAAGTGATTTCATCCAAATGGTATAAGTTTCTCTCTTTGATGAACTATTAGTGTAGGAAGATAGAGAGAGAACTTGGGGAGCTGGAGGACACACGTTAGCCATATAGATGAAGGAAATCAAACTATTAGAACCTCGGTGGTAACTAGAAATGTGTCCAAAAGAGCTTATTTATATAGGTTACAGAAGTTGTAAGCTAAGTAACCAATTTATTAAAAAAGTATATGAAGTTTATGGATTATGTATTTATTTATCCAAGTATCATTGGATTAATTTAGTATTCGTCAATTTTGTGCTTGCTCTATTATGGAGGAGCACTTTCCATTTCCTTAGTCGTTGATCAGTAGGGGGGACAGGGAGCAATATATTAATGGTCCAAGATCAACGGGTCAGCTAGGATATGTTAATTAGAATATATAATAAAATCAAGCACGTTTAATTCGCGCAAGAACTGATAGAATAATACATATGCAGCAGTCTTCTTCTTTTTGAAATATAAAAAATAAAATTGGCAGTTCTTTATTGAGTTGTAGCCATTTGAGAAGATGAAGAGAAAAACTACGGTGGTGACTCCCCACCATATCATTTGTAGTGTCATTCTCATAAAAGTATAAGCGCCATTATTTTGGGTTCTACATCACCTCACACTTGTTTCACCAACATGTGAGATCTGCCATATAAAACAGTCCTATCAATATATTTCTCGGCGACAAAGGACAAATTGAATGGAAGTAGTACGTAATTAAACTATTAGATAGTGTCATTTAGTATTATGGTATAGTGATATTCTTCTTCATTTGTAAGTGAGATGATTTAGGTTCGAGTCTCACCAAAGACAGATTTGAACCACATTATTGCTCACTCATTGTAAGGCTAGTCCACCCCTTCTCTTTTAGTATAAATAATATTACTTGTTCAAAAAATAAAAATAAAAACTATTGAGAGTGATCATGTCATCTAAATATGTAGAGATATGCATGAACCATTTCTGCCTCCTGTGTGCTTATGTACATATCTATGCTCAATAAGCTTCATTTATTATATTATCAATTTGGTCATCAATTTAAACCCAATTAAATTTATAAGAATCTAACTCATGCTTTTTGTGTAAATATATAATCATTTTCGTTTACTTGCTAGCTAGGCTATTATTTTCTTCATCATTAAATGTATAAAGAGTCCAAGCACATGCTTTTGGTGTACATATATAATTATTTTCGTTTCCTTGCTATATGTACTTTTAAAGATTATCATCTTATAGTTTGAACTGGTATACTGGTTTGAACTCTTTATATTTGTTTTATACTACACCGGCCATATTGCATTTGTTTTAAAATTATGACAATATTAGAAGACAAATAATCAATATGTAAAGTTGAATGCTCTTAACTTCTTAAGATACATGTGTAAAGTGTACTCTCGCGTTGCTGTGGGGTTTGGAACATTGTTGAAAATGTAGAAAATCTAGAAAATGTGTCAAATTGTAGTGTTTATGTATGCAGGTGTTCTTTACAATCATGTGTAAGGAATAGAAGTGAGCAAAATTGGGAATGTTGATGTGCCATAGTTAGGGAGTGCTATTTACAGTCATATATTACATGACAAAAATTGTAGAGTTGGTACGCTGTCCTCGGGGTTGCTTTTGAAAAGCTATGGCCCAATCTTAACGAGAGTTTTATGCTTACAACTATACAAAGTACAAAAAATGAAGTTTTGTTCCACTAAAGAGACCCAAATTCGTAACTACATTAAGGGCGACTCCTTTGTTTTGTACATCACCGTTGAACTAAAAATTAAAAAAAATTAAAAAAATAAAAAAAGGAAATTAAAAATAGAATTTGATTACTCATGAATGAAATCACCTCAAAATTGCATATGAATCACCATATAACTTCAGGTGCTTGCATCTTAGTATTTGTATTCCACCCATCTAAATGCAATTGCCTATTCTTTCCCATAATTTCAATCCCATCATCATTGAATATACACTTAACATGTATTAATTCAACGTCTAACAAACGATTACCACATGATAAAATGATTATACGAAAGAATCTCTCCCCTAAAGCGCCCCCAACAGCCTCACCCCGAGCCATCCCTTTCCGATCTAACCCCTTGCATACCCCTAAAACTTAAAACCGTATCCATCATTGTTGGATATATGCTTCATATGTATTCAACGTTTAACAAACGATTACCATGTGATAAAATGACTATACGAAAGAGTCTCTCCCCTAAAGTGCCCCCTTTCCCGAGCCATCCCTTTCCAACCTCACCCCTTGCAGACCCCTATGTACCATTGGTTCAACAAATTAGCACTAACTACACTTGGTGCAGAAGATATTTAAACTATGTTCTCCGCGGACAGTTGAACTTAAAGGGCATGCAAGTGAATAATGCATAGCAACATATAATAGGATCAAAACGAACCGTAAAAGATAAAAGCAAGCTAACTATTCTCCATGATGAAAAACTAAACACGACTGGATTTAGAAGTGGTTGCATGAATGCAGTCAAACGTTTCCTGGCACTGTCTGTGGAAGCACTCAAGGTTCCAAAGCTTGAACGTCCCCATTGATCCGGGGCACACCCAGCCTCCCTATTACCAAATGTTCCATAAGATTCTGAATTCCAATTCAACTTCATCAAGAGAGAACTTAAGAGATTGGCAAGAAACTACAGCTTTATACGAAATGGGTTGAAAATTATAATAGAATGGTCAAAGAAAACACATTAATTTATGTCTTTGAGGGAAATCAAATTACCCAACGAAAAGTTGTTGGAAATCAAAGGCTTAACCTCGTATTGGAAATCAAAGTAGAAATATGTAAAAGAGTGGTGACATACCTGTGGAGCTCTTGAGCATGGGCTCCGATTTTTCGCAAAACAATGAAAAATAAAATAAAAAACCCGTTGGAAAGTTTTCCAATAATATCAACAATTTCCATGATATTTAAAATGTAGCACAAACTTTTGGAAAGTTTTCCAATAATATCAACAATTTTTATGATATTAAAAAGTTGTGCACTGCATTTGAATAATCAGTGGGCAACATAATTGATTCTTCGTGACTTGATGTATTTGATCCTATAACATATAATTTAATAGGAGTGAAGAAAGGAAACTAAATCTCTATGTTCACAAAATATTATAGGAGGTAAATTAAATATATAACTTGAAAAACCCCAATAAAAAGGGATCTTTACGAGGAATATTAATTCAATTAAACAAGTGCAACAATGGGAAGAAAAGTACTGGGAAAATCACTCAAAGCAGCAATACCTGTAATTTCTTACGAGATTACTTTTAGTTTCAGCAATGAAAATTCAATGTAAATTAAGCGCATAAATTATAATTACAATGTGTACCCTGTTAGTTTACAATTTCAAATTGTTTGACTGCCATCGACATATTTTCATCAATGAGACATAGGATTTAAATTTCAAAACAAGTTTTAACATTGAAAAGAGAAATATTATGACACAACAATAAATAAAATTTAATATCACTTAGATATCCTCCTATATCTGCAATGACAATCTAATCCGAGCATTTGTACTATGTCTGTCTTTATTCAAGATTATATGCCAATAACCATAGTCATAAGAAGGTGTCTTGGAAATAAAATGGATCTTATGATTAGTTAACTAAATTATTAAGACTACAAATCATCAAATTAAATCCAACGGCTACAATTATTTAACACTTCATAATTTTCCTGATTATCAAATGTCATAACAGGAAATTTCAATAGACTTTATCCCAAAAATCCATAACAAAATTAAGGTTACAATACGTGGAAGGACTAGAGTGAATTGTGGACACAATCGGCAGAAGAAGCAAATTTTCTCCTCCAAATTCTCTCCTCCTCCATTACCTTAGCCTCCCAATTTCCAGCTTTTCTACCTTTCAAAAACAAGGATCTATTTTCTCTTTTTTCGCTCCCGTAGGCTCTCATTGTGCTTCTTGCCCATTTCCATTCTCTTAGGCCCCCAATTCCATTCTATCTTTTTTTACACATTTCAGAAGCCCTTTCTCATTAGAGACAAAATGGTATGCATCCCCTTCTCTTTCTTTCTTTTTTTTTTTTTTTTTTTTCTCAACAATTTATGATGATTTATACTGATCATAGGTTCAACAACGATGATTAATTTCTTATTATTTCAACCAAAGGCATCATGTTTGTATTAAACTTTGTGATAATGCTGTGACTCTAATTTGTTTGTTTCTTCATTTTTATTCATATTAGCTTACGATAGCATGTCATGCTTACAATCTCAACCTCACATTCAAACAAATAAGAGAACATTTCACAATGCTAACATCCCGTGAAACGCTTCTTATGTGATGCAATTACAAAACTTTCATTGGTTGCTTTTGGAAATCACATAAGTAAACAAAAATGAAAGGAAAAAAATTCTTACTCAGATTCATATATAGTAATATTTTTTTGAGCAACAGATACATAATGACGCGCCAATTAATTAGAGGTTGTAACTAATAATTTAGCTTTTATATATTATGGCATGGGATCCCGCAGGCCAATGCAGCTTCTGGAATGGCTGTGCACGATGACTGCAAGTTGAGGTTCTTGGAGCTCAAAGCAAAAAGGAGCTATCGCTTTATTCTGTACAAGATTGAGCAACAACAAATTGTGATTGATAAGCTCGGGGAACCTAATGAGAGTTATGAGGATTTCACCGCCAGTTTTCCTGCTGATGAGTGTCGCTATGCTGTCTATGACTTCGATTTCACTACTGAAGAGAACTGCCAGAAAAGCAAGATTTTCTTCATTGCATGGTAATTAACTTCACACAAAAACTGCATCCATTCTCATTTTCTCTTACGATACAATTGGAAATTGAACCTGCCATGGTCACATATGTTATGCCTATCCTTAGCTTAACGATCTTTCTTGGCTCTCATTGAGTGTCGCTATGTGAGGCTCATTATACAAAAGTTTGTATAACGAGGGTTGTTTGTAGGTAAGGAGTAACTCATCCATACAACAGGTTATATACATTTATGTGTCTATCTATTTACCTTGTGAAAAGTGATCTTATCTTTATGGTCAATGAGATAGATAGTATCTCGTGAAGAGAGAGAGACACATAAATGTATACAATTGATGGTAGGGAAAAAAAATCGTATTTTAAAGGATGAATCCTTATTCCACCATTCTTGATTTCAAATTCACGAGCGCTTGTTTGGTCCTTAGCAGTGGATTGGATTGGATTAGATTGGATTGGATGGAGTAAATCATAAGATCAATGTATCTTGAAGTAAGAAAAGAATACCTTCAACTTGGACAAAAAAATTTCATTTATTGCTTAAAAATATCTTGATAAACAACTGAATTATCCAATCCAATCATACGCACTAAATGAGCCCTAAGTATGTACCTTCTGATGACTCTAACGCGAATATTTTTCAAGGGAAAATTTGTAATTTCTCTCCTAGTCATTTTTTCCATTTCTTTTTGCACTTTATTGAACACCTAAACAACTATACTTGTACGTGTGTTTTTGTGGCATGGATTAGGTCACCGGATACATCAAAGGTGAGGATGAAGATGGTGTATGCTAGTTCCAAGGACAGATTCAAGAGAGAATTGGACGGCATTTCATTTGAACTGCAAGCAACAGATCCAAGTGAGATGAGCTTGGACATAGTGAAAGGGCGAGCCTGCTAAAGCGACCCCCCTTTTGCTCTCTATCTCTTCCAAATCTTTTTCATGCTTTCCCTCACTGTTTCCTTTGGGGGCCACCACCATTTTATAGCCATTATACTTGGATTTTTTTTTTAAAAAAAAAAAAACATTCCATTCCAAAACCAAGTGAATCTGTGAATGTACTATGTACTCTTCTGTATAACCTCAAAGCCTTATTCGAAAAAGAAAAAAAAATATGATTTTTTGGGATTCAAAAAGCAAAGGGATTGAACTCTTAAAAAATGAATTGCCTGCAGCAGAAGCATTAGTTGATGCAGAAATGTTGCTGCTGTTGCTGCTGCTGCTGCTTTAGAATTGGTTGAATAGGGTTTTGCTTTGCTTCCATTTGTCAAGTGTTGCTCTTAGAAGATTGTTATGATCGTAGCATAATGGTCTTTGTTTTGTGCCCCTTGTTTTTTTCACTCGGGGTGATTGTGTGTAGTTTCTCTCTCTCTCTCTCTCTCTCTCTCTGTGTCTCACTCTATATATGTGTGTGTGTGTGTGTGTGTGTATATTGTCTATCCATATGTTGTTTTCCATTGTGCACTGTGTTGCTGTTATATATACTTCGTGCGAACAAAAGAAACACACAAATTAAGAGCATTGCCTCTTGAAAAAGGCCAAAAAGCCGTTGTCAGAAATATTACAAGGAGAAATCGCAAAGTCTAAGTTCAAACATAGCCTTATTTCGTCAATTATCTTATGAAACAACAAATCACAAATGAGTAGAGAAATAGAGAGGAAAGACATTATACACGGAATACGAAGTAACAAAGGATCTCGAGAAGACGGGAGACAAATAACTTGGGAATCACTCAACCAGGAACAATGGAAATCGCTCGACTTTGCTACAAATTATGACTTTGATAAAGGATAAGTCATCACCAACCATTTTAAATTTAAGGATAATACTGTTCACACACCCATTTTTACCTCTGATACACCCTTGTTAGTTATTTGCTATTGACCTTTTTCAATGCATTATATCCACGCTGAATATTGAAAGAGGTGTGTGAGAATTAAAAATGAGTGTGCGGATAACACTATCAAAACTTAAAACCCATATTTATTTCCACATACTACATCATTCTCCCGTTCTATTAAAGAGAGAAAAAAAAAAAAAAAAAAAAAAATCAAAAACAAAAACAAAAACAACTCGCCCTTAAGTTTGCATCTTTCTAGTCTTGGTTAGAACTTGGGCTTTCAACCTCCCAACAATATTCCATTGGTTGTTGCGTTCCCAAACCTTTATATTGCGATTTCTAAGATGCGGACATCTATTTACGGACCATATCTGCGGACCGAATATGGTTCGCTAGACCAAATCTGAACGATTCACAACAAATCCATCATAAACGAGCTTAGGGTGAATCCGGGTTATAAATGATCCTTCAGTTAATTATTATCGTACCCGGGATGTATTCAAAATTTCTTGGGATTTGAACTCTATTCCCGACATCAACACTTTCCTTCTTACAAAAACACTCATCTCCTTCTCCCGTGTTTGCTCAAACATCATTGTTGTCGAAAACATCCTCGTCGTTGGAAAACTTGCTTCATGTTCCAAACCGAGTATTAGTTGGTATGCGGTGGTGTTGTCTAGCCTTACATAATTTCTAGACAACAATGAAGAAAATGAGCAAGTAGGCTGTGGTGGTGTTGGTCTGTGGAGGCTGTGCAGTGCATTCCAAAGAAAGGACGTGCTTGTCGCTTCATTCGAGCTAGGGTCGGACTGCTTCCGCAATATGCATAGTGTTTTATTCGCCCAGTGAATTTTAAATTTGGTGAGTTTTGAAAATGGAACCCTAGAATTCCATCTAGTTATTTATGTTAAGTATTATAAATTAAGTTTAGTGTAAGGTTAATTATGCATGTTCTTGGATGTAATTAGGTGGAATTTTTCGATATATGTCATTTTTTTTTAACAAATTAGGGCAAGTTGTGAACTTATGAAGCTATGTCAGCGGGCTGTGTAGATGCTCGGGCGTTATCTGTTGTTTTGGTAAAGTTGCAGTTTTGAATTCTGAATTTTGTTAATTTTATGGTGGTAGAGATTGATTTTTGTATTTGAATTATTGTTAATTTTATGGTGGGAATTGAAATTGCTTAAGTAATGATGCTCTGTTAACAGCAGATGTAAAGCTATGAAGCTTTGGTGACATGTTTTTGTTAGGTTATGTACCATTGATTGTTGATGTGTGTGTATTGTTATGTGCACAGGATATGGCAGGCCAGGGTGTTGAACTAGCAACCAAAGAAGAAGAAGCGTATAGGGGAAGGGTTAATAACCTATCTCAAGCCCCTCATGTGTTAGGATTGATTACGAAGAAGTTTAATGAGGTAGAGCTTGATGCCTTTGGGGCAACCTGCTTTGGCCACCTTCAAGGTGTGGACAAATTGGTCTTCAGTGGGCAATTGGTGCATGAGTTGTCACTCCGTATAGTGGGAAAAAAAGGAGTTAAAGATGTAGAGGGGCTGACCTATTTAATAGGTTGTGAATTGACCTGGTTCACAAAGCAGGACTTCTGCCTCGTTACCAGGCTATGATGTGACGAGCCCCATGACAAAGAAGTAAAGCCATAAAGGATTAGGCTGCTGAGGGAGTATTTTCTCGGGTAAATTAGGGTTGGTAGGTGAAAGTAGCAAGGGGAGGAAAGAAAATGAGAAGGTAAAGCGAAGGCCATCCCCAAGAAAGCCAGCAGAAAAATATTTTGTAACTTAAGGAGTGCAAGAATAAGGACGACGCCTTTAATCTAGGGCTGGTATACTTTGCCGAGGTTGTATTGATAGGGGTGAAGAACAACATAATTGTGAATCTAGATTACCTCGACCTCGCAGAGGATATGGATATGTTCAACATCTTTAAATGGGGTTCCATCTCCTTTGAACAACTTCATGACAGGCCCTTGTTTGCTGCCTCAAGAAGAGGTAGAGGTAGAGTTGAGGGGGGATGGCCAGGGAGATGAGGAAGAAGAAGAAGTTAGAGGAACAAAGAGGGCACATCGGTCCAAATAGGGCTACAAAGGATTTTCGTATGCTTTTCAGGTAATATGTGATGTTTTCGTTGGTAATATTGGCTTTATCAATGTGAGTGAGTATTCATTTATTAATGAATACGTACAGGTGTGTGTATACAAAAAAATTCCCTAACTCCGAACACAATTGATGTCGGTGAGTTGAAAATGGAGTTGAATGCGTCATTCGCGCGGTTGGCCCACAAGAAGGAGATGTCAAACAGGAATTTGGTGAAGAAAGTGGAAGAGATGTCGAACGTGGTGGAGGAATTACGGAGGGTAGTGATGGAAGAACCTATGAAGGAGAATACCGAGGAAGAAGATGAAGGAAAAAAAGATGTGGAAGAAGAAGTTGAAAAGGATGGAGAAGATGAAGAAGAGGGAGAAGAAGAAAAAGATGAAAAGGCAAAATACGAGGAGACAAAAGAATAGGAAACA
The DNA here is from genome assembly GCF_963583255.1 of Pyrus communis. Classification (NCBI taxonomy): domain Eukaryota; kingdom Viridiplantae; phylum Streptophyta; class Magnoliopsida; order Rosales; family Rosaceae; genus Pyrus; species Pyrus communis. The sequence goes on from NC_084815.1 coordinate 14,199,377, forward strand.
GTAAAGAGGAGAAAAAAGAAGACCAACTGGGTGGTCAAATTGGCGGTAAAGTACAAACAGTTGTGGAAGAATAAGACAAAACCAAAAAAAAGAAGAAGACGGTAGTGAAAATGAGGTGATGAAAAAAATGGTTTGGAGGTAGGGGAGGAAAAACCAATAGGTGAAGATGGGTATCAGAAGGAGGAATTATGGGACAAAGGCAAAAGGGGGAAAGGCCAGGGATCGAGAAGGGACGAGGTAATGGGAGCCATGGATGACGAAGGTTGGAATAAGTTTGCAGGGACTGTTGATTGGGCCAGTCCTATAGATGTATGTGCGAAGATGGGTTGGTTTGGTCAGAGAACCGGCAACGAAAGAGTGTGAAGATGTTGGAATGATGACGATGAGGTGGTGATATACACGCCCGATGGCCAGCATGTGCGGACCAAAAGGAAAGTCTTGTGCACAAGGGCAATGTCAAAATCTATGCTAACAGAAAAAGGGCAAAAAAAAGAAGATGAAAGTGGTTCGCCACACCTCATTGATATTTGATGTCACAAAGTGCCAAAAAATCCACACCGGTCAAATGAAGGATGATGTTGTGCAAAGAGAGGCGTTAATTAAAGCCATGGACGTAGAATGTGTGGTTGAGGTGTGATGGGTGCATATTCTCATATATTTTTATCATATACTTACTTTGGATTTTGTATATATGAATAGGTTAAATGCACTAATTTGTATTGTTTTAATTTATAGGCATTCAATACTGGAGTTATGCAAAAATGAAGTGAAAAATAAGCTCTTCGGGTGTGTATAGTAATTTCAGTGGAGTAAGAGGCTAATTAACTGCACCAAGGCACATGCATTACAACAAGAAGATGAGACTGCAATGTTTTTGGAAATCAAATGGACATGGGAGTGCTATTCAATGGATTTAATGAGAGACATAATTATTTGTTTTTATTATTTCCGTTTATTTTGTTTTTCTTTAATAAAAACTTAAAGTGCATTAGTTAGGATTTTAGTGGAGTTTAATTGGTTTTTTTTTTTTTCTTGTCTTTGTCGTGGGTCTTTATATGGAGATTGATTCTCCATTGTGAGTTTAAAAAAAAGCTACCAAAATATATCACACTTTATTGGGGCTGAGGCAAGGAAGGGAAAAGGGAAGAGCTTTTCTAGTTTCTTTTCTTTGCTAAGGTTACGATGTAGCCTAATTATGAATACTTAATTGCCTTGTGGCATTATTGTGGATGCAAATTTCCTCCTCCTTGTTCTTAGACAAAATTGCACCTACAAAACAAATAACACCTTAGGTCAAGGCCAAGAGCCTCACACACCCACGATGAATGGGGGGCACTTTGGCCGAAGAACCTCCGATGCCAAAGTTAGAATTTAGAGAAAAAAGTGTTTGGAGAGTTTTTGGGAGTTTTGCAAGAGTGTGGAACTAGCTTTTTAGAGAAAAATGGGGTTCAATATATAGAGCATGGCCGTTTCTCTTTGGAGAAAAGGTGACCGGCCCTTTGGGGTATTTTTGGTGTGTAATGGGTGATCAATTGGTATAATGGGTGATTAATTGGGTGATTAATGGATTAATTAGGAATTAATCCATTAATTAGCCTAATTAATTTAATTTATATGGAAGGTTTTGAAGGTTATGGAATGATTTCCTTGTAGAGGATATGGTGTAAAGATGGATGAGATAAATTTGAACTTGTTACCTATTTTGGACACTCTTGACTTGGTTGATGGATGATTCTCCACTGCTTGAGTGTAGAAAACCCGGTGTGTCTCGAGGGTAATTTTGTCCTCTTCACCTAAAAACCCACTTGTCACCTCTTGATTATTTTTGGCTCCACAATTATTATTATCATGTTTTTCATCTTTATTGAGTATCATTTGCTACTCATTATGTATTTGATTTTTATTTAGATGCTTGATCATCATCTAAGTTTTAGTTAAGTTGATTTGATGCAAGTTAGAGTAGATGCCATACTTAACTTGGGTTTAGCTTTTTGCAATTGATACCATAAACATCTATTTGTAGATGCCATGCAATTAGGGTTTATGTGATTTTCCAACGATTTCCATGGAGCTTAATGGGTTCTTACTTGTTTAAATTCTTCTAGAGGCCATAGAGGATTAACATATAAGGATACTTTTGATGCAACAAGATGCCATGGCTATTGAATAATTTAGGGAAAATCGATCATCAATATTGGGGAACTACTTGAGCATAAGATATTAAGGGAATTAAGTAGAATTGGTTACGGTGAATTCGGATGCCGTAGGTGTTATTTTTCTTATGTTTTTAATTTTATTATTTCATGCATTTTATTTTTAAGCTTTGTTTAATTTTCATTTTAAGTCTAAATATCATATATTTTCCATTAAACCTTTTCCATTATAATTTGTTTCAATTTAGTTAGTAAGATTTTTAGAATCAATTCGATCTCTGTGGGACGATATCCGTGCTTCAAAGCTATACTATCATCTGATTCGTATACTTGAGAGCACCAAAATTCGAGACTTAATGAGGTTAATTTTGGTTATCTAATTTTCGCAACAAGTTTCTGGCACCGTTGCCGGGGATTTTGATTCTATTCCTTACTTAATTGGATTGTTACATTTTTTTAGTTGGTCTAGCTTTAATGTTTTTTTTTAGTTTTTTTTTAATAATAAATTATTTTCCTCAGTCTCTTGTTTAGCTTACCCATTATTTTTTTTTTTTTTTTGCAGAAATTGGAATCACTCAGCTTTGATGTCACTACAAAATTCAAGTTTGGGGGTGGATTCCATGTACATCTTCGCTTGCATGTCTCCTTTAAACCCGGGAAGTTTCTTTGTCCAAGAGCTTACGCATTTATTCTTATTTTTCTATACGTTTGTTGTCTATTTCTGTTATTCTTATCTTCATTTGGTTTTTCAATCTTTTTGTTTTATTTCTAAAAATAAACTAAAAAACATAAAAAAAATATAAATTTTGGAAAATCCAAAAACATTTTATTTTTCTTTGGGTCCTGATGTTATTGGCTACTTCCCAATTCAGTGATGAGATTTGGTCTTAATAATTTTTTCATAACTTTCAAGAGATTTAAGCTTGAAATTAGTTCTTTACATTATCTTTGTTTTAACCATTTTTTTAATGAACATGAATTGGAAAATATATATGCACATAGCCTTGTTGGTGTGAAACTTGAGCATGATTTAACATTTCATATGTGAATCTAGTGAGCTTATGTGACCCTTGTGAGCTTTGGAGCCTCAAATAGATTGAACCACTATGCATCAATCTCATTCATTCTTGTGCCATGATCTCATTTTTACTTGTATCTCTAGAACTTGCTTTATACCTCTCGTTAGAAATGACATAGGCATTTTTTTTTTCTTTCGTTTGATCCTTTCTAGCCAACCCTTTTTATTATTTTCCCTTGTTAGCTAGCCCCTTGAGCCTTTCTGTGAGCCCTTTTTTTTAAATTTCTTTAACCTAAATTTTCCCTACCTAGCCTTGTAAAGAATTTCCTACCCGTCTAAAAGCTTGTAGAGTTTCTTTTCTTTTTTTTCTTTTTTTTTTTTTTTGGCCCCTTAAGAGGAGAGAATGCCAAGTCTTGGCGCTTAAGCATTTATAATAGTTAAGAAAAAAATGTTGCGAGAAAAAAAAAAGAAGAAAAAAAAAACTGATGAGAAAAAAAAAAAAAAAAAAAAAACTGTTGTATGCTGTAAAAAAAAATAAAAATAAAAAAATGCTTGCTGTAAGGAAAAAAAAAGGGGGGTTTTGTGTTGCCGGGGGGGGGGGGGGGTGGGAATGTTTCAAAGATCAACCAATTGAAATAAAGTTCTATTTTATGCTTAAGTTCTGATGTGCTTCATGGGTTTAAAGTTTCTCTATCTCTTAAATATAATTGTGATGCTCTACAATTTATTTAGACTTTGTGTTTTTCCATACTCTTTTATTGTGTAAGCAAGGTGATATTTCTATAGCTTCAATAAGTTGAAGGAGAAAGAGAAGAAGTGAGTAACTTATTAACGTTACGATTTTATGTATATGCTTCAGAATAATTGACGAAATGAATACAACGATGAGGCTAACAATTTTTTTGTTTACATTGTTTGTTCGGTTACCCAGTTGGAGTTCATGATTGTTGGAAACACCGATTTCTGGAGGCGGCTTATGGACCACAAAGGCTAGCTGTCAACAAATGTAAGTGAGTAAACCCTATGTGTGATGGACTGATATAAGTGTGTTGTCATTGGGTTGGTGTGATAGTTGAATTGTATTTTACTATATATTGCAACACATTCACTTGCAGCTCTATCTCTTAAGGAAGCATGAGGATGAGGCATGGAGGATTCAGAAAGTGGTGACCACCAACACAACAAATTGGTTTCTGGTAATGCATCCCACTTAATTTATCCTAATATTGAAAAGTTAGGAAATTGTGATGTTAAATGTGTTTTCGGTTCGCTGAACTGTTGTACATGTTTATTTGATATATTTTACACTTGGGAATAGTCCTATTATGAATGAAGCTATGATGAGAGGAATGCTGAAGTGAAAAGTAGAGGGTGGAAAGGGGTTGCTTCCAAACCGTATGAGATAGTGTTGTACAAAACTGTGACGAGGAAGGGGATAGAGTTCAATGCATCATGGGTGGAGGATGTGGATAGGGTGTACATGCATCTCAACCTATCAACATTGGGTGGTGGTAAAGATGAATCTTAAAGATGGGACAATATTTATGTATGATTCATTGAAGACGACCACCCACACGCTGCAAGCGACTGCACAATTTGCTCCCATCGCTCACTTCCTGTTGGATCTCCTCAATAGCCTATCAAGGGATGTCAACAAAGGACCTTGGCCAATCGACGTAAGTCCAAGGTGATGCAGTCATTAATGCATACATTTTAATATCCTTTTTATTTAGATTCTTGTGATGTTTTTGAGTGAATTCAGTTCTCTTCCACTTAGTTATGTGTTTTTCCTAGTTTTGAGGAGTAAAGACGAAGACACAACAAAAAGGATAGATTTTGCAATTGAAACAAGTTATGTGTCCTAGAAGCAAATACTGTCTGTGCAGATCAGCCAACTTAACGGAATAAATTGTGCAAGCTATTGAGCCTTATACCATTGGAAAGAAATGGATGTTAGCTTTCAGGAGAATTTTACAGCCTGCAATTTCGAGTTTTCTAGATGATGTTATGAAGATTTTCATACAAGACGTCAGTCAGCCAAGTCTACGCGGAAATTGCAAAGTCTGTTGGGTTTTTCAAGTCACAATTCAACCAAAGCCCAAAGCCCAAAATAGAACACGTTGGAGATGACTTTAATCCTATTTCAAATGGGTAATTTACTTGGGAAGTTTGCTCACCTCAACAATTGTCCAATACAAATGAGGAAAAGATTGCAAAAGATCTAATCATATTCTAGCATCAAATTCATGCATGCAAACTAAGTATGCATCCTTAATCAACATACAAGAATAAGCTATCAATCAAGCAGTTAAGCAAATTGCATTCATGTTTTACGAAACAATAATTGGATGAAATCAACTCATATCACAAATATGTTCATGGCTTTGAATTGTCATCTAGCCAAAATGAGTTTAGTTCCTCATGTTTGCAATCAAACAAAGATAACTTAAATTAAACATTGAAAACAAAAGATAGAATACACTTAAGAACGTTCCAACAATCCAAACTTTGAATGGCAGGGCACGGCTCCAAGGGGCTTCTCTCCTTTCTCCTTGCAAGGCTGTGGCACAAGGGTATTGGTCTCTGAAATTTGGTGAGTGTGTGTTATGGATGGGTGGTATGAATTGTGGTGAAGGATGGATGAATGGTTCTCCCTTTTTGTGCAACAAAAAGCATAAAAATAAAGGGAAAAGGTAAGGCATTAATTAATTTTGGGAAAGATTTGCTCTCCAAATCCTCAAGGAAAAAGGGTAAATAAATATCAGAATCCAAGAGAAAAATGGAAAGGGGTATGCAGCAGGACCTAGATGGAAAGGGAAATGCCTTGCATGGCAAGGGAAGTGGTTTTCTAGAAGGAAGGTGCGGCTCCCTTTAGGAATCGGATTAGGCCTTCTAGAATCATTTATTTAAATGTCCTAATATAATTAGAAACCTTCCTTAACAGCTGGAACTTAGGTAGTGTAGGATTAGGATTGGCTAAGACAAAATAAGGTAGTTTGGCTCTTGTTTCCTTCTTTCTTGTTGAGCTCCATATCTTCTTTGTCTTGAATTAATTTTTCCATCTCTTTAGCATATTCTTAGCCTTTCTTGAACTTCAAATTCATCCATCCATCTTGCTCCAAGCATATGTTGTCCATTCCAAGCCCAAAACAGCTCTAAAATGCTCCAAATTGCCTTTTCTTGCCACTTTAGCCAATTGAACCTACAAACACACGAGAATAGCTTAAATCACTATAATAAATAGAAACTAACTTACTAAATGCAAGGAAATAAGCTAACAAAGTCGCATAAATATGCTCCTATCAAATTCCCCACACTGAGCTTTTGCTAAACCTCGAGCAAAACAAAACAAACAAAATACACTCTAGACCTCCAACATTTGCCTTAGGGATTTCCAATGAACATGTCATGTTAAAAATCACTACTCCTACATATTTTAGCCATCCCTACTCTTGAGTAAACACTTAACCGCAGTCACCACTCACTAGCTCGCATTTAATCAATTAAAACAACATTTTGAATGTAGTAACATGCCTTAGAGAATTCCCTCAATTCCTCACCGGATATACTCTCTATTTTCACACAGATTTTCTGACTACAATCCCTACACTAGGTATATGTGAGAAGATTGATGTAAACATGTAGACTAGAACTCACATATGTTATAACAAAGAAGGCATTTTCTGGAATTATTAATACAACATGTATATGATTTCATGAAAGGAATGCCACTACTTAGAAGCGAGAACCAGGGATTCCATATGCTCATACCAATTTCAAACTCCACATATTGAAACACATAACAATCAAGATGGAAGTCTAAGGGTTGTAACGGGGCTAAGGTATTGGCTAACAAAGAAAGGTAAAGAATAAACAAGGGTTCTTAAAGCACTAGTAAGCAAAGTAATTAAATAAACACTTAGAATTCACTTTTGAATGCAGAAATCAACTTTAAACACCCATGGGAGATTCACACAATACTTAGGGCCAGATTCAAACTTTTGGACCCTTTCTTCAACAACCAATACTTATGAGTTCATTCTCGCTTATTTCTCAACTCTTTTTCTTCTTTTTCATATATATATATATATATATATTTCAGATTTCCAACAAAAAACCTTCCCCCACACTTGTTTTTCTGCAATATGTAGATCAAAAGGAATTCCCTCTAAGTCATGCTTCACTATTCTTTAAGAACAAGGGTATGGATAGTTCTATTCTAGGCTAGGTAAGGATAATATGGCTAACAAAGAAAATAGGCTAAATAAGGCTCAAGGGGGTTAAACCTACAATACAAATGCAAAAGGACAAGGCTTTTTGGCTCTGGTTTAACTAAACAACTTCATCTTATTGTATGTTATGCACTCAATATCATGCTTTGAATGAAACGGGCATGAGTTCTAGTATTTGGATCTATAATGATGAAAACGCATTGTAAGTAGCAACCAAGCAAAGAAACAATGAAATCATGTAACGACTTTAGAAAACAAGAAATCAAGATTAATAACTCTCCAAACAAAGTTTAGGTTCAAGTCTCTCAGGGTTGTAGCGTTAGTTTGAGTTCCTTCCTTCAAGCATGTTACAAAAACTGATTTTTTTTCCTTTTGTGATTACATGTGAATTCGTAAACGACAACTACAACTAAGCATAAACCAAAGAGCAAAATTAAACTTTCATCCATGTTTGTAACTTTCTTTAACAGTCATGTAATTAAAAACCAAATCCTCATCATTGTGTTGGAAGGTACCCTAAGACACAAACAAACAAACACAAATGACTCTTTTTGGGTTTTTCAAAGCTATTTTTTTTTTTTGTTTTTTTTTTTTCAAAATTTTCATATTTCCCTTTCAAAACACTTCAAAACACTTAAAAACAATGAGTAACAACTTTAGAAGTGATAGGTGATAAAATCTGACGAAATTCATGAAAAACACTTTGTTTACCCCCCCAACACTTAAATCAAACATTGTCCTCAATGTTTCAAACATAGACTCACATGCAAACAATCAAACAACACAACTAACAAATATGACATGTATGGCAAAGTAAAAGTAATAAGGAGTAGGGTTAAGGAATGCAAATCTGGTTGTGGATTGTTGGAGATTCCTAGCTCTTCTTTATTTGAATGCATGGGTTGCCTCCCAAAAAGCGCTTGCTTTAACATCTTCCAACCGAACGATACCTCATTTCAATCTCCATTAGTGCCCATAGCATGGAGGGGTACATCCTCTATGACATGCTCCTCAAAGTACTCATAATAAGGCTTCAAACGATGTCCGTTCACTTTGAATTCTTGTCCTGTCTTTAAACTTTGAATTTGGACTGCACCATAAGAAAAAACATTTGTAACAACAAAAGGACCAATCCATTTAGAACGTAACTTATCGGGAAACAATCGAAGGCAGGGGTTGAAAAGTAACACTTTATGCCCTTTTGAGAATGTCTTGCTATGAATCATCTTGTCATGGAATGCCTTTGTTTTCTCCTTGTAAATACGAGCATTCTCATAAGCCTTGTTCCTAATTTCCTCAAGCTCATTCAATTGAAGCTTCCTATGAAGTTCAGCCGCATCTATGTCCATATTGAACGTTTTAACTGCCCAATGTGCTTTGTGTTCCAATTCCACGGGAAGATGGCATGGTTTCCCATAGATAAGCCGAAATGGGGACATCCCAATTGGTGTTTTGTAAGTTGTATGATACACCCACAATGCATCATCTAAACGTAAGCTCCAATCCTTTCTTGTTGGCCCAACTGTCTTCTCCAAAATCTGCTTGATTTCTCAATTAGAAACCTCGGCTCACCCACTTGTTTGAGGATGATCAGGTGTTGAAACCTTATGCGTGACGTTATACTTCTTGAGCAGCGCCTCAATGGTTCGATTACAAAAATGGGAACCCCCATCACTTATTAGCACTCTCGGCATCCCAAATCTTTGAAAGATGTTAGTTTTGACAAAATCTGCAACCACTTTAGAATCATTAGTATGGGCGGCTTTTGCTTCCACCCATTTCGATACATAATCAATCGCAAGTAAAATATAATTGAAACCATGAGATGAAGGAAAAGGACCCATGAAATCAATGCCCCAAACATCAAAAATTTCAACAGAAAAGATAGGGTTCTGCGACATTTGATCTTTTGCACCTATATTGCCAGTTCTTTGACAACAATCACAAATCATACAAAAAGTTCTAGCATCCTTAAAGATAGTAGGCCAATAAAATCCACATTCTAACACTTTAAGGGCTGTGCGTTGTGTGCCAAAATGATCCCCACATGCATAAGTGTGACAGAAAGTTAAAATTGAATTAAACTCAGAATTGTGCACACACCTACGAAGAATCTGATCAGAGCAACAGTTCCACAAGTATGGGTCATCACAAACATAAAACCGTGCATCCTTTTTTAGTTTATCACATTGGTGCTTATTTAGGGTGCTTGGAACTTGTTTAGTCATTAAATAATTCACCAAATCGGCATACCATGGTTCACTTACCTCAATGGACAACAGCTGCTCATCTGGGAATGCTTCTAGGATGGGTAAAAACTTTTCATTGTGCACCAAATGACTCAAGAGGTTAGCCACCACATTTTCACTTCCTTTCTTGTCTCGAATTTCAATATCGAATTCTTGGAGGAGAAGCATCCAGCGAATTAGCCTTGGCTTGGCCTCTTTCTTGGTCAATAAGTACTTCAACGCTACATGGTTAGAATAAACAATAACTTTAGTGCTAAGTAAATAAGAACAAAATTTATCTAAAGCAAACACAACAGCAAGGAGTTCTTTTTCAGTGGTGGAGTAGTTCAATTGAGCATCATTCAAGGTCTGGGATGCATAATAGATGACATGTGGCTGCTTGCTCTTCCTTTGGCCTAAAACAGCTCCTATTGCATAATTAGAGGCATTACACATGAGCTCAAAAGGAAGACTCCAATCTGGTGGAACTATGATGGGGACCGAAGATAGCATCTCCTTGAGGTGATTGAAGGCCTTCTCACATACCTCATCGAACACAAATGGCACATCCTTTTGGAGAAGTCGGCATAGGGGAGTGGAAATCTTCGAGAAATCCTTGATAAAACGTTTATAGAATCCTGCATGTCCAAGAAAAGAACGAACCTCTCTCACTGAAGTAAGAGAGGGTAAGTAGCGTACAAGATCTATTTTCGATTTATCAACCTCAATTCCCTTTTCTGAAATTATGTGACCCAAAACTAGCCTTGTTTTACCATGAAATGACATTTTTCCCAATTTAAAACAAGGTTAGTTTCAATGCGTCGTTTCAAGATTAAAGTGAGATTAGCTAAGCAATCATCAAACGAATAACCAAAAACACTAAAATCATCCATGAAAACTTCTATAATCTTCTCAACAAAATCTGAAGAGATATTTACCTTGCATCTTTGAAAGGTCATTGGTGTATTACATAAACCAAATGGCATTCGACGATAAGCAAAAATACCAAATGGACAAGTAAAAGTGGTTTTTTCTTGATCATCTGGAGCTATAACAATCTAATTATATCTTGAATAACCATCAAGAAAACAATAAAAAGAATGACCGGCTAACCTTTCAAGCATTTGGTCAATGAACGACAAAGGGAAGTGAAGTGATATTTCCGTGTGGTGGCGTTGAGCTTCCTATAGTTAATGCAAACTCTCCAACCTGTTTGGATACAGGTGGCCATAAGCTCGTTGTCTTCATTCTTCACCACAGTGACTCCAGATTTCTTTGGAACAACTTGAACCGATGAAACCCAACGACTATCCAAAATTGGATAAATCACTCCACAATCAAGAAGCTTGATAATCTCTTTCTTCACAACTTTCGTCATTGGAGGGTTGAGTCAACGTTGAGCCTCTCGAGTTGGTTTAGCCTCCTCCTCTAGAAGTATGCGATGCATGTATGTTGTAGGACTTATCCCCTTAATGTCGGCCAAGGTCCATCCAATGGCTATTTTGTACTCTTTCAATACCCGAATTAGTTTTTCCTCCTCTAATACTGTGAGTGATGAAGAGACTATAACGGGCAAAGTTTCTTGGTCTCGCAAGAAAATGTATTTCAAGTGATTTGGTAATGGTTTAAGCTCGAGGGAGGGTTCCTAAATCACTAAGGGTAACAACTTATTAGTAGAAACGGGAATTGGAATTGGGATTGGAAACTTACCAACATGTTGTGGCAATGATTCAAAGGTAGCCACCATCTCCACTTCTTCACAAAAGGCCACGGCAAAGGAATGCTTATGCATGTCGTGATTGTACATAGGTTCTGTCCATTGTTCTTTGAGTCATATTCCTCTTGTAATGGTTGTTTCAAGGGCATCCTCATTTAGGTCTTCAAGATATTCTTGCGCCAATGAATCAATTATATCAATAGAAAAACAAGAATGATCATCAATAGGATACTTCATAGCTTCAGAAATGTTAAAATCAATAATCTCGCCATCAAATTCCATGGTTAACGTCCCCTTGAACACATCAATCTTGGTGCGGGCTGTTTTCATGAATGGTCTTCCAAGTAGGATCGGCAAAGGAGGAGAATGGGCCGAATCTTCCATGTCAAGCACATAGAAATCAGCCAGAAAGATAAAATGATTAACCTGCACCAAAACATCTTCCAAAACTCCTTTTGGATATGCATTAGAATGATCGGCTAATTGAATAATAACACCATCATTTTTCAGCTCTCCTAAGTTCATAGATGCATAAATAGAGTAAGGCATGACATTAATGGATACACCTAGGTCTAACATAACATGCTCAAACTTAGTATTGCCAATAACACAAGGGATTGTGAAACTACCTGGATCTTTGCATTTAGGAGGCAATTTCCTTTGTAAACCCGCTGAAACATTCTCACTTACCCTTACCATTTCCATGTTTGAAATCCTCTTCCTTGTTGTGCAAAGCTCTTTCAAGAATTTGGCATACTTTGGAACTTGTTTGATTGACACACCTCGATCGAGATCAGGGCATGTTGGCCGTCACGTGGAAGTGACGTAACCATGTGCACAGTGCGGAAGCAAATAAAATAATAATGTAAATAGTACAAATAAATAAAAACTAGTCTTACAAGAAGTAATAACAACAAGTGCAAGCGTAAGTGTGACGCTAAGTTCAGAGCATGAAGCCTAAAGCAGTCCAAGAGAAAACGAGACAACAAAAGTACACCCGAAGGTGATCCTACGCTGGTGATCGTCTGTCAGATATGCCGGGAAAATCCTCAGGGAAACCACCAAACGTGCTAGCCAACTAGAACTTGGAGGGGCGCAAAACAAAAGCGTGAGTGGGCAAAAACAAAGCTTTTCGAAAACCATTTAATAAATAAGTTCTAACCCCTCACCGTAAAACGTGTATACTTCCCAGAAAATAGTATATAAATATATAACCCATGCTCAAGAATATGCTATGCCAAAACCTCAAAATGAAATGCAAGTGCTCAGGTAATCACACATCAATATCAAATAAACTGTCAGCCGGAGTCACCTAACGTGACCTGTACGGCTGAATCTAGAGCTCAAATCTCCATCTCACTAACCAGACCTGCACACGAGTCGGAACCACCTAAAGTGGTCTGTATGATAGGCCTGGGTGTAATATATATATATATATATATATATATATATATATATATATATATATATATATATATATATATATATATATATATATATATATATATATATATATATACGCTCAAGTGCTACGATCACGTGAAGGCTGTGCGAATGGTCGCGGGTCATCTATGAGTCGGAACCACCTAAAGTGGTCTATACGACAGGACTGTGCACCTAACTTGGATCCAAGCTGAGCGTGTGGTGCAAGAGGTGAACATCACGTGAAAGACTGTGCCCAAACTCTGGGCGGGAGCACTAACACTGGGGATGCAGGTTATAAGCTCTCAATGCATCTCAAATCACTAATGAATGTAAACATGAATTACACTTACCTGGCACTTACATGTGCATCCGCAGCACCAATACATACACATATATAAATGCAACTAACCATGCATAGCAAACGGCAATATAGTATATGGCATAAAACTAATAAACGTTTAAATCGATTTCTGGGAAAATATAAGTATATAGGTATATACGGAAAACCAAAAGCCCACTCACTGGTATGTGGAAGGGTCGTAACCCCCCTGCCTCGAGTGACCACGCTCGCCCTCGGGATAGGATTCACCTATATGTGAAACAACTATAAAAACGTTAATTTTAAAGCACATAACCAACCTTTAGAATTAACTTCTCATACAATGCTCAAATGGGGTGTATGAATACACCAACGTGATCTACTCAACCTCAGGAACATCCCCATATTTTTAAAATAATTTTTCACCGTCGCACGCGCCCCCACGCACCGGCCTAGGCACGGCCACACACGCCGGCCATGCGCAGGCACGTGCCTGGCACATTGACGCCGTCAGGAATATTCCGTTATCCCTAACGGTAATCGTCAATGGCGTTAGGAATATTCCGTTGTCTTCTCCGGCGCCGGAAAATGGAGAAAAATTCAAATCGTCCTATCTTCTTCGTTTTTCAACCAAATTTCACAAAATTGGTACCAAAATGAAGCTTACAACGAGAGGAACAAAATCATACCACTTTCAAGTGCTAAAATCCACGAAATCTCACCTGAAAAATCACCCCAACTCCGGCCAACCTCGAAACTCGTGATCCCGACGTCCAAAACCTTCAAACGAACCACCCCGAGCCTCCTAGGGACCTCACCAAGCTTCCTACAAGCTTGAAATTCCCAAAAACATAAGAAATTACGTGTGCATGAATGGTGCGAGAATTATACGCGCACAAATTAAACCCTCTTTTTATCAATTGTAGTAAGTATGTAAGTAGGGATCGTTCTTAACCGGGGATTAGGAGGGATTGCAAATCACTTGGAAACTGACTCAAAAACGTAAAATAAAGTTTAAAACACTATACTAGACTCAAAGAATGCAAAACTAAACTTTAAAACACTAAAACAAATCAAAAGACTCAAACACTTTAAAAACAAAAACTAAATTGATTTCTAATTAAATTGAACAATAAAGTAAAGGGGGGATTGTGTTTGGACGAAATTAAACTAAATGGACAAATTGTAATTAAAGGCAAAACGTAAATATGAATGTGATGAAAATATGGATGATGGAATAGCTAAGGGGTTCTTCTCCACACATGTTACACTTGCATACAAGATTGATTCTCAGTTGGTCTTTCGATAAATTATGAAACTCAACACTCCGGGTTAATTAGATCCGCTTAAATTAACCGTCAAGTTTTCCTTAAGTTAATGCATTGGATGGGTTTGCGCAACGCAATTCACAACATTCTCCAAAAGTCCTTTACGTGAACAGCACAATAAAGATACAATCAAAAATCATTAAGCATTATGAAAACTATAAGTGTTGACGAGGCATTCGTTACTATGATGAGCATGAAACTCGTGCCAAGAATTCATTTAACGCGATTGTTTATAAACAACCTCCACTACTTGTGAATATAAGTTCATAACGATTAGGTGAAACTCACTTATATTCTAGCGTCATATTCATGCATGAAAATTAAGCGCGCATTCTTAATAAACATACATAAATAAGTTATCAATCAAACGGTTAAACAAATTGAATCAACAACTTATGAAATTCCAACGAAAGTTAATCAATTCATATTGCAAACATAAACACAGTTTCGAATCACCCCCTAGCTAAAGGGGGGTTTATTTCCTCATAACTTTGAAATCAAAGAAACACCTAAACATTCCAACAACTCAAACTTGAATTGTATGAACGTTTAGGCACTCTTTTCTTCCATTCCTCATGCGTACAAAACAAAGAGAATTGAATTTAAACTTTGAAATCAAAGAAACACCTAAACATTCCAACAACTCAAACTTGAATTGTATGAACGTTTAGGCCCTCTTATCTTCCTCGTTGTTGTAGCACAAGGTCTAAGGTGAGGTTTGGGGGATTATGGAAATGGATGAGGAGTGGTTTGGAGGGTTGGGAAGTGGTGGAAATAGAAGGGAATGATGCTGGAAATGAAGAGAACCCACGGCAACAAGGTTGCTGTTTTTGTGTTTGTTGTTGTGTTGTGAATGGAAAGATGATTTGGTGAATGGAATGCAAGGGTATTTATAGGAGGAGTGGAGATGTATATGGCTGTTTGTTTAAGGTGTTTGTATGTGAATGCATGTTGGAATTGAAAGGGAAAGCTGGAAAGGTGATGAAATGCACGGCATAGAATGAATGGTGCTGTTTTTGTATGTGAATGCATGCTGGAATTGAAAGGGAAAGCTGGAAAGGTGATGAAATGCACGGCACAAAATGGATGGTGCTGTTTTTGTATGTAAATGCATGCTGGAATTGAAAGGGAAAGCTGGAAAGGTGATGAAATGCACGGCACAAAATGGTTGTTGGTGTGTGAATGCATGTGTTGAATGATTAAAGTGTATGTGGGTGAATATGTAGCTGAAAATGCATGTGAATGCATGCTGGAAATGCAATGTGAAGTCACGGCAAAGGGTGAAGTGGATGTGAAATGGGAGTGCATGTGTTGCATGGCAAAGGGCTTTGTTTATGTGTTGGCATGGGAATTTCTGGTTCTAAGGCTTTGTTTGCTTGGGCTAGGCCCTTTGTTTTATGTTCTAAAGTGCACACAAAGCTTCAATTTTGTCCAACACTTTGGCTCCACGCATAAGCTATCCATTCTTGGCCCAAAAATGCTCCAAAAGGCTCCAAAATGCACTTCTTTGCTTCTTTAGCCCTTAGAACCTGAAATCATACGAAAATGACTTAAAACACTTAAAGAACTAAGAAACAACAACATAAATGCACGAAAACAAGCTAAGTAAGTCGCCTAAATATGCTCCTATCAGATTCCCCCACACTTAGCTTTTGCTAGTCCTCGAGCAAAACAAAACGATAACATACAAACAAACGACACTAAACAAGTAAAACACAACCTAAACCTTCCAACAATCGTCTTAGGGATTTCCAATGCACATGACATGTTAAAAATCATCATTCCCACAGATTTTAGTCATCTTCGTACTTAAGTACATTCTTAATCATCGTCACCACATACTATTTCACAATTAAGCATTTAAAACCATATTTTGAATGTAGTAACATGCCTTAGAGAATTTGCTCAATTCCTCACAAGATATGCACTCAATTTCACTCAGATTTTCTGACTACACACCCTACACTAAGTATATGTGAGAAGATTGATGTAAACATGAAAACGAACACTCACATATATGTATCACAAAGAACGCAATTTCTGGAGTTAATAAGCATGTTTAGATATGATCTCATGAATGGAATGCTACTACTTAGACGCGAGAACCAGTGACACCATATGCTCATACCAAGTTCAAACTCCACAAATTGAAACACATAACACTCAAGATTGAAGTCACGGGTTGTAATGGGGTTCGGAGCGTGTGGATAACAATGAAGGGATATGGAAAACAAAGGTTCTTAAAGAAATAGTGAGCAAGGCAAATGAATCAACTTAGAATTCTCTTTTGAATGAAAACATCAACTTTTGAACAAAAAGGGAGAATTTAGACAATTTAGGGCCAGAATTGGTGTTTTGAACCCTTTCTTCAATCACTCATTCTTTCATTTTTTTTTTTTTCTTTCTTTCTTTCTTTTCTTTTCTATTTTTCTTTTCTTTTGAATTTCAAAACATACTTAAGAACAAGCATTCTTTCCCCCACACTCATTTTCTTGCATAATGTAACTCAAAAGGAATTCATTTAAGTCATGCTCACTATCTTTTAAGAACAAGGGTGTGGATTGTCCTAAACTAGGCTAGGTGAGGAAAATATGGGTAAACAAAGAATAGATGCTAAACAAGGCTCAACGGGGTTAAAACTTACAACAAATACGAAATATGGGAAGTGAGGCTATTTGGCTATGGTGGCAACTACACAACTTCATCTTGATATATGTTATGCAAATCAATAACATGCTTTGAATGAAATGGGCATGAGTTCTAGCATTTGGAACTATATGATGAAACGCCTTCTAAGTAGTAACCAAGCAAAGAATAATGAGATCATGCAACGACTTTAGAAAACAAGAAATCACAGATTATACTCTCCAAAGAGCGTTATAGGCTCAAGTTTCTCAGGGTTGTAGCGTTTGTTTGAGTTCCTTCCTTCAAGCATGTTACAAAAACGAATTTTTTTTTTCTTTTATGATTGCATGTGAAGTCATACATTATAACCATAACCAAGCATATACCAAGAGTAAATCAAACTTTTCTCTATGTTTATAACTCTTTTTAACAGTCATGCAATTAGAAACCAAATCCTTATCATTGTGTTGGAAGGTGACCTACGACACAAAAACGACTCAAAACACTCTTTTTAGGCTTTTCAAAACATTTTTTTTTTTTTTTTAATTTTTATGTGTTTTTCGGAGTTATAAAACAACACACACTAAAACATTCTAAAACAATTTAAAAACACCTTAAAACAGCAAGGAACAACTTTTGAAGTAATGGGCGATAAAATCCCACGAATTTGTATTAAATATACTTAGTTACCCCCCCCCCCCCCACACTTAAATCAAACATTGTCCTTAATGTTTTAAGCATAGAATCACACAAAACATAAGTAAACACACAAAAAGCAACTAAACATACTAAACATGGCAAAATGTAATTAACAAAGAGAAGAGTTTAGAGACGCAAATCTGGTTATAGAGTGTAAATTCCATCTTCTCCTTGGTAATTGCATTGAGGCTTTGATCTTTGTGATTCCACAGGCTTACTCTTGAACTGGTTTCTGCCCATCGTTGATTTTCCTTTGTGCTACTTCTTGAACTGGGCAGCAGGATGGTTCTTTTGGTTTCCCCCGAAGGTCTGAGCTTATCCCTTTTATCTGTTTCTTTGTTCAATCTTTGCAGGAGTGGTCCCTTCTCTGGAAGTGTATCAACCGTTGAAGATGACTACTCGAGAGCAACGCCAGGTAAGCAATCAGGGATAGATTCCAGGCAGTTGGCTCCAGATCGGAAGACTGACTCCAAGTGCCGGCTGATTGCTTCTTTTACTTTGCCATGCAAGTAAGAACAAGGACAAAGAAAAAGACAGGGAAAAAGCATGATATGAGATACTTTTGCTTTTGACCTTGATGATATGAGATACCTTTGCTTTTGAATAAGCGGTGAATGAATCAGCACATGTATTTGTTGTGCCGTTTCCTCCTGGGTCATCTGTACTCCAGGCATCTGGTATCATCTTTAGGGGAGAAAAAATTGAGTATTTCAAGAGGCTTTGCTGGGAGTGCGCCCTCAGAGGTGAGGAAGAGTTGGGCATTTTCTTCAGGTTTGCCTTACCATAAAAGACGAAGGTCGACATATATAGAGATAATATCAAGTGATGGTATTGTTCTTTTACCCTTGTCGACAAACGTTTTGATCCCGCAAATCCGGCTTTTTGAAATAGTGGCGCCTCTTCGATCTTTGAAGACGCCTCTTCGATTTCTGAGCAGGCGCCCCTTCGATTTCTGAGCGACGCCCCTTCGCTTTCTGAACGACACGTGGTAGTGCAGATGCGGCTCCTTTTAACAAAGCTGCACGCGTCTTCTGAAAAGCAGAGAAAGCGTCGCCGAACTTTGCGCTTGTCGGCTAAAGATGTGTAGTTGCGATGAAAAGCCGAGGGAGCGTCGCCTAACTTACGCCGGAAAATCAGGCTCTTTGAATCGGTGGACGCGTCGCCTTGGCTTTTTATAGAGCTATCGATCACCGCCAACATACACACTCTGAAGATCTCCCATTCTTGAAAATTGTCTCCGGCCCTTCGAAATTTAACTCCATCCACCCCTTCTCTTTGAACACTTTTGAAAAAAATGGCAAACTCATCGAACCTTAGCTTAGATTTAAGTCTCAGCAGCGATCCGGTTGCGACCCGTCAAGGTAATGTATGGCGCCCTTCTTTTTTTATCTTCTAACGGTCCTCTTTCAGGTGAAGACTCTGTGATGCAGGACGCCACAACAGCTACAATAGTAGCTAGGAACCTCCTCACTCCAAAAGATAGTAGGCTGCTGTCAGGACGGTCCGATGAGTTGGCCGTTCAAGAGTCCCTCGCACTTAGTGTTCAGTGTGCGAGTTCTGTGTCCAACATGGGCCAACGCCTGCTTGCCCGCTCCCGTCAGGTGGAATCATTGATGGCAGAGGTGGAAAGTCTTAAGCAAGAGATTCAGCAGCTTAAGTACGAGAATAGAAGTTTGCACGTGCTTGCCAACAACTATTCGACGGGCATGAAGAGGAAGCTTGATGAGCTGCAAGAGTCTGAAGGTCGGATTCACAGTGACCGTCAAAGGTTTTCGTCTTTCCTCCAGAGGCACCTTTTTCCCGGCTCATCTAGCGCTTGGCCAAGTCTTGAGGCCTGGAATGCTCTAGCTCCGATGCCTCCCGCTCCGATGCCTTCCGCTCCAATGCCTTCCGCTACTATGCCTTCCGCTCCGACGCCTCGTAGTGGGGCTTCACGTAAACAACCTTTGTGAAGCTCCATCTTTCTCCATGTTTAGTATCTTTTTTTTTTTTTTTTTTTTTTTTTTTTTTTTTTTTTTTTGAATCAAAACGGAGATCAATGGAGAACTTTATTTTATTCTGTGTATTGGGTTGCCTCCCAAATAGCGCTTTCTTTTACGTCTTGCAGCCGGACGGTACCTCCGTTTAAGCTTGACTAGGTTTCACGGCATCCTCCTCATTTGCCGTGAGACTTTATGAAATGATGACGGGCAATGTTTCGCCTAAAAACACATACTTCAAATGGTCCGGCAACGGCTTAAGTTCAAGCGATGGTGCCTGAACAACAGAAGGTAGCATCTTAGTGGAAACTGAATTTGAAAGTGAGAGTGGAACCTTACCATATTGTTGTGGCAATGACTCAAGGGCTGCCACAACCTCAATTATTTCTTCACTAGAACCCATTGCAAAGAATTCCTCCTCCTTGCCGTGGCCTTGCATTGGCCCAAATCCTTCATTTTTGCGCTCTATGGCCTTAGTGATGGTTGTTTCCAGGGCGTCCTCATTCAATTCTTCAAGGTATACCTGCGCCAAAGAATCGATAACATCAATGGAAAAACAAGAATGGTCATCAACGGGATATCTCATAGTTTCAGAAATATTAAAATCAATCACTTCCCCATCGAATTCCATTGTCAAGGTGCCTTTGTATACATCAATCTTCGTTCGGGCCGTCTTCATGAATGGCCTACCAAGGAGAATCGGCAAAGATGTAGAATGGGCTGAATCCTCCATGTCTAGGACGTAGAAATCAGCCGGAAAAATTAAATGGTTCACCTACACAAGCACATCTTCCAAAACTCCTTTTGGATACACGTTAGAACGATCGGCCAATTGTATAATTACACCATCTTGTTTTAATTCACCCAAATTCATAGATGCATAAATAGAATAAGGCATGACATTTATGGATGCACCTAAATCAAGCATGGCATGTTCAAAACGATTATGTCCAATCACACAAGGAATCGTGAAACTACCGGGGTCTTTGCACTTGGTAGGCAGTTTACGTTGCAAAACAGCGGACACATTCTCGCTTACCTTCACTACCTCTTTGTTTGCCCTTCTTCTCTTTGTATTGCATAGGTCCTTGAGGAATTTAGCATACTTTGGAACCTGTTTGATTGCATCGAGAAGCGGTATGTTCACTTGCACCTTCCGGAACATTTCAAGAATGTCCTTCTCGCTTTCTTCCTTTTTTTCTTGCATGAACCTGCTAGGAAAAGGTACATTGGGCAGATTAGGACGTGAAGTACATGAGTTTGAACTTAAATTACCTGATTTGGTCGAGTTAGGGTGATTGGGGGCCTACGGCATTGGGTTTTTCACCCTTGCTGTTGGTGAACTAGACACTGCCTCAGGTTGTGTCGTCTCTTCATCTACTTTCTGGGCAGATTTGGGATTGTTTGGCTCGGTCCCAACTTCTTTTCCACCCCTTAGGGTGATGGCCTTGGCGGATTCGAATCCTCCCTTTGGATTGACTGTGGTTGAGCTAGGAAGCTTTCCTTGCTCTCTAATCTGTCCAAGGAACTCAGAAATCTGCCCTATTTGTTTCTTCATATCCATCATCTCCTTCTCGTTATTTGTTATCCGGTTGTTTTGATTTTGCAACCCCTGCGAAATAGAGGTTAGTAATTGCATAGCTTGATCACTTTCCAATGACGTACCTGAATGAGATGATGTCGAAGGTTGTTGGGGTGGTTGGGGTGCATACGGCTTGGAATAAAAACCAGGGGGGTTTGGCCTAAATCCTCCTTGTTGGGCAGCTTGTTGTGGCTCCCTCCATTTGAAGTTTGGATGGTCCCTCCATCCGACATTGTAAGTGTTCGAGTATGGGTTGTTTTGATTTTGTCCTTGGAAACCAATTGCATTGGCAGATTCCCACCCACCATTCTCGATTAGTTGAGGGCACTTGTCGGATGGATGCCCTTGGATTGAGCACACGCCACAAACTTGGTGTTCTTGTGCTTTTGGACCAATCACAACCTGAGAAACAAGAGAAGTAAGATTAGCAAGTTGTGATTGAATTTCAGAAATAGCACTCACCTCATTTACACTTTGTTGCCGTGGGGCTTCCCTTTGGCCCACTCCTTCATATTGTTGAGCGTTGAGCGCTCGGTTGGCTATGAGAATCTTGGCATCCCTTGGTGTTTTGTCCACCAATGCTCCTCCCGCTGATGCATCAAGCATTTGACGTTCGATAGGAAGGAGGCCCTCATAGAAATATTGAAGGAGAAGTTCCTCCTTCATTTGATGTTGAGGACATGAAGCTACAAGGCCCTTGAAGCGCTCATAATAAGCCGGGAATGTCTCACCATGATTCTGTTGAATACCACTAATTTTCTTCCGTAGGAGAATCACTCTCGAAGTAGGGAAGAATTTCTCCAAGAAAGCACGCTTCATACTCTCCCACGAAGTCACAGTTCCCGGGGCTAGTTCGTAGAGCCAATCTTTGGCCTTGTCCATAAGTGAAAATGGAAAGGCCTTCATCTTCAATATACTCCCATCCACATTGACGGGCGTCATGCTCGAACAAACCACCTCGAACTCCTTCAAGTGTTTGTTGGGGTCTTCCATAGACAAGCCATGGAACTTCGGAATATGGTGTAACAAACTGGATTTGAGTTCAAATACCTCAGTCTTCCCCTCTGCAGCCGTGGGGTATTGGATACAAAGAGGGGCTGCATTGGCCAAACCTGAGGCAGAAAGCTCTTTAATGGTTCGATTATCCACGGCCATGGTTGGTACTTCCTCTTTAACCCAATCCGTGGCTTCCTCTTCTACTTCAGGTTCGGGACTAGGAGGATTAGACTCTTGCAATTTCTTGTTCCTTCTCAAAGTCCTCTCGAAATCACCGTCAAAGTCGGAGATTTGCTCACGAACAGGTTGTGAGCTACGGGTCATAAACTAGTACCTACACACAAAAGTAAACAAGATAAGTAACCAACTTAATAGACTTGGCACACGTAAGAAAACAAGTTGCCACACACGGCACAAAAACACATACACACGGTAAAAAAAAAAAAAAAAAAAAAAAAAAAAATTAAAACAAAACAGAAACTAAACTAAACAATTTAAACAAGACTCAAGACAAGGGATTAGCAACTTTGCCAATCCCCGGCAACGGCGCCAAAATTTGGTGCGAGAATTATACGCGCACAAATTAAACCCTCTTTTTATCAATTGTAGTAAGTATGTAAGTAGGGATCGTTCTTAACCGGGGATTAGGAGGGATTGCAAATCACTTGGAAACTGACTCAAAAACGTAAAATAAAGTTTAAAACACTATACTAGACTCAAAGAATGCAAAACTAAACTTTAAAACACTAAAACAAATCAAAAGACTCAAACACTTTAAAAACAAAAACTAAATTGATTTCTAATTAAATTGAACAATAAAGTAAAGGGGGGATTGTGTTTGGACGAAATTAAACTAAATGGACAAATTGTAATTAAAGGCAAAACGTAAATATGAATGTGATGAAAATATGGATGATGGAATAGCTAAGGGGTTCTTCTCCACACATGTTACACTTGCATACAAGATTGATTCTCAGTTGGTCTTTCGATAAATTATGAAACTCAACACTCCGGGTTAATTAGATCCGCTTAAATTAACCGTCAAGTTTTCCTTAAGTTAATGAATTGGATGGGTTTGCGCAACGCAATTCACAACATTCTCCAAAAGTCCTTTACGTGAACAGCACAATAAAGATACAATCAAAGATCATTAAGCATTATGAAAACTATAAGTGTTGACGAGGCATTCGTTACTATGATGAGCATGAAACTCGTGCCAAGAATTCATTTAACGCGATTGTTTATAAGCAACCTCCACTACTTGTGAATATAAGTTCATAACGATTAGGTGAAACTCACTTATATTCTAGCGTCATATTCATGCATGAAAATTAAGCGCGCATTCTTAATAAACATACATAAATAAGTTATCAATCAAACGGTTAAACAAATTGAATCAACAACTTATGAAATTCCAACGAAAGTTAATCAATTCATATTGCAAACATAAACATAGTTTCGAATCACCCCCTAGCTAAAGGAGGGTTTATTTCCTCATAACTTTGAAATCAAAGAAACACCTAAACATTCCAACAACTCAAACTTGAATTGTATGAACGTTTAGGCACTCTTTTCTTCCATTCCTCATACGTACAAAACAAAGAGAATTGAATTTAAACTTTGAAATCAAAGAAACACCTAAACATTCCAACAACTCAAACTTGAATTGTATGAACGTTTAGGCCCTCTTATCTTCCTCGTTGTTGTAGCACAAGGTCTAAGGTGAGGTTTGGGGGATTATGGAAATGGATGAGGAGTGGTTTGGAGGGTTGGGAAGTGGTGGAAATAGAAGGGAATGATGCTGGAAATGAAGAGAACCCACGGCAACAAGGTTGCTGTTTTTGTGTTTATTGTTGTGTTGTGAATGGAAAGATGATTTGGTGAATGGAATGCAAGGGTATTTATAGGAGGAGTGGAGATGTATATGGCTGTTTGTTTAAGGTGTTTGTATGTGAATGCATGCTGGAATTGAAAGGGAAAGCTGGAAAGGTGATGAAATGCACGGCATAGAATGAATGGTGCTGTTTTTGTATGTGAATGCATGCTGGAATTGAAAGGATGAAATGCACGGCACAAAATGGATGGTGCTATTTTTGTATGTAAATGCATGCTGGAATTGAAAGGGAAAGCTGGAAAGGTGATGAAATGCACGGCACAAAATGGTTGTTGGTGTGTGAATGCATGTGTTGAATGATTAAAGTGTATGTGGGTGAATATGTAGCTGAAAATGCATGTGAATGCATGCTGGAAATGCAATGTGAAGTCACGGCAAAGGGTGAAGTGGATGTGAAATGGGAGTGCATGTGTTGCATGGCAAAGGGCTTTGTTTATGTGTTGGCATGGGAATTTTTGGTTCTAAGGCTTTGTTTGCTTGGGCTAGGCCCTTTGTTTTATGTTCTAAAGTGCACACAAAGCTTCAATTTTGTCCAACACTTTGGCTCCAAGCATAAGCTATCCATTCTTGGCCCAAAAATGCTCCAAAAGGCTCCAAAATGCACTTGTTTGCTTCTTTAGCCCTTAGAACCTGAAATCATATGAAAATGACTTAAAACACTTAAAGAACTAAGAAACAACAACATAAATGCACGAAAACAAGCTAAGTAAGTCGCCTAAATATGCTCCTATCAATGAACAGTACCCAAAATCGGGTATCCCGAGTTCTACGTGTAAACGAAGGTATTCTTACCTGAAATGGGTATGGTTGGACTCCTACGAGCCTCACGAGCGTGGATATGTACTTTGTTTCTTCGATCTGTGAAGGTTTGATGTGTTTGTGTGTGTGTCCGTACGTGGGAAGGAAAATGGGAAAGGAAATGGGAGCTCGGGACAGGTGCAGGGATAGGGGAAGAGGGTGTAGGGTGTAGGAGAGTGTGTGTGTGGCCCAAAACATGCCAACAAAAACCCAAAAACATGCACACAACGAAAAATCACACTAGGGGCAAAATCGTCTTTTCACGCGTACGTCTTAAAATTTTCGGAACGGGCTGTCACATTGATTTCATCAAGGAGCGAAATATTGACTTACACCTTCATAAATGTCTCAAGAATGTCCTTGTCATTCTCTTCTTTCTTAGATTGCATATATTTGCGAGAGAAAGGCACATTTGGTGGAATAGGGTTAGAATTAACCAAACTTGGACCTAACTTACCTGAATTGGATGGTTTAGGGTCCTTAGGAGGTTGCGGCAAAGGTTGTTCTAACCTTGCCGTGACTTTGTCTCGTTCCTCCTCTTCATG
Source organism: Pyrus communis (assembly GCF_963583255.1). Lineage (NCBI taxonomy): Eukaryota > Viridiplantae > Streptophyta > Magnoliopsida > Rosales > Rosaceae > Pyrus > Pyrus communis. The sequence goes on from NC_084815.1 coordinate 14,224,915, forward strand.
CTACAGTTTTTCATCCTTCTTTTAGCTTGATTTGGATGGTGGGGGATCGGTTCCAACTTCTTTGCCACTTCTTAACGTGATAGCCTTTGCGGTTTCAAATCCTCCCCTTGGATTCACAATGGTTGAACTAGGCAGTTTGCCTTGTTCTCTAAACTGTCCCATGAACTCCGCTACTTGCCTCATTTGCTTCTTCAAATCATCCACCTCTTTAGTTTGATTTTGCATCTCTTTAGTTTGATTTTGTACTCCCTGCGTCAAAAAGGTGAGTAATTGAATAACTTTATCATTATCCAAAGACAGACCTGAATTTGATTGGGCCGGAGGTGGTTGAGGTTGCATTGGTGCAAATGGCCTTTGAAAAATCCCAGGGGGTGGCTGTCAAAATCCTCCTTGTTATTGAGGTTGTAGAGGTTGTTGAGGCTCTCTCCACTTCATGTTTGGATGATCTCTTCATCCTGGATTGTAATTGTTGGCGTATAGATCATGCCTTGGTTGATTTTGGCCTTGATAACCCACGAGATTGGCACTTTCCCATCCCTCATTCTCTATCAATTGAGGACATTGATCATTGGACTGTCCTTGCATAGTGCACACGCCACAAACACTTACTGGTTACACTTTGGATCCATCAACAACCTGAGACACAAGAACAGTGAGATTAGCCAATTAAGATTGAATTTCAAAAATTGCACTTACCTCATTCACTTGTTGTTGTTGCCATAGGGGGGTCTCTTTGTCCAACTCCTTCGTATTGTTGTGCATTCAAGGCTCGATTTGCAATGAAGGTCTTGGCATCAATTGGTGTTTTGTCAACCAAAGCACTTTATGCCGAGGCATCTAACATTTGTCTCTTAATTGGAAGAAGTCCTTCGTAGAAATATTGAATTATAAGCTTTTCTTTCATTTGATGTTGAGGGCATGATGCGACTAGAGTCTTGAAATGTTCATAATATGCTGGAAAGGATTCTCCTTGGTTTTGTTGAATGCCACTAATCTTCTTCCTCAAAAGAATGACTCTCGAAGTTGGGAAAAATTTCTCTAAGAATGCTCTCTTCGTGCTTTCCCAAGAGGTGACGGTTCCAGGTGTCAACTGGTATAACCAATCCTTAGCCTTTTCCAAAAAAAGAGAATGGAAAAGCTTTCATCTTCAAAATGTTGCCATCCACGTTGATTGGGGTCATGCTTGAACATACCACTTCGAATTCCTTCAAGTGCTTGTTTAGATCTTCCATGGACAGCCCATGGTATTTGGGAATATGATGCAGCAAGCTAGACTTCAATTCGAACTCATCGGTCTTGTCCGGAGCTACCCTAGGATATTGAATCCATAGGGGTACGGCATTGTCCAATCCCGAGGCTGAAAGTTTCTTGATTGTTCGATTATCCACATCCATGAGTGGTTCTTCCTCTTCCTCTTCTTCTTCTTCTACAAACTCAAATTCAGAGCTAGAACTAGGTGAATTAGGTTCTGGCTCCTTCCTCTTTCTTCTCAAAGTTCGCTCAAAATCATCGTCAAACTCCAAGAAATGTGCACGAACAGGTTGAGAACTTCGAGTCATAAACTAGTACCTAAAATCAACAAAACAAAACAAAAATCAGAAACCAAAACTAAAAGACACAAAAACAAATTGCTAATCCCCAGCAACGGTGCCAAAAATTTGATATGATATAAAATAGCACACAAACTTAAACCCTTTTTATGTAGCTGTAGTATGAATAAGTAAGGATCGTTATAGACCAAGGATTAGAAAGGATGCTAGTCTACTCAATTTTAAACTCTAAAACACTAAACTAGACTCAAAAACAGAAAACTAGACTCTAATAACTCAAAACAAACTAGAATGACTCAAAACAGCACATAACAAGCAAATTGACTCAAAACAGAAACTAAAGGTGATTTTGGACGAATTCTAACTTAACTTTGACTCAAAACACTAAAAGAAACAAAATTAAACAGGTTCTAACTAAGTAAACACAAAATATTAAAGGGAGGATTGGTTTTGACGAATTTAAAACTTAAACAAACAGACTGCATAAACAAAGTAAATTGACACAAATATGGGTTGAATTAATGGTTGATAGGCTAGCTAGAGGGTACTTCTTCACACATGACACATATGCATACAAATCGATTTTCAATTATTATTCCAATAAACCATGAATGACAATGCCCTAAGTTAATCGTGAACTGCACAAATTAACCATCAGATTTCCCTAATTTCATTAAATTGGACTCAGCAACGCAATCAAATTATTCTTATCAAGTTCCCTATATGAACATCATAATAGAGATACATATCGAAGATCATTATGTTGTATGAAAATCATAAGCATTGACATGGCATTCGTAACTATGAAAAACATGATACTCTTGCCAGGAATTCACTTAACACGATCGTGACTAGCGACCTCCACTACTTGCAAATATAAGTTCATAACAATTAGGTGAAATTCCTTTATATTCTAGCATCAAATTCATGCATGCAAACTAAGTATGCATCCTTAATCAACATACAAGAATAAGTTATCAATCAAGGAGTTAAGCAAATTGCATTCATGTTTTACGAAACAATAATTGGATGAAATCAACTCATATCACAAATATGTTCATGGCTTTGAATTCTCCTCTAGCCAAAACGAGTTTAGATGTTCGCAATCAGACAAAGATAACTTAAATTAAACATTGAAAACAAAAGATAGAATACACCTAAGAACGTTCCAACAATTCAAACTTTGAATGGCAGGGCACGGCTCCAAGGTGCTTCTCTCCTTTCTCCTTGCAAGGTTGTGGCACAAGGATATTGGTCTCTAAAATTTGGTGAGTGTGTGTTATGGATGGGTGGTATAAATTGTGGTGAAGGATGGATGAATGTTTCTCCCTTTTTGTGCAGCAAAAAGCATAAAAATAAAGGGAAAAGGCAAGGCATTAATTAATTAATTTTGGGAAAGATTTGCTCTCCAAATCCTCAAGGAAAAAGGGTAAATAAATGTTAGAATCCAAGAGAAAAAGGGAAAGGGATATGCGGCAAGACCTAGAGGGAAAGGGAAATGCCTTGCACGGCAAGGGAAATGGTTTTCTAGAAGGAAAAGGTGCGGCTCCCTTTAGGAATCGGATTAGGCCTTCTAGAATCAATATAATAAGGGACCTTCCTTAACAGCTGGAACTTAGGTAGTGTAGGATTAGGATTGGCTAAGACAAAATAAGGTAGTTTGGCTCTTGTTTCCTTCTTTCTTGCTGAGCTCCATATCTTCTTTGTCTTGAATTAATTCTTCCATCTCCTTAGCATATTCTTAGCCCTTCTTGAACTTCAAATTTGTCCATCCATCTTGCTCCAAGCATATGCTATCCATTCCAAGCCCAAAACTGCTCTAAAATGTTCCAAATTGCATTTTCTTGCCACTTTAGCCAATTGAACCTACAAACACATGAAAATAGCTTAAATCACTATAATAAATAGAAACTAACTTACTAAATGCAAGGAAATAAGCTAACAAAGTCGCATAAATATGCTCCTATCATTGACCCAAAAGCTGTTATTTTTCATGTCGTTTTAATGGATCAGTAAAAATTTGTCAAGTTTACGCCCTGACCCGCTAGTTTTGTAGACCCGCACCGTCCCATTTTGTATTTAGAATATTTGGACCCACCTCGACCTACAAGTTCAAGACCCATTTACCCACCCCTATTTGGGATTGCTCTCTTTATAATAGGGTTATTGAACCCACTTCCCCTATAAAATTAACAAATTCCATTACCAAATAACCAGATCAAACTAATCCTAAATACAAAAACGACGTCGGTGGCACTCGGTTGCCTACTTCCTTAGTATAACAGTACTCACCTCCTCTAGGGTTTAACAAACCTCCCCTGTCCTCCATTTTTTCGCACGCAACCATGGACGACACCGCAGCCCCAGCCCCTGTCTCCGACGAGAACCCGAAGGCGAGCCCAGCTCCAATCTCAGGCTGGACCAGCATAGTTAAGAAGCAACCGGAACCAAAGCCCCGAAACCCGGATGCAAACGCTGCAGCCCAAGTCTTGGTGGAGAGCTGCAAGTCCTCCAAGGGCATAGCCATGGCGGTGGTCGACGCCAACGCCATCATTCAAGGCGGAGAGAGCCTCAGCCATTGCGCCGACAAGCTGGTCTCTATCCCGGAAGTCATGGACGAGGTCCGCGACCCCGTTTCCCGCCACCGGCTCGCCTTTCTTCCCTTCGAAGTCCAAACCATGGAACCCTCACCTGAATGCCTCAACAAAGGTACATATATTTATTTATTTATCAATTAAACAACGTTTATTTGTGAAAGATTAAAGCTTCAATTATTCATTAGTTCTTAATTTCGAGGAATTGTAGTTTTTGAGAATTATTTCTATGAGATGATTTTAGGGATTTGTTATTGAAATTTTATATGGGTATGTGATGTATAAGATTTAAGGATGTGTTTTAGAATTGGGTTTGATTTGGTATTGTGTTTTTCGGACAGTTATTAAGTTTGCGAGGGCTACCGGGGATTTACAGACGCTTTCGGATGTGGATATTAAGCTCATTGCTCTGACCTATACGTTGGAGGCTCAGATACATGGCACTGAACATCTTAGGGACTGCCCTCCCCCAATGCACACGGTTAATGTGAAGAGGTTGCCAGAGAAGGACTTGCCAGGTTGGGGTAATAATGTGCCCAATTTGGAAGAGTGGGAGGCTCTGGAACATGCTGAAGAGGAGAGGTCGAACCTCAGTTCGAGAATTCTTCCTTTGAAAGATTTAAACTTGAATGGGATTAATTCCGATAGTCGTTCTGTTGATGGCTCTGCAGTGGAAGTTAAAAGTGATGCTCATTCCGAAAATCAGGAGGATAGTGTGGGCACTGAAAGGAGATATAGAAGAAATTTTCCCAAGAAGAAAGAGATAAACATTGAAGGGAAGATGGTTTCTACTGGGATTGATGCGTCCCAAGGACAGTTAGATGATAATGCTGATGACTGGATGCCTGCTGTCAGTCGAAGTACGCATAGGAGGTTTTTGAGAAGAAAAGCTAGGCGCGAGTCTAATGAGGCATTTTCTGAAAAGGATGCTCAAGATGCAGAGGAGGAACCTAGAGGCAAGGATCAATTGTTGCCTGTGGAATCTGAAGAAGCATGTAGTAGAAATGGAATGTTTGAGGTCAGTGAGATAACAAAGACGAAGAATGGTGCTGAAGGCCTGTCTCCAACTCTAAAGCAAGCGATACTGGAAGAAGATTCACTAAGGGCTCCTCAAGAAGGGAAGGATCTCAATGGGGTAGAGTCTAATGATTTCGAAGCAGGGGAAGCTACCGCCGACAATAATGTGAATTTTTCTGTTGAAGGAGATGAAGTTGAAACGATAAATGAAGGGCTAGATCACTTGGAGATCTCAAGTGAGACTAACAAAAGTGTTGATACATCCAGTTTGAATGATGATCATAGTGAGCAGAGCTGGATGCTTAGATCCTTGTCTGAGTCTAGTGTAGCTTGTGTAACTGGTGATTTTGCAATGCAGAATGTTATTCTGCAGATGGGTTTACGGTTGGTGGCACCTGGAGGAATGCAGATCAGACAGCTGCACAGGTAATTGATACACTATCCCATTCAGTTTTTCTTTGCATACTGTTACAAAATCATTTGGTGTATTTGTAAGTTTTTCCACAACGTTTAGAAAAATAAAATTTGAATATAATCTATAGGGAATGGGGAGAATAAGTTGTTTCAATTGGATTTAAATTTATTCTTTCCTATCTAACTGAAAAAAAATATAAATATATATTGTCCTTCCCTTCACTATTGCATCTAACATTGCTTTATGAAACAACTGTATCATGAGCTTCTATGGTATCGTCTTGATAGGTGGATTTTGAAGTGCCATGCATGCAATACTGTGACTGCTGAAATTGGGAAAATTTTCTGTCCAAAATGTGGAAATGGCGGTACTTTGCGCAAGGTAGCAGTTACAGTTGGTGAGAATGGCATTGTTATGGCAGCCCGTCGACCTCGGATCATATTGCGTGGCACAAGAGTGAGTATATCTATATAAGCTTTTAACAGGAATTGGTCATTATCTGTCGTAGCTTAGAGATGTTGGTTTATTGCAAGTAAAACACATATCCAGTGGTCTATAAGTTTTCCTCGATCTTGTGGTACGATCCAGTTGTTTATGGGATACTCTGTGCTTGTGTGCTTATAACATTGTCGGTATCTCACAAACATGCAATTTTCTCACAAAATTCATGACTGAATTAGGATGTGAGGACAGCATATTCAAATATATGTTATTAGGGAACGTAAAGTATTGCATTCAAAGATACATCATTTATAATCACTTCATCCATCTCTTTCTGTGCCGGCAAGCACTTGTGGGTTTTTTTTTTTTTTATTGGACAAACAATATTATCCACACTAAGGGGGTGGGGAAGTGGGATGAGCCTCACAATGGGCTGGCAATAATGTGGTTCAAATTTGTCTTTGGCGAGAATCGAAACTAAGACCTCTCACTCACCAATGAAGAGGAAGGCTCTTGTGGTTTTATGTTCTATTTTTGTGTTTATTTGAAGCAGTGTTGCGCATGTCCACTTGTGTAATCAGATGTTTGGCTGTTTTCAGTTTTCACTGCCTCTACCTCAGGGTGGAAGGGATGCCATTTCTAAGAACCCCATTTTACGTGAAGATCAACTCCCACAAAAGTTTCTACATCCAAAGACAAAGAAGAAAGCACACAAGGAGGTCACTTTTCAAACTCTTTGGTTTTCATTAATTGTGACCGTCTCTGATTGAGTACATGTTTATTATTGCTCAATTATCAAGTGTGTGATTATACCACGTGTTACATATTCAGGGAGACGACTTGTTCGCTACCAATGCCTTCATCTTCTGCCACCACACCGATAAAAAAGCTCCTTTGCAGCCTCCCATAAGGAAGGCACTAGCCGTTTTCAGTGGACGGAGGAATCCCAACGACAATCATTACTCGCATTCTAAGCATAAATAGCAGGTTTAATGATCTTGTTGACTGATTGTTTTTTATACAAGTTTTGATTTTCCAATGGTTTGGTAGGATGATATTTATTTGGTCTAGGACTATATAAGATACCGGACGAGAGCAATATCGAGTTAGTATTTCTCGGGTTATTTATGTGTCAATGGAACGAATGTCCAAATTTCTAAGTTGGGTTTTGTGTGACAGTGTGCAATGTGTGTCGTGAAGCATCTCACTAGTGAATGATTGAACACAATTCATGACGTTTTTTCATCTATGCACATTGCACATACTGATAAAAAGGCCCCAGTCTTTTCACCTTGCCCCGTCTTTTCACTATTCTATTCTATTTGAATATCAATTTATACTTTTCAAGTATGATATGATAGATGTGTTTGGTATTGTTGTGCTTTGAATAAAAACTACTTCTTCTGTACTGTGAGAATAAACAGCTGTGAAATAAAGCAGCAGAGTGTTTGGTAAACTTTTTTATAAATGTGTTTATGGAAAAAAAATCAGTATTATAGTGTTTGGTAAACTTTTATGTAAAACAGCTGTAACTGTGAAATGACCAAAAAGGGTATAATACTAGATGTGCCATTAATTTAATTTTTGCCATCTGCATCGAGTAGTCTCTCCCACTACCTCACTACTGAACCAGACTTTCCAAAAACCAAAAACACTCTAGAAGTCTCCTCCACAACCCCAATTTTCTCAATTTTTTTTTTTTTTGCTCCGTCTTCTTTTTTATTTTCTGCTTCATTCCTCAATCTCTCTCACCTGTCATCTGATTGGCGGTGCATACATGGTCTAGCTGCTCGAAGAGTTCATTATATACATCGGGCAGGGCCAACGCTTTAGGATGCTGGTTTCTTTCTTCTTCTGGGACCAATCATTTTTACTTTTTGAAACTGTATAGTGTGAATTTGATCATATGAAGTAGTTTCCTGTATTTGATTTCGGGTATTTGGAATAATTTTTTGTGTCTATTTGGGCAATCTGGGCTCTCCTAATTTGTAGAAATACAAAAATCAATCTAGGAAATCTAGGCAAATTTGCGATGTCAAAACCGAATCTGGTCCTCATCGAAAAAGATGGTGGTATTTCTCGGTGCGATTTTGTCGGCATGGGAGTGAAAGAGGACAGACAAGAGATGGGAGGAAGGATAGAGGCAGAAACAACGTCCTAGGGTATGGAATTCAAGGTCAATAACGGTGATTCTTGAAGTTGGGAGTGAACGGCGTTGTGGCAGGATCGACGAGGACGACCTCCCAATTGAAGCTGGTAATGTTTTCCAATTTAAGGTCATTTTGGGTGTTTGAAAGTTTCATTAAAGGGCTTAGTGCCTCTTGCAAATTAGGTTTGCGCATAAGCTATGGTAGCAAAAAAAGCTAGTTTTTCAAAACTAGCTTTTGCTGCTTTCAACTTTCAACTTTTTTTCATCCGAAACTGTAAAAAAAAAACTGAAGTTGAATGTTTACCAAACACAAAAAAGCTCTCTAACTTTTTTTTTATACCCGTTTTTTTTTCTAAAGCACCTCAATATCAAACCAGTACTAAATAACTTCCCACTCTTAAAAATTGCATCCAAGAAAGATACCAAATATGCTTTTATATTTCGTTAGACATTTTATAGCTTGTTTGTAAATGTTTATGTTGCACTTGTGTTCATAAACACGTTAGAAGTGTTTTTATTAAAAGCACAACAAAATTTTATTTAATGGAAGTTCTTCACTGTAGGTGTATATTTAGAAAGCACAAAAAGAATTGTTGCGTTCTCCAAAAGCTCACGATCTAAGAAAATTATAATCACTCAATATTCAATCTTAATTTAACATTGAAAGATAAAAATAACAATAAAAGTTAAACAATCCCCTATAGTTGAAATAAGGTCAAACGGTGACATAGTACGATTCTATCCTTTCCTATTGGCTTTAGGAATCAAAACCACACAGAAGAGGATTTTTTTTTTTTTTTTTTTTTTAGTACAATGATACATTTTAAATTAAGAAGATGAGGGAGTTTGGTTAAGTCAAACGATAAACAACTTAATTTGGTATCGAATTTGCTATTTACGATAATCAAATCAAAGACCTGTTGCATCTTGATTTATTTATCGTATTAATTAATGCAATAATTGGCACGTGTCACGTCCCTACCTAGATTTATGCTTCTTGCCCACCTAGTATATCTCCTTTCCCTTTTCAAAATAGCCAAACCTGAAACTGTGACGTTTGACCTAGATTTATGCTTCTTGCCCACCTAGTATATCTCCTTTCCCTTTTCAAAATAGCCAAACCTGAAACTGTGACGTTTGACGGAGTTGTTTGTCGAGCCTTTTGATACAACGATATTGGCAGTCGGGGTTTGGCCTAATCCACATAATGTGGCAAAGATAATTGATATCGAACTCGTCATGCATAAAAGTCAAATTTAAAATCTCACTTGCAAAATACTACCGTTAGACCATAGGTTCATAGTCAATGAACATGAGATATAACATACCGTCACCTGTGATATTTCGAACATCTGAAACGAACAGAAACATGGGGCTTTACGGATCAGCAAATGGTATACAAAGAGATTTTGTCCTGCACATGAATCCTTAAGCTCCCTCTCCAATTACAAACATTTACAAAGGAACAGAACGCAGGTCAAGAAAAAGAAAAGGCGACGAGTATTATGGTTGTATATTTCTTCTTTACAGTGTTAATTTGGCTAATTTATGATGAAAGCGCAAGCTCCGCCCACGCCAAATTAGACGCCTTGAGCTCAGCAGAGACTGATGTGTTGATTTTGCTCTCCAAAATGGTGCATAGTTCCTGCATCGATGGCCGCTCGGTTGGGTCGGGATGGATGCAAAGATTCACCACATCGCATATAACTTTGAGGTCATCATAACTGAAATGTTTCAGTTCGGGATCCACAACGTACGACATCACATCTGGCAGCTCAAGATAGTCTTTCGCCTGCAGAAGACGGGAGTCTTAAGTTGTTTGTCGCATAACTAGCATAAACTACACTACTCAGATTACCTTAGGAGCGATTCAGCAAAACACAAAAACATCCATAAAAGTTACTTACCCAGTCTATCAAGCACCCCTTATCCTTGCAGTATGGAGGCCTCCCGCTGATTACTTCGAGTAAAAGTATGCCGAAAGCATAAACATTGCCTTTAACATCTAGGTGGCGTGCTTCCATAGAATTCGGAAGGACACAAATAGCACCTTCGCCGCAAATAGTGCCTGAGTTCTTTTCCGATCTCGCAAGAATTGTCTTCCAACTTTCAAAATCAACGAGCTACAGTAGAAAAGAGTGTTAATCACGTATGCTTATGGAATTTTCATACATCTGAATCATGTTTGAACAAATCTGAATTAAGGGATTTGAGAAGCTTCATGGAGTACCTTGGGTAAAAAATCTTCTGTAAGATATACAGCACTAGAATTTAACTCTGATATGGTAAATGGCGGCTCAAGTTCCGAGTGAAAATACTTGAGTCCCTGAGCAATGCCTATAATAATTTTCATACGCCTTGTCCAACTTAGCTGGCATCCTTCTCCAACTGCATTAAAATAAATTCTGGTTAGAGCCCGAGACACCTTTGATAGCAATGAAATGTAGTTAGAAGGAGCCTTCACTTACAATGTAGGTGTTCATACAGTGTCCCATTTGAAGCATATTCAAAAACCAGCATCCTTGTAAAGGGGGCATTCTCACTACAATAACCCAGTAATTTTGCTGCATTTTCGTGATTTAATCTTGCCAAATCTGTCACCTCTCTCTGAAAATAGAGTTCAAGATAGCCCGTCCAATGCTCTTCCTTAATGCAAAGGGATATCACAGCAATCTCTGGACCACCTTTTATGTTGCCTTTGTAGACCAAACTGTCAGGTGAGGAACCGATAATGTTGCTAAAGTCTTCACAAGCAACCTCTAGCTCTTGTCTACTGAATCTGGCAATATCTTTTAACATCTCGGAATCTGTATGGAAACCACTAACCATATTAGCCATTGTTGCTTTCCCAAGTAGAATTCAAAAACTCAATTGCATTGAGGCAGTTGCAAATTGCAACAAGGAACAAACCTATGTAGACTGTGATATGGTCTTTTTCACTTGCTGATTTCTTCCAAGGAATTATGATAGATGATTTGCTATTGCATTTGTGAACAGCAGTGAAAACAGCAACTAGAAAGAGCGAACACACCATGGTTCCGGTGACTATTTCCAGAGCCAAAAGCCAGGCAGGTTTTGAAGCCTCCCGATGTTTGGCGACCACTTTATCAGGTGTATGCTTTGGGTTACTTCCGGGATGGCCTTTCAAAGGGGCTGCACCAGCTTCATAGAACCAACAAAAGAAAGGTCACTAACTACAACAATCAGTACTGACATATCAATTGCCACACATTAGATTCAGTATTATAACAATCAACTAAATATCGAGTCAACGGAACTTCCATATTACATATTAGGATCACCAAATCAATTTCAGCATCAAAAAATTAATAATTACTGATATTAGGATGTTTGCTCAAAAGGAGCATAAAAACATTTGTTCACACTTTTAAACTTGCTGAAGGGTTTTGTTTGGGTTCAGTTTCCACTATAAAAGTTCATGAAACTACTTAGCATGTATAGTATATCCATTGATGGTTCATAGACTTCAAAAAATATAAAATCCCACATACCACAATGTTCTACAGGACGCTGCCTGGGATCCTGTTTTTGGAGACAATTCCCTTGAAAACTTGTCCTGCAAGGAATAATTTAAGTAAATGAAGGTTCACAAGTTGCATACAATCAACGATAACTACGGCAATTGTCAAAATGGCACGAATGCAACACAAGATTAGGAGACTAGAATAGTACTTGACAAAACAAACTTGCTAACTAACATTGTAGGAAAAAGGTTTATGATGTCCTAGGCTCCTGCATTTGTTGATCTGGTATTGTATTAATCCTTGTTTATTTGATTTTATGGGAAAGCAACAATTATGGTTTCAAGATAAGTGCTCCTAAGGCTTGAGTATTTTGTCAATCCAAACACAAACCCCTCAATGACCAGGTCGTGTTAGTATCAAAAAGGCTGCAAAAATTATTAAGATTTGACACAATAATTAAACAGGTATTGATTAATACTGGACATGAACAAACAATAATACTACCTACACATGACAAATCCTGGGTTAGGACAGTACCTGGGAAGATACTCCAAGCACTTAGGTATGCTACCAACAAAGAAGTTGTACGAGAAATCTGCAACTTTTAACTGAGATGATCGACAAAGGCCTGTTAGGTTTGATTGTGAGGCATACCTGAAGCAAAAAAGAAAAACTATGAAAAACCGAGCATAGTGGCCTTCTAGGATTCATTCAGCTAACCCCCCCTTAGTGGGATAAGGCTTTGTTGTTGGTGTGAAAAACAAAATTCAAGAAAAAAATTCCTTAAATAACGGAACAACATAACAATCAAATAAACTTTCTCTAAATCTGAGCTATGATAATCAAATATAAACAAAGCTAGCACTTGAACTTTAATCCCCACTTATTCGTCTCAAAATCTGCTATTTCTACGTATTCATCTTTTCTACTTCAAAAACATAGTACTAAATACAGTTCCAGTAATCGGATGATCCACAATCCATGCAAGAAACACAGCAGTATGGCCGTCAACACCTTTTCTTTTCGCCGTTCTTTTTTCTCAATTTTGAATAGCTTAGCTAATTTTATGATGATAAATTTGCATCCTCATATTTATTTTTAGCTCTAAAAGCATCTGCTTAAGGTAAGTGCAGAGCTGCAGGAATTGTTCAAACACTCTACACTTCTGCAACTTACATTCCAGGTACGTTAGATGGGAATCTTGTATAGCCATTGGAAGGAATGGTTCCTTGAAGCTTATTCCTATCCAAACGAAGTTCCTCGAGGTGCCCCAAATTGCCAAGTTCAGGAGGTAGCCGACCAGACAACCCATTTGACTGAAGATTTCTGCAACAAAAGTAATTCCCACTGTAAGTAAAATTCCAAATAACCAAGAAACTAAAGCATCATTCAGAAAATGAATGTGAAATTCCTAGTACATTTTCACAATACTGGTTAAATTCCCAAGCTCTGGAGGAATTGGACCGGTGAGTTCATTCACTCCCAAGTCCAAGATTGTGAGGTATTTTAACAAGCCTAGCTCTTTAGGTATTGTTCCAAGTAGCTTGTTCCCATGCAAATTTCTGTAAAACAACAACAAGACACAAGTAATCAAGCTTCAACCAAATAAGATTGGAATTAAGGTTATATAACTTCAGAATCACTGTGCTAGGTGGGAAGACGGGAAGCATACAGTTCTTGCAAGAAGGTGAGTTGACCCAAGTCTGGTACAAGAAATCCCCTTACTGATGAACTGGAAATATTACTGCATAAAAACAATACCGAAAACAAAGTGTATACCAGTCATTCTAAAGTTTTACTCTCAAAATCGAAAACAAAATGGAAGGAATATCCTATGGTTCAGAACTAACATACACAAGATCGTATCTTACATCTTGAATACATGGTCCCGAGCCACAGAACATGTGATGCCGGACCAGGCACAAGGATCGGCATCCAAGGCATTCCAAGTGGACAAAACCAAATGCGGGTCTTCATATATTGCTTCCTTAAAGGTTGTGAGGGCCAAAACTGTGCAAAATCCATTTTTTTTCACTCAGAGAAAATCTACTAAAACAACAAATGGGCAAAAACATATAAACATATTACATCTTGTTCTTAATTCTTTTCATATGTACAGCTAATCTAGTTGAACTCTTTAATCAAACTAGCAATGCGATTATATTCGATTATATAGCGACTTAAGCATTATGATCACCCTCACACTACTTCAACAACGCTCGTTCTCTGCTAATTAAGAAAGAAATTGATCACAATCTTGAATCCCTTAAAACTTTCCATCAACTGTTGACAATCATTTTCCCTTCCCCCCTAACACACACACACATTTTCTCAGCAACCAAACAGAGATTTAGCGAAACCAAGATCTGAGAAACAGAGAGATCTCGCAGCAACACATACCTTCTTTTGAAGCAAAAGATTCACCACCCACAAGAAGAACCCCAGAAATCAAGCAGCACAGAAACCGGAAGGAGGCAAAACTTCTCATTTTTCTCTTAGTTTCCTCAATATAGAAACAACACAGAAAAGCTCATCTACCCACCACCCAAAAACCCACAAAAAAAGAAACCCCGAATGGCCTAAAGCTTCAGACTCAAACAACAAAGCCTTAGTAATACTGTAAAAACGTACTTACCACCCAACAAAAATAGACAAAGAAATGCTACCCAGATACGAAAAAGATGTGAATTTCTTGAAGCAAATACAACCGAGTCCCAAATCCAAGCTTTCGGCAACTACCCACTATAAATATTGAGCAAATCAGTGGCCAAATGAAGCAAAATTTGGAAGATGAAAGATAACCCCAGAGAGATGTGGACTCAAAACTTGGATTCAAAGAGAGGTTTGGTAATGGTAATGGTAATGGTAATGCAGTTGCTTTGGTTGGTTGCTGCTTGTAAAAGCTTTGGCAAAACAAAAATGGATAGCAAAATTACTAGGAGGAGAGAGAGAGAGAGAGAGAGAGAGAGAGTATTTTCTTTTAAAATGGCGGTTTTGGTTTTTTCTTTTTCTTTTTCTCTTTTGCTTTTTGAATAGTGGGTTTTGGTGTCGTGTCTGTGTTTTGGATCTGCGTTGGTGCCAACTGCCAAAATTCTGCGGTAAAACCTTTGACACTTAACTGGAGCCGGTGACTGCTGTATTCCGAAAAGCATGGGTATACCGTTGAAACTCTGCGCTAATATTTTGGGGAGGCTTAAAACTCAATAGCCTATCTACTAAAATATTGAATCCAGTATATGGTGTCTCGTAATGCATATTGGAGCCGAATTCTCATATTTTGTGATATGGTCGGGTGCGACCGTTGTAAGAAGCTGGGTTAGATTGATCTTTGGATTTTCTAATACAAAAATGTTCTCTTTGGTCATTTGGTGGGTTTCACTTTGGTGTTACATAGTATTAAATGTTACTATGGTCTGAATTCATAGGACCAAATGATTAAAACCGATTCACTTTATCCAATGTTTGTTACATTTAAGGCTACGTAGCATTAAAGAATTTTCCTATTTGGTGATTGTTGAACATACGGTCACCAAGTGTGGAGAATGAATGCATGTGTTTGCAATGTTTAAACCTCCATTGTCTCGGCTTGTAATGGTGGTACAACGAACTACTCTAGTCTGATTCATTATTTCTGATATTAAGTAGTTAACTTCTAAGTTTCTTGGGTGTACATTTTCGTATATTTCCAATAATTGTAATGGTGTGGCTCATCGCCTAGTCGAGTTAGGTTTATTTCATGGTGATTCAATAGTATGGTTCGAGGAACCCAGATGTGACCTCAACCAAGATGTATACTCTCATTGAGTTTCTCAAATAAAGATATCATATTCATTTCGAAAAAAAAAAAAAACAATTATCAAATGTAACAGTGTGTAACCATAAATTTTTAGTCATTGGGGGAATGAAACTCTTTCTTAATACATGTGTGTGTGTGTGTGTGTGTATATATATATATATATAACTTGGTTGTTGCAATTGCATACACTAATTGTGAAATAAACAACTATCCATTTTGAATACTTATTTTAATGGCTGGCTGGCTTGCAAAGATATTTTTTATTTTATAAGTGTAACAGAATTAATTAGTATTATAATTTAATAATATTCATGGTATGAAAAAAAATAATAATAAAAATCATTGCATATTAGTTTCCTAATGCGCATTAAAAAGGAAAAGAAAATATAATACCAAAACTTTTACATAAACGAAACAATATTTCGAAAGAGTAATGCAAAGTAGATCAATTGTTTAGATTAAATTTGTAAATTATGTGATTTGTCACTATAGAAAATAAACACGTTAACCAATACTTAAGAAATAATCTAATCATCAACAAACACGTCAGATGATTTAAAATATATAATTTATCTAGATAATCTCTCTAGCATTACAATATATTAATTATCTAGAGAGACTAAATTTCTAAATCAAATTTTGTAAACCAAATGATTTGTGGATGTTGATGATTGGATTATCAACGTAGAATTATCCGTTTCAATATCACTTTCCGGTATTTCTTATTGGTGACAAATACGTCAAATGGTTTACAATTAATAATTTATCTAGTTATTTTTTATTAATGACATATTATTTTGTTTGCAAATTTGATTTAAAAATTTGACCTCCGTAATATTATCCATTTCAATATCACTTCCCAGTATCTGCGGCAGTAATCATGTGCCTTAACCTCATAACCACCACCGATTCCTCCTCTTAAATATAGGCACCACCAATTCCTTCTCGTGAAATATCTTGAGATGGGAGAGAAATTACTTTGACTGTTTTACAGCTGTGTCTGGGACTTTTAGTCTTTCTTTTGACTCGTAATTTTGATCAGGATGAGTTTCACTTTTACCTTCTCTAAAACTAAAGAGGTCACGCACTCTTTTTTTTTTCACAGTTATTGTTAATTTTTATCTTTTAATTTTTTTTAATTCATTCGATCCAACGACTGCAAATTATAAAGATGTGTAAAAAGTAAAAAATGGTGCGTGAATATCACATCCCATACTAAAACCATGCTCTAAAATTCTTCCTTTTAAGAAGAGAAATGATTTTCAGGTACATTTTTTACGAGTATAAATTGATGTTTAATTTAATTTTTAAATTGGACATAAAAAGGAGAATCAAGAAACAAAGATAAACATGGGTTTGCATGAGAAAAAAAAAGATGTGTCAACTTCATTTCCCTTGGAAAAATAATTACTGCACACACCCTTTTCACTTTGTACACAACCTTATTTATATACGGAAATTAAATAAATCAAACGAAAATTAACAATTGATTAGATTAAACACGTGTGTAAAAGGATAAATATTAGCTTATAAAAATTACATTTTTTTTTTTTTTTTTGAAAATTTCTTCGATGAAGTGAGTAAAATGAGTTATGCCCTAGTAAATTTGAAGAGAACAAAGTCCAAAAGAGAAAAGTTTGGTTCTAAAGCATGGTGAGTCAAGTGCCATTTGTGCTACTTTCTTTTTGTTTGGCCAGCTCTATGATGCCCTATTATTATTAATTAAACCCTATTTGTAGTATTGTTATGAGTTTAAGGTAAGTTACACTTGACACTTGCAAACACTATCTTCCAATTTGGTGGGCCCACTCTCTCTCTAAAGCCAGGTGTTCATGGCTCCAAAGGCTTTTAAAAACCCCTTTAACATATAGTATTAGACGTTTTTTTTTTTTTTTTTTTTTCTTTGAAAAACAATATTATCTATACTAAGATGTGGGGAAATAGGTTAAGTTTCACAATGGATCAGCAGTAATGTAGTTCAAATTTGTCTTTGGCAAGAATCAAATTTAAGACCTTTCACTTACAAGTAAAGAGAAATACTATAAGACTGTTGTACTAAGTGGCAATATTAGTAGTTAAATAATAAAAGAAAACTTGCACATCTAAGTTAGTGGGTCCTTCATCTAATTTGGTTCTAACAAGTCTTGAGTGTTAATATATCTCTTCTAACTTATTGTTGACACAAAAGATGGATGAAGCTCCAAATCCAAATGCCCTTTATTTTACCTTATGTTGGCCAAGACAAAATTTGATGAAAAAATTATTTCACTCTCGAGTGGAGACAACTACAACTAGCTGAAAGTTATAATGGCCTTCAAACAAAAGTATTCATAACCATTCAATTAGAGTAGTGCTATCTACACACTCATTTTTACTTTTCACATCCTCCTCTTAATTTTCGGCTATCGGATCAGATGAATTAAAAAAGATCAAGGGCCAAAAATTAAAAAGTGTGTATGAGAAGTAAAAATTGGTGTGTAAACAACACTATCCACTCATTTGATGCTACCATACGGTTCTTGGACTTTAAATCGGGTTGTGTGTAAATAGCATTATCCCCTCAATTAATGCTAGCATATAAATCAAGTTTTTCTACTTTATTGCGTCATTCATCCAATAGATAGATATTTGTCACGTGCTTTAAAAAGTAAACTACTCATTTAATAGATGCTTATTCACGTGGTAAATTAGTCAAATTAATTTGCATAAGATCATCCTTTAAAATCTTTCTTTATTCCTTTTTCAATTAGTTAAGAAGAAGGGATTCTTCACCAGTGATATGTAGTATTGAGTGATATAAAAAATGAATGAATGTGATTAAAATTATAAAATTTAAATAGTTGTAAAAATTTAACGATAAAATCACCCGTAGCATTGAATGACACGTATCATTGAAATCGCAATAGAGAAAAAAATCACGAAAGAGATTGAAATTTTTTTTCAGGTTTACACAAAAGATGCTAGTTGTTCTCCATCAGCTTAAAATGACACGCCCCAATCTCAATGTCCATGGGACATCGGAATGGTCACGTGCTGGCCAACACCCGAGGGTGACGAAAGTCATTTATTGAAAATATGAGAACTAAAATATGAATAAGATAAAAGAAATTTAAATATAATTAATATGCAAATGAGGAACGTGTTCAGATCATACAACTAACTAGAACACTAAAAGAAAATATAAAATTGAATGAATAAAAGAATGGGTTCTACATCGAGAGGACTCGAAGATGCCGATACGGAAGTGCCTTGACGCCGGGATCATATGCCTCAAATCTAAATCCTGAGGGGGCACAAAACAAACATGAGTGGGCCAAATTGATATACATATATAATAAAACAGTTATCAACATACTAACCCCAAAAACTTTATGAAAACTAATAGCATAATAAGTGGTAGGTTTTTCGAAAACCCTAGCATGCCATAAAACATCTCATAAAGCATATCTCGTATATGGTGTGCTAAATAGTGGTATCAATATAATATCTCCTGGCCCAATGCTAGCACCATGTCTCTTGACTCGAAGTTAAAGATTATTTTCTCCTGGTCCATTGCCAGCTCCATGTCCCTCGCCCCGAAGCCAGGGATTATTTCTCTCGGCACACAGCCAACACTAGATCCTAGCCCCAGGAGGAATAGTGACCACTAGATACGCACAAAACATTGAACATAATCTTTCCAAACATAGGTACATATATCTCAAAATCATCTTCATAGTCTAAAGTCATCCATCATCTATACTATAAAGAAGTGTGTAAAAACATGTTCTAAATAGTATATCATCATCCATCAGATACCCTACAAGAACATGGGTTCGATAGAAAATATGGTATTCCAAAATATTTGCAATAAGCATAATATCACATAAAACGTTTCATAAAACGTAATCATTAAATCATGTTTTTCATGTATGCATTTCTACTATTAAAACATGCATTTTAGAAAGGGTCCATTCACAGATACTCCGTCGTTGTAGAGCCATACGAAATAGGAATAACGGAATCACTGCTATTAATTGCACCTAAGCACATAAGAGTACACTTAATAAAACTATACTCAAAGAATTGAATTTGAGTAAACGAACGTCATAACCGGGTCCAGAACGTCGAAATTAGCCTAGGAGGGGTCCTGGACCAAAACTCGAAAAAGTCGACAATAGTCAACACACCAACCCCACCGCCCCTGCCCTACCCACCTTGTTCTACAAGTTTGTTGCTCCGTCCACATTTAGCCGCACCCAATCATCCTCCACCACCCTAAGCACCGAACCACTACCTCCCCCATGCAGAAGAGGGATACATTTGGTTATGTTGGTACATTTTTTTACTTATAATATAGGTGCATTTGGTTTTATGGTACATTTGGGTTTACAGTACATTTTGTTTCTTAGCACATTTATAATCTAAACATACCAAAAGTAGGTGCGTTTCTTTTCAAATGTACCATGAGTTTTGAATACATTTTTTTATATAACTATACATAAAATTTAACAAATTAATGAAGCTTTATTATGAAAGTGTCAATGACTTTTTTTAATGAAGGAGGAACTAATTAAATATGATAACAGAAATTAAAAGTAGAAAATTCCTAGATTGTGAAAAATTAGTTGTTAGCTAGCTTAAGTGAATATATTAAATAAATAAAAAATATTGAGTTGGCAATTGATTAAAGCATCTTAATCAAATTTTGTAAAAGAACAGATGGTTAGTATAAACAAGTTGGAAAAAATATAGGGAATTCTAATTATTATTATTTTATTTTTTTTGTCAAACATAACCTTCATTGATAGGAAAAAAATGTTACACGAGATAAAAGTTAAAGAAAAGTTGCTAGTGTGTCAAACGAACAAAGAAGCCCAAGTAAAGTACATGGCTCAATTAGACTCTATTAGTTGACAAAAGTTGTCTTCTCCACGGTCACTATGTATCTTACCATTTCGTCGTTCAGGTCAACTGATACGCAATCATCATCAACAAAAAAAAAAGGGTTATAAAACAAAGCCACAGATTCAATTTAGTCCCAATTGAAGAATAAATCTAATTACTAATTTCACAACAACAAAGATGCAAAAAAATCTGGACTTTGTTTACGAGGGGTCCTCACTGACAAATGCTTCCACTCTAAAGTTTTGAGTAATTTTGAAGGGAGGAGTGGGGAGCCTCATGATTTTGAATTAAGTACCTTGCATGGATTAAAACTAAAAAGTATTCAAAACCCCAGTTGATCTTAATAAATACAGGTGTCTAACATGATTAGTCAATAAGATTAAAAGAGTGAAGTGGCTCCATCTTACTCAATACGGTCAAAAGACTTTTTGACATGCCATCATAATTTTATGGATTTCATCTGAATAATTGGCTAGTAGTGTCACATTTCATATTTATGATAATTTATTATGTTTCGTTGTATGATATGCAACCAATAAATGAAATATTAAAATGTATGGTCAAATAGTTTAGCCATAAACGATCTAACAGTTAAAAATATTGGTACATATTATAAAATTTCTTCTATAAGAGTATGACTATTTTGAGTTTTGTTATAAATAGCCGTAAATGTATGTGCATGAATGTCAATTATTGAGTGATTATAAAACTCACTTTTATCAACAATTGATAGTCGTACACATCTACTTTTGAATAGTTTTTTACTTTCTTAAGTAGAGTTAAAACTATAATCTTTAAGAGGTCTTAGTACTACGGTCTAGTGGTATTTCTCTTTACTTGTAAGTAAAAGGTCTTAAGTTCAATTTTTGTCAAAAGTGAATTTGAACCACATCATTACTAGCTTATTGTGAGGCTTAACCCACTCCCCTACCCTTGTATATCATATCGTTTGTAAAAAAAAAAAAATAATAAAAATCAAAAACTATCATCTCTGAGAGGTTTTTGCAATTAAATTGATTTCCTCTTTTTTGGTTTGATCATTTTTTTCTTCTAATTTCTTTAATATTTCTGATTTGACCTAAAGAAGGTTGAGAACATATTCAAATGCCAAAGCTCTTAAGTTGAATAAATCAGCCAAAAGGGGACAAACCATCTCAAGAATAAAATATTTTAAGACTTGTTTAAATTTTGTGCGAACAAATTATTAATCCTGACAAGACAATCCGATTGAAACTTGTTGCATAATTAGTGAAATGAGTAAGCAGCAAGCGATGCATAAGGGTGGGGGACAGTAACTATTTATGTATGCGAATTTGATTTTAATGTGAGTTTTTGGCTTAGTGATGCGATATTAGTTAACCAGTCTTCATCGAAGTGGATCTAAAAGCTACGAAATTTCAGTGTCCGGTCGAAACATTAGGAAAGGAGAAAAGCTTATTGATTTGGTAGAAGCTCGTATTATCTCTTCGTCAATGGTCGGGTGCAGTTCACAAAGAAAAATGACCATTGGATTTATAAACTCTCCGCCCGTCCTCTTTACTAAATTTTATTAGTATTAAGAAGGAAAGAAAACTTATAAGCAAGGTGATTAGGTCAAAAGCTACATGATGATCGCACTAATGATCTAGTTGTATTCTCTTCATCGAGAATTTAAATTATTTGTACCACCTCAATTGACCATTAGGTCTAATACCGGTTTATACTTACAAATTGAGATCCTTATCCCGTTGCTTACAACCTACGTTGGGTCGATGAGATCTACTACGCTGTTGCCAGTACAATTTCTTGACCAACTATTGGAGTGTGGGCAAAGCAATGGACATTTGCATGTGCATGGTACGATTTCATTTTTGTAACCACTACTACAACATTTGATTGATCTATAACGTTCACAGAAGATATTACGATCAGTCGCTCATGCACATGAATCGTCATCAATGACCATAATCAATCCAACGCATGAGCGACTGAGTTTAGTACTAACCTACCGTCCACGACAATGGTGACCATGGAATGGCAGTGGTGCATGTGATTCTTATATTGTACGGCAGTATGCGCGGTGCAAGAATGCATTCGTTATTAATGTGTGAATTTATTTAAAAGGTCCATCCCCAACTACACTAATTTCGTCACCCGACACACTTATCACAACAGGAATACGACAGCTCCTCGATCATACGTCGCTCAAAGAAAATGCTAACACAAGGAAGTATATACAACAAGAACCATTCGAATGTAACTTAGCTGTGGCATTTATAGAGAAAGAAAAGCTTGAGGAAGAAGCAGTTCCAATGCAAAAAACATGTTTAGACCAACAGAATGGACCATGAGACCTTTACGATTGGTAGGTTTGATTACATACGTTGTGGTTTTGGTCCTTGTAGTTCGACTGATTTTTGCTTTGGTCATTTTCACTTCAATTCGACGTTTTTAGTCACATACAAGACTTGATTGCTTACTGAACCAAACTACATGACCAAAGCAAAAAATGAAATCAAACTACAAGGATGAAAAAAGGTATTTCAACCCTTTATTTCAGTATTTCTCTCATGCATTCGAGAATTTGTAAATTTCGAAAATGTACAAGATTATAGTAGAATTGTTCCCACACTAGTTAGGTTACAGCAAAAGTTTGCGACCTAATAAGTTTCTGAAGCATTGACATGACAGTGGTCCCTAATTGCTAAAGGGAGATTATATTCACACACCTCAAATTACTTCTCTCATATTCTTTTAATTTTTTTAATATTTTGCTATCAAATGTTAGTGGTGTGTAGAAAATTTTAAAAAATTAAAAAAAGTATAGAAGAAGTAATTTGAAAGGTGTGAATATAATCTCTCATTGCTAAATAAATAGGTCAGCACATTTAATTGGTAGTACATCAACTTGCCAAGCACAACAGCACCCACATGAGGTTGTTACATAATTTAATGTAATTGAAGAACCAACAACAAATCGATCTTTGATTGAGAGTCTTACTTTTAATTGGACCTTGCATTGTTTCTTGATGACAGATTTCAACTTGGCCCAAATTTTAAGCTCGAACAAAAATTTTAGGGTGGAGTGAATGGTGGGCTAAATCTTCCACAACTGCTTTTGATTAAGTTGCATCGTTCAACCATCTCTAATAGGGAGGATTAAAGGTCCAAAAGTAAAAAAATGATCTGAGTTGTTCATAAACTGATCTCTAATCAATAGCTAGGCTATAATTCTCTGAAATGCTCCATGCAATTATTTGGCCAAAGAGGCATCATACTAGCCAAATGTAGCCCCCTCTTAGCTTATTTTTCAGAGCTTAACTCCTCAATTGCAATAATTGATTCAAATTAAACGACTAGATTTGAAAACATTCAATGGTAGTTTAACTAAATTAACCAATAAATTTAAAGTATAAACTTAAAACTAATAAATTATTGAGAGGGCTATGTTTAGCCCCTTCAGTTGAAGATATATATGAGTATGGCCTGATACTGCTCATTTAAAAATATTATTGTAGGGGCTTTAATGCTAGACGAGGCTATGTTTAGCTCTTTCAATTGGAAATGACACCTCAGGTTTAGCTGCAAAAATTCGAATGGCAGTGCATGATTGATGGACTTGGCAGCCACCATAAAATTCAAGGCAACAACAACTATACGTCTACTTTTGAAAAAATACAGTAAACATACACGATTCAAATCAAGTAGCAGTATTTGAAAGTCCTTCTGAAAATCTGTTAACGTCACAATCATTTATTCTAAAAGCATTTGCAAATAGCCTCTAAGTTTGGTTTGACGACAATTAATGTTGTCAAAGAAACATTCTTTTATCACAATGGTTTCTTAGATTGATCAAACTCATCATTTTGGTCTCTCAATTTCAAAATCAATCATTGTCGTCCCTGACATTCACTACCCCATGTTAGTTTGGTTATTCCGTTAAGATTCCGTCAACTATTATGTTAATTTGTATGTGGGGCCAATCCAATGAAATGGTGACACGTGGATTACACAAAATAAGAGTTTTTATTGCAAATGGTCCCTAACATTGATCCAACTCCTCATTTTGGTCCCTAAATTTCACAAATCAATACATTTGGTCCCTGACCTTCACTATCGCACATCAATTTAGTCATTCCCTTAAAATTTCATCAATATTTTTTGTTTATGTCATGATGTGGTCCCACTAATCCAATCATATGACTCTACATGGATGAACTATAAGACACTATATTTTTTAAGAGTAAACCAACGGATGAGTATTCTTCGCATCCCACAACCCCAATTGGAAAAAAATCAATCTAAATTTGATAAAATCAAATCCAAATTTAATTCAAATTTGATTGGATTATAATCAACTAGAGAGAATGATGAGTGAGTTCAGGAGGCCAAGTACTTTAGTGGTGTCGTGGTGCCTTCTTTTTTCTTTTTGAGCATACCCTGATGAAGATGACGATAACTTTTTTTTCTTTTAGTTTTGGTTTTTAGTTTCTTATTTTACTTTTAGTTTTAAATCTTAAAAAAAAATTGTTTTTTATAGTTAATCCATGTGGCGCCATATGATTGAATTAGTGGGACAACAGATATTGACGAAAGTCCGGGACCAAATTTATTGATTCTTGAAACTTACAAAAATAAGGAGTTGGATCAATGTCAATGACCATTTGCGATAAAAACCCTTATTTTGTGTAATCCACGTGTCATCATTTCATTGGATTTGTGGGTCCGACATACAAAATAACAGAATAGTTGACGGAATCTTAACAGAATGACCAAATTGATGTGCAGTAGTGAATGTCAGGGACGACATCGATTGATTTTAAAAGTGAGGGACCAAAATGATGAGTTTGATCAATCTCAGGGACCATTTGTGAAAAAAAACCCTTATAAGTTAAACTTTTTAATTACTTGTTAAGTTTTGTTTCAATGGAAAGTTCAGATTAGTCCAATCATAAATTAAAAGGAAAACTAATGAAAAAGGCTTGAAAACTTTGAGTTTTAAAGATAAGGACAAAATAAAGAGTAAAGTGAATAGTACCATAATTGACTTTTTAGTGTAAAAATGTGGTTTTTCGTTAAAATGAATAATACCGATAGTTTTTCGTTAGTTTCAAAAAGTGAATAATAATACCGGGAGTTTTTCGTTAAAGTGAATAATCCAATTACTGTTTATTTATTTATTTATTTTTTTTTATTTTTTTTTTAATAATATCAAAGAAACATTCAATTAGTTTGCCAAAAGGAACTTTGCACCTCCTCCAATAATATTTATTTTCACATAGCTATGAGATTTCCATTTAGTATTACGTGTATATTAAACCGCAGCCAAACTAAACCGCAATTTTTGAACCTATCTAATGCGTTCTAAGAAATTATAGTTCGATTTGTAGTATGATTCTAGGCAGTGTTATATACAATTTGGTGCATAATATGAACCCAAAACGGAACTAACCCAAACTGTGCCAAGCCTAAATCAAAGAAAAATGAATTGTTGGGTCAAGTCATACCCGAACATGATCCAACTCATTCCCATGCTACTCTTGCAGCGTTTGGCCCAACACATGATTAGCCCGATACATGTAAAAGTCAATCATGCATTTCCACTTTAGTTGAGCAATTTTTTATCCACATTCCCTTGAGCTTTCGTAGGCAGGTTTTTGTGAGGGTATGCACAAATTGTTCACATAGCCATCGTTATCAATGTTAAAATGTTCTCTTGTGACTCTATCGTCAGTGTTAGGAAACTTTTAGGTCGAGATGGACTTGGGCTTTGCGTGTACTCATTTGCTTCCCTTAGTTCGTTTTCATACCAAGTTCCAAAATATTTTGAAAGAATTAGCAGGCCTTAGAAAATATCCTGGTTGCATCAATAACTCAAAGATAACATGATTAAGAAATAATCACTTGCCTAAGTGAGACATGGTGTGAAAACTAAAAATTTATCAATTTAGCATGAGAGAGAGAGAGAGAGAGAGAGAGAGAGAGAGAGCTCGCTTGATTCCATGGTGTTCTAGGTTGGATTTTCTAGGGGTTCTAAGAGGACTTCTATTGAATGAGAGGATCAAAGGAAGACTAAGGAAAACTCTAAGGTTGCAGGAAGGTGATCCTCCCAAAAATTCAAGACTACTTACATTTAGAGAGTGATTTCTCTTGCTTGGTGCAATACAACGTTGAATCTCTCTCCCTCCCATTCTTTGTCGTTCCCCCCTCTGTATTGAGTTGGTCCTCCAATTAAATCTAATGCTAAGGTGGAGAACTATGAATGTACGTATTTTACGTTCTAAAATTGACCATTGATGTCAAACACAATAATGAAAATGAGAAACCATAAATTCTGTGTCAACAAATAACTAAAAAACAAAACTTAAAGTTTAGAAAATATAAACATATTATTGCCACATTATAACATGTGAATTAGTACATTTTCTCGGTGAGAATGTGACAATTAGATTAGAGAAAGAAAATTTAGCAAGTTAGAACAAAATGAGTGGATTATTAGACAAAGACTCTTCCTTTATCAAAGTAAAAGAAAAATGGTACGAGTGGAGATGGACTTGGAAAGTGGCAAACCTAATAACAAATATTTAGTACTAAAAAGACAATGACCCAACTAACACTTGAGACCAATTTCGTACTAAAAAGTTAAGATCTCGTTTGGCAGTTCAAACTGTGTTGACTATTTCAATCGGATAGGATAAATAGTCGTCGGATAGTACTGACTAAATTAGTTGAGCGTTTGGTATTGTATCGGATTAATTTATGCATCGGATCATACGTCGGACTATAATAAATCTTTTTTTTTTAATTCACAATAATTGTTGTTAAAATTAAAATAAAAAATAAAAATAAAAAAAAGGAAAAAAAAAAGCCAGGACTCTTCTCAGTCGCATCTTCCTTCTTCACCATCTTCCCCTCACATCAATCCCACCCTTGGCGACCGATTGCAGAGGAGTAGCGGCTAGGGTTGAGAACTCGGAGCCTATATTCGAATTCCTGTCCCCCTCCTCGTCGGAGCCCAGCTCCCTTCCTCATCGGAGCCCATATCCGAATTGATATACCCCTCCTCGTCGGAACCTAGTTCACTTCCTCATCGTCCTTCTCATTGTCAGAGCCTAGATTGGAAGAATTTTAATCATCATCTTCCTCGGAAGAATTTGTTGTCAGAAATCAAAGGCAAACAGAGAGGTGGGAGGTGTGTGTGAAATGAAGGAGGGAGGAAGAGAGAGAGAGAGAGAAAAAAAAAAGATGTAGACGAAGACGAACCTGGAAGTAGACAAGAGATAGCAGGTGATGTGAGAGAGTTGAAGGAGAGTGCGTGAGAGAGGGACGGAGTGAACCAGTGTGAGCGAGAGAGATGCACCTGACTAAATAATACAGAAGTTTAGGACGGGATAAACAAGCGGGTGTGAAGGGGATAAAAAAAGTGGGGCCGGATTAAATAATTCGGTTCTTATTTAATACGAAGCTCACCAAACATCCGCTCCGTATTATTAGCACTATCCGGTAGTCTTATACGGCGTGCTAAACGAGACCTAAAAGCCAAGGAGCATCCAAGTCGTATCAAACAACATTTGAACAATCTGGTCAAATAAAATAAACACACTTGTGTACATAACAACTGACTGCATAATGCATTTCCACTTTAGTTAAGTAAATTTTTCTCCACTTTCCCTTGTGCTTTTGTAGGTAGGTCTTTGTGAGGGTATGCACAAATTGTTCACATAGCTATTGTTATCAATGTTAAAGTGTTCTCTTGCGACTCTATAATCACTGTTGGGGGACTTTGAGTGCGAGGTGGATCTGGGCTTTGCAAGTACTCTTTTACTTCTCTTGATTTGCTTTTGTACCAAGTCATAGGATATCTCGAAAGATTTAGCACGTCTTAAAAAATTTCTTAATTGTATCAACGACTCAAAGATAGCATGATTAAGCAAATAATGGTTTGCTCAAGTGAGGCATGATGTGAAAATTAGAAATTTATTAGTTTAGCATGAGAGAGGGAGCTCTGCTTGGTTGCATGGTGTTCTAGGTTGAGTAATTTGGGTTTCCTAATGTTCTAAGAGGGCTTATATTGACTGAGAAGATCAAAGGAAGATTAAGGAAAACATTAAGGTGACATGAAAGTGATCTTCCCAAAGATCTAAGACTATTTCCTTAGAGAGTGATTTTTCTAGCTTGGTGCAGTACAACCTTGATCTCTCTCTCTCCCTCCCGTTCTATGCCATTCCCCCTCTGTATTGAGTTAATCCTCCACTTTAAGGCTTCTAACCTTTCTTTTGTAGGTAAATGATTCTTTTCCAGGCTTTTTGGGGAGTCTCTAGTTATGTTAAGTCTTCCTTCCCTTTCTCCTAGTGCCACTGCAACCTTCCTTTTGGTGTAAGACAAACAAGCGTCGTTACGCTCGTAAAGACTACATCGCCTGTTCTTCCCAGACCGCTACTTTCCCTTGTCAACTTTCACAGCAAGTAACACGTCTTTTGGCTTTTGTTCTTCGTTCTTCTATGTGAGCTAGGAAGAGAAAGTCCACCTCCTTCATTTAATGCATGCTTTGCTGGGCTTTCATGTGAATGAAGACCTAGGATATGGTTCCTTTCTAACTGGATTGGTTAGATTGCTACGGAAAGTGAGAAACTAAGTGTTCTCTCTCAAAGTCACCTACGTGGACTTAAAAAATTAGGGACTTGGACAAGCAATCTAATTCTTCCATAATCTTGATTCTGTGTAGGTTCGATAAACTTCGGTAACCATCCACATCACAGTTTACTTGGCAAGCCCCGAGCATGCGCCTTAAACTTATTTTATCATGAATAGTAATTAGCTCGATAGAGCTTGGCGTGAAGGATATGTATGGATATGGTGTGAATTAGTAGCTTTTTCTTGATGAGGATGTGACAATTAGAATAGAGAAAAGAAAAAAAAAATCTAGCAAGGTAGAACAAAGTGAGTGGATTATTAGACTAAGACACTTCCTTTATCAAAGTAAAAGGAAAATGGTACGAGGGGAGATGGACTTGGAAAGTGGCAAACCTAATAACAAATATTTAGTACTAAAAAGCCAATGACCCAACTGACACTTAGAACTAATTTACTACTAAAAAGTAAAAAGCCAAGGAGCATCGGAATCGAACAACTTTTGAGCAATCTGGTCAAGTAAAATAACCAACCTCCACCCACACACTTTACCAAGAAAAAAAACCCACACCCACACACACAAGTACACAACAGCCGCTGCATTCGGGCCCCCACACTCGACCATTCATACCCCTTCACCTTCTACACTTTGTACTTGTACCAACCAAATGACCAAGACCTGGTTTGGTACTGAGGTGATTCTGAAAAAAGTTGGTATAAAAAAAAGCTGAGAGCTGTTTTTATGTTTGGTAAACATTCAACTTCAGTTTTTTTTCACAGTTTTAAGTGAAAAAAAGCCAAAAACAAGAAGCTGCAAAACCCAGCTTTGAAAAATCGGCTTTTTTTTCACATCTGTTTTACATAAAAGTTTACCAAACACTATAATACTATTTTTTTTTTCAAAAGCACTTTTACAAAAAAGTTTACCAAACACTCTCCTGCTTTATTTCACAGCCGCTTATTCTCACAGCACAGCAGAATCAGCTTTTTTTCAAAGCACAGCAATACCAAACCAATGCATCTTACGTAAACCAGCAGTGTTACACCCATGTTTTTTAATCAACATTTTATCAAAATTAAATTAAACTAAAAACCCTAATCTTCATGTGCTAGCGTTTTAGTAAAACGGAGGCTAGGAAGAACTGCTCGTAAAGTTAAGCACCAAATTTGGGAACTTTGGCGGTGGAGATTTGAGCAAGGAAGTGCTCCGCCACAATCCGGCGTTGGATTTTTCCGGTCGCGGTTTTTGGAAGAGACTCGGTGATGAACACCTTCTTGGGTACTTTGAATGAAGCCAGATTCTTCTTGCAATGTCGCATCACTTCTTCCTCGTCCAAGCTTGAGCCTTCTCTTGGGATTATGGCACAATTAATCTGCAAAATTAACACATAGTAACGTAAATAATCAACCACAGATTGCCCATGATGATATATCAAACTGATTAACTCATCAAAATCAAATATCGACGGCATAACTATCGGTTATTGAACTGGGGTTCGAAAAATGTAGTTTAGTTTGGCCACGTACCTCTTCGCCATATTTATCATCAGGAACTCCAAACGCAACGCCTTGGGCGACCTCTGGATGTGACAAAAGTACTGCATCGACTTCAATCGGCGATATCTTTTCCCCTAAAAGCAACAAAAACGTACACATTGTGAGCTAAACTTTACTCGCGCATTTTATCGAACACTCGGTGTGCCATTTCGATTAATTCAGTTACCTCCGCGATTAATCAGCTCCTTAATCCGACCCACGAGGCTCAAATACCCATCGGAGTCCAAAACTCCGATATCCCCCGTATGAAACCACCCGAACAAGAAAGCCGCTTTGTTCGCTTCCGGGTTGTTCTTGTACCCTTTAGTCACATTGGGTCCTCTGATGCAAACCTCGCCGTTCACCCCCTCCGGCTGAGCCGAACCGTTTTCGTCCAAAATCGCAAGCTCCTGACCCACGGGTCGACCCACCGACCCGGGCTTGTGGGCCCCGTCTTCCGGCAACGGATTTGAACACATCAAATGGGACGCCTCTGTCATCGCGTAAGCCTCCAAGACCGGAGCGCCGAACGATTCTTCAAGCCGCGCCAATATCGACGGAGCCATCGAGGCGCTGCAGGTCCGGATAAACCGGAGCTTCGGGTATTGCGGTTCGGGTTTGCTGCTGTGGCGGTCGAGGATGATTTGGTGGATGGTGGGGACCGCGGTGTACCACGTGGCGTTGTATGTGACCATGTCGGACCAAAACGTCGAGGCGGAGAATCGGCCAGCGGCTGGGAGAGTCGCGGCGGCTCCTGCGGAAAATGAGCTTAGTAACCCGGCAATTAATCCGTGCACGTGAAACAGAGGGAGGACGATAACCGTCGAGTCCGACTCAGTAAGTTTGTAGACCGATTTGATGTTCTGGACCGAAGAGACCAAATTGAGCTGCGTCAAGGGGACTCCCTTGGGCCGGCTTGTGGTCCCCGACGTGTGGAGGAAGAGCGCCACGTCGGAGGGGTCGTTGACGAGTTGCGAGACCGAGTCGGGGCTCCCCTCTGCGGCGGAAGAGAGAGTGACGTGGCTGGCGGCGTCAGACAGGTTGGCGGTCACGTGAGGGATGTTGAGCTTGGAAGCCGCCGCTTGGGCCGCATGAATCGGTTCTTCCGGCGTGATCAGCAGCTTCGATTCCGAGTCGGAGAGGTAGAACTCGAACTCCTCCGCCGTGTACGCCGCGTTCAGCGGCGCCGCTGTCGCTCGGCACCGAATCACCGCCAAAAACATTACAACAAACTACAGAAAAGACAAAAAAAAAAAAAAAAAAAAAAAAAAAAAAAACACCGTCAAAATTATTTTTTCCTAATTTAAAAACTTGTTTGGTTGCGGAGAAAATGGTGGAAAATAAAACGATGCGATATGTACCTCGACGGCGTTGGGGAAGGTGAGTGCGACGGTGTCGTTTGGGGCGATGCCAGAGGCGATTAAGAGGGAGGCGGCATGGTCCACGAGCTCCTGCAACCGCGCATGGGTCAAGTCGAACTTTCCGGAAACGGAAAGGGCGCGGCGGTTCGGGAACTCCAACGCCACCTGCTTCAGCAATCCGGTTAGAGTCGGACTTTTCATTTTCAGAACAGAATTAAATTAAAATTAAATTAATAAATGGAAGCGATTGGATATGAAGGAAGGAGATTTGCCGTTTCGTATTTATAGGGTCGCAGAAGGCGAGTGGGGAAGGGTGGGCGCGGTGGAGGCTGGAACCGGATGGGACACGTGGCGCGCTGTCGCCGGTCAGATAGAATGTGCCGCCCCTCGGGAGGCGCAGTTCCACGTATCACGTCATGTCGTTTTGGGTGACACGTCAACAAGTTGCCTTGGTGGCTGACGTAGCGGGGCCCACCGGGAATTGGTGGACTTGGGAGATGTGATGGATGATCAGGTGGCGGATAATGTTGAGAGCGTAGGGGGGGAGTGAAGCGGCCGAGAGAGGACGAAAAGTCGTTTTATGGGTCGATTGTGGGCCAGCCCATGGACTTCCGTAATGAATCGGTATTCTATTTTTAGTGTTTTATGCCAACTTTGCTTTGTAGTTCGAGAAATAAAATAAAATAAATTTTTGCTTTGTAGATTTTTTTTTGAATGAAATAATAGCGTTAGTAATTTTAGATTAGTCACCGATCGAGTTCAAACTTACGCTTTCATGTAATGACATAACACATTTCCATCATTATAGTAAAATGCCACTTGCATGCTTTGTAGATTTCAACTGTTTGATGCTTGTTCAGTTTCCTTGGAAAAAGAAAGGAATCCACTCGTTTTTGTTTATTTTATTTTTTAAATTGAGTGTCAGCAAAAAGGTTTATAAAACTATGCATTGTAAGAAAAGGGCTTATCAACGTTTTGGTAACCAAATCAACATTTTTGGTCAAGGTCAAAGTTTCATGTTCATAGGGTGGTCTGATCAATAGATTTTCGATATCTAAGTCAATTTCTTTGAAAAAATGAGTGTTTTAGGCTTGTATGTGTAGTCAAAGCTTACCAGAATTTGATAGATATGAGGTATTTATAGGAAGGTGGCCAGACTATGCATAAGGTTTTACTCAACACATGGCGGCTTCTCATTGGCCAAGATGAGTCATCTGTATAATAAATAAGAAAAGAATATTCCTAAGATATTAATTAGGAGATAATATTTTGGGATGATGATGGAAGTATCTTTGATTTATTTTGATGAGGATTCGTTACTTGTTTGAGTTGATCGTCAATAGAGAGTATTAAAAATAGAATTTAGTAATTAATCATATATTTAATGGCCTTGACTTTTCCTCTTTGCCATGCAAGGGAGCCAGGTTATGTCGTATTCTGCTGCTCAAGCCTCCATAGATGTTGGATTGCGCTTGGGAATACTTGTGGGTGGCCTTACCCATTTAATGAGGACATTCTTACCTTCTTCGAGAAGGGGTCCACGTGTCATCTCTAAGATTTTTGAAGTTATTTTTTGCTACACAAATGTCTCCACACTTATTAGGCTGAACGCAAAAAAAGACAGTAGGTGTAAAGAAAAATCACAAGCTGAATCGGTGAGCAGAGATTTGCTTCCTAATTTGTTCTAGATTCTACACTTTGATTTGGATATAAAGTTGTCTTGAAAAGGGAAATCAATTGTCACAAAAACCTATTTAAATCTACTTTAAGTAGAGGATTAAATAAATTTGAAGAACAATCTTTTATTCCAACAAGAAAAGTAAGAAAACCAGAGGAAATTGTACCCTCTTATCTAGTCTTGTTCTTTGTTTGCCCTTGCGAAGATTTGAATTGACGTTATTCTTCTTCTCTGTATCGCGACAAGGTAAGAAAAAAATCCAATTTTTCTTCTTCTCTATTTTTCTGGAACTGCTTTGGAGCCACGGGTCTTGACGGGGAAGCTCGGTGCGAAGCCGAGGATGTCAAAAACTTGGCTGGAAGCCACAACACTGCTGCAGAAAATCGGCTTCGCTGAGCCGAGGTGTTAGGTTAACGCGAGCTGAGGATCAGTGAAGCGGCTGACTCGGGCCAGGAAGGCACTGGACTGGGCTGGCAGTTGCAAGAGTGGATCGGCACGGGTCGGGTCCATGTGAGAGGGAGGAGGGCTGGGCCTACGGGCCTGGCTGTCTGGCTAAGGGAAAGGAGGCATGCCTCTTGCCTGCTTTGGGTCGAAAGGAAGAGGAGGGCCATTGTGGGTTGGTCCTTCGCTGCTGCTTTTTTCTTTAGGCCGTGGGACAGCAGGCTGGGCTTGGGCTTGCATGCGTTGCTCCATGTATATTTTTTCTTTCCTTCGAATTATCTTCTAAATAGTTTCCCGATGTCTTCCATGCATGAATTCTTCAAGATGCCTCTGCCCCTATATCGTCAAGGTGGGTGTCCTTCGAATTATTGATGAGTTATACATGCCACAGTCCTTGGGTTTTATTGACCCCAATCTTCCTAAGTTTGTGTGTAAACCGTATAAACCAATTTATGGACTCAAGCAAGCCCAACGTCTCAATACATTTCTTATACAACCTGATTTCGTCTAGAGTCATGCTAATAACTCCATGTTCACCTTTCATAAAGGTTCTCATCTTCCTTCTCTACGTGGACGACATTATTTTGACGGGTAACTCTCCTTCCTTAATTCAGTCTTTCATTCGCACGTAGGGACTTGAATTTGAAATGAAGGATTTGAGCTAATTACATTTTTTCTTAGGAGTTGAGGTTTTCTATTTGGATGGTCGACTTCAATTGAAGAGAGTTGATAAATATTATTGGTTGGGATTTAACGTTGTATTATTCTTCTGTTATGTATTTGAAATTCAAGTGTATTGTTTAGTTGCCCTGGGACTCCCACATTGATAAGTAGACCTAACATTCGTGTCGTGATTCTTGTGTTCATGTCATTTTCTTGGCATACCCGATATTTTAACGGGCCGTGTAACACCTGTTAAAGTAAAGGGGTAATATGACCTAATCCGAAATCGACCCGTTAATATTATCAGGTAATTTGACCCGACCCGTAATTAGTTAAAGAAAATATATTTTAAATCAATAAATAATAAAAGTGAAAAACATAAATTGACCAAAAAAAATGGAAAACATAATACTAAATTAGTACATGCATACCACATTGTCACTAAATATTACTTCAAAACATAGAAAAATAAAAACATTTGTATTTCAATTATTACATACTCCAAAATAAGAGCCTAATGAAAAAACATTAGTGCATTACTACAAAATACCAAATGTTCAAGGATATGCAAAATGAAGAGAGTTGCATTTCAAGGTTTAGAAATCTTGCATGTTTGTATATGCTTTCACATTTTTCGGACTTGTCCCTCAATTATTCTGAATTTTATTTATTTTGAACTCCCTTAAAATACTGTTCATGAGGGTTTGTATGATTTTAAAAATTCAAACGACGATGTACCTATACTCAAAGCGTAGAGGATGCGATTACAAGCGTTTGCATATTTTTTCACATTTTCCGCACTTGTGAATTAATTATTATAAATTTTTAATGTATTTGGCATTTTTACATTACTTGATATTTTTATTTTTAATGTGCTTTATAATTTTTTAATCTCACTCTTTGTGTATAGCATACTAAAATAAATAAATAAATAAAACTTATATTTTTAAATTTATATAGAATAATAATACAATAATACAGATTTAATATACATTATATACATATACACTATAACTATTGAATTTTATAGTAAGTTTTTTTAGTAGTTTAAAAAATTAAAATCATCAAAATAACTTTTTTCCTAATGTGTCAAAACGGGTTACCCACGTCTCACATTCGTGTAAACTTGTTAAGAACTCATTATTAACAGGTTCTTATTGTGTGACCCGATAATGACCCGATTGGTTATTGTGTCGACTCGAAACCCGTTATTTTCGTATCGTTTATATGTCGTGTAAGAAATTGTTAGGTCTACTTATAAGAGGTTTTTTTTTTGGTGTATAAAAGCATTGTAAAGCTCACGTTGTATTCAATGAGAAATCTGAAACTTCATAAGTATGCACTAAACACTAGATAAAACTCCTATCTTATTCTCTCTAATCTTAACCCAACCTATTTGAAACACAAAGTCTGATCCAATACAGGCTACCAAACGGGGCCTTAGATTTCGACTGAAGTTGTTCTATGCTTTTGATATAGAAAATTTAGAAGTGTTATACAAATGTTATCTAACCGAGATTTTAGAGAGAACAAGAGAATCAGAAAAAGGGTTTACTGCAATTGCATGCAATTTGAACATGGTTTATTCATAAATTTTATAAAATAAAACTAAATCCCTATTCAAAAGGAAGAAAAGAAAAACCCCAAGAATCCACCACTGAGGGAGAGCGTGAAGCTAAGGAGTTTCTGTGTGGCTGGTTAATTTCTCTGTCTTCGAGAGAAATGCTATATTTAGATTTAAACCTTCCTTAAGTAGATTTTAGGTAAAATCTAAAACAAATTCATTTTAGATTTAAACCCTTTGACTAGTCGCAAAGCCACGTTAGGACGAGGAGTGGCGGCCGCCACTCCCCTTGCCAGAAAACACAGCTGGAGCGCAGGTTCAGCCCCTCCCTTTGCCGGAAAACCTAGCCTTTCCATGTTTGTTTATAACCTCCGGTGAACTGGTTTTGCTGCGCGTAGCAGCAAATTGGCTTTTATTTATTTATTTTTTTAAATTCAGACCAAAACGATGTCGTTTTGTATATTTGAAAAATGTTTTTTTTTTTTTGGGAGGAGGAGGAGGAGGAGGAGGAGGGGAAGGATCGCGTGTCCCCCGTTCAGCCATTCCTCTTACTCTCTCAATCCCTCTCTCAAAACCCATTTGCCAATCAGAGACAGAGAGCAGCAAAGCTGCCCCCCCATAATCCCAGCAGCAACGGAAGGGAGGAATTTTAAATTCCTGTTTGGGTTTGGCTGGCTGATTCCCACTCCAGCCGTTTTCTATCACTTCAGCAGTTGAGCCGCCGGCCAGCCTTCAAAGGTAAAGTTATAATCCCTAACCCTAAATAATTATTCAATACGAATTTTGTTTAATTGGTATAGAAATAGAATCATATGCATATGGTAATGCATTAAATTGGTTATTGGTTGTTGATTATTGATATGAAATTATGAAATTAATTTTTGGGATGAAAATTAAAATTTGAATTCTTGATTATTGATTAATTAATTCAATTATTACATAATGTAAACAATTATTCATATGATTAGTTGAATTGAATTTTTATTTATTGAATAATTTGTATGCTTATTGGTATTTATTAATTGAATTGTTAGTTGGATTATTTATTATGCATATTAGTATAGTCTACTATAAGATTAAGAGTCTAAGAATTTATTTTTTTCTTTCCATTTTATAGTTACGTAATGGAACGAAATGGGAAATCAATAATTGAGTGATAGCATGATTGTTTACATTGAGAAAAATGTATTTGCTTTTATTGATGATGAGCCTATTATGCGGAGTTTTCATGATATGAAACCTCGTTGGCAACAATTGTAATTTGTTTGTATTGATAAATTATGAAATACATTACTATATAAAAGGATTTGGTTGTTGCTATTCTTTTAAACCTTGCACTCTTTTAACTTCACCCCTCCCCCCGTCAATTCCTGGCTTCGCCATTGCCTTTGACTGCTATACTACTTAGGAACAATGTTTAAAATATTGGTACAGATGGAACTATCAATATGCAAATTTATATAAATATCAATTGATATAACGGTTGCCTTTGATGAAAATTGTGGAAATTTTGAATTTGGGGGGGGGGGGGGGGGGGGAGTAATTATCGGTTGCTTCGATTGATAGATAAGTTGCCTACTTATTCAGATTTAGTCGAAATTAGGGAAAAATTTATCAATTAAAATAAAATTCAAAAGTTCAAAATCTGTAATGAATTTGGAAAAGTTTCTGTAATGAATCGGTAAATATCGTCGATATTCATTGATATTTCCTATATCTCGTCAATATAGGACGAAGCTTGCATTTCACCCTGCATTTCCATGCCGATCTTTGATTTTTTGAATATTTTGATGAAAATATTGATAATTCCGTAAATATTTTTTACATTGCCTGGGAGCCTAGGGTAACCATTCCTTTCCTGTGTGATACAAATAAATATTTTTATTTTTAATTCCTCGCTTACCTTTTTTTTTTTTTTTTGACAAATGATATTATCTACACTAATATAGTTCAATGGGCTAGCAAAGGGAGGGGGTGGACTTAGCCTCACAATTGGCTAGGAATAATATTGTTCAATGGACTAGCAAGGGGAGGGGGTGGGCTGAGTCTCACAATGGGCTAGCAATAATATTGTTCAAATTCGCCTTTGGCGAGAATCAAACTTAAGACATCTCAGTTACAAGTGAAGATGAATACTACTTGTGGGTGCAAATTTTTTCCTCCTTGTTCTTGGACAAAATTGCACCTACAAAACAAACAACACCTTAGGTCAAGGCCAAGAGCCTCACGCGCCCACAATGAATTTTGGGGGGGGGGGTGTGTTTGGCTGAAGAACCTCCGATGCCAAAGTTAGAATTTTGAGGGAAAAAGTGTTTGGAGAATTTAGAGAATTTAGCAAGAGTGTAGAACTTCGGGTTGGAGAAAATGAGGGTGTTTATATAGAGGTATGGCTAGCCCCTTTGGGAGGATGGGGACTGGCCACTTGGATGGTTTTTTGGGTGAGATTCATGATTTGTTAGCTAATTAATGAATTAATTGAGTAATAAATCAATCAATTAGCTAATTAATATAATTTGAGAGGAAAATCTGGTGTTTACCTTGTGGAGAAGATTTGATGAGGATGAATGAAATTGGTTTTGAATAATTACCTATTTTGAGCACTTTTGACCTTGATTGAGTCATGATTGTCCACTGCCCGCTCGTAGGTGATAGGAGCATATTTATGCTACTTGGCTATGTTGTTTCCTTACATTTAGTTAGTTAATTACTACTTATTATAGTCTTTTAAGCTATTTTCGTATGTTTGTAGGTCCTAATGGCAAAAGAAGCAAAAAAGTGCATTTTGGAGCCATTTGGAGCAGTTTTGGGCATGGATTGGATAGCTTAACTATGGAGCAAAGTGGATGGACGAAATTGAAGTTAAGAGAGGCTAAGAACATGCTACAAATCTGGAGAAACAAGTTCAAAGACAAAGAAGATAAGGAAAGAGCAAGAAATAAGGAACATTATCCAACCTTATCCTATCCAATCTTATCTTATCCAACCTTATCTTATCTTATCCTATCCTAATCTTTTGTTACCTTAATTCCAGCTGCAAAGAGGACTTAATTTCACATTAGAACACCTAAATATATGGTTTTAGAAGACCCTATCTCCTCCTACATAGGTGCCGCACCCTTTATCCCTTCTAGAAGTCTAATTTCTGCCACAAAATACCTTGTTTCTAGAAGCCCTAATTTCTGGCGAATTTCCCTATCCCTTTCCCCCTTGGTTTCTGAAAGCATTAACCCTTTCCTCCTAGGATTGTGCAATCCTTTTACGTTCAGAACCCTAGCCCTATAAATACAAGTGTTTGCCGCACCATTTAAACCATCCATTCACTCATTCATTCATTCATTCATTCATACATTCAGCCATCAAACACCATAATTCACACCACATCACCCTAGTGCCGCAAGAAAGGAAGGAAGGAGAAGAAGACTTGTGCAATCTGCCATCCAAGGAGGGTTCGAAATCTGCCATTGGAGTGTGGAGTGTTTCTAGGTGTATTCTATCCTTAGTTTTAGTTTAATGTTTATATTAATTTGATTTTCAATTATGATGAACATGTGGAACTAATTTCTTTTTAGTTGGAGGTGAATTCGAAGCCATGATTATATGTTTTATATGAATTGATTATATCCAGTTATTGTTTCTTGAGTCTTGAATGTGATTTGCTTATCGAAGTTATCAAAACTTGTTTATGTATGTTGGTTGAGGGTTGACACTTAATTTGCATGCATGAATTTGATGCTAGAGTATAAGGGGGTTTCATGTAATAGTTATTCACTTATATTCACAAGTAGTGGAGGTTGCTAGTCACAATTGTGTTAAGTAAATCCTTGGCATGAGTCTCATGCGTTTCATGGTAATGAATGCCTTGTCAATGCTTATGATTTTCATAGAACTTAATGACTTTTGATATGTATCTTTATTATGCGTTTCATATAGGAACTTGAGAAAGATAATTTGGTTGCGATGCGTATTCCATGTAATTCAATGAAATAAGGAAAATCTGATGGTTGATTGTGCGATGCAATTAACTTGGGGCATTGTCATTCATAGTCTAAAGGAATAATAACTGGGAAATTAGTTTATATGCATATATCATGTATGGAGAAGGACCCTCTAACTAGCCTTTCACCCATTTAATTCACCCAAATTCGTTTTTGCAAAGTGTTTTATGCAAAGTTTCTGTTTTAAGTTTTAAATTCGTCAAAAACAATATCCCTTTCATTTAGTCTTTTTATTTGAGTCAAAATCTGTTTTCTTTTAGTCTTTTGAGTCAAGTTAAGTTTTTTTTTTTTTTGTCAAAATCACTTGTTAGGTCTAGAATTGAGTCTTTTTGAGTGTTTGTTGCTATTTTAAGTGTTTTGAGTTAGTTTTAAGTCTATAGAGTCTAAATTAGTGTTTTTAAGTCTTATTTGTGTTGATTAGCATCCCTAGTTAATCCCCGGTCTAGAACGATCCCTACTTGCATATATACTACAATTGTCACAAATAGGGTTTAATTTGTGTGTCAAGTTAATTTTCACATCAATATGCTCCTATCAAATTCCCCCACACTTAGCTTTTGCTAGTCCTTGAGCAAAACAAAACAAAACAACAAAACATAACCTAAACCTTCTAACAATTGCCTTAGAGATTTCCAATGCAACATGACATATTAAAGATCACCACTCACATAGATTTTAGTTATCTCTACCCTCGAGCATATACTTAATCGCAATTACCACTCACTAGCTCGCATTTAATCAATTAAAATGATGTTTTGAATGTCGTAACATGCCTTAGAGAATTCACTCAATTCCTTACTGGATACACTCTATTTTCACACAGATTTTCTGACTACACTCCCTACACTAAGTATATGTGAGAGGATTGATGTAAACATGTAGACTAATACTCACATATGTATAATCAAAGGCACTTTCTGGACTTATTAACATGAATATGATCTCATGAATGGAATGCCACTACTTAGACACGAGAACCAGGGATACCATATGCTCGTACCAATTTTAAACTCCACATATTGAAACACATAACAATCAAGATCGAAGTCTAAGGGTTGTAACGGGGCTAGGGTATTGGCTAACAAAGAAAGGTAAGGATAAACAAAAGTTTTTAAAGCAATAGTAAACAAAGTAATGAACTAAGCACTTAGAATTCACTTTTGAATGCAGAAATCAACTTTAAACATGAAAGGAAGATTCACACATCACTTAGGGCCATATTCAAACTTTTGGACCCTTTCTTCAACAATCAACACTTGTGAGTTCATTCTCACTTATTTTCAACTCATTTTCTTTCTTTTCTTCAACTTTTTCTTCTTTCTTTCTTTTTCACATTTTTTTTCTTCGTACCTAATTCTTTCTTTGGCACATAAATCATGCATCCTCCTAGATTCCCACAAAAATCCTTCCCCCACACTTGTTTTTCTGCAATTTTTAGATCAAAAGGAATTCCCTCTAAGTCATGCTTTACTATCCTTTAAGAATAAGGGTATGGATAGTCCTAGGTAAGGATAATGTGGTTAACAAAGAATATAGGCTAATCTAAGGCTCAAAGGGGTTAAACCTACAATACATATGCAAAGGGTACAACTTTTTGGCTCTGGTTTAACTAAACAACTTCATCTTATTATTTGTTATGCCAATCAATTTTATGCTTTGAATGAAATGGGCATGAGTTCTAGTATTTGGAACTATAGTGATAAAACGCATTCTAAGTAGCAACCAAGAAAAGAATAATGAGATCATGCAACGACTTTAGAAAACAAAAACATCAAGATTAATAACTCTCCAAACAAAGTTTAGGCTCAAGTCTTTCAGGGTTGTAGCGTTAGTTTGAGTTCCTTCCTTCAAGCATGTTACAAAAACTAATTTTTTTCCTTTTTGTGATTACATGTGAATTCATAAATGACAACTACAACTAAGCATAAACCAAAGAGCATATCAAACTTCCATCCATGTTTGTAACTTTCTTTAACAGTCATGCAATTAAAAACCAAATCCTCATCATTGTGTTGGAAGGTATCCTAAGACACAACACACAAAAACAAAAACGACTCTTTTTGGGTTTTTCAAACATTCTTTTTTCGATTTTTTTTTTCAAATTTTCGGATTTTCTGTTTAAGACACATAAAAACACTTCAAAACACACTAAAAACACTTAAAAACAATGAATAATAACTTTAGAAGTGATAGGTGATAAAATCCCCCGAAAATCATGCAAAAACAACTTGTTTACCCCCCCACACTTAAACCAAACATTGTCCTCAATGTTTTAAGCATAGACTCACAAATAAACAAACAAATAACACAACTAACAAACATGACAATCATGCCAAAGTAAAAGCAATAAAAAGTAGGGTTTAGGAACGCATCTCGTTATGGAGTGTTGGAGCTTCCTAGGTCTTCTTTATTTGCATGCATGGTTTGCCTCCCTAGAAGCGCTTGCTTTAATATCTTCCAGCCGGACGAGAATTCCTTTTAGGCTTCATTAGGGCCTACGGCATGGAGGGTTGCACCATCCATGACATGCTCCTCAAAGTTCTCATAGTATGGCTCAATGAATGGGAGGGGATAATGATCCTCCCTAATTGTGGTGTTTTGGTTCCTAAAGTCCATGTAAATGCTCCCACCACCTTGAAATCGATTTGGACCATGCACCAAAGAAGGTAACAACCTATTAGTTAAAATGGGAATTGGAATTGGGATTGGAGACTTACTAGGATGTTATGGCAATGCCCCTAGGGTAGCCACCATCTCGCCAATTTTATCACTAGGCACGGCTATATTGGGTGTTTTTAGGGTAGTGGCGTGCTTCTTGTGCATCACTCCAATTCCTTCCTCGATGGTTGTTCTAGATGCATCCTTCTTGATTGGTGTTGAAGGTTTCTGCCCTATATTTTTAATTATACCAATGGTAAAACAAGAACGAACATCATTAAGATTCTCAATGGATTCAGAAACTTTAAAGTTAATCATATCACCACCAAACTCCATAGTTAAGGCTTCATTGGCCACGTCAATCTTGGTGTGGCCTGTTTTCATGAAAGGACGTCCAAGTAAGAGTGGCGATGGTAGAGAGTGGGTTAAATCCTCCATGTTAAGCACATAGAAATCTGCAGGAAAAATTAAGTGGTCTATCTGCACCAAAACATCTTCCAAAACTCCTCTCGGGTATGCATTAGATCGATCGGCTAATTGAATAATAACACCATCATTTTTAAGCTCTCCTAGATTCATAGATGCATAAACAGAATATGGCATGACATTAATTGATGCACCTAAATCTAGCATAGCATGTTCAAACCTTGTATTACCAATTACACAAAGGATAGTGAAACTACTTGGATTTTTGCATTTAGGTGGCAGCTTTCTTTGCAACATTGCAGAGACATTCTCACTTACATGTACCGCCTCTTTCTCCCGAATCCGTTTCCTTGTTGTACAAATCTTCTTCAAAAACTT
This sequence comes from Pyrus communis, assembly GCF_963583255.1. Classification (NCBI taxonomy): domain Eukaryota; kingdom Viridiplantae; phylum Streptophyta; class Magnoliopsida; order Rosales; family Rosaceae; genus Pyrus; species Pyrus communis. The sequence goes on from NC_084815.1 coordinate 14,268,559, forward strand.
AGCGTACTTCGGAATTTGCTTTATTGCATCAAGGAGCGGGATATTGACGTGCACCTTCCTAAACGTCTCTAGAGTGTTTTTTTCATCCTCCTCTGTCTTAGATTGCATAAACCTGCTAGGAAATGGCACATTTAGTGGAATAGAACTAGAAAAATTTGAATTTGGACTTATCTTGGTGGTTTGGGACGATTTTGTTGTATTAGGGGGCTGCGGCAAGGTTTTGGCTTCCCTTGCTATGGCCTTTGCTCCCTGTTCTTCTTTTTGTAGCAACTTTTCCTCCTCATTAAGGCCTTGTTTGGATGATTTCCAAGCTCCTTACCACTTCTCAATGTAATGGCCTTGGCGGTTTCAAAGCTTCCCTTTGGATTCACAACCGTTGAACTAAGAAGTTTGCCTTGTTCTCTAAACTACCCAATGAACTCTGAAATCTGCCTTATTTGCTTCTTCACGTCGCTCATCTCTTTTTCTTGGTTCGCTATTCTATTATTTTGATTTTCTAATCCCTGTGATATAGAAGTTAGTAATTGAAAAGTTTGATCATTATCAATTAGCGAACTTGAGTTTTGTTGGGCAGTTTGTGATTGAGGTTGAGATTGTGCAAATGGCCTTTGATATATCCAATGGGGTGGCTGTCGAATTCCTCCTTGTTGTTAAGGTTGTTGAGGCTCCCTCCACTTGAAATTTGGGTGATCTCTTCATCCCGGATTGTATGTATTTGAGTATGGATCATTCCTTGGTTGATTTTGACTTTGGTACCTCACGACATGGCCACTCTTCCATCCTCCATTCTCTATCAATTGAGGACATTGATCATTGAGATGTCCTTGCATAGAGCACACTCCACATGTGGCCGCACCTTGCATTTTGGATCTTTCAACAACCTGAGACACAAGCATAGTGAGATTATGCAAAAGTTGAAGAGTTGATTACTACTTATAACCAAGTGATCCACTTCAAGAAGGTCATTGATAGGCTTGAACTCCAAGTATTGGAACTCCAAGGTGTACTGAAGATCAACAAAAGTTTGAAGAAAGAAGTAGATGAGCTGTAGTGCGTCCGTATTGGTCTGCTCGAGGAGATCGGGCAATCGAAAAGTGAGAAGGCTGAGCTCGAGGCTCCGTTTATTCAGAGTCAGGCCGATTTCTACAAGCTAGGTTATGTAGATCATCTCTTTGGTAGGCCGTCTGACTTCAAGTTTGTTGGGAGAGACTTCGAAACCTTCTCTATTTCTCCGAAAGACTTGCTTGCCTTTACTTTTGAGGCCTTCATTGGTGAAGTAGTCAGAAACGTTGGTGCTGAGGCTAAAACAACCGAGGGTGAAGCGCCAGATGATGTTACTGCTAAGAATGTCGAGGTTGCTGAAGGTGTGGCCACCGAGTAGTCGTGGAGTGCTGAAAAGTAGTCTTTTGGGTAGTCTTTAGGATTTTCTTTATTTTCTTCGTTGCTTTTTGCTTTGCTTAAACTCTTTCGATCTTTACTAGTTATCTATCAATTTTGCTAGAAAATTTAATAAACTTGCTTCCTTTGCTTTTCTCCATCTTCTCTTCTTTTGTTCATGCCCTAACCTTTAGACTTTATCGACTAGCGGCGGGCGTGCAACTTTTCTTTAAGTAGACAGGCCCGCGTAGCCGATGCAGCCATAAGTTTTGGTGTAGAACTTTGCAAAGTTGTTAGCCATAGGGTCGGCAGCTGGACGCCATACTTACAGAAGCAGACAAGTCTGCATGACCACTAGACTGTTAACCTTGGCTTTCTCCAATTCCGTAAGTTGTGTAGCAAGTATCACAACACTTTAAGACTTGGTGTAGGTTGTTTCGCGCTTGGCAGAGGTGAAGCTTATTGACTACATAGCATGTTGGTAGTGAATAAAGCTTCGTATATGCACGTTAATTTGTTTAACCTTTCACAAGAATGTGCGATTGTATAAGTCTAGCGTGGCTTTACTGCTCGAAAGGCAAGTCGTAGGCAGTCTTATGGAAATTGTAGGCTACCTTAGTGCACTTGGTAGCAGCTTTAGGGTTCCAAGGCAAAGATTATTGTTTAAAGCCATCTCATATAAATGTTATATGCTTAAATGATAAGTTCAAGGAATATATAATCGGGAGAATGTGATCTAAAGAAGTTAGATTCATGAGACCATTCTCTTTTGTATACATATCCTAAACATTCCTGATCACAGGGTGGCAGAGTGACTGGTCTCAAGTCATTGGTGTGACTGACACCAAGACAAGCATGTAGGTGCTCAATAGAGAATGAGTCCACTGAACACGATCAATAAGGAGTTCTTATACTTATGTCACATGAGAACTCATGGTTGGGATAATGCAAAGTAGCCATTTGACATGAGGCATCATAGTTGTCTTATGGTTAGGTCATTGATCTTTGACTATGTCAAAGTCACTCCATAAGAGGGTGTCCATGGCATAGTTGGGGTTAAGCCACTTAGTCAGAGAGGTAGGTGAATGCATAACAAGGGATCTCCAACCTTCAAACCGTTTGAGGGAGAATACTTTATGATATGATTAAGAATCTCTAGCCAGAGTATGAATGAGATTTAGAAAGTTGTTCCAAATCACATTCAAGGTAATCATATAAGTAAATAAATCACATTGGATAATAGACATGAATAAACTATCAAACCAAACAATGTGGTCAAGAGTATTATATTAGAGAAAGACCTTATTGCATTGAAATCCTAAACTGAATAGGTTCTCCACCTCTTCTGATTAGCTTGGGTAGCCATGACATATTACTAGGTGCCACTCATGGTTTGTGGAAGCCCCAAAGGTGTATAATCACTAAAGGGAGAATTGAAAGTAAGTTTCAATTCACAATCGATTTGAAGAGTTCTAATCACCCATTGCCTCGCTAAAAAAACCTAATGGATCGCACACCGTGTAAGGTGATGATTGAAGGATATAACGAAGATGAGCAAGGAAAATTAAATAGTTTAATTGTATATGGCAAGGATTAATTAAAAGTTAATTAATCTAGAATGAAAGGTTCATTTTAGGCCTTAAGTTAGTTTTGGGTTTCGAGACACAAAAGGGTTTTGGTCTACAAGGCACATAAGGTTTAAGTTGTGTGACAACTAAAACAAAATGGGCAATTAACCCACTAAAAATAGGGAGGCTGGCCATGCTTAGAGAGGGAGTGAGTTTTGGACTTATTACAAGTTTGCCACTCTAATGAAGGTAGGTATAAATTTGACTTTATAGCCTTTTCTTCATTAGGGTTTTCTACGGATAAAAAAGTGAGAACAACTCTCTCAGAACAGCCGGCCACCATGGGAGAGTTTACTAGCATCTAACTCTTCCATGGCCACTCATCTTCTTCCTCAACCATCCTTGGTGTCGAAACTTAGAGCTCTCTCACTTTGGGGACTTTTGGAGAACCCAATTCCTCCATCTATATCCAAGAAGACATGGAGTCAAGAAGCAAAGTTCCTTCATCCAAATCCATGGAGCCAAGAAGCAAGGTGACAAAGGAAAGAAGACCCTCACATGGGTGATTAACCTTTGCTAAGCAAAGAGGTGCTTCAAAGGTATAAAGTTTCTCAACTCACTTTGTTTTGAGTTGAGTTTTGGTTCACCATAACTACTAGGCTTTGAATTTCATGGGTGAAGCTTTGTTTTGAGTGCATACCAGCATGATTCCACCTTTTAATTGTTAATTGTATGCATAGATGTTGCTCAAGTGAACTTGTTTTCACAAATTTATGGTGCCCGTCAAGCTGCTTGAGTCTTTGGGCTTTGATGTAGCGGGAGGTCACACATGGTACTTCATCAGATTGTAGGCGTTCCACTGTTTTTCGATCTCTTTGTCATTCATGGTGGCGAGGATATAATTTCTTTTGCGCCTACTATGTTGATCTTGTACAGAACTTCTTTTTGGAGTCTTCTTTACGGACAGTGATGAAGGTTTTCCTTATGACTAGATCTCCGGGCTGGAACTGCTGGATCTTGGCCATTTTCTTGTAGCTAGAGAGGAATTGCTGCTGGTAGGCTACGATGTGGGTGATGGTCTGTTCGCGTTTCTTCTCTGCCAAAACTAAGCTTGTGGCCATCTCCTTACTGTTCCGCTCGATGGTTAGTAGTTGAGTGCTGATACTTGGCATAATGACATTGGGAAGAATGATTTCTTTTGAACCCAATGCCAAAGAGAAAGAAGTCTCACCGGTGGCTCGTTGTTTGGTGGTGTGATACGCCCACATATATCCAGGGAGTTTATCTGGCCATTTTCCTTTATTGCCGGAGAATGACTTCTTGAGGTAGTCGATGATCGTTTTATGGGATGCTTCAGCCTGCCCATTGCCATGAGTATATCTCAACATGGACATATGCTGCTTGATCCCATACTTTTTGGAGAACTTTGCCAAATCTTTGTCTACGAATTGTGGGGTGTTATCTGTGACGATGGATTAATGGATGCCAAATTGGCAAATGATGTTTCTCCATATGAAGCGCTCTATGTCTGTTTGTGTCGTGGTAGTCATGGGCTCTACTTTTACCCATTTGGTGAAGTAATCGGTTGTCATGATCATCATGCCTTTGCCCTCAGTAGCGAGTGGCATTGGCCCTACCAAGTCGATTGCCCACTACATGAATAGCTAAGGACTCGTCTGCGGGTGTAATTTGCTGGCATATAGTGATGGTATCAGCTTGTAGCGTTGGTAGCGGTCGTACTTTTGTACCAACTCTTTAGCTTCTTGGTGCATGGTAGGCCAGTAGTAGTCTGCGTTTAAAGCCTTTTGTGCTAAGGATTGGCTTCTGGAGTGATTTCCGCAAAGGCCTTTGTGGATTGAGCTTAGAACCTTTAAGTCGTCAGGAGGCGCTAGGCAGTGGAGATGTGGTCCAGTGTAGGATCTTTTGATGAGAATGCCGTTCCACATGTAGTAGTGTGCTGCCTTTATTTGGAGCTTTCTAGACTCCAATCTTTCCATGGAGAATATGCCATTGACCAGGTAGTCTATAATAAAATCTTGCTAGTTTGGAGTTGTACTAACCTGTGACACTTTGGTTGCTGGCTCCACCTTTATGCTTGGCTTGTCTAGATACTCTACCGGAATAGTGTGTTTGAGTTGGTGGTCGAGGGCAGAGTCTAGGCCGGCTAGTGCGTCCTCGAAGGCGTTGTCTGCCCACAGAACTTGAGTGAGGGTGTAAGTCTGACCTTAAGTTGCTTGTGTACTTTCTCTAAGTATTGTGTCATCCTTGGATGTTTTGCCATGTACTCCTAGTAGTCTGGTTGGTGATTAGCTGGGAATCGAAATGAATTACAAGCCTTTTCATTGCCAAGTTTTTTGCCATTTGGATGCTTGCTAGTAGGGCTTTGTATTCTTCTTCGTTGTTGGATGCCTTGAAGCCTAGAGTAATCGTCTACTTGAGCATTGAATCGTTTGGGGTGACAAGGACCATGCTTGCTCTTGAGCCTTTGTAGTTGGATGCACGGTCGACGTGCAAATGCCAGAAGTCTCCATCAGGTGAAACAAGCATGGTTATGGCATGCTCGGCTAACTCCAGAGCGTCGTTGGGTCGCTTTAAAGCTGAATTATAGAGCAAGGGTTAGTTGGGGCCGTGTGACGCATAGCAAGATGTGGTGCTCAACTTACCAGTATATGTTACTCCTATGTAGAATCTTTTAGGATGACGAGGACAAAACTTGCTTTCGAGTTTCCTTCTAGTGTTCGTCTACCCTTGGCATGCCTTTTGAGCTCAGTTGTTGCATTTGTAAAAAAACTTTGCACTGCCAGTGTTTGCGCCTTTATCATCACGCGTTTAGATAGGATGGAATAATGCGTCATGAGGATGACTACGTGTGTTTGAATGTATAACTTGAGCTTCTGGTTACAATAACTGTTGCCAAAGTTAGCTTTTTAATTTTTGTAGCTGGTTTTCGCATCAAGGAGAGCTTTTGAATTGTCGAATATAGGTAATTGGGTCCCCAACTCTTCTCGTATGAGGGTAGAGCTTATTGCTGCTTCAGATACGGCTGCTTGTCCAGTCAGACCTTGAATCTCCTTTAGAGTAGTGGGGGACTTCATATTCAAGATCGTTCGGATTTGCCTTGAATATGCATCGGCGAACCTCGTCCCAAAGTGCATGTTTTTCTGCTAGAGCGAAATAGTTTGCTAGAGTTAGATCTTCCTTCATGATCAATTCTTCGAATAGCGGGTGGTTTGCTGGGAATCCTTTTTGGAAGACTGCTCTAGCTATCGAGTCGTTGCATCCCACTATCTTTGCCTTCTTTACTTTGAACCTCTTTACATAGTCGCAAAATGACTCCTTTAGGTTCTTCTTCATGTTGAACAAGTGGTAGGACTTTTTCTTGATCGAGCGATATGATGAATATTCTTTGGTGAAAACCAAAGAAAATTCATCGAAACTTCTAATGAATTGTGGTGGCAGGGTGTAGAACCAATCTTGCGCCTCGCCTTGTAGAGTGGTGGCGAATATCTTTCACATGAGATCGTCGTTGTTTTGATAGAGGATCATTGCGCTTCGCTAGTGCTTTAGGTGTCTCTCCAGGCCTCCATCCCCTTTTGAAGAATATGAAATGTGGCATGCTAAACTTGCATAGAGGTTCTGCTTGCTTAATCTCATCCGTGAATGGTGATTTGCTTATGTTGGTCATGTCCCATTGTAGTGCCTCGTTAGTGACCTTGTTGCGTTGGAAATCGCGTAATCTTCGGTCAAAAGCCTTTCTACTTCTTCCTGAATTTGCCTTTGTTAGGGGTAATGGAGCTCTCGGCTGCCCCCAATTGTGATCTACTGGTTTAGATTGCTCTTCTACGTGCTCGGCTACTCTATGCCATGGTTGCAGTGCATGTGGTTCGTTCCTAGAAGCAAGGGAATTTTTCGCAGGCTGCTAGTTAAGCTTGAGCTGGACTGAGTGACTGCTTCTCTCCATCCTTCATGTTGTCTACTCCGATGTGAGGTGGATGATGCTCATTATGAGCCTAGCTGCAAATGAACACTTCGCTTGGAAGGTTGCTCATGTTTACTATCGGAGAGTGGCCCCAACCATGAATGTATGCTTGTCTGTGGGCTTAGTCAAGAGTGCACGCTTCTCTGCTTGCTGAGATGGGAGTATACGCTGTCTTAAGGGCCCAATCTGGTGCTCGAAAACTCGGTTTGTGGTTGCTTGTGGGACGTTGTTGGAAAGATTCTTCGTTTGCCTTTGTCCTACTTCGGGACACCTCGTCTGGGGCACGTTGCATCTCGGTGCGATACAATAGTTGGTTCACCAAGGCCGTCTGATGTGCGATGGCGTTCACTGACTCTATGACTTTTCGAGACAGGGCTTGGAAGGAATGCATCTCCTTGATCAGTGGAAGTGTGGCAGACTCTGGGAGTGAGATTTAAGTTGGAAAATGCCAAATCGGCGGAAAAATGTGGTGAAAATGTTCTCGGTTTGATTGTTGGTTTGGAAATTTGGAGCCGGGACGGTTGAACTAATCTTGGTCGGCTCGTCTAAGGTTTAGGCCTTTGAGGGTTGAAGTGGCACGGCTTAGGCCATGGCCTTGGCCCCATGGGTTTTGTCGAGTGTGGCCACCATGGTGGTTGCCACGGTGGTGACCTGTGTGGGTGATGCCGTTCCACTCATCATTGTGTTGAGCCTTGTAGATCGCCGTTGTCCTAATTCTTGAACGTTAGAATTTCCGTTCGTCAAGATTTCCGAATCTCTTACCATTGTACTTTTCTTTTACGTTTTATCAAAGAATTTCTAGAAATAAAAATTCCAAGAATAAGAACGTACGAAAAATCTACAAATGAACAACAAAATGAAAAACCTTGGATGCGAGAGTCTTCTACGAGTGTGTGACTCAACTCTCAATGAAAGCACCAATTTGTGGATGTAAATTTCTTGCTCTTTGTTCTTGGACAAAATTGTACCTACAAAACAAACAACACCTTAAGTCAAGGCCAAGAGCCTCACGTGCCTACAATGAATGAGGGAGGGGGGGTTTGGCCGAAGAACCTCTGATGACAGAGTTAGAATTTTGAGGGAAAAATGTTTGGAGAATTTAGAGAATTTAGCAAGAATGTAGAACTTCGGTTTTGGAGAAAATGAGGGTGTTTATATAGGGGTGTGGCTAGCCCCTTGGGAGGATGGGGACCGGCCACTTGGATGGTTTTTTGGGGTGAGATTCATGATTTGTTAGCTAATTAATAAATTAATTGAGTAATAAATAAATTAATTAGCTAATTAATATAATTTGAGAGGAATGATTTGGGGGTTACCTTGTGGAGAAGATTTGTGTTTATATAGGGTTATGGCTGGCCCCTTGGGAGGATGGGGATCGGCCACTTGGATTGCTTTTTGGGGTGAGATTCATGATTTGTTAGCTAATTAATAAATTAATTGAGTAATAAATCAATTAATTAGCTAATTAATATAATTTGAGAGGAATGATTAGGGGGTTACCTTGGACAAAATTGTACCTACAAAACAAACAACACCTTAGGTCAAGGCCAAGAGCCTCATGTGCCTACAATGAATGAGGGAGGGGGGGGGGGTTTGGCCGAAGAACCTCTGATGCAAAAGTTAGAATTTTGAGGGGAAAATGTTTGAAGAATTTAGAAAATTTAGCAAGAATGTAGAACTTCAATTTTGGAGAAAATGAGGGTGTTTATATAGGGGTGTGGCTGGCCCCTTGGGAGGATAGGGACAGCCACTCGGATGGTTTTTTGGGATGAGATTCATGATTTGTTAGCTAATTAATAAATTAATTGATTAATAAATCACTTATTAGCTAATTAATATAATTTGGGAGGAATGATTTGGGGGTTACCTTGTGGAGAAGATTTGATGAGGATTGATGAAATAGGTTTTGAATAATTTCGTATTTTAAGCACTTTTGACCTTGATTGAGTCATGATTGTCCACGGCTCGCGCGTAGGAGTTCCGGTATTTCTCGAGAGTAATTTTGTCCTTTTAACCCTAGAATTCACGTGTTGCCTCCATATTTTTCTCGATTATTTTTGACTCCACACTACTAGACCGTAGTACTAAGTGGCATTCCTAGCTTACCCGTAAGTTAAAAAATGAATGTAAACATGATTTAGGCCAACATTAATTAAATTAATTGCTATTAGATTTCCAATTTTTATATTATTTTTTTCCAAACGGCAAAGCCTTATATTTGACGAGCACTTTATGCTTATTGCCACTTTCATGCTAAGTTCTTTTCGTCTCTTCAACTCTTTTTTTCCCCTTTTTGTTCGTGTTATCCTATCATATACAGAGGAATAATTTAATTGAAATTTGTCATGGTGAACCTTAGCTTTTGTCTGAAAAAAATATATTCGCTTTTGCTTTTATACGTTTTAAAATTTATCAAAAAAGTGATTTATAAACGTTATTTTTATGTTGAAGCTAGATAGTAATAGTTAAGTAAATAATTAGGAATTAATTCTGTATTTACTGTCAGAGTCAAAATAGTCTTGCGCCACTGTACTGGCGACTGTCTGAATCCGGCATGGCCGGATGTGGCATCGTCCACTAGCAGACCCACTTATCTGGGCCTTCACCAACACCCATCCACATGCTATACTCCGGGCCCAAAACTCCACCGTAAACATGCATCCAGTCTGATGTTCTTATGAAACCTGGCAGGTTGGCGGCTCAAGCAATTCCCCTTCCCGTCGTGGATGTGCAAATGAACATTGATTCCGTTGTTTTCTCTCATGGTGATTTTCTCAATTTGTTTTCTCTCATCAAACTCTTGAGAATTTAGCCACTTAATACTTCAAAAAGTGGTGTATCAGTTAGGGTATTGACACAAATTTCCACCCTCCGTACGGAGATGGATTTATTCTAGCTTGACTAGTTTTTCCAGTTCATGACTATCAATTTCTTTTGTAATTTGAAGGTTTTTGTATATTATACATTGTACATTGCACAAGAGACTTGGTTACACTATATAGGCAAGGTAGAAGACATAACCTTCTGACCTCCCATAACACACGCCTAAAACTACTTTACAGCTAAGACAAATCCCTTGAATTAAGGACACAAGACAGATATCCCTTGAATTAAGAACACAAGACAGCTGATGGAGATTACACTCCTTAGCTGATGTAAACAGCCAACCTACAAGAAGTAGCCCAACCTAGTTGACTTGTATCTTCCAATACTCCCCCTCAAGCTGGATCAAAGGGATTGATTGATCCAAGCTTGAACAAAGTATGCTGAAAACCAGAAAAACAAGACTTTTGGTGAAAATATTTGCTAACTAATCATGGCTTCGCGTGTAGTAAGTATCAATGATATTGGACTGAACCTGGGTGCGAACATGCTGACAATCAACTTCGATATGCTTTGTGCATTCGTGAAACACAGGGTTGGATGCAATGTGCATTGCGGCTTGATTATCACAAAACATAGACATGGGTTGAGTATGAGAGAAACCCAAATCACCAAGAAGTTAAGCCAAATTAGTTCACAGGCAGTGGATGCCATGGCACGATGCTCAGCCTCTGCACTTAATCGGGCCACAACACTTTGTTTCTTGCTTTTCCAAGTGGCAAGATTGCCACCAACAAATGTGCAAAAACCTATGGTTGATTTGCGATCAATAGAGTTGCCTACCTAATCAGCATCAGTATAGCCTATGATTTGTGTATGGTTGTTCTTCTTCATCAATATGCCCCTACCAAATGATCCTTTAAGGTAACAAAGAATGCGATGTACAATCTTCAAGTGAGCTGTATTTGGGGAATGCATGAATTGACTGACAAGGGTCACGACATATGAGATGTTAGGTCTTGTAATGGTAAGATAAATGAGCTTGCCAACCATTCGTTGATAGTAGCTCAAATTTGTGAGTGGCTCTCCTTGAATGTTTAGTTTAAGGTTGTTGTCCAGTGGGGTGCGAGCTAGTTTACATGCTGACATTTCAGCTTCTTGAAAGAGATCAAGAACATACTTTCGTTGGTTTAGGAATAAACCTTTGCTAGAACGAGCAATTTCAATGCCCAGAAAATGCTTGAGAATACCAAGATCTTTGAGAGCAAATTTGTTGCGAAGATACTGCTTAAGGGAGTGAATCCCAGATGGGTTGTCACTGGTCACGATAAGATTGTTGACTTAGATGAGTACAACATGTTTTCCAGTGGAACCAATGCGAATGAGAATAGATGAATCTGCATTGCTCCGTAAAAAACCAACACTTTCCAACACTAAGCTGAGTTTGGCATACCACGCTCGAGGAGATTGCTTAAGACCATAGATGGACTTATGTAATTTGCACACCATATCCTTGTCACCTGCTTGTGAGCGGCCTGGTGGAAGTTTCATATAAACTTCCTTTTCGAGAGCACCATGTAAGAAGAAATTCTTGACATCCATTTGAAAAAGAGGCCATGCACAATTGATGGCAACTGATAAAAGAACTCGGACAATGTTCATTTTTGCCACATGGGCAAAAGTCTCCTTATAATCAACCCCATAAGTTTGGGTGAATCCACGAGCAACCAAGCGAGCTTTATGCCTCTCAATGGTTCCATCGGACTTGAACTTAATTTTGTATATCCACCGACTCCCCACAACCTTTTTTCCCTTAGGAGGTTTGACCATAGTCCACGTGTGATTGTTATGGAGAGCCTGATGTTCTTCTTCCATTGCTCTTTTCCATTCATCATGAATGTTTGCCTCATCAAAGGTCTGGGGCTCATGTGCATTTGTGATTGCAGTTAAGAAGGTAGTATGATTAGATGAAAACTTCTCTTTTATTCGTCACAGTCAAATAGTTAAAGAATAAAACATAGAATTTTGACACAAGCATCTTGAAATACTCATGAACCACTCTAATTGGAATTAGTCCAAAATTCCTCAATTTTGTTGTTTTTTGTCCAAGGTAGACTCACATGCCCTACAATTAATGTATAAAGTAAAGTATCAAAATTCTCCCAAATTATCAAATAAATTATAACTAAGATTTGGGTAAATATATAGATTAATATTGACTCATCATTAGCCAAGTCAAGAAAGTTCCTCCAACTTTGTCTTAATCAGTAATTAATATTCAACACTACATTACCACTAAGCACCCCCATGTGTCACCTCAAACATACTTTGCTAACTTAAACATCGGAGGCTCTTAGAATGTTACTACATCGGTGTCCTTCGATACATTACCTTCCTTGCAGGTTGTTTTGCCTGCTTAACTTTGACCAGAGTGCCTTCACAAAGGTTATCTCACCATACTTTTGCATTGACACAAGATTCAACCAATTTTGTGCATCACCATTTAGTGACGTATGTGGGAATCAAACCCACAACTACATGTTTTTGGGCCAGAATGGTTAATCTGAAGTGGGAAGTCTTGATTCTCGGCGCAACATTAGTTCCATAAGCCAATGGTGTTCCATCCCAAGATAATGTCAGTCCAACTGAGTCCTTGTAATTGAAGGGCTATGAAGGGATCACATTTGAATATAGCTCAGTCGAGTCTTAGACATATTAAAACTGCTAAGGGTTGACGATTGTTTTGAGAAGATTAGAATTGTTCAAAGGATCAAAATTCATGCTTAATCAAATAAGAATGAATTGAGCTTAAAAAGAGACTAGATTCAGAGTCCTGGTTCAAGTGGAGAGGCTGAGACTGGAGGAGAATTAAGTTTCGGTAAAGAAAGATAATTTGGAATATTCAGATAAATGCCGAGGAAGCTCAGTCATATCAGGAATTTTCCTCGACAAACTTGTTTATTCTAGAAGCCTTGCCTATAAATAAAAGAGACTTTGTAATGAGAAAAAGAATTTCAACTCAAAACACAAATCAACACTCTACGCGAAACCCGCTCACACCTTGAGAAAACACTAGTTGCTCACTAACCCTTTCTACATTGACATATATTCAATTGGGTTAAACATCACTATGTCAACAACCAGCGATACCTTCAGTTTGGTTAAACATCATTGGAGTCATAGAACCTGCCTAGCCTAGGATATCTTTTGTTTAGTTAAATGACATTTTCCTATCCTTGTTGGTTATCTATCCAAACCTTAGCCGATGAAGAGTTTCTGATTCTCTTTTCGAAAGAGATCACCCTATCAACTTCCCAGTGAACTTAGGTGTTCTACGATTGGTTACTCCCAAATATATTCTAGAGTTTGGCATTCATTAGGCTGAACAACTTTCACCGTAAATATTTCATTTCAGTATCTTTGTCCCTACAGTCTAATACCAGCTCAGTGCACGTATATTTTCACAAATGTAGTTGAAGCTGCATAACCCGGTGTAGAGGATCCTGAACTTCACAGCGAGATTAGCAACCTTATCTTTAGGTTCTAAGAACCCTAGGGCAAGAGTGTTCCTTCCTCGACCGTAGTTGCTCGATCCGGAAGTCAACATGTGATTTGGTACCACCAGTGCATTTATCTTACTCATCCAATTCACCTTGGTGCCGAGTGGGCACGCCTGTACCAACCACATGATGTAGTTAGCTCTTAGTTATTCAGCATGGGTGCCACGTAGGTTGATAATTTTTAGAGTCAACAGCATATTAAAACCAGCTAATAAAATTATGATTTACAAGTTGTCCTCATCGCATGTATACCAACTAATTTAAGAACTATAAACACCGAAATGATATCACATGAGGTTCCTCATATAGATAAATCACCATCTAAGACAATGTGTGTCGATCCCAAGGATGAGCAGGCAAATTAGCCTCTCTCTAAAAACAAATTTAAAAAAATAAAGATTTGGAGACCAATTGGTGCATTCGTCCTCCTTCCATGTCCAAATTCATTTTGTAGAAAACTAAAGAAGGATTTGAAAAACATCATAGTTAGTGATTCATCCCGCAAGTGATAAGATGAGTTAGATGAGAGAGTGACAATGTCGATGAAAACTAAAATTCAATTGCATATTTGCACTTTGGACTCGCATGTGAAGCTCAAAGTTGACATTGAAAAAGAAGACAAAAACTACACGGTCTTGATGAGTCGACGAGAAAGCAAAACCTTCATACAGTGAATTTAAGTATGCAACCTTACTAAAAAAAGTATTGGTTTGCTTTCAGCAAGTTCATAATAATATCATAACTTGTTTCTTAATTATCATGTTTTTCAATGGACTAAAAGTTTGAATGATGATCCGTGAAAATGCGAAATAGTAAACAAAAGAAGTAAACATGGCAACTTCGCAAGCACAAACACACAACAATTATTATCGAGGTTCGCCTAAATTGTTGTATTATTAATTAGGATTTAACACAACCATTTTATTAATCGATATAATTTGTATCTTTCTGAATATATATTAACATGTATATATATGCGATTGCTTTGTCTGAGTGTTCACAATTAATTAAGCAATCCGTCCTTTCGGGGGACATCCGATAAAATAATTAATTAAGCAATCCATGGTTCTTTGTAATTATTCCAAATAAATAAGAAATATCTAACGATTTCGGCGAACACCACGATCTTGCTGCAGTGTTTTTACCAATAAATTACACACTGAACACTATTCACAAGTGACGCTATTGATTATGCCATTGAACGGTGCTGGAATGCTAACAAGATTCTGATAATACAAATTGATCTTAACATTTGGTAAAATAATCCCCTGCGATGGGAGTCTTAATTTTTATATAAAATAAAGCTTTAGTCAGCCCCTCTCCTATCAGCATATTGTGATGGAATCCAAAAAATAATTGTCTCGATCTGACTTTTTATCTTGTTGGACGAGTATCTGTCTCCGTTATGAAATAATATGATTTGAATGTAAAAGAGGAGTGTGTTGGTGTCAAAATTGGGGCGGAGTTTAGATTTAGTTCAACACGTATTTGTTTCAAGTGTTGCTTTTAGTCTCGGTGCTATGGGATGGCTTGAGAGAAAGAGAACAAACGTGTCACTGTTAGAGGCTGCTAACAAACAATGTTGGTGCTCAAGTGTGTGTGAAAGTTGCATGTAAATCTGACTTCTTAACCAAAATGAATGTGCACCGAGTGGAATGCTGGTTCTATTAAGTTCTTTTCTATGCTCAAGCAAACGAAGGCTTAAAATTCAGTGTAACTTCATGCATGCTTGCCTAGAAGGTAAGCGAAAAAGAAATAGAAACTAAAATGAGAAACATGATGTAGTCAAGATTACAAACATTTACAAATGTAAAATCTAGGCCGATGGGTCAAGCTACATGACTTGAAATGTAAAGAAACAGTAAAACTCTAGCAAGATTCAGGCCATAAAGGGCAATATAATGCAAGAAAATGCCACTGAGATCACTGATGTCAGATTGAACTTAGTAAAAAAACGGTGCCTTAGATAAGATATCAGGGTGGGTTGATTGACGAATCACTTCATGTTTTGTTTAATCGTAAATATTGAATTTAATGAACATCTTAAGCTCTTGAAGGCCTCTGACTCTATTTATAGATAGGGGAGAAAAAGCAACCTCGATTATATCGATGAGCTGGAACATGAATAGATCAATCATTTGGAGCTAGCAGTGATTGTAATTTCTGGTATGTGGCATTCAGTTGTGTCTTGTGGCGGTTTGCATGACTGCAGTATAATGACTTCAGCATGTCGGATGACGCGTGCATATGCATTTAAGGAGCGAGATATTCTCGGGCTCTAGTCTTCTGCATGCAGACGTGTACTTCAGAGGGAATTTTGTTCGAAGCCTTGAACATGTTGGAACGAAGTAAGATGGTTGTCTGAACCCTGGTTTGGGTTTTGAATTTAGTGGGCCAAAGTCGTACGAATTTTGTGTAAATAAAATTAAATATATCCTCTGAACGGTGACATTCGTTGTGGTTAAAGTATCAGATTATAGGTTTAGGCAATCCTGCATTCATCAAACATGTGATGTAAGTAATTTCGACTCTCGATCTTTAATGTCAGAATTATACCACCTCGTTGAACACGTACCATAACAACTTTTGCTGATTTTGGGCAATTCAAAGCGACTAACGCTAACGTTATCCACACAGTTTTTAACCCTTCTGGAAAGATTGCCTCCAATCTTTAAGTGAAGAACTTTTACCACATGGGGAGACCTAAAGCATCGAAAGCTTGGTTTGGACATGTTAAGAAGACATTCCACGACATGCATAGGCAAGGAAACTTCTCGGTTGAACAATGGTCGCGACGTCAATATGGTTCTTCTCGTGGTGGAAGTATTAGAAGGAACAAATCCTGAAAGACGAAAGGAAACACTAGAAAAATTCAAGCAATGGTTCGTCGACAAGTTTGTATCTCTAGACTACAAGACCCAGAAGTGAGACGAGTTCGTCAACCTGAAGCAGGGAAAATCTCGGTAACTGAGTACCAACGAAAGCTCACCGATTTGTCCCATTACTGTCATGCCATTGCTACCAGCCCATTCGAGATCCTCTACCAGTTCAAGAAAGGGACCCGCAAACAACTTCATTCTTTGGTAGCATCCACACCTTGTACATATATATGGGATTCTACGAGACTTTAGTTTGCGTCGAGGATTCGAAAAATGCCCCAAGTGGCAATGTTGGTATTCAAAGAAGTAGAACTCAGTAGAAAAACAATGGGAGTACTCTTTCTTCAGTCCCCAACAAAGTCAATATTTTAAACGCAGTGGTTACAACCCGATCTTTTTGTAGAAGTTCGAGTTCCAGCATACCATGTTTTGGGGTAAAGCCGATGGTAAATTCTCGTTTTCATCGTCAGGGCTGTCCCAGCAACACTAATGCTAAGAATGGTTTTTGATGCAACACCCGTCATTACGGCGATTGTAGCAGGGAGTACAAGTTACTAGACCTGTGGACAACACCAATATTGGGCCAGCCAGTGTCCTAGAAACAACAGCAGCTCACATGAGCAATTTTCTTATCAACAGAACCTACTTGTTGGACTAGACCCTATAATATGTATCCGGAAGCAATCAACCAATATCTAGGCGGCATGATTCCTTATGCTTAAAAAAACGATGCAGTACTAGGGAATTATGCCTCAGTACCAGGATGCCGGCTCATAGCGGTATAGAGGTAGACAATACCAGAATATCAAAGAAGCATCACATAGAGGTGCAACTGACAGGCAAGCTAACTGAGGCAACTAGAGCCGAGGATATAAGAGTCGGGGAAACCAAGGAACATATCGTGCTGGAAGACAGGGGACCCATAGCTGTATCAACAATATCACCCACCACGATGCTTTAAACAATCCCAACCTCATCACAGGTACGTTAAATATTCTTGGTCACTTTACTAGGGTTTTGATTGACCCGGATGCCACCTACTATGCCATATCACCCTTGTTTGCTAAATGACTCAACGACAAGGTACTCTTATCGAGTACGACATGAAGATTGCTATGCCACGAGGCGAAATATGTTACCTTAAATAGCAATACGGACGATGGCCCATTTTCATTACCAATCAAATGACGCCAGTTAATCTCATTCTGTTAGATATCAAGGACTTCGAAGTAATCTTAGGAATGGATTGGCTGCATCAAAATCATATCTTGGCAGATTGCTGGCATAAAGTGGACACTTTCTGATGATAAAACATGTCTGTGTTCACTTTCACACGCGAACATAGGGAACTGAAGCACAGATTAATCTCACCCATAAAAGCGCATTAGATGCTAAGAAAATGCTGTGAAGATTTCTTAGCTCATGTCAAAATGGAAGCAGGCAATCCGGTACGACTCGAAGGTGTGCATGCGGTCAACCAATTTTCTGACGTTTTTCTCGAAGATCTACCCAAAATATCGATCGATCAAGAAGTGGAGTTCACCATTGATCTACTTCCAAGTACAAACCATATTTCATTTCCATCTTATGGTGTGAATCTTGCAGAATTGAGAGAACCAAAGGCTCAGTTTCAAGAGCTCGTCGATAAGAGATTCATCCAACCCAACACCTTACATAGAGAGCATTGAACCTATTCCCGGAGAAAAAAAATATGAAACTTTGAGGTTGTGCTTACATTACAGGCAAATCAATTGGGTGACGACTAAAAAACGTTATCCTTGCCTCGAATTGATGATCTCTTCGACCAACTCCGGCATGCCCAACTTTTCTCCAAGATTGATTTGAAGTCTGGTTACTATCAGCTGAAGATCAGAGGTGAGATGTTAATGACTCAATATGGTCATTATGAGTTCTTTTTGATCTTGTTCGAGTTCATAAATGCTCAAACAGCTTTCATGGACCTGATGGATCGGGCATTCAGCCCATATCCTGGCAGGTTCGTTATAGTCTTTATCAAAAGTGAAGCCGATCATGCCAAATACCTATGATGTGTTTTGAGGAAACTCAAGAAGAATAAGCTTTACGCCAAATTCACCAAGTGCCTGTCTAGATCAGGTGTCTTTCTTTAGACACGTGATATCAGAGGATGGTATTCTTGTTAATACCTGGAAAGTAGCAGTAGTGGGAAATGGAAGCGTCCATGATATGTCACCGTGATACGAAGTTTTCTTGGTCCTACCGGCTACCATTATTTGTTATCATTATTGCTTTTAATGTTTTTTTATCCATATGCTTGTTTTACAACGATGGGTTACAACTTTTAAGCAACAAGAGTTTTACAAAACTTTGCTTTTGGCCTATTCATTTTTGTTTTTTGCTCCTCGAGGACTTAGTGACGATGCTCTTGTGGTGACGAGGATTTCTAGCAAACGTTGACATTCACTATTGTTAACGTGCTAAGTTTCTCTGTTTTGTATAAACATTCTTTACTTTACTGCAGTCATACTTATGTTCTGACATCGCATGTGTAATAAGGGTCTTTCCCGTTATTGCGTACTCACACTATTAGACTAAATTATTTCTAGACTTTTAGGTTTTCATTTATTCACACTTTTCTACATCACCATCACTTTATAGTTTCATCACCCTTCTTGTGTCAGCCAACACCCTTTAATTCAGATGTCTAAGTGGACATTAATTCCACGGCGAGGTGTGTCAACATATCTATATCATAAGAAGATTGCAAATTTTCCAAGAAAAAAAATAAGATAGAATAAATACAACTAAGTCGAAAAGAGATAGATATTACAAGCAAAAGGTTTGTAATAAAGGTTGCTAAAAACAGTTTATCTGCGATATAGGTAGATTATCCACAAATAAGTGGACGGCTCCAACATTGAATTTATCTTATATTTTCTTTTCATCCACGCTTCTCCACTTATCCCTCATTCCTCTACCACCATCCCGCCTTTTCTTGTTGGAGTTTTGAGATCCATGTCCCACATTGGGGAACAAATGTTTCCCAATTGTATTTATGTATGTTTGTCCTTTATATTAGTAGTTAGGATTTGGACCATTTAGAAAAGGATTGAAGGCTTGGGCCTTATCAGAGTAAATTAATTTTAATTTCAGATTAAGTTTTTAATTAACATATTAATTAACAATCATTTTGATTAAGAGACACAGCTTTTAGAAATAGTTATGTACTTTCAAATACGTTCAAATGACATTTGAAAGGGTATGAAACAACCTATATATTTGCAAGTCTTAGTTTCCAACAGAATAATCTTTTTACCTCTTTCTCTTTTGTACAAAATTCCCAGAGAGTAGACTCACAAAACAATTCGCCATAATTCTATGTCCAGTGCAGGTTGTAGAATTAGATAGTTGTATTATGGTTGAGCAGACATCGTAGAACCACAAGCACAACAGTGAGACGGAAATACTGTTCGAAAGACATAGCTTTTGCGCTAGCCTCTATCTATGATTCAATCAAGTTAGTATCATTTTAATTCTTATAATTATTTTTGATATTTCATTATGTATTTAAATATTTTTCATTAATGAAGAATTAGTATTTCAAATTCCATTATTTTTATTTATTTCTAAATTGTTCTCCAACATATCTCTCATCCCATTCGTTTCTTTTCCTTTCAATCTCTTGCAAAAGAAATGACAACAAAAGCAAAAACAGAAATAAAGGGTGTATTCTTATTAGTTTATTAATCGTATCATATTCATAGATTAAAAAAAAAGTGTATCATATTAAGCTCGGTAGGGATTTGAATTTTTAACAACAGACAAATAGAAAAGCTTTTTTGATTTGGTTGATTAATACTTTAGTAAAGGATGTAAACGTTTCTTATTGTGTTTAATAATTTGTTTTATGGTCTTGCAAATAATGAAAAAAATTAGGGAAGCCTTTGGATACGAAAAATTAGTGATATGGAAATCAAGCTACAATTTCAAACCACCTCAATTGTAAGGTGTTCACACGCATATTTGTTGCACTATACAACCAAACAGTTAACTTAGAAGCCCGATCTATTCATATAACACAAATTGAACTCAACCCATGTTAGAACCAATCAAACGTCAAGTGTATATTATATAACAATTTGCACAGTTTTATTTCAAATGTAAAAACTCAACAACAAACACAATATATTAGAACATAAACACTAATGAGATTATATATAAAATCACAAATCACTGACTTGTTTCTTGCAGATAGAGGCTTGCAGAAGCAATCTCCTAAGACAGAAATTCGTCCCTACACCAGTGCAGCAGTCCTTGGACGTCTATCTTGCAGGATACAACTATCTAATCCAAGTTCTTGCACTCGAACTTGGATTCTTGGCGAATTGGTTGTGTGGTTCTCAGTGAAATATGGAGGAATGAATCTGGAAAAAAAAATTGATTCTTGTTTCTGATTTTATTGCCATATATATAATGGCATAATTTGAACTTCTCCAACCGTTTTGCTTATCAGTTTTTTTAAAAAAGAAAACCGAAAGCAACTGTTCAATCAGTTTTATCCTTTTGGAAAAAACTGAATCCAAAAAATAAAAAACGTAACTTGTGTTTTTCGTCCATCCGAGCCCAAGGCCCATCTTTGACATTTAATATATACACCCAAACTCTCCTACTCTAAGGCCCAAGGTCCATGGCTTTGGTCAAATTCAATTCAAACTATAAGTGAGTGAACTCACTTATAAAGAGTTGTTGTAAAAGGTGTATGAGCAATGTGGGACTGGCAGTCCCACATAACACAGGTTTCCAACAACCCACACCCCATAAAATATAATTCACTCGATTCATATATATACCAATAAAATAAATAATAATACCCTTTATGATTCATACAATACAAATATATAAATTATCAATAAAAAATTTTATTCTCTTTGTATATATTAGTTGAAACATTTTTTCCAACATCAGTGGTTGGTTGTATATATGGGGTTTTAATTTTTCCATTTCTTATTTGTTTTGGCAGGTCGTGTCATTTCTTATTTGTTGAAATCATATAAAATTTATCTTTTTTGTCTATGTTGTATTCTGAAGATTTAAAAGTCTATTAATTAGTATATGAATATTCACTGCAGCTTTTGCTTCTGTCACTTCTTTTTGGAGTACGTTGGGCAGTTCTATATATACATATATTGAGGAATATAGAATACTTGATTGCCTTGTACTCAATAGTTGAACATCACAGTACGTGATGAACAAACCGAATATAAAATTATAAATAAAACTTTACTAATTGAAACGAAAGAGAGCAGAGTAAGTTTGTCAAGACGACTACATAATTTATAAAATTACATTGTGACTAACTTGTTTTTTCAAACTAAATTCCAAGCTTATAGCGACATAATTCTAAGAAATCCTATGAGTATACAGAATTTAATTTTCTTAATAAACTAATAAATTCTGACAACAATTGCAAGCAGAAGTATGCTTTTATGACGATGGGTGGATCTAAAAACGGACCGGGGTGTGCCGGGGATCCTCAGAAGATCAAGAGAAACACTTACGAAGTACCTTGGAGGACCACCCTAAACCCTAGATAAAACTCTATGGAGGACTGGATGGGATTGGTTATTGTGAAAAACAATAATTAGTCGCCTAGTAAGTATAAGAGCCACCCTTGGCTGACTATTACTAGATTTTTTTTTTTTTTTTTTTTTAAACAAACGATAGTATCTAAACTAAAAAGAAGGTCCAAGCTTAGTTCACAATAGACTAGCATCTCATCACCTCATAATTATTAATATCTCATAAGAAAGAATACCTTTTAAGTTACTTTATCCGAGGGGAAAAAAAAGACTTTCCAATTTAATAGTTTTCAAGAGAAATTGACACTGAAGTGCTAGACAAAATTTATTAGTTCTAAAAATAAAATAAAAAAACAAGGCCACCTACGTACTCACAAAGTGGTCGGCAGAAAATCTAGGGCATCCGATTTCACCGTAATCAATTCTACTCAATTCCCTTAATATGTTATGCTCAAGTACGTAGTTCCCTAAACAATCGATTTTCCCTAAATTATTCAATGGTTATGGGATCTGGTTGCATCAAAAGTATCCTTACTTGTTAACCCTTTATGGCATCTAGATGAATTTAAACAAGTAAGAACTCATTAAGCTCTATGGAAATTGTTGGAAAATCACACAAACCCTAATTGTATGGCATCTGCAAATAGGTGTTTATGGTATCAATTGCAAGAAGCTAAACCCAAGTTAAGTATGGCATCTACTCTAACTTGCAACAAATCAACCTAATTTAAACCTAGATGGTGATCAAGCATCTAAATAAAAATCAAGTGCATTACGAATAGCAAAAGATACTCAATAAAGATGAAAAACTTGATAATAACAATGCCACAAGTCAATTAAGTATTCATAATCAGACTAAATCGTAGCCCTAGCAAAGAAAAACTCCAATGTACTTCCTCTTTGCCCTTCCTTGCCGCATCCCCTATGTAGAATTGTGTTTTTTTTTTTCGTCTTCTAGTTGTTGGCTGACTCTCCACAAGGAGAATGGATCTGCTTAATATAAAACCCACGGCAAGAAGGTATTGAAGGCTACATGAAATCCAATTAAAACCCCACTAAACTCCTAAACATGATGGACTTTAAACATTTATTAAAAAAATAAGAAATAAACGGAAATAATAAAAACTAGAAATTAAGTTCTCTCCTAAAGTCCATTGAATGTCTATTTGATTCCAAAACCACTCGGTTTCATCATCGTGTTGTAATGCAAATGTCTTCGCGCAACTAGGTAGCCTCGTACTCCATTGAAATTATTGTACCCACCCGAAACTTCATTTTCCACTTCTTTTTCACTTAACTCCTATATTGAATGCCTAGAAAATAAGACAATGTAAATTAGTGCATTTAACCTATTCATATATACAAAATCCAAAGGAAATATATGATAAAAATATATGAAAATATACACCCATCACAGTATCTATTTGATTGCTAGATTTTCTTTTCATCGTCCTATATAACATGTGGATTTCTTATTCTCCTAACTAATACGTGGAACTCTATTCATTTTCCTGCCCAACATCATAGCATATGTTGTTTTATTCATTTTCATTTCTTGTTTTTTGGTCTGATATTCATATTCGTTTCTAAGAAAGCTGAAATTCACTTTCTGCTATAAATCAAGGAAACTGAACTGTATGCATCATTTTTCACCTCATGCACATTGATGGGTGCATTATTTATCATATTTTCATATCATTTATCCCTATGCACTGTTAAGGAATTGATTATAAATGAGCCTTATTACTTTCATTTTCTCAGTTTCAGATTAGGAGTTTGTTTTGTTTTAGGAGAGTTTCTCCCAGACCTTTTAGGATTTTTCTAGTATAAATAAGGTCCCCAAGATCTCTCTACATATCCATCCATCCAACCCCCGCATCTCTCATATCACCACCACACCATACACCATTCACCATCTCCGCAATTTGTGAAGAAGAGCTTAGGGACGTGCTTTGCCATGGATTCCGGGTTCTATCTTTCTTTTATTTTTATTTCTATGTGTAACTAAGTTATTTTCTAAGGTATACGTTGAAGCCATGACATGAATATTTGCGAAGTACTTTGTTGATTATTATTCGATTATATGCCATGTTAGATTCTTAATCTTTGTGGGTATTTTATTCTAGGTTCGAATTTCTAATGACTGATCACCTTTAGGAATTTTGCATCTAGATAAATCTATAAGGATGACCAATCAATTAGGTTTATTGGAACTAAGATTAAGAAGAGTAGACAAACTAGTGAGGATAACCAATATCAAGCTTGTCCTACTTGGTTGACATGATTCTTCTACACTTAATGGGTTTTTATGTGTTTAATTATATGACTAACCAATAGGATATAATTATCATGTAGAGATACAAGAGTTGATGCCTGACCACAGATTTATTCATACCTTAGAAAGAACAACCTTTAACATTGGCATGGTAATTGGATAGTAGTTGACTCTAGGAAAAGTAAACAGGACTGTTATTGGTGGATCCATAACCTTAGGCTTTCTTGTGTGTTTGCGTTAGTTAATTGTCTTTTCTTGTTCTTGTTAATTTAAGTCTTAATCAATTACACAATTATTCAATTCAATCTATCCTTTGTTTGTTTAAATTAAGTCTAGCGTGATTAATCGGTTAAATTGGTGTTAAAGCAATCCCTGTGGGATCGACCTCTTATTTGCATATATTACTACAATTGATTCGTGTACTTGCGAGTTTAATTTGGTTTAAATTAATTTATTATTTAGGTTAGTTTAAATATACATCACACATTCCCTAAGCCGGGGGTGCTTGTGGTGGGGGGTTCCAATTATTGGCCGACCGAGTAAGTCAACTTCAATTTCATGGTCATGCTAATAAAAAAGCGGATCTTACCAACAAAAAAAAAATCAAAATCAAAAATCAAAAACCAAAATTAGAAGGTATACAAAAAGTAAAAATAAGTGTGCAGAAAATCACTCCCTACTCTAATTATCAAAAACCTTTACCAATATATTTACCTTTATTCAAAAACAAAGGTTTAGCACTAAAGAGATGAGTGGTAGATTGCTCTATCTACTAAGACAGTCTATTTGATCACCAATGTTCTAATTTAAATTTTTTTTTAAAAACATAATTTATCTTTTTTTTTAAATATTAATCCTTTTCATCCGGCTCATTAATTTGGGGGCAGAAACCGACTTTGAGTTTCTTCTTAATTTTATTTTATTTTTATTTTTTTTCAATTAAAAAAAAAAAGAGAAGAGATTTTTTGGGTTTTTCTGCATATACAATTGCCACCAACTTCATCATACCCAATAGGATCGGAATTAGGTTATGACGGGACCCACCACCCTCCACCCGATATCCCCCGCCGTTAAATACTCATTGCATTCGAATCAAATTCTTACTTCGCCAACACATTACCCTCCAATTTTTAAACTTTATCATTGTCGCTTGTAGAGACCAAAAAGAAGGCTCCGATCATAGGCACCAACCAACCTCACGTTCATGGCGACCAAGCTCTTGGCCCTATGCATACGCAACGAGAGCCGGGGCGACCTCTCACCCCGGCCCCACTACCCGTCCATGCCAAAGTTCCCCAAAGGTGTGGCGGCTGAAGAGACCAGCCTGGCAGCCGGAGCTGAGGCTAAGGCTTTGTTCTCTGTCATGGGCATGACGTGCTCCGCCTGTGCCGGGTCAGTCGAGAAGGCCGTCAAGAGGCTCCCTGGGATTCGCGAGGCTGTTGTCGACGTCTTGAACAACCGGGCGCAAGTCATCTTCTTTCCCAATTACGTTAACGTAAGTCGCTTTACCTATCACGAGGATCTTTCATTTGTTTTTTCTTTTGATTATTGATGGTGTCACATTGAATGTAAAATTTTAATTTTGTTTTGTGTTGATTGTGGCCGGGATCTAAATAATTATCTTCATGTTTATATGTGATGTGTCTTGGAATTGCTTCTGCACTTTTGCACACCAAGAAATTGTCCTATTAATTTTACAAATAGGTTAATGAAATTGGGATTTTCTAAGCTTCAATTTCAGACCTAATCAATTCTATACCAAAAGAAAACTTAGCTGTGGCATTTGGATTGAGTTTGCACACTAAACTATTATTTTTAGCTTTTGAATTGAGTGCATCAAAGAAGAATTAAAGATAAAAAAGAACAATAAGTTGTTGAATGAAAAAACGAGTTTGCGGAAATCATTTCTCTAACAAAATTTTCTTTCCACGGAAAAATGATGTACTTGGAGACCTAATCCAATGTCAACAAAAGAGATGTTATAAGTTCATATTATGTTTATATATTTTTCTATGTTTATATTTTTTTTTTAAACCAAATGATGTATCACAATAAGAAACAAGCACGTTAATCGATACTTAACTAATCATCCATTCATCTACAATCACATCATTTGATTTGTGAATTTGGTTTAAAAAAATTTTTCTCCCTAGTATTACCCTAATATAAAGCCAGGTTCCTTGTGATTTGGTCATGAATCAAGTATTAAGACAAAAAATATATAAGTATAGCATCTTCTCCAAGAACACCGATACTGTCCCCACTTAACCACCTGCACAATCCTCAGGTGTGGGGTTTTATCACAAAAGGCCTCGGTGTTAATTAGAGAGGGGTATTTCTATTTAAAGCACTCTTCTCTTCTCCCTCTGTCCGATGTGGGACTGGGGGTTCCAACACTCCCCCGCACGTGAGACCCCACTTATGGGTCACACGTGAATTTCCACACATCGGCAACCACGTGGGGGTTCCAACACTCCCCCGCACGTGAGACCCCACTTATGGGTCACACGTGAATTTCCACACATCGGCAACCACGTGGAGCCATGTCGGGACTCACCCAATCACGCGGGGCCAATGGGGACCCACCCAAACACGTGGCATCTTTGGCCTACGTGGACAATCACACGGGGCCAATGGGGACCCACCCAATCACGTGGCAGTACGGGCCCACTCCAACAACACCGATACTGTCCCCACTTAACCATCTGCACAATCCTCAGGTGTGGGGTTTTATCACAAAAGACCTCGGTGTTAATTAGAGAGGGGTATTTCTATTTAAAGCACTCTTCTCTTCTCCCTCTGTCCGATGTGGGACTGGGGGTTCCAACATAAACCTCTTAAGTCACGGCCTTAATTAGCTGACAAAGAGTCTTAATCATAGTTCTAATCTTTGACTTAGCTACATAGTTAGTGGAGATTCACAAACCTATTTTTCTTTAATAAGAAAAAAAAGACTTGTCTTCCGCACCAAGTACAACCCAAACTACAGTTTATTAAAATATAAGCAAGCTTTAGCCTCTAAAATATGTATGTAAAAACGAAACTAATACTGTATGACGCCTAACACTTTCAGTCTTTCACCAACGTCCTCAACATTTGTTTGAGCAGACCACTAACTTTTGTCATTTGATTTTTGTTTACTTTATTTAATCCAACGGCAAGAAAATAAAGATTGGTGTGTGAGGAGAGAAAATGAAAGTGTAAAAATTATTTTCATAATTTAATCCTATATATAGCAGATTTGCACCTTAATTCAGAAACTGTTCTGGCATGTTAGCCTATGTATATGTCTTCTATTAACAACAAGAGTAACCAGTTGAAATAAACAAACGATGAACAGTTTGAGAAAGATGCCATGATTTGAAAGAAAATGAATTTTTCTGAAGAAGTTCGCGGGGGAAATTCGATTTTTGTCTTTTAATTTTTTGAAAGAAAATGAATTTTTCTGTATTGGCAGTTGGCCTTTTTTATAGCTGTTGTCTTATTTCTTATCATAGGCGGAGACTATTCGCGAGACGATTGAAGACGTTGGATTCCAAGCCTCTTTGATTAATGATGAGGGAAATGAGAAGTCCACATTGATATGTAGAATTCGGATAAAGGGAATGACTTGCACTTCTTGCTCGACCACTGTTGAATCAGCTTTACAGGCAGTTGATGGTGTACAAAAAGCCCAAGTTGCCTTAGCAACTGAAGAAGCAGATGTTCACTATGATCCAAAGATTGTGAGCTACAACCAGCTGTTGCAAACCATTGAAGACACTGGATTCGAAGGCATACTCATTACTGCAGGGGAACACATGAGCCGGATAGAGCTTGAAGTTGATGGTGTAAGGAGCGATCGTTCAATGAGGATACTTGAACAGTCTCTTCAAGCACTCCCT
This sequence comes from Pyrus communis, assembly GCF_963583255.1. Classification (NCBI taxonomy): domain Eukaryota; kingdom Viridiplantae; phylum Streptophyta; class Magnoliopsida; order Rosales; family Rosaceae; genus Pyrus; species Pyrus communis. The sequence goes on from NC_084815.1 coordinate 14,296,462, forward strand.
GGTGTGCAAGCTGTAGACTTTGATTCTGAAATCAAGAAAATATCTCTTTATTACAAATCATATATGACAGGGCCAAGAAGTTTCATTCATGTGATTGAAACAACCGGGTCCAGGTGTTTCAAGGCAAGGATTTTTCCAGGAGGTGAAGCAGGAAGAGATAGTCATAGAAAGGAGGAAATTAAGCAGTATTTTAGAGTCTTTCTGTGGAGTTTGGTTTTCACTATTCCGGTGTTTTTAACCTCCATGGTCTTCATGTATATTCCTGGAATTAAGCATGGCCTAGAAACTAAAATTGTGAATAATTTCATGATTGGGGAGCTCATGAGATGGATTCTGGCCACCCCGGTGCAATTCATTATAGGCCAGAGGTTCTATACTGGGGCATACAAATCACTGCGCCATGGTTCTGCCAATATGGATGTGCTAATCGCATTAGGAACAAATGCAGCCTATTTTTATTCGGTCTACTCGGTAGTGAGAGCTGCTACCTCTCCAGATTTTATGGGGACTGATTTCTTCGAGACTAGTGCCATGCTTATTTCATTCATTCTCCTTGGAAAGTACCTAGAGGTATTAACTAAGGGGAAGACATCTGATGCCATTGCCAAATTGATGGACTTGGCACCTGAAACAGCGGCATTGTTGACACTAGATGAAGAAGGAAATGTGATAAATGAACAGGAAATTGATAGTAGGTTGATACAAAAGAATGACATACTTAAAATTATTCCAGGGGCGAAAGTAGCCTCAGATGGTTATGTTACATGGGGGCAAAGCCATGTTAATGAGAGTATGATAACAGGAGAAGCACGACCAGTCGCAAAAAGAAAGGGTGACTCAGTCATTGGAGGTACTTTGAATGAGAATGGTGTCCTACATATCAAGGCAACTAGAGTTGGTTCAGAAAGTTCCCTTTCCCAGATTGTACGGCTGGTTGAGTCAGCTCAGATGGCCAAAGCTCCTGTACAGAAGTTTGCTGACCGCATTTCCAAATACTTTGTGCCACTGGTTATAATTATAACATGATTAATCACTTAAGTTCTTTATGGTTTTCTTTTGGTTTAATTGAAAGGATACCGGAGGCTTTTTCTTAAGATGTGGCTCTAATTTGCAGGTGATCCTACTTTCGTTCTTGACCTGGCTTTCCTGGTTTTTGGCTGGAAAATACCACAGCTACCCTGAATCTTGGATACCATCTTCCATGGATAGCTTTGAGCTTTCTCTCCAGTTTGGAATTTCTGTCATGGTTATAGCATGCCCTTGTGCTTTAGGCCTAGCAACTCCCACAGCTGTCATGGTTGGAACCGGAGTAGGCGCATTTCAAGGTGTATTGATCAAAGGAGGCCAAGCATTAGAAAGTGCACATAAGGTTAGAAAGCAGCATCCTTCTTGTAGATTGATATGTTCTTATTTTTCTGCCTTGGGACAGTATAAAAACAATAAATTATGCAATTTCACATGTTAAGCGAAGTCTACGAATAGTGTAGTTTCATTTTAAATTTTAACAATTTAGGTATGTTCTTATTTTGTTTACAAAGTTATGGACCGAAAAATAGTTTGATTTTCCTTAAATCAGTTGATGAAGTCTAACTATATTCTTCCTTAGTCTTACCCTGAGGTGTCCATCAGAATTTTCATATTTTCTTCTATATATCTGATTAATGATGTTTTAGGTGAACTGCATTGTGTTCGACAAGACGGGGACTCTAACAGTTGGAAAGCCAGTGGTTGTCAACACGCGACTTATGAAAAATATGGTGCTTCAAGAATTCTATGAACTTGTTGCTGCAGCTGAGGTAGGTTTAAAGATTTGAAACACATATGCTCAGTATTTTCATTATTAGCCCCATTGATTTAAAACGTTATTATTATGTATATGATTTATACATATCAGGTGAATAGCGAACACCCGTTGGCAAAGGCCATTGTTGAGTATGCCAAAAAGTTCAGAGAAGACGAAGAGAATCCTGCTTGGCCAGGAGCAAAACACTTTGAATCCATTACTGGCCATGGGGTGAAGGCCATTGTTAGGAACAAGGAGATAATTGTTGGCAACAAGAGCTTGATAGTGGAGCACAGCATTGCGGTTCCAATTGATGCAGAAGAGATACTTGCAGAAGCGGAAGGACTCGCTCAAACTGGAATTTTAATAGCTATGGATGGACAAGTGGCTGGAGTTCTGTCCATATCTGATCCACTGAAACCAAGTGCTCGAGAAGTAATTTCCATACTCAAGTCTATGAAAGTTCGAAGCATAATGGTGACAGGTGACAACTGGGGAACTGCAAATTCTATCGCTAAGGAAGTTGGAATTCAGACCGTTATAGCAGAAGCCAAACCCGATCAGAAAGCAGAGAAAGTGAAGGACTTGCAGGTACATATGATGTAACTTCGTTAATATGTTACAAACTACAAGAGTAAGTTCTTCACTTCATGCGCACCGCATACACATAATTTCATCGTTCACAGGCTTCAGGCTACACTGTGGCAATGGTGGGAGACGGAATCAATGACTCACCAGCACTTGTGGCAGCAGATGTAGGAATGGCAATTGGTGCAGGAACAGACATTGCCATTGAGGCAGCTGACATTGTTCTAGTGAAGAGCAACTTGGAAGATGTGATAACTGCGATTCACCTTTCCAGGAAAACCTTCACCCGTATCCGTTTGAACTACATCTGGGCTTTGGGATATAACGTTCTTGGCATTCCAATAGCTGCAGGAGCCCTTTTCCCACCTACTGGATTTCGTTTACCACCATGGATTGCTGGAGCTGCAATGGCAGCTTCTTCTGTCAGTGTTGTTTGCTGCTCTCTGCTGTTGAAGAATTATAAGAAGCCAAAGGTTCTGGACAACTTTGAGGTACGCGGAATAAGTATTGAGTGATCAATAAGGAGCTTTTTAATTCTGTTGTGTGCGTGCGTGTAGGACTCGAGTTTTAGTAATTTGGGTAGTGGTTTGGTTGAAGAAGCAAATATGTATATATGCGTGTACAAATGCATTCTTTATTAGAATTTGCAGTGTTGTTATCTTACGTAATTGATGGATACTTAACAATCATAAATCTAACAAATTAAATCATCCATGAAAAAGGAAGATCACGCATTCTATGTACTCACTTTATGATTTGGCCCAATCAAAACATGTCACGTGTTCCCTTATTTTAAAGCTCAAGAAGAAATAAATAACATGTTAATTATTTTTTAAAATAATAAAACATGTCTTAAAATATCATTGGATAAAACCAAAAGGTAAGTACTCTCTAATGAGTACACAAGCATTATCCATGAGGTTGTAGATGCACAATATTTAATGGGTGTCCTTAAAGTGTGTGCTCAGTCTTCACACTAGGTAGGCCGGTCGGCTTGCATCTACATGGAAGTCAGAGCTTTTAGTAACTTAGTTACTAGGAAGTAAGATTCTCTCCCTTCTAAATCCCTTCCCCTCCCCTCTTCTCTCACTTTTCGTTATATCTTTCTCTCTTTATAAAAAAATTCAACACAACATGTCGATGTGGCTTAATTGTTACATAATATGGAGAGACGGTATAAGAATCTGACATGTGGCAGAAGTAAGGAGAAGTGTGTCAGTCAAGGCAAAGTTGGCGTGTAAACTAGGATCGAGGCATATAATGCAAGATAGTGGCAATTTGGAGAATATTTACTATTTAAAAACCTTTAGGCCAAGTGTCCATGGCTGAGGGTTTCAGAAACGACGTGGCAATATTTGAACCTAAAATAAAAGCTTGGACTGAGAATGGGCTAAACCGAGTTGAAAATGTATAGTCCGCGACTCAATAAAGATCCCTCAGGCCAGTGGATTTTTAGCCAAAGAAAGGATTGGTTCGACCGAGTCCTCGTAGAAGTAGAAATGTGAGAGTATTAAATGCGAATTATCCCAAGGATCAGAATTCATGCTTGATCAGATAAGAATGAATTAATCGCATAATGGGGTCAATTCATAATCATAGTTGGAGTAAAAAAGGCTAAGACTAGATGAAGATGAAGTCTTGGTTAAGAAGGGAATTAAAGAGATAAAAGGGAATATTCAAGTAGATGCCGAGCAAACATAATCCCAACAGGACTTTGTCTTGGCAAGCTTGTTTATCATGGAAGCCATGCCTAAAAATAGAAGAGGATCTACAACATGGAAAGCCCCTTCAACTCAACAAATAACTCAAAAACACTTTACGTGAAAACCTTCACTCTCACATCTCTGAGCAATAAATTAACTATCATAACCCTCCTGTCCAAGCTGAACTATGTTGACACCTGGCGACATCTTATAACTAAGCAGCATTGAAGTTGTAGAACCAGGTGAACCAATAACACCTTTAGTTTGGATAATTAAACAACATTGTTTTTGCTCAGTTGGTTATTTATCCATGTCTTGGCATACGAAGAGTATCTAAGTCTCACCTATAGAGGTCATCTCGTTACCTTCTCGACGAAGTGAGGTGTTACCAGGCTATCTCGTGTTCGGCACATTGAAAGTCAAACCAATTATTCAACTTTGTAGTGATATAGTAACCTTATCTCTAGGTTTTAGAACCTAAGGCCGAGACGTGTTCCTTCCTCTACCGTATTCACTCAAGTGCTGAAGTCAGCAGAGCACTCGACATCACCACCACCTCATCTATTCTAGTCACCGACCGAGTTCGAAATCGAGTTAGCAGGCCCGCATTCATAAGAAGGACATAGTTAGCTCATAGTTGTTCAGTCTGTGCGCTAAGCAGGTATTGTAATTTTTAAGATCAACAATAGTATAAACATTAGTTCTAGATCGACCATCTGTTTGGTCGATAAGTCTTGCCTCTTTGAAAACTCTTCCTTCCACGGCCACCTTAATCATGGGATATGATGACCGTGAAATCAAACCACTTTGAAATGTTCATGCCTTTTCGAGTTGATTGACTTTAATTATTGCCTATTTGAATCTCCCATGTGCTAATCTCCTTTGGCACCTATTTCATCAATTAGTTCTCTTATTTTGTCTACCAATATTCTCTCCTTACATGATTTTATCCTTATAATTTAGTCATTACATCATTAATTACTTGAGTAAGATAAGTGGACACATTTGAAATGAAACTTGAAAAAGTAACCGTTAGCTAGAAGCATTTCCTTTTAAGCCATCTCCAATAGAGAAGGCTAAAGGTTTAAAAGTGAAGAAACAAAAAAAAAAGGCCTGATTTGTGTAAAAGTTCATCTCCAACCGATGGTTAGACTATAATTTCATAGACCCCATTGGGGCTCAACTCCTCAGTTGCAATAATTAATTCAAATTTAACGGCTAGATTTGAAACATCTAACAGTAGTTTAATTAAATTAACCAATGAATTTAAAGTATAAACTTAAAACTAATAAATTATTGAGGGGACTAGATTAAGCCCGTTCGGTTGGAGATGTAATGAATATTACCTGACACTGTTCCTTTAAATATAATTTTTGTATGACTATAATTTTAAACAAGACTACATTTGGCTCTTTTGATTGGAAATGACTTTAGAGCAGTTCCAGCGTGGTGGAGGCCCCTTAAGGCTATCCACTATGCTATCCACCCAGTGAACAGTAACTGCCCTTAATGAACAGTAACCGTTTTTTGCATCTCCACCCTTACACTGAATAGCCCTGGCAATTAGCAATAAAAAATTACTATTTATTTATTTATAAAATAATACAAAATAATTTTATTTGTAATTTCGGATAAGATTTTTAATCGTTCTCGTTGCGCCACGTGTCATTATCCGAAAAGACAATTATTGGTGATGGATTTCCGATAAGATTATTAACCAATCACGTCACGCCACATGTCATAGTCTGTTTACAATCTTTGAGGATAGATTTCAATTAGATTTTTAACGAATGATAGCATGCCACGTGGCATTATGTACAACCTAATCCTTTTTTAATCCTCCATATAATTCACCATCCATCCTCACAAATCTCACACCAATTTCTCTCAAGATCTTTATCATTATTTATAGTTTCTGCTTCCTTCTTCACCAAAATCAAAATTTGTATCACTAGTCATAGTTTATGCTTCCTTCTTACAATGTCTTATTCTTCCTCAAAGATGATGTGGGAAATCAATCAGTAAGAGGAAGAATTGTTTAACCAATCAGAAGGAATATTCAATTGCGAGGTGGCCCAAAATGAGATGGAAGATGATGAGGAACGTAGAAGGAAAGATGACGAAGCAAGAATGGCCAGAACCTCACATTCCCGTCGGATCATCTAATCTATGGGTCAGATCTGCAGGCCCAACCGTTCCGCAAACCTTGATAGAAGCAGGCAACGACGAGGTACGAAACTCTTGGACGATTATTTTGTCCGCAATAGTGCATTCCCTGATACGTACTTTAGACGTCGTTATAGAATGGAACAACATTTGTTCAACAAAATCATGATTGTTGTTTGCAACCATGATTCTTACTTTGTGCAAAATAAGGATGCTTTTGGTGCTATGGGTCTTCTTCCTGAGCAAAAAATTATTGATGCCTTGCAGATGCTTGCATATGGAGCATCTACAAACCAAGTGGATGAGATAGCGAGGATGGGGAAATCAACCATTCTTGAATCCCTGATGAGGTTTTGTGGAGTAATCGAATCTATCTACATCGCAGACTACCTCTGGAAACCTCCTGACATGGCCTTGCAAAGGCTTCTAAAGAAGGGCAAGATGCGAGGTTTTCCTGGAATGATTGGAAGCATCAACTGTATGCATTGGACCTGGAAAAACTGTCCAAGTGCATGGCAAGGCGCTTACGAGGATAGAAAATGAGCAAAAAGTAACATTTTGGAGGCGGTGGCATCTTTTGATACATGGATTTGGCACGCCTTTATTGGGGTTCTGGGAGCTTAAAATGACCTCAATGTCCTTGCCCAATCCCAGTGTTCAACGATATTCTGCAAGGAAAGACACCAAAAGTCATGTACTGGATCAATAGACATATGTACGACGGGCCATACTACTTAGCAGACGACATTTACCCAAGGTGGTCATCATTTGTCAAAACAGTGCCACATCCGCGAAGTGCAAAGGAAAAACACTTTGCAAGCTGTCAAGAGAGGTGTAGGAAAGATGTGGAGCGTTGTTTTGGTATCCTTTAAGCTCGATGGGCGATTGTCAGGGGTGCTGCCATAATGTTTGATGTAGAGTCTCTTCGATCCATCATGATGTCATGCATCATTCTTCACAACATGATTGTGGAAGATGAGTACGATTATGATGTCGTTGATGAATATGAGCCAGACACGATGAACAATTCCAGAACACAAATATATTGTGCTCATGATGCCACCGAAGAACTCGTGCAACACGAGCCATTAAAAAGGGATGAACGTTACAATGAAGGGGTCATTCAACGATATACTGCACTTCAAAGGCCATATATGCACAATGCCCGGAAATTGACTTGATAAAGCACCAGTGGGAATTGAAACAAGCTCAAGATACTTAAGTTCATTTAATGTGTTTGTTTTTATTTGGTGTGTTTATTTAATTTTATTTGGTGTGTTTTTTATTATTTGGTATGTTTATGTAATTTTATTTGGTGTGTTTTTTTAGTTTTATTTGGTGTGCTTTTTTTAGTTCATTTAGTGAGTTTTTTATTATTTGGTATGTTTATGTAATTTTATTTGGTGTGTTTTATGTCATTTGAATAAAGATTCTCTTAGTATAAATAAACTACCAAATTAAATAAATTTGCTCTCACTTTAAATAAAGTACTAAATTCAATAAATTGGAAACAACATAAAGTACTCTATTCAATAAATAATAAATTACAACCCGAAGTGATTGGAAAATTATGGGCTCCGATTACAAAAAGTACTCTTTTCATCATCACTTACCCAATTTGTGGTGCTAGGATAATCTTCTCTTGTCGTGCTAGGACCATCTCCTCTAGCTTTCGCTTCTCTTGCACGCCTCCTTCGCACCAAGTCCGCTTTTTCCAAGTTCCAAAAATATTTAGAATTTGGAGACTTCCCTTCAAAAGGTGTGTTCATAATGTCACGATCTCGTTGAGCCATTCTTTTTTCTCTAACTTGTTCCCTTTCTTGCCTAAGTAGCCCTCTTTCTCTCTCATTAGCTTCAAATTCTCTCTCAATAGCTGCAGCTTTTGCCTCCTCTTTAGCCTTATCAGCCTCAAATTTAACCATTTCTCACGCCAAACTCAATTCACCTTGGCAAGCAAGTTCTTCCATATACTTTGCATAATTATTCTTGGAAGCACTCCCTTTTCTCTTTGAAACCTTCTTACCTTGAGGCCTAATTGGATAACGGGTCGACCTCGACGCTTGTTCAGGGGTCAGCGTTTCAGGCAATTCTTATGCGTCGTCTTCATGAACATGGGAGGAATGATTGGGCGTAGAGTGTAAAGAGGTGTTGTTCATGAAAACTTCGGGACCAACAGGCATAACTTTGAATTTAGAACAATCTTTGACAATATTCCAACATTCCCACCGGTTGAATGATTTGTTTTTACTTTTGGTTTTGGCATTATACCAAGCTTGTGCTTGAAGTTCCTACACAATGTGGGAGAAGAAATCAATCAGCAATGAAACTAGGTAACAAATAAATAATACAAAGAAATAATTATAATGAAAGTAGGTAACAAATAAATAATACGAACAAATAATTATAATCAAAGTAGCTAACAAATAAATAATACAAACAAATAATTATAATCAAAGTAGCTAACAAATAAATAATACAAACAAATAATTATAATGTAAATTTGGGTATAGCATAAACAAATAAATAATATATTGTTACCCGATCCGCTAAATTTTCCCTACTTCGAAGATTACCACTAGCTTGTGCCAAGGCGTCTCTCCACGTAGTAAACGATTGGCTAAGTAATTTCCAATGACTAGACATCGATTCTTTGGTTCTTTTCCCACAATTTTTCTCAAGAAAATTGGTATGAATAAGACTCCACATTTCTCGCAATTGCATCTCATTACCCGTAATTGGATCATGAGTAACTTCAACCTAACTAGTACACAACGCAACATCTTCAATAAGCGTCCAATTCGTACCTGCATCAGTAGTCATTTTGTTGGAAAAAAATTGGATTGAAACTTTGAGAGAAAGATAGGAATGTGGTTGAAAGTAGTTGAGAAAATATGAAATTGTGGTGTAAGGTAGAAGATAATGAGAAGATATTTATAGAAAAGTAAAATCAATTTTTTTTTTTTTTTTTTTTAAATTTCAAATTTTTTTTTTCTGATTTTTATTAATTTTTTACATTTTTTTTAAATTTTTATTCACCTAATTAATCTATGTCGTTGGATTAAAAAAATTTGAATTCCAACACTCCAGATTGTGCCACGTGGCATAATAGTAAGATTTCTGATTTTTAAACTATTTTTTTTAATTTATAAAGGTGAATAACGTGGACCGTTGATCTTAGATCTAACGGTTGAAATCAAATAAGGTTTTTAAATTATTATTACCGTTGGAAATCTAACGGTCCACAAATTGTTGCGGTTGAAATCCAACGGACTCAGGGAAGCCACGTGGCTTCCCAACGGTAACATTGTCTCAGTGCGTCGCAAGCCCTAGTTACGGAAATCCTGTCGGCCGATGCGCGCATACACGCGCTTGAGGTCCACTCGCCTGATAGAAAAAAATAAAAAAGGGGCTGATGTTTGGGCGACGTCAATCGTGCGTCACGATGCCTTCGGGCTCCTTCGCCAGCACACGCTAGGCTTGCTAGCTCGGGCTCTCTACCATTGTTCATGGGCCTGTTTCTCTGGCTTCAGCACACGCTAGAGCTACTCTTAGAAACGAATGAGAAACACCAAATTGAGAAGACGAAGAAAATAATACGGACAAAAGGAGTTGCGAACTGGAAGAGAAAGACAAGTAACAACACCCACATTTTTTTCTCTCACTCGCCACTCTATAGAAACACACAATATTTATATTTTTTTGGGTAAAGTACAAAAAACTATCTCAACTATTGGTGTCACGACACTTTTATACCTCATCTTTTTCAAATGACAATGTCATACCTCATCTTACGAATTTGTGTCAATGTCATACCTCTGTCAGTTTTTCTGTCAATTTTTTTGTTAAATGCTGACGTGGTTAGATATGGGGACCACTCACTAATCCAACTGGATTAAAATATAATTAAATATATTTTTTAATAATTAAAAATTAAAAAAAATTATATTAAATCTCTCTCTCCCCCATCTCTCTCGCCTCTCTCTCTTCTCTCCATCCCTAAAACCCCTTCCCACCCGACCCCCCTCCCCATCCCCTTCCCACCCGTCCCCCCCAACCTTCCTCCACCACCCTCTCTCTCTCTCGCCTCTCTTTTCTCTCTCTATGTGGACACCCACCTGCATCCCTCAAACCCTTCCCACCCATCCCCCCCCAACCTTCATCCCCCTCACCCTTTCTTCCCCTCACTTCCCGTCTTCCCCAAACTCAAAACCAGAACCACCCAACCCAGATCCCACCCTGCTCCAAACTCAAAACTAGAACCACCCAACCTAGATCTCACCCCGCTCCCGTCTTCTCCATCTTCCCCGAACAGTTTGGACCACACCCAGATCCAACAATTCGTTAACCCGGTGTACAATGTCCCGTATTTCGACACTGCTAACGCATTCATAGCGTCCTCATGCGCCTTGACCGACTCGACGCAGCGAAGATCCAGAGGCATTTCTCACGGCCCGATACGGCGTAGAAAAGGTTGTGGTTGACGGCGAGACAGGTGATTGAGAGGGAGGGGCGGTGGGGCGGGAAAGTGGCGAAGTAGAGGTAGGAGACGGAGAGGTCGAAGGGCTCTAGATGGGAGAGTTTTTGGAGGGAGAGGTTGCGTATAGAAGATGGGAGCGGGGGGAAGAAAGGGTGAGGGGGAGGAAGGTTGGGGGGGATGCGTGGGAAGGGTGGGAGGGTTTAGGGGATGCAGGTGGGTTTCCAGAGAGAGAGGAGAGAGAGGGTGGATCCACAATTTTATATTAAAAAAAAATTATTTTTAATTCTTTAATTTTTAATTATTAAAAAATATATTTAATTATATTTGAATCCAATTGGATTAGTGAGTGGCCCCAGTATCTAGCCACGTCTGCACTTAACAGAAAAATTAACAGAAAAACTGACGGAGTTATGACATTGGCACAAATTCGTAAGATGGGGTATAACATTGTCATTTTAAAAAGATGAAGTATGAAAGTGTCGTGACATCAATAGTTGAGGTAGTTTTTTTGTACTTTAACCTTTTTTTTTTTATATCACTCCCTCCTAACTAAAGCAAATCCCACGTTATTTTCATCTCTCTCTCTCTCTCTTTCTAAATCTCTCAAACCTTGCCGCATTGTCATCCTCTTCCTCTCTCAGAACTTTGGAAAGAAAATGGCCAAAATCTGAAAGCAGCTGTATTTAGCTCCAAAGAAGGTTACATAATCAAGGTACAAACTCTGAAAGTTTCCACTCTTTAATATTATATGTTGGTATTAAAAAGCTTCTAGCTTTGTTAAATTCTACTTTTGCTTCTCTGCTTGTAATTTTTTTATGTATTTTTATTTTGGTTTGTCAAAGTGCGTGTGTTGAGAAATTAAGTCAGAAAGTTTTACCTGCATTTTCAGTTTTAGGCCCCTTAATTCTATATTTTACTGTTCTGCTTCGGTGTGTAAGAAAAATGAGGACTTTACAACTCTCTAAGAAATATTATGGGTTTTCTCAGTGGATTCTGTTTGGTTCCTGAGAAAGGGAAGGAAAATAGTTGAACCATATACCTCACGTCTTGCAAATATTTAATTATCTGGACTTATATTATATTGTTACATTTCCAGCATTTTCTTGATAACTTTTTATACTCTCTTGACATTTTTGAAGGACATATTTGTCAATTTGTCTTCTGAACTTGTATAGAGCTGTCAGTTTCCCTCCTGAACTTAATTTAATTTTAGCCTATTCTCCCTGTTTGGTTCCTGACACTTTATAAGGGAATATGTGTTGGTTTGTTCATGGTTTGTTTAATTTTGATTAATTATAAAAGTTCAAGGGAAAAATTGGCTAAAATTAAAATTTAAGAGGAAATTGACATCTATGTACGAGTTCATAGACAAACCAACAAATACCTCTTTTTTAAGTGGTCGATATTCAGCGAAAAGCTTGTGTGTATTAAGCGAGCTTTTTGGATCTCATTAGGGTTGCTTTATTTTTTGTTCTGAATTTGTTTATTTAATTTGGGTTTAAAATCCTACTGCACATGCTCTAATAAAAAGTTGCTGACTTTGTTTGCTTTCCCAATCCAATCCATATGACTTGTTTAATTTAAGTCCCCCTTTTTGTTGCAATTTAGCAGATTTAAATAGCCAACAAATAGTTTTGGGATTTGATTAAATCGTTTTAGCTTAATCTTTCTGGCAGTAATTAAAATTTTTAGTCCAGCAAAATATGCAGAAATTAAAACAAGATGTTCTACACTCTGTCAGTTGTATTTTTGCTTAATTTTTTGCCATTGATTCTACCTTTGTACAAGTTGAGCACTTTAGTTCCGAAATCTTGATTATTTGCATCTCGGTTTCTTAAATTTATTCGTGCAGTGCTTGCAATTACACATCTATATCAGTGTCTAAACTTATATTGTTCTCTGTAGCTACCTGTAGTTATTTTCGATTTTGTTCTCTTACTGTGATGAACAATCTTAAGCTCGGGGTAGATATGGTTAGCGCGCACAATCTTTTGCCTAAAGACAGGGAAGGTTCATCCAATGCCTTTGTCGAGCTTTACTTTGACGGTCAGAGGTTCCGCACCACTATCAAAGAAAAGGATCTAAACCCCATTTGGAATGAGAGCTTCTATTTCAACATTTCTGATCCTTCGAACCTGCATTATCTTACACTGGAGGCCTATGTCAACAATAATGTCAAAGCTACCTACTCCAGGTCCTTCCTTGGAAAGATTAGCCTCACCGGGAACTCATTTGTCCCCTACTCCGATGATGTTGTCTTGCATTACCCCTTGGAAAAGCGCAGCATCTTTTCACATGTAAGAGGAAAGCTTGGCCTCAAGGTGTATGTTACTGATGATCCGTCAATCAAGTCTTACAGTCCAGTCCCTAGTGCCGAATCCCTCGCAAATGCATATCCAAGCACAGCTCATGGACACACCAAAGCAATTTCAAATCCTGTCATGAACGCTTTGCGAAATGAGAGAGCTGGAACAAGACACAGCTTTCATCGTCTTCCTCATTCAAGTCATGACTAACAACAACAGGATCATGTTTCTTTTGCACCGGATGAGCACTATGTGCCCAAGTATGAAGCTAATAAAATGAAACAGCAACAATCGTAGCCTGCAATGCTGGTTCGCATGCACTCTGCTGCATCATCACAACTGGTTGATTTTGCACTAAAAGAGACTAGCCCTTACCTTGGAGGTGGAAGAGTTGTTTATGGCCGCATTATTCACGAAGACAAGACTACAAACACCTATGACCTCGTGGAACGCATGTATTTTCTATATGTAAGGGTTGTCAAGGCTCACGAGCTTCCTGCTATGGATGTCACAGGGAGTCTTGATCTGTTTGTTGAAGTCAAAATTGGAAACTACAGAGGGATTACAAAGCACTTTGAGAAGCAGCAAAATCCTGTATGAAATCAGGTTTTTACCTTCTCAAAAGATCGAATGCAAGCATCTGTATTAGAAGTTGTGATTAAGGACAACAATCTAATTAAAGATGATTTGGTGGGGCTTGTAAGATTCGATATCAATGAGGTGCCGATGAGAGTCCCACCAGATGGTCCTCTAGCTCCAGAATGGTACCTGCTAGAAAGGAGAAAAGATTAAGAATGAGCTGATGCTCGCAGTCTGAATTGGAACGCAAGCAGATGAGGCCTTTTCTGATGCATGGCATTTCTGATGCAGCTACTCCTGTTGATAGCACACCAGCTGCCTCCACATCAATACGTTTGAAGGTCTATGATGCACTGAGGTTGTGGTATGTGCGTGTCAATTTGATCGAGGCACAAGACCTTTTTGTAGCAGAGAATAATCGTTTCCCGGAGTCATATGTCAAGGTATATATAGCTTGGAAACCAGGTTTTGAAAACAAAGACACTTCAGGCTCGAAATCTACACCCTTTTTGGAATGAAGATCTTTTGTTTATCGCTTCTGAACCCTTTGAAGCTGAGGATCATGTGAACCCTAGAAGAGATGAAATTATTCGGAGAGTCATATTACCACTAAATGTTGTAGATAGGCATGCTGATGATCGTATGACCCATTCCCGATGGTTTAATCTAGAAAAGCCAATTGTTGTCGATATAGATCAGTTGAAAAGGGACAAGTTCTCAAGTCGTCTTCTTCTTCGAGTTTGTCTTGATTGAGGTTATCATGTTCTTGATGAGTCAACTCATTACAGCAATGATTCAAGCCTTACTACAAAACAGCTTTAGAGGCCATCAATTAAGGTACTAGAGCTCGGAATCTTAAATGCATCAGGGCTTCACCCAATGAAAATGCGCAATGAAAAGGGCACATCAGATACATATTGTGTGGCAAAGTATGGTCATAAATGGGTCAAGACAAGAACCCTCGTTAATAACCTAAGTCCAAAATTCAAAGCATTCTTTTCTTGGCACCAAAGCCAGGTTCGAAAAAAAAAAAACAAAAAAGAAAAAACCCTAGCTGGATAGCACTGTCACGGCTCAGCTGTGTTTGGTTCACCTTCCTTGATTAGCGAGCGATTATCGTCGTTGTTATCCTTCGATCAGTGAGCGACTGTTGTCGTTGCTACCCTCTTTGAATTCGAAACGAACAGCGAGCGACGCTGTCATTGTTGATCCCAATCTACCCAATCGATTCACTCCGTTATGTGACAAACCAGACTTGCTACCCCGTATCACTGCAGCCCAACCTAATTTCACATCAGACCATGACTTCACCACAACTGTTGTCCCATCATGCCCAGAATCCCCGAACTCAGTACGAATTTGTGTTCCTACACCAGATTCGACTTACCAAACTGCAACCCTGAGATTTGATCTATACCTACCTCAAATCATCTTGTCTGACTGACTTCTATCAACCCCGAACAACCCACCATCACCGTTGCTACAACTCGCTTTGAAAACTGTTGCTATTGTCATTGATGTCTTCTCTGTGTGAAGGCTTGAATCACCCACACCATTGTTGTTGTTTAAAGAAATGAAGACGATAAATAGAGGAAAAAAAGAAGAAAAGGAAAAAAAGGAAAAGAAAAGGGGAATCACAAGCCCATGGGAGAGAAAAGAATTGGTTGATTATTAGGTTTTTTTTTTTCCTTCTTCGGCCATCCAGATTGCAGCCGAGCTTAGGTGTGGCTTTTTTGGGCTAGGGCTTTATTAATCAGTTACTCATGTTGCACCCAGACTAATGGTAGGCCGAACTTATAAGACCAATCGTGACCAGTTCAAGTCGCGTGCATTGGTTGTCGAAGCTAAGGTAGATTCTAACCATATAGGTAATGATGGTAAGGCTTTAAAAGTTTCTGCATATGTTATAAATAGTACATGGACAATTGATTCTAGTGCTACTGAATATATGACTTGTGATTGTAGACAGGTACAAACCTTAAAACCATCAACCAATACCATAGTTAGTGTTGCCAATGGTAATGTTGTCCCTATTATTGGGGAAGGTGATGTGTCCCTCTCTGATACCCTGAATCTTGACTCCGTACTTGTTGTTCCTTCCCTTAACTATAATTTATTATATGTTGCTCAAATAACTGTCGTCCTACATTGCCTTGTTATTTTTTGGCCTTTCTTTTGTGTTTTTAAGGACATTCGGACTCGCAAGACGATTGATTATGGTATTAGGGGGGAAAACTCTACTACCTAGAGCTAACATCGAACAGTTCTCGAAATTTGACTCAAGCTCTTGCCGTGGACAGATCACATGAGGAGAGGGAAAAGGTTTCGGAGGCTTGGTTGTGGCATCATCAACTTAGACATGCTTCTTTTGACTATTTACGAAGGTTGCTTCCTAGCCTATTTGTTAAGCATGATGTTTTTAGCTTTAAATGTGGTGTTTGTGAAATGGCTAAAAGTAATCGTACTTCATTTCCGTCCAGTATGAATAAAAGTTATGTTCCATTTCTGATAATTCATTCTGATGTTTGGGAGCCATCTAAAACTTCTACGTTAGGTGGTGCTCATTGGTTCGTTACTTTTATTGATGATTACACACATATGACTTGGGTCTATTCGATGAAGTCCAAAAGTGAAGTTCCTTCTTTGTTTCAACAGTTTTATAAAATGGTACAGGTACAATATAAGTCACACATACAGGTTCTCAGGAGTGATAATGGCGGTAATATGTTAACTCTGACCTTCGTGCCTTTCTTAATCATCATGGCATTGTTCATCAAACCACATGCCCATATACTTCATAGCAAAATAGGGTTGCAGAACGCAAGAACCGTCAACTTTTGGAGGTTGTTTGTGCTTCTTTGCTCGAGGCTCGTCTCCCATTATCCTATTGGGAGAAGCCTTCGCTTCAGCTGCGTATCTCCTTAATCGTGTTCCATCCCGATTCGTTGATTTTCAAACACCACTTCAGGCTCTCTCTTCACACGTTAATGCTCATGTGGTCCCCAATTTTCCACCTTATATGTTTAGCTGTGTGGCTTTTCATTTATCTCCATAAACAGCAGAGGAGTAAACTTGAACCTCAGGCCTTATGATGTATGTTTCTGGGGTATGCCTCAAATCAAAAAGGATATCCTTGTTATCACCCTCCAACGAAAAAGTTGTTTGTCACTATGGATGTTGCCTTTCATGAGAATAATATGTACTTTGCTAATCCCAAGTCTTCACTTCAGGGGGAGAATCAAATAGAAGTTCAAACTCTTTATTGTACTATTCCAGAGACAGATAGTGTGAATGTTTTAGATTTAACTGGTGATGTCTTGGAAATAAGTGGTGATCATTCATAGGAAAATAATAATGCGGATGAATTAGAAGTAAGTGGTAATGTCTTGGAGACAAATGGTGATCATTCACATGGAAACAATGTTGAAAACTTTCAAAGTAACGAGTTGACTGCACCAGATAACTCACAGCATTCCTCTCCACCTGACAGCTCATTGCCAGTTTCCTCACCAGCGGACAACCCTGTGTCACCAACTACCTCACAATCGATCTCATCGCCCTTGAGCCCTAATAACCATAACCAATCGCCTCCAATCTCGGATGCACCACCGCCACATCACCTCCCTTACCATGTAAACCGTGGTATTCCTAAACCTACTTATGAAGCTAACCCTAAATGCAAAACTAGGTATCCAATGAATAAGCTCAACCCTGAATCCAATGTGTTATACCCATTAACTAATTATGTGTCTACCAGTCACCTGTTAGAATCAAATAAGTCATTTGTGTATCAATTATCTACTGTATATATTCCTAATAGTGTGCAGGAGGTTTTAGCTGATCCACGTTGGCAAGCAGCAATGAATGAAAAGTTGAAGTCTTTGAAGAAAAATGCTACTTGGGATATCACAGACTTAACTGCTGATAAAAAACATGTGGGATATAAATGGGTATATACTGTGAAGTATAAAGTTGATGAGTCGGTGGATCGATTCAAGGCAAGACTGGTAGCAAAAGGATACACTCAAAAATATGGAATTGACTATACAAATACATTTGCTCATGTGGCCAAGATCAACACAGTTCGTGTTTTGTTGTCCTTGGCTGCAAATCTTGATTGGCCTTTACAACAGTTCGATGTGAAGAATGTCTTCTTGCATGGAGATTTGACAGAAGAGATTTATATAGACCTTTCACCTAGATGTAATGCTCCAGATAAATACAAAAGAAAAGTGTGCAAGTTGAAGAAATCCTTGTATGGCTTGAAGCAGTCCCCTCGAGCATGGTTTGGAAGATTCACAAAATCTATGAAAGCATTTGGTTACAGACAAAGTAACTCTGATCATACTTTGTTCCTGAAAAGATAGAATGGGAAGCTTACTACACTTATTGTGTATGTAGACGATATGTTGGTAACAGGTAATGATCCAGAAGAACTTGTGGTCTTGCAAAGATACCTGTCTACAGAATTTGAAATGAAGGACCTTGGATCCCTGAAATATGTTTTAGGGATTGAGGTATCAAGAAGCTGTTTTGGAATTTTCTCATCTAAGATGAAGTATATTTTTGATTTGTTGCATAAAACTGGCATGTCAGCTTGTCATCCAGTAGCTACACCATTAGAAGAAGGATTGAAGCTTAGTGTTGATCCTAATCAAGTACCAGTTAACAAAGGAAGATACCAAAGGTTAGTAGGTCGTTTGACGTATTTGGCACACACAAGACTAGACCTTGCGTAAGCCTTGAGCGTAGTGAGTCAATACATGCATGATCCTGGAGAACAACATATGAATGCCATGATGAGAATATTGCGATATTTGAAGGGAAGTCCAGGCAAAGAAATTTTGTTTAAAAAGAATAATCACCTTAGTGTTAAAGGTTATATTGATGCAAACTGGGCAGGTTCGATTGACAATAGGTGCTCAACATCAGGTTACTTTACATTTGTTGGGGTTAACTTGGTTACATGGAGAAGTAAGAAACAAAATGTGGTTGCCCGTTCCAGTGCAGGAGTCGAATACAGAGGTATGGCTTTGGGGATTTGTGAAATTTTGTGGCTTAAGCTTCTGCTATGCGATTTGGGTATACAACATGATAAGCCCATGAAATTATTTTGTGATAATAAAGCGCCCGTGATATTGCACATAATCCAGTACAACATGATAGAACAAAGCATGTTGAAGTTGACCGGTTCTTCATCAAAGAAAAATTGGAAGGAAAAATTATTGAAGTACCAGCAATAAGAACAAAAGATCAGTTGGCAAATATCCTCACAGAAGTTGTTTCAAGTCACAAGTTTTCAAGTTTCTTATACAAGTTGGGTATGAGCGACATATATGCATCAACTTGAGGGGGGAGTGTTGACTTTTGTATTTTAGGTGGGATCCCTAATTGACATGTAATCCCGTGTATTCTCATGTAATCACTTGTAATTAGTTCACTTTCCATTTTGTTAGGGTTGTACACCTTCAAATACATCGTATTGAGAATAATATATCACAATTCAAAGCATTATCTCCTGAGGTATGATCGCGTAAGGAGCGTAGCTGGTAGAATTCAGACTGTTGTTGGCGATACAGCTACCTAAGGGGAATGGTTTCAGGCATTGTTAAGCTGGCGCGATCCACACACTTCAGCACTTTCTGTCACATTCTGCTTCATAGCTGCCTTGGTGACGCACGTTACACCATTCCAGGTAGTGGCGGCATTGGCCGGGTTCTTTATAATGAAGCATCCGAGGTTTCGCCATAGGCTACCATCCGCACCCATCAACTTCTTCCGCAGGCTGCCTTCAAGGACCGACAGTATGTTGTGAACTAAAGCTCAAATGTTTCTTGCTGCTGGGATCATTTTACTGACTTAATATTTGTTGATATTGTTGTTCTTCTTCCTGTTTCTTGCTTCCTTTGGGCCGCTAGTGGGATGATGTAGGAACATGAATAAGTAAAATAATTTTTTCAAGAAAATTTTTGAATTCTCTATTATTTGTCTGCTAAAAACTCACAATAATATAATTTTTCGATCACATTGTAAATCACATCTTTGAAAGAACTGAATTCACCATGATCGTTAGTTCTGCCTTTATAAAGTTTGTGTTCAATAAGTACAGTACACCTTCTTTATACCACATGCTAATATTATTTTTGATTACATTGTAAATCACATCTCTAAACAAGTTGAGTTCACCGTGGTTGTTAGTCTATTATGAAATTAGCAATTTAAATTTTAAGCTACTAATTACACGTTTAAAACTCCCAAGTGCACAATACTAGACATATGGTATAGAAAGCAAGTACGAGTTCATTCTCACGAGGATTGCACTAATATGTATCTAGATTATGATTCCTAAAACAATTTAAACTAATTCTTTTACAAAAGCTATCAATATGCACATAAAGGTTTAACAAAATAGTTTGAGTTGTCTTGAATTAAAAGTATAAAAACACAATATAAATAAAAGTAATTGGCAATAAGGGTTTTGAAAGATGTTTGAACGGCTAGGAATCTTTTTTGCCTAAGCAATCGATACACAAGTTAGATGTTTAACGTTTGTCAACCTAAAGGCATGGTATCTACTCTTTAAGTTGTTGATTTCCCAAAAACGAATTAGGTATGGGTGTCTATTCTTAACTCTTTTCGTTCTCAAAGTATTTAGCATGGTATCTATTAAGTTACACTTCGAGAAAGCATAATACAATGGAAATTGACAAACACGTGAATTCGTCTATTCTGGTTATTCATGCTAGTTAATTCCAAGAACCATAACTAGTTCTCTTGTTACTTAGCATAGCCACAAGACTTGGTCATCCAAATTTACCTATATAACGAACTCAATCATAAAGTTATTCTATGGTGATCAAGCACAAAAATAACTCGATAAGATTGGAATTAAAATAGAAATTAACCATTAAAGTATCAACCAATTGTCTTGTAACAAAATTGTATCAAAAACGAAAAAGAGAAGAAGAAACTCTTTGATGACGAATTGAACGGTGCTCTGGTCCTTCCTCTTTCTCCCTTATGCTGTGGGTTGTTCCTTCTCTGTTTTGGTGGCTGCTGCTACCTTCCTTTATTTTTTTTTTCTAAATCTGTTTTTGCACGCTGCCTTGCTGCTGCGCTGATCAGGGATAAAGCCCCGTTTTCATTTGTCACAGCCCAAGGCTTGAATAGCCTATTTTAACCTCCTTTAATCTGCCCCGTTGATACATATTTGTACAATACCCCGAATACAAAGTACTAGAGCTGCCATAACTCCCTCTAGAAAAATGATATTCACGAACCATAAAATTCTACGGAAAATAGACATCCATAGATTTCCAAGAATATATGGCACATCTCTTTGTTCTTCTTGAGTCTGTACAGTTTAATCCAAGAACTCGACTGATCTGCAGAGGCTGTTCTGATGACATAGAATTGCAAACCCTTTTTAGTCTCAATACTTTCTTTTTTAGCTCTTTTTCCACTCTTTACTTGTTACAACCTACAAAACATAAATAGAATGTAAAAACCTATATAAAAGAGTAAAATAAAAATGTAAACAAGAAGAATTAATATGTATATAATAGCAAATTTACGAGCATAACATAGTCCCACCCTTATGAAGCTTGTCTTCGATAAGTACGGTACATCTTTATACGTTGACATCACAGTTTGTTTCCCTATGCATGCATGTAGATCTGTCATTAGGTCATCTCCTAAACTTTTCTTGCAATATAATCATTGAGATTTATAGTCAAATGCAAACCTTAATATTTTATTTAATTAGGAAAAACAATGACTGATACAAGGAATTAAGTATTAGATAACGAATCATTGCATTCCAACGTGCAATCAAATCAGAAGCTACTTCTCAAACGTGCTTCCATGATCAAAATTATTGAAAGAGAACAACCCAACGTTTCCCCCGCAAGAACTTAAAACCAGAGGCAGGGCAATGTGCACACATCAAGCTTTCTCAAAATGGTCGGTGCTTCCATGGCGAAAAGAAAACCCAAAGTCCCCAAGCAACCACCCCCGAAAGAATGCTGTAGCTGTTTCATTTTTCTGTTCAAATTCATCTATCGAGCCCCGGCTGCAGTTTTCTTTCTCTGTCTTATCTACCTCTGGTCTTCCTCCACCACCATTATCTCCGGCAACATTGTCCATGTTTGTGTTTCCTCCCGGAAGCTCAATTACCATTATTGCCTTTCTGCTGGTAAAACCCAACCCAAGTTTGAAATCCCAATTCCTGTCATCAATCATAGTTCCATTTACCTCCACACTCTTGACAAGAGTTCAAACATCCCTCTTCCCTTATCGCTTCCTTTGTACCACGGCAATGGTTCCACTAGTCCTTCTCAACCGACTGTCAACGGCAAGAAGGTGAGAGAGACCGCTGAAGTTATCGGAGCTGAGTCTGATCCAATAATTATGAGGAATGGCGAGAACAAAGACCGAGAGGAGGAAGTTGTGAACGCAAAGAAGGAAGTTGAAGAACAGATGCGACTGCACAGATCATGGAATTCGGATAAGAAGCAAGCCGGGTGCGAAGGGAGGGGAGTATATGTGTATAACTTGCCATCCAAGTTTAATTTTGACTTGATTGGTCAGTGCAGAGACATGGTTACATGGATGGACTTCTGCAAGTACTTAAAAAATGAAGCCATGGGAGAACCGATTCCAAAATTTGGAAATGGTTGGTACCAAACACATCAGCACTCATTGGAGCCAATTTTTCATCAGAGGGTTATGAAGCATGCTTGCAGGGTTTACAATGAGGATGAAGCCAAGCTTTTCTACATTCCATTTTATGGCGGTTTGGATATTCTAAGATGGCATTTCAAGAACGTCTCCAGCGACGTGAAAGACACTTTGAGTTTGGAGCTCATAACATGGCTTCGGAAGCAAAGGTCATGGACTAAGAATTCTGGCAAGGACCATGTCATTGTGTTGGGAAAATTTTCATGGGATTTTCGGAGAAAGGACCGCTCTTGGGGAACTAGATTCTTGGAGATTGATCAAATGAAAAACCCCGTCAAGCTTTTGATTGAGAGGCAGCCATGGCAGCCAAATGACATAGGAATTCCACACCCAACATACTTCCATCCAAGCTCAGACGATGACATCATGGCATGGCAATGGAAGATCATAAGCTCACACCGAAAACAGTTAGTGAGCTTTGCTGGTGCAGCAAGGCCTGGTCAAGCTGAGAGCATAAGGTCTATATTAATCAAACAGTGCAGTTCATCTTCCGAAAATGGAAACCAATGCCGGTTTGTTGACTGTAGTTTGGGCGGATGTGATCAGCCAGAGCCAGTCATTGAGCTCTTCATGGAGTCTGAGTTCTGCCTGCAGCCTCCAGGGGACAGCCCTACTAGAAAATCCTTATTTGACTCGTTGATTTCGGGCTGCATTCCCGTGCTTTTTGATCCCTTTACTGCTTATTACCAGTATCCGTGGCATTTGCCAGAGGATCATGGAAAGTATTCTGTGTTTGTGGACCAAGAGGAAGTGAGGGGGATGAAGGTGAATGTGGTTGATACGCTGAAGAAGATTTCAAAGGAGAAGAGAGATGATATGAGGAGGTTTATAGTGTATGAGTTGTTGCCGGGTTTGGT
Organism: Pyrus communis; assembly: GCF_963583255.1. Classification (NCBI taxonomy): domain Eukaryota; kingdom Viridiplantae; phylum Streptophyta; class Magnoliopsida; order Rosales; family Rosaceae; genus Pyrus; species Pyrus communis. The sequence goes on from NC_084815.1 coordinate 14,319,660, forward strand.
GTATGGGGATTCACATGCAAAATTTGAAATGTTTGAGGATGCATTTTCCATCACAATGACTAATCTCATGGAGAGGGTGACCAAATTGAAATCAAAAGTATAGTTTCAGGATACATATTTTATTTAATTTTTTGTCTGTTCTTTCTTTCTTTTCTTTCTTTTCTTTTTTTTCTTTTTTTATTTTTATTTTTATTTTTAATTTCTTTTTGTCTCACCTTTGAATTTGTAAACAATGCAATGTGGGGAGGGAAATGAAAATTTGAGGAGCACAAAAACAGTTCATATTGTTTTATTTAACTTTGTAATTATTGGCACATACATTTTTTTAATGAAAACACATTTCATTAGAAGTAATTACAATAGGGTTTACTTTTAATAATTAATACTTACTTGTATATTGAAACAATACTTTTTAAATATTTCAATAAGAGACAAAAGTTAATACATGTAAAAGATGACATCATTGACATTTTTTATTCTCTGAAGTGTAAGTTAAAAAATTACCCTTTCTAGTGGGAAAGTCCTTTTCGCACTTCTATCTCTTCATATGTTGCTCCTTCTCTCTCTTTCTCTCTTCAAAAAATATTGGTTTCATTTAATTATTCAATTTGATTATTCAAATGAATGAATGAACTTGTGAATCTACGACCTCTACCCAGCTTACCATCCCATTCTCCAAGTCATAAACGGCAAGTGTTGCGGTTTTGATGTTTGTTTGCAGTAGAGATAAAGTTCCACTCTGGCCTGTAATTTTAATTGCCACAATTTTAGTCTGGAAGTTTACTACATGTTGAAATTTAAGTAAAAGGGGCTTGGATTCATCAAAGATTTTTCTTTTTATGGAATCAGGATTCAGGACGTAAGTGGAAGATGGAGTTTATGGAATTGTACGACATCTCCCACATTGCATTCACGGTACTATTTTAATTGGGCAAAAAATTCAAGGAAACAAGCCATTGTTCTTGAATTACAGTAGTTAAATTACGATAATTGAAACTATACGACCTAAAGTCAAATTTTACCAAACTACAGGGACTAAAACTATAATTTGGCCCTTTTCTTTTTCTCGTGACATATTAAGATTATGGTTCATATTAAAGAGAATGACTTACATGGGACAGTTTACTGTCATTGTAGGGTCTCGGTGTGACAGCCCGTCCTGGATTTTTTGTACCGTAGGGGTGAAATGACGGTTTTTCCCCTAGTATGTTTGTTTCGTTGTGTGGTTGTTTTGGGTTTTGTTTGGTTGGTTTTGGACCACACACACTCTCCCACACCCCCTCACCCTTTTCCCTGTCCCGTATCCCTGTCCCTTTCTCTCTCTCTCCCCCATTTCTATCCCCATATGTACGGACACACCCAAAACCATCGAAACCTTCACAGATTGAGGAAACAAAGCACATATTCGTGCTCGTGAGTTCCATAGGAGTTCAACCATACCTATTTCAGGTAAGGATACCTTCGTTTTCACGTCGAACTCCGGATACCCCGATTTGGTCACTGTTCATGCACACGTTAATTCTTGTGTTTTTGGGAATTTCAAGCTTGTAGGAAGCTTGGTGAGGTCCTTAGGAGACTCAGGGTGGTTCGTTTGAAGGTTTTGGACGTCGGGATCGTGAGTTACAAGCTTGGCCGGAGTTGGTGGTGTTTTCCCGACGAGATTCCGTGGATTTTAGTGCTTAAAAGTGGTATGGATTTGTTCCTCTTGTTGTAAGCTTCATTTTGGTACCAATTTTGTGAAATTTGGTTGAAAAACGAAGAAGATACAAGGTTTTAAAGTTTTCCCGGTTTTCCGGCGCCGGAGTTTCGCTGGAGAAGATGACGGAATATTCCGTCAGTTTGGACGGAATATTCCTAACGACGTTAACGGAATCCGTCAGAGTTAACAGAATATTCCTGACGGCATTAACTGACGCCGTCAGTGTGCCAAGCACGTGCCTGCGCATGGGCGGCGCGTGTGGCCGTGCCTTGGCCGGCGCGTGGGGGCGCGTGCGGCGTCGAAAAATTATTTTAAAAATATGGGGATGTTCCTGAGGTTGAGTAGATCATGTTGGTGTATTCATACACACCATTTGAGCATTGTATGAGAAGTTATTTCGTGATGTTGGTTATGTGCTTTAAAATTAACGTTTTTATAGTTGTTTCGCATATAGGTGAGACTTATCCCGAGGACGAGCGTGGTCACTCGAGGCAAGGGGGTTACGACCCTTCTACATACCAGTGAGTGGGCTTTTGGTTTTCCGTATATACCTATATACTTACGTTTTTCCCGGAAAGTGAATGGAAACGTTTATACATTTATATGCCATGCATTATATTTGCCGTTTGTTTATGTATTATTAGTAGCATATATATGTTTGTATGTTGGTGCTGCGGGCGCACAGGTAAGTTTCAGGTGAGTTATGATTTATGTTTATGTTCAGTAGTGATTTGAGATGCATAGAGAGCTCATAACCTACACCCCCAGCGTTAGTGCTCCCGCCCAGAGTTGGGCACAGTCCTTCACATGATGTTCACCTCCCGCACCACACGCTCATCTTGGATCCAAGTTAGGTGCACAGTCCTGTCGTACAGACCATTTTAGGTGGTTCCGACTCGTAGGTGACCCGCGATTATTCGTCCAGCCTTCACGTGATCGTAGCACTTGAGCGTACTTATATTACACCCAGTCCTGTCGTACAGACCACTTTAGGTGGTTCCGACTCGTGTGCATGTATAGTTAGTGAGATGGAGATCTGAGCTCTAGATTCAGCCGTACAGTTCACGTTAGGTGACTCCGGCTGACAGATTACATGGCATTGATTTGACATTACCTGAGCACTTGCATTTTATTTCGAGGCTTTTGGCATGGCATATTTCTGAGCATGACTTATATATATGTATATCCTATTTTTCTGGGAAGTATACAGGTTTTACGACGAGGGGTTAGAATCTTGTTTATGAAATGGTTTTTTAAAAGCTTTGTTTTTACCCACTCACACTTTTTGTTTTGCACCCCTCCAGGCTCTAGTTGGCTAACACTTTTGGTGGCTCCCCAGAGGATTTCCCCAGCATATCTAACAGATTATCACCAGTGTAGGACCACCTTTGGGTGTGTTTTTGTAGTGTTATTTCTCCCGGACTGCATTAGGTCTTCGAGCTTTGAACTTTGTTTTTCACACTTACGCTTGCACATGTAAGCTGGTTTTTTTTTATTTATTCGTACTTTTATTATTATTTTATTAGCTTCCGCACTGTGCACATGGTTACGTCACTTCCACATGACGGCCAACATGCCCTGATCTCGATCGGGGTGTGTCACTCGGGCCAAAATATCATGTCATATATAAGTTTTTCTCCATATGACATGAAATTATTAAACCAAAACGCTACATCGCGGTAAGCTTGGTCCATAGAAATTGTTCTCCATGTATCTTAGGTTCGATAGAGTCACAACAGGAAGAAATGAACCCTTTCCCTAACATTGTTCCCTCTCTAAATCATGTCGATATTATGTTGTTATAAACTAATTCTACTAAAAATATACAAACTGATACTACTAAAAAAGTATACAAAATTGATTCTACATGTATTTGAAACTGATTATGCAAAAAATGCTTGAAAACGGGTTGAACTGATTATGCAAAAATGGTCGAGGACAGGTTGAACTGATTCTACAAAAACGGTCGATGGCGGATTGAACTGATTCTGCAAAAATGATCGATGACTGATAGAACTGATTCTGCAAAAATGGTCGAGGATGAGTTGAATTGATTCTAGTAATAAAGCATACAAACTAATTCTATTTATAGTTTCAAAATTGATTCTGCAGAAATAGTCAAGGATGGGTCGAGTTTATGGCACATATTAATTTTGTTTAAGTTGTGAGGGATGTGTTCTATTAAGGGCTTTAAGGCCTTAGGGGTATAGTTGGTATTTTAAAAAATTGTTTCCATGTTTTTGGACTAAGCTTTAGTTGTTTTTATGTTTTTGTCTCTCCTTAACATATTTAAAAACTAGTGCAATTCCTTGATATATAGGGAAAGTTTTTGTCTCTATATATAAAGCTCATTTTCATTTAACAACTTAAAAGGGCACAAATACAAATAAGAAAAAGAAAGATATACCAATTCAAAACCAAGTTTGAAGTCCAAAATACAAGAAGCTCTAACATCAAACCGTACACCGACACAAATGTCGTCGTTGCCACTATTGCTGTAAAAAAGAAACACCGTCATCGTTGAAACAAGTCAGAAGAAACAGAAAAAGTGATTATATTAAAATGGGGACATAGTCACGCATATAATCAGTCGACAAGTGGATACAATACTATTTAAGATCCCAAATCCGTCAAGCAATGAATCTCCAGCACACCAAGGAATGTCTAAGATAGCTAAGGAAGAGAGGGCGCGAGGTGGAAAGATCTGTAGCAAAGGGAAGTTTTGACATACAAGAGAGTGATTGAGCATGAGATTTGGGGCAAGATAAGAGTGCAAAATTAGATATGGTAGCAGGATGGTGAGTATGGGTGAGCGCAAGCCAGAGCTAGTTGAGGATGGAGGGTTCGTTCGAGTCTGTGACATCTTGTGCTGCCAAAGTGAGGAGATTGTCCGAGTCTGTAACATCTTGTGCAGCCAAAGTGAATTCGACTTCCTCTAGTGCTTGTGCTTTGATCGAAGTCTTGGGGCAGTAAATGGTTTCATGTTGTCCTAACTCAATGGCCCACTTGGTAACTCTGGATGATGCATCGGGGCTGTGCAAGATGGATCGTAGCAGGTACTCCGTCATGTAGATCACTCTGAACGGTTGGGAGTATTGTCGAAGCTTTATGGTCACAGTCACCAGTGCAAGTATGAATTTTTCCGTTTTCTTGGTATCCTGTCTCTGGTTCGAGAAGAGCTTTTGACATGTAGAACACAGGTTTCTGCTCCCTCAAGTCTTCTCGAATAAGAGTCGTGCTTACTGCGAAGTCTGGTACTGACAGGTATAGGTACAAATCTTTTCCATCTTCCAATTTTGATAGTAACGGGGGTTTGGATAGGTACTCTTTTAGCTTCGTAAAGGCATCTTCACACTTATCCGTCCAAAGCAGGCCTTTACTATTTTCTGTCGCCGTGAAGAATGGTTTGCACTGATCAGTGGATCTTGAGGAGAACCTATTGTGGGTCGAGTTTTTCAACAAAGGTGTCTCGACTGTGGGTCAAGTTTCAAAGTTCGAATCCTTTGCAAGATTCGTCTGGAATCTTATCTTTCCATGATGGAAACGTTTCCTCGAAGATGAAAGATGACTTGCAAGTAGTCAGAGGAAGTTGCATGAGTCATCAGGGAGGTCGGTGTTGCAACTCCAGCGCGAGCTGCATGCTCAAGCGCTGGATTTTAGGTCAAGACCTAACCTAAATTTTTCATGTTACAAGGCCCATCACAACTCCTCTTTTTTCTATGTTTTTTCTTTCCCTTCTTTTTTTTTTTTTTTCTTTTTTTTTTTTTTTTTTTTTTTTTTTTTTTTGTGGTTATCCACACATATTCAATTTACATAATTTACATAGTATACCACCACATAGTTTCACGGTCTAATGGTATTCCTCTTCACTTGTAAGTAAGAGGTCTTAGGTTTGATTCTCGCCAAAGTTGAATTTGAACCACATTATTGCTAGCCCATTGTGAGGCTTAGCCTACTCCCCTACCTCTTAGTGTAGATAATATTAGTTGTTAAAAAAAAAAATTTACATAATATACAATTTATGCTATGAATGAAAGAAAACACAAGTTAAGCAGAATCTATAATTCGTAACGTGAAGCCGGGCTCATGCATTATGTAATGGTTCATGCAATCAGGCTAAAAAAATATCGACAATCAAAACCCGTGTCTTAAAAGAACCTGGATTGCGATGATGAATATTGTGAAGGAATTTGTAGGAGTTCTTCCTTCAATTTTGGATTTCCATTTTCAGGGTGATGTATCATGTTCAACACAAAAAAAAAAAATAATAATAAAATAATAAAATAAAAAATATCAATAAAAGCATATGAACTCAATAAAATAAAAAAGTTTAATCATAATAATAATGATTGAATCGGAATGTCCCCTGATTAAGGATGGACAACTTCTTTTTAGTGCAACGTCAAAAGTGTGATGATAACATGTTTTGACCTATTTTAAGAATTTATGTGCGTTATTCTTCAGACCTTGTGCCTTTATTTATTGTAATAAGTAGGGGTGGATTTTTTTGCCAAATTGTCGTGCCAACCGAATTGCCAACCATGCCATACCAATTTTGTGACAATCGGTAATGGTACGGTATTGTACCGTACTGTACCGAAAATATAAATATAATATATAATTTATAGATTATATAATATATAATTATATTAACACATATTTATAATATTTCATTGCTTGATTTGTATAATGAGTTTAGGAGATTAAAAAATGGTTGCTTGATTTGTATAATGAGTATAGGATGGGTTCTTTTACTACAACTGGGGCTTCTTTGGAAGATGTGGAACTAAATGTGGAGTTCATAATTCAAGTTCATGGGGGTGATGAGAACAAAGTTGAAATGATGAAGGAGCTTATACAAGAAAGGAGGGAGCAACACCTTTTGGAGATATCCGATGAAGGTGATAAGTACTTCACCGCTTCTTATATTAGCATTGTTGTTGGTGGCTTTGATCTCTTGAGTAGGTAGAAATTAAACAAAAAAGAGTTCTCAATTCTTTCAGAAATAGCTAAGAATATCTTTGCAATCCTCAGTTCTACCGTTGCTAGTGAAAATGCATTTAGCCTAGGAAGGAAGTTTGTGAACCCTTTTAAGGCATCCTTGACTCCTAAAATGATAGAGGAACTAAAGTGTACTAATGATAGGCTTAACACAAGCTCAATCTTCTACAAGTTCAATGCCTCCTCCAAAAGCTTCAACATCTCAAACTTGAATAATTGATCAATGGATTTTACTTTTTGAAGTTTAGTTCCAATTTTCATTTGGTTTGAAACTTTAACTTCTATTTATTTTGGTTCGTAACTTCTATTTAGATTGTAAGCTTAATTTTCATCATGAATCTTGATGCTTCATTTGAATTATTTTGTGTGTGAATTCTAAATGATAATTAACAGATGAATTTAGGCTACAATGTATGAGATAAAGATACAAAAAAAATGTTTTGCCCTTGAATTGGGTTAAAAAAGAAAAATAGATTTTGTCCATAACAAAGTGGCAATTACCATTGTCATACCATGCTAACCGAACTATTTGGCAATACTAAACTTCAGTATACTGAAAGTTTGGTAAGACAATGGTAATAGATTTTGCTAAACCAAAAATTTGGTACGGTAATTGGTACGAGAGTTTTAGTACGGTAACCATACCGAACCCACCCTAACTATTGCTATAAAAATTAAAAAACACCGTCATCATTGAAACAAGTCAGAAGAAAAAGAACAAGTGAATATATAAAAATGGGGACATAGTCACGCACATAATCAGTCGACAAGTGGATACAATACGATTTAAGATCCCAAATCCATCAAGCAATGAATCTGCAGCACGCCAAGGAATGTCTAAGATAGCTAAGGAAGAGAGGGCCCGAGGTGAAGAGATCTGTAGCTAAGGGAAGTTTTGACATTCAAGAGAGTGATTGAGCATGAGATTTGGGGCAAGATAGGAGTGCAAAATTAGATATGATAGCAAGATGGTGAGTATGGGTGAGCGCAAGCCAGAGCTAGTTGGGGATTGAGGGTTCGTCCGAGTCTGTGACATCTTATGCTGCCAAAGTGAAGAGGTTGTCCGAGTCTGTAACATCTTGTGCAGCCGAAGTGAACTCGACTTCCTCTAGTGCTTATGCTTTATTGAAGTCTTGGGGCAGTAAATGGTTTCATGTTTTCCTAACTCAATAGCCCACTTGGTAACTCTGGATGATGCATCGGGGTTGTGCAAGATGGATTGTAGCAGGTACTCTGTCATGTAGATTACTCTGAACGATTGGAAGTATGGTTGAAGCTTTATGGCCAGTCACTAGTGCAAGGATGAATTTTTCCATTTTCTTGGTATCTTGCCTCTGGTTCGAGAAGAGCTTTTAACATGTAGTACACAGGTTTCTGCTCCCTCGAGTCTTCTCGAGTAAGAATCGTGCTTACTGCGCTGTCTGACACTGCCAGGTATAGGTACAAATCTTCTCCGCGGGGTTTGGATAGGTACTCTTTTAGGTTCGTAAAGGCATCTTCACACTCATTTGTCCGAAGCAGGCCTTTACTCTTTTCTATTGCGGTGAAGAATGGTTTGCACTTATCGATGGATCTTGAGAAGAACCTGCTGTGGGTCGAGTTTTTCGACAAAGGTGTCTCGACTGTGGGTCGAGTTTCAAAGTTGAATCTTTGCAAGATTCGTCTGGAATCTTATCTTTCCATGATGGAAACGTCTCCTCAAAGATGAAAGATGACTTGTAGGTCGTCAGAGGAAGTTGCATGAGTCATCAGGGAGCTCGGTGGCGCAGCTCCAGCGTGAGCTGCATGCTCAAGCGCTGGATCTTAATTCAAGACGTAGCCTAAAATTTTCATGTTGCAAGGCCCATCACAACTCCCTTTTTTTCTATGTTTTTTCTTTCCTTTTTTCTATGTTTATTCGCACATATTCAATTTACATAATTTACATAGTATACAACCATTTAGTTCCACGACCTAATGGTATTTCTTTTCCCTTATAAGTGAGATGTCTTAGGCTTGATTCTCGTCAAAATTGAATTTGAACCACATTATTGCTAACCTATTGTGAGGCTTAGCCTACTCGCCCCCTAGTGTAGATAATATTAGTTGTTAAAAAAATATTTACATAGTATACAATTTATGCTATGAATAAAAGAAAACACAACTTTAGCATAATCTATAATTCATAACGTGAAAAGTCGGGTTCATGCAATCAGGCTAAAAAAATATCAACAATCAAGACCCGTGTTTTAAAAGAACCTAGATTGAGATGATAAATATTGTGAAGGATTTGTAGGAGTTCTTCCTTCAATTTTGGATTTCCATTTTCAGAGTGTTGTATCCTGTTCAACACATACAAAAAAAAAAAAAAAAAAATTAATAGAAGCATATGAATTCAATAAAATAAAAAAGTATAATCGTAATAATAATGATTGAAACGGAATATCCCCTGATTAAATATGAACAACTTCTCTTTAGTGCAGTGTCAAAAGCGTGATAATAACGTGTTGTGACCTATTTTAAGAATTTGTGTGTTATTCTTCAGACTTTGTGCCTTTATTTAGTAATAACTAATAAGACGGAGATAAAACCTGCTTTCCAAGTAATACAAAGTGTAATAAGAAAGATCTTCTAGAACACAATTACATTATGTTAAATATAATTACGTTCACATTATTCACACCCCTTTTTTTATAAAAACAAAAAATTCGTGTTCGCATTATTCACACCTTCCACCGCACATCCCGTTTGGCTTAGGGAAATTTTATTTGAACTCATATAACTTCTTTTTACACCCAACTTACTCTCTACACCCATATTAGTTCTAATTAAAGAATAAATATCTCTTATAACCCAAATTTACTACCTAAACTACCTCTTAAACCCAATTCAATATGTAAATTCATTCTTAAAGAATCAATCTCTCTTTAAGCCTATTGTTTTATTTGTCATGGCAACCAATTGTTATAGATGGATTGATCAGTAGCATCAATTTGTTTTACAACTTTTTCAACGTTGCCAGTTTATAGTGCAAGGCTGCTAGGAAATGATATTTGCCAAGCTCTTAATAGAGTAGTCCAGGTAGTTAATCTGAATGTGATTCGCGAAATTGAGTGATGCATTTCTAATTCAAGATTAAACGGTTCAATAGCAGCTAGGCAAGCAGTTGAACTGGTGCTTTTGGAGTTTGAAACATGTAAAATTATGTGGACACCTTAATGATAGTAAATTTCAGTAGAATTTCTCATCACATTTTCTTGAAGGATCATGGTAGTAATTTTATTGGAGTGATATGTGTTGCTTTTACAAGTATACCTAGTTGAATTGGAAGTAGAACTTGTGATGATATGGCTTGTAATTATTGCTCTTGTGAGTTAACATGAAGCTAGAAAGGAAACAAAAGTAATTGGGTTTGATTATTGGGTGATGGTAGGGTTTTATGACTGCTCTTAGGATTTAAGTCAGAAGGAACATAGGATAAAGATTATGTGATAGTAGGGTTTGATTATTGAATGTGAGTTTATTTATAAATTTTAAATTTATTGTTAATTTTATTTTGTACTTAATGATAATTTTGCAATATAATAAAATAGAAAATTTAAATATAAAATTTAAGTTTGGTATAGAAAAAGATTATAAATGATCAAACAAAGTTTGTCCGACCATCAACGGTCAACCCGTCCATTTTCCCCATTTCGAAGACAACACAAAGTGTTTGTCATTACACTTCCACGTGTGGGATTACGAAAGCACCTACGTGTCAATCTAGTATCGCTCCACGTGTGGGCCCGCAAATCAACACATTCCACTCCTTTAGATGATAGCCAATTCTCTGCTTTGAGTCCCGTTTGCTCTGTGCTACTACTCGCTTTCTCTTCCGACGAAATCTCACCGTCACCACTGCATCTGCTTCTCAGCTTCTGCAAAAGAACTTCTCGGCCGATTCCCGGCAGACCCTTTTGCGGTCGTCGCAGATTTCGCTGCTTTCGCCGTCGATCAAGGTAGAGCCCGGTTTCGTCAACTTTCCGATTGAATCGTACAATGGCTAGCCAGTCCGAGAGTAAATCCATCCACGACTTCACTGTCAAGGTTGGCTTTTCACGAATTTTGATTATTTTCATTTTTCAATTGGGATTGGGGATTTTTGTTTGGTTAGAAGCTGGGTTTTTGCGTATCGTTCTCCATTAAATTTTGAAAATGAAAATGGTAGGGGATCAAATTTTTAAATTAAATTTTGTAAAATAAATAAAATAGATGTTGATGGGTAGATTATTACGGAAGTGTTGATTAACGTGCTTATATCATTTGGATGACGCGCATAATTTAGTTTGCAAATTTAGATATGAATTATACTAAGTATTGATTAACGTACTTATATCCTATAAGTGACACCGTTTGGTCTGCAAATTTGATTTAAAATTTTAGTTTCCTGACATTACCGTTTCGAAAATAGTGTTGTTAAAAAGAAAAACTGATGTCGGGAATGCTTGGGTTTTCCCCAGTTTGTTAGAATTTGGGTAGTTTATGATAATGTCCATGCTTTAATTTAAATTGCGTTTAATTTAGCAGGTTAGAATTTGGGTTTTAATTGTAAGGGGTGGATAGCCCTTGTCAGCCTTCCTTTTCAATCTAGTGCGTCCCGCGATCAAACCATCCCCACTCTCTCTCTTAGTGTAGTTTATTGTAGAATACGCTTTTAATAATAAAACCAAACAGAAAGGAATTTGAGTTCTAATTATCTTCCTTATAATTGAAATTTTAGTAGTTTTGGATTGACCCTTTGGAGCCAACCACTGTAGCTTATTTCAGTTTTGATCCCCAAAAATTGGTGGGTCCAATAATTGAATATATATAATGTGTCCGTTTACTCGCAGGATGCCAAGGGTAACGATGTTGATCTTAGCACCTACAAAGGGAAGGTCCTGATGATCGTCAACGTCGCATCGCAGTGGTACGCAATATCTTCTATTTTCTTTCGAGTTTTTACGTGCATTCCATACAAAAATACTAAAAGAAAGAAAATCTGATAAGGATGGTTATATTCTCATAAAATGGGATGCATTATCAGCCAACGTTGTTTGTCTTTGTCTGAAGTGTGAGCTTATTATAGTTTGCTATTTAATTTTGATGCAGTGGCTTGACTAATTCAAACTACACAGAGCTAGCTCAGTTGTATGAAAAATACAAAACTCAAGGTCTGCTTTTGTGAATCTTTTATTACGTATGCATGTTTGTACTTCACCCCATGGCTGTTTTCATAGAAACTCCCTATCGTTTGGTTGCCTTGTAGGCTTGTAGCTCACACTTGCTTCTGTTGCCTTGCAGGATTGGAAATCTTGGCATTCCCGTGCAATCAGTTTGGAGCTCAGGAGCCGGGGACAAATGATGAGATTGTAGAGTTTGCTTGCACTCGCTTTAAGGCCGAGTATCCCATCTTTGATAAGGTAAGAGTTTCTTAGGATGTCATTTCCAATATGAACAAACAGCGAAAGCGTCTTCTTTTCATGGAGTTGTGTTATTTTCTAGAGCTGGAGATTTACAAACAACCAATTTTAGGTGGATGTGAATGGTGAGAAAGCTGCTCCAATTTACAAGTACTTGAAGTCGAGCAAGGGTGGACTCTTTGGCGACAACATCAAGTGGAACTTCTCCAAGTTCCTGGTTGACAAAGAAGGGAAAGTCGTTGACCGTTATGCTCCTACAACTTCTCCTCTTAGCATCGAGGTAAGAAATCATACATTCATGACAATTGCATTGAACTGAAAAAGTGAATTAGGATAATGAAATTGCGGTTTGTTGTCTCCTTTTCGTTTTGCAGAAGGATGTAAAGAAACTGTTGGGGGTCGCATGAACAGGCAGCTCTCTATGAACAAATGAGAGGGAGTAAATTAGTTGAGGAATAAAAGGCACTTGCTGTAATAAGAATGCATCTCTTTGTATTGTTCAACATTTTGTAAGGGTTGCACTCTGTTGATGTTTCAAGGAAGTATAACTTAAAAAAAACAGTCGGAATTCAGACGAGTTGAGGGTCTGTGTTTTCAAGTTTTAGCTTCAAGATTTGAGGTTAGGCTAGTCAAATCAAGCACTATATATATATATATATATATATGTATGTCTTTAGAAAACCATGACGGTACAAAGGTAATTTTATTGATAACAAAAACGAAGTTACTCATAATACAAGAAAAAATGATAAAAAAAATATGAAAAAGAAGAGGGACATAAATCTTACCTTTCTAGAAACGAAAACAATAAGATACAAGAAAAGATGGGGGGCGTGAAATTTAACCCCTTTAATGGCAAACATAAAAGTTTAAACCTACAAAACAAGTTAAGAAACATCACAAGGTTGAGAGAAAAAAAAAAAGACAAAAAAAAGCGAGTCAAACATGTATGCTGATATGCAAATTAATTTAGCGATATCCAAGAAAGCAAGCACAGTCTGAAAACAAAGTAGCATGAGCTGCCAACGGAAGGGAATTATGGCATACCAAATTTGGCGAGGACAAGACAATCTTAGCAAAATTGTCTGCAACAACATTTCCTTCGCGATATATGTGAGAGACCTAGAAAGTCATATTCCGAATGCGGTCCAAACAAATAGACCATTGCGTACAAAAAGGCCAAGGAGGATCAAAATCAATCGATTGGAAAGCAGAAATAACAATAGAATAATCACTTTCCAACCAAAGACAATGCCAACCCCGCTAATATGCAAACTCTACACCAATCATAATTGCTAATAATTCTGCAAAGAAAGAGTTGCAATGGCCAATCCCTTGGCAGAAACCACCAAGAAATTGACCATGGCAATCCCTGAAAACTCCTCCACAAGTAGCAGGATCAGGATTTCCTATGGACAAACAATCTGTATTAAGTCTAATCCAAGGAACCAAGAAGAAGACCAAAGCACATGAAAAATTATTGGTGCCTTACAAGGGATAGGCTAGATCTCCAAAGAAGAAATGTTACGAGTGTCAAAACTATAAGAATAACCCGGAATAAACTTCCCACCATGAATGACCCCATAATTGATAGACATGCAAAGACGACGAAAATAGATTGGGCGACCCTTAAAAATAAACTTCTTTCGAGCGTTCCAAATAGCCTAAATAGTAGAAAGACCCGCAAAATCCCAGAGATTGTCCAACTGTTGGGAAAATGGCTTACGTACATAGGCATGCCAAAAACAACCAAAGAATCTAAAAAAGATAAAGAGGTATCGAATTGACATGCTTAACCACCTCCAAAGCTGCCTAGATATCCAACAATCAAAGACAAGATTACAATAGATTCCTCATATTAAGACATAAACAACAAATGGACGCTAAAGAAATACCACGTCGTTGAAGTGCACCTTCAGTAAGAAGTTTATCATGAAGAAGCTGCCAAGCCAAAATAGACGTCGAGGTGGGATAAAATGTCACTAAATAACCTTAGCCCAAGCACAATCACTATGTTTTTGTCGAATAACATGATAGGCAAAAGAAAAGGAAAATTTCCCAGTAGATGTAGGCTCCCAAATCAATTTTGTCATCCTTTATATTTAAAGGCAAAGGTAGACATAGAATCTACTGCACTACAAAAGGGAATAAATTTACAAAATAATCTGGCAAAGACCAACTTTGTGCTTCAATCACTTTTGAAGCCCTAGGAAGAATTGTAGGTGAAATGAACGAAGATAATGAAGGGCCATTAATCAAGTTATCCAACCATTTGTCGAACCAAAAGGAAACTGACTTCCCATCACCAATAACCCAACGACTATTATTATTCACAATAGGAAAAATAAGCTTCAACCCGTGCCACATAGAAGACCGTAAATAAGTATCTTGTTTTTTAACTCAACGTCCGTTGAAGTGCACTAAACCCTAATATACATGAACAACCTAGCATTGTTTAGGGAGCTTGGAGTTCCTCATATGTTTTCTATAGAAGTTTTCCCAAATCATGAATTAGAAAGTTTGGTCCAATAGACCCTCAGCAGTATTGTTGAGAAAGTCAACATGCTTAGATTAGAATCCAATCAACGTTAATTTGAGCAAATATGTTGGAATGATTACCTTCTCACTTAGTGTTAATTGTATCAATAGCCAGATATTAATTTCATGCTGTGTATCAATTGTATTATAGTAGGAATCAATCAAAGAAATTAAACCATATTAAATTTAATTAGTATCTTCCAGGATGCAGAATTTGCTTTAAGACAACAACCATGGACGAATCAATCAATATTGGAGCTACCCAAGTCAAACAAGGCAGACTACTAAATGGTTCACTATCTGAGTTTCCTATCTATAGTATACAGCTCATAGTTGGTCTGGTAGCTGAGAGCTTTAGCTTGACAAATAATTGAGACAGAGAAAAAAAAAAAAAAAAGAGAGAAAATAATGGCTAGTCTTAGCCCATCCCCTGGATCATTTTATGACTTCACTGTCAAGGTAAATCCTTTCTATCCTCAATTACTTTATGATTAATTTTCTTAATTTGTTGCAGATTGTTGGTTTATTTCTTTTTGCATAATATGAGCGATATAACTACTCTAGTCTAAATACATTAAGGGGGGAGGGGAAGAGGAGGAGGAGGAGGAGGAGGAGGGGGAGGGGGATGGTTTGAACGTCGAGACGTAGTTGATTAAAGTTGAATGGCCTAATCACCCGGTCAATTCACCCGGTAATGAACCACTTGCAAAGATCAGTAGTTTCTTGAGTAAAGTAATTATGTGGTTTGAACTTCGAGACGCAGTTGATTAAAGATGAACAGCCTAAGCACCAGGTCAATCCACCCGGTAATCTACCACTTGCAGAAGATCAGTAGTTTCTTGAATAAAGTGATTATGTTGAATGTATTCACAATCAAAACAATAAGCATATGGGAATTCGGTATTTATTTTTGGCATGTCTTGAGAATTTTCCTTCGCCTGTTCGGATGACAAGAAAAAAAATCATACCTGAAAGGTTAAAAGTTTAAACAAATATATATTGGGAACAGAAGAAATGTTATTTTGTATTGAACCTTTGTTGGAGATTCAGCTGAGAAATGTGATTTGTTTGTCTTGATCTTGTACTTCTTGTGATGGGGTTTTAATTTGTGTAAGTGCAGGATGTTAAGGGAAATGATGTCGATCTTAGCATTTACAAGGGAAAAGTTCTACTGGTCATCAATGTTGCTTCCAAATGGTATATACACCCCCTTGTTTTCATCCCTAGGCGTGTTTTTTTCATTTTATTCTTTGATTCATTGCTCTTTTTTCAATGATTTTCCCGGCAGTGGACTGACCAACTCAAATTACGATGAGCTGAATGAACTGTATCGAAAGTATAAAGATCAAGGTTTGCATTTTGAACTTGTATGGTTTTCTTACATGTTCTTGAGCTGATATCTATGTAGTTACTTCTCCTACAAGTTGAGTTCTGACTGCCCCTCTGTGATACATGCTAATCTGCTGCTTGTTCGAAAACTTTCGAATTAATATATTGCATATGCAATGATCGAATTTTTGTTAGAAAAACATGAATTCCCTCAAAAATTTTGTTGAAATTCTACCTTTTTCCATTACTTTTCACCTTTGTATGATATATTACGAGGTTGATACAGGCTTTGAGATTCTGGCATTTCCGTGCAACCAGTTTGGTGATCAGGAACCAGGAAGTAACAAAGAGATTGAAGATTTTGTCTGCACTCGGTTCAAATCGGAGTTTCCCATTTTTGACAAGGTAGATCCAGAAAAGTAGATTATGTTGTATGATTGTTTCTAATTTTCCATTAGCTCACGTTCGTAAAACGATGAAGAGCAGATGGTGGTTGAAGATCTTTGTGTCTACAAGTTTAAGTTCCAACTTTCAAGGATTTCAAAGTCGATACATTTAGGCTATTGAAACCTTAATAGCTGAAGTTTAAAAAAAAAAAAACCTATCTAATGAGTAATGAGTGCTCATTTTAATTCTATTTGAACTCTTGCAAATTAGAACTTTCACATGCGTTTTTCCCTACGGATATTTCAACTGCATCTGAGAGCTAGGATGGTATTGCACTGTTCTAAAAATCCCCGCCTAGGCGCTAGGCGACTGGCCACCATCCCGATTAATGTCTAGGCATTTGAAAATTAAGATAAGGCACCTAGACTTGATGAGGCACCTGCATAGGCCGTGTAGGCACCCACCTAGGCCGCCAGACCCGCCTAGGCATCCACTTAGGTTGCGACTCACTTAGATAGAAAATAGATAACTTTCATTTTGTATTTTTATTTTTTTTCAGTAAATTATAAAAGACTTGTTGAATGGTTAAATAAATACTCATTATATGTTTATTCCCCATGTTTTCATTATGTTCCAATACTTCATAATATATATGTCACTCTATTTTGTAGTTTATGATGAAATTATATATATTTTAAGTATAAACAGACACTTATTTACATGAAAAATAATATATTTACTTAAATCTGCCTAGTCCACCTAGGCGCCCACCTAGACCCTACCTAGCCGCCTAAGCGCTAGGCCCCAGCCCGCCGCCCAACTAGCACCTAGCGTCTTTAGAACCTTGTGGTATTGCAATAATGTTAGATCTTTCTTTCTGAATCCGCCCTTGTTCTTGTGTTAGATTGAAGTAAACGGAGATAATACTGCTCCAGTGTACAAGTTCTTGAAGGAAGGCATGTGGGGATTCTTTGGAGACGATATTCAGTGGAACTTTACCAAGTTTCTAGTTGACAAAGAAGGAGAAGCGTCTCACCGCTATTATCCAAGCACAACCCCCCTTAGCATCGAGGTCTGTTTCTCAAATTTAATCTTGTTATGCTGCCTCTGTTGTTTACTGTGATTGATCATCTCGATTCATCTATAGATTTGTCAAATTTTCTAGCCTTTTGACATACATTTTCCACAGCGTGACATCAAGACGCTGTTGGGAATCGCGTAAGTAGCTCAGATGTGAAGATTTCAACATATGCTTTCCTTTTGCGTACACTGGAATAAAAGTTCAAGCTTGCTTTGTGTATGTATATTATATCAGAAGGCTTGTTAAGGATGGAGGCATGTTGCTAATTAATAAAACATTAAGCAGTTGCAATCCCTGCTTGTTTCTTAAACTTGATTTCCTTGTGGGATGATGGAAAATGTTTTAATTGGCAGTCAGGATTCAATCATCTTTCCTAATCTGGATATGTTTGTTATTTTGATCACAGATTGATGTATAGGGAAAAGACTTAGCTGTCTCTTTTTCCACGAGATATATCTTTCATGTTAGCACTCATTGCGTGACCTCGCATCATGGTGAGTACAATAAAAACATTGAGGATATATATTTCTCAGTGGAGTGAGATTTTAGTTAAGGGATCATCTAAGTAACCTTATTTGAGGAACAACCTTGTAAAGCCAACTTCGCATTGTACTTAAGGATTCCACTGCATATCTTGTCTCTCTCAAAAACCATCTCTACCAAATCATCATAACTGGAAACAATATAACGGTTACCCTTGTAGAGCCAACTTCACATTGTTTTTCAACAATCCAACCATGTATTGTTGAAAAGTAACTCAGCTAGGGTTCTAGGAATATGAAGTCTGGGAAGAAACTTTTGAATATTTTTCATTATTTTCTTTACAATAGAACATAAGACTTATATAATACAAGGTGGCCTATTCTAGGAAGGAAATAGAATATAATTTACATTGATTTACATGGATCAAATTTGCTCCTATGATCAAGGAGAATCAATCAAGTATCCTAAACGATATTGTCTTCCAATACTTTCCCTCAAGGTGGAGTGTGAATGTCAAGAACACCCATCTTGCCAAGTAGAGAACGGAATGCTGATTGTCCAAGTGGCTTGGTGAATATATCGGCAAGTTGTTATCCAATAGGTACATAGGCTGTCGAAATAACCCTAGAATGTATTCGTTCACGAACAACGTGGCAGTCGATCTCTATGTGTTTGGTGCGTTCGTGAAAAACTGCATTGGCAGCTATGTGGAGTGCAGCTTGTTTGTCACATGTAACTTTGTCGGACCCTTGTGATCAATTTGCAGGTCAGCCAATAAGAACTTCATCCATGTAAACTCACATGTAGTGGAGGCCATGGCACGATACTCCGCTTTAGCTGAGGATCGCGAAACAGTAGATTGTTTCTTGGTTTTCCAAGATACTAGTGCACCTCCAAGGAATATACAATAGTCTGTGACAAATCTTCTCATAAGTAGACATCAAGCCCAGTCGGTGTCGCAATATCCTTTCAATGTTAAACTCCCCTTTAAGGGGAAAAAAGCCCTTGTCCAGGTGATCCCTTTAAGTATCATAGGAGATAATGAACTGCATCAAGATAAGGCTTTCTTGGTTGTTGCATAAATTGGTTGTGTATATGAACCGAGTATGAAATCTCCGGCCTAGTGATTGTGAGATAAATAAGTTTCCCAACAAGCCTCCTGTATTTCGAGGCAATGTGGAGAAGTTGCCCTTCCGTTGGAGATAACCTCAAGTTTTCTTTCATGGGGAACTTTGCAGGCTTTGCATCGAGTAAGCCGGCTTCATCAAGAATGTCAAGTGTGTATTTACGTTGTGAAATGGAGATTCCTTGAGAAGATCGAGCCATCTCCACACCAAGGAAATACTTCAACTGTCTAGGGTTCTTAATTCGAAAGTAGGATTGAAGAAATTGCTTGAGAACATGGATGGCACCCTCATCGTTGCCTTTTCCACTGCCATATACCAAGCTGGCTACCAGCAGTCAATGGCCGACTACTCCCTATTCACTAAGGTGCGTGGAAATTCGTTTACAATCGTCTTGATTTATGTTAACGACATGATTATCACATGGAACTAGCTGCGAGAGGCTTGCTTGAAGCCATAGAAGGACTTGTTAAGTCAGCATACATTATGCTCCCCCTGCCGACGAAGCCCAAGAGGCAGCTTCGTATAAACTTCCTCACAAAGATCACTGTGAATAAAGGCATTATGGACATCCATTTAATGTAAGGACTAATTACGAACAGATGCAACGGCTAATAGACAACAGACTGTGATGAGTTTGGCAAAAGGAGCAAAGGTTTCCTTGTAATCAATACCTTCGCATTATGTAAAACCTTTGGCAATGAGGCGAGCTTTATAACACTCGACGGTACCGTCAAAGTTGTATTTGATTTTGTATACCCATTTGCAACCAATGGCGTGACGACCAAGAAAGAGGGTAGTGAGAGTCCATGTGTTGTTTTGTTCAAGGGCCAGAAGTTTAGAGTCCATGGCAGCACGCCATTGAGGATCACTATTAGCCTGTGCAAATGTAGTTGGTTCGACAATAGTCAAAATAGCACAAGCAAAAGAGCGATGCGATGGTGAAAGGTGAGCATATGATACATAGTGAGATAAAGGATAACGAGTATTTGACATAGAGGAAGGAGTGGCGCTGGGAGCAAGAGATTGCACATGATATAAATGGTAGCCCTAGAACCTTACAAAAAGCTTAGGAGCGCGGCCAGAGTGTCGAGGGGCAAGTGGGTTAGGACGTGATGGAGAGGGTGGTGGAGATTTTAAGTGAGGTGCTATGAGAGAGTCAATGGTGGTCAGTGTGGGAGGAGAAGGTTCTGTCGGTGTAGGTAAATGGGGTTCTGGAGGAGATTGTGTGGTAGTAGGTTGTGTAGGATTAGGATGAGAAAGAGAGTCGGTGGGGATAGGTAAGACAAGTGTATAAGGTTGATGATCAGGAGGTTAAGTGAGGAAACGGAACGTGGTTTCACGGAATACCATGTCATGAGTGGAAGAAATTTTGTGTGTGGTGAGGTTATAAACGCGATATCCTTTTTGACCTAATGGGTACCCAACAAAAATACATTTTTGAGCACGTTAGTCAAATTTATGGTGAGGATGGAGGTTGGTAGCATAATATAAACAATCGAAAACCCGTAGGTGGGAAAAATCAGGAAGTTGGCGATGCAAAATCTCATAAGGAGTTTTGTGATCAAGGAGAGGTGTAGGTAAACGATTAATTAAATAACACGTTGTTTGTATGCTTTCCCCCAAAAAATTTGGTGGTAAATTGGCTTGAAACCGAAGTGCTCGACCAACATTTAGGAGATGACGGTGTTTCCGTTCAACAACCCCATTTTGTTGGGGTGTAGACGGACAAGAAGTCTAAAACATGATACCCTTGCTTTCAAAAAAAGAGCGTAAAGAGGTGAATTCACCACCATTATCAGCCCTAAGTGCTTTGATCATGCAATTAAATTGTGTTTGGACCCAAGCAATAAAGGAACATAACAACCCTTGTGTTTCTGACTTAAAACGCATAAGATGTATCCAAGTATAACGAGAATAATCATCAACAATCATTAAAAAATATCGAGCCCCTGAATAGGAATTGACTCGATGAGGTCCCCAAATATCACAATGTATCAAATCGAAATGAGTTTTAGAAGAAATAGAACTTGACGGAAAAGATAAACGAGTTTGTTTAGCAAGAGGGCAAACATCACATGAATGACTAGAATCAAACATTATTGTTGGAACTTGTTTGGTTAAAGCTTGCAGAGGACCGGCGGAAGGGTGCCTTAATCGTTGGTGACAGAGGATGGAGTTTGCGGCTAATGTGATGAGCAAGACGAGGGTTTTGTTCTGGTGCCAAGTAGTAGAGCCCATTATATCGCTTGCCCAGGCCAATCGTCCTCCTCATATCCATGTCCTGTATCACACAAAAATCAGGGAAGAAAATCACTATGCATCGTAATGCTTCAGTAAGTTTGCTAACAAATAATAAGTAAACTCGAAAGTTAGGCATGTGGAGCACTCCATCAAGTTTAATGTGAGGGGTAACTTGTATAGAACCGATCGAGTCTATTAAGGCATGTCCTCCATTCGGCAATTGAATAGAATCCAGCATGGATAATGATTTCTTGTCTAGCAAGTGAGGAGAAGGAGAGATGTGGTCTGTTTCCCCACTCTCAATGATCCAATATAAAGTTTTCTTTGGGGAGACTTCTGACAAGTTAGAGGAAGGTGTGAATGTACCTGTTGCATTTGCAAAATGTTGCAGATTACCAATAATGTTGCTCTTCTTGAGCATTTCCATAAGTTGATTATATTCTTCAGTGGTGAACTTTGGACCTTCACTAGACATCGTTTTGTGTCATGAGTCAGAGCCCTTGGTGGTCTCGATCTCCACTTTCACTTGGTTTGCCGCAGGTTTTCTTTTGTTTAGTGGCTTGACTGATTTGCCATGATACTTATGGCCAGACGGGAAACCATATAGGCAAAAGCATCGATCCACAGTGTGGTACTTTTTATCACAATATGAACATTGAAGGGTGTTTCCTTTCGGTGCAACAGGTTCCCTGTTATGGGTTACATTCATGGCATGTAGATTTATATTGTTACGATTCAGAGATACCTCTACTTGCTTCTCCTATTAGAGAACAAAGGAGTATGTCTTCCGAGTGTCTGGTAGTGGCTGCATCAATAGTATCTGTCCACGTACTACTGCATAAGAGTCGTTCAAACCCATTAGGAACTGCATCACCCTTTCTTTCTCATCCTGATCATTTACCTTCTTCAACCCCCCACAAGTGCAAGTCGAAGTTTCATTGTAGGATTCCAGTTCATCCCACAACGCTTTTAGTTTCGTGTGGTAGACCAAGATCGATTGTTGTTCCTGTTTGTGTTCAACGATCTCTCTCTTGATTTGATAAATGTGTGAGTCGTTTCCTTGTGAGAAACGATCTTGCAAGTTAGCCCAAACATCGGCTGCTGTCGTGTAATAAGAAACACTGCTCGCAATGTCATCGGGGACCTGAGAATCCAGGCAAGGACCATATCATTGCATCTTTGCCATGATGCGAATTGTTTGTCAGTCTCTGGTGAAGGGTCAATGGTGCCATCAACCATGCCAAGTTTATTCTTCGCGCTCAAGCTGATTCGCATAGCACGACTCTAGGTATTGTAGTTGTCTCCTTGAAGTGTTTTGGAGACCAAGATATTCCCAGGTTGATCTGAAGGATGTAGAGTAAATGGGTTTGAGACATCTGTGAATGTCTCTGTAAACTTTGGGTTTTGGGTGTCGATGGACGTCCTAGTGGGTTTTGTTGTTGGATCGCCCATGGTGGTTTAGGTGATGTTGTGTTTGTTAGGATTGCAAAAGTTGTGTGGGTATTCAAAGTCACCAGAAACGGTGCTCTGATACCATGTTGAAAAGCAACTCAGCTAGGGTTCTAGGAATATGAAGTCTGGGAAGAAACTTTTGAATATTTTTCATTATTTTCTTTACAATAGAACACAAGACTTATATAATACAAGGTAGCCTATTCTAGGAAGGAAATAGAATATAATTTACATTGATTTATGTGGATCAAATCTGTCCCTATGATCAAGGAGAATCAATCAAGTATCCTAAACGATATTGTCTTCCAATATGTATCTTGTCTTCCTCAAAGACCATCTCTACAAAAAGATCATCATATTTGGAAACCATATGACCGTTAGATTAAATTATAATCCTTTTAGTGTTTTTTCGAAGCAGCACATTCATTTATTTTCGTCATTAAAATGGATGCTGAGATGTGAAAGCTGAATAATTTCAAGCTTTGTATGATCAAGAGGGGAAATAAGTTCAAGCTTTGCTTTTGTGTACGTTTTATTGTATCATTGTGTTGCTTCAGGACTCATTACTATTGTAATGTGTGGTGCTAATTGCTAAAACATTAAGCAATTGCAGTACCTAGCCTGCTGTTTCACAGACTAAATAAAACCATTTCTACTTGTGTGATGATTTACAATGACCTTATTGGCAGTGAGGATTTATGATCTCTTCTGATCTAGATGTTGGTTATTTTTAGTATGTATTTTGTTCTTATTGTGAGGACTGAAGAATTGTTTGACGTTGAAAAGTCAAGAAATTTTGCAGAGGCTTATAAGGAGTTGGACCATTGTCCAATTAGATTTGGAGTAAAACCTTAAACGCCTGTTATTAACAAGATAATACCAATATTAGCATCTTCACACATGTTAACTTCCATGTCAATAAAGCTTTTCTTAAAAATAATTATATCATACTTTTAATAATCTCAATTACTAACATATTCTCTTAATTATCCATGTGGCATCACTTGACTTGTTTTGTGGAACCTACATGGGTATCACGTCAATCCACTAATAAATTTTAAGAAATTTTATTTGAACTCATTTAACCACTTTCTACATCCAACTTACTCTCTATATCCATATTATTTTTAATTAAAGAATAAATATTTTTTTAAACCCAAATTTATTACCTAAAGTACCCTACCAAACCCAATTAAAAAGTATATTTAACTTTACACCCATTATAAAATAAAATCTCAAAGAAACTCGAAAGTCAAAATTCTTTTGAGTCCCTTGTCTCCCCTCCCACCTTGAGCTCTTTAGAAACAGAGCTTTTTGTTTTACAAATTTCTCTCTGCAATTTGTTGCTGCATATTATTTGATTTTTTGATAAAGTTTCAAATTTCTACAAGAGCACAACATTATAGCATCCATGGCTGTTTTTCATTTATTTGTGTTTCGGTGTTTGTGTGTGTTTTTTTGCTGCAATTATTTAATTTTATTTGATGAAAGAAATTCATCTAACCTGCACTCACTAACATGCACTAACCCAAGCAATTTCTCAAAAGGAAAACAAATGTCAATCAGAACTGCAACAAATTTATAATATGAAGTTGAAGTGAAGAGTTTCGTATAGGAGGATAGGCTAGCACGAAAACAACTTTTGCTCTCTGATATGCCAAAGCCAAACAAATTACTAATACTTCTACTTTCCATAGAAAGGGTCTTACATATCAATACTTCCATTACGACTGTTGTAGAACGTTGACAGAAAAAAAATTTGAAACCCAAATACTCATCTTTCTATAGTCTAAGAAATATTGAAATCAGACGAACACAAATTTTCATAAATCGAGTTATACTTAGAATTCAAAACTTTAAAATTACCATCCATCGATAAAAAAAAAATTAAAAATATAATAAACTAAATTAAATTAAAAATATAAAAAAATAAAATAAAAACTTGTTTTTCTCCATAAAAGCTATTAGGGTTTTAGCCAGAATGAACACAGGATAAACAATGAGTGATGATTAGATTTAATTATAGTGTGTGGGTTTATTGATAAATTTTAATTTTATTATTAATTTCATTTTGTACTTGATAGTAATTATGCAATAGGGAAAAAAGGATAATTTATATTTAAAATTTAAGTTGGGTGTAGAAAGTGGTTGCATAGGTTTAAATAAAATTTCCCATAAATTTTTTATTGACAAGGATGGAGAGACAACATTGACAACCAAAATAATAGATGAGGACTAAATTGATGAGTTTGAAACATAAATGACCAAACTGACGAGATGGCAAAACATGAATGACTATTTGTGATAAAACCTTTTTAAATACTATGAACAAATTTAATATATCGAATAAATTAATTAAAATTAAGAGAGGAAAAAAACCCTAAAGCAGCATGCAAAACTAAACCACGTCCACCGTTGTAAAGGAAAAGAAAGGCGGAACAGCCATCGTTATTTCACCTCCACCGTCAAGAAAAGGGAACCACCACCCCACCCTGAATTTCACCTACATCATAATTTCAAGCACTAAAGAGCTGATTTCGTAGAAAGCATCAGTTAAATTCGAGTTGTAGGCCGGATTGTAGCTGATTCTGTGGCGGAGTTGATTTCCAACAGCCTCTTCTGTTGAGCGTCATTTCTCATTGGCTACATCCTCTATGGGAAACAAGGTTTCTGGCTGCTTTACAACAATGACTCAAGGCAAGATAAATTAAGCTTATTCTGTTCTTTTCTTCTTTAACCCTAATTTAGTTTTGTACAAAATAAACCCAAAATTGCTTGCTGGATTTTGCAATTTTTGTTCTCCCTTAATTTTGCTGCTTTTGTAGCTAGCACAGGTACCTGTGGTACTTCAGAGTTGGGACCGGATTGTAAAATGCCAAGCCAACCCGATGAGTACCCAGACGGAACAATTTACGAATACTCTGTCAAGGTAAGCAAGTCCTGTCTTCAATTAGTTTTTGCATTTCTCCTCTCTCTATTTAGCTGGTCAATATCACTTTGTTTGGACCCAATATCACGCCATTGACCCCATTCAATCGAGGCTGTTGAATGAATTCACGAGTTAATATGATTTTAATATTTTTCCTAGATATTACTATTGGATTATCATAGTAATTCTCTTGTAGAAATATTTTATGAGCTTGGAGATGAGGATGAAAACGAAAACTGTTGTTCAACAAGAAGATGGACTCAATGATATTCTTGTTAATTTTTTGGAGTCAGTACGACGTAGAGATGACCTTCATCTCTACACACAAATCAACGCTCTACGCTAACCCTCTCACTTTTGAGGAAAAAAAACACTAATTGCTTTACTGAAAGTCAGCACAAATACCGTTTGGTTAAACATATTTGGGTTGACAGATGACGAACAAGAACAATCTAGTTAGACAGCATTTCCAAAGGCAACCAGTGAAGGTGACATTTTTGCTAAACGACACTAGGGTTGCAGAATCAGTTTTATGTTAGGAGTCTTGACAGTGTGGTTAAACAGCAGCTTTTCCTAAGTTAAACTGATTATCTATCCTAAGTCTTTGCCTGTTAAGAGTCCTTGATTCTTAAACCTAACAAGGTGACTTCATTAGCTTTCTCGGCGAAGTAAAATGTTCCATGATTGGATATTTCCCAATGACATTCAAAGTTCATTCAAATAGTCGAACCACTTTCACCATAAAGACAATCATCTCTTTTGAGTATCTTTGTCCCTATAGTTTGGTACCGATTCGACGCACTTATATTTTCACAAATATAGTTGAAGTTGCTAAACCTAGTGCAGAAGATTGAATTTCATAGCAAAAGGCATAATTGCGTCTTTAGGTTCTAGAATCCAAGGCCAGGAGTGTTCCTTCCTTCACCTGATTAAGAAGTCAGGAGCATATTCCATCACACTCAAAAAGTATTTGCCCGGCCGAGCTGTATAGCAAATTGGCTTGCCTGCATCAGCAATCAATCACCAAAGAACGTAGTTAACTCTTAGTCACTCAGCCTGCAAGCCACGTCTATTCTCAAGAGATGGAATGGAAAATTTTGACTCGAGTTTTTTGAAATTATGTGTGACGAGTGGTAAATTTGTCACACAAAAAAACAATAATGCATGCTTTTCGAAATGATGGGAAAAGAATTCTCGAGGGAAGCCAAGGGTATGACTTCTAGTGTGTTTACCAAACATTGGTGTGATATCTCATACTCATTCCAGAGCTCCAATCTGCAAACCAAACGCCAAATGTTAATCTCCAAATTGTAAAACAATAATTTTGAAGAGATGAGATTATGTTGGATATATACTCCCCTTTTGGGATGTTTGATAATATTCCTCAAGTGTGGCTTGGGTGCCAAGACAAAAGTATAATTGAAGGGGAGAGAAAGAAACATTGACACAACATTGGAAAAACACAAAACATATGGCTCGTTTCTTTGTTGGGAATATGAACAAAAAATGTTGATTTGTATTTGATTAAATCCATGCTAGAAATTCAGTTTAGAAGTAGTATCTTTTTGTTCTTTGGTTTATAGTTCATCTGATAGTTAATAATTTATATGTTTGTGCAGGATGTTAAGGGAAAGGATGTCGATCTCAGCGTGTACAGGGGAAAGGTTGTGATGGTTGTTAATGTTGCTTCCCAATGGTATTCCTCATATTCGGCCCTTCTCGCATTTATTTGTTCTTAATTTAGGGAATTGTTATTAGCACTTCAAAAATCTCATTCTACACTCCTCACAAGTATATTTTTGTTTCTAATTATAGAAAGTTTGGAGTGTAAAATGAGATTTTTTGAGTGCCAATAACAATTCCCTTAATTTATTTCTTTTGTAAAAAGAAAATAAAAACTCTATAATCATTGTTGGTTTTCACTGATTTTGCAGTGGATTGACGGAGGAAAATTACACGGAGTTGAATCAACTATATCAAAAGTATAAAGATCAAGGTTTGCATTCTGTACTGTTTTGCAGCTTCAGCATATATTTCAACTCTTCTCTTTGGTTCGTTTTTTTTTGTATGATGTACCGGTGGTTGCGACACAGGCTTGGAGATTCTGGCATTTCCGTGTAACCAGTTTAACGCTCAGGAACCGGGAAGTAATGATCAGATTCAAGAGTTTGCCTGCACTCGTTTCAAAACAGCATTCCCAATTTTTAACAAGGTAGATTCAGAACTGAAACACTAGATTATGTCACGTCTGCATGCTTTCCAACAGCGTAAACTTACTAGAGCATTTAGGCAAGCCAGAAGATTATTCGACTATGCCTCATGCATGTATTGTCTTTGTAAAACGACGAAGAACTGCATTGTAACTATAATTGTTCTATATCAGCGGGTATTTATAACTCCCTTAGAACTTTTGCAGGTTAAGAATTTTAGATGTGTTTCTTGGTCGGTATTGTAATTATTTCAGACATTTTGTAAATTTACCACCTTTGTTCTCTGTGTTAGATTAAAGTAAACGGCTTTAATACTGCTCCGTTGTACAAGTTCTTGAAGTTAGGCAAATGGGGATTCTTCGAAGACGATATCCAGTGGAACTTTGCTAAGTTCCTTGTCAACAAGCAAGGAAAACCTGTCGGTCGTTATTACCCATCAACTTCCCCCCTTAGCCTTCAGGTGAAAACTTAGACGTCGAATTCGCAAATATGCTTATGTTATGCTGCTTCTGTTGTTTATTGCAGTGATCATCTGCAGGTTTTGTCAAGTACTCTAGTTGTGTGACATTGTTTTATTTTTGCAGCATGACATAAACAGGCTTTTGGAAGCCTCGTGAATTATGAATACTGTGCGATGCAAAGGCCTTAACCCGAGGGTGCATGCTCCCTGCCGGTTTCACTATTCGAACAAAACGATATCTGTTCTTTTTGGATGATTGACATTGGCCTAGTTGGGAGTCGGGATGTAATCATCTCTTCCGAACCATTGTTGACAATGACCTGTGTCTCAAAAACTCACTAGCTTTATCTAATTTACTTTAAATCTTGTAAAACACGGTATGTTAATTGGTTGTCAGGAGTGTAAAGATGCTAATCTCGTGGACATATACATTTGAAGTAAACTGCCCGTCTGGTGGCATTCGCGAAATAAAGGTCCGATGGATATGGTCACGCCACCACCGCCTAACTCACACCTGTTTGAGCAGACGGTGGATGAGCATTCCATGTGGTGTTTTGGATTGCACTATCGTGTTTTGGATTCACTGCGTTTTACGTTTTTCCGATCAATACAAGCGGTGTTGCCCCTAAAACACTCCCATAAGATCATAGTTTCATAGGAGTGGTAAACATCGTAATGGTTCCAAATTGTTACACACGGAACCACACATCAAGATACCAGACAAATCAATGAGATTAGCGGGATGCTTGCAAGTGATTATCGAAGGGGGCTATAATCACTTCTGAGGCCATAATCGCTTTTCCTCAGAACTGATGGCTCTTTTCATAATCACTTCCAAATGGGCCCTGAATGGCTCAGACAATGCTTCATCACCTAAGTGGCGAAACACAAGTTGCTCCGGAGACAGAAAAAATGAAAAAGAGACTCGTTCATCCATGCATATGCAGCATACAATTCTACAAATTGTCATTTTTGAATCGGTTACAAACTTCAAATGGACTTTTGATTCAAATAGGAAGTTTCCACCTAAAAGCCAAAAGAATTTCTTGCTACTGATGAGTATTTTAACCTCCACACTACTTGAAACTTCCTCAACGAGTGAATTATGTCACCCGAAACATCCCCTGGAGTTATGGATTTTGTTACAGATTATGTTAGCACAAACTTGTTTACCCACCAGTGGGTGAACAAGGGTCGGAGAGTTGCATCACAGATTCAGTTCATTTACAACACATATATACAAACCTGGCATGTGTCTGTTGCAGCTTATCTTCACCCTCGAGTCAAGTCAATACCGGTGTGGGCATTTCTCAAATCAACTTGCCGCGAGCCAGGCCATATGCCTGCTCCGGAGGGATTATAATTTTGAGTTGGTGGGGCACTGCTTGGTAGACCCAATTTCTCGCTATGCTGTGGCTCGGAATTCTCATCGCTATTGGGATCAGCCAGTTGCTTGTTCTTGGTCTTGGAGCCACCATATACGAAACTGCAAAGCACAACCTGCAACAACACATGAATCAGATCTCTCAATAGGTCTCCACATTCCTTCACTACAATTAGAACTGATAAAAAGTGCTTTTAAGATCGTCCATCGTCCGATGCTAGACAAAGATCACGTCACAACATGTGCGCATGTGCAGACAACCAGCAGGAAATAGGCATTAGCATTGAGCCTAGAAACTTTGAACAAATTACTGAGCAGTAAATAAAATACCTGCACTGGAGTCGCTGCAATCAGCACTGCCACAGCACCACCAATGACATGACCATTAGGATTAGAAAGGGAAACGCTTATTCCCCCTGTTCGATTGCGAGGTCCACCATCCTCTGCAACTAAGTAAGAACCTGACAAGCATAATATCTGGAACCGACCCTGCAGAGCCACATAAACAACCGAGTTATAAGGGAGGAATGAGCTAATTATTGCAAAAAATTGGACTTGCAAAAGTAAGTGCATTTTTATGAGCAATGATTCACTGTTTCAGCATTAAATACTATGACAGACAATCCACTTGATAAAATCAAGGCACGTTTCCGGGAAGAATATATAAACCTGAGCTGCTCCAGAATGGAACAAAAGAAAGAGAAATGTTGCTTCTTGGAGACAGAAGTAGGCATTCAAGCTTAGTTAACCTGGATAGTATCTGAGATTCTGAACTAATTACTGTCGAACAGAGTCCGCTAACAGTTAACCCCACTCCTAATGGCATTCTCTCTTAGTAATGCATTAACCAGTCCACTTTAATTATGTTAGGTTTGGCCACTGAGAAGGGTTGGCAACTGCCTAACCGATAATCACCATAAGCATCTCTGATTCTAACATTCCAATTATCTGGAGATCTCACTGAGACTTGCAGCTGTTATAGCCACCATCAACCCATAAATCTTCAAACAGCCAATGCGCTGTCACATGGCAACATCTACAATTCCCAAGACCCTTTGAGTTATTTTCTTACCATTTTCCACACGTACATTCCCTGCCTCCTACCGCCCCCGCCCCCCTCCTCTTCTCTTTTTCATTTGTCTCCTTTTCATTCTATTTTTTCATTAGTTGTAATTATATTGGTGGCCCGAAGGCCGTGTTGGCACACTGTATACCAACTGCTTTTCTCCCCATATGTATTTGATAAGTACTAATTACTGCGCTAATTTCCCTTTCCCATCAGCTATTTGAACCAAACAAAGTGCTCAAACTATTAAAGAAAATGAAATATACTCAAATTATAACCAATCACAAACTTACACAAAGAGCGGACAGCTCTTTGCAATTGTAAACGTTACAATGCTCAACAACTAAATTAGAGTTGCAACTTAAGGTATTTACAAGAAATGATTTAAACAAATGGAAGAAAATTTGCAGCTTCCTATCCTAGTTTTGGAATAGAAATTCTCAGTAAAACTGAGATCTGGTCCAACCCACAAGGAAAAGGAACTAAAATGGAGTTATTTCTTCTGCTCCATATGTTTTTCCTACGGAAATAATTTTTGCACTAATTTCTCATCAGGAACTAAAAATGCTCAAATTATTACAGAAAATGAGATGTGTTATGCATATAACCAACCACAAACTTGCACAATGAGCCAGGACAGCTCTTCGCAATCATAAACGTTACAACACTTCACTAACTGAACTAATTTACAACTTTAGTATTTGCAAGAAATGTTTTTATAAAATGAAAAAACATGCAGCATATCCCACTCTTGTAATTATCCATAATTTAGATATAGTCCAACATAAAAGGAAAAGCATCTAAAATGGAATTCTTTCTTAGGCACAATATGAGCAAAATTAGAGATAAAATTGAGTTAACCTCATATGTGACACTGACACCAGTAGATGCAGGCTCACGTAGAGTTACTGAAGACACTGCACCATTTCCTGACAAGATGCATAGCGCCCTTGGTCTCTGTTGTGCAAACAACAATAATTTTGCTGCAATGTCCTATAGAAAAACAATAAGGAAAAGTTGAACAGGGGCAGGAGCTCATGTGCATTTAAGCAATAAATCAACACATAATTATCATCCAAAAGCAAGTTAAACAATGACATTAAGACTTTCATCAAGAACCAAATGCTAAAGAAACCATTAAGGAAACAGTAGACAGACAAGTGTTGCATTCATATAGAGTAGCCTTACTTACGTGTGTTTTTGCAATTGTATGTACTATGTATCTCAACTTTCTGGAATCCTAGTGATACGGCCATTCCATTTAGGCAACAAATGAACACATAATTATCATCCAAAAGCAAGTTCAAGACACTGTACATGTTATAAACTTCTAATAATTCCTACCGTGCTTTAACATAATAACAGGTAAAGCATTACGCAAAATTTTAATAGTGTAATTCTTATTCCCCTATAGATTCATGATCCAGAAACATTCACTGCAATATTCGAAAAACTATTTGGTTCAGAAGCTTCTAGTTAGCTATCTGAAGCAAGCGTACTACGGGCTGGTAAGAATGATCAGTGCCCATTTCTAGTATTCATCTGTTTTACTTTCCTTATGCATGAACTTAAGAGCTTATGCAGAATTGAAACCATAATTAAATAAAGACAACAAACAATGACAACCTCCTATGTCTTCACAAAGGGACTGTTGAACACAACATATTGGAGCAACTCCATTGTAGATCACAAAATGTTTGTGACATCAATTCTTAGTATCTTACTAATACGAGCGGCGTATGGCATACCTCTCCAGCTCCAATGGTGATAACATGGGGTGCAAAAGCTAATCCAGCTGAAGTGTTCATCCAATCCCCTACGAAAACAGTTTAAAAAGTCCAAGACATAGTAAGAATAAGCCACCTTTATACTTCATGTGAGAAATAGAAAAACTTGAACTGGAAAATTACAAACATCTAAGCACTAACTATCGTAAAAAATAGGTGTAGCGTACATAAAACAACCATAACATTAGAATCTATGACTGTTACTTCTGCGTGCATCTCTGCTTCTGAACTCCTATACATGTTTAGATGTTTGTGCTAAAAATTTCTTAGTGAGCACCTCAAGGACATTACTAGTAATTTACAAAATGCAGGAAGTTTAGTAACATTAGCAGAATTGGCATGAATTAACCACCATTTATAGAAATCAAATGAACGAAGTTGATAAGAAAATGCTAACAATAATCGGCCACTACATGCTAGCCAACTAAATTTAGAAAAACTGATCAAATTAGAACCATAAGCAAACAAAAGTAAGGCATAAAAAAAGGATATTAGAAATTGCACAGAGATTTACCAAGAGTAGCCAACTGTTGCTTCCTACCACTCCCAGGTGGCCTCCCTCTACTACGTTTCGGGGTCGGACTGGTTGAACCCGGTGTAGGAGTAGGTGTTGCAGACATGGGAGACAACCCCAGAGAAACCGGCCCATCGGGGCCATACTTCCGGGGCCTCCCTCTTTTCTTCTTTACAGGCTGAGCTGAAGGCACTCCGGGAGCGACATTCATGGTACTGCCACGATGTTGAAAATTGGGTCTTGAAGGCTCTACTGAGAATGTTGATCCCGCAGAGCTGACCCTCACATTGGATTGAGGTTGCATGAGTGTGTTTGAGATGGGCCTGAACCCAGGTGGAGCATGATGAAGTCCGCCGCCGCCGCCGCCAGTAGCCTGTGATCCAGGCATAGACCCACCAACCCCTCCTCCCCTATGGATGTAGTATGAAGCTGACCCACCAGACAATCCCATTGCTTCCCTCCCATCCATGCATTTACTAAGAGATTTGTCACCAAAAAACTCACTTTTTTGTCACCTAAAGATTGTTTCTACAAACCCTCTTGGTCAATTCTTCAGAAAACAGAAAATTGGAACAAAATGGGGGAAAAAGTCAAAACATTATTTTCAAAAACCAAAAAAAAAAAGAGGGAGATAAATCCCCTTTAACCCTAAATCTTCAAAATACAGAAACAGAGTGAGCTTATAAAAAAAAAAAAAAAAAAAGGTTTTGCTTGAAGTTTCGGAAAATCTAAAAAACCCTATAAAGCTCTGACCTTTACCCACAGAAACAAGTAGCCAAGTGACTGCAGAGCTTGAACAATACGACCCCTACAGACCCATCACAGAAAATGCCCAGCAAAAACCAAAATGTAGAAAATCAGGAGCTCAGGGAGCTACAGAGAAGTAAGAATAACAACCTGGCAGCTCTTGAGCCACTGCCTCAGACACAGCAACAGAACAAAACCCCAGATTTCAAATCTAGGGTTTTGACAGGAAAATGCAGGAGGTGGAAAAGGGGGAAAAAGGAGGGAGGAAAAGACAAAGGGAAGACCGGAAGGGGGGGTTGGGGTGGAAAAAATGAAATGAAAATTTGAGGTTTTGAATTAAAGTTGCGAGTGAGAGAGAGAGAGAGAGAGAGAGAGAGAGAGAGAGAGAGAGAGAGAGAACTTTTTCCTTTTTCTTTAGTCTGATCTGAGGCCTGAGGGGAGTTGTGGTGTGTCTGTGACTATTAGATAGGAAAGGCCTAATGCTATTGGACAACAGTGTGGAGCCTACCAAACTACCAACCAGGATGTCCTCATCAGATTGCCCTTGCTTAGGGCACAGAGCCCTCCAGGGCCCCCAGTCCCCACATTCCTCTCCACTTTCCCTCCCTCGCCTCTCTCTCGTTTCCCTCTTTAATGACCCCTTTGGTGTGGGCATCTTTTGCTGGGTTAGGTTCAACAGATTGTTAATCTGATGTAAACAGTGCTAGGAGACGAAAAGTAATACTTTACTAATTGGAATGGGTTAGAATTTGGTCATGGGCCGGTCTCAAATGGGAGACAGAACGGGAGTTTACTTCTTTTTCCGAGCCACTAATACGTCGTCATGATTTTTTCGAACTAGTATTACGATATCGAATGTGAAGAGTTTAAAATATAGCATTGTTATAGAGATTTAATGGCATTGTTTTAGTGATTTAAGACGCCACAATGACAATAAATCTATTAAGTATAAATGTAGGAAAAGATGTTTTCCTTCAATGTTATTGGTGTAAAAATATCGAGACAAATGGAGCAATAGCAAAGTCGTATGGATTAAAAACAAATTAATTAGTAATTAACGTGGTCAATAAGGTGTTCATTACTGGTCTAAAACTAAAAAATAAGAACATGTGTTTCAAACTTGACTATACAAGTGGGAGTAAAAGTCATGTGACCCACATGACACCCACCTTTGTTTTGGTATTTTGTACCCGAATTTACACTCTCTAGTCTAATTGAATCTAGTGGTCCAAATAAAGGTGAAAATGATATTATGTTAAATTACACCCATGATTTAAGTCATACGAAACTTTTTTTGGTCCAAATGAAGATGATGGAATGGACACAATCAAGGCTAGTCAATGTAAACTATCACCGATTAGGAAGATTTCCGTTGATTGACGTGATCACGAGACAAGGTATCTAGATTTAACGGAAACCTATAAATACAAGCTTTAAGGAAAAGAAAATGATCCCTAATTAAACACACAAACTTATCATTTTATTCTCTTCAATTCCTCTCTAGGAGCAGCGCAATGTAATCCATAGTCTATCGCTTTTCAATTTCCTTTCAATACAAGTTTTTAATTTACTTTATGTTATTAATTAATTTACTTTGTGCAAGTTAACTGCAGTTGTCTTTTTTATTTTTTATTTTTTACACATTTTACTTTCCGTCTTGCTTTTGCAATTTTATTTAATTTCAAAGAACTTTTATTTTTACGCACTCGCTCTTCATTTAATTTACTTTCTCACAAGTACATTAATTTTAATTTCATTTATTCTAAATTCTTTTTACTTTTTCGCTCAATCCTTACCTTCACCATTTAACATTATTTTGGTTGTTGCTTCAAAGCCTTGTCTTCGAGGTAAAAAACCGTTCAATCATTTAATTAGAAGTCAAATCTAAGGTGCAAACGCAATTCACACTCACATTTTTTCTACATCAGGCAATTTAGTTCACGTGGCAACACACTCACGCATCTAGACAAAGAAAAGACTAAATCCTTAAAAAAAATACAAAAGGGAAACAGTTTTGGCATGCCCAGTGGCATACTGTATATAAGCAGCCAATATGGATTGTAATATTCATATCGGTGGATAAACTGCGGTGAGTATGGGTTTAGTGGCCAATACATACGAAATGAACAATATGGTTTTAGTGGCCAAAATGACTCGGGCAGCCAATATGCCTCTAATGACATTATTGTAACACTCTGTTTGGATGAGACAATTTAAGATTACTAAAGAATTTTAAACTAACGGAAATTGAAATGAAGAAATTTTATTTTCTAGAATTTGTGAATTTTCTTGTTTGGTTAGCCTAAAATAACAACGAAATTTGTTATTTTTAAACTTTCACTCATGAAAATTCAAAAATAATACCTATTTACATGAAACTTAAGCTTGTGAATTTTCTTCTTCGATTGTAATAGTCAATTTGTTTACAGTGGTCAATATGACCAAAATAATTCAACCAACATAACTAATGGTTCGGATTATGAATTTGGCGAAACAATTTACTCAAACTAGGAGTGCTATCCTAAGGTCCTCTTTTTGAGGACCTGTGAAGGCCTCTTTTATATAAGTATAGGATTAATCTAACGGTACAAAAATTGATGAATTTATATAATCTTGTTACACCTAAACAAAATCAAAACACGCTAAAAAATAAAATAAAAAATGGGTTCACGTTCAAATTTTTGACAGCTATAGGTTGAAGGAGAGCAGTGTGAATTCCGATTTCATAATGTCCTCAGAAAATTAAAATTCTCTTTGAAGCTACGAAAATGTATTTCCTTTATAGTTGTATTGATTTCAATTTCTCCCAATTTTTCCGTCCCCATTGTCGAAAAAAGTAGAATCACGTTGATGTTTATCGTAGAATGGAATTAATTGAGTACCATTCTTTTAATTAGGTCTCATAGTAACCCAGAAATGCTTCCTAATTGAGCACCATTCGATTTTATATTTCTTTGTGGTTGTGGTTCAACCTCAACCCCATTCTTCTTTTTTTTTTTTTTTTTTGCTTCACTTTTAATTTTAATTGCAAATTGTTGTATGATGGAGGAACAATCTTACTAGGGACGATCTTGAACCGCCAGCAACGATCTTCAAGGGTGGGAGCAGAGCGGTAGAAAGGGAGGGTTGGGACGACGTCCTTGACGAAATATTTCTATGAGATCGAACTGGTTACATTTTTGCTCATCTCTCTCAGGAAACAGGAATGAAGGATGAGTTTGAACCCTATTTTTATTTTTTAGCATGTTTTGATTTTATTTAGGTGTAACAGGATTATATAAACTCATCAGTTTTTCTACCATTAGATTAATTTTATGGCTCATATAAAAGAGGTCCTCACAGGTCCTAGAAAAAAGAGGACCTTGAGAGAGCATCTATTACTCAAACATGCAACGAAGGCTGTTCTCCATCTCCTTCACGAAGGGAAAAGGAAGGGGAGAGAGGTGGCCCGAGAGTAAATTGACATAAAGCATATGGAGGAGTCGGCCTTTGAATTTGTTACTCAAGTCGACAACGTTACTGAAACCCCCACTTCCATTGATTGAGGAAAATGCAAATACCGTACAAGATGAAAGTCAGCAAATAGCCTAGTTCGACGACCAAATTACGTCAAAATACTGACGAAATGTGAAGTTTTAAAACCACTACCATATGTCAAAGTTGGTCGATCAACCAGACTTGGGGGGCATGAAAAAAGGGCCAAAATAATGACCAAAAGTTATATCGGCCATGGGTTTAGGGTTTGGCTGAGAGAAGAGTGAGGCTGAATTATTCGATAGGGAGATGCACCACCGGTGGCCGAAGGATTACAAGCTTTGGTTGGTTTAGTTTTCAATACAATTTGAGTGGTCTTCATGCAGAGTTTTGGCCCGCTTATTGAAGTGGCATGATTCTTTTGCCAATTGATGGTTGATCGCTATCTAATCTGATAATTCAATGCTAAAAATAAAAAATAAAAAATTGAAATGTCATATGAATTTATACTTTTTTTTTTCTTCAATTTGTCATATAAAGTAAATTTTAACTCATTCATTATATCAATTTTTTGAAATCATCCATTTGTCATCTCTTCCTAATTCTCCTAAGTTTTTCATTCAAAATAAGTCATGTGCTTCTTGTTTTTATATTTTTGTATTTATAGTTATACGAAGATATATTTACACTAAGGTAGGGTATATTGGTTTTGGACTTGTGGGATCCTTTTTCATAAGTTCTCTAGTTTTATTTGGTACGAACAAAAAAAAAATTTGGCTAGTAAAAAAAAATGAATGAAAATTGTTGGCTATAGTGATAGGATTTTTAGTACATGCACAAAACAGATTAAAATCACACAAAATACTTGCAAGAGAATAGGTAGTTGTAATATAATATAAACGGTTATAGCAAGGTCGTTCTCCACAGGGATATTTACAAACAATTTATATTTAGTCTAAATCTTAATTCATTACTTAAAACAAAGTTTTAGAAAATATGGTGATTTTATGACCTAGCTTAACGAAACTGATTTTAATTAAAAAGATTAGAAAAATCTGCAATATTAAAGAAAGGGAAAGAAAATAATTTTTGAAAATTAAGTTGTAAAAGCACTAGAGTTCCACCGTCACCTTAACAATCCTATGTAATTTATCAATTACCTATGAATTAGACATGCAACTTTGAAGGTTAGGTTTTCCTAATGTATATTCTACTTGGACCTCCAACCTAGAATGTATATCAAACATGCAATTCGGATCACATGTAAACATAAAAGACTTATTAAGCTTTATTAAAACTCTTTGAAAAATCATGCAACCATTAAGACGTGGGGTTCGCCTTAAGTGAAATTACAATTATTAACCACAAGAAGTCATAACCAATTTCAAGAAACCTTCTGACAAAATTGCATCAAATTACTTTTATAAAGATCCTAATGGTAGCTAAGCATTAAGATGATAGTTTAAACATAGGGATTAATAATTCAAAGTATGTATGCATAATATCATAAGCAATTAAATAAAAACTACATATTCATTCTAATTTCATGGCCTTACCCTAGCAAAAGAAAGTTAATTACAGATATTCATAATTAAAATCAAAAGGAATTTTATTGAAATAGAAAAAGAGTTAAAACACCTTGAAAGTAAAAGTCTCATAATCTTCAAAAGCTCTAGCCAAATTACTCTCTCCAAAGTTGTACAAAGAAGACGACTAGGGCTAGCCAAAAGGCCTTATTTATGCTACTACAATTGAAATCATTCCTAGAAAATGTCTTAGAATAAAACTAGGAAACAAAATAAATAAAGAGAAACTAGGAAACAATCTCCTAGTCAAACATGGAGAATATGCCATCAAACTGATCAGCCACGTTTTTAACTCAAAAAAGCTCCAAAACAGGCCCAAGATAGCTTATTTTAAAGACATTATGAACATATCTCCATGAGGGTCCGAA
Source organism: Pyrus communis (assembly GCF_963583255.1). Taxonomy (NCBI): domain Eukaryota; kingdom Viridiplantae; phylum Streptophyta; class Magnoliopsida; order Rosales; family Rosaceae; genus Pyrus; species Pyrus communis. The sequence goes on from NC_084815.1 coordinate 14,358,946, forward strand.
CCCAAAAGAGACATTCTTGGACGCCAAAAAATCCAAATAAGCCCAAAAACGTCACTTTGGCAGCATTGCACGCTGCTCATTCATTTCATCGCCATAAATAATCCATTTGGTAGAAAAATCTGAAACGTTGATACGAACTAGTTGAGAGACTCACAAACATCCTCCAATTGAAATCACTCCAAAATTCATCTATTTGATCACTTTTTCTCAAGAGGAAGTTGAAAGTCCTACATTGAAAATATAATTCAAAGTATCAAAATTTCACCAAAATAATTACCAAAACATACCAAGAATAAGGGAAAATATATAATATGAAATCAAATCATCATAGAGATTATTTGAGCAACACATGCATATATTAACAATTAAAAAAAAGTATGAACTCAAAACAAATCTAAGTTCCATAAAAATTCAAGGCCTAGTGGATGGTGAACCAAGACTCCTTCGATAAATGAAAGAAGAAAGTTTGAACTTTACCCTTGAAGCATCCTTGTTTTTACAAGGCAACCACCCAAGTGGAGGGCCTTCAAGTCCTCTCCTTGCTCCTTGGATCTTTATTTCTTCATTGCTTCTTTGCTCCTTGAGAATTTGATGAAAGGATTCTTCAAGCAGCAAAGAGATGGCACCTCTAAGTCCACACACCATGGATGTGATGTGAAGACAAGATGGATAAACTAGGATAAGTTTTGATGCTAATAAAACTTTATCTAGTTGACTAGATAAAGAGAGAGAGGGAGAGTTTGTGTGCCTCCAAACTTTCTCTCCAAGGAACCCTAATGAGTTTTTGCCTATAAGGTCACTTTTACACACACAAGTGAATGACATAAGTGAAATTGAGGCCAATCCTCATGTATAGCCAGCTACCCTAGTGTGGGTGGGCTTGTGTCTCATTTTGTTTAAGTTGTCATACAAAGTTTAATGGACCTTATGGATCAAAGCCCATTGGGCCTAGAAAACCCGAAACTCATTTGAAGCCTAGTACAAACCTTTCTTATGATAAATAAATAATTAATTAATTTTAACCATACACAATTAAACTATTTAATTGCTTATATCCATCCCAGTTACATATCTTTCATCTCACCCTAACACAGTGTACGATCCATTAGGTTCCAATTAATGAGGCAGTGGATGGTTGTGACTCTTACTAACAATTGTGAATTAAAACTTACTTTCAATCTCCCTATGACGAAGATTTATGATTACTAATATTCAAGGTTTTCACAAACCATGAGTGACACCTGATAGTATGCCATGACTACCCAAACTAAATAGAAGTGGTTGAAGAACTTATTCAGTTACAACTACAATGCAGTACAGTGCTTCTCTAATTCAATACTCCTAACCACATTGTTTAGTTGATAAACTGTTTGGTTGATAGTTTATCTCATGTCTACTATCCAATACGATACTTTTGTATATGATTCTAGTGAATATGATTTGGAACATTGTTCCTAAGTCATATTCATATGACTTGGCCGAGGACTCTCTAACCATATCTTAGAGTATTCTTCTTCCACTATGGAAGGTTAGAGGTCCCTTGTTGTACACTTACATGACTCTACGGATAAATTAATGACCCCAACAATGCTAGGAACATGCCCAAGATGAGGCATGTACTTTGTTACATTGTCAAATGATGAAAGGCATACCCAAAAGGCATATGTGGTGTCTCAAGTCAAATAACTACTTGTTTCTATGTATGTATGTATAAGAGTGTGTGTGTGTGTGTGTATGTTAATGTATGTATATGTATATATTATGCATATGTATATGTACTTTAGTCTTAGCACATGACATTATTTTGCTTCACTTGCTAATTATTCGAAATGCCGTCAAATTTGAGCATTGGTCGTTGACGCACTCCTTTAGTTAATTTATAAACTGACATGACATTATGATGAGTTTTTCAATCTGCCACACCTCGCGGGCATAAACTTTTGTGAAAATCGAACATGGAGGTAATTGAGAAACAGTTTCTAAACCGCCAATGTTTTGCACTCGAAAAGGCATCTACGCAACTTAAGACACACGGATGAAGATAGTCCGAGATCAAGTTCCACAACTTTACACCGGATATCAGTGCAAATCCAAGCATCCACACCAGAAGCATCCTTGATTCCGCCCTGGTAAAGAGAACATTTTTCCATCTGCGTGACAAAACGTTGCAGCTCTCTTACAACAAACCTCAGCCCTCCATTTCTGTAGATTAAAAACCAGCGGATGTGATGAGTTGATATGCGCAATACGCAGCTCATGCCTGAAAAATATAATGTGGTACAGTGGTACCGGTCTGTTTGTCAATAGGACTGGAGTGCTTTGTGGGTTTGTTTGTTATGCAAGAAAAGAGTTGCCGAGAAAATCGACCGGGAACAAACTCTGGAAAAATTCTCCCCTAAATGATTTAAACGGAAAGCTTGAGAACTTAACTATGTCATGTCAGTACTAACTATAATCCTAGTTTTGAACATTACAGTACAAAGTCCAGAAGGACAAAATTGGAGTCATCGTCATCGGTTGAGACTCGAGTGTATTTATCTTCACCAAAATTTTCATTTGTGATAATTTTGATCCAGCTCCAATAGCTCAGGAAAGTACTAAGTTTGCTTACCAGTCAGGTCAACGATCTTAGAACCTTACCAATTCAATTCTTCTATGATAGGTGATCCGCAGAGTATATCTTGAGTGCAGTCGTAACGTAATCGCTCTGTCATGAACAAGTAAGAAACAGCTATATCCATTCAGAGACACTTTACTGAGTGACGTCAGACTTCAGCTCTCTGTTCACATAATCCAAGTATCCCTGACAAATATGGAAATATAAATTGATGTTAGCACCCAAGACTCTGAAACCTGATTGAGATGAATGCTCTTTGTATTGTCTACTTGAAACAACCAAAGAATCAGTTCTCGTTTGATAACCACCATTTCACATGATTGAGATATGCGGAAAGTACATATGGGAGAAAGGATAGACGAAGAAAGTTGGTGGGAGAGAAGAAATAAAGAATAATGAACGAAAATGAAATCTTGAGAGGGAAAACAACTCACAGTAGCTTTTGGTTTTTAGTTTTCATTTTGTGTACATTTCTTCTACATCTATTATAAATTTCCCCATATCTCAAGCACAAATAGTGAAAAATTAAAAACTAAAAACAAGGGTCATCAAACGGGTCCCTTACAATATTTATTCAGTTTTATCTAGCACAATCCGACACCTTTTATTGGATTCTATGTAACGGAAGAAAACATACAACACTACCTGGAGTATACCGACAGCAGCAAACTTGTCCATAATTGTCTTGGACTGAACTGGAGGCAGATTCAAAGGCTTCAACAGTAGTTCCACATTCTGTTTGCGGTAAAATAAAATCTGAGATTCTAGATCGCTTACAAAATAAGGATACTTGTTGTGTAATTTGTAATAATAGCCTAACTCTTAAGTGTAGGCTGCTCTTCTGCCGGCAAACAAAGTACAAGCAAGATCTTTAACATTTGAAACAAAAAAACTGCAAAACCTAACGGATAGTAAATTAACACTAGACACATCCAAGTTAGCAGCAGTGCCCATATGATGAATGAATAGTGTGTCAGAAGCATCATGTCACAAGACTAAATAATTTTCCCACACTATACGCACTAACCTTTGATGTAAATCCCTCGTCCCAATATGTATACTTTAAGCCTTCCAGTTTTCTTGTCTTAGAGAGGTCGTCAATGAAAAGCTTCACTTGGACAGCCTAAACAAAGACAAGAAAATCATGATAAAAAAATGAGAGAGTCCCCACATAGACAACTCAAGCTAAGAATACACACATCAGGAGTCCCTTTTTGTCTGTCGAACGGGTATCCAACAATGAAGCCCACCAGAGAAAGCTCAGAAATCTGCATACAGAAACAGAAGGAGTTATGAATCTGACCCGGGAACTAACATGGACCAAGGTTTCAAACAGTCTCACATCACTGATGTAATATCACGTATGATTTGTACTCATGCTTGGTTACATGCCTGTTACGCCTAGAAATCTAATGATATTGAATACTTGGGTATGACCAGGAGAAACCAAAGTTCCTAAACTCATGAGAAGTTCAGAACCAATCACGAAGAAAAACTAAATGCATATAGATATCATTGAGGCAGCACCTAATGTTGCATTAGCATGATTTCTAGACTTCACTCTGAAAATTACTTATGTTTAAAACGTATAAGATTACGATAATGTCTTTGGCCACATATTGCTATAGAAATGTGTATAACACGGATACAGATGAAAACAATGAGAGGCATTTGGCCAATTATCTGACAAGAACAAAACTATTAACATCTTGTATGAGCCCTAGCCCTATCGTATCGTAACCAATGTTGGGGGGTGATGTCTAAACTTCACCTCATATCAGAGAAACGCTGAAGTTTAGGCTAAAATCGACATATATCGTCGATATTACTGACACATCTGTTAAAATAGTGTAGAAACTCATATTTCGTTCAAACCAATGTTTGACAACATACCCAAAGTTTCATTTTAAATTTCCAGAATTTAACAGTGCCAGAACATCTGTAACTTCAATTTCTAGAATTTAACTTGTAAATGGCCCTTCAATTAACATAAACAAGTAAATAAAATCAGGAAATGAACAAAAAACAAAAAAAAACTCACCAAACTCTGAAAATCGGCAGCCATCAAACCAATATTTGATTTCTTCCTCAACAGAACACTGCGGCGCATCAAATATTAAGAGACCCAAACTCATATGTGAACCATAATTTGAAGATTTACAGGAGGAAATTATTCCAGTACCTCAAGGGCGACGCAATCTTGTTATGAAGATCCGAAACGGCTACGCCGACGTACTTGTCGCCGACGTCCAAACCCAGCAACCGCCCGCGTTCCAGAGCATTGGCCTTGACCAGATCCTGGAACAAGTTCAGCGGCTTCACGTACCTCATCTATATATTTGATGAACTCACTTACGGATTTGTCCAACACTTACGGCGTCGACTGATTAGCGAGGGAGCGCCAGAGTTTATGTTTTTTTTTTTTTTTTTTTTTTTCCCACAAACGATATTACGAGGAGAGTTTTAGTTAGGGTTTAAATTCGTTTTCAACCAGAACTTAACTTTAAATTTTTCGCTTATAAAATAAATGAACAGGAATACAACTAGATCTTACTGATTGGCTATATTTGCTTAACTTCGTCGCACTTTGGAACTTGTGAAAAGGACAAGTTAAATGGGTCGGACCGGGTTGAATGATAGTCTGCCTGCATTAGGCTGGCCCAGCCCGTTAAATTTTTGGTGCTTTTGCAAAAAGTTACCTGTTATAATAGCCCGTTTACTATTTCAACCCGTTTTCAAAACTTCTACAATTTTTTTTTCTTCTAAATTTGTAAATGAGAAATCTTAAATTTGATTTTTGCTAAATGCAAATTTAAATCACATTACCACTAAACGATTGGGAGATTAATCCATCATCTTACCTTAGTATAGTTAATATCGTTTGTTCACGAAAAAAGACAAAGAAAAGAAAGAGAACCTTTGGCAATGGGATGGGTCGGATCGGGGATGCCAATGCGGTTTAAAAGTAAATTGAAGGTATTTAAAATTATTATCAATTCGAGTTATGTTTAACGAGATGGAGTGAAATTGGGAGTAATCTTCGGTGAAAGTCACTAAAAAATAGAGTTATACTGGCACACATCAAATAGACGTAATACCACACCACCAGAGTAACCGAAGTGATTCTCACACCCTTTTTAGCCTCTTACAGATTACGATTTAATCCTAATTGTTGAATTTATTTAATTCAATAGCCATAAACAAATAGGAAAACATGAGATGCTAAAAAACGTGTGAAAATCACTTCCCTTCGGGTAACAGGGGCTGCTTTACTCCATACAACTGAAAAGTTGCATTTATAACTTCAGAAATATTTCCAGGACGAACCAAAAAAAGGGGAAAACTCATCATATAGCTCAAGTATTTAAAATTTAGGACCATCTACGTGAGCTGAAATCAGGGTAATCAATTGAATAAATTAAATCATGACCTACAACCAATTTTCTTTTTAATGTTTCACCCTTCCAAATGAGAAAACACAGAGAGACTATCAAGCTTGGCACGTCGTTTAGCCGCCCTTCTGAAAGGTTTCCGATTTCGCCACCATAAACGTTCTATCCCGCTAGAACACCTATAAACATTGTTGGGCTCTGTAATTGCAAGAATCTTTTGTGCTAGATTGGACTCCGCCTTCTTTGGGTTCGTCCTGCACTTTGCATGCGTAGGAGAGGGCGTTTTGGGCTCTACAGATTTCGCATCACTACATCTGTCGAAGCATGCATTTTGGGAGAACCAGTTATTGGACACGCATGGTATAGGAGACAATAAATTTAGAGGAGACAAGACTGACCTCTCTTGATCCACTGCGGGTTCACAACACTCTTCTCCTAGAGGCTGACATGCAGGGCATATGTAAACCTTCGGTGTGGAACGTAATTTAATGCAATCAAAGTGATACCACTCATTACATTGGTCACACGCAATCATTGCTCGTTGATCATACGGCTTTCGGCAAATGCAATAAAGCATACTCCGAGCTTTCAACAACTGAAACAAGTATGCATTTTTTAATTTAGGGGGTCAGATCAGCATAGTTTATTAACAAAAGGCCACAGCACATAATTAAGACGAAACCCTCCTCTGTACCTTAAGTTCCCTCTCTAGACGAACAGGCAAATTTTCACCCTCCGAAACAAGTTCAAAAACTTTATCCAAGGGGAGAGCCCCAGAATCGGCAGCAACCTGTGCACAAAAGGCAAATAAGAGAGGAGAGGAGAGAGAAAGAGAGAAGATAGGAGAAAGAGAGGACAGAAAAGTGCTCCTAACCTTCTTAGCAGTATCTGCCCACTGCAAACCAATAATCCTCACTTCGGTAAGTTTCTGCCGATAATAATCCGCAGGCAGAATGTTCAAGGCAGCTCCCTAAACATTGAAGAAAAGATAAATAAATGCATGAACATTCACTACAGAAAAAATAGACGATATTCTTTCCTGCTAAATTGCTTTACTTGATAAAGGTTAGCTATTTTGGACAATCAAGAGTGACCTCACACCAGAACATTTGTTTTTGCCTTAAAAGTTGAAGTTCAATGTATTAAATGCTTTTTCTTTCATTTCTTTAGTTTCTAAAAGCAAAAAAACTGTAGCCACCATTTCTCAGTATCCAGTACTCGTGCACAAGCAAAGAAATTTCTCGATTTAATAACCAACTGTTGGAAAATGTTTTCCATGCCACCGTTTGGTCGAAAAAAACCACAAAGGACAGAGAAATTGTTGCATGAGAAATCCATCTTAAGAACATAGAACGCGCTTCAAATTCATTTAATATCAGCAGGACATACCTCTTTTAACTGCTGCTGAACCTGTTGGATTGTGGGCTTTTGTGAACCCTCCAATAACCTATTGACTCTGACTTTCCATGAGTATCTTGATAAAGCCAACATAAGGTTGATATCACCTTCATGATCATGTACACCCTGCATTTCTCTGGCCTGTATAACAAAAACAATTTCAATCACGAAGATGTACCAAGCCTATATCAAGGTCATTCCCATCGACAGAATATACCAAGATTGGTTATTCTCCATTTTTCTTTTCAATTTCTGGAAGACTAGTTTTCTAACAACATAACTAGCAAATTCCAACCCAAAGGCATTTATGCTAGATGACAAAGCCAATGGGTCCATCATATTTAAAATAAAATAAAATAGTTCAACACTACAGCAAAACGCTCCTTAAGATACCTTTAAAGCTGTTGTTAGTTTTTCAACGAGCACACTGAGATCCTTATCAGAATAAGCTAATGCAAAATCCACTAATTCTGTCAAGCGAGATTTGCATGCTTGAGCTTGCTTCAAAACTTCTTTCAGTACATCTCTTTCTTTAATACTGTAAATCCAAAACAATGTTAATAATTTCAATAACTTTAAGAACAAAGTATGAATAAACAAGTAACTTAAAAGAGTGCACTTCATTACCAAACACAGAAGTCTTCTTCACCGGATAAATGTTCAATAATTTTTTGAAGTTCTGGACGCATCCCACCAAATTTCTATACCATATAAATAGGATATTAAAATAGATATCAAACATACAGCCTTCCTTACAGAATATACTAGACAAATTAAATACATACCAGAGTACTGAGCCCACTTGGAGAAGAAGTTCCAGATACCAGATATCGGCAACATGGGCATTCATATTCTGCATGTTTTCCACCTACCATGGAAGACCCTAGACACCTCAAATGGTAGCTGTTCAAGAAGATATCAAGTTATAACCTATAACAGAGGGGAAAATTTACAGGAATTGTGTTTCTTGCTTGAAATTCTTCATAGTAAAAACATGTGATTGAAGTGCAAAAATAAGATTGAAATAGCAACCTATTGTGAAACAATTAAGTACTAATAATAACACGTAAGGGTGAAGGACCTGCAAAAATTTACAATAGCAATAAATAACTTACCAGTCCTTGCATGAAGAACAAGTAAGAAATTCCTGATCCAGAGAACCACTGGAGCAGCAAGCAAAAGAACTACTCTCTTTCAAGCCATGTGGTTTCTCATATATGTGTATACATCTCTTTAGAGTCTGTCCTATCTGTGAATCAATAACAACGATTCAAGTCCCTAGGGAAAACATAACAATTAGATGTAATAAATTACAGTTTTAGCTGAAAACCTTTTCTAAACTGCCAAGCAATGAATTATCATCTCCAACTACTATCCTGAAAATATCCATGCACTGTTGTTTCCAACTCTCAACCCTTTCAACTTCAGATACAATCAAATCTAGTTCTGTGCAACTGAAAGCAGCAGAAACTCCAAGTTCCTGAGTGCAATTGAATCATATTAGGCATGTTTTCAGGAATTTAAGTACATAATCGAATGTAATTTAACAATCAATATAATTGACAAGAGAAAGCAGGCAAAAGTTATACAACATTGACCAAGCCAAAGTGTTGTACTCTTCAACAATCATAGAAGTCATCAGTTATAATCAAACATCACCTATGCTGATCTATTAACATTATAAATACAAGTGAAGACATTTACTTAAAGGTGAACTGCAAGGGAACAAAGATGAACTTTGTCATGTCAAAAGCACTAAAGCATGTATAAGCGCACAATCTGACGTCATACCTTTAGCTGTAATGTTAGAGACCAAGATCGTTCTCCTGGCCTTAGGCTGAAAAGTTGATGCACTTGCTCAAGCCAGGACCTACAATACATTTACAATTACTTATTATAAATCATACTGGTAATGCAAGAGAGGTCAATACAAATTGAAAACCCAGAAGCCAAAAGTTTTTTTTGTTTTTGTTTTTTGTTATCCAGCTTGTTGCATGCTTGGGCCCAAATTGTTTTCCTTTCCCTCAAGATCAAAAGGGAAAAGGTACAATAAATCAGACCGCCCAAAGAGATCATAATATGATATTAGCAGAAAACAAGCCACTGGATCATGCAGCATCCCCGAAATTCTAGTATACAAGTTTTAAGGACCAGTTCATTCCAAAAATTCTTTCCTTCAACTTGATAACTAAACATCAAAACATTGCTTAATACAATAAAATCATGACAGAAATTTTATTTCTAGTAGAAGCAGAACCAACATAATATTACCAAATAATATGTACACAAATTTGGGAATAAGTACTTTTTTTTCTAAAGAAATAATTTTGCAGTGACAACAGTATTTGAAAAACACTTTTCTCAAACACTCAGATTATTAGCCTCATTTTCATATTCTGCAACAGCCTGGACTTGTAGCATGCATACCAAGTCCTTGAAACTTTTTCTAACTCCTCCCACAAATATATCAAGTGATGCACTTCAGTTTAAAAAGTGAAAGTAAAACAATGGACAGGTCAAAAGACACTGCAAGCTCACTTGTGTTTCTGAATAGCACATTCAAGTTGATCAACCATCAATGGGAAGGAGACACTGATACTCTGCAAAAGATGATGATACAGTTTAGTATGGCAAGTATAAAAATATCCATGTATAGAATTGATTTGAAATATTATCAGAAAATAAAAACACCTGAGATTTAGAAAGAACTTCTTCAGCTTCACTTAAAGTGCATCTTTTAGAATTGCATGATGCAGAAATAACCTTTGCAGCATGCTCAAGCCATTTCAGCCCTTCAACCAACGAGCCCCACAATGCACTAGGGGCAAATGTACCACATAAATTTTCTGCAGCACTCGCCAAATTTTCAACATCCTACAACAGAAATGACAAGTCTCCATAAAATTGCCAACAGAAAGGCATTGTATAGAAAGTAAAAAGAATCATAGAGTGTTAAAACAAGGCACATGAAAACCAAGCAAGACCAAGATAGCATCCTCATCATTCCACCACTAGCACCAAGGTAGCTTAACAATCACAGGGACACTTTTTTAAGTTGGTCTATATAATACTCATTTACTCTTGCTTAGCAACTTGAGCCTTGCATTCATTTTGATTGTGGTGGGTTGAGACTTGGGATTGTCATTTCATTTAGGGCCAATATTTACTCTTCCTAATTCCTTTTCTCTTTCTCAGCTCTCTAGTCTATGTCCTCGCCATCTCTCCCTTCTCTTTGATTGAAAAAAATGAACAATAAAAGACAAAAAAGAAAAAACAAAACTTCTGTGAAAAACAGGCTTCTAGTTGTACGGAAAACTAGGAGTCCTGGATGCAATGGACAAACATTGATACACTTTTTATGATGTGTCGGACAAACATTGATACATTCCTTGTGCTGTGCCTGTCCATCATATTTCTCTATCATGTATATATTGCATTAATTGGTACAAGAGCTGGTCGCTACTCCACCGCTAAATGCATTTTCTCATCCTAATAAAATAACTAGAGGAGATGCTCTACACCTGCAAACATTTTCAGATTAAGAACTATAAATTTCAAGCACTTCAAAGATTTAGCAATTGTCCTTTCAACTTGAAGGCGAAAAGTTAGTACCAGGAAGCATGGAGGATCAAGTCATGGGAATATTAACGATTCTAGTGATAACTCTGCCAGCAGTCATAACTGGATTTGGTAGGAAATGCAAGGGGAAAACGGATATACTACCACAACTAAAACTTAAGCATCATGTTGTACAATCACTATTGCAAGCTCATATGAAGTTGAACACAACCGCAACATAAAATTTGATTACTATTGGAGTATGAAGTATCACCTCAAGGGGAGGAACTCCAATGCTGAAAGAAAGAGCCTTCTTACACCATTGCAGCACAGAACAAGCCTCCTTAAGTTTCACAAGCTCACCAAAGTCAAAAGAAAGAGATAAACCAGTGCTTCCCATGGATTTGATTCTTGCAATTAGATGTTCAATCTTAGAAAGAAGACCATCTCTTGTTCCATCATCAATGATCCTAATATCAAATAGGCACCTTGTATCTTGCAGTAGACAGCAAGCGTCATTCTCCCATTCCTTACAGTTCATCAAAACAGTCTCAAGCATCCTTATTTCTTTCAAAGAAACCTTCAGAGGCTTTGACTCAGAAACTAATTCCTGCAACATTAAACCATATTGTCATCTAGGTCTTTCAATTTTTAGCAAAGAAAACAAACAGGAGACATTTGAGAACCTTCAAGGTGTCGACATTCAGCAAAGGACTTGAAACAGATACCAAAGGAGAAGTCATTAAAAATGGCTTTGACCTACTCAACCAGATCTTAGCCTTTGATAGTGCATCCTTGACATCATGGAGAGAAGATAAATGCACATGTATGTCTTCCGAACTCCTAAAACATTCAAATCAATTATTAGAACCAGCAAAGGAACTTATCCACGAACACCCATATGGTTAAAAAAATGTAAAGCATGTTGAAGACCTGATAACATCCTCAAAGTCAGATATCTGAGCCTCGTGTGCAAGGATATATTTCGCTCTTTCCTCCCATAGCATGGCAACAGCTAACACTTCAGACATATCAACGAATAACTTCTCCCCCTCAACATGTAACCTGCAAGAGAAACACCAAATGACCAAGGGTAAATGCAAATATAATCCAGAGTCTTTAGTTCAAACTTGTAACAGGCATTAAGGTTAAAAAACATACATTCTTGCCTCCATCATCACTTCTTGAATGAAGTCCAGAGACAATTTAGTATCTCGCATCTGCACATATTCCAAGTAAATTATATGCATTTGGGTGTCTAATTAGGATTCAAGCACAAAAAACAAGTGAAACAACATAGGAGCAGGCCAGAAGAAGGGGGAGGGATGGATACCCAGTGGGTCAGCTTAGGCCCACTTAACTTCTTGTGTACACACTGCAATTTTGCAACATGGCATGCACAAAAACTCACAGACACAAATCCAGTGGGCCTAAGCTAATCCCATTGGGTACCCACAACCATCTATAGAGGGAGGAAGGGAAGGAGACAAATTACATACTAATAGTAACTTACCCTCAGCGCCTTTTCCCTGCACTGAGCCTTCTTCAACTCAAACTCTACGATAGACAACTGATCAACTGATAAAAAAACCAAACCCAATGTTAGCAACATGAGAGACCTATTTCCATTATACAAGTACTGAAAAAGTCAACATATTCCAGAACCTTTAATCTTCAAAGATGCTCCATCTGTTAATATGAGCATTAACTCATTAACTACATTATTTTGATCCTCCCTTTCGTGAATGTTCACAAGAACAGCATTAAGACGAGAAATCCAAGAAACTGTATCAATGTGGTACTGCTTCAGAAGCTTCAGCTCTGGTGTGTTAACAGTAAAACCATCCAATTGTTTCAGAAGCGCCTCAACATCCTACAGAAGCCATGTATTCATAAGTACAAGTACTTTAAATCATGCAAATCATTTGGGTAGCCTATTAACCATATCACTAACCTCAAGGCTAATAGGACCTTTCAAAATTTCACCACATCGAGCACGCCATGATTCAGCCGTCCTTAATAGATCTGAAAGCCTATCCATGTCTGGGAGTTCAACTTGGAGCTCTGAAATCTGTTTATTAGATTCAATTTTAAGATCCCAACCACCAAAAACAAATTGTTAAGTCACAACTCACAACCTAAAAGATTTAAACAAAACACAAAGTTTGGCAACAGAACAGCATGCCAGCCATTATTACCTCTGAATTCAAATTGTAAACAACATCAATCCCAATTGCTGCAGTACGTGTCTCTGAGATACATTTTCTTATGCCTTCCATCAAGACCTGCCCCGATAATGAAGCCAGATTATAAACATTAACTTGCCATATACCAAGAATACGTTATAGCTCGAATTATTGTTAACTCAGGTTTTAGTAGAATTTGAATCCAAATAAAGTAAACTACCTCTGCAGATGAAATTTTTTGTAGTAAATTTTCACTTTCTTTCACATAGACTGGAAGCTCACAGGCTCTGGAATACAACAATTTCAACTCCGATATCTGGAGGGACAATTGTAAACAAATGTTAATCATTATGAACGAAGTCAAATGAGATCACACTGTAATTGATAGTGCTATTTGTAGACATCGAAAAGAGACAATGCCTATTTTCTTCATGTATATGCGTGACCAGAGAAAAGGTGAATTTCTTGAGCTTCGCTCTGGCCCTGGCCTTTTTCTTCACATTAGTATCTTTAGAACACTGTTAGATAAACTCATGAGAAAATAGACTTAAGAGAAATAGAGAAAAACCTTTAGGCATGATGACATAGCAGATTCAATTTCCTGTATCAACATTTTTGCCTTTTCTGCATAACCCTGTATCACATAATCACACACCTGGTAAGATTCTTAGTTGGCAAGCCAAGGATAAGCACAAACTAACAATTGCAACCACTCAGAAAACTGTAACCTTCAAATTATGATGCCCAGTCTCGTAACAGGGCACCACATCAAAACTCAGCAACTCATTGATATAATCCAAGTGAACTTTCTCGATATTGTTTCCACTGCGAGATGACCAAGTTTCAAGTTTAGATAGACAATCTCTTACACCTTCAGCCCATTTCTGAAATCTGATCAAATTCTTGGTTGTTTCCCGCACCTATATTTCAATGTGAAAGTAGATGAGCATAATGTCTGTTAGGTAAAATTTCAGAACGTAACAGAAGATAAAAAGCAGTTAAAACTCACAGGATTCATCTCTGAGCCAGCCCAAAGAAACTGTTCAGCTTCTTTTAATAAAGACACATACTCGTCTCTTGAAAATGGATTCTGAGAAATCTTGCACGAGCGCAAAAGCCATTGTTCTGCAAGTTGAGCAAAAGTGGCATGGCCCCCTTTGACCTACATGCATTGCATGGCCTCAGAAGCACTCTTAAAAAATCCACATACTAATACATCACATAGTAGGCACCACATTTGTTGAGTAAGTCGGTTAATGTTAAAAATCATTAGAAAGAAAAATAGATTAACATTAAAAACCCAATCCAAAGCATGATAGTCAACCTAACATTATCAGTCAAGATAAAAAAATCCTACCTTTTTTGTCAAAGCCGTTGGTTCATCAGTGCATGAGATTTGCCTTCTTATAGTCCTACTTTGTGTTGTCTCCTCAAAACCATGTTTATCCATTTCAAGGACCAATTCATGCAACTCTGCCAGAGAATAACGATATAAAAGACGGAGTCTTCTGGATTTGCATTCGCAAAGGTGTTCCCAATGCTGCACAAAAGGCAAAGTATTTTTGTGAGAATAAAGCATATGGGTTGAACAGTCAGACTTCCAAGTTCCTAGTCCAACCAAGTTCATAACTTGATTTTACACAGTAAATAGTTATCATTATAATTTAGTTAGTACGTGAGAATTCTTAGCAAGGTAAGGATAAGAAACAAAGTTATCAACTCTGGGTGAAAGAGATCAGGTAATTAATATCACCTATCAAACCCCTAATGAAAACAGAAAAAAAACAGTCGGGTTTTATCATCTAAACTAAAAATTTCCAATCAAGTAATCTGCATTCTGACTCAATACCCCCAAACATTGAAAAAAATCTACTTACAAATATTATCCATATCTTTGTTAGGATGCTAAAAGATTAAAGGACCAGAATCATGTACAATAGTATGTATAATATACTTGAAAATTTTATTTTACTCTTTTGTCCTCAATCAATCTATTCCACCTCATGATGTTCACTCCACCCTTAATTACCAAACAGTGTTACTAAAGGTTGAATAGATAATATCTAGGTGATTGGTCATTGCATCACCTCCATCAACTTAAAATAATTGGGAAAAAAAATCTCCAAAAAAGAACAATTGTGCAAACATGTGCTTTTCCTTTTTTTCTCCATTCAAACCATAACAATCCCATGCAAGGTTTATATGTGCATGGGTTAGGATCATATGTTACGTCTGAACTAAATTTACACACAAATTCAAAACAGAGGGAGGATTCGAAACAGAATCTGAGAATCACATACCTCCAGACATACAAATGCAGATGGCCTACAACGACAAACAACAGCAGAAAGAAAAAGATACTGTTGGCATATAATGCATGTAGGATCCTACAAAAACAAAACAGCAGGAAATATCATTATCATCCGAAAATAATTAAAGTTGCACAGCATATGCCCAAACACAAGGTCGTAATGCAGTATGGCAAGTACCTCTTCGGTACCAACATACTCAGGGCATGTCCGAGAGGACATAAGGGATGATCTGATGATCCCTTTCCTCCAAAGGCGCTCCCTCCAGGTTTTTTCCTTATTGTAGATTCTTGTCAATTCTTTCTTCAAATAAGTTGATACTCTGCTGTCACAGTCACTCTTCTAAACCAAAACAAAATTAAGCGCATGAGACCTATAATTCAGTTAAGTGACTGGAGAAAGAATTTAAAGGGAGAAAGGAAACCAATAAACAATGTTGGCACAAGAAAACTACTTTTGCAGCATTATTGACTATAATTTGATAATCAGACGTGAAAACCTTTTTTAACAATGTACATTGATGAGTGTAAGCTATGCAGCCAAGGGCTATCCAACAAACATTATTATGCCTTCAATTCACATTATAATGGCTTCATAACCCAAGGGCTACTCCAATATAATATTAGCTTCATAACTGCAGAGGTTTGCATATTTTTAAATGAGCTCATTTTGAGCATTATGGAAACACCCACTACACAACATATAGCCTGCAATAGCATCCCATCTAAAATTTGAACCAAGAGATATAAAATGAAAGTTGTTCAACAGGTAAAACCAATGTTTTAAAAGGCAAAGGCATAGGCAAGGCGTTTCATACCCTGCCTAGGCGAAAGCCTTGAGGCGTGAGGTGAAGCCTCACAGAACCTATGTGGAGTCTTAAAAAGAAAAATAAAGGATAATATATAACGTTAAAAAGTAGGTAATATACTAATATATAACGTTAAAAGTAAAATGTCTTATGAGTTTTTTTAGGTCCATAAAATATATCAAAACATATAAAAAGTATAAAAATAGTTTCTTTCTGCTAATCTTTTATTTTTTTAATATCTATAAAAATAATATAAAAAAAAAAAAACCAAATCTTAAAAAGAATGCTAAAAGAATCTGTAACAGCTGTTAGTAAAGTGCAGAAAAAAATAGAACGAAAAACCAGCCAAAAGTTCGCGTCTTCTTCATCTTCACTGCAACTGAAAACAAAACGCAGATTTCAACCGAAATTTTTTCAGATTTCAGCAACTTTTATAAAACTGGCACCTAATCAAACGCCCTGGAGTGAGCCTCATCCGCCCAGGCACGCCCCGACAAAGCTACACGAGTTTTTCGCCGACTCCCACAAAACAGAGACGGCAAGCCACCCGCCCAGCCTCCGAGGCCACCTAGGCATGCCCCGAGGCGAGTATTTTAAAACACTGGGTAAAATAATCACAAATTTTATTACCAAGCAAACAGGACTTGCATTTGTGTATCATTATACAATACAAGCCTAAGTATTTGTTGTACACCTGCATATAGTTGCATAAGATGTTGGTCCCCCAAGCTTCCAGCCGAAACCCAAAACACCAAGCAAATACTTGAAATTTCAAACACTGAATTGGCTAGCTAGTTTAGGGTATTTGTTGTACACATGCATACAGTAGAATAAGATGTTCTATCACTAAAATTAACCTTGGCTAGCACACAAACAAGCTCCTCGTGAGACAGAACGGCAGTTTTGTGATAAAGCTGATACAGCCCTGCTCCAAACCCACCATGAGGTAGCCAGTCCGCAGGAGCAAAATTGACAGCTTCTGCACAATTCAAACCTGAAAATGCCAGAGCAAAGTGTTATGCCTGCGCAGCAATTAACTGAACACTACATCTACTAACCACTATCAACTTGTAAAGCAAAATGCCATACCAAGATTAAAGCCTCCATGGTAAGATCTGGGGAAGGTGATGACAAAATTCCCAGGCTCCTAGCAGAGAGCAAGTGTGAAAAGAACATCAACAATTACTAAAGATACCAGATACATGAATAATTTAAAATTGGTATGTGTATAATTAAAGTTGAAAAGGAAACCATAAATCCAGTTTTGAATGTACTTATAGAAAGCCATGCCAGAGCATTGCATACAATTGAGAACCTACAGATTCTTAATTCAAAATTCTATATATTACCAAACTCCTTCAAAAGAAAGGGGAGTGCAAAAACGAAGGAAACCTCTAGCAACATTTCATTAAAAAGTGAAATCTCTAGCAATGTAAAAACTATCACGGTTGTCACTGTGTCTCCCCATTCATATTCTTCTGTGTGAAAAATTAATATTAGCATTTTTCAGCATTGCTTTTTGTCAATTATAGAAGAAAGGCTTTCAATACACGATATCGAATTCAAAATGCTCAAACCTGTAGCACACTATATACAGGAACTCCATTCGCTTGCAAAACAGATGGATTTAACATGGTGACAAGCTGAAAGAGTAAATCGGGTTGTGCATCAAAAAGATCAGGAAGACTGTTGCGCATCACCTACAAGAACATAAGTAAAAAAATGTGTCTATAATAATTCAGCATCAGAAAAACACTATTTGGTTAGCATCTGAACCACCAACGAAAGCAATGGTAAATATGAAGATTTACAGAATCAGAAGAGAATTACAGCAGGCAATGAGAGGTATGATTAAATTCATTCCCTTGCCATAATAATGTACTATAGAAATTCTGAATTAGAAAAAAAAAAAAAAAAAAAAAATTGACGTACAAGAAGGATACCATAAATAAGAATGTGCTGATATTCTAAGAACAAATACCAAACCCCCAAAATAGATGAAAAAAATGAAAGGGTTACCTTCTCAAATGCACTGGCTTCACCACCAGGGACGCTGTACCAACATTTTGGCTCTCCCCTGAGAAAACAATATTAAGCTAACATTCAAATCATCCACCTTAAGTTACAGAAAAGAAAAAATATTTGACTTCTGAAAAAGAGCAAATATTTTATCACTGAATATGAATTGTCACTTTGAAAGCTCACATCCCACAAGTTTCCTTATAAAAAATCCTGAATATAATTTAATGAAGAAAAGTGAAATACTCATCCACTACAGAGAGACAACAAAAGAATAAAACTTCGAAAGTTGTTTTTTTCTCAAATATATGCAAAAGTCTGAAGGTAATCCAACAGCATAGCCTCATAAGTCTACCAACATATCGGCTTTCAACTATGAAACACATAATCTTCCAAACTAGTAGGGCAAGAGATGCAAAATTAGTTTTTACTTGATCAGTGAAACTAAAAATAGAAATGACTCGTCACTATAAGCCAACCACAATGAGATGATACTAGGACATGGCCGAGGTTAGATAACTGTTTCAGTACTCAAATAATCATTAAAAGAACCCAAGGTGCATGATTGGAAGATGACAAATGGACAGGTTTAAGTAAACCATAATCAAAGTTAAAATCAAAACTGGTATCGTCAACCAGGTATACTTCAATGCGATAACAATTTTACCAATATCTGCACTTTTATGTTGACTGAAAACGGCACTAGGAATAATCATCGCAAAAGAAACATTACTTCCAAAAGTGCATTTTGTATGTGATGCATGTATGTTTCCTGAAAATGCTGTCCTCTGTGGTTATAACCTAAAATCTTGTTCAAAAGTCATCCCGCACATAGCTTCTTTTGAGTTCTTTTAATGCACAATATAAACAGGATAGACAGAAATTTTATTATTAATTTCATAGGATTCCATGGGAAAAAATTGAGTGAAATCATGTCTTTCTTTTCTTTTCTTTTTTAGGGCAATAAGGGTGTCTCCTTGTCTTCTCTTCATGTTTCTTAAGTCTTGTATTTATTTGCTGGCCCCAAATATTTCTCTCTGTCACACACAAACGTACACAAACCAATAGGAGTTGGCATCTGATCCTGCTCCATGGAATGTGCACAAGTTTACAACTCAAAGCCCCACTAATAATCATCTTACGTGGATAGTTTATTTTGCATTTGTAGCCAAAATTATCTTGTATATACTATTAAAAAAATAAACAAGATATACATACCAGTGGTGATAATTCATTGAGTAAAAACAATGATCTTCAAAATGCCAGCAAAAAGATGAGAACAACATCCCAACATACAGCCAAGGAACCATAACACCAGCAATGTTATGATGAACAGCTTGAAGCACTGATCCTTTCAATTTGGGCAAGTTATTGAGATTCCATGGGCTACTGCAGTACTCATCCCATATCTTGGCCTCAGCCGATTCTGGTTTCTGGTCATTTACACGCGGAAACCCACTCCCATATATGGAAGTATCCAAGTCACTGCCATACTTAACTTCAACCTCACCGACTGAACCCTCCACAATCTCCCAAAACTTTTTCTCTATTTGCACCCTTGATGCAGATCCTGACCCAAACCATTTCCTCTTGGAGCGATTAGCCATACGCCTAAAAACTTCCAGCGAGAACTGCTTACCAGGAACAAAGCCAAAACTATCCTTGTCGGAATTCAAGCAATCCAAACAATACCAATTCCCTGGCGGAACCTGTTTCAATGGAGGAGACAGGCAATAAATGTGCCACCCCTTATTACACCTATCACACAAAAGCATCACTTCCCCGTGCAGACCACTTCTGCATTGTTCACATATCTGATCATGCTCCTCATCCTCCTTTTCTACCTTACCAACCTTAACTTTCTCACCATCATTATTGACTCGCCTCCTTTTGGAGCTGGAACATTCAAAACTCTGTTCACTCCTCTTTTCCACAGGCATAACCCTCTTACATCTCCTAGCCCCCTCTTTGTTCAGCTTGTTATAATACTTTTCATAATCAAACAAATGATCTCGATACAGTTGACACAACACGTGCTTCGAGCACTCCGAAATCTTTATCAGCGGCCTCACAAAACGAGCAACCTCCCCCCACTTCTTCCCCTTGACAACCTTATCATATCCTCCATACCGCTTCACAGCATTAAACAATTTACACAAATCCAACTCCTCCCCTTCGAAAACCACCCTCTTCCGCAACTTCTTCCCACAGTGGTCCTCCCAAAACCTACTGTACTCCAACTCAAAAGTCTTGGAATCGCAAGATGCAGGCCGCACCTGAAGCTGGTGAATGGCCTGCGTCTTTGTAGGAAACGTAAACGAATCCAGATCCAACGCAAACGGGGGTTTCCAGCTCTTCGGCGGAACTATCTTACAAATCCCATACGGCTCGGCCTCAGGCCTGATCTTATAAATATACTCCAAAGGGTCTCTAAATTCATCTTCACTAGGGTAATACACAGGTGCAGATGGAATATTCAATGATCCAGATGCTGTAACACTCAAATTTTGACCTACCACTCCCTTCTCCACAGCCCTGGGTTTTCCCTTACCCATCAACACCACCACACATATACGCAGAACCTATATGCATATAACTAACTACCTACATAAACATAATTAAATTCCAATTAATTTAATTAAATTGACATTGCAGTACTGAAATTCGAACTCGAGTGGTTTTTAGGGTTTTGCAGAGCGTACCTTTTGTAGATAACCTCAGACTGGCGAGTGAACCGTGAATTCCGAGTTTCGTACGAAACGAAAGACCAAGGCAACCTAAAGGAAAGAAGGATACTTACGCATTAAGGCCTGAAAATGGTTAAAATTACGAGAATGGTAACCCTATCTTTTACTGGCCGTATGTTTCGTCGTTATTGTGTTTGTCTCGTTTGGTCTTTTTCCGCCGTTTGCATCGAGGCGCGGATTGTTTGGGGGACTCTTCACGCGCTGCGATATCGGGCAGCTGAGCGTGTGGTGTGGGATGGAATCGACGGTCAGGATTCAGGCGATTTGTTTTGCTCTTGGCTTGAGAGCGTGTTTGGTCGCACGTGTGTGATATATACTGATCAACCGTACTGTTGTCTATTTCCTCATTTGGAAACACGTGTCAGAGTCTTGACTGGATTTAGGCGTTTTCAATTTTTTTTTTCGTCAAAAGAGCTTCTTATTTAAAGGGGCACTTCCGAACTTTAGCTAAGTGCTCGTTTACATATTCGTAATTGAAATAGGAAGAATTAAATTGAGGAGAAATCAGAATCGAATTCTTATTAAAATTATTTATTTAAATTTTTTAGAATCGGAATAAAAATGACATTGATTCCATAAAATTGATTATTAATTTAGCAGAATCATAATATAAACTGGTATGATTCTAAAATGCCCATGTCCCAAATCAAATGTTTTATAAGGAAATACTCAGAAATAGGATAATTTATTAATCTTGAGACATAAATAGGACATTTCAAATATGCACACGGCATGCATAACAATCAAACAGAAATATGATTTTTCCTACACCTTGAAATGATCAAATTGTCCTCCCATATAAAAGGGGTATCCAAAAATTTTAGCCCTCATTTCTCATTTTGTAGTGAGAGAAAGAGAGGAGAGAGAGAAAGAGTCTCTCTCACCCAATTCCAATTCAAAGAACCCTACCTATCTTCGTCATCCAAGAGCTCTTTCTTTCTCTCTCTCCTCTCTCTACATTTTCAAATATGCACAAGAGCTCTCTCTCTAACCCACTCATCTTCTTTGTTTTTTACTTTTTCATTTGTAGGTTTTGTGAACTGAGTTTGCTTAATTTTGCCTTTTGATTGATGGATTTTTGGAGTTGAAGTGATTGGTTTGGTGTTTCTTGGAGGAGACCCAAATCTTCAATTTTGATCTTTTTATTTTTTATCATTTCTCTAATTTATATGTGGGTTTTCATTTCTTTTGTCTTCTCCCTCTCTCCACTCCCTCTCTCGATCCAAATTTACAAGCACTAAAATATGGTTTGGCTTTTGCTGCACTTAAATGAAAAAATATATTAAAGGTCAATTGCCTTTCGAAGAAAATATAAATTTTGAGGGAAAAGAGAGAAATCGGAGTGGAAAGAAAGAAGAGAGAAGGACATTGATGAAATTGTTTCATATTAAGCTCACTCATACACAACAGGCACATGTTATGCTCACAAATCTGAGCTCAACCCAAGAACCATAACTCACAGCTCTCTCCTCAAAATCGGACAAATGATGCAATCAGATAAATGACTTTAAACTTCATGTGAAGAATCGAAGATTCATTAATTTGAATTTAGTATCAAATTTGATTTTCAAGGATTTGAAAATTGCAGTTTGAATGGGCACGAAAGAACTCAACCGAATCAAAGGAAATTGTTTCACGAACTCGTTTACTTTTTTCATATTTGCAGGGCTTGCCTCTGAATCAAAGGAAAAAGTAATAAACTACGTTAATATGAAGAGTATCAAGGATATAAATACGCACCGTATACACTATATGCACACCACATGCTCATAATATATATAGTACATGCACATGATATGCACATAACGGATGAAACTTTAACGGCAACATATTGGTATAGTGGATACAATGAAAACATAATTGGTACATATATAAGGTTACAGTGACAGTTTGAAAAGTCTTGTTACATATATTAACCACCGCTTAACTATGCACATGGAAAACATGATACTCGTTGTCGTTATTTCATGGACACGCATGACCCTTAATGTCCTCTAAGCATTTTCTTAATTTTGTTTTTATCTTAGGCCAACTAGGTTGTGGTCATACTCACTAAATTTCGGGGTACAACATACATGCATCATAACTGGTGAACATTCCCGCTTCTCATATTAAGATGTAGCCATGCACACCACATGCACATTATAGAAAAAAATTTCACAAATTTCTGCAATTGAACACTTAAACCAGAAATTATTTCATCCCGGTTTTGTAGCATGTCAAAACTTGAAATTTATTTCACAACCCATATGTCACAACATGAACACACAAACCTTAATTTAACTTCTAAGTATTAATTCATCTTACAAACAACCCATTTATTCCATAAATCATTGATGAAGGAACTTGGAACTAAATACCCTACCTTACTATGCCTATCGAAGCTTTAGTTGCTGGAAAAAATGGAACTTTCTTGCCAAAACAGAAAATATGGTACAAATTCCAGCTCGCCTATTCTCACCTCTCTTGCATCCCCTTGTTCGAAATCGGAGGTATGAAGGTCAACCCAAAACTTAACACACTTTTCTCGCCCCTCTTTGGACTTCCATTTCTTCGAAATTGGAGTTCAGAGTTCTAAGCTTAACCCAGAAACTGAAAGCTCACAGAGCTCTCTCGACATCCCTCTCTTCCAAATAAGAACAGTGATGCAATGGACTAATGATTTTTGGTATTTATATGCGGGTATTTTAGTAATTTTGGTTTTGTGTATGGTGTGCATGGCTGAGTTGTCCCATTTTTGTCCCAAGATTAAGAAATTGTTCCATTTTAGGGTATTTCCCTATTTTATATGCTTATTTTTTGAATAAAATTTGATACAATATACAATAAAAAAAAAAACTCAAATTGCTGTTTTATTTCATAGACACACTTAAACTGGTTTTATTTATTTGTAAATTTAAGTATTTACTTTAATATTTAAATTTTCTTGCTCAAGTTATAGTTTCTTTTCTTCGGAATATGCAAGTGGAGTTGCATAATGAGAATGAGCTAGAAGGAAGTAGAAACATATTGTTAGGAGCATTTTCAATTTAGGAAACTAGAATTAACTTGATTAAAGTCAATAGTTTACATCAAAGTACATCTTTCTAACCATAATAACCAACCTAAACAAAATAATCATGCCATGCCGAAAACATCATATTATCAACAAAATATTCATAACATGCCTATACATCATATTATCAACAAAATATTTCTAACCTGCCCAAACATCATAATAACAACAAAAAGTGCTCATTCCTAATCATCATGACATTCACAATCTTCTCAAATATGTCATTTGACAACAAGCAGGTCATACCAAAAAACTAGCATTCACAATCTTCGGACAGTCACTTAGATGCCATTATGCATCCAAGTCTGCAACAAAGTAGTCATATGCACTTTTCCTTTCGTCAGACATAGTGAAAAAGACCCTTAGTAAGTTATATTCTTTGGCCAAGAAGTTGGTGACTTGAAATAATTCCATGGGAGCCAAAATCTCTATTTTGTTCAATTCACCATCAAGTTTTTGTTGCATTTGAGTCAAATTTATAACAGTTGAGAATGCATGGACTAGACCATCAAACTTAAGGTTTGATATCAACTAAAGCTTTTGTCATGCCTTGGACTAGAGTTCGGTGGAAAAATAAACCTAACGCCCGGTGCAAGAGTAAATGTAAAAATAAAATGAAAAACGAAACTTCTCTTATAAAAGTAACTCCAAAATCTTACAGGGTGTACAAAAATAAAATAAAACTCTTAAATCCCTTGTCTAACACAATCTCAGCTCGTCTAGCACACTTGTCTTGCCAAATAACTCATCTGTAAAATAAAAAGGTGATGGGTGAGCAACAACCACTGTCGCTTAGTGAGTAGAATATGTAATATACCAATCAAGCGAAGCCATTTTAGTCACTCTAGAAAATACATAATAATATCAAATCATTATACACGTAGTGCCATATCACATAATCCTTTTACATGTTCATTATATCCTTCATAAATTGTAACTCACCACGTGACCCCTACTGGCCATTCTGCCTTAATGTCCCCGTGTGCAATTTACATTTATCCATTGGATTAATGCAACACTAAAGTTCTCATGCTCCATGAACAATTCCAAATACCCACATATCACTATATTAATCATTCCGAAAGCATTTCCACAAATTCAACATTGCTTGACTTGAAATAGAGAGATATTTGAAAATAGATAAACCCCACAATAACTCATGGTTTTTGTTTATCAGAAAATAAGAATATTTGGAAACAGATTACATAAACCACTCACCTCAATATTCCGAGTTTTAACAAGACAACAGCGTACCTCAAACCCTAGCTTTCCCTCTCTCTTTCTTTTCTAAACTCTTTCTAAACATACATATACATACATAGATACATACATACATACATACATGCACTAACATGTTGCATGTCTTTGCATGCATGCATGGCTTTCTACCTGCCATTATATGTCTCCTAATATGCGATGAATGAAATAATGCAATGCAACCAAAATATAGTAGAAATAGGCGGTGTCAAACTAGCTTCCAACTGGATGGTTTTGTGGCTAAAGATGACTAAGGCATTGCATGTACAAGATGTCAAATGCATAGCTAAT
This sequence comes from Pyrus communis, assembly GCF_963583255.1. NCBI lineage: Eukaryota > Viridiplantae > Streptophyta > Magnoliopsida > Rosales > Rosaceae > Pyrus > Pyrus communis. The sequence goes on from NC_084815.1 coordinate 14,384,583, forward strand.
ATGCATGAAACGTCCAACTAATAGCTTCAATTGGTATGCATAATTGAGTGCTCTATCAATACTTCTCATACAAACTACACACGTTGCAACCTAGTCATCAATTCTAGAGCCAAGAAGAAGGTAACTGAGAATGGTAGAAAGATATCTATTTGAATGAGATAAGAATAATGGGTATATCAGACTTGTACATAAAATTAGGCTTCTAATAAACTCTTTAAAATAAAATAGAAATATATATATATATATAATAAATAAATAATTATAAATATGTAATTTAAAATACGAGGTCTCACATCTTGAGCCATAGCGGAAAATTGATGAGCTATTTCATCCCCAACTTTTGCCCTCTTATGACCACTATTTGATGTATTACTTTCTGCATTTTGTCGTTGTAAGGTATTTGGTACTAAGAAATACGTGTCAACATCATATCCACTTTCATCATCACCTTCATTCTCATTGACATTGACATTGGCATCTTCAAGTCTAACTTCTTCTTCCTTGTTATCAACGTTACTAGCATTTGCACCCACAACATGATCTTTCGCATAAATCTTTCCCAAAGTGTGGTAGTGCGGAAAAGCCTTATCATACAATCCACTTGCATCATTTTTACCCTACAAACACAAAACCCAAAGCATGAAAGAAAACTATAAAATAAAATGGAATCAGATAAATGCAATCTCAAATACCACATTGATTTCTAATCAGGACTTAACAAAAATCTAGTATGTTTCTTATTAAAAATCGTGATGTGGGTGCCAAACGTTTAAAATGACTGATAGATTGTTGTTGCATGATGATGATAGTATATGTTCGAGATGATCTGTTCCATGCACATAGAAAATGAGGGGATGTTTGGTAAATTAATCTCTCTCAAATATAAACATGCACAAAAAGTCTTGCAAATTAATAGTTTAAAGGATTTTGAGCTCGTCAATATATAACTATATCAATTGGCTTCAAGTGATGATTACTCACAGTATTTTTAACAATTTATTTATATCCAGTCAAATTACTATATCAATTGGTTTCAAGTGATGATTTATGTACATGCATACCTTTGTAGTTTCGTAATACACACTTTTCTCACAGACGAACATCATTTTCTCTTTATTCCCCTCAAATCCACTAAGTGCTAGCAATTCAATTATGGTAAAATATTTTGCCTTCAATGTCTTGATTCGTGGTTGAATGTAGGAAAACACCTTTAATCCACACCCTAGATGTCTGGCTTCCATCGTAGCTTCTATCTTCTCCAAATAACCATTCTTGAAACTGGTGTTAGCTCACCAAGTCTGGTCACTGTGCAATTCAAGCAATGACTCAACCAATATTGTCTCCTCAATGGTTGTCCAATAGTGTTTTTGTTGTCCCCTTCTCATTTCACAGATGAAACAGGTGCCATTCTACGTCACAATATTAGAAATCATAAGCATTCCAAATAAGTTTGATTACAAACAATGATGTCTTTCTTAACTTAGAAACAAATAAATAATTCCAAATGTTATTACACAAATAGTATTAGAAATCATAATCATTCCAAATGATTTTGATTACAAATAATGATATCTTTCTTAACTTAGAAACAAATAAATCATTCCAAATGTTATTACACAAATAGTATTGGAAATCATAATGTGACATCTCGTCCCAAAATTTTAAGTTTTATAAATTTTAAAGTGGTGATTTTGTGAAATACCCTTTGAGGTGAGGATGTTTGACTTTTGTTGACCGTTCGAAGTCACAATTAATGTTTCCAAATAGATCTTGAAGCTACAAACGTGTAGGCAAAAACCGTTTGTGAGTCCAGATTATAATGGTATAGTTACAGACGTTTGAAGTTGATTATTTAAAGTTAGTTAAATAATTTAAGCTCCCATTTTGTGGGACGGAAGCCAATAAGCTTTTGGCAAGGGAATAAAGGACCAATCAATTTAAATGGAACTAAAGACCAATTAGAAATGAGGAGGAAAAGAAAAAAAAGAAAAAAAGAAAAGAGGAAAGCCTTCAGCTTTCCTTCAACTCGCACAACTCGCACACCCAACCCAACCAATTTCGGCGAATTTCGCCATTTCTTCCATCGAATCATGACCATACAACACCTGTAACCTCTTATACAACCTTCCCTCTTCCATCTTCACCCAAATTCATGGGTTTTTAAGTCCAAAATCACCAAGAACAATGCCAAAGCACCAAAGGTGTTCGAAGTCGATTTCACCGTTCCGGTGAGTTTCACTGCCCACCACCACCCTCAATCAACTTCCTTTGGACCCAGAAACATGACCCAACCAGTGGTAGAGGCATTGGAACATCGAGGTAGGAGAATTAAAGTTCACCCATTTTAGGGTTCCAATGGGTTTGAGTGAAATTGGAGCTTTTCTTGGCCAAAGTGGACTTGGCCACATGTATAAAACTTGATCTACTCTTTGATATCTTCATTTCTGTAAAATTTGAGAATTTTTGAAGATAGTTGAATTTTCCAGCGAATCAGGATGGCCGACCGGCGCTGGGGTGAAGTCCGATTGATGAAATCTCATCGTTTGAACATAGTTTTGATAAAGACCGCTACTTGAACATTATGTGAATTGACGATCCAACTGTTGGATCGTCACCAAACTTTAATACAAGGTAGTATGTAATATTTGAGGATATTAGAAACTTACGGATTGGAAATTTGACGTACGGATCTTCTCGAATTAGATTTGTAAGTTCGTAAAATAAAACGTTGACCGCCACTTGAATTGGCAATTGGCCGAGATCCAACCGTTGGATCGTAATGAAACTTTAGTATGATGTTTTAGAAGCACAATGTGGATCTTTGGAAGTTACGTAACGGAAATCCGAGATGTGGATCTTCCGGATTGAGATACATAGGGTTGTGGAACCTACTGTTGATCTTTGACCGATGGTTGACTTTTGGTAAATGGTCTCAAATCATTCTAGAACGTTCTTGGGATATGTTTTATGTAAGTTACGTGTTCTATTGATAAGAGTTCTGAGACGTGACTGAATAATTGTTCTAGGTGAGGATCGTTCGTGATGTCTAGATATTCGTGCTAGGTAATCGTAGCGCAGACCTAAGGTGAGTGTGTCTTTTCCTTTTTACCGTATATATATGATTGATAATTCCACAAACGCTTTGAAATTGATTTATGCATTTTATGTCATGTCATATATATATATATATATTTATATAATCTAAAATACTATGATATGGTTGAGTTTTAGACTGCATTAAGGCATATCCATATGCATATTACCTACATATAATTGTTGTGAATACTTTGAAGTGCTAAGGTGGACGCGGGACGCACATGTAAGTTCAGGTGAGTTTATGACGTTATTTGAAATGATTGATTGACGGCATGACTATATTTGTGTTTTAGGCAACTCCAACATTGTCGTACATGTTGCAATAATAGGCAACTCCGACATTGTTGTACAGTTTGCAATAGGCAACTCCGACACTGTCGTACAGGTTGCCTATGAGTCGTATAGGTTGCATTAGGCAACTCTGACTCATGTGTTATCATAGATTGATTTATGAGTCGTACAGGTTGCGTTAGGCAACTCCGACTCGTGGGCTGTCATAGATTGATCAGCACCTGATTTTTATTATGATGTTGCCGATATGTAGTGATTTTGGATTATTCTTGGATTTAATGTTGATTTACATTTGACTTCATACTTATATGTAGTATGATTTCTTAGAAATTATATAGATAATACAGCGAGGGGTTATATCGTTTAGAAGGTCGTTATTAAAGCTTTATACTCAGGCCCACTCACTCTTGTTTTTTTTTTTTTTTTTTTTTATCCCTCCAGGTTCTAGTAGCAGAGTTTTTGTATCGACGAAAATTCGTGGCAAGTCTTGGTATTGAAGATCACCTTCGAGGGTATGATTTTCAATCCACTTTACTGTACTTTACTTATGTTCTGACGTCACGTGTGAAATAGGTTCATTTCTGCTCACAGTGCACTCTTGTGTTTAGGCACTTTTAGGTTTAAATTTATTCACATATTCCACATCACCACACTTTATGGCTTCATCACCTTCCAGGTGTCGGCCAGCACAACTCGATTCAGAGTCCTAGTGGACAATCCGGGTTGGGATGTGTCAGTTTGGTATCAGAGCATAAGTTGGGCAGATTTGCGCACACGCGTGATGTAAGCATTCTTGATTCTTGAACCTAATTTCGAATCTTGCCACCTTGTCGAATACGAAAAATGTGTTAGTTTTTCCTAAGTTTGGGCAGTTTTGTCGACTTGTCGATGTTTTAGAAGATCATTTTGATGAATGCCTCTAAATTATAAGGGAAGAATTTTCCTGCCAAAGAAAGATGTAGATTTGGGATAAGTTGATGGCCCTGAAGCAGGACTACTATATTGATAATTATGTATCTCAAGGGGAGAATTCCCTATCAATTCCATTACTATCTAGTCATTTCTTCCAATCTTTTCGAGTTAGGAAACCATTGATAGTTCCTTGGCAGTACCTGTTAATGTTTCACTTACTAGAATCTTTACGAAGTTTTAGTTCATTGAAATTTACAGAAATGTCTCGAGTGACAATGTAGTGCGATAGGGGTAGCACTCGACGAAAGAATATCTTGGGATAATCACTTTTGGTCCCTGATAGCACAATTTTTTTTTTCTTCCAAACATGCTAGTGATCATTCTGGATCTTCAGGGGGAGATCGACTTCCGTTTAGGTCCATTCTAAAGTAGATTACTGGAAAATTCTATTTTTTTTCCGATTTTAAAACACTCTAACCAATACTAACTTCCCACATTACTTTTGATGCTATACCCGTCATTTTGATGAGCATTGGCACGGAAGTAAGAATTGTTATATCTACGGTCAGTGGAAATCCTCGAAGTAGTAAGTACTTTGCCTAGAATTATGGCACCAATTCCTTGTACTATTTGTGTACCAAAAGACTGACTAACAGTTACAGCTGGAGCCTAAGAAACTAAATCTCGGGTAGTTAGGGATAAACTCTGTTTTAAGACAGTAAACTCACGGTTATGTTAACCATATTGGCCATTTAGATAATCAAAACTTCTTCAGCTAGCCACCTCTCGATTACTTCCATAGATAGATAATAGAATTGAAATAAGATATGATGTCTCACTGTTAGTGTGATTTGAGTGTCGAGAAAGTTGTGAAGATCTTTTTAGTTCATGTCGTAAAGTGGTTAGTAGTATATTACGTTTTGAGGATGTATACCCTTGGTGTCATTTCTCAAAATTTTTACTTGGGATGCCACCGAATGCGAGAAGTAAAATACACCATTGATCCACCTTGTTAACATCACATTTATTCTCCCTATTTCTTATCAAACAACTCATATATTAGTTTTCCTTACGACTTTTCAAACAAATCCTACTTTATTGGAAGAACTTAGTTATTAAACATTTTATCTTGGAAATCTCAAACCTATCTGCGAAGGTGAAAGACTGAGCTTCAGGATCGTACTTAGATTTTGGCAACCTCCTCGAATAACGATTAAAAATCGCTATCCTCTACTTTGAATTGATGGTCTAATCGACCAACCTTTGTAACTCGAGTTTCCTTCTGTAGTTTGACGAATTCATTATAGTCTTGTAGACGACTATTTCATCTATTCTAGTAACGAGATTAAATTCTCCAATTATCAGCAGTCAGCTTGACATCAAATTCCTTAAATATTACCTTTGTGTAAATTGATACTTCTCCTTGGAGATGTGATTTCGTAAATGATATTCTTTTATTTTCTCCAAAAAAGTAGTAGCGGAATAAAGTTGGAATTCTCACGAAGTGTTGTGAAATTCGAGACAATTCTTGGTCTTGTCGACCTTATTGACAAATTCTTATTGATTTTTGTTTACTATAGTGTTTTTCTTCACTTGTCGACCAAGGAAAATTAGTTTGGTTTGGGATGTTAATTATGAATAAAGTTTTGACAAATGAACTGTTGTTTTACTTTACCTTTTTCTTTACACCGTTCGATGACATTGATCATGTGGAAATGATGATGATGCTTCAATGCTTATAGATAGACTTGACAAGTCAATCCATTTTTTTTTTTGTATTGGTCCAGAGGGACTACATTTTAGACCACTTGGTAAAATTCCTCATTCATGAGATTATCAGATTTCTTGGGCGTTTAGACTAGCGTCTATTCTAATGGGGATTCCATATTCATCTCTTTGTGTTGGAAGGTATTCTAGTAAATTTTGGGTCCATGTCTTCCCTACTACACTTGGTATTATTTTTGAAACAAGCAAATCGTCTAAAGGAGTTGCTAGGACATTGACATGTAGTCGTGAACATGAAATTCTAAATCACCCAACAAATACTCTGCTAAACGAATCTTAACCATTGGTGATTGAATGTTCTAGAAACTACCATTGAAGTGAGATGTCATACATTAATTTAAATTTCCTTATATTCTAGATTTGTTGGACTTGTTTGACTTTCAAATTCTTGATTGTTTTTATTGATGTAGTTTTGCTAACTCAAGGGAAAATTCAATATGAACTTGCTCACTATGGTGTTATGAACTGCATTGATGGGTTATGTGGTGTGTATGTCGCTACTATATATCACCGTGACACATGTTTCATTTCCGAATCTTGGAAAGCTTTCTTGAAGGTCGTATGCATTATGCTTTGTCGCGTATTGCATTTCGCCCTCATGCTAATGGTTAGTCTAAATGAACTATCTGGACATTGAAGGACATATTGCTTTTGAATATTTTACAGTTTTGCCCAGTCATGGTAAGCACTTACCCTGGTTAGAGTTACTTGTAGCTACGGTTACATTTCTGGTTTGGCTATGGTATTGTCTAAGCCTTGGTATAAAGATTTTACGCACTGAGCAAGTTTGAAAAATATGAGTATTGCGAACAGGTATTTAGATGATCGAGATTATGATATAGAAAAATTATGATTATTGTTAATGTTACCTGTGAGGGTACTGCGTGAGCACTATTGAGACTTAGATCAACGATGTATGTATAATTCACAATGAGGAGCAAGATGGTAATATTGCACCCTCAGGAATTTGTTACTTGCTTATTGAGACAACAGTAAGTTGTTTGTATTGCTGGCTGCATACCGTAATATCAATAACTTATTCGTTGGGTTCATTAAGCAAATAAACAAGTAGGTCATGCTATGTTAGCATTTGTATTTACTTATTTAGTTAGTTATTCATTGTCTGGGCTCAACCCAAAGATACTACATGTTCATCTTCGGGGTATGTAACGCAATGAGTGCGCAGGTAAAAAAAAAAAGAGTCTATGTTTAGTTTTAATTTTAGTACAATAACTTTATATTATTATATATGTATTTTGACAGGATGTTATCATACATATATATAAATAATTTTGACTGTATGTTTTATAAAGTAGTATAGTATAGTATTGTGCAAAAGGAGAAAGAAAGTACGAGTTTGGAGGCATGAAAGAGGAATCACTGCACTCCGATCGTGACCGAATAGTATCCTCTTTTATGCAACCATGCTAACTTGATATCTTCCTTACATATCTATTTCTCTGCTGTCTTTTTGCTACTTTTGTATAACTAATGATTTTAAATTTCGGGGATGAAAATTTTTAAGGTGGGTAGATTGTGACATCTTGTCCCAAAATTTTAAGTTTTATAAAATTTAAAGTGGTGAGTTCACGAAAATGCCCTTAGAGGCAATGATGTTTGACTTTCGTTGACCGTTCGAAGTCACAATTAATGTTTCCAAATAGATCTTGAAGCTATGAAAGTGTAGGCAAAAGTCGTTTGTGAGTCCGGATTCTAACGGTATAGTTACAGACGTTTGAAGTTGATTATTTAAAGTTAGTTAAATAATTTAAGCTCCTAAGTTGTGGGAAGGAAGCCAATCAGCTTTTAGCAAGGGAATTAAGGACCAATCAATTTAAATGGAACTAAGGAACAATTAGAAAGGAGGAGGAAAAGAAGAAAAAAAGAAAAAAAAGAAAAGAAAAAAAGGAAAGCCTTTAGCTTTCCCTCGACCCGTACAACTCGCACACCTAACCCAACCAATTCCGGCGAATTTTGCCATTTCTTCCATCAAATCATAACTGTTCAACACCTGTAACCTCTTATACAACCTTCCCTCTTCCATCTTCACCCAAATTCGTGGGTTTTTAAGTCCAAAATCACCAAGAACAGTGCCAGAGCACCGGAGGCGTTCGAAGTCGATTTCACTGTTCCGATGAGTTTCACTACCCACCACCACCCTCAATCAACTCTCTTTAGACCCAGGAACATGACCCAACCAGTGGTAGAGACATTGGAACACTGAAGTAGGACAAACGAAATTCACCTATTTTAGGTTTCTGCGGGGTTTGAGTGAAATTGGAGCCTTTCCTAGCCAAGGCGGACTTGACCACAGGTATAAAACTTGCTCTACTCTTTGAGATCTTCATTTCTATAAAATTTGAGAATTTTTGGAGATAGTTGAATTTTCCGACGAATCAGGACGGCCGACCGCCATGTGCGGTGGTGCGTGGTGGTGGCGCTTAAGCTGAGTCATCCCCTGACTTTTCTAAGCTAAGTTTGACATCCCAATTCCATAGGTGAAGTCTGATTGATGAAACCTCATCGTTGGAACATAGTTTTGATAAAGACCACTACTTAAACATTATGTGAATTGACGATCCAACGGTTGGATCATCACCAAACTTTTAATACAATATAGTATGTAATATTTGAGGATATTAGAAACTTACGGATTGGAAATTTGACGTACGGATCTTTCCGAATTAGATTTGTAAGTTCGTAAAATAAAACATTGACCGCCACTTGAATTGGCAATTGGCGGAGATCCAACCGTTGAATGGCAATGAAACTTTAGTATGATGTCTTAGAAGCAAAATGTGGATCTTTGGATGTTACAGAATGGAAATCCGAGATGCAGATCTTCCGGATTAAGTTACATAGAGTTGTCGACCCTACCGTTGGCCTTTGACCGATGATTGACTTTTGGTAAATGGGTCTCAAATCATTCTAGAACATTCTTGGGATGTGTTTTATGTAAGTTACATGTTCTATTGATAAGAGTTCTGAGACGTGACTGAATAATTGTTCTAGATGAAGATCGTTCATGATGTCTCGATATTCGTGCTAGGGAGTCATAGCACGAACCTCAAGTGAGTGGGTATTTTCCTTTTTATCGTATATATATGATTGATAATTCCATAAACGCTTTTAAATTGATTTATGTTGTGAATGCTTTGAAGTGCTAAGGTGGACGCGGGACGCTTAAGTAAGTTCAAGTGAGTTTATGGTGTTATTTGAAATGATTGATTGATGGCATGACTATATTTGTGTTTTAGGTAACTCCGACATTGTCGTACAGGTTGCAATAGGCAACTTCGACATTGTCGTACATGTTGCAATAATAGGCAACTTCAACATTGTCGTACAGGTTGTATTAGGCAACTCCGACATTGTCGTACAGGTTGCAATAGGCAACTCCGACACTGTCATATAGGTTGAAATGATAGGTAACTCCGACATTGTCGTATAGGTCGTAATGGGCAACTCCGACACTGTCGTGCATGTTGCCTATGAGTCATACAGGTTGCATTAGGCAACTCTAACTCATGTGTTGTCATAGATTGATTTATGAATCGTACAGGTTGTGTTAGGCAACTCCGACTCGTGGGCTGTCATTAATTAATGAGCACCTGATTTTTATTATAATGTTGCAGATATGTAGTGATTTTGGATTATTCTTGGATCTAATGTTGATTAACATTTGACTTCATACTTATATGTAGTATGATTTCCTAGAAACTATACAAGTATTACAGCGAAGGGTTATATTGTTTAGAAGGTCTTTATTAAAGCTTTATACTCAGGCCCACTCACTTTTTTTTTTTTTTTTTTTTTTTTATCCCTCCAGGTTCTAGTAGCAGAGTTTTCGTATCGACGAGGATTCATAACAAGTCTTGGTATTGGAGATTACCTTCGACGGTATGATTTTCAATCCACTTTACTGTACTTTACTTATGCTCTGACATCACGTGTGAAATGAGTTCATTCCCGCTCACAGCGCACTCTCATGTTTAGGCACTTTTAGGTTTAAATTTGTTCACATATTCCACATCACCATACTTTATGGCTTCGTCACCTTCCAGGTGTCGGCCAGCACAACTCGATTCGGAGTCCTAGTGGACAATCCGGGTTAGGATGTGTCACATAAGCATTCCAAATGATTTTGATTACAAACAGTGATGTCTTTCTTAACATAGAAATAAATAAAGCATTCCAAACGTTATTACCTAAATAGTGATCACTACAAAAAAAAAATAGTCATTACTGACAAAGATTTTTCGAGGGCCTAAAAAAAACCGTCGTAAAAAAGCACATTTTGCGACCATAAAATATGGGTCGTCTGTAACATGACATGAAACAAGTTTTATTACCAACGCACATAATGTCCTTGCAAAAAGTCCCAAGTTTCGTCGGAAATGCACTTTTGTTTGGCGGGAAGAATTGGCGCCTGTTGTATTAATGACGAGTAAAGTTCTTATTGGAAATAGAATGGTTATTTCCAAAGGTTTACTCATGTTGACGAAATTGATTTAGTATTTTGAAAGGGAAAAAAGTCCTCTCGGTAATATTTTTATATTTTTGAGGGAAAAAAGTCTTCTCGGTAATACTTTTATATTTTCGTGGGAAAAAAGTTCTCTCGGTAATATTTTTATATTTTCGAGGGAAAAAAGTCCTCTTGGTAATACTTTTATATTTTCGAGGGTGATTAGTTGTTGTCGGAAGTAATCATATTTTTTTCTAACAAAATTTTTTCTTTGTCAGAATAAATTTTTAAGGCTTGTGGTTTTGTTGGAATCAATTATATACGGGGAATATTCTTGAAATAAGTTTGAAGCTTAATTTAAATTCTACAATAAATAGATCATATGACTTAGAATACATATGGAGAAGATTGGACCTTAAAATTAAAAATAAAACCATTGAGAAGGTGAGGGACTTCTAAGGCGTTTTTGGAAACGATACCAAGAATAGAAACAAGTAGTACTGGCAACAACAATAGTTCGAAGATAGACAATCAACACATCCAACACATCATGTAATTTCTTCTTTGTGGACAAACTTAAATGAGCCATTTGTCTACATGATATAACAAAGAAAATAAATGTCATGAATGACTTTAATTTACAAGATAATTAACATATCACCAAACTAAATTAAATTAACAGTACATAACACATTCAGTTACAATAATTTATTTATTTTCCTCCATACCTAGTCTCAAAATATAATGGAATTCAACATAAATCGTAATATGCCCACAACCTTGTCCTCACTCTTCCTAATTTCATGAAGATGGCAAAAATTTGATTAATAAGCATTTGAGCATAAAGTATTGGGATAAACTATCACTCTTCCTAATCACTACATGCAGGACATGAAATAATCCTAATCGAATTATTTAAGTTACAAATTCCACATAACTCAAATCAAATAACGCTTATGTACCATCTGAAAGAGCATTGTCATCGTATAAGATACGATTGGATAAAGTAGGTTAAATAGGATTTAGCTTATAGATATATAAAATCTTTGTTAATACTACAAATAATGCGATTTGACTAATAACATAAATATATACAGTAGACATAGATATATAGTTTGAAAACTTGCTCGGTGAAGTTCAAGAATTTACAAACTGAGGTTAGAGCTTATAGTGAAAATTAAACATCGAGAAAGTTGGGTCTCATCAACGATGACAAAGAATGGGGCTGTCGGAAGAAAAAAATCATTTTCAAAGATGAAACCATTCACTCTATCATGAAATTCTTTCCACGATGAATTCAAAACAAAAAAAATTCACAAAGATGAAAACTTAACAGACGAAGGGATTTACCAGTCTGTAATTTTGACGAAAGCTGCCACTGAAAAGAAAGGGGTTGCAGTGAAAGAGGAAGTGAGAGAGTCTAGGGTTTAATGGGTTAATATAAAGGATATTTTTGGAAATAAAAATCTAAATGGGGCATAATATGAGCAAACGTTTTATTCTGATTACCTTAACAATCAGGAGTCCAAGTACCATGTAGTTGTAAGGAATCCAAATTCCCCAAATTTTGGAATTGGATTCCAAAATTTTGTGTGGTCCCACCTTTTCTTTTACTCCCTAAATTTAGTAAATGGAGGTATATCTCGTAATCAGAATCAAATGTCGTACACGCCCAAATTTTTTACTGAAAATGTGATTTGTGAAGACTTCGTTATACTAACCGTAAACATGAAAATTCTGTAACGAATGAAATAAGAACACGTGTACAAAGTAAATTTGTATTGATTTGAATTTGTAGGTTACAATCTCTGTTTACAATTTTTCCTATGATTTAGTCTTCAAATTTGATGTAGATGCGTGATTGTTGATCCAAGGGTTGCGATGACTTGATCTTGGACGAACGGTTGAACGATTGCTTCAAGTTTTGAGCTTGAAAATAATGTTGGATGATCTTCCCCTCAAAGGTGTGGCAAAGGGTAGTGCTTGATGCAGGATTTCGTTGCTTCAAGGGTCTTGGCGACTTGATCTTGAAACGAATGTTGCTACAAGTTTATAAGCTTGCAACAAAGTCTTGAAGGAATCAGCACGAGCGCTTGTTGATTCTTCAAGGGAATGCTTCGGCTTTGGTCGAGAGAAAGCTTCGGCTTTGGTTGAATGTTTTTCGAAGAGAGCTTTGGCAGCGTATTAGTCTTCAAAGGTTTGGCAGAGATTTTTCTGTGTAGAGATTTTTCGACCCTTATGCTTGTGGGAGGACTTGTATTTATAGGCTTCTTAAAGCTTGCCTTTAGTTGGATTTGGCATTGATTTATGTCCTAATTCATCCATGGGAGAATTTAGGCATGTTTTGTGTCTTAATTCCCTTCCTTGGCCAAAGTTAAGAGCCATTGTTGCCTATTTTGCAAGCAATCTTCAATTCTTGCTTGTTTTATGAAGATGCTTTAACTTTCTTTCCGGTTTTAGGATCAATTTGGATCCTTTTGCCGAAAGGGAGATTTCTCCCCTTTGCTGAATTTTGGGAACGTTTTATACTTCCTTTGCTTTGATTTGTGCCACATGTCATTGATGACTTGTCCATTTGTGATGAGTCATACGCCATGTGGAGCTTTGTGATGCATCATTTGTATGCAATGAAATTTAAATGTCTACACTAACACCTGAAGTTCATCATGTTTTTACTAAAGTCTCTTTATTTGAGAAATTATACTAACACCTATTTCGAGTGTTTTAATTACTTAAAACTTAAAAAACATTTATAAATTAAAAATTTTAAAAATTATATTTTTTGGTTAAGTAAAAGGTACAGTAAATGATAATAATAATAATAAAACCTTATGAAAAAACTAGAAAGCCCCAATTCTTTGTTGGAACCAAAGTTGCGCACATCCACGGACGAAGGAGAAATTCAGTTGGAATTGCCGATGATCTTCGACAACAGGAGAATAGGGTTGACTAGGGAGTGTGATTGAATTCAGATCAGACTGTCTACATACCTCCAGGAAAGAAAATGAAATCATTGGTGTAGTTCTAAAGAATGAGTGGTTTGATATGTATAACATTGTGAACCATCTTTGACCAGTAGCCTATGGTGAGGCGTGTGATAGATGTTTCTCGATGACTATGCTTAGTCAATGGCGTGTATAAGAGAATATGTGTATGGTAGAGAATATCAACCCTCGCATAGAGAATGGTCGGAGAAAAGTCCAAATCCCCTCATAAATACTAAGCTAGAGTATTTAAAGAGATCTTGAGAGTCCTTGTATAGAGAATAATCCTATTAAATCGAGAGGCTATCTTGGATGAAATCTAGGATAAGATATCCAATCCTCCTAAGATTATGATTACATTGCCTAATCCTTAAGATATCCTAATTTGACTTGAATTATGATTTCCTGTCTTGGGAGACAAGTCATATCTTCAATGGCTTTAAGCATGATCTGACTGAGAATCCTGATGTGGTAGCAAAAACTGTCATCTTTAATCTTGATGAATTTGTATTTACAAAATAATTAGTTGTGGCCAATGAAACTCAGATGCCTAAGTTAGTTTCTTTGAAAAGAAAGAGAGTTTTTAAGGCTTAGTTGAGTAGCAAAAGCTTATCATAATTTGGAGTAGAATATGGTATTTATTGGGAGATAGGCGCCTATATGCGTCTGGATGCCATGTGTCGACGTCCAATTGGTCAAGGTGTGGCATTCGTTGGATGAAGGAGAGAATTATCTCGAGGATATTATTAATTAAATAATATCTTGGGATTATCTCGTGGAATCCTTGATTGGGTTTGATTGTGATTCTTTGCTTGATTAAGTTAGTCTTTAATAAGAAAGTTTAAAGATAGGGATTAGTTATTAATCCTATCTTTAATTCCCTTGTCTTATCTTTAAGTCGTAGTTAGCAGTTCAAGTATTTTTTGCGGTTGTATTGCGTTTGGAACAGATGTGAGCATCACCAATTTCATGAGGGCATTGTCATATCTTATGGGTAAAATTTCACGTGTCAACTCTAGAATTTTTCGTATTATTGTTTGATATATGTTCATTGTGTTTACTTCAAGAAGTTGCAAGATGGGTATTTAGTTTATTTGTGGATATATGTTGATGATATGTTGATTGCCTCAAAGAATGTTGATGAGATTGAGAAATTGAAGGAATAAATGAAGAATGAGTTTGAGAGTAAGGATCTTGGATAAGCAAAGAAGATCCTTGGCATAGGCATGAAGACCATTAGAGATAGAGAAAAGGGTTTGGTGTGCTTGAATAAAAAACAGTACATTGAAAAGTTGATTTGGAAGTTTGGAGTTCATGATTCAACCAAATCGGTTAGTACCCCTTTGGTTCGTCATTTCATCATTTTAAATTGAGTTCTTTATAATGTCCAAAAATTGATAAACAGAACATGCAAATGAAAAATATACCATATGCTAATTTGGTTGACAGTTTGATGTACGCAACGGTATGCTTTAGATTAGATATTGCTCATGCAGTTGGTATGGTGAGTCGATATATGCACAATCCAAGTAAAGAGCATTGGCATGCTGCTAACTAGATATTAAGGTATCTTCATGGTGTGAGAGATATTGGTTTATGCTTTGAGAGGGATGACTCTGGTATTGGCAACATTGCAGTTGGTTATGTTGATTCAGATTGTGTAAGTGACTTGGATAAAAAAACAATCTACTATAGGCTATGTATTTACTATGGCTAGGGCCAGTTTATTGGAGTCCATTTTGCGGTCGCCTGTTGCCTTTTCCACTACAGAGGATAAATATATGGCAGTTGCTGAAGCTATAAAGGAAGCCATTTGGATATATGGACTTATTAGAGATTTGAGAGTTGATCAGAAGTAGGTGGAGGTGCATTGTGATATTTAGAGTGCCATTTATTTGGCTAAGTATCAGGTTCATCATGCGAGGACTAAGCACATAGTGTGTTATCATTTTGTACGTGAGGTTGTTGGTGAAAGGGAGATTATTCTCCAAAAAGATTCCAACGAAAGACAACCCTGCTAATATGTTAACCAAGATTGTTGGTGTAGCTAAGTTTGTTCATTGCTTGAACTTGGCTCATATTTTGCCTATATAAAGAAGGTGTTGAGCACTAAGAGTTTTGGAGCTTTTTTGCTGGGCATGAGTTATTCTCTTGTTACTTTCGAGAGTAGTTTTATGTTAATTGTTAATTATGTTGGTTTGGCTCGTCATAGTACTTTAAAAAATTTGGCTAAGGTGGATATTGTTGAATTTGATGCTAAATTTCAGTGGCCTCAAGTGAACGTAGCAGCCCAATTGAATTGGGTCCTTTTGTTACCATTTAATGCCACATGGTGGCTAGGAT
Organism: Pyrus communis; assembly: GCF_963583255.1. Lineage (NCBI taxonomy): Eukaryota > Viridiplantae > Streptophyta > Magnoliopsida > Rosales > Rosaceae > Pyrus > Pyrus communis. The sequence continues at coordinate 14,400,459 of NC_084815.1, forward strand.
TTTAAATACAAGTCAGGGCAGCTGTTGCCCTTTGGTTATTAGTGAAAGAAGAAAAAGAAAAGTAGCCACCGCCCCACCAAAGAAGTTTTGCCGACAGCCCCATTTAGAGAGAGGTGGAGCTGCTGCTCTCCTTTTGGTTACACTAGAAGAAAAAAGTTCATCTAATACGATTGATCCCAGCGGTAAATTGCAATCTATCATGGATATTATGCCTGTTAGGATTCTGGACGTGATAATATGTGATAAAGTGTTACATTTTCTATCAAGATAATGGGCGTTGTCAAATGTGATGTAACCATGGATAATGCCTATGGTAAATTGGGATATGACAACACGCCCTATGACCATTGTGGACTATTAGGGGGTGTTTGTTTTCCCTCACTAAAGTTCACTGGACTGGACTGGACTAAGGGTTAGTCCAGTCCCGTGTTTGTTCCCCATAGGTCTTAAAGTTAATGAGATTAGCTCTCACTCGTCCCGACTAAAACAGGGCCTAGCCAGTCTTAGCTAAGCCCCCCAAAAACCATGGGATTGCTAATCTCGTCTCCAAACTTGCGTAGGACGATTGCATGCAGCAAGTCTTGTGAACTGCAAATCTGCAGGAATGCTTCTAGGCAACTCCGTTTGCCAACCCATGTCCAGATATGAAACCCAGCACCACCCACTGCCTAAATCTCAACACCAAAATTCAAAACATATATGCAAAACGATAACAACAATCCCAATAGCAAAATTCTTCCTTATTCCCGAAAATTCCCAGAAAATTTCCAAAAGTTTTTCCTTTTCTCCAGAAAATTTCAGAAAGAATAGATAGAGAAGAGGAGATAGTAGCTTTGGGACAAAGAAAAATGGAAAGACAAAGAGGGAGGGGAGAGTAGCACGGGGATGATTTACAAGAAAAATGATTTGAAGGATGTTGTGTTGCAGGAAAAAAGATGGAGAAAAGAAGTGATGGGGGACGAAACTAAAGAGGAAGAAAAGGGAAGAACTCTCTAGAATGAGAGGTGAAGTGTCTGCTTTAGAAATAAAAAAGAAAAAGCTTGATTTAGTTATAAAATATTATTAGATGTGTATTATATAATATAATATTATAGTTATTAATTATCCTGTTTTTTAGTCCGACACTGCACCAAACGCATCACTAAGTCAATCCAACTTAGTCTAGTCTAAGCCAGTCTTGCTTAGTCCCTGAAGTTAGTACAGTCCGAGATAGTCCGATACAACAAACACACCCTTAATTAACAATGGCCAATTCCCATTATAAAAGATTAAAAAAAAAATAACAAAATTATTTAAGAAATATTATATTTAAATATTTTTATACAAAATAACCAACAAAAATGCACAATTAAAATAACTACATAAAAAAACCACAAATATTACGAGCATTACAATGTACATTAAAGCTAACAACAAAACAAATGCAGCGAAAAAAAAAAAACAAATAAATAAAAAAATAAATAAAATAAAATAAAATAAAATAAAATAAAAACACGAAATAGACAAACAAACAAAGAAGCCAAAATTGAAATGAGAAAAAGCATGGTTCTTGATTGAAAAAAGTTCTATGGACATGAACAAAGTGTGTAAAATTCCTCTAGCCTTCCATGCTGTTTTCTTCCCCACTTGTTTTGATTACTCTTTTTCAGTGTGCAGGCAACCAAAATGTTGGAATCGAATTTTGTAAAACATGGAATCATTTAGAAGGAAGCGGAACTTCTGTGGAAGACATTTACCGCCTTATTTCTCCTTCTTTTTGTGTCTATTTTCCTCGTAACAACATCAGACTTGTGAAGTCTAAACTTTAATGTTTGACTTTCCTTGTCAATATTGTAATTTTCCCACATGCTCAATCTAGTTTTAGGCTATTTTCTAATTATGAACTGCTACTATTGGGAATATACATTCAAGGTTGTGGCTCATCTCACATCAAAAGGTTTGGTCATGCATGTGCATTTCATGTCTTCATTCTGACTAGTTTAAGTTGTCATGTTAGTTTGCTTTCTGACTTTATACAAGCTGGGCACACAAATTAAGATAGTCCACATGAGCTGACAGACACATTTTTGTTGGTTACCAGCTTTTAGTCGTTGATCTGTCCAGATTGTTTTCTAATTTGACAAGTGTCTTTGTCCTTGCTAGCTGAAAAGAAACATTCATTTTGCATAAAACATTTGCTTAGGGCTTCTTTTGGTTCTGGGGTTTCAGAATTTATTCTAAAGAGAGAGTGTTTTTGAAAGCCTTGAGTTTGCCTCTTCTTCATTTATGAAACCTTAGCTGCCAAACCTTCTTCATGCATTAAACACCTAATCATTGTGAAGTAGGTTTACATTTTTTTATGGTCTATTACTAAGTTTTAAATCTTCATTTAAGACCAAGTCTTTCAAATTCACGTTAGTTTCTTCTCTCAACTATTTGATTGCAGAAATTGATTGGTCATTAAATCCATATTTCACATAACTATCATCATCATATGATTTGCATTGGTTGTGTTTGTTTTCTGTGCCACAAGGTGAAGAGCTGAGGAGGAGCTGCCATCCTGTGAAGACTGACGATGAGTCCATCTTGTGTAAGGCAAAGTTTCACAAAGATATAAGCTACTCCGTAGATTAGGATCTAAGAATTGAACTTGTGTGGGTACTTTGTATGAATTTTGTTTACACCAGTGGATTGGACTTAATGGAGAGTCCCTAGTTTTTTTAACCCAGATGTGGGTTTTTTCGGCTAAAAACTTTTTGTGTTGAAAGTCATTTATTACTTGTCACATTGCTCACTTTTATGTACGTGCTACATGTTCTCGTAACTTGCAAATATACATGTGCTTTCAACTAAGTCTATCAGAGTTTAGAAGTGTACTAAACTGAACCTTAGTGAACTAGGATCCCGTTAGTAAAATAGGTTTAATTGTTTATTCCTGCTTTTGGTAAACCAACAAATTTATTCTTACTTGACTGGTGAGGCTGATTAGTTAGTCAATCATATATTGAATTTTAAATTATAGGATATTTCACCTAATACCAATTTCAAGACTAAACAGATCATGAAGAATAGTTAAAGATATGCAAAAGAAATAAAGATAGAGATAAAAACCCTAATTAATGTGATAGAACAAAAAAGATAGGGAAATCAAAACCTTGAGTTCTATTTATTTTTTTTGTTTGTTCTTCCTCCGTGCCAGGAATGATCGATTGTGGAGAGGTTTGTGTGAAGAGGAAGTTAGATCAGAAAATTGGAATGGAAGAAAAAAGTGGGTGGGGATGATTTCTGCTCACAGTTTCTAATAAAACGTGTAGTTTCATTTCAGTTTTTTTTTTTATTTATTTTTATTTGGAACTTAGGGGAAAAATAAAACTTCTTTTTTCTAAATGGCCTTGAAAGAAGGGGAGGGCAAAAAAAAAAAATTGGGCGTGGGAGACGTGCGTTATTTTTATTTTTCTTTTGATTTTTTATTTGTTTTGAAATATTTATTCATACATAATTAATTTATTTTTTTTTTAAATTCCATAATGTGTAGAGAGATGACGGAAATTAGTGCAGGGGAAAGGAAGATAAGGTGGAAGAGATGGGCACAGAGAGGAGATAGAGAGCAAAGTGGATTTGTCAAATCTCAAAGATAGTTTGAAATTTTGCAAAATTGTGGTGTCCTGCCTGTTTAATCTTTTTTAATTAAGCATGAATGATTATACTACCTCTTATGTCCATGATAGATAACAAAAAGGCATTATGAATACTAACAATATTAATCATGATCATTGCCCGTAGTGGCTTAGTATATTTACAACTTGCAACTTTGTGCGTGATTTTTCACAACTATTCTAAATGGGCTAAAATTTGTCTATGGTAAAAATCTTTGTTCACCACATAGTTATTGTGCCTGTGGTAAATTTGTACTCTTTATAACAGACTCCTAAGGGCCGTGATAAAATTATCGTGGTAGATGATCTACTATTTTATAGTGTTAGCACTTACTCTATCAAAGTTGAAGTTGTTGTAATAGGTTTGAGCTTTGTATAGTGAGGAAATTAATCATTATATTTCCCTCTTTATTTATTTCTTTGTATACACTCCCATTTGGTTTATAGAAAGGATGGGTTCAAAAAATCGAAAACCGAAAAAAAAGGGACCGGAACCGAAACAAGGCCGAAAAAAATCGAATCGAATGTGAAAAATTGAACCGAATTTGGTTGGTTCGGTTTTGGTTTATGTAATTCGAAAACCGAACCGAACCGAAAATATATTAATTAATTAATTTATATTGGGTTTCTATTTTTTTAGCCCAATCTTCAAAGCCAAATGTTTTGAAGGGCAAACTTGAAGCCCAAATGTGTTAAGAGAAATCTGATTAACAGCAAACCTAGGTCTTTTCTTTCTACTTTCTCCCTAGTAGCTGCATGTCTCTCCCTCTTCTTTTTCTTTTGTTTCTACCCACCTACCGTCTTCTCTCCCTCTTCTTTCATCATTCCTGAACCTAATCACAAATTCCTTCCTTCTTTCGTTTTTCAACTTTTTTCCTCGTCCTTCTGCCATTCGCAATCGCAACTCTGTGTCTTCGTCCTTCCTAATTTATGTGTATAAAAAGGCGTGAGACTCAGATGGTGAAGGTAAAGGGCTCTCATTTTTATGAAGTTCAATTTTTTCTGTCTTTTCTACGATGGTTACTGGCCAATGCTGCAAGTGTATGAAGGTTTTTTTTTTTTGTCTATATGAGGTTGTAAGACTCTTGTAATTTCGGATTTGTTTTGCAAGGGTTTTCCACTTTGCATTTTCTCATTGTCAAACTGCAAAAATTGTGGTGGTGAATTTGATTGTGTCTCAATTGTATAATTTCGGATTTGTTCTGCAAGGGTTTTCTTATAGAACCCTACGATGGTAATTATGTTTTGATTTTCTTACAATAAGTAATTGCAATTGTAAGCACACATTCTTTATCAAACTTCATATTTTTTTATAAAAAGAAAAAAAAAAATCAGAAAAAAGGCCAAACTGAATCGAAAAAAAACCGAAGAAAAACCGAACCGAACAGTAAATTCGATGTACTCCTTTTGCTCCAAGGATGTACTCATTAAATCTTGGTGTCTTTTATATTTTTATTGCATTTCATCTTGTATATTTCCTGTGAGTTAGCTTGAGTTGGTTTCTGATTGATTTGGTGTTATCTTAGCACAACAGACCAACCAGATGCAGGCGACGTTGAACTCAAAGAAAAAAGGGTAATGTTGCTTTCACCAAGAGATATGCGTTCTGGTAACCCTATCTAGAGTGAACCTGAGCTGAGTTTAGGAAGTGGGGCTTTCCAATCCTCACTTGGCTGCCTTAGACTTTCCATAAATTCATTACAAAATCGACATGCATCACTACCTTGATTGTTCTTCCTGCATGAGAATAACCACTAAAACTATCAGATCTATAATCCATTGCCAGCAAACCCATCCTAACCACCTTCACCACATGTCACTATTCAGTTATTTGCACCCACCCAGACATGATAGCCAGCACTACTAGAAAACCCAAAGACAGTCGTCAGGCTTGTCACCAATGTAAGCTCAGATAATTCTAAAAACTAAAGTAAATGATGTCCACACGGTAGTTGATGACGCCCTGATGTGGGAATGAGGATTAATCTTCGGGAGAACCAATTCTAACAGTATGTCTGGTAGAGAGACTATGAAAGGGAAAGAAACTAGAAGGGTGAAAGGGGAAACGGGAAGCTTGCTTGGTAGAGAGCGAAAAGTGGAGCAGTAGTGCACTCACCAAGTTACCATTTTCAAACTTCGGATGGATCGAATTACTGTGAGTTATAATTTAGATTTACGCTTACCTAGAATCTACTTTGGGAAGGAAAGAAGTTGAATGGTAGCTAGATAAGAAGATTCTTATCTTTCTTCCCATCTGCATGCAATACTGTACCACCATGCATACCAAATAGCAGGAGGCGAAGACCTATTCCTTTAGAGCTGCTTCGTTTTCCATCCTTCTTCTGTACCAAACATGAGTAAATGATCAAGAAGAGTTAAGAAGAAGACCGTAAGTCTGTTATATTGGAGAAATGAAAATAAATTGAGGCAATATTGTTTAATGATTGTATAGTGTGTTATGACATTTTATTTATGCACATTTTTTCTGGGTTTTTTGTTTTATGGTTGAAGGCACCGAGATTATTTCCCCTGTTTGGCACACTGCCTTGTATTTGCAAGTCGCATCTCTTTTGGCACTTGGAAAGAGTGACGAGGTGCAAATAGCCCACAAAGAGGGTTCTGTAATTGAAGGTAAAAGGAATGCAAGCGCTTGACGATTAGATGCTAAAGGTCGAAGATGAACATATTTCCTCTGTATTGGACTGCTCTTTCCCAGAAAAACGAGCACTGTACAGGGATCTCAATTTCTTTAGGCAAAATTAAAAAGAGACTATCAGTCATCGAGTAGACCACAAAGTCGGAACATAAGTAAAACCTTAATCTTCTATTGCATGACTGGTTCATGCGCTATGAGTCTTGAAGCATTATTTTGCAATATTATTGGATGGGTTGTTTTGGTCTCTTTTGTTTATGATGAATTTGCCCTTCATTGTTGTTCAAATGACCTGTTTCCAATACAAGAATCTTGAGAAATTATCATATGATTCGTTTGAAACATTATGTATATATTTGTAAAGGATCAAATCTGTTGTTTTGATCTTACTTTGAAAAGGTGAAGAGAAAAATGCTGCTGGCAATGGCATGCTTGTAATTGTATAATTTCTCTGCTTCTTTACTTATACAACATTTTCAAAACAATTCACTTCATACATCATTTGCTATTTTATTTCAATATAATACTTTTGTCGGATTTTTGATCTATTTGTTTATTAAAAGTTGACGTGATAGTCGTGGATCTCACCATAGGGCTCAATTTTCCCTCCCAAACGTAAACACATAGACATCCTACTGCGACGTCAATCAACTCCCCAAAAAGTGCCATGTGGCCCAAAATTCAAATTTCCCACTCAAAATAATGTGTTTTTGAATTTCATATTTGTTTATGGGATTTGCCGGCAAAAATATGCAAAAAGGCATATGCCCACAAAATGAGACATGCTAATCAACGAATAGGCAGAAATGCATCTAATATCCAAATAGACAACTAAATTAGCATTTATATCATGAAAGTTCAACTGAAAATAACAAACATGTTCCAAAAATTGGCAACCAAAGCTAACATGTGGTAGTTCAACTGAAAATAACAAGTGTGTTCCCAAAAAGATATTCAGCAAGTACCTAAGCAAAATGATAGTTCCTAACAAGTTGCAAATAATGTCCTATCTGCTGCCAATGTTTCACAAAAATTCCATCCAATGTTGAGTATAATAACATCCACATCAGCAAAAACATTCAAGGTTCAATATACAAAAAAATCCCTAAATCATCATCATATAAGCCACAAGTTGATTTACAAACCTGAACTCAATAAAACAAGTGGAGCAGTTCTTACCTTGGGTTTCCTTCCCCTCTTCCTTGGTACACCACCTCGATTACTGGATATTGCTCCTTGTGCAGAACTTGATGCCTAAAACAAATCAAAGGATTGCAGGATTTACGAAATGTTAAATCAACTTAAAAATCATATAACTATGTAAAGGGTTATATTACACCTCTTGTCTTGTAGGTAGAGGCATGTGATGAGTCCTTGTATTGTGGCCCTTTTTTTACATATCTTACATTTGAGGGTCCCTTGGCCTTTTCTTGAGAGCTATTGTGGCTGTGGAATCTCCACTTTTGTTAATGGGTTCATTTTGTGTAGGATCAGCTTCTTTTGTCCTTTCTACAACCTCTTTGTTTCTCTTCTTCTTGGGTCTTCTAGGTTGTTTGGTATATAGAGGAGGCTAGATAGGTGGATTTTCAGTGACCTCCCACATAGACATCTCATTCATTGGCTGGATTAAGTGAGAATATATTTCCAAGTACATGGCCTTGGAACAACATCTAATCCACACAGTTCTTTGGCTTCTCTCCCTTGTAATTAATGGCAGCAATAGCATGCTTGCATGGTATGATTGTGAGGTCATATTTTCGACATAAACATGTACGTTTAGTCAAATCAACAACATATTGGTCACCTTCTCTAGCATCCACTTAGAATTTTGTCTCACCAGACCATTGAGTAATGCATTGAACACACTCCCATCTTTCATCCTCCAACTTCTTAATCTTGGGGCACAAAACTTTATGTTGTCTTCCCATAATGTCTTTCCTTATTTGAATTATTTTCATCAAACATGAATATGAATGATTTGAAGCATGGTTACAATTGGATTGGACCTTGCCTTCACTATCACAATATTGAAACTTTCACACAAGTCGTTGAGCAACATTTCACACTTGGTAAAATTAAAAAATGAGACCTACTCCAATGAATGGTAGGCATCTTTATGAGCCAGTCAAATGCATCTTTGTTAAACAATCTAAGTGTCTCCATGACTCTTTTGAAGTGTGGAATTGTGGTGGTTTTGGCAGCAACCCATCAAGCATCCTTCAATGCCTTGCCTTTAAATTGATCTTTATAGCTTGTATACAGGTGCCGCACACAAAACCTATAGTGACAATCAGGAAAAAACCCTCAAGAATGTAGGAATTAAACCCTTATCCATGAATGTTGATTTACAATAAAGGTCTAACCATGTTGATTTACAATATCAATGTTCCTAGCTAAAATTTCTGAAAAACAAATCCATGAATCCTTGTTCTCCATCTCAACAATTGCATAAGCTATCACCCAAGTCTCATCATGGGACATTGGGATCTATCCCCAAAGCAATCAACAATTGACCCCCATGCTAAGACTTTAAATGACAACTATCTAAACCAACCAAAGGTCTACACTCAACCTTAAATCCTTCCTTGCATGCAGCCAAGTACATATACATCTTTTGAAACCTTCCCTCATTTAGTATAATTTTCACGGTGTTCCCTGGGGTTGTCTTCTTGATTTCGTCAGCAAAATCCTATAATTTAGTGCATTGCTTAGCATGTTTACCCACAATAATCTTCAAAGCAGTAGTCATTGCCCTATGGGCTTTTCTTCTTCGAGCAACCATGTTTCCATTCAGCTCCAATTCCACAAAAGAATCAACATGCCTTATTGGATTAAGCTGGATCCTTTCCAAGTATATTTCAGTAAGCCAAGTCTGTTTCATATTCTTATTGACCCACAATCTACTATATGTTTGAAAATCTAGCAATTTCTTCATTTGCATGTTGTTTGAATTACATATCTTTCCACACTTAACAAAACAAAGACATCCTTCTTTGCAAGCTGCATCAACCTTAAACCTCTCGTTTCGTAGAAAATGAACATCCCCATACGTGCATTACTACTGCCTTTCGAAATTGTGCATCATCCCTAAATATTAACCCTATTGACAGATGTGGGTTCTTCATGTCAATCTTCTTGTTAAACTCATGATATAACTCACTATTGTTTTGATAACCATCTCTATCTTCATGGACACTTTAAATGCGATCTGAATTGTAGTCTGGCTTACTAACATCTGCATCAGTCTCTTGTTCAAAGTTCATTTGTTGCTTAAATCCATTCCCTTGTTGTTGATTATTCTGTGCCTTAATGTTAGCCAACACTTCATCTTCATGGAATTCATATTCCACAAAGCCACCGTCAATTCATCTTCAACTTTTTCAACACAGGACGGTACATCTCCAGCTTCATCAACATTAAGATCACCAAACCCCAATGAATCAAGGCCTTTTTATAGCTGATCAAAAGCCATTCCTTCATTTGTTCCACTTTCAAATAGCAAATGTTTGAATTTGGCTTACTTTGAAAATACACCCTCTGATTCACAGATTGGGAAGGCACACTACAATCATCACCAAGCCCACTTACTGGATATTCAATGGCTAGCTTGCCCTTTCCTATATTAACTTGCACTAGCCTCTTTTGGTCATCCTTATCACCATTAATTTCTTGAATAACCACACTGGTTTGAGTAACTGGTTCAAATGACTTAATAAACTTTATCTCTGGAGAGGCACATTCTTAAGGTATTATCTTCTTAATGTAGACATCAATCATCATGTGTTTTGGCACATATTTGCATGTATTGATTACATATGAATCAGTCATCAATAGCTTCAACCGATTTTGAATCTCCATCCTTAAGAACCTATAACGGTAGCTCATGAACACATTTCCATATCCTAGTTCCTCAACCATATTATGAACCTCTAGCAATAAGTCTTTGTCACAAAAGAAAAAAAATCAACCTTGCCTCTGACATAGAAGTCATCACTAAGCTCCCTGCCATGATACATTTTAATTGTGAAAAGTTCATCATCCCTTGAAATTCCAGCATAAAAAAACCCTAATTAAACTGATGAAAACCCAAACTTCAGAACCACAAAGCACAAATTTCAAGACCACAAAGCACAAAAAAAGACAGAGATCACCATAAACAAACATATTGAGATCACAAAACGTATAAAAAGGTGTATTTTCTAACTTTTCCATATGACAAAGCACCATAAACAAACATTACCCACAAGCATTTTTCTGACAAGATCAAACAAAAACTCATGTATTTATATGAGCATGCAACACGTCTTATTTTTCATTGTTCTAAACATAATTAATGGAAATATTGTATTCATTAAGTTTAGAATAAAAATTGGCTATTGATAAATGGCTAATTAGTAAAATTTTCATTGATTTATGGCTAAAAAAATCTAAATTGTTTCTAGTTTCTGGAGCTAGGATATAGGATTTCGAAGAACCCCTTAGGTGGCACAAGCAAAGCTACCTTCTTTTCTCAAATAATTCAAATGAAAATTGATTGGGTAGCGATTTTCGCATCCTAACATCGAGCGAGATGACGAAAGCCTTCTTAGAGAAGGATGTCTCTGACACTATTCTTAGGGTAAAAATAACTCAATCTTTAGTCATCTACGTTCAAAATTGAATATGTTGAAATATTTTCTGCAATCATACGAAAGTGTGTATGACGGTTGAAGAATCCTAATCACTAATAATCTAAGAAACCCGGTGGAGGTCGACATTGCTTATTTCTGAACTGAAAAATCTTGTTGAATGATTGACCAGCAAAAGAAACGTCATTAAATGCACGAATGTAGGAAGAAACCAAAAAATAAAACAGAAAGCACCCAAAAGTAAGGGCCCAACCGGGTTCGAACCGGTGACCTCTTGATCTGCAGTCAAATGCTCTACCACTGAGCTATGGACCCAATTGTAAACAATAGTTCTTTTGTAGATTATATATAGGATTCATCATTAGGTTCTGGGTTCTAAGGCTTCGACAGATCAAATTGTTTTTATTTTATTTTTAAATATAATGTTCCTATGTTATAAGTTATATGGCTCCTATCCAAAAAAAAAAAAAAAAAAACTTATATATGAGTTTAAAATTCAGATGCAATGAAGAGGTGAAAAGTAATGTTTGAACTCAAAATTAAATTTGAAATTAAGTTTTCAATGTGTAGGAAGTGGTCTCAACATTATAAGCAAAAGCAACAAATCACTCAATTTAATTAGTGTCATAAAAATATAATTCGTGATAATGAGACAGAAATTTATTGTTTTTCTCTCTTATAAAAACTCATAAAAATTACAGCAATCACATATTCACAACATAATTGAACCCAAATCCCACGAATGGAAAGGCTTTCCTTATTGATAACAAAAAAAAAAAAACAAAAAAAAAAAAAGAGAAAAAGAAAAATCAAGATAGAACAAGCACAAGTTATTGAGCCCAACACGTAATCCAGTTTATTTTCTTCCTTCCCAAGCAACCTAAAATTGGAAAAATCCCAATCCTCAATCCTCCAGCTCTTCCTCCTCATACTCTCCCTCATCTTGTGCCACAGCATCTTGGTACTGCTGATACTCAGAAACCAAGTCATTCATGTTGCTCTCAGCCTCAGTGAACTCCATCTCATCCATGCCCTCACCTGTGTACCAATGCAAGAAGGCCTTTCTCCTAAACATGACCGTGAACTGCTCCGAAACCCGCCTAAACATCTCTTGAATTGACGTTGAATTCCCCATGAATGTGGAGGACATGGCAAGACCGGTTGGTGGAATGTCACAAACACTTGATTTCACATTGTTTGGAATCCACTCCACAAAGAATGAGGAGTTCTTGTTTTGTATGTTGATCATTTGCTCGTCCACTTCTTTTGTGCTCATTTTTCCCCGGAACACGGCCGATGCTGTCAGGTATCGGCCGTGGCGTGGATCTGCGGCGCACATCATATTCTTAGCGTCCCACATTTGTTGAGTGAGCTCGGGGATTGTGAGGGCTCTGTAGAATTGGGAGCCGCGAGAGGTCAAGGGTGCGAAACCAACCATGAAAAAGTGGAGACGGGGGAAGGGGATGAGATTCACGGCTAGTTTTCGGAGGTCGGAGTTGAGCTGGCCCGGGAAGCGAAGGCAGCATGTGACTCCACTCATGGTTGTGGAAATCAAATGGTTCAAATCACCGACTGTAGCATGTATAATGCAAATGGACCTTTTAGTATTTAGAAGTACAATAACGAAGTGATAATGTTTTTTGTTTCTTAGCTGACAAGTTATGTCATCAAACTTCCAATATGAACCTTAAGATTGACAACTTAATAACATAACATGTCTGTCTGAAAAGAGAACATGTGAATGCATGTTAAGTTGTCACACTCTTAACTTAGGTCTAATGTTTAAATAAACTCACGTAATCAAATGATTCAAACAATTCTAATCTGACAACGCAACATATTAGATTGTTGGAAAACTTGCATTTATATGACTAAAAGGCTATTACTGATTAATACTTACAACTTGGATTTGTGAGCTTGAGAGTTCTGAAACAGATATCATAGAGGGCTTCATTATCAAGGACCATGACCTCATCAGCATTTTCAACTAACTGGTGAACAGAGAGGGTGGCATTGTAGGGTTCAACCACAGTGTCTGAGACTTTTGGTGACGGGAACACTGAGAAAGTCATCATCATTCTATCTGGATACTCTTCCCTGATCTTTGATATCAGTAGGGTTCCCATTCCTGACCCTGTCCCACCTCCCAGTGAATGGCAAATCTGGAACCCTACAACAGATTATTAAACACTTAATTAATTTTTATTGATCATGATGAACATAGCCAAGATCTTGTGCCTTGCTTGTGATTGGCTTTTTAACCAAAATGGTCATTAAGATTTGCATAACACATCACTTTGGTCCTTGAGATTTGAAATCAATAGAAGTGGTCCCTGAGATTGTCCACCATTAATCATTTTGATCATTCCGTGCACAATTATGTTAAGTAAGGATCAAAATTACAAATATACCCTCAATTTAATAAACAATGATAAAAATGATTTGACAAAATTAGGGGTATTTTGGTCATTCTATTCTTATTTAATGAAGATTTTTCAAGGAATGACCAAAATGATTGATGGTGGACAAACTTAGGGACCAATTCTATTGGTTTCAAATCTCAAGGACCAAAGTGAGGAGTTATGCAAATCTCAAAGACCATTTTAACTAAAAAGCCTTGCAGAAAGATATGAATAATTTGTTTGATTAAATTTAATAAAATTAATTAAGACCAAACCCAAAAATGAAAAAATAATTAAGAAAATCAAAATAGCCAGCCAACCATGTTGTCTTTGTCATTTTTTCCGGTGTTACCTGCAGTGTTCATTTCGTAGGTAAAACATACAAAAAGGGGAAAAACTTATTGTCTGGTATTGGAATATGGTCACGTAATATAACTAGTTAAAATGTTATAATATAAGTTGAGGTTCATATATTTTCAAGGGTGTATATCAATAGATATTTATTCATATTATAACACGTGAACTGATTATACAACATCATCGTATTACAGTACCACACAATAATTTGTCCAAACTAATTTTGATCTATCTTTAGAATCTATCAAAACCACATTCTCTAGTAAATCTTCTATTTTGTATCCAACTTTTCTAGAAATATACGATCACATCAATTAGGACTTTAGAAGAAAAAAGAAGAATTAGAAAGAAGAAAATGGCCAACAATCTCAACTTACAAATTAAATACCTTGTAAACAATCACAATTCTCGGCCTCTTTTCTAACCACATCAAGAACAGCATCGATCAACTCAGCTCCTTCTGTGTAATGCCCTTTAGCCCAATTGTTTCCAGCTCCATTCTGGCCAAACACAAAGTTGTCCGGCCTGAAAATCTGCCCATAAGGACCTGTTCTTAAGCTGTCCATCGTCCCCGGCTCGAGGTCCATCAGCACTGCCCTAGGCACATATCTCCCTCCATTTGCTTCATTGTAGTAAACGTTCACCCTCTCAAGCTGAAGGTGAGAGTTCCCGTTGTATTTTCCCGTGCGATCGATCCCATGTTCATCACACATCACCTCCCAAAATTTGCCTCCAATTTGGTTCCCACATTGTCCAGCTTGAACGTGCAAAATTTCTCTCATTTTCTAAAATAAATAAATAAATAAATTAGGGTTTATGGGGCTAAAGAGAAAACAAGGGAGGAGAAGAACAATGGAAAATTATGAAATGGTAATGACTCTTTTTGTAGTTGTTCAAGTCTCTCTAATTTTTTTCTTCTGTTGAAATAATTGACAATATATTTAGATAATAATAATTTTCATTCAATAATTTCGTGTGGTTTGTTCAGAGAGGCATGTCAAAACTCCAACCAGGGAGTCGTGAGCTGGATAAGGGAAAGCGACAACAAGATTCATGCTTGCTATCTTCTGGCCACATTCAATCTCACCTATCAACCCCTTCCCATTTCATTTCACTTCTGTCATTAATTAGGATATTCCTAAAATACCCATTTTTTGATCTGGGGGTTTTGTTTCTTTCTCTAACCTAATTTGAGTTAATTATTTAACACATTATGAGGATCATCGCCATTAATATGCTATACTTATTCTCTATTTTAATATAATCAAGGATATGGTATCCAAAGAGAAATGCTATATTACTTCAAAGGTGAAAAATATTATGTCATGACAAGAACAAAACATACACCATATCATACATGCATATGTACGGAGATGTTATATATACTTGATCATGCGGTTGTTACATGTTTTTGACAAATGAGCCGAAGACAGTTGTTTACTTGCATGTGAATAATTTGTTGAAGAATGGAATCTCACATCAGAAACAAGATAGAATCATTTTTTGAAGAATGGAATCTCACATCAGAAACATGAATAATTTGTTGAAGATTCCATGCTACTAACAACACTGCATCATTTTTTGATAAAATCCAATACTTGCCGAGTTGTGTAGGTGGTTAAGTTACGGTAATATCAGTGTGATTAGTAGTGGGCCGCTTGCCTGACTCTGAAATCTTGGCATGGTATCAGAGTGGTTTAACCCAACCCAACCAGACCTATACGTTCCAATTGTGAACAAGACCCTAACTTGATCCTGACTTGACTTAGCTTGACTTGGCCTGACGATGAATCTTCCGCTGCTTTAAAAAAAGGAAGGTTATCAACGTGGAATTGGTTGCACTTATGGCCCACTAAAGGCGTGGTCCCATGTCAGTGGGAATGTTGAAGAATGCAATCCCACATTAGAAACATAACATAATACTTAACTACTTGTAACTGAATGGTTCCACCATTGATAACGCGGAGACCTTTTGTGATTAAAGTCAACACCTGTTGGGTTGTGCATGTGGTTAAGTTGGGACAACATCGGTATTATTAGTAGAGTGCCGCTAGCCCAACTTTAAAATCTTGACATAAATGTCAGTCATTGATGAGTGTCAAAATGGCAAATTCCATGGTCATCAACAATTGACAATCAGAGGCCTGTTGATGCCAAAGATTAGTAATAGCATCAGTAGAAAATTTGATCCCTCTAAAATTATGATGAAATGAAATAGATGAGAAATCACTAGTCAAGTTTAGAAAGTCCATATATGTGCAAACTATTCTAATTCACCAATGCATCAAACAGTGACGAAGAAGATAATCAACAAGAATTTTGGAATCACCCTCCAGAAAAAGTATCTAAATCACTAGTTGCTCATGTATGTTGAAATCAAAGCTCTTATTTTTTTTTTGTTTAAAAATAATGCGTACTATATTCGAAAATGTTGTTTCTTATCGATCGGATGATGCCATGCATAGTATTCATAAACAGATTTCTACGAATTTTTTTTATTTTTTATTTTCATATTAAACAAGTTTTCTATCTAAATTGAAGTTTTTATTTTAATTTATTTTATTTTTTTGGATATTGTGTTATGGCTGATTTGATGTGCTAACAAGAAATCGAAAACACATCCTGAAAACAAAGTAACTTAGATTTACGTTACTATGATCCTATACCAATTACAACAAGACATATTACCCTTCGCCATACTGTATAATTGTGATTAGTAACAATAAAACTTCACAATAATGGATTTTTTTGGTCAGTGATCGATGAGTTATGACTTGCACCAGAAGAATGTGATTTCCAGATCAAGTTTTGGGTGGCAATATATATACGTATACTATAATGTGTGTGTGTGTGTATATATGTATGAGAGAGAGAGAGAGAGAGAGAGAGAGGGGCAATTATTGGATGCATGGGAGATTCGATGTCAGTCTGTTTCCAACACCCCACTAGTTGCCTTGGCTGCTTGGAATCCAATGTTGACTCTTGAGCGTTCTTACATTAATTAACCAAAATATAATTTCGTAATTAGGTTAGTGTTGATTTTTCCCACTAATTATCTTCACATCCATTTCGATTTGTGTCCTGTTTTTTCTTTTTTAAACTATAAGGGGAAAATAAAACATCCTATCAGCTTAAAAATTTGGGAACCAGTGGGTTGTAAAATATGATATCAAAATTTTGGTTCTTGGAGGTCTTGAACTTAAAATCCCCATTTCTCTGTTTTTTTGTTTGGTTTTATTTTTTTGTTTTTTTATTTTTTATTTTTTATTTTATCTGTAAGGTGCAGTAATTGTCATGATTTTGATATGCAACGTTGCTGAATATTTAATCAAAATTGGAAGCACATATATAAAATGCAACTTGTTGCAAACTCCATGGTACTAACTTCCGTTTGATAATCCATTTTATTTTGTGTAAGATGGAAGACGGATAATGAGAATATGGGAGAGAGAGAGAGAGAAAGAATTAAATAAGTGAAAAGAAAATTTTGAAAATATAAATAAAGTCAAAATAGTTTTTAGTTTTATTGTTATATTTTTCATCTCTCCTACCATCCTTCATTCGCTCTTTTTTATCTCTCGTTTTTCCATGTACTCTCTTTATTATTAACACAAAAGTAAAAATAATAAACGAATTAATTATCAAATAGGCCCTAAAATGAAAGTAATCCAATAACGTAGAGTAAGAGTGGGGTGGGGGATGAAGATATCAGAAATATAATTTTTTATTTATTTAACAAAAGTATGATTAAACATATGGGCTGTTGGAGCGTATCTTTTAAAAGTGATTGAGAAAATAAATAGACTGTGATTTGGTAAAGAGTAAAGATATATGAGTCGGATGAACCATCCACATCTTAAGTTATCACAAAATTAGATTGGGATGTTCCCTCGACAGCAACCAATCACCCATCATTCAAGGTGGGCAGATGCATTTGGCATAACCCCCCACACTTTCTTCTTCATTTTTTGTCTATTCTTCTCTTCTTGTATGTATCCATTTCTTCTCTTCTTGTATGTATCTATTTCAACCTCAAAACTTACTAATTACCCATCCAAATTTACAGATTACAATTCAGCTTAGATTTACAAGTATGCTCACGTATGACATGTTTACTTACTTCGAATAAGATGGATTACGAAAAGCAAAAATAGGGGAGAGAAGGAATGTGGATGATTAGATTAATTATCCTACCCTTATCAATCTAGTTCCTTACTGTTTAGGTTTTGGATTATGAATTGCAATGTGAAATTCGAATAGTTTTTTATTCTATATATGATAATTACCACATAATCGTCGTGAATCAGAATAATTTTAATACACATACGAATGTAAACACAAAAAAAAAATCAATAGATTAGAGTATACAGACATTGGTAAATAGGTGCAGAAGCACAAAAAAATATGACGGTAATGTAGTTGGACAGGAAGCAGGAGCACATGGCACATATTGGTAGCCACATGACCTTGGCATGGAGTGCCACAACAAACCATTATCTAGGTAAGACAAAAAAATGAATTCATATCAAGAAATTTCCCATATTTCTTCACCAACCATTTCATAACATGAAAAAAGTTGAGGTTTCACTATAAAATTTAATTGACAATCTATGGAGTAGTCCAATTATTAATTATAAGCACATGTAAGATCTCACTCCCCAATGTGAGACTCATACTCTCAACATGCCCCCTCATGTGTGGTGAATTTTCAAGCCTAACACATGGACAACATAAATAGGGTAACGTGAAGTGCGTGCGGCCGTTGGGTTTCACATGCAGGACAACCTTCTCTGATAGCATGAAGAAAGTTGAGGTTCTACCATAAAATCAATTGGTAATATAGAGAGTAGACCAATTACTTATAAGCACATATAAAGTCTCTTTTGTCCCCGACATGGGATTCATACTCTCAATATGGAACAATAATTCACTCATATAAAGAAATTTCCCTTATTTTACACATCAAATGATTTCTCTCAAGTGTGAGGTAACGATATATAGAAGTCTTACTCAAACTTCTCTTCCACATTGCAATTAGAGAAGATAATATGATTTTTCCCACATTTCTCTATGCTTGCCACACCCTCTCTCTATGCTTGTTGCACCCTCTCTCTCATCTCTCAATAATACATCATTTCGATAGGCCATATAACACATTATCAACACACTTTTGACGCTACGCTAAAGAGAGTTTGTTCATATTTCAAGGGATTATTATGTTCTAATCATTATTATTATGATTAACTTTTTATTTATTGAATTAATGTACTTCTATTGATTCAATTTACTTTTTTTTGTGTTGAACATGAGACAACGCATCAGAGCTGAAATTCTGGATTCCTACAAATTCAAAGGCTCAATTTCATTTTCTGCCAATCAGATTCTCCTAAAACACAAGTTTGATATTTTCTTCGACCTGAAGCATAAATACATTCCCCATAATACATGAACCCCTAATATATATATTTTTTCTATACATACATATATATATATATATATATTGTATATTGCATATGTATGTTCATGCATATACAATTTATAATTGCTATGTGGTATTATTGTGAGTCAAGGAAACGAAAGAAAATAGAAACATGAATTTTTGGGTTTGAAAACTCTAGAATTAGAAAAAAAAAAAAAAAAAGAAAAAAAAAATATATATATATATATATATATATGGGACATAGCGCTGAGTTGTAACTTTAAGCCGCGCCAAGCCAGACAGCTGGTCTGAAGCCAAGTCGTGTCGAGCCGAGCAAGACAACTTCATTCGTTCTGACACGAGGACCACTGCAATAGCCCCTGGGCTTCGCTATATGCGTCACCACGCTTGTGTGCCTGAGCCTTTCACTCCGGGTCTACAACCTCAGCCGGTGTCTCGGCCTACATTCCAGAAACCAGCGTTATGTTGGGCTTCTTGCGTCGGCTTACTCTTGAAGCCAGCAACCTACTTGGCTTTCCACTAGGGGTAGGTTCAGTTTCATTTGGTTCAGTTTTTTGTCAAAATCAAAACCAAACCAAAATTTTGGTTCGGTTTAATTTTGGTTCAATTTTTCCCGATCTGGTTTTAGTTCGGTTTCGGTTTTTTTCTTTAGCAATACAGTACACATCAATCCTTTAAACCTTATGTCCATACGTCCATGTAGAAAACCTGCATAAACACAAGCTATAAGCCAGACTTGCTGTACAAAGTAAATATAATCAAAACAAGTTGAAAGAAATTTCAACCCGAATCAAATTAACGTGATATTTGATCATTTGTTTAACATATAATTAGATATAAAAATGAATTAGCAAATAAGAAAAAAATATGCAAAACCCCAACAAAATAATTTAAAAAAATAACCCACTTTAATTCAGCAAACCCACATTATAAATCATATCTATTTCAATTTGAAAATTACCTGAGAGAGATTGGAAAGTCCGAATTAGAATCTTCCGATTTGAAAGGGGTAATGATTCGAAAGGGCGGGGGAAAATCACGGTTTGGAAGAAGGAATTTGCTAAGAGAATTGGAGAAGATTGCGAGAGAGAGAGAGAGAGAGAGAGAGAGACTAAGAAAGTAGAGAGGAGGGTGGGAGAAAGAGTGATTGAGAAAACGAAGAGGTGAAATGGGATTGGACGGCTAGGATTTGTAAACTAAAGAAATCTATAAAGAATTAAAGATCCAAAATATTATAAATGATTTACTCATACAATTATAGCAACACAAAGCCTATAGTCAAGTTGGCTTGAAACAACTACTCTGAACTTAAGGGGAAGAGGTTCGAACCCTCACACCTCCATATTTTGATTACTTGTATAATTAATAATATATCTGTTCTGTTCTGCTAGTTTGGTTTCTAGAACACCAGGACCAAAACCGAACCAACCAATTTTGGTCCGGTTCAATTTTTTTTTTTTTTTGTTCAAATTTTGTTTTGCTTTGGTTTGATTTTTTTCCTAGTTTTGATTTTTTGAACCCTTTCGCACCTTAGACCACCTCTCTAGCAAGCCTGATACTTGCTAGGCTGTTTTCCCTTCGACTCATAAACCTAAAGCTTGAACCTCTGTATTGGGAAACCTGAAGCAGCCTACCCTGAGCCCAATTAAGGCATGTGTGAAGTCTAGTTTATACATGATGTAGTTAGATTTAGGGTTTAATTGCTTATCTAGGATCATGCTGTTGGATATATCACTTCAAGAGCTTAATTTCTCTCATCAAAGGTTTGTTCATACATATGCATTTCACGTCATTATTTCCAGTTCATTCTGTCTAGTGGTTATGTCTAGTCAAATCTCATTGTTGCTGTTATGCAAGCTGGGCACACACTTGAAGACAACCCACATGGGCTTTCTGACAACCTTTTACCCGAGAGTGTTTTTCAACCCTAGATCTTTTCTGATTGCTTTTGCACATGACACGTGGCCTTTCCATCCTCTCTCTTTGTCTAAAACAAAGCCCTCTATAAATGCTTCATCTTAGGTTTCAGCTTTGAGCTGTCCTTTGGTTCTCACTTGAAAACCCTGGCCACAAAAATCACATTCATGCACTAAATACCCATATCATTGCATATTATGGCTGCTTTGTTTTTGTGACTTTGATCTTTGTTTTAGGTCCAGCTTCTTTAGTTTCAAATCTTTCAGCTGATCTTTTTTTGGATTCACGTCAGTTTCATCTTTCAAGTGTTTAATTGGTGAAATTGACTAGGCGATCAAATCCAGATTTGCATCAACTTCATCATAACATCATTTGCATAAGTTGATTGGATTTCGATGCCATATGGTGAAGAGCTCAGGAGGAGCTGTCACTTTGTGAAGACTAAAGGAGTCCACCTCGTGAAAGGCAAGGTTGCATAAAGATATAAGTTGCTTCGTAGATTAAGATCTAGTAATGGAGTTTGCGTGGTTACTTTGTAACAATCTTGATTTCACTAGTGGATTGGACTCAGTGGAGAGTCCCTGATTTTTTAACCTAGAGGTGGGTTTTTCCTGCCAAAAACATCTTGTGCAATTTATCATTTTTCTAGTTTACTTATCTTACCTTTTGCTTGTGTTATATGTTCATTTTTCAGAGTTAAAATGTGCACTAAAATGGATCTTAGTTAACCTAGAACATTTTTGTAAACTGAACTTAAAATTGACTATTTCCGTTGTGACTAAACTAACATATATGATCTTAGTTGATAAGTGTTGCTAACTAGTCAGACAAGCATGTATATAGATTTTAAATTACAGGTTATTCCACCTGGTACCAATTTCAATTGGTATCAGAGTCGTGCCCTAGATATACATAGAGTGGTTTCTAGGAGCTGTTGGTATTGAGTGGATTATCACCATGGATCATGATCGTGTTGCGGGATCTTGCAACTTTCCTTCATTCTTTGATGGAACAAACTACGTCACATGGAGTGAGAAGTTTCAAATCCTTCTGTAGGCATAAGATCTAATTGATATGGATTATCTTATTTTTGAATGGAAGGCTCATTTGAGGACAGTTGATGGAGAATCTATGGTAAATGCCAAAAGTGAGTGGACTTAAGGGGAGATTAACTCCGCTATGACTAATAGAAAAGCACAGAACGCCATCGTTTCTGCCATCTCACCAACTCAATTTGCACATATTCGTTATTGCACTACGGCAAAACAAGTATGGGACAAACTCCGAATTCTACATGAAGGTGACAAACAAGTGATGGATCTTAAATTCCAAATGACTCTTTCAAAGTTTGAAGATTTAAGAATGTTGGAGTCTGAGACTTTCTCAGTCTTTTTACGAGAAAGTTGAATGTTGACTAATGAGGCATTGGGGTTAGGAAAACCTATTAATAAGACAACATTATTGAGGACCTTACCCAAGAGATTTCAAACAAAGAAGGCTGTTATACAAGAATTTCAAGACTTAAATGAAATTAAACTTGGAAAGTTGGTTGGAAAACTTGTTGGAAATGTGCCCTAAAGCCAATCATATGATGATACTTTACGGACATTTCACATGTTAGACTAATCTAGTTTAATAAATATTATTGTTTTAAGCCGTCTTATATAAATGTTATATGCTTAAACGATAACTCCAAGGAACATGTAATCGGGAGAATGTGATCTAAAGAAGTTAGATTCAAGAGACCATTCTCTTTCTTATACATATCCTAATCGTTCTTGATCAGAGGATTGCCGATTGGGCATTAACAGTCCGTTAAGATCAGTACGTGTTATGTCTTCTCTTAGGGAGAGTGACTGGTCTCGAGTCATTGGTGTGACTGACACCAAGACAAGTATGTAGGTGCTCAATAGAGAATGAGTCCACTGAACAAGATCAACAAGGAGTTCTCATACTCATGTCACATGAAAACTCATGGTTGGGATAATGCAAAGTAGTCATTTGACCTAAGACATCATAATTGTCTTATGGTTAGGTCCTTGATATTTGACTATATCAAAGTCACTTCGTTAAAGGGTGTCCACGACATAGTTGGGTTTAAGCCACTTAGCCATGGAGGCAAGTGAATGCACAACAAGGGATCTTTAACCTTCAAACCGTTTGAGGGAGAATACTTTATGATATGATTAAAAATCTTTAGCCAGAGTATGAATGAGATTTAGGAAGTCGTTCCAAATCACATGAATGAAATGAGATTTAGGAAGTTGTTCCAAATCACATTCAAGGTAATCATATAAGTAAAAGAATCACATTGGATAGTAGACATGAATAAACTATCAAACCAAACAATGTGGTCAAGAGTATTGTATTAGAGAAAGACCGTATTGCATTGTAATCCTAAACTGAATAGGTTATCTACCTTTTTTTATTAGCTTGGGTAGCCATGACATACTGCTAGGTGTCACTCATGATTTGTGGAAGCCCTGGTAATCTTCATCAAGGGGAGAATTGAAATGTTGTTTCAGTTCACAATCGATCGTTAAGAGTAACAATCACCCACTGCCTCGCTAAAAGGAACTAATGGATTATACACCGTGTACGGTAGAGATTGAAGAAACAATAGAGTTGAGTAAGAACAATTAAATAGTTTAATTGTTTATGGCTAGGAATAATTAATATGTTAATTAATCAAACGAATAAGTTCGTTTTAGACCTTGGGTTAGTTTTGGGCCTCAAGGCCCAATGGGCTTCGAATGTCAAGCCCATTGACTTAAGTTATACGACAACTTAATGAATAAATATTCAAGAGGGCCCAAATAGCCCAATGACCATAGAAGGCCGGCCATATTGATGAAATAAGGTTTTGGTTCTTTTAGTCACTTAAGTGAAGTGGCTATATAAAGAACTTTGTAGCCAAAATTCATTTAGGGTTCTTTTTGAGGAAATTGGAAAGAAAAGTCTCTCCCTTTTCTCTCTAGGAGGCCGGCCCCTTGGAGGAGATTAGCTAACAATCTTCCCTCCTCTAAGGTTAATCATCTCTTTTTTTAGTCTCTTCTTGGTGTGGAGACTTAAAGGTTCTCTATTTTGGGAACTTGGAGAATCCATTGAACCATTCTCATCCAAGAAATCCATGGAGCTAAGAAGCAAGGAATGAAGGCCCCCTCTCTTTGGTGATTATCATTTGCTAAGCAAAGAAGTGCTTCAAAGGTATAAAAGTTTCTCAACTCACTTTGTTCTTGAGTTAAGTCTTGGTTCACCACAACTACTAGGCTTATAATTTCATCGGTATAGCTTTGTTTTGAGTGCATACAAGCATGATTCCGCCTTTAATTGTTAATTGCATGCCTAGATATTGCTCAAATGAACTAGTTTTCACAAATATTTCCTTCAAAACTCATCACCTATGAGATGAAGCTGGACTTAGAAGAAGGTGAGTCAAAGAAAAGAAAAAAGGTTGCTCTTGAAAGTGTTGACAAATCTAAAACAATGGATGAATCATGTGATCAATCCCCTGATGAAGATCTAGCTTATTTGTTAAATAATTCTGAAGGATTCTCAAGAACAAAGGAAATGATGATAAAAGGGTTTGGGAGTCATCAAACAATTCTATCAGTCAACATCATGATAAGCTTACTTCTAGACGAAATCAAGAGAGGTTTATTGATAGAAGGTACAAGTCTTCTCCAAGTGTACCTGGACCGTGTTTTGAATGTGGTAGAAGAGGACATCGTGTTGTTGAGTGTGCAAATAACAAAATGTCAAGTAAAAAATGTGACAAAGCCATGATGCCCACATGGAGTGATAGTGAAGATGGATATTATGTCTGTTTTGACAAGTCATCAGAAGATGAAGAAAAGGTTGTTGCCTTTGTTGCATCTGTAACATAAGCCTCTACTAATGACAATGATGATGTTTTGAATGTTTATGAAGATGTAGTGCATCATGATGTGTTTGACATGTATGACTCTTTGTTCTAGGAGACTTGTGTTTTAAAATTGGAAAATACGGAGCTAATTAAGAAAGTGTCCGAGCCATAAAAAGAAATTGAGTCTCTTCGTCTAGTCAGAACAAAGTTGAATGAGAAAGTCACTCTTCTTCAAGTTAAACTTCATAGAGTAAATGAAATGGCTCCTATTTGCATTGGTGAAGATTAAAGAGATGATCTTATTACATCCCTTAAAGCTCAAGTTCAGGAATTGATGATATCTCAAGAAAGACTACTATAATAAATTCAAGAGTTGAAGGTGAACAACGAAATGCTTCATGAGGTTAACTTAAAGCTATCATTTGAGTTGAATGAGGCTGTGTACAAAATTGATTATTTGACTCTTGATGCTGAAAAAATCAACGAAGTTCCATGTGTTAGAAGTCCATATGATGCCAATAATGCTCTTGTTTTTGTGGATAGTGGTTTATGCTTAAAGAGCATAAACTCTCAGGTTATGGAGGAATCTTTGCTTGTGACTCTTATGGTCAGTACCTCTTCAAGGACAAGATTTATTTCCACGTGTCATCATTGTGGTGAATTTGGTCATATTTGACCTAGGTGTAGAAAACTATTCTCATAAAGAAAGAATGACTTAAAAAGTAAAGTTGATCAACTAGCTGTGGAAATCAACATAATGGCTTAATTGGTTGATTCTTCTAGCTCTGGCAAGGTCAAGTCATGTTCGAGTCATCCTCAAAGGGTTTCTGATAAATGTCTAGTAACTCACTGTGCTCCTTATGCTCCTAAACCAGATGTTTGGTACTTTGACAGTGGATGCTTCTATCATATGATGGGTGACAAAGAGGCATTCCTGTCACTTGTACCTACTAACGGCAATATCATTGAGTTTGGTGGAGGTTGCATGGCCCACATTACTGGAAAAGGTGCTGTCATGATTCCTAAACTTCCCTAGCTTGAAAATGTCTGTTATGTGGCTGGGTTGGCGACAAACCTTCTGAGCATCAGCCAATTGTGTGATGATGTTGCTGATGCAATTCGTTTTTCAAAGAGATGTTGCAAAATTATTGAAAAAGATGAAAAGAATATGTTGGTTGTTCCAAGTTCAAAGGTAATTGCTACTCTCTTGTCATTCCTAAAGGTGGTGGGCATACAAATTGGAACAAAGAAACCTATATATCGTGGGTTCTAAGGGGCAGCCATCTCTTATTCTCTCAAAGTTATTTGTGTGAATCATCCAACTTGGAAAAACAATATATGATGTCTCACATGAAAACAGTCTCTATTGTCAATTGCACTAAAAAACAAAGGTATGTCTCTCTTTATCATGCGGTTGCAAATTGTGACCTTGTTGTGTCTATTTGTGATATTCGGTTGTGGTTAATGTATCTGTGGCATAACTTTGGTGTAAAACTATTGGTCGTTTTCTTTCATTGTAATAGTACGTGTGAAATTGATTTTTGGAATGGCCCCATCTTGCATTTAACCATAAATCATTTTGGAACTCAATTTCATTTCATTGGTGAGTTTATGGAAAGAAAGGCATGTTCTTCAATCTTAGTTTCATTTGAGAACTAGCTAACTAACTATCTCATAAGCACTTTAGACCATTAATGGCATGAAAATCTTTGATGGTCTGTTGCTCTTTGTGCTATCAACTGAATAGGTCGAACAACTATGCTTCCAATTTTCTTTACTGTATGTATAATTTAATTAGTTGTATGTGACTAGATAACCTTCTCATCAGTCAATTCTGTTCTTGTTTTGCATCTCTTAACTGTCATACATGGGTGATATTTTATGGATTAACCTTGAATAATATTTCCATTGTGATGTCAAAGGTTCTCCCTAGTTTGGTTGATAGTCTCTAAAAATTCATTCTTTCATTTAGCAAAAAACTTATGTTAATTGTGGGGTTAGGCTTACTTTGGTTGATTGGGTTGCAGTGACTCCACTTAATCCATAAATTGAGTTTAAGTATCAATTCCAGTGCCAAACACCATCTATTGTTGTCTTGCTTTCTTGCTCAATGCTTCACAAAAGAAAAATCATTAATTTGAGTATTATTACCATCACCTATGAGCAATTTTCTCAAAAGTTTATCGAAAAAGGGGAATCTAAATCATTTTTCCCTACAAACATGTTCTCACATGCAATGTCATGTTCAATCAAATCATTCCCACTTGTCATAAAAAGTATAAAAGTGTTTTGGGGTGCTTCAAATACATCTTGCACC
Organism: Pyrus communis; assembly: GCF_963583255.1. Lineage (NCBI taxonomy): Eukaryota > Viridiplantae > Streptophyta > Magnoliopsida > Rosales > Rosaceae > Pyrus > Pyrus communis. The sequence goes on from NC_084815.1 coordinate 14,427,673, forward strand.
AACCATATCAAATGACTTGGGTTTCTTACTTCCATATGCCATTTCAAAGTTCCATTTGGCTTTGGCTTCCCATTGTGTGTAGTTTTGTGTTTTGCTTTTTAGGCCAATTTATGTTCCTAGTGTTGTTTCTTGAACTTAATGGATTACTAAAAGTTAGCCTTAAAATTAACTTTGAACCTAGTGGAATGATGTTATGATTTAAAGATGGCTATCTCCAATCCCATTCCCATAGCTTGACACATAATGGTTGCCTTATGAACATGTGTTAATCCTTGCTTTACTATCCATGTATGACTTTGAAGACTTATAGATAGCATTGCATATCATATTTCATTTCAAGTCTTTATTTTAGTTCTTTTGCTTGGAAGCATAGACATTGGACCTGTTTTTTATCCTGGCTCTCCTTGAGAATTATTTGGATAGTTGTAGCTTAATAGTACCAAGTTTGTGCTTGTCTTCTGTGTTATTTTTTGGTCCTGAGAGTGGTATGCTCTGGGGGTTATTGTTTTGATACTAAATTGTTCTCAAAATGGGGGTTTGCTTTTTCTGTCCGATCATTGGAACTCATTGGAAGATAGATGTTCATTAAGGGTATTCCTGTCTTTGTCCGTTATGTTTTAACCTTTCTAATCTCAATTGTTGATTTCATCTCTACGGTTCAAATTATTTCACAGAGTCCAAGGTATTTACCCTTTCTAACTTCACCAAGTTTTTACATTCACCTTTACTTGTGTCGTTGGTTTTCATCCGTACACCCTTTTTATTTTTCAAGCTTCAATCAACTGTTGCGGGAAATCTTTGCCATCATGTCTTTGAGTCAGGCATCACTATGTCACTCCAGTTCTCAATCCTTTCTTCCTCGTCGTCAAACTCGGTCTTAATCCGTGAAAGTTGCATCCACCTTTCCTGAATCATCTGTCATTCCAACCTTTCTTACAACTCGGGCTATGAAATTCTATAAGGTGGTGATTGCTAGGGCTATTGTTCTAGAGCGTCAAGTAGTTTGGGATAATCTTCCTATAGAAGATGCCATAATTGCAAATGATCTCATAGACCATTACAAGTTACATAAGGTGAATTCCCCTCCTCCCACTTTTATTTTGTCAGTGGCTCAAGAGTTCTATGCGAATGTTCCCTCCAAATTTCCAGATTCTAAAGGTCAAATGTATGTCAGTGGTGTCAATATTCCTTTTGATTCCAATGTCGTCTGTGATATTTTAGGTTTAGAACCCTTCAATGCATCCAACATACATTCCTTTGATTTAATCACCTATCATTATGATATTCATGTTTACCACCTTTAAGCTTACTTAGACTCTTCTATAACTCTGGTCAACAATCAAGTGTCAAAGTTTCGCCTTAAACCGTTATATAGACTGTGGGCATATTTTTTGCGTAGGAATGTTCTAGGATCCTCAAACAAAGGAAATCCTACTTTAGAAGCTACTAGGGTTCTTTATGCTATGATGAGTTTTTCCAATATGCCATTTGGTTTTCCTAATTTTTCGTTTAATCATGTCTAAGACTAAGCGTCCCAGCAAACAACGGTGTGGTTCCACTGTTAATCCTTGTCTCATAACTTTTATCTATTAGGATGCTGGTGTCCCATTTCACCCAGATGATGTTTGTGTTAGGTCCACAAAGGAATTGGACAAGGGCCTCATGAACTTGAGCAACGTGATGTCTACCATTTCTCATGGTGATCTTCGTCTGTCTTCTCCCCCTAATGCATCTCAGGAGAGAAATATTGCCTACCTTGAGTCTGAACTTTATTCCCTTTGAAAACAATTTGTTGAGTTTCAATCTTCAATGGGTCAAACAATAACTTCACCTTACATGAGTCATTTGTCTTCTACACAATCTACGAGTCGTATCTCTCAATCATTAATGAGACCAATCTTCTTTGTGCCTGAGCCTGTTATGTGCGCTTCTAAGTTTGCACCTTAACATCATGTGGCCCTATCATTTGCTTCTTATTTCTTTGCTGCCACATCTGGTCATTTTGGTGCTGTTGCTGCAAAAATGGCTACCATATTTGCTGCCAAGTGAAAAGGAATCTCTCATGAAGTTTGTCAATCTCCTGCTCAGTCAATTCCCAAGGAAAAACATGTAAGGTTTACCTACTCGGATGATGAAGATGATGTTGTTGATACTGCCAAGACTCTATTCTCTAAGGATATCATTAAAGAAATTGATGCATCAGAATCATAGCTTCGCTCAGATGGCTCTTCTCAATCTAAGGAGTTCTACATTATGGAGGAATGAGCTTTTGTTTTTTTTTTTTTTTTTTTGGGGTGGGGGGGGGGGGGGGGCGTGGTGGGGGTATAGTTTATGAGTGTATGACTTTTGGAAAACACACGTTTTGGGGGAGTTCAAGTTAATTGTTGGCTGTTCGAACAATTTCCTTTTGCAATTGAACTTCTTTTTTTGTTGTATCTTGTTTGTGCTACTCTTGGCTCAACTATTGTTACTAATCCTAAACAAATGAGTGTTTTGAACAGATTTCATTAACATGCTTTTATGATTTCAATATTTTGGTGCCAAGAATTGTACCTTGTGCTTAAACTTATTTGATGTCTTTGTTGTTGGTTCTTATATACTTCATTTGTGGTTGGATATTTATTTGATGAGCTTATTTGAAATATCCGCTTATTTTGTTTAATGAACATGGCATCTCATTCATTTTACATCCTTTGTCTTTGCCATGACAAAATGGGGGAGAAAATTAAAATTTGAAAAATTTGTGTTGTGTTGCTATCATGTACAATGCTAAACAATTTACTTCCTTGCAATTTCGTTAACCATGATAACTTTTCACTTGTTCTTTGTCAAGAGTACTTTTTTGCAGGATTCGTCATTTTGTGTTCTCTTGAGTGAGGTTGGGTGAATTTATATATAGGGTTTGGGTTATTTTGTCAAGGAAAGCCAAAGGGGGAGATTGTGAAGTCTAGTTTTTAGTATTTGGCTTCCCTTGTCAGATGTTGTAAATTGTACCACATATGCTATATTAGATTTAGGGTTTAATTGCTTCTTTGTGATCATGCTGCTAGAAATATCATTTCAAGAGCTTACATACTTTCATCAAAGGTTTGTTCATACATATGCATTTCACGTCATTATTTCCAGCTTATTCGGTCTAGTGGTTCTGTTTAGTCGAATCTTCTCGATGCTGTTGCGCGAGCTGGGTACACACTTTAAGGCAACCCAAATAAGCTTTTTGATAGCCTTTTCCCCAAGAGTGTTTTTCAACCCTGGATCTTTTCTGATTGCTTTGGCACATGACACGTGGCCTTTCCATCCCTTTTCTTTGTCTGAAACAAAGCCCTTTATAAATGCTTCATCTAGGGTTTCATTTCAACTTGGCATGAGAGTTTAATTTTTTTGAAAAAGGTTGATTTTAGCTTGGAGTTGCCCTTTGGTTTTCACTTGAAAACCTTCGCCACAAAATCACATTCATGCACTAAATACCAGATCATTGCATATTAAAGCTGCATTGTTTTTGTGAATTTGATCTTTGTTTTAGGTCAAGCATTTTCAGTTTCAAATCTTTGAGTTGATCTCTTTTTGGATTCGCATCAGTTTCATCTTTCAAGTGTTTGCCTGGTGAAACTGACTAGACGATCATATCCAGATTTGCATCAACTTCATCATAACATCATTTGCATAATTTGATTGGATTTCAGTGCCACAAGGGAAGAGCTCAAGAGGAGCTACCATTTTGTGAAGATTAAAGAAGTCCACCTCGTGAAAAGTAAGGTTGCACAAAGGTACAAGCTGCTCCGTATTAGGATCTAGGAATTGAGCTTGTGTGGTTAGTTTGTAAGGATCTTGATTTCACTAGCGGATTGGACTCAGTGGAGAGTCCCCGGTTGTTTACCCAGAGGTGGGTTTTTCGGACCAAAAACATCTTGTGCAATTTATCATTTTTCTAGTTTACTTATCTTACCCTTTGCTTGTGTTATATGTTCTTTATTATTTGCAAAGAGATTAGTCCAAGCACCTAAGATTGTCAGAGTTAAAATGTGCACTAAAATGGATCTTAGTTAACCTGGAACTGTGAACACGAAAATTCTGTAACAAATGAAATGAGAACACGTGTACAAAGTAGAATTCTATTGATGAATTTGTACGATTACAATCTCTGTTTACAATTTTCCTCTGATTCAATCTTCAAATTTGATGTAGATGCATAGGTTATTCATCCAAGGGTCTTGGCAACTTGATCTTGAATCGAACGTTGTTACAAGTTTTGAGCTTGTAACAAAGTCTTGAAAGAATCGACACAAGTGCTTGTTGATTCTTCAAGGGAATGCTTTAGCTTTGGTCAAAAGAAAGCTTCAGCTTTGGTTATACGTTCTTCGAAGAGAGCTTTGACAACGTATTAGTCTTCAAAGATTTGGCAGAGGTTCTTCTTTTGTGAGAATTTCGGCCCTTCAATGTAGAAATTGTCCACCCTTTGTGCTTGTCTTGGGACCTTATATTTATAGACTTCTCAAAGCTTGCTTTTGGATCGATTTGGCTTTGATTTGTGTCTTGATTCATCCATGGGAGAATATAGGCATGTCTTGTGTCTTGTTTCAACCACTTTCCTTTACCTTGGCCGAATTATAGGGCTTATTACCTATTTTGTGAGCAATCTTCAATTCTTGCTTGTTTTATGAAGATGCTTTAGCCTTCTTTTTGGTTATGGGAGCAACTTGGACCCCTTGGCGATTTTAAGAGGGATTTTCTCCATTTTACAGACTTTGGGAAGGTTTTGTACTTCCTTTGCTTGATTTGTGCCGTATGTCTTTGATGACTTATCTATTTGTGATGAGTCATATGCCACGTGGAGCTTTATGAAGCATCATTTGTATGCAACGAAATTTACATGTCTACAAATGCCCCCACTTCAAGGTGCGTTGCAGGCATGTGCTTGTCACCTGTAGGAAACGTGTTTTGAAGTCCTGCAATGTGAATGTTGTCACTCAATGGTTGTTAAGACTTGATCTTGAATTAGCTTGCTTCTTCAAGGGCCGTAGAGGCGTATTTCTTGAATTGACAGGATGAATTTTGTCAAGGGTTGTTGAGGAGTATTTTTTGAACAAAATATTTCTTCAAGGGCCGTTAAGGCTTGATCTTGAATGAAATGAAAATTTTCTTCAAGGACCGTAAAGGCTTAATCTTGAATGAAATGGAAATTTTCTTGGAAATTTTCTTCAAGGGCTGTAGATGCTTGATCTTGAGAGCAATGAAATTTTTCTTCAAGGGCCGTAGAGGCTTGATCTTGAAAGAAATGAAATTTTGGAAATGGATAAATCGGCACATACTTATTATGCATATTGATTTTCCATAATTTTGACAAATTACATTTGGTGTATTTTGAGATTTGGATTTTTTTTTCCTTGTGGTTGTGGTAAAAATGCTTTTCCTTCCTTAGATAGGAATCTCCTTCAATTTTGGTAATGAGGGTGATTTCCTTCAAAATATTGGAAAGCTTTGGTGGTTTTCTTCAAGGTTTTAGAAAGATTTAATACTTGTCCTTGGGTAAGTAGGATTTGCATTTTTCCTTTCCCCTTCTTCTTTTTATTTTATTTTATTTTTTCAGTCAAGGGGGTGTTTTCCCCTTTGGTTTGGGAAACTTGAAGGCTTGTCCTTGCTTTGGAGGGATAACCTTTTGTATTTTGGCAAGGAGAGATACTTTCCATTGATGTTTTGGAAATTCTGAAGCCCTTTCCATTTTTTTTTTCCTTTTCTTTTCTTTGCTGATTTTTTTGTTGCAAAAACCAGCATTTTTTTTTTCTTTATGGCCGAAATTAGCTTCCTTTTTTTTTGCTTGGAATTGCTTCCTTATTGCAGTTGGAATGTGCTTCCTTGTTTTGATTTTTCTTTCGTTATTTGGTATGTATTCTCCCGATAGCATTAGAAAGCAATTGACCCTTATTTATAAGGCAATTGGGTGTGTGTTTTTGTCACAACTACCCTTGCCGTGCACTACCAATGTGCTTACTGCTGTGTTGTGTGCAATTGCTGCTTGTTGCCGTGAGTTTTGTTGTTTGGTGCTTGTTGCAGTGCATCACTTTTTACCGCATGGTGCTATGCAAAAGACTGCAGTGGGTTACGTTGTGTAGTGCTTTTTGGTCACAGTTTTCCCTCGGTGGTGACGTTGTCGTACAATGCAAGAAACTGCTTGCGTAATTGCTGTGAGGTTGCGTAGTGCGATTGCGTAGCATTTTAGTTTTCTTTGCTACTGTAGCATGATTTTGAAGACCGTCTTGTAGCTACCCTCATTGCTATGATGCTCAAGCTTTGTGGTTGATTTCTTTTTGTCGTTGTGACTTTGTCATCGTCATTCTTTAATGCTCACGAGGTTTGTCTCGCATGTCTTTTGCTTTAGTGAAGCAATATTTTTTTTTGTTTTTGCTGCCCCACTTTTATGCTTATGTTGCCTTGTTTGTTTTGTTGCAGCCATGGTATTTTTCAAGTGTTTTATGAGCAATACCATCACTATTCTTGCGAAGGAAGGCGATTTGCAAGATAGGGGAACGACATTGAAACTTTGTGTGCTGTTGACTGGCCCTAAGGCGTTTGTTCTTCCTGCAAAAGACAACTCGATGCATATCAAGTCATGGTTTTCTGAAGTATCCTAGGAGGTGACAAATTTTGGTCGGCCAAATACGAAGAAGAAATCATGTACATCGAGGATTCTTATCTTGGGTCATTCACACCATGTTCATGACAATCCACTGGCTTTGTTTAAGCTTATTAGCGATCGCATCCGTAGCGGAGCTATGACTTGGAATAGCACCTTGTCGACTACTGGAGAAGCCGTCTTTGTTGAGTTTTATTGGGAGTGGCTTGAAGATGTCTTGAGCTGATCCAAAGATGTGCTTACTAACGTGGGCCTTTATCACGCTATATATGCATCTTTGTTTAGTTATGATTGTCATCCTTCCGTCATTCGTGCGTTCTTTGAGCATTGGTGTTCAGTGACCAACACACTTCACACGACTTAAGGGGAGATGTTGTTTTCAATTTGGGATCTCCACAAGATAGAAGGCTTGCCGATCCATGGTAAGTGTTATGACAAGGTTGTTCCTAGCGTGGATGAATTTTCTCTCGAAATAGCTGAGGATTGCCTGCGAGTTGTTGTTATTTGTTTTGGGCATATTATAAGCTTTCCCAGGAGGCTCAGGGTAAGTCAGGTGTGAAGATTTCTTCATGGATTCGATTTTAGTATTTGAATGCTATGAAGTACAAAAAGCCTTCGAAGAAAAGTGGCCGCAACAAGACTACTAAGCCAAAAGGAGCCTCAGACCCATCAGGTGCCATTAGTTCAACTAGGTGTTGTGTCTTTGCTGAGTTGAAAGTGTTTAAGGATCTTGGCGTTGCATCAGAGCACGTGGAAGAATCTTACCTAGCCGCTTTCTTAGCTTGTTGGCTTTGTAAGTTTGTTTTCCACAAAGATGACGTCAGTTTTATTCGTCCTGGAGTCTTTAAAGTGGCTAACAAGATGGTTGCAAGTGAATCTTTTAGCCTCGTTGTTTGATTTTAGCCAATATTTATGACGACTTGAGTATTGTTTCGAACAGAGTGAGCACTGAAGATTGTGTTGCAGTACTCCCCTACCACTATGCATACAGTTGGTTGGGTGAGTATTTTGATGATGATTTTGATTTTTTTTTTGTTTTGTCGTACACAGTTTATGCTCTTGCGGGCCAAGAGCGTTAGGTGTCGCCTTTTAAGCTTGTGCGAACAAGGAGCATTGTTGATATGTACAGTTTAGCCTTGTGCAGGCGATGTGCTTTGTGTGTTGTCTTTTAAAATTGTGCAAACAAGGAGTGTTGAGTGTCGTCTTTTATGCTCGTGCGAACAAGGAGTATTGTGCTGTGTGCAGTTTAGGCTCATGCAAGCGAGGAGCATTGAGTGTCGCCTTTTAAACTCGTGCGAACAAGGAGCATTGTGCCGTGTGCAGTTTAGGCTCATGCAAGCGAGAAGCATTGAGTGTCACCTTTTAAACTTATGTAAACAATAAGTGTCGAGTGCCACATTTTAAGCTCGTGCGAACAAGGAGCATTGTGCCGTATGCAGTTTAGGCTCATACAGGTAAAGAGCATTGCTTGTTTGGTTTAGGGGTAGTAACACTTCAAGAATCTACCATTGATGGGGTCGATCTTTAAGCCGTCTTCCGCCATGATTAAGTAAGCGTTGTTGGTGTAGACTTCTTGTATTACGTAAGATCCATCCCACTTTGATGTGAACTTGCTTTTTGTCTTGTGAGTTGTGATGATAGGCCTTCGTAATGCCAAGACAAGATCTCTAGTTTGGAAAGACCTTGGGCGAACCTTCTTGTTGAATGCCTTGGATAGTCGTGCTTGGTAGCATTCCAAATGTTGTTGAGCTTTGAGCCTTTTTTCATCGAGTGCTTCCAACTCTTGAAGTTGTAGCTTTTCATTTTCCTCTTCAGTTAAGCCTTCTTGTATAGCCATCCTTAGTAAAGGGGGATTCGACTTTCGAGTGACAGAACAGCTTCCATGCCATATATGAGAGAATACGGCGTAACTTGGGTATTGTTAACTACATTGTAAAACTATGAAGATCAATGGATGACAGAGTCAAAGAAGAAGAAAAAAGAGAGTGAGAGAAAGAGAGAAATTGTATTAATGCTTCAAAAAATATTACAATGTTTTACTTACTGAAATGAAAGCCCTATCACCTCTTATATATCAACAAGTGCTAATTACAACAGTACCCTTCTACCTATATTAACTAACTAATCTTCTAGATAATGCCATGTGGCATTTCTGTTATATTGGTTATTACTCCCCCTCAAACCGAACTTGGAATTTCCAAGTAAAGTTTGAATCATCCAGGCATTTAAAACTGATCTGAAACAGTAATAGTAAGATGTTTACAGTGCTTTACAAACATTGGACTATGCAATCTTTTTATAAATACATCTGCAATTACTATTATGAAGCTAAACACTGCAGGAAATCCCAAATCCTTGTCTCTTGCAGTTTGGAGCAGTGTATGATAGTCTAGAGTTGTTGACATTAAGGCACTATGACTGGACCCTTTTGGAACCTCTGATTTACTGCAAATTGGTGACTTGCTTCTTGAATTCCCTCGAATGCAACCAAGAACTCTACCGCATCAATTTGATTCAGTACCTTCTTCAACACCAACTCAAGTGCCTTAAACCTAAGTTGTTGAGCTTTTGTGAACACCTTTTCGATTGTCTTGAACTTTAGCTGAACAGAAGCCAAGGAAGCTCCACCTGATTGGATGTTTGTCGGAGCAAATGGAAGGTAGAAGATAAATAAGTTGTGATAAGAGCTGTTCAGTGCTCGAAAAATTGTATTGTATCTGGACAACCTTGCTATCTCGAAAATATAAAGTGATCCACAATTGAATGTTTAGTCCCACATCTTTGATACAAGTTCCACTTTTGATGCTGACAGTAACCATTTCGAATAAAGTTGATGATCCAACATTGTAGCACTTTTAACAACACCAACTTTGGATTAACTTGACAGCAAGCTTGCTGGAACAAATGCAACAAGTAACTCTCTGCATTTTACTACTGTTGAAGCTAAACCATAGTCCCATGAAGGCTGATAGTATGGTAAAAGCCGTTGCGTTTGCTGCTGAGGCACACGTTGTTTTTCCTTTAGATGCTGCATCACTTCTCAAGGCTGCTTAGGTAAAGAATGATCTCCATATCATGCCTACAATTAGTTCTTCTACCCAATCGGTTAAACCTGGTGGCATGTCTACCCACTCAAAACTTCCTCCTAATGTACATAACTGCTGACCAAAAGATTACTGAGAGCTGTTGCAGCTTCTTGAAGAGTTGTGACACAAACCAAAACCTCTACTCACTCCATTATCATCACACAAGGCTACAACTTTGGCCGTTGGTGAAGCTATGATAAAAGACACAAGTATAATCTAGAAATCAAAAAAGAAAAAAAAACACAAATGAATTTTCTAGGCAGCAAGAGAATGACACTCTTGACACAAATGCTAAGGCAACAAGAGAATGACGCTCTTGAAAAATTCTAAGGCAATAAGAGAATGAGACTCTTGACTCAAATGCTAAGGCAACAAGAGAATGACACTCTTGACAAATTCTAAAGCATCAAGAGAATGATACTCTTGACAAATTCTATGAAATCAAAGAAAGATTGATACTTTCTTATCCATCAAGAAAGAATGACACTTTCTTGAAATCTTAATCCAACCAAAATCATTGAATGAAACAGTAGTTTATCTCAGACAATTCATCCAAAAACAACAAAATAAAACCCCAAATTTCAATATAAACCCATATCGACAAGATCACTCTACACCAAAGAATAGAACATGAATCATATGTCTTCACCAACTTCACAAAACAACTTGAGATGTGCATTTCATCAAACATGTATACCATTAAAGAGAGAAAGATTCATTTCTGCAAGTCAATCTTCAGCCTAACAATGCCATGTGTGTATTTTAGGATGTGACCAACACTCTCTGTATACCATGAGTAACTTCACCAGCAAGTTACTAAGAATCACCCGATTGAAAGTAAAATCCATAAACCATCAACAAAATACTTTTTCTGACAATACTGAACCCCAATATTAGAAAAACAACTTGAAACACATAAAAGATCATCGAAAGTGATGATTTCATGCCTTAAATTGGATGAAAAGGATTAAACCCAATTTTCATAAGTGAAAGAATGACTGAGAAAGGATAGTAGAACCTCAAACACTTATATCCAAGATATGTAGTTGCATTGAATCATAAAATCAAACATGTGATAGCAGGAACCCATTAGCCAACAACATTTAGAAACAAAGAGATAGCTGCCAAGAAGCACACGGGTAAGGAGATCGTCGCCAAGATAGATGCTACTGCGATGACGAACTATGACGGCAGGAAGGCTGAAAAAAAAAATCCCCAATTCAAGAACCAAGAAGTTCCCACTTCTAATTTGGCCCAAAGGATTAAGATTCAAGCTTACAGACGAAGAAAAATTTGCCACAATTCCAAAGACCAAGATATCATATCACCGATGATCTCTGATCACAACCCAGAACGAAAATTTACCCCAAAATTACAAAACGAACTGAACGATTGCGGAAGCACCAGAGAAAGAAATCTTTAACAGAAAAATTAGAAAATAAGTAAAACTAGAAATAGATGAAACGAATGAGAAGTGGAACCACCAGAATCTATAGCATAAGCCAGGTGGCTCTGATACCATGTTAACTACATTGCAAAACTATGAAGATCAATGGATGACAGAGTCGAAGAAGAAGGGAATGAGAGAGTGAGAGAAAGAGAGAGATTGTACTAATGCTTCAGAAAATATTACAATGTTTTACTTACTGAAATGAAAGCCCTATCACCTCTTATATATCCATAAGTGTTAATTACAACAATACCCTTCTACCTATAATAACTAACTCATCTTCTAGATAATGCCATATGGCATTTCTGTTATATTGGTTATTAAGTATGAGTCCTATGTGTCGTCTTATATGCCTAAAGTACTTTGCTTATTCTTTCGTGCCAATCTCTCTTTGTTCAGCTGATCACATTTTTTAAGAGGTTGCACATTGTTTTGTTGTATGCTTCTGCAAGACTATTGGCCAGAGGATAATACATAGAAGACTTGTGCTGCTTGAATTTGTATTTCTCGGAGAGCTCGTCCATGAGTTGATTGGAGAACTGTTTTTCGTTAACCATGATGATATAGCGAGGCACACCATATTGATGGATGATATGCTCTTTGATGAAATAGACGACAGTTTCCTTCTTGACTTCCCTTAGGGGTACGACTTCAGCCTACTTGGAAAAGTAATCCGTTGCGGCTAAGATGTAGGCTTCTTTTATAGATGACTTTAGTGTGATTGGTCTTACAACGTCTAATCCCTATGCATCAAACGGCCATGAAGCAACTGTAGGGTGTAATGGCTCAGGTGGTTGACGTATGAAGTTGACATGGAATTGGCAGGCTCGGCACCTTTTAGCATACTATAGGCAATCTTTCACCATGCTTGACCAATAGTAACCCATTCTTTTGAGCTGGAAATGTAGCTTTGGTCCAGATTGATGTGCCCCGGATACGTCTATGTGTGCTTCTTCCATGGCTTGATCGGCTTTTTCCTCACCTAAGCATCTCAGAAGTACTCATTCAAAAGAGAATCAGTAGAGTGTTCCATTGTAGTAGAGGAAGCGAGGTGCTTATCGACGTATTTTAAAGCTGTGTCTAGGATCATCTGGAAGCTTTCTATACTCCAAGTAATCGATCAGCGGTTATCTCTATTCTTTTGTGTCAACTGGAAGTACTAAGACGATGTTTGTGTCATCTAGTAGCATTTTAGTAACGAGAGGGATCACCCATCTTTGGGAAAATTGGCACATCCGCAACTTCGTCTTCTTCTAGTGCCATACTTAAGGCTAGGTTAGTGAGAGAGTCCGCCATTTGATTTTATTTTCTTGGTACACGTTCTAACGGCATGGCCTCAAACTTTTGTAGTAGTTGAGTTGCTAGCCGAAAGTATGGGATGAGATCATCTTTCCTTACTTCATATTCAGTGAAGAGTTGATTGATTATGAGTTTGGAGTCACCATACACTTCTAGTGTTGTGATTTCCATGTCAATCGCCATTTGGAGTCCAATGATTAACGCTTGGTACTCAACGACGTTGTTGGAGCATAATTTGCTTAGTCAAAAGGAATAGGGTAGTAATTGTCTTTGTGGCAACATCAATACTACTCATGCCCTCACTCCGTCTGCTTGTTCGGATCCGTCGAAGAACATCGTCGATAATGGGAAGATGTCGATGTACAACACCTCCTTGTCAGGTAAGTCATCTGAGATTTTCCAATCGGCTGGGATTGGATGATTGACAAGGAAGTCTGCTAACACTTGTCCCTTGATGGCTTTAATTGGGACGTGGATGATCTCATACTGATTGAGAAGCAATGCCCATTTAGCTAGTTGCCCTGTCAAAATTGGTTTGGATATTTGACCGGGTTAGCTTTAGCAACTAAGTGGATGATGTAAGCATGCATGTAGTGTCTTAGCTTTTGGAAAACAAAGACTAAGGCAAGGCACATCTTCTCAATCGCTGAGTAATTGAGTTCAGTACCAGTGAGAGTTCTACTTAGGTTGTATAGTGCTATTTCCTTTTAGTTATCATTGTCTTGCACCAAGAGTGCTCCAATGGAACCTTCTTGTGTGGCAATGTATATGATGAGTGGCTTTCTAGGCATGGGAGCTCCCAAGATAAGTGGGCTTGCCAGGTACCGTTTTATGCTTTCAAAGGCATTGTGACATCTGTCATCCCATATGAGTGAAGTGTCATTCTTCATGAGTCGACTGAAGGGTTGACAGTGTCCAGTGAGGTTAGAGATGAAGCGCCTAATGAAGGCTAGTCTTCCTTGTAGACTTTTCAACTTGTGTATATTCCTTGGCTTGGGCATGCTTTGAATGGCCTTAATCTTCAATTGGTCCACTTCAATGCCACGGTGCTTGATAATGAAACCGAGGAACTTCCTAGAGGTGACACCAAATGCAGACTTTAATGGGTTCATCTTGAGGTTGTAGTGTCGTAGTTTGTCGAACACCATTTGTAAATCCTTCAAGTGATCAGAACTCTTCTTGGTCTTGACAACTACGTCGTCTACATAACATTCTATGTTTTCGTGTAGCATGTTGTTGAAGATCTTCTGCATTGAACATTGATATGTAACTCCAACATTCTTCAAGCCAAATGACATTACCTTATAGTAGTAAACACCTTTTGGAGTGCGGAAGGTTGTTAGTTCCTCATCTTCGGGAGCCATATGGATTTGATTGTATCCAGATAAGCCGTCCATGAATGATAATGCCTTGTCGCTAGTGGTTGCGTCCACCATGATTTCGATGATTGGCAACAGAAACTCATCCTTCAGGCAAGTATCATTGAGGTCGTGAAAATCTACACAAACACGTATTTGTCCAGATTTCTTAAGGACAATGATGATGTTAGAGATCCATTTAGGGTATTGCACCTTTCGAATGAAGCCTAGTTTAATTTGCTTGTCAATCTCGGCCTCAATTTGTGGGATGAGCTTGGATCGATAGCATCTTTGAGTTTGCTTTATTGGACACATTCCAAGCTTGACTGCAAGACGATGCACGACAATGGTAGGGTCAAGGCCGGGTATTTCTTTGTAGGTCCAAGCAAATAGGTCTTTGTACTCTATTAGCAGTTGGTAGTACTCCTCGATCTTGCCGCACTTAGTAGTGCACTTACGAAGATAGGCTTTGGTTCCTCGCTTGTGTCTAAGTTGAGCTCCTTAAGATCATCAACCTTGGCTTGCTCCCATTCTCGAGTTGTGGTGGCGCAGCAACGACGTCTTCCTTGGGGATTTCGTCTTCTTTGTCTTCTTGGATTGTGATGTGGAAGACATCTTAGACCTTTTCTTCAGTGTTGTCCTCTTTATTGGCGTGATGATTGGCCAATGTTGATGATAGTGCGCTAATGAGCCAATTTAATATTATATAGTTTACCCTAATCTTGGTATATTTTAGTTAATAATTTGGAAGAATTTTGATACTTTGAATTGCATTTCCAATATAGGACTTTCGACTTCTTCTGGAGCAAAACATGGGCAAATTGACGAATTTTGGAGTAATTCCAGTTGGAAGGTGTTCGCGAGTCACTTAGCTTGATCGTATCAAAATATCAGATTTTTTCCACCAAGCGGTTACTTTCTGGTGATAAAATAAAGGAGCAATGTGCAATGCTAGAATAGTGACGTTTCCGGCTTAACTTCTGTTTTTGGAGCCCAAGATGACCTCGGATGGGTTCGTGGCCTTCTGAAGATGTGTTCAGAATGTCCTGATCTTCAAAACAAGCTATTATGGACCAAATTTGGAGGAGATTTGAGGCTAAAGCATTACTGGATAGTTTTTGTGCAGTTTATCCTAACTTAATTAGGACTTTATATTTTATTATTAGTTAGCTTCCTAGTGGAAATAAGATACTTGGTTCCTAGGGTTTGTGCGGTTGGCTTTGAGGGAGATATAAAAGGTCTTAGTCAGCCTTAGTTTGGGGATATGGTTTTTTTATGCAACTTTGGAGACAGAGAGTAATTTCTAGGGTTCTCGGAGATTTTCTACTTTAAAGTGTTTTCAATCCTTTTCTTAATAATATTTTCTATGATTTCAATTATGAATATGCGTAACTAATTCGTTTTGCTAGGGTGAAGCCTTGAGCCTTAGCATGAATATGTAATTTTTATTTAATTGCTTATGATTGATTGCATGTGCACTTTGAATTACTAATCACTGTGATTAAAACTATCTAATTGTCTTAATGCCTGATCACCATTAGGATATTTAGAAAAGTAATTTGATGCAATTTTGGTCGGAAGGTTCCCTGAAATTAGTGCTGGCTTTTTGTGATTAATAATTGTAATTTCACTTAAGATGAACAACACATCTTAAGGGTTGCATGGTTTTTCAAAGGGTTTTCATAAAGCATAATGAATCTTTCACGTTCAGATTTGATCCGAACGTCCGGATGGGTTGCATGTTAGATATACGTTCTATGTTGGAAGTTCCAAGTAGAATATAAATTAGGAAAACCTAACCTTCAAAGTGGCATGTGTAGATCATAAGTAATTGGTAAAAAAACATAGGATTGCTAGGTGATGGTGGAACCCTATTGCTTTCTTAATTTGATTTTTCCAAAACAGTTTTCTTTCCCCTTCATCTTTAATATTACATATTAGTTTATTTTTATTAATTAGATTCATTTTAATTTAAGTAGGTTATAAAAGCAATCATCTCAATTTTTTGCTTTACAATAATTAATTGAAATTTCGTTTGTTTCGAATTATTTAATAATCCATGTGGAGAACGACCTTACGAGAACCGTTTATACTACAACAACCTTGTCATTCTTGCAAGTAACATAGGAGTTTTTAACTCGTTTGCATGTGTGGTAAAATCTCTATCAAGAAATTGGCGTCGTTGCTGGGATTATTTAAAATAATTCGTTCTAATCAGATTTTCCATTAGTTATCGCTATCTATACACATAAAAAAAATAACAAAAGTAATATTCATTATTATTTTATTTTTACAAATTACAGCAGTACAACAGTGTAGATTACAACAATATGTGCATGGTCAGCACCCGTTCAACAGTGCAGAAATTGTTTCATTTTGATCCAGAACCTGAGCAGATTGTACGGAGGAGACGCAGGGAGAAAAATTTACAGTGGGTTCCTTCTTTACAGGAGACTTTTCTGCAGTCTTTATTTTCTGAGGATATGCACAGTAAGGAAACAATGGCATTTGTTATTCTAGAGGCTGGGCAACCTTTAGGGAATTCATTAACAGCTCATGCCACTAACATACCAAGTTGCATTACTTATCCGGAAGTGGAGGAAGGGTCTAGATTCGAAATAAAGCAGCACATGTTGAATATTTTACCTACATTTCGTGGGTTCTCAACCAACGATCCTAACATGCACATTGCAGAATTTTTAATGGGATGCAAGAATATTTTGGTGAGAGGATTTTCATCCGAATCTATTAAGCTCCGTTTATTTCTATACACTCTAAAAGATCAAGCAAGGAGATGGCTCCTCACACTTCCATCTAGAAGCATTAGCACTTGGAACCAACTCAATGAAAAATTCTTAAGCAAGTATTATCCAGCTTCAAAAACTCTTGACATGAGAACTCAAATTTTATCTTTTGCCCAAAAACCAAATGAAGAGTTTCATGAGGCGTGGGAACAGTTCAAAGAGTTGATTAGAAAATGTCCACATTCTGGTATTAACTGTACATATCAAATGCACATATTTTTCAGAGGACTAAATATGACTACAAAAACTGTTGTCAATGCTTCATGCAAAGGTTCATACAAGGATAAAAAAGCACAAGAGGCTTGTTTATTATTTGAGAAAATAGCAGCAGATACACAGCAATGGGCAGTTAAGCAGCCACAATCTAGGTCTGTTTTTGAGATGTCTAATGGTTCACCATATGTGTCGGCACAAATTGAAAAAATGGAGAAAAAGCTTGCAAGATTTGATGCAAAATTTGACATGTTATTACAAAGAATTCCAGGTTCACAGGTTGCTGTACAGCAGCCTTTACAAGCTGCCTACAATATTTGCAGCATAACAACCCATGATTTTTTTGAGTTGTCCACATAAAGATGCTTATCCGGAGTTTACAGCAGAGCAAGTTAATGTATTTAATAATTTTCAACGTCCCCGAAATGACCCATATTGAAATTTCTACAACCCGGGTTAGAGAGATCATCCTAATTTGAAGTGGGATAGAGATGAACATGCAAAGCCATAATTTCAACAGCAGGTACAGCAACCTGCTGCACCTAAGGCTACTTGGGAAATTGCAATTGAAAAATTAGCAATTACTACAAATGCAAGATTTGAACAGACCAATCAAGAAATCCAAAATATGCATGCAACAATGAAAAATATGGAACAACAAATTGGGCAGATTGTGTTGCAGATTTCAGAAAGAGCACCGGGTACATTTCCTAGTCAAACAGTACCTAATCTAAGAGGACGAGAAGAATGCAACGCTATACGGACTTTACGGTCTGGCAAAAGTTACAACAACATACATGAAAACTGCGCTGGAAATTTGCAGGCAGCACCACAACCACAAACAGTTTCGGGAAATTTTGCAAAATTTGATATTTTTGCAGATTCTGGGTAGCAACAAGACAGATCCAAAAATACTGCAGAAGCTACCACAAAAAATGCAAAACGTGTTTATGTGCCTCCAATGCCTTATCCTGAAAGGTTAAAGCCTAAAGCTAAAGATCAACAGTTGACAGATTTTATGAAGACTTTGGCTAAAGTTCAAATTAATCTTCCATTAATTGATGCAATCGAGAACATTCCATCTTACGCCAAGTTTTTGAAAGACGTTTGTACAAAGAAAAAGAAGCTTGTGGATTTTGAAAAAGTGATTCTAGCAGAACAGTGCAGTGCGGTCTTATTGCATAAATTGCCTCCAAAGAAGAAAGATCCAGGGAGTTTTACTATCTCTTGCACCATTGGAAATTGTGATTTTAGTAGTGCTTTAATTGACTTAGGTGCTAGTGTAAACTTAATGCCTTATTCTGTTTTTAAACGTTTAGGTGAAGGAGAGCTGAAGCCAATCTCCAGCATTATTCAATTGGCTGACCGTTCAATTACCTATCCTAGAGGAGTCATTGAAGATGTTATTGTTAAGGTTGACAATCTATATTTACCAGTTGATTTTATGGTGTTGGACATGGATGAGGATTTGACAACACCCATCATTTTGGCCCGCCCATTCCTGGCAAGACTCTTATTGATGTTGAAGCCGGAACTCTAACATTCCGGGTTGAAGATCCAACAGTTGTTTTTAGGTTGTTTGAAGCTATCACACATCCAGGTGACAAGCAAGAATGCATGCGTGTTGATGCATTAGATGGCTTGCCTCGTACCAAATTTGTGACCAGATCATCAACTGACAATCTGCCCATAAAGACTCAAAATGTGATTCATGAGTGTGATGGTAAAGCATAGCATCACAAAATTCAGTTGCTTGAAGTGCAAAAATCAAAAATAGATCTGAGCAACTAGATGGACCAAAAACACCAAAATGTCAAGGGCAAGAATAAAAAGTTGCAAGGTAATCCAAGTTACAAAAAAATATAGCCTGGTAAAAAAGTATGGTTGTTAAGTTCAGATTTCAAGTCAATTCCAGGGAGACGAGTCTTGGTGGAAGGGCCCTTATATGGTTAAGCAGGTTTTTCATAACAGTAACGTGGACATTCAAAAAGAGGGCAGGGGTTGTGTGCTCAAGGTCAAGAAGTCTTTACTAAAGCCATTCCTAAGAAAGTTTAGTGCACGCGAGTCATTGACTCTAAAGGAACCAATGATTTGACCACCAAGCTTCGGCGACGTCTAGCTATGGACGTTAACTAAAGCGTTTGTTGGAAGGCAACCCAATTTTCTATCCCTACTCTTTTTAGTTTCTTTTAAATTCAGTCACCTATTTTATGGTTGTTAATTTTGTTACTATTTGTTTCACTTACTATGGAATTGGAAAAAAAAAAAAAAAATAGAAACAGAAAACATCCAAAAAAAAATAAAAATAAAAATAAAAATGCAAACTACACAAATATTTTGTTTTTAAGTTATCTTTTTCTAGCAGTATCTATGTGAATCTGATACACAAGTCTACGAATATGCAGGTTGCTTTCAAAACATTCCAGGCACAAACAAGAGACTGAAATGAAAGTACTGGATGCACCTAGCAGCAAGTCTACTTTACTATCAACCACATCAGTTACTTAAAGTATAAATCAATGAAGGAAATATGGAGCAAGTTCGAGATTGTACCTATGCAAATGCGGATCTAGGATTTTCTCTTGGCTTCCTAGTAGCTCCAGTTGATTTTGTGCCTTGCTGGGTTATCCGAATCTGCAACCACAAACTTTGAAATGAGATATAAACTTAACATATCACTATTACAGCGTTCAAGTTTGGGGGTAGTCAAGATTGTATAGATTGCATCCTCGGGTCCATATTCAAGGTGCATATCTTTTTCTATATCGATGAAAAAGACGAGTTGTATACCTTCAGATTCGTGGATCATTGTGATCTGTGAGTTTTGAGTTCATGGATCTATGATGTCAGACTGTTCTTTCCACTTATCTTTTCTGTATCTGCGAGCCTGGGTTGTAATTTGTACAGTTCTTTTCATTTTCCTTGCGGATCGAGGGTACCTTTTCACAGAAAACACACATGCATGAATATTTGAGCAGGGTTTCAAGATTTGTTGGTCACACACAAGCTATAGTAGGTGATTAAGGGATCTTTACCTTTGCATGTAAGGATGGAACTCCAATATCTGATTTCTGAGCATAACTTTGCTCAGGGAATGACGGTGATGACAATCTGAGCTTAAATCCATGATGGTTTGAGGCATGGGAAACGAAAGGTTTGGTTGAGAAAAACAGCTAAGGGTGAAGAGGTGTCACATCCCAGCCCAGGACGGATTACTTTCCAGGCCCGTTTCATCACCGTAGCACGATATTGTCCGCTTTGGGCTTACCATTCCCTCACGGTTTTGTTTTTGGGAACTCACGATCAACTTCCCAGTGGGTCACCGATCATGGGATTGCTCTAGCTCCATTTTCGCTTAACTTCAGAGTTTTTACGGAACCCGAAACCAGTGAACTCCCAAAAGGCCTCGTGCTAGGTAGGGATGAGAATATACATATAAGGATCACTCCCCTAAGCGATGTGGGATGTCACAAGAGGGGTGTGGAAATGAGAGAAAAATGTGAGGGAAGGAGATCTATTTTTCATTTTAGAGATAAATGGTTTCTGAGAGCAATGGAACATCATGGAGCTTTTCAGTTGGAATCCTAAGGAACTCACCACCAGGATGCACGCCACGTGTACAAATCTGGAGCCTTTCATGTCCGTTCGAGAAGGCTGTGTTAATAGAGGGAAAAAAGAGAGCTGTTCGGCTCTGGGTTTGATGAAACGAAGAGAACCGTTGGCTCTGGGCTCGACACAAGTTCACAAAGGGGATCCAATGTGGAATTAAAAGCTAGGGGTTTTCGGCCCCCCTGTGTGGCGTGCGTGTGAGCCCCAAGATGGCCTGCTGGGCTACATGAAAACATGCCAATTTTTTAAGTTTTTCCTTATTTGCGGCCCACTGCATATGCAAGGATCCAAGCCTTCTACTCCACGTGTTCATGAGTTCGACACCCCAGGTATCTCTTTCCTTGTTCATTTATTTTATTTTATTTTATTTTGTTAATTCATTCTCTTTTAGTTATTTTTCTCTTTATTTTTATTTTCATGTTTTTACATGGTTTAGTTTATCTTAGTTCCAGTTTTTAGTTTATTCTTTCTTTTCCACACCTTGAGGACAAAGTGTGAAATAAGTTTAGGGGTAGGAAATAACATTTTAGGTTTTTAATTTTTGTGTCAAGTTAAATTTTCATTCTTTTTAAGTTAATATCCATAGAATATTTTAAACGTTAGAACAAATAGACAAGGTGAATGTTAATCTCACATTAGAGTCTTTTCCATTTATCGTTGCTTAGACACTAATTCATGAGTTATACTTTGACAATTTGCACATTCACATCAACATGGTTTGTGGGGATTGAGATTGAAACACTTGCTTTTAGTCTAAGTTTCATTTTTAATTTTTGTTCTAAATAACATAAAGTTAGTATGTGTTATAAAGTAATAATTGTCTCACCCGAGGCTTTACCTAGTAATCGGGTCAGTCCTGCCTAATTAGCAATGATTCTCGCGTCAAACGGTGGAGTTTTGGCATGGGGCAGGGTGGTTGGTTAGTTTCGTAGCCTTTTCAGCTCGAGTTAATAAGTCCTTAGGGGTGTTCTACACCTACTGCCCTAAAGCCCTAGTGGTTTGGGAGTCATTGACCTAAAGCTTGCTACATGGGTTGGATCGAAAGCTTAAGTGAACTGACATTCCACGACCACTACTGTTACTGAAAAAAATATTATATATGAAAAAAAAAAAAAGGAAGAGAAAATCGAAAAGAAGAAAGACAAAAAAATAGTTATATTTAAAGTTAGTATGTGTGAAATAAAGAAGGACGAGAGGTAAAGTTTTAGTCGAGTCTCCTTAGCTATGTTGATTCACATTACACCAATCAAAGTTTGTGAATTCTTTTCTAATTGATTCTAAATGGCTTAGACTCTGTGGTGAGATTGGTTGAAACTTTTGAAAAGATGTTTTGATTTTTAACATGTTCTATGGATTGCAACTTTGAAGGTTGAAATTTTTGTCAGTTAGTTTTAGTTAAGTTTTTAGTTTGTTAGTTTTATTTTTGTTTTCTAGTTTTATTTTGCTTGAGGACAAGCAAAAAGTTAAGTTTGGGTTTGATGAGCCAATTTCATATTATATATTTTACCCTATTCTTAGTATATTTTAGTTAATAATTTGGAAGAATTTTGATACTTTGAATTGCATTTCCAATATAGGATTCTCAACTTCTTCTGGAGCAAAACATGGGCAAATGGACGAATTTTGGAGTAATTCTAGTTGGAGGATGTTCGTGAGTCACTTAGCTTGATCGTATCAAAATATCAGATTTTTCCACCAAGCGGTTACTTTTTGGCGATAAAATAAAGGAGCAATGCGCAGTGCTGGAATAGTGACGTTTTCGGCTTAACTTGCATTTTTGGAGCCCAACATGACCTCGGATGGGTTCGTGGCCTTCTGGAGATATGTTCAGAACTTCCTGATCTTCAAAACAGGCTATTATCGGCCTGATTTGAAGGAGATTTGAGGCTAAAACGTTGCTTGACAGTTTTTGTGCAGTTTATCCTAAGTTACTTAGGACTTTATGTTTTAATATATTTTATTATTAGTTAGCTTCCTAGTGGAAATACTTGGTTCCTAGGGTTTGTGCGGCTGGCTTTGAGGAAGATATAAAAGGTCTTAGTCAGCCCTAGTTTGGGGATATGGTTTTTTTATGCAACTTTGGAGACAGAGAGTAATGGCTAGGGTTCTTAGAGATTTTCTATTTTAAGGTGTTTTCAATCCTCTTCTTAATAATATTTTCTATGATTTCAATTATGAATATGAGTAACTAATTCGTTTTGCTAGGGCGAAGCCTTGAGCCTTAGCATTAATATGTAATTTTTATTTAATTGCTTATGATTGATTGCATGTGCACTTTGAATTACTAATCACTGTGATTAAAACTATCTAATTGTCTTAATGCCTGATCACCATTAGGATCTTTAGAAAAGTAATTTGATGCAATTTTGGTTGGAAGGTTCCCTGAAATTGGCGTTGGCTTCTTGTGATTAATAATTGTAATTTCACTTAAGATGAACACCACATCTTAAGGGTTGCATGGTTTTTCAAAGGGTTTTCATAAAGCATAATGAGTCTTTCATGTTCAGATTTGTTTTAATTTAAGTAGGTTATAAAAGCAATCATCTCAACTTTCTACCTTACAATAATTAATTGAAATTTCATTTGTTTCGAATTATTTAATAATCCCTGTGGAGAACGACCTTGTGAGAACCGTTTATACTACAACAACCTTGTCATTCTTGCAAGTAATGTAGGAGTCTTTAATCCGTTTGCGTGTGTGGTAAAATCTCTATCATGTGTCTCTTTACCTTCAGTTGTCCTTTTGTGTTGACTTTCAAGGTTGCTTGGTGCTTCATCCTTGAAGAAACTGAGCTTCAAACGTTGTCTTTTTTTGCTAAAAAATCGAGCTTTTCTTCCTTTGACGTTGTCTTCCTCTTTCTAGAAGGTTGCTTGGTTTCTTCAAGTCTTTCTAAGGCCAACCGTCATGGATGAAAGCTAGCCATGTTGCTTTGCTTCTTAGGTTTTGACAACCTTTTGAAAACAGAGCTTTGGGGTGTTGGCGGGTTAAGCCGCTTGAAGAAGGAAGTTTGGTCTTGACCTTCAATGCGATCAAGTGTCGAAATTTTGGGTTTTGAATGATTTAACCTATCAAAGACTGATGTTTAAGGGGCGAGCTTCTGCTCCTTTTGATTTTGTTCAACGTTTATGCTGATGTGTTGAGCGCTAACGTTTTTCACTTTGCTTGAAATCTTCACAATCGTATTTAGTGTGACTCCAAGTCCAGCTTTGTTGTTGTCAACTCCATAACCATGTCCCTTCAACTTTTGTTGAGTCTTGGTGAGGTCATGTTCTTTATTGTTGACGGTGTTTAAAACCTTATTTCTAAGATTTGAAGGAAAGGTGAAATCGTACCCAGCCTTTGACATGAGTTTATAGGCGTTTGGGTCGAAACCTTCTTCAATCCTCTTGGTTGGAAGAGTACTCGGTTCTGCCCCTTTTGGAAAGGGTTTTACGAAACCTTGTGGTAGTTTTGAAACTTTAGTGTTACCTGCTATGTCAGAGGTAAAACTGCATTTGTCTTGAGCAGCTTTTTATCGTCCTTGTGTAGTTGTGTGTTGGCTTTGCTTGTTCCAATTTCAAATGAGGATTGCCCATTCTTTCTTCTTGATATTATGATGTATCGAAAAACAGGTGTGTTTGGTCATTTTGAGGGCTTCATGCTCCTTTTGGTTGTTATCGGTTTGGCAAGCTCATCATCGTTTTTGTTTGAAGATGGCACGACTTCCCCTTCTTACTTGTTGGGCATGGCTTACCACTCTTGTTTCTTAGGTGTGGCTTTGCCTGTGGATTTGATCTCCTTTGGAAGAGCTTTGGGTACCATGTCTTCATCCATGTAGAACTTGGCATCCGCGAAGTGTGATTCAGCATCAGTGAATGGCTTGGTGTCACCTTGTATCACCTTTACTTCTTTTCGGTAGAACTTCAAGCATTGATGAAGGGCAAACATCACCACTCCATTCTCTTGGATCCAAGGTCTTCCTAAGAGCAAGTTGTAGGAAGTTCTTACATCAATCACATGGAATAGCGTGCTTGATTTGAGTTCACCAATGGTCATTTCTACTCGAATCATGCCCATTGCTCTTTGTCCTCCTTGGTTAAAACCTTGGATTAGGAGGTGGCTTCAAGATAGTTCATCCATCTTGATGCCGATTATGGTCATTGTTGACTTTGGCATGATGTTTATGGCTGATCCACCATCCACAAACATGCGGTTGACTTTATGCTCCTTACGTACCCAGAGACGAACAAATGACAATTATGAAGCTTTAATCCTAGCAGCAAAGTCTTCATCAGTGAAGTTGATTGCGTCATGGGCGGCACTACATGTGGCATATTCATGTGGTTGAAGCTTCAAGCCTTCGTCCTTGCTTTCTTGCACTTTGTGGTCGTCGGGACTCACCAAGACTGCTACTAGTGCTATTCGCATCTCCTTGGGCAATCGTAGTGCTTCCCCGATGCTAAAGTGTGCCTGCAGGCCTTGTTTGGGCGTGAAGGTCGTCTCTTCCTCGATGGCAAAAGCTTTACCTTTTGAGGGCTCTTCTATCTCTACTTCAACCATGTGACAAGCAACGGTAGTGCACTGTTGGAAGAAGTCCTTCGGGAAGTACTCATGCAAGGAGATGAGAATGCGTGACTCTTGCTCCATAGGTTCCTCTATGTATGTTGGCTTAGCAGCTCTTGTGTTTTTTCTAGGCTTCCTATTATTGCGGTGGCAGTGTTTTCTCCCTTGTTCCACCTTTGGCCGTATGGGTTATGGACTTGGCTTTCTTGCCATTTTGTAGGTCACCAATGTCCATCTTTCTTCATCATCAGTAGGTGCATTTTGGTCGCTTACCCCTAGTGATGGTTGTACAGAATATGTTGTGTGGCTTAAGCATGGATGAGAGTGGTCATGTGTCACTTAGAGAGGCACAAGATCAAAGGATTCGAACATAATCGTGGTAGTGTGTGTTATGGCTGTGTCTTCCAGGTCGAGTTCAATTTGCCCTTGTTGTGCTAACTTCATCATGAGATCTTTGAGGATGAAGCACTTGCTAACAGGATGACTCACGATACCATGATACTTACAGTACCTATGATTGTAAACGTGATTCATCTCTTCGGGGCGTTTGCATTCAGCTAACTCAATTACCTTTTTTTTCCAGCAAGTCGTCTAGCATTGTAACCACGTCAAAGTCAGGAAAAGGTCTTTTGTTCCAGTTCCTTCAAGGTGTCTTTGTACCTATCTTGGGTGCAAGAAGGCTAACATTTCATCTCCTTTGTTTTGCTTTTGGAGGAGATCTTCATGGGTGCGGCGGAGGTCTTTATGGGGGGTAATATGGATGGCAAAAACTTCCTTGGTGGGCTTTTTCCCATTCTCATCTACCTTTGGCGCGAAACTTTATCCTTTTTTTAAATCGGTGATCAGCTCTTTCTTCCCATGATTGGTAATACTCAACTCCATGTCATGGGATCGAGTTGCTAATTCTTCAAAAGTTCTTGGTTTTATGCCTTAGAGGATGTAATGTAGCCCCCAGTACATGCCTTGAATGCACATCTCAATGGCGGAGGTTTTAGAAAGCCGATCTTTGCAATCCAAACTTAATGAATGCCACCTATTGATGTAGTCGACGACAAGTTTATCCTTCCATTGTTTCGTACTTGTCAGCTCCAACATGCTTACGGTGCGACGAGTGTTGTAGAAGCGATTGAGGAATTCCCTTTCAAGTTGGTCCCAGCTGTTATATAGTCGAGCTCGAGGTCAATGTACCAGTCAAATGCATTACCTTTTAGCGAACACACGAACTGCTTGACGAGTTAGTCTCCATTCGTCCCAACATTGTTGCAGGTTTCAATGAAATGGGCAATAAGTTATTTAAGATTGCCCTTTCCATTGAATTGCATGAATTTGGGTGGCTGATAACCTATTAGCATCCTTAAGGCGTCAATCCTTTTAGAGTATGGCTTTAAGTACAACACGGAATCATGCGAGCTTCCTTCATATTATGCATTGATCATGTTTGTGATCATCTTTTGCAGCTCTTGGATAGAGAAAGATCCTATGAGTGTCGCAGCTTGGTCTACCTCTAGCTTTTCCTTAGTTTTGTCTATCAGAGGCTCATTTTTTTTTTTCAGTTCCTCCTTTGGTGGATCAACCTTCAGGTTAGCTTTTTCATTATGCTACGTCTCTAAACAGTTGACGAGTGTAGCAATCTATAACTCATTTTCATCCACGGTCCTTGTCAGCCTTGTAATTACTTTGCTCATTTGTGCCAGCTACTCTTCAATTGAAGTCGCACCAGTAGTCATAACTTGTATGGCTACGGGATACGAGATGCTACTTGAGTTGGCATTGGAAGTCAACGACTCAGAGTACCTTCTCGGGCTTTCTTTCCTTGGCGCCCATAGCGAGGCCAGGGTGATCATGGGCTCGTGCCTCGAGTGCTCTTGCTCCTCTGGCAATGTTGAAGTAGGGGTGGAAGGCACGGCGGATAGAGCTTTTTCCTTGCTTTAGGTTATGACATCCAAAGTGCCACCATTTGCGGCAAATATGTTCTTGTTCTTCACGTTGATTGCTGGAATAGCTTGATCCTTTCTTGATGCCATGTGTATTTCTTGTGGATTTGAAGACAAAGATGAGAGGCAGACACGTCCCACTGGGCATGTCAAATTTGTGAACACGAAAATTCTGCAATGAATGAAACGAGAACACGTGTACAAAGTAGATTTGTATTGATGAATTTGTAGGTTATTCATCCAAGGGTCTTGGCGACTTGATCTTGAATCGAACGTTGTTACCAGTTTTGAGCTTGTAACAAAGTCTTGAAAGAATCGGCACAAATGCTTATTGATTCTTTAAGGAAATACTTCTACTTTGGTCGAAAGAGAGCTTCAGCTTTGGTTGTACACTCTTCGAAGAGAGCTTTGGCAGAGTATTAGTCTTCAAAGATTTGGCAGTGGTTCTCCTTTTTGTGAGAATTTCGGCTCTTCAATGTAGAAGTTGTCCACCCTTTATGCTTGTCTTGGGACCTTGTATTTATAGACTTCTTAAAGCTTGCCTTTGGATGGATTTGGCTTTGATTTGTTTCTTGATTCATCCATAGGAGAATTTAGGCATGTTTTGTGTCTTATTTTAGCCACTTTCCCTTACCTTGGCCAAATTATAGGCCTTATTACCTATTTTGTGAGCAATCTTCAATTCTTGCTTGTTTTATGAAGATGCTTTAGCCTTCTTTCCGGTTTTGGGAGCAACTTGGACCCCTTGTCGATTTTAAGAGGGATTTTCTCCTTCTTGCCCACTTTTGGGAAGGTTTTGTATTTCCTTTGCTTGATTTGTGCCACATGTCTTTGATGAATTGTCTATTTGTGACAAATGATACGCCACGTGGAGCTTTGGGATGCATCATTTGTATGCAACGAAATTTATATGTCTACATAAACATTTTAGTAAACTGAGCTTAAACTTGTCTACTTCCACTGTGGTAAACTAACATATTTGATCTTAGTTGATGAGTGTTGCTGACTAGTCAGACAAGCACGTATATAGATTTTAAATTGCAGATTACTTCCACCCCAAGTTACTCGGACTTCTTGTTATCAAAGGATTGTCCTGGATGGGTTAAGTCCACTTTAAGTTCTTTTTCTTGCCTTGTGACCGAGGACTTTCAGTTCATAGTCTTGTATATTAGAGTGAGGGGAGTCCAGATCCCTTAAGTCATTTGTTTGGTTCTTGATTGGTTTTAAATGAAGGCGTATCCATCAAAGTGACCAGATCCAGACACAAATGAGGCTCTCTTAAAGTAGGAAAACAGATGGATATGACTTGAATACATATTGGAGAATACATTAAGCAATAGATCTATTAACTTGTAAAACAAAGAAAGAGCTTTGAGTAAGATTTCACCTTGTCCGTCAAGGTCGATCTTCTTGCAATCACTTTTATTTTGAGTTTACAAGGTTTATATGTTAAAAAAGGATGGATGGCAAACAAGTTTACACAAGGGAATCAATACTACGCCACTAGGAGTGATATCAGAGCTTCTAAACTAGACAAAAGATGGTTTTTGTAGGGAATGATCCTGAAAATGACTGAGATCTGGGCTGATTACAATTTTTTGATGCAAATCTGGCTTAAGAGCAAAGTTGTATGTTTGTTTGGTTGATTGGTTGAGTGTCCTTGTCTCTGGGCCTCTTCCTCATTTTATACGCAAATTAGCCTGACTATAGTGACTTTACTCTTGCCTGAAAGCACATGGAAGGTAGTGAATCATCAGCTTTTTACTTGTATTGCCACTGGAAAGTGTTTTTTGGCTAATTATGAGTTAATCCAAATCACTTGACTTTTAAATCATAGGCACATGGCCTATGCATTAGTGGGAAGGCGCCAATTTGGCATCTTTGAGCTTGCAAACACTTGCAACCCAAATTTTCAAATATTAAGCCAAACAGAAGGTTCATGCAATCAAGGCTGAAAAACTATCGAGATAAACACGGTTGTTTTGAACGAACCTGATTTGTAGCAGCAAAAATTCCCTTCAAATTTCGAAACGCAACATAGGAGTATGCTGATAACGTGTTATGCCTTATATTTAACTAAGGAAGAGAGGGGATGCAACAAAGAGATAGAGTGGAGAAATTGTAAGATGCTTAGGGATTTTGTGTGTATTCATCCCTACAATGCCTTAATTTATAGTAGAATGAAAGGAGAAGATTAACTTGTCTTCAAGTAAGTACAATCCTATAAGGAATGAATAAGTAGAGTAATAGATAATCTAGAAACCATATCTATCTAGAATTTATACTAGGGGTGGGCATGGGCCAGGCCTGGCCCAAAATTGAAGGAACCGGATCGGACCCGTTTTATTTACAAATGGGGCGAGGCGGGGCGGGTTTTGGATTTTTCAAAATGGGATCTGGACCTAACCTTGCCCTTTTGAAACGGGCCAATTCCTATGGGTCCCCACGGGTCCAAATCTTCACTCACGCAGTCTAGTCTTCGTCATCCTCTTCGTTCCATCAAAACCACCACCGCAAGATCTGCACTCTCAAGGAAAATTAGGGATTAGATTAGGGTTTTCACAGAACTTTTTCATACAAACCCACAAATCCAATTTGCCTTCTCATCGGCTATGAATTCAAATAATAAAATAAAAGGAATACCTTAGGGTTTCTGAATCTAAGCAATTTCAATCAATTCCCCTTTGATTTCCTCTTCGTTCTCATCGACCACCAAAAGGTTCTGCAAATAGAAAAATTAAAAAAGAAAAAAAGCATTGATGATTGATCTATAATTTCAAGTTCCAGATAAAACATAAAATTTCAAGTTCACAAAACACCTAAATAATCCTAATAAAAACCCTTGCAGCAGAAACTTAGTCGACCTCGTCGATCCTGGGACCTAGGCCGCTGGCACTAGAACAGCATCATCATCAACTAGCCGGCACCGTCACCAGCAATTCCTAGGTTCACCTTGTGATTGTGTTACAGATGCTCTCCGACTCCATCTTGTCTTCATCTTGTTGCCTTCTCTCCCTCTGACAGATGAAAAATTGAAGCAATAGAAAAATTGGTTCTAGGATGTCGAAAGAGCGAGATGGAAAGGAGAAGACAAAATATTAATTTCAATTCTTGCTCAAAACCAGGGCAACCACACTCTTATATTTTCCACATAGCAATTTTGTTGTTAGTCTCAAGCAGGAATCAAATAACTCAACAAATTAGACACCCCAAATTTCAATCTTTATCACCAACCTTCAACCCAAACCCCAAATATTTTTCTTCACTAAACCAAAAAAAAGACCCAGGAGCATAAGTAGAGAAAAGGACAGAAGCAAAGAGAAAGGAGAGAGCACAACACCTAGAAAGAAAAAAGTGAGAAAATCATTAAAAAGAAAAAACAATAAAGAGAGAGCATACA
This sequence comes from Pyrus communis, assembly GCF_963583255.1. Lineage (NCBI taxonomy): Eukaryota > Viridiplantae > Streptophyta > Magnoliopsida > Rosales > Rosaceae > Pyrus > Pyrus communis. The sequence goes on from NC_084815.1 coordinate 14,458,000, forward strand.
CGAGAAGACAAGAAAAAAGAGAAGGAAAGCACTGCAGACAGGAGGAAGAATAGAGAAAACCATAAAAGGAGAGGAGGAAGGAGAGCACTAGCACGTAGAAAGAGGAGAGAAAAAGAAATTTAATCAGTAATCGTAGGATCGCATCGAACGGCCAAGATCAATGGGAGAAACGAGTCCAGATGGGGCCCTGTTTTTAGGACTGTTGGACTCGCCCTGCCCCGTTAATTTCTTGAACCCGCCCCGCCCCGCCCCTTTCATGTTTTACAATTTTCAGACCTGCCCCACCCCGTCCTGCGGGTCTAGTACCCGTTTGCCCACCCCTAATTTATACAATCACAATTAAAAAATATCCATAACAGTTTTTTATATTTATAAATGGTGTTAGGCTCACTTCTTAAAATTTGTTAGTTGTTTAATTTGTTATTGACTATTGAACATAGATATATATTTTGTTTTCTTAATTATTAAATTTGTGTTGTTTTAATTATTATGTATGATGAATGAATATTGATGAACGCGATTAATTTATTATATTATAATTTAAAATATTATTTTTAATATATGCATTTTTTATTATACGTTTATTATATTTCTCCATGTCCTAACCATGTCTATATCCTTATTTTTTGAGATTTGATGTGTTGCCTTGTCGTGTGTCGTCGTATTTGCGTTTGTGTCTGTGCAACCTAGCTACAACCTACTTTCCAATTATTCTCTTGGTAGTTCAAACATTCCCCTTGTATTTATAGCTTTGGTACTTTCCTTTATGGTATTGATTTCCATGTATTAAAGTCCCTTCTCAAAGCATTGCTAATTAAGTAACTACAAGAACTTGCCCGACAGACATTGGAACTTACACGAATAGGTTTAAACTTTGTCCAATTACTTGTATTTATCAATTATTTTTAAATTATTTACCTTTCATGTTATTTACTGTCGTTTTGACTAACACCCCAGACGGGTTTGCAAGCATTTTTCTTACCGCTCTTGCTTTATTTCACTTTGCTTCTATCTTTATTATTCTTATAAGGATTGCAAACTGATTTGGACCAACACTGATCAGTTTGCGGTCATTACTTTGGCATGCAAACTGAAAGTAGTTGGAAAAAACAAAAAATGAATTCAAACGAGCCATAAAATTTTCTTTTGATTCAAGCGATTTAAACTACGAAAAAATGAATTCCAACTTTGATGCTATTCAACCGTAAAAAGTTGAAGACAATAACAACTCCAATGCAAAGACTAACCGGCCGGTGAAGAGTGTCCCACCATCAGTTTTCGGTTTTCGGTTGTGTTGAGTTATCAATCTGTTCTTGACGCCGATCAACAAGAGAAACAGAAAGTAGTAGGCAGATCGGAATTTCACATCATGGTTGTTTCTTCCCGTCACCTACAACCACCCTCTTCTTTTCGGTTGATAATGCCGGAGCTTGACAAATGCATCGTCCAAAGCAATGAGATTAGAGCCCAAGTGGTTAAGCACGTTTAGTTTACCACCACATCGAACCATCTACCATGAGATTAGACGCTTCCACTTTTACCACACTGAGTAGCATAACTAGATGTAGATGTGAGTTAGGTCAATTGATCAGGGCAATAAGTTCACCTCCTTCCACCCATGTTTGAATCCCCCGTTTAAAACATTGCATGAAAGAACAACAAATAACAGAGCTATTCAAGTGGGATGAAACAAAGATGAACTTGTGTTCATTTTCTCTCCCACAAAACATCATTAGGTTGTACAAATGGATTCATCTGAACAAGTTTGAATTATTTTTAACCTTCCAAGATTAAACCGGGACAATGATTCGACGATGTTCGGTCCAAATTAAACGTGAAACTCCATGCCTAAGATTTACATCACAAATTATTCCTGTGTAAAGGCACAAACTGAAAGCAGCTAAGATAGAAACTAGGGTTACACCTGAAAATTTGAAAAGGTTATAACACGAAATGACCCCGTTGATGCACTTCACGCCTCAGTAGAGTAACTCTTCAAAAACGGGGTCTATCTGTTGTCCCCATTTCCCATTGTACAACTCCAATAGCTTCTCAGCTGGTGTTACACCTGCAATATAATCAACGGTTAACATAAATGCCTACTTCCCCCAAAAAAGAAACAGAAAAACCTATAGAAAGTATAGCACACATCCTGGCCGATGATAGAAAGTTGGCGTAGCTTTTCGAAACAAGAGAAGAAAGATAATAAAAGACAGGAGGGAGGAACTCCCGTTTACGTACCAGCTCTAACCAACTCCACCACCTCATTCAAGAATCCTGTTTCTTTGAAACCTCTCCTTTCCAGGCCATCCTGCAGAAGAAAAGGATGCCATAATCTAGTCATGCACAGACACAGGCTCGTGCAAACACAAAGAGAGCACCGAGAGAAGCCCAATTTACCTTTGCCAACTTTACAACATCTTGAGCTACATGCTTGAGCAATCCATCCCTAAATGGTGTCTTTAGACCAGTTAAGGGGACCTACTAAAAGTAACTTCACAATTAGGTTTGCAAACTTAATCACTGTTTAGAAATGTACGAGGTCTGTATTGTTAATAAAGAACAGAAGTATGAAATTTATCCTGAAGTTCAAACTTCAAACTACATGAATAAATATTGAATTGAAGGAAAGCTAAACTAGCGAATTCCAAAGCTGTGTTTAGCTAAAGATAGAAGGTTGGGCACAGGTTCAGAAGATTGGCAAACGAAAAGGAAATTAGTAAAACATATCGCTAAATCACTTTAGCTGGACTTTAACCAGAATGGCTAGGCCGTTTATTTTCCCTAGCTACCCATTCCATTCCAGCACCAAATGTCTCTTCCTGGGCTCCAAAAGTGGCATAAGATAAATTACAAGCGAGTGCAAACAATTTGCAACCTGACCACATTATATGCCGTAAGTGCGTATGTTAACCACTCCACAGGGTATTTTTTCTCTACTTTTACAAACAGACATAATCTCTAGCATAAAGCTTAAACAATGCAAATTTGAATTCATGCATGCAAAGGAAAGACCAATGCAAAAAATGCTTTATACTTTCATTGACATTAAAAAATGGGCTTTATCGTGTAGGATTTAGCATCACCTTATTTCTCAGCAACTGCCTTTCTTCAGGAGTCCAATCAGCTGTAAGGTCTAATACGTTTTGTAGGGAAACCTCATCATACAATATACCTACCTGAAATTTGAGACAAGCAAAATCAGCTGATGTCACTGGATATTAGTAGTGAATAACATAACCTGAAGAAGCTAGATCGCTGTCCTTCAGATACGATTTAGCAATACACAGACAACATATGAGACACCAAGGACAAAAAGGAAACACCAGTAGATATAAAAGGATGAATATTTGTTCTATCTGTACATAATTAACAGAAAATAATGTTAACAAAAAGTGAAATGTAAACATACGATTGTGAGTCAAATGACTTACCCAAAAGGCGGGCAAAGCACATAATCTCCTCCAAGGCCCTCCATCAGCACCCCTCATCTCCAAGTATCTCTTTAGCCTGACCTGAATGTAAAAATAGATATCACACAATTAGGCAATAGCATAAAAAACATGGGGTGATAATTTGATTATTGATGCTCGCATGAACCTCAGGGAATATGGTTGTCAAATGATTCTCCCAATCGTTCAGGGTTGGCAATTCACCCGGAATGCAAGGAAGCTTCCCTGCCAAAAAGTCCTGCATGTAGATAAAAGTACCAATGTCTTCAATAAATTAGTAGCTTCAGACAGACAAAAACAGCTACAGAAGAAAGCCTAAAATTAAAAGACCATAATGGATAGATGGAAACCCGGAAGCTCATTCCAGTGCAATCGATATACTTCTTTTGCCGATAAACAAAGTACATGGGAACATCGAGAGCATAATCAACATACTGCTCAAACCTGCATAACAAATAAATATAATAAACAATAAATACAAAAATAACTGAACCATTCTCCATTCATTACATATTATGTGCAGAGCTAAGTAGTATAGCTACAAAAAGGGTTAAATAAAACCACTCAAAGTTAAATAATATATATATATATATATCATTAAAAACCATTTTAAATTCATTATACCATTCATGTACTCTATCACAGCTCCATAGTTCATACAAACCCCATTCGTATAAAAAATGTAAACACAAACCAGACATAACTCCGGTTTTAGTAGACTCGGCAATGTCTTACACGACCTGTAGGATAAATGTAATACTTGAAAATAAATGTGTTTTTATGTTTTGAAATAATATTTATGTGACAATGTGGTATGTAAATACTAATTTAGTATTATGTTTTTCATTTGATTATTTATTGATTTAAAATATATTTTCTTTAACGGGTAATGAGTCGAGTCATATTATTCGTTAATATTAATGGGTCTATTTCGGGTTGAGTCGATTTTGGATCGGGCCATATTACGTGTTTATTTTAACGGGTGTTACACGAAACAACCCATTAAGATATTGGGTATGTCATAAAAACGACATGAACACACAGGAAACATGACACAAATGCCAGGTCTAGTTTTTAGCATCCAAGTTGAGCAGCGATAGAAAATTTGACCAACGGAATTATATTTGGTAAACAGCTAGAAAACTGATGTTATCCAAAATTGCACGTAGACAAAATATTGATGGAGAATGTTCTCTCATCAGGTTTTGATTTGTTTGGCTGAGATTCTTGAGAACATTATATTAAGAACAAACAAATAAGCAGATAATGCATAAAAAGGAGATCAAGGACCTGTTTCTTAACAAACACCAGTGTTTTGAAAAACGTGCCCCAAGGCACGCCTGGCGGATGTGGAGGCCAGGCGGGGGTGAAATCACCTCTACCCAGTGGGAGTAAGCAAAAACTCACTTAGACGTGGTTAAGGCGCGCCTTACGGCGTTCTGAGGTGGCCAAAATCCTTGCCTAAAATTTGTTGGGGACCCTTGAAATCGAAGGCTGGGCCTTTGAGGATCTGCCCTCTGGGTTTTTTCCTGTTGCAAAGGCTGCCCTCTGGTTTTCTTTCTGTTGCAGCGGCAGCGTCTTCACGAAGAAGACGAAGAAGAAAAGAAATTCTTTTTAAAAGACTTGGTTCAAAACGACGCTATTTTGGCCAAGTCTTTTATTTATTTATTTTTTTTAATGACTTGGCCCAAAACGACGTTGTTTTGGCCAAGTCTAATTTTTATTTTAATATAAATTATAACCCCTAGCAGATCCCCTTCTTCCCCATCCTAATACCCGATTCCCATATTCCCATCACAATTCACCCAATCCCCATCCCCAATTCCCTAATTCCCCAATTCCCCAAACCCTCAATCCCATATAACAATTTTACCCCAATCTCATACTTCAATTTGTTTCAAAATTCTCCACACCACCACAATTTGTTTCAAAATTCAAGTAAGTTTTTTAGTATTCTAATCTCAATTTGGTCTTGATTGCTTGTTTGATTGTTGATTAATTTGTTTCACAAAGTATTATATTATATTAAAAATTTTGGGTCCCGTGAAACTTTGCCTCACGCCTCAAGGCTTTTGCCTAGGTGGGGCTACCCATGAAACACCTTCGCCTTTTAAAACACTGACAGACATTGAACTTTCTATACTCAAAGTGATGTTGCCTACCATCAAATACTTCAATTCTGAAGTACAAAATTCTAGTCACAGAATGCAGGAACTAGTTCATATGTACAAATAAAAGCCTTAACCCCAAAAAAAGAAAAAAAAATACTTACCCAAAAGAGTCATCAAAAACAAAAGGAAGCATGCCAGCACGATTATTATCCGTATCGGTCCAAATTTGGCTGTTACAAGAAGTAGAAGAATCAATACAGATGCTGTGAACCAAAAACGATACAGATAACACAGAAAATTTAGTAGCATATATATGACAAAAACATGAGAACAATAGAAACCTTCTCATGCTTAGAAAACCATTTGGCTTTCCTTCAGTAAAAGGTGAATTTGCGAATAGAGCTGTTGCTATCTGTGTCATTTGTTGATAGGTTAGATACCACATAAGTAACAGTTTTACATCAAAAGAAGATACCACAATTCCTCACAGGCTGCAAAACAAGACCAGCACGAAATTTCCTTATCATGTCTGCTTCAGAACTGAAGTCCAGATTAACCTACAAAGGTGGGGAAAAATAAGGCTTTGCACGAGCTACAAAGATCTGACTCCGCACGAAATCAATGGAATATCAGATTATGAAACCTAACTACGTGCAAGAAATATTGATCAAAAATACCTGATTAGTAGTAACAAAGATCTTACCTGTACAGTGCAAGTTCTGAACATCATATCCAGTCCAAGAGTGCCAACTTTTGGCATGTAATTTCTCATAATATCATATCTTCCCTGAGCCAAAATACTCAATCAGCATGCATGTAATCGAAGTATAGAAAAGTTACGACAAGTGGCGTTATTAAAGCTATAACTAGACCCAATCGGGACACTGAGTAAATGCAGTATGAAATTTCAAAAGCAGCATTTGATATCAGCATCTAACAATAAGAGTTACTGTAGAAGAGTGATGTGCTTTGGCGTTCCTTTTCCTCATTATAAAACTACTAAGACGCTGTTTCAAGAAAATTATTAGAAGTTCTCCATCAACTAAAGCTGCAACCCTTCTCCAGCCCTCCAATAACCAGTAAAGTGGAATAAAGAGGCATGCTTCAGCAACTGTGCGGATGTGCCATCTCAATTTCTAATCTAAACAAATGATTGATTTGTGCATTGCCATATGGTTGAGAAGAGGATTAAACAGTACCTTGGGCATTATAGGTATGTCCTTAAGTCCCCATTTAGGCTGAAAACCAATTCCAAGAAACCCGATTCCCATTTCCTCTGAAAGTGCTTTGACCTAATAAAAGTTAATAGAGTGCAAATTTACTCACCAAATACAAAACAACAAAAAAAATATAACAAACATAGACTTCATTTGTCAACTAGACTTTACTTCAAATCAATTTATTCATGAAATATGACCCAAGTTTGCATGTTAATTCCAAAGTTCTGTTGTTCTTCTGACCTGATAAAGGTGTGAATTGACTTCGGCACAAGTCTGATGCAGAGTCTCAAGAGGTGCACCACTAAGTTCAAATTGACCTCCAGGCTCCAGTGATATGCTTTGCTTACCCTGTCCGATAATGTCATACTTTTTCAAATCACAAACAATAAATGACAAGGGTTTCATGATAATTGATTTGACATGGAAATATGAGGATGCAAGAGTTATGAAGGGTTTCGAAATATTACAATCCGTATGACAGATAATAAAAGGAAGTAAAACAAATTACAAGCATCATCTAAAGTTGAAGAGTAAAAGAAGATTACCTGTTTGAGGCCAATAATTTTGTCACCTTCCATAACTTTTTCCCAATCATATCTCTCGGAAATTCCATTAAGCAACTCGGCTATTTGTTCATATTTTATAGGACGTAAGGTTTTTCGCTCAAAACCAAATTTCTCGTGCTCTGTGCCAATTCTGAGGATCAAGCATGTTTAAATTTTCAAAATGATTGGTTATCCAACAAACTAGGTATATAGAGGGAGGTAGCATACAGACATAACAAGCTGAAGTCTCACTGACTTTCAAACCACATTGTATAAACAATGAATCACGTAACTACACCACTCTGGCAAATGTAAATAAGGCAATAAATACCTCCATTTGTCCTTAGACTTGCATCCAGAGGCAAGATACGCTACAAGATCCTCTTTTGTCAGTGGCTCAGTAGCAATTACTGCATCTTCTGTTGGAGGGCTGGCAGCAACTATCACACTATGCCCTCGTTTCTGTCCTACTCCTGCATTGGCTATATGCAAAATCTGTGCCTTACTAGAAGAAGAATATAATAGAGAAGAGAAGCCAATGGAATTTTCCTTCAACTTGGATGCATCCATACTGTTTGCCCTACTGAAAACCACATTTTTCCCAGATTTATATCGAAATAGCTCAGTACGGATGCAGTATGATGACCCCGTCTGTGAAAAGAGTACCATGGCCGCCCCTGGAGAATCTGTATACAACCTGTCAATCAACTACACTTTACAAATTCAAGGGAATTAGATGAAAATTAGCCATCCCAGAGACCTACCATTGCCTCTCTCCTAGTTAAGGCCTATCTAAAATAATATACTTCTTGCATTGAATGTCCATGTCAAAGTTCAGTAAACCATCTTAAAGTTTAAAACCAACGATAATTTATTTATTTATTTTTAATACAGACAATATATTTACACGAAGACCATACAATGGGCTAAACCACACAATGTGCTGCCATAATAATTTGGTGTCTAACTTGCTATCCACCAGAGTCGAACTACCTCCCACTTTCTAGGAATACCACCAGACCGTAATACTAAGTGGCGAAAACCATTGTCAATAATAATTTCAATTCTCTTTCCATGCATAATTTTCCACTTTTTCTTTCCCTTAAAAAATTCAAAACTTAATAACCCTACTAACAAATTAGAATATTCAATCACAGCCACTAAAGAATACAGAAGGTGCATAACTGTATAATTGAATGGCCCAACAAAACAAGTATTTATAAAAAATAAAAATAAAAAAATAAAAAAAAAAACCCTAAACAGCGTTATCATAGGATATCAAAACTGAAAATTAAACATTTAACGTTTGAAATGTAAATACAATCAAATCATTCGAAATCCAAAAACTGTGTATGCAACCTCCCACTGTAATTAACACAACCAAACTTCAAAATTGAGGCTCTGAAGATTAAAACTTGGCAACTGCAGGTAGGTTAAAATTAATCCAACAATAAATTATCAGATAAAAATTTATTGGAGGATTTACCTGGATAGCTGAGAATTCAGTCGCAATTCAAATCAAGGATTTTGCAAGAAGCTGCTGACTAGGGATTTTGGATTGCTCTCTAATAGAGAGAGATTCAGAGAGACAGAAAAAATCAGAGGAGAGAGAGAGAGAGAGAGAGTGACAGAGAGAGCCTCCCCTGTGCTGCTGATGAAAAGAAACCACAAGCAGGTTTTTTTGGATGTGAATTAAATAGTAGTGCGGCGGCTCAAATGATCCAGGTCCACTCCAGATCAGTTATCTCCAAACCAAATAATATATTTGGAAATTTTATTTCAACTTATATAATTTCTTTTTATCTTAATTTAAATTTTAAATGTTAATTGTCTTTTTTATTCTATTTCATAATTACTATCATTTTCAAGATGAAATTAACAATGAAACTACAATTTATTAATAAACCCACACCCAATAATAATCTCTACCATCATTATTTGTTTATACTACGTTTATTTCATCTAAAACCCTAAGAACTCTTATAGAGAAAAACAAGTTTTTTTATCGATGGATAATGATTTTGAAGTTTTAAATCCTCAAACTAAGGTATGAACCGATTTATGCAAATTTTGTTTTCATTTGATTTCAAATTTTTTTAGAGTTTAGAGCAACTCCACCCCTATCCACTTTGCGCCAGCACCCAGCGCATTTATCCACTTAATTGAACAGTAATAGACCCAATGAATAGTAATAGGCCAAAGCATCTCCACCCCTAAAAAAATGTGCTGGCACCCAGTCTAAAAAATGCGCTGGCACAAACGATCTCCACCCCTACAAAATGCGCTGGCACCCAGTCCATTTAAAATATTAAATAATTTTTTTATAAAATAAAAAAAAATAGTTTTAATTTCGGATAGGATTTTTAACCAATCTCGTCACGCCACGTGTCATTATCCGAACGTACTATTTTTTGAATAGATTTCCGCTAAGATTTTCAACCAATCCCGACAACCCACGTGTCACTTCCTGTTTACAATAATTTAGGCAAGATGTCGATAAGATTTTTAACCAATCTCGTCACGGCACGTGTCATTATCTGAACGTACTATTTTTTTAATAGATTTCCGCTAAGATCTTCAATGAGCTTCCACGAAGTCATTTTTTTCTCTCAAAGTGTACAAAATATTCAAATGTAGAAAGTGTAAAAAATATTGAAATGTGGTGTAAGGTGGAAGATGAGGGTTAGGTATTTATAGAAAAAAAAATTATTTTTTTAAAATTTTTCTGTATTTTTTAAAATTTTTTTGACATTTTCTAATTAATTTTTAATAAATTTTAATGTTGTAATTAATCTGGACCGTTGGATTTGAAAAATAATCAAATCCAACAGCCAACACGCTGCCACGTGGCCAACGGTCAAATTTCTGACCGTTGGGCCTTTTTTTTTTTTAATTTTTGGTCAAATAAATGTGGACCGTTGATCTGTGATCGGACGGTCCAATTTAAAACTTAAATTTAAATTTTTTTTACCGTTGGAAATCCAACGGTCTACAAAAAATAGCCGTTGGAAATCCAACAGCTCTGAGGAGGGCCACGTAGCCCTTTGACAGACACAGCCACTTGCCCTGCACCGCGGGCCCCACTGCCTGCAGTAGCTGTCGGCTACTCGCCATTTCCCCCGCGTGTTGTGCACGCGCCAACAAACAGACCGGCCTCTGGGTCTGTCCATTTTGGGCTGGGCTGCTGCCTGGCGTGGGCTGGGTGCCGGGCTGTTTCACGGGCTGGAGGGTGTGGACTGGGTGCTGGGCTGGTAATTTGACTGGGTGCTGGGCAATTTTCTGTGGGGTGGATCTGCTCTTAGAAGATAGGTTTTCGGTTCATATTAACGTCAGTGGATTCGGTTCATATTAGCATCAGGTTTTGGTAGTCGAATCTCATATGTTTTTGAGAGAAGACGTAATGTAATATGACATCTTTTGCTGCAAAAGTGGTTTCTTTGAAAATTTATGGAAACAAGTCTCTCTTTCTCACGCAGACCCAGTCTCTTTGAAAACACAACATTTGAAGTATCTTCTGCTGCTCAAGCAATTCCATTAATTCTTGCATGCAATTGTGTTGTGCTATATCAACCATGGGCGTATTGTTGTACTACATTAACGAAAGCACTAATGCAAATAAAATCACGGGGATAAGGATATTCAAGAAAACAAGAAATTGAAGAGTTAGGTATATGGAAGATTCATAAACAAGTAGAAACTTTACTGAATTATTTAACTTGTCCACATAAGTTGAATTCCAAAAAGCTTTCATTCCCATCAACAATTGAAACTTCACCAAATTATTTAATTTGAGATTTATTTTCTTTAATTAAATGGGTATAAAGATAAATTTATATTTTGAATTGGGTTTGGAATGATAGTTTAGGTAGTAAATTTGGGTTTAAAAGAGATACTATTTTTTAATTAAAAATAATATGGATGTAAAGAATAAGTTGGATGTAGAAAGATGTTATATGGATTGAAATAAAATTTTCCTAATAGTTATCGTATATCTAACTCATATGGGTTAGCTCTCTACAGAACTTTCCGAACCGAATAAAATTGGTCATCAACTTAAAATCGTGCAAAATCAGTTCTGTTTGAAATTCTCCGAACCAAATAATATTTGTCGTTGACATAAAATCGTGTGGGATCAGCTCTATCCAGAACTCTCTAAGCCGAATAATATTAGTCACCGATGTAAAATCGTGTGAGGTTAGTTCTGTCTAGAGCTCTCCGAACCAATAAATATTAGTTGGTGACCAAATAATATTTGTCGTTGACGTAAAATCATGCGAGATCAGTACTCTCCAGAACTCTACGAATCGATTAATCGTCGACCTAAAATCATGCGAGATCAGTTTTATCCAGAACTATCTGAACTAAATAATATTAGTTGTTGACACAAACTGAAGAACTTGCAATTTGTCTTCAAGTAGAAAAAGGTAAGCAAAATCCTCCATTTCATTATTGTCAATGTTTGTCGCTGCCATTTGTCTTCAAGTAGGACTTATATGCAGCTATTGTTCGTTATGAGCTCCTAAAGCCAATCACCAACTATAGCCTAATGTAGAAACAAGAGCATTAATCTAATGACCATCAACCCATATTTATCCAATCTAGCTTTCGACATTTAGAGGAAAACTTTTTGGAACGACATCTTCGTTGATGCAAATTTTCGCCATCTCTAGCTTTGACGAAAAAGCACCTGCAAAACAATCAACACCTTTGATTAAGAACCTAAGGCTTACACACCCACAAGGTTAGGGGGGAGGGGGGGTTAGGCCAATGGATCTCCAATGCTTAAGTTAGTTTCTCTGAGAAGAGTAAAGTGTTTAGGGCTTTTAGGGGTAGCAAAAGCTTACCGAAATTTGGTAGAATAAGGGATATATATAGAGGAGTGGCCTGCCATGCTGTTACAATTTTACCCTACCCATAGCGACATCCTATTGGCCAAGTTTTTATGGAGAAATATTATCAAGATATTAAATAGGAAATAATATATTGAGATAATGGGGTAATTATCCTTAATTGATTTAAATAAGGATTACTTACTTGAATGGAGTCAATATTCAATTGGGAATGTATTAAAGATAGGATTTAGGTAATTAATCCTTATTTTTAATGCTTTGACTTTTCCTTGTCAATGGCAAGTGAGTTGTAGGTAGTTGTATTCAGCTGTTGGGACTTTCAAGGATGTGAGCTGCGCGTGGGAGTATCTGAGGAGCTTGCCCATTTAATGAGGGCAATCTTGTCTTTCTTGAGCAAAAGTTCACATGTCACCTTTATAATTTTTGGGATTATTTTAGGCTCCACAAATACCCCCACACCTGCTGGGCTGTAAGTAGAAAAAATGGGAGTAGGTGTAGAAATCTCAAGCTGCATGGGCTTGTAGAGTTGTTTTCCAATTTGAACTTGATCACCTTCCTTGATTTAGAGATAGACTTATTCTAGGAAAAGGAAATCAATTGCCCCCAATACCTATTTAATTATGCCTTAAGCAGGGGATTAAATAAATTTGGAAAACAATCATCATTCCAACAAGGAAGAGAGAAGCCAGAGGAAATTTGTTCCCCCTCCCCTATCTTTCTTCTTCTCTTGTCCTTGCAAAGAGTCGTCTCTCGTTGTTGTTGTTCTTCTCCGTGCCGCACAAAGGTAAGAAAAATTTTAATTTTCTTCTTCTTAATTTTTTGGAACTCCAGGGCTTGAAAAATTAGCTTAGCAATGGCTAAGGAGGTGTGAGAAACGTGGCAGGGGTGCCACAGGGCTGCTGTGCTATAGTGGACAACATGGGCTACTAGTGGTGCAGCATAGGAATCGACTCGGCTTGAGCCAAGGTGCTAGAAGCAAGAGCAAAGCTAGGCGTGCAGCTAGCATGGGCTAGGTGATGGCTCGGCACAAGCCGAAGGCGGGGAGCGGAGCTGGGCTCGGGCTCGCTGGAGCTTGTAGGAGAAAGAGAGAGGCGCAAGGCGTTCACCCCCTCGCTGGTGGACTGGGCCAAGAAGCCTTTAGGCCAGTAGTGGTGCGCTGGGCACGAGAGAAAGAGCTAGAGTCCAGGCTGTGAGGCTTGGCGTGCTACTGGGCTCTTAGGGTTTGGGCATGCGCTAGAGGAGAAAGAGAGAGTAAGGACTGGGCCCTCTTGTGGCCTGACCGTGTAGATGAGCTGAGCCGTGGAGCTTGGCGCTGGGGCACTGGGCTCTACGATCCTCTCTTTTTTATTTTTTATTTTTATTTTTTTGTTTCTCTTCTAGCGAGCTGACTTCTAATTTTTCTTCGTACTTTTTGCAGGGATATTGAGATGTCTTCCTCTGATTACAAAACTGACGAATACCCCCCACTTTTATACCGTCAAGGTGGTTCTTCCAGCAAGGTGGGCTACTTCAAGGCGGCACATGTCAAGATTAATTCTGATGAGCGGTTTCGGGATTTTCTTAAGACGTACAAGTATGCGATTCCGTCAGGGGTTCGCATCAAGCAGGTGAAGGATGATAGCGGCCATGAACCTTGCGGCAAGGGTGCCATTAGTAAGAGGAGGGCTATTAAATTCCATATGTATTACGTCATGCTAGGATTTACTTTCTCATGCCGCGTCTTTTTTCAGGAGGTGATCTGCCCTATGAAATGCGATTATGCTCAGTGCTCCCCAAATGCAGTTCGTGCGATGGTGGGTTGTCCAACTTGAGTATGTTTTTTTATCTTGGCTTGACCATAAGTTCTGGTACTTCTTTGAAATCGGCCACATGGAAGGTATGAGGCAGCTGATGTCTCGCGATAGGCTACTTGATGCTTCCTGCAAAGGTGATAATGGGTGGACAAGAGATACCTTGAAGGTAAGTGGAAAGTAGGAGTCTGACTCATCTCCTGAGTTGCGTGCTCCGACTGTCTTTATCAATGGTAAATGAACTGCTTCATTCCTGGCCTGCTTGAATTTTTGTTGAGCTACTCCATGACTTTAGTTTATTGATAATCCTTCTTACTTTGTGTAGATTCGGAATTTGGCTCAACTCCAAGAACTTCGGCGGATATGAAGAAAGTGCACATCGCTTTGGCCATTCCTGTTGAATACCATAAGTGGCGCTGGTTGCTCAGTCCTATTCGTCGGGAGAAATGCGGCATGTCTCCAAATGAAGAGATAAAGTGGATATAGGATCAGGTTCTTTCTCACCCGATCACCGCTGTAAAGCCTACTGCCAATAAGGGTGGAAAGAAAATACATTCCTCACCTGCTTGTGAACCTTCGGCAGAGAAGTAGCCAAGGACTTCTTCTGTTACTTGCAAGGGCTAGTTTACTACTAAGAAGCTTGTCATCAATCTAACTCCTCCCAAGGGGACGAAAAAGACCATTGAGTCAGAGCCTGTGAAACCTGATGCTCCGAAGGCAGCCACGACCATTGCTGAGAAGATTGCCCAGCGGAAAGGTTTGGTGGTGCCCCCGGTGTCTGGGTTTGTGTCAAAACGGATATCAGGAGCTAAGTTCAATTTGGCTTTTGAGAGTCTCACCGCTATGAAGAACGGGAAAATGGATTTTGCTACTAAGATAATGCCTAGGCTTGTTCCTTCTTCCGTTGCGACTGATTCATCTGCTGAGAAGGGGAAGTCTACTTGCACGGACAGTTGTGAGAGATCCACCGAGTTTGAAGCTGGGAGTTTCCCGAGGTTTGTTCGTTGTTGAAGGCTGACCTGCTTGAAGACGTTGATGTATGGGCTAAGTTTGTTGATAGTGTTGGGAAAGTTGTCGTCTACTTAGACTCTTTTGTGAAACGTCCTACCTACTCGAGGAGGTCTTCCCTAATTGCTACAATGCATAAAACTTTGATGATGTGGTATAAACTCACAAACAAATTAAACCCTATAAATTATGCAATCGTAGTACGAGTAAGTAGGGATCCTTCTATTCCCGGGATTAGAAAAGATGCTAATCAACACAAATTAAACTTATTTAACTGAAAACTAAGTTAAACTAACAACAAAACAATGACTGGAGGGATTTTGGACGAATTTAATTAAAACAAAAGAAAATGGTAGCAAGTAAATTAAGTTGTGAATGAAATATAGATGAAATGATAGCTAAAGGAATCTTCTCCACACATAAATCATATGCATACAAATCGATCTCCAATTATTCTTCCTATAAACCACAAATGACAATGCTCCAAATTAATTGTGAACAGCACTAATTAACTCTCAAATTTTCATAAGTTCATTGAATTGGACTCAGCAATGCAACCAAATTATTCTTCTCAAGTTCCCTTACTATGAAAAGCATGATAGAGATACATCTCAAAGATCATTAAGTTATGTGAAAATCATAAGCATTGACAAAGATATTCGTAACTATGAAAAGCATGATACTCTTGCCAGGAATTTACTTAACTCAATCATGACTAGCGACTTTTACTACTTGCAAATATAAGTTCATAATGATTAGGTGAAATTCCCTTATATTCTAGTATCAAATCCTTGCATGCAAACTAAGTGTGCACCATTAATAAACATACAAGAATAAGTTCTCTATAAAGCAAATAAGTAAATCGCATTCATGTCTTATGAAACAATAACTGGATCTAATCAATTTATATAAAACATATGATCATGGCTTCGAATTCACCTCTAGCTAAAAAGAAACTTAGTTACACATGTTCATCATAACTAAAAAGCAATCTAAAATAAACATTGAAACTTAAAACAAAGAGAGAAAGGACTCTGAAAACTCCAGCAACTTCAATGGATGAATAGCAAGCACGATACACCCTAAATCGCTGCAAGAATTTCATATTTATAGGAAAGGAAAGGTTGAATCCCAGGAGGAAGGGGTTTTGGTGTTTTAAAATATTTTAGAACTCTAAGGATCAGTAGAAAGTGTTGGATTATGATTAAGATTCCTCCTTGCAGCTAGAGATAAGATAAGATGAAGTTTGATAATATAGGATAAGATAATGTTCCTCTCCAACTAGGATTCCTCTTTCTTATGTAATTCCTTGCCTTCCAAGCCTCAACTTTAATTCCGCCAAATTTTAGCACATGTCTAGCACCATTTAAACACCAAAAATGTCCAACCCATATGCTATCCATGCATGCTATCCAATCTGAGCCCAAAACTGCTCCAAATTGCTCCATTTGGCTATTTATTGTTATCTTTACCAACTGGACCTAAACTTACTACAATAAATGGAAATTAACTAAATAAATGTAAAGAAATAAGATAACAAAGTCACATAAATACGCTCCTATCAAATTCCCCCACACTTAGCTTTTGCTAGTCCCCGAGCAAAACAAAGAAAACAAAACAAAACCTAAACCTTCCAACAATTGCCTCAGGGATAGGTAATGGGTCTTCATCATGTACCAAATGACTCAAATGGTCAGCCACTACATTCTCGCTTCCTTTTTTGTCTCGAATTTCCACGTCAAACTCTTGGAGAAAAAGCATCCAGCGAATAAGCCTTGGCTTGGCTTCTTTCTTTGTAAGTAAGTACTTCAAAGCTACGTGGTCAGAGTAAATTATAACTTTAGTTCCAAGTAAATAAGACCGAAACTTATCCAAAGCAAACACAACAGCAAGAAGTTCTTTTTCAGTAGTGGAGTAATTCAATTAAGCATCATTCAACGTCTGAGAACCGTAGTAGATGACATGAAGCTTCTTGTCCTTTCTTTGTCCCAAAACAGCTCCTAAAGAATAATCTGAAGCATCCCACATAAGCTCGAATGGAAGACTCCAATCTGGTGGGACAATGATAAAGGCTGAAATTAACATCTCTTTGAGGTGATTGAATGCCTTTTCACATTCCTCATCAAACACAAACGGCACATCCTTTTGTAGAAGTCGACACAAGGGTGTTGGAATCTTTGAGAAATCTTTGATAAACTGTCTATAGAATCTTGCATGTCCAAGAAAAGAACGAACCTATCTCATCGAAGTAGGAGAGGGTAAGTAGCGTACGAGATCTATTTTAGATTTATCAACTTCGATTCCCTTTTCTGAAACTATATGACCAAAAATGATGCCTTGTTTTACCATGAAGTGAAACTTTTTCCAATTTAAAACAAGGTTAGTTTCGATGCAACGTTTCAATATCAAAGTGAGATTAGTTAGACAATCATCAAAAAAATCACCAAAGACAATAAAATCATCCATGAAAACTTCAATAATCTTCTCAACAAAATCTGAAAAGATGCCACCATGCATCTTTGAAAGGTGGCCGATGCATTACATAAACCAAATGGCATTCGACAATAAGCAAAAGTACCAAATGGATAAGTAAAAGTAATCTTTTCTTGATCATCTGAAGCTATAACAATTTGATTATATCTCGAATAACCATCAAGAAAGCAATAAAAAGAATGACCATCTAACCTTTCAAGCATTTGATTAATGAATGGTAGAGGAAAATGGTATTTCCTTGTGGTGGCATTGAGCTTCCTATAGTTAATACAAACTCTCCAACCTGTTTGGATATGAGTGGGCACAAGTTCATTCTCTGCATTCTTTACCATAGTGACTTTAGATTTCTTTGGTACTACTTGAATCGGTGAAACCTAACAACTATCCGAAATGGGATAAATGACTCCACAATTTAGAAGCTTGATGATCTTCTTTTTCATAACTTCCATCATTTGAGGGTTGAGTTGCATTAAGCCTCTTGATTTGGTTAGCCCCCACCTCTAGAAGTATGTGATGCATGCAGGTTGTAGGACTTATTCCCCTAATGTTGGCCAAAGTTTATCTAATGGCTGTTTTGTACTCTTTCAACAACCTAACCAATTTCTCCTCCTCTAATACCGTGAGTGTTGAAGAGACTATGACTAGCAAAGTCTCTTTGTCTCCCAAGAAAACAGACGGTTAAAGTTGAAGTTGTTCAAGTTCAGAACTCTGCTAGGAAGAACAATAACGAAAGTGGTAACATTAGTAAGAAGGTGGTCGGTGGTAATATGGTCAAACCCAATGAATGTCGCGGTGCACCGGCTAAAGCTAGCGGTGGTGGTGGCAACGGGGGTAATAAGAAGCGATAGATTCCCCTAAAAAAGTATAGTAGTTTCGATGTAACCACATATATCCTACAGAAAATTTTTGTTCAATGAGTCGAGTACTACTTCAAATGATTTGGTAATGGTTTAAGCTCAAGAGGGGGTGCCTAAATCACTGAAGATAACAACTTGTTAATAGAAACAAAAATTGGAATTGGATGAAGAGGCTTACCAAATGTTGTGGCAAAAACTCAAGGGCAGCCACAATATCAAAAATTTATGCAAGATTAGGCTCGACCATATTGGTTTTGAGTCCAATTCCTTCGGCAATGGTTGTCTCAAGTGCATCGCTATTTAAGAATTCAAGATATTCATGTGCCAAAGAATCGACTACATCAATAGAAAAATAAGGATGATCATCAATAGGATACCTCATAGCTTCAGAAATATTAAAGTCAATGACATCGCCATCAAATTCCATTGTTAACGTCTCCTTGAACACATCTATCTTGGTTCGGGTTGTTTCCATGAAAGGTCTTCCAAGTAATATTGACAATGGTGTAGAGTAGGCTGAATCTTCCATTTCAAGTACATAAAAATCTACTGGAAAGATCAAGTGGTTAACCTACACCAAAACATCTTCCAAAACTCCTTTAGGTTATGAATTAGATTGATTAGCTAATTGAATAATAACACCATCGTTTTTAAGCTTTCCCAGATTCATAGATGCATAAATGGAGTAGGGCATGACATTAATTGAAGCACCTAAATCTAACATAGCACATTCAAACTTGGTATTACCAATAACACAAGGGATAATGAAACTACCTGGATTTTGCATTTAGGTGGCAGCTTTCTTTGCAAAACGCCCGAGACATTTTCACTTACCTATACCATTTCCTTTTTGAGATCCGTTTTCTTGTTGTACAAAGCTCTTTGAAAAATTTAGCATACTTTGGAACTTGCTTTATTGCATCAAGAAGCGGGATATTAACTTGTACCTTTATGAAGATTTCTAAGATGTCTTTTTCATTTTCTTCTTTTCTAGATTGCATAAACTTGTGAGGAAAAGGTACATTTGGTGCAATAGGCTTAGAAAGAATTGAATTTGGACCAACCTTACTTGAATTGGGTGGTATAGGGGCTTTAGAAGGCTACGACAAGGTTTGTTCCTTCCTTGTCGTGGCCTTGTCTTCCTACTCTTCTTTAAGCAGCAGTTGTTCGTCCTCTTTTTTGCTTTGTTTGGACATTTTTGGATTAGTTCCAATCTTTTTACCACAGTTTCAAAACCTTCCTTTGGATTGACAATGGTTGAACTAGGAAGTTTGCCTTGTTCTCTAAATTGTCCCATGAATTCTACTATCTGTCCAATTTGATTCTTCACGTCGCCCATCTCTTTAGCTTGGTTTTGTAAACCCTGAGTCAAAGAAGTTAGTGTTTGAAGAATTTTATCATAATCCATTGACGAACCGAAATTTGGTTGGGAAGGTTGTGGGAGCGACTGTGGTGGTGCAAATAGCCTTTGATAGAGCCCTGGAGGTGGCTGTTTATATCCGTCTTGTTGTTGAGTTTGTTGAGGTTCCCTCCACTTCATATTTGTATGATCTCTCCAGCTTAGATTGTAAGTGTTGGAGAATAGGTCACTCTTTGGTTGATTTTGGCCTTGATAACCTATGGTATTGGCACTTTCCCATCCCTCATTCTCTATTAATTGAGGACATTGATCAGTAGGATATCCTTGCATAGAGCACACGCCACATACAGCTACACTTTGCACTTTAGATCCTTCAACAACCTGTGATATAAGAGTAGAGAGATTAGCCATTTGAGATTGAAGTTTTGAAATAGCACTTACCTCATTGACTTGGATTGGGCATGCATGTTCTTTTTCTCCAACTTTTTCATATTGTTGTGCATTCAAGGCACGATTCGCTATTAAAATCTTCACAGCAACTGGGGTTTTGTCAACTAAAGCACCTCCAGCTGAAGCATCAAGCATTTGTCTCTCAAGTAGAAGTAGTCTTTCATAGAAATATTGAATTAAAAGCTCTTCCTTCATTGATGTTGTGGAGAAGATGCAACTAAAGTCTTGAAACGCTCATAATACGCTCGAAAGGATTCTCCTTGGCCTTGTAGAATTCCACTAATTCTCTTCCTCAAAAGAATGACCCTTGAAGTTAGGAAGAATTTCTCTAAGAATGTTTTCTTCATGTTTTCCCAAGAGGTGACGGTTCCAAGTGCTAATTCAAAGAGCTAATCTTTAGCCTTTTTTTCCAAAAGAGAGAATAGAAAGGCTTTCATCTTCAAAATATTCCCATCCACATTAATTGGTGTCATGCTTGAGCACACAACTTCAAATTCCTTAAGATGTTTGTTCGGAATGGAAGACACATTACAATCCTCCTCACTAAAGGTTAGGAATGCAGGAGTTGAGGGGAAAAGGGTTTTGGTCATCAATATACTCTAGGTAAAGTTTCTAGTATGTTATTCTGAATAGCGGGCGAGCCTGTGGTTGAGCATTCTGGACCACCATCATTATCAATTATGCCAACTCATTTCTGAGTTGCTGGTTTGCCATGTTGTTGTGCGGGGTATAAGGAGGTCCCCACTTCGAGCTATGTTCATTGCCTGAGAAAGCTTCCTTTTATGGTTTTAACTATCTCCACCTAGCTCCCCCTCATTTATTAGCCAATGATGATGGCCTATAAGGGAGGAGTTTGCCCGTAGTTATAGGGAAACTCATTCCACTATTTTCTCCAACTTGCTAAGTCATGCCAAACTTCTTTCCTTCTAGCCCGATCTACCCTCACCATTTATTGGGAATAGTAAAGGGTTGGGCAAACCTGTTTCCTAGATCTCTTCTTCCTCTAGTCGACTGGTTCCAACTTCTTCCTTCTTCTTCCCCTTATCCTTCTTTTCCTCGAGCAAGGGAAATAGAGGAATCACTGGTTCTTTCTTCAGGCTTGCTTCTCTGATCACCTCTCTGGCATAACCATTTCTTGGTGTTGAGTACTCTAATTCCACACCTCTCTGGCATAACCATTTCTTAGTGTTGAGTACTCTAATTCCAACTTTCTCTGCAGAGTTCATGTTAAGGAACAGAGTCTGCTAACTTATCTTCTGGTTTCCAAAGTGATATTCTCCATACTTCTCAACACTTGCACCATAGTAGCTTGAAAATCTTCATTTGTAACTTTTCAACCTAACTTCTCAGAAGAAGTCGGGCTTTCCAGTATAGCAGGATCTTGTAAGGAAGGAAAGTCTTTCGAGTGATCTGTCATGTCTGATCATTTTGGACAATGGGGTTGCCCATACTTTGTTTTCCACCTGAAAGTTCACTCATTTCTTCTTCTTGGCATACAAGGTTACTGTGATCCCACCAGGCGTGCCAAAATTATGTTCAGGCAAGATTTCCCTTACATAGCTCCTTGAGGAGGTGACACTTTGTTGGTTGTCGGGCAAGTTCTTGCAGCTTGGTGCAGTGTAAGGAGAGTTTGTAGTTAATTTGAAAAGTACCTTTGTAGGGCCTTTGGTGTAGGCCTTGAGGCGCACAATCAAAACTAACAAGGATTTGAGTGTCCCACTCTTATCTTAGTACAACAGATTATTGAATAGGAATGAGTTAAGTTGATTACTTGCGCCCCAAGTTACTCTAACTTCTTGTTTATCAAAGGATTCTCACAAATGGGTTAAGTCTGTATTAAGTTCTTTTCTTGTCTTGTAAACAAGGACTTTTAGTTCATAATCTTGTATGTCCAAAACAAAGGGAGTTCAACCCTCTTTCAACCATTTCCTCGATCACAGTTTGTTTTTAATGAAACCAGGTTTATTAACTTAACCAGATTCGAATACAAATGAAACTCTTAAGTAGAAAACATTTGATAATAACTTGAATACATGCTGGAAAGTATATTAAGCGACAAATCTACTAAATAAAAGTACAAACAAAGAGACTCGAGCAAGATTTCACCTTGTCAGGCAAGGTTGAACTTCTTGCAACTACTTCTCTTTGGGTTTACAGAAGGTTGTATGCTAAAAGGGATGGAAAGTAAATAGGTTTTACATGAGGGAATCGATACTACAATACTAAGAAAGGTAGTAGAGCTTTTACACTAGACAAATGATGGCTTTTCCTAAGGGAACTATAGCTAAAAAGACTGAATCTTGATAAGTTTCAGCTTTCTGGGTACGAACTGGCTTGAGAGCAGAGTTTGTATGTCTTTTGATTGGTTGGTTGAATGTCCTTGTCTCTGGTGTCTCTTTCTCCTTTTATAAACAAATTGGCCCGACCCTTCTTGCCTTGCTTTTAACTAAAATTATTTGGAGGGCAGTGAGTCATTGCTTTATTTACTTGTCTTGCCCTTGAAAAGGTGCTTTTGGCTGGTGGTGAGTTGGTCTCTGTCAACCATCACTTCCATCATAAGAACATGGTCTATGACTTAGCTAAAAATGGCTTTAATTCACTACAGGCCTATCGACTGGGCTTTGGGCAAGTATCGTTTGTTTTAGTGCCTTTGGGCTTTCACTAGCATAAAGCCCAATGTTAAATATTAACCCAAACAGTAAGCGTTTCCATTCGTATCTAATAAGATATAAAAATAAAACAAACCTCAAATTCTGTGTACTTAAAACTTTAAACTTGTAATATCAGAAACACAAAACTTCCACCCTCAATCCCGAAAGACATACTTGATTCTTAAACTCAGTCATGTACTAGGGTAGCAACACATGATACGTTTTGAAAAACAACCCTAGTGAAGACCTTCAAACCTAACCTCCCAAGCCTCAACATTAACTTTGGGGTGCATTTAACAACCATTTTGTTTTTCATTAACTTTTTTTTTAACAAACGATATTATCTACACTAAATGAGTGGGGGAGTGAGCTAAGCCTCACAATGGGCTAGCAATAATGTTATTCAAATTGCCCTTGGTGAGAATTGAACTTAAGACCTTTTACTTACAAGTAAGAGAAATACCACTAGACCGTAGTACTAAATAAATAAGCATACTCAAAACTGTTTTTTAGCTTTTAATGTTCATTTTTTCTTACTAGAGATGCATCATTCCCATTTTCCTCCATCATTCATTCTAGGGGTGGGCAAATGGGTACTAGACTCGCGGGGCGGGCCAGGTCCTTGCCGTTCGGGGCAGGTTTGAAAATTGTAAAACACAAACTGGGCGGGGTGCGGCAAGTTCAAGAAATTAATGGGGTGGGGCGAGTCCAAAAGTCCCAAGAAACAGGGCCCCCGCTGGACCCGTTTCTTCCAAGCCCACTCAGTTTCCCGGTCTAAAAGTCTAAGTTACTACATTGGTTTTGTGCAGTACATTAGTACTTGTACTACATTTGTTTTCTTTTTATTTATGTTTAATTTTTTTCACTCATTTCACTTAATTTTTTTCACTCATTTCACTTATTATTTTTTTCACTCAAACCCTCGTCTTCTCCATCCTAAAAGACCCACGATCCCCAAACTCCATTAAGGACAAGAAGATTGGAGCAAGTTGCTGACCGACAAGAAGAAGATCGAGGACTCAATCGAGAGACAAGATGGAGTTGGAGAGCATCTGCAACCTAATCACAAGGTGAACCTGGGAGCTGCTGGCGACGGTGCCGGCAAGTTGTTGATGATTCTCTTCCAGTGCCAGCAGCCCAGGTCCTAAGATCGGCAAGGTCGACTAAGTTTCTGCTGCAAGCGTTTTTATTAGGATTATTTAGGTTTTGTGAACTTGAAATTTTATGTTTTATATGGGACTTGAAATTATAGATCAACACTTTTTTTTTTCCTATTTGCAGAACCTTTTGGTCGAAGAAAAGGAAGAGGAAATCATATGGGAATGGATTGAAATTGCTTAGATTCAGAAACCCTTATATATTGCCCTTCTTTTATTCTTTGAATTCATGGTTAATGAGAAGGAAAATTGGATTTGTGGGTTTGTATGAAAGAGTTCTATGAAAACCCTAATCTAATCCCTAATTTGCCTTGAGAGTGCAGATCTTGTAGTGGTTTTTTTTGTGGAATCACTGATAATCGAAGAAGCGAATCTTCAAATGAGGAGAACAAAGAGGGACCGTGGGGACCCGTAGAACCGGCCCATTTCAAAAGGGTCGGGTTAGGTCCGGATCCTATTTTGAAAAGTCCAAAACCCGTCCTGTTTTATTTACTAATGGTCCAGTCCGGTTCCTTCAATTTTGGGCCTGGCCCGGCCTTTGCCCACCTCTAATTTATTCCTTGTGTTTCCTCTTTTCTTCTAACCAAAAAAATGAAAATTAATAAAAGCTAAAATCAACATGGTTATCAAACATGCCCTTATAGGCCATCTCCAATGGAAAGGGCTAAACGTCCAAAAACTAAAAAAATGTTTGATTACCCAAAAACTCATCTCCAACTGATGGCTAGGCTATAACTCTATAGAGCCCACCAGACTATTATTTAGTCAACCCCTCTTAACCTTTTTTTGGGGGTCAGCTCCTCAGTTGCAATAATTGATTCATATTCAAAGACTAAATTTGAAAACATTCAACGAGTTTAACTAAATTAAACAATAAACTTAAAACTAATAAATTATTGAGAGGACTATGTTTAGCCCTTTCGGTTGGAGATAGCTTTAGCTTTATCTAAATCAAATCAAAGCTTTGCGCTCAAAGTCACAACACTAAATGGGGGCCTTCAAATCCTAAACCCTAACATTGGCATTCCAAACTAGAATCACACATTTTGGGCAGACTATTTAGTGAGCGCCAAGATTCGGTCCATTTTTCAAAGCCATCTATTTTCTTCTCAGCAACAAAATCTCAAAAAGCAACCCATTGTTTTCCTTGTTTGAGAAATTAAAGTATTTTCCTAGTATCTTATGGAACAGTTGGGGTATGACGTTTCTTTAGCATTTAGTAAGCTTTCAGTAGATCTGGTAGTGAAAATCGAAAACCATAGCGATTATGGCAAAATCTTCAAATAAATGAATGTTGCAAAGTTTTGTAAAAAATAGTACCTCTATTGATTACGTTTTAGGCTCTCTCTTTAGTCATGTTTGGAGTCTAGGATTCTGATTGAATGACTCATTCTATTCAATGTACGCTTACGGAAGATGAAAAAGATTTACCCAACTTATTCTACCAATGGATAAAAGTTTCATTCATGTTTATTCCCTCTAATCCATTCAAAATGAAAAAAATATTCACCTCTACCTTCACTCGTACCTTGAATTACAAGCTCCAATCAAATCAAGTCCTATCACAAAAGCAAAAAGAATTGTGGCGTAAGCAACACCAAAATCATCTTAGAAGTTCTACTCATATACATATACATATATATATATATATATATATATATATATATATATATATATATTGTACAGCAAATACATATATTGATACATGATAACATTAAGGGAGTCCAATGCAGACCACTTAAAATCTTTTTTCCTTTTCACTTCTTTTTCCCTTTTCTTCTTATACACATCACTGTTGATATAAAACTATATCTTCATGAATCAAATGACAAATAAACATATGTACAGGGTTACCGGAAATTGTCATCGAATGCTACCCTGGTTAACGTAGACGGATCCTCATCTTCTTCCATTTCCAACTCTGGCTCTCCATACCCGAATTCAGACTCGATAGCAACAAGATTCTTTAAATCAACCATTGATAGCTCGTCCAGGCACCTAACCACCAAGTCTGCAGCTACAAGCTCATATACAGGATGCTTGCTAGCAACAGCCACACACTTCATCCTGGCATCATGGGCAACCTCAATTGTCTGATTTGTTTTCCCAAACACAATACATTGCTCAGGTATGAACTTTAAAAGTTGTACCGCGTACTCAAACATTTCTGGATCAGGTTTTCCCCTTTGAACATCTTCTGCAGCTGCCATCATAATGAAATATTCTTCAATACCAATGGATCCCATTGCAGCCTTAAGAGTTTTTCGAGGGTGTGTGGAGACCAGTGCCATTGGTATCTTGTAATGCATCAAGACATTCACAAACTCTCTAGACCCAGCTCACAATTGATATATTCCACCTTGCAAAGCTTGGTAAATGTCTTCCTTTCGAGCAGCCATTGTTCTCAACTGCACTGGGTCTCGAGACCAACATAGAACTTCCGACATTATTTGTTCATTCTTCATACCTTCTATTATTCTAAGCACGAAAGTCGGGGGAGGAGATTTTCCCTCTTCTTGAGAAAGAACTAGCCATGCTTGCTTCTTAAGATCAGTATTATCTTCAATCAAAACTCTTTCTTACTTGAATATTGCAACTAGCCAACCATCCCCATCCGCTCTTGCCAAAGCAAGGGATTGTGTGGTGAAGGGTTATCTACTTTATTCTCTGGTGGCCACAACCTAGGTTTTCGATCTACACCAGTATCAGGAGGATAATTCCATTTCTGAGGAAGTTTATCCTCCTTGAATGAATACATCTCCTTCGCTAGCTCCATTGCAAGGGCCTTGATCGAAGAATTCTTTAACTGACCAACCCTCAACCTTGACAAAGGAGAAGCCATAACAACCCTTTTACCAAGAACTTCCGCTATAGGAAACCGACAGTTATTAGGCAACCTCCTCTTGTTGGAGAAATTCTTAACGAAAGCTCTCGTATATGGTGGTCAATGTCCAAGAAAAGACGTTGAAGCAATTGATTCAGCCCTCGACTCACTAACAATACCTCAACCAAGGTAAACTTGTATAACTTCACAAATTATCCTTATTCAACAAACCCTTTTTAACTTTCAGTTGAATTTCCACAAATAAACCCGATATTAAACCAATCTAACACCAATAAATCCTTTTCCAGCTGAGGATTCAAAACTCTAATCCAACTTTCCCTCTTCAAGTCCACTCAAATTTCGCCCAATCCTATACATATTTGGTTGAGTACCCCATAATTTTGCTAAAACTGAGTCCTAATTATGCTTTACCAAATCCAACTATGTTGTCAAAGAACCATACAAAAAAATCCCTTGATGCAAAAACTAAGCATAACCCATTAGACCCATCAACCTAAATTCCCAAATTAACAATACCCACAACTTCAAATCTATTAAAAATCCAACACCAGAAAGTAAAAAAAGCTGAAAGATAATGGGGAAAAAATATTAAAAATATACAAAATATAAACAACAATTCAACAGAAACCCACCAAATTTTAGCCAAAATGCATTTCTTATAACCTCTAAAATTAATCAGATTTTAACTCACAAACCAACCCAATTAGGCAATAACTATATAAATATATGGGTAAATTACACTTTACCACCTCAGGTTTGGGGTCGATTTCAATTTCTTACAACATCTTTAATACATTTCACTTTCATACCTCAAGTACTATTTTATTTCAATATAATACATCCGTTATTTTCCATCCATTGATCCGTTAAGAGCTGACGTGGCTACCACATTTATGCCACATGGCTGCCAAATGTGTGCCACGTGGCAAAAAAAAATTTAATTTTTTTTTTAAAAAAAAAAAGCCACTGATCCCCGCAGCCCCCACCCCTGCATACAAACCCACATACCACCCAACAAACGCAAAAACCTTCCCCCTGGCGCCGCAACCTTTTCTTCCCCCCTCTCCACGCCGCAACCTTCCCTTCCCTTCCCCCCTCCCCCTACCCCCACCCCCGCCGCAAGCAAACCAAGAAACATCCACCCCCCCCCCCCCCCCCCCCCCCCGCCAAAAAAAACCTGCAACCAAACCCAGAAAACTCCCCCCCCCCCCAAACATACCCAAATCCGAACCCTTCCCCCTCCCTCCAAAAAAACCCGAACCCAGTGCTCCACGATGCATCGTCGAATGGGCTTGTCGGTTGGTCGGTCGGCTCAGGCAACGAGGTACGTATTCAAATTTTAAATTTTTTCGATGCTTGGTTGGTGGTTTGAATGAAGTTAGGTTTGCTAAGGGTGGGTGGGGTTGCAGATAAGAGAAGGTCAGATAAGGTGGGTTAGGGGTGGGGGGTTGCGGGGAAGGTAAGGGTGGGGTGGGATGGGATGAGTTTTTGGATGGGAGGGAAGGTGAAGAGAGTGAAGGAGAGGGAGGTGGTTGGGAGGGAGAAGAGGGGTGGGGTGGGTTTTTGCGTTTTCAAGTTTTTTTTTTTTTTTTTTTTAGGTTTCTTTTTTAAATTAAAAAACTATTCTTTTTGCCACGTGGCACACATTTGGCAGCCATGTGGCAGCCACATCAGCTCCTAACGGATCAATGGATGGAAAATGTAACGGATGTATTATATTGAAATAAAATAATACTTGAGGTATGAAAGTGAAATGTTTTAAAGATGTTGTAAGGAATTGAAATCGGCCCCAAACCTAAGGTTTTAAAGTGTAATTTACCCTAAATATATACACACACACACAAAGACAGAGACTTTTTGGTATATTACAATTATATAAAGTAAAACCCGGGAAGAACCAAAGGGTTTGATGAAGGATTAAAGGCCTGAGATGTCATAAAGAGAGAGAAAGAGAGAATGTTTGGAAAAATGATTGGATGAATCTCTCCCTTTTTTGCGTTTCTTCAAGGGAGGTGTTTTTCTGTGGCTTATAAATTGTGCTCGGAGAGAGAGAAAAGCGGTCATGCCAGCAAAAGTATCTGGCTTATGGACACGTGTCGGTGATTTGGTCTGA
This sequence comes from Pyrus communis, assembly GCF_963583255.1. Lineage (NCBI taxonomy): Eukaryota > Viridiplantae > Streptophyta > Magnoliopsida > Rosales > Rosaceae > Pyrus > Pyrus communis. The sequence goes on from NC_084815.1 coordinate 14,486,902, forward strand.
TAACTTGCTTCTTTTCTCAAAAAAAAAAAAAGAAGGTAGCACCTTTCATTTACTATTTGAGTTGCTAGTACTTTGTTTTAAAATGCATTTTTCTTACGTGTCAGAAAATTTATAAGGTCGATTGCTACTTTTTATAAGTTAATAAATTGGGTTGTGCAATATATTTTATTTAAAAATATTGTTTAGCAAAGAGTTTGCAATAAAAATTGAACATATGATATTTGATTTTTTTTAAATAAAAAATAAAATTTGAAGAGTGTTATTTTTAGCTGTGATTGTGTAAATCCTAGATGGATTTGGTTTGTAGATTATCTGTTACTCTAGTTGTTCTTTCCCTATAGGATTGTATTTACTTGGAGAACAAGTTAATCCTCTCCTTTCAGCTACTATAAATAAAGGCACTGTGTTGGGTGGAATACACACAAGAATCCCTGAGCATTTTACAACCTATCCACTCTCTCTTTTTGCAGCACCCCTTCCCTTCCTTAGCTATTTTCTCTGATTGCGGGAGCAGCTTAACCTTTCTTCGAATCAATGGAACTCAAATGGAGATAAAGATAAGAGGTAGAGATTGTCCCACTAAGTGTGCCAAATTTATAAACACGAAATTCATGCAACAAATGAAACAAGAACACGTGTACGAAATAATGAATGAATTAGAGTTAATCTTTGAACTTGATCCTCTTATTTGATTTACGAAGATGTGTCTGTGGTTGATCGTAGAGACTTGATCTTAAATCAGACTTGATTTCTTCAAGGGTCCTCGAGGCTTGATCTTAAATGAAGCATACCACGACCGATTTCACGTGGTGGGAGGTCCTCTGCTTTGGTGTGGATGACACGACACGTGTATTTGTTGTGCTTGTTGATTCTTTACAAGCTTGATGAAAAACATGAGTGTTTAGACATTGAGTGTTTGAGCATCATAGGGTGTGCGTATGTGAGAGGTCTTCTTTGTCTTAAATTCTCGTATTTATAGGCCTCTCCATATCTTGATTGAGGCTTCATTTGGTCTTAATTTTGGACTTAATTAAATGACGAAAGAATCAAGACTTGATTTGGAAGTGTGAAGATCCTTCCAACTGTTTGCGCTCAAGAAGCAAACAATTCCAGATTCATCATCTTTGCTAAATCTGAGGCCACACAAAAGCCAAGTCGGCCGCTTCAACTTTCAACAGCGTTCTCACTTTTGCCACCGATGCCACAAAATTTGTTAGAGCAGCCGCCTTCAAGTACGGCACGTTAGCACTACAATCTTACAACAAAAACTTCCATGCAGTTGTGAGATGTGGAAGATAAATTTATATACAGAGAGAATTAGATTGGGGATGAATTCTAAGCCTGTATTTCAAATGGTATATTTTGAGTTCGATTTCTGCCTCTGGTGAATTGCACAATGGTGCCCAAAGTGACGCTGAAATTGTTGGAAATTTTGAGTAGAAATTTCTTTGTCCCACATTGGCCATTCCCAAAAAGTTTCCTCACTTTAGAAAGCTTTGTCCCTTATAGAAAGTGATTGGAGTGATAGGCCTTGGAAACTAAAATTGGGTTCACCTTTGGGGTTGGGCTTTGGGGTGTACTAGTTAATTGGTAACTAATCTCTAATAATTAAATTAATTAATTATTTTCGAATTTAATTAATTTCAAATTTAATTAATTAATTATTTTTTACCAACAGACTCATCTTTTCAGATGAAGTCTGAAGAGTGAAAAAACGCAGAACATAGAAAGAAAACACCCCTCTGAGAAGATGTCTCCCAACAGATGCATCCCTTCCTCATACTTGTTGCGAACAGGCATAATCATATTATATATACATCCATCTGCATGGCATTTAGAAAACAGAAAATACAATTCTTCTTCTATAATGCAAAACATCCTTACTGAGAGAACCATATAGAAATTCGCCAGAAGCCAAGTTTTCCCGTGCTGGAATTCTGACTTGATCGTTGAATCCTGGTGAAGCAGACGTCCGTAGAACTACAAGCACTGAGTAGGGACGAAATTTCTGTTTCAAGGACATTGTGGTACTCAAGCCTCGATCTTCAATATTTCTGTTTAATACTATTTCATTGTTCATACTCTGTTAATTTCCTATTTGCATTTATTATTTATTAGCATATATAATTTTATCACAGATTGTTGACATATACTCAGCAGAAATGTCTCTGTGAATCTTCATAGTCTTCGAAATGATAGACTGCCGAGACGAAGCCACTAGTTGGTCTTTTTTTTTTCTTTTTTTTTTTTTTTTTTTTTTAAAAGTCATATATGAGAGAAAGGCCAAGCTTTGCATGAGTTTATTTTTAATTATAAACGATATTCCACATTAACCTACACTAACTAGAGAGGAAGGAAAAGTGTTTGAACTCGAGACATAATGGGTTGAACATAAAGACCTTAACAACCAAAGCGGTTCACCAGGATTTATAGAGAAAACTCGACTTTCTTCCTCAATATGTTTCATTTAGTTAAATTTTTCGTAAAATTATTATTACAAAGTTATGATAAAAGAGAGAGAGAAAAAAAGTGTAATGTGACGAGAGCAACCAAAATGAGTATATAACGTGTGGAGACGTGTTTTAGACTTTTAGGGGGCGTTTGTTTGCCCTCACTAACTCGGATTAGACTGGACTGGACTAGCTATTAGTCCAATACTGTGTTTGTTCCCTGCTGGGACAAACATTAATGAGACTAAAGGGGACTAGCATGGACAAAACCCTTCACTAAGAGGTCTTAGTGAGACCCCCCAATAACCATGGGACTAGCTAAGACTATCCTCTATTTCTCGTCCTTGTCATGCTCAACGACCACTCCTGACAGACTCCTCTTCATCGCCGGTCATTTAGATCAATCATTAACTTCCCGACTCTCTTTCAGATCCATTTCACAACTAACTTTCATATAAAATATACCAAATTGAAGCTGGGAGTGACAAGATTACGATTTTACTTGAATCAAGGCCAAAATGTGGTCGAATGTGGCCGGAAAATGGCCTGGAAGTCTCGGCCTGTTTGGGCTTCTTCAAATCCATCACAAATTCGAGCATGCAAAGCTAAGATCTCGGTCCAGGGATGGTGATGAATTTTTTGGCGGTGCTAACTTCATCCAATTTAATGAGGGTTGGCCAAAAAACACCTCAAGAAACCTGCAACTCGTCGGGAAATTGGAGTCGTGAGGTTCCGTTCGAACAACGTATAGCTAGAGAGGGAGGGAGGACAGAGAAATAGAGACTGGAATCAATAAAGAGTTTGACCAGAAATGAGAAAGAGACATGAATTGAGAGGTCTGAGAGGAAAAAAAGAGGGAGAGGGTGGGACGATGAGAGAAGAGGAAAAGAGTGGGACGGAAATGGTAGGAAAAGATGGAGAAAAAGATAAGATCATAATAAAATATTAATAATTTATATATTAAATAAAATAATATTAGAATTTGTTATTATCAAGCTTCTTAGTCCAATACTGCACCAAACGCTTCACTAAGTTAGTCTATTTTAGTCTAGTCTAAGCCAGTCCAGCTTAGTCCTTGAAGCTAATCCAGTCCGAGATAGTCCGGCGCAACAAACGCCCCCTTAGTGTAAAAGGTAAATTTTTCTCTCGATGTTATAATAATTATATTAATTGTCAATTGTCACAAACTAAGAGGAAAAATTGTACCGATTTCATCTAATTACAATACTCATCACCATTCAAGTGAATCGGCTATGATACATCTCATTTACTGGTAACAAGAATATTGTTACATTGTAGGCAAGTGACAATTTGATTTGTTTATTAGAAAACAATCTTCAAATTAAGATTTTAATGGTAACTGGAAATACTAGACTATATTGATTTCCTTATTAAACACATGCAATGAATTGACAAAATTGATAATCCTAACTGCTGAACAAGTCAAGCCGATCCAGTCTATTTGTGCGAAACATTCGGGTTGGTTGATTTCAGTTTGGTTAATAATACTTCCACCCAATTCAATTCACTTATTGAACGACTGATCGGATTTTTACCCGAAAATAAAATTTTAAATTCTACAACCCAACCAAAACCATTTCGGTTGGTTGGTTGGGTTTGTCGGTCAAACCCCTAAAATGGCCACACAGACAAAATTCGACATCGAAATCATGCCAAACAAAACCTTGCTTAACTCGGCATGTCCGTTTGACTCCCTAAATATAACATATGAAGATTTTGGATTTTTCTAACAGAAAAAAAAAAAAAAAAAACCTTGCCACTTACTAATACGGTTTATAAATTTGAATTGAGTAAATGACGAGTTCTCAATCAATTTATTTTTCATAGTATAAATACATATTTTTATCAAAGAAACTCAAAAGCTCGATGGCGAATTGAGTACGATTTGGGCCAGGTTGCCAACTCGACCCATCGGGCTTGTAGATTTGGGGTGAAGATACAAATATTGTCCATACCATGTGCATTATTTGGCTTGATCAAATCTTGGCCGTCCACGTTTTCAAATGAAAGCGAGCGGCCGTGATGAAGTTTGAAGAAGAGAAGAGAAGACAAGAAAAGCAGTAGTCTAGTCCGCATCGGTAGGGTTCTTTTCTCTCTTTAGATCTAGTTTGGTACTGAGGTAATTCTGAAAAAAATTGGTATAAAAAAAAGCTGGGTGCTATTTTTGTGTTTGGTAAACATTCAGCTTTAGCTTTTTTTCACAGTTTTGGGTTAAAAAAAAGCCAAAAACAAGAAGCTGCAAAACCCAGCTTTGAAAAATCGGCTTTTTTTCATATCTGTTTTACATAAAAGTATACCAAACATTATAATATTGTTTTTTTTTTTCAAAAGCACTTTTACAAAAAAGTTTACCAAACACTATGCTGCTTTATTTCACAGCTGCTTATTCTCACAGCACAGCAGAAGTAGCTTTTTTTCAAAGCACAACAATACTAAACCAACCCTTATTCTCATCTCCTTCTCTTATCTTCTTTCATAAAATGTTTTTTGTTTTTTTTCTGGCTATTAAAAAATTAACATAAAATATTAACGTGGTTAACCGTAATTATTCAAATAAGAGATTACAGAAGGGGTTGGAAAGAGGGAAAAAATCCTACTCGTCATCCATCCAATAAATCAAATCAATCAACCGTGCAGCGGCGCAGTCCAACTGTTGGACAAAATTCCCCAAAGAGAAAACGCCCCAAAACAAAGCACCGCCATGGGTAGGAGAGGAGGAGGAGGAGGAGCTCAGAGGGCGCCAAACACCGCATTCGCGTCTACCAATAACATATCACTGAGAGAAGAATTGACCGGGAAAAAGCAGACCAAGGGCGGCTCCTCCATCAATGCCAAGGCCGCGCTGAAGCTCGAGCACTTGCAGAGACTCGCTGTGTGGACTGGCGCGGAGGCTTCTGTTCCTTCTCTGGGTGCATTCTTTGGGCGCACCTTGGCTGTTGCCCAAGAGGCCATCGGTGTGCCCCCTGAACCTTCTCTCTTCCCTTGCCAGAGGTATGCAAAAAATCTTTAGATTTTTGATTGAAAAACCCCAAAAGAAAAGGAGGGTTTATTGTCTTTGAATTTGGTGTGGTTATAAGTGGATTTAATTGCAAATTTAATTGCCTTTTTAGTTCAATTTTGTGGGTTTTGCATGTTGTAGGATTGGTTGTGAAAAAATGGTGGAAGATTTGAATTTCTGTTAGAAAGTGATCATGAACTACTCACTGTTAAGGTGGGATTGTGAACTATTGGTTTCATATGATCATTGTAATATTTTTGTGATTGACAGTTTGTGCAACTGTTGATTCACTTGCTTTCGTTAATAGTTTTCGGTGTTAAGAGGCTTGCATAGTTTGTAGTAGTTAATTTGTCCCTGATACAAAATTAGCTCTTTGAATGTGGCAAGTCTGTGGAGAAAAAGAAACAAGAAAACAGGCTGTTCGCTTTAGTCCCATCCAAGTCGTTTGGATTGGATTGCAATAAAAATTTATAAAACCAATGAGATAGATTCGTTCTACCAAAATGAACCAAACCAATCCAGCTATAACAGGCATTATTGACTTGCGTAACTTTATAAGGGAGTCTTGAGTGTCATGGGATTGTGTATCTTCTATTTGATTTCATAATACAACCTCGTATTTAGCTTAACCATACCTGCATTCCATAAAGATAATTGATTGTAATCATGATGCGTACTGAAGTTACATTCCACCTTGATTAAGCTTAGTACACCTTAAAGATGGAAATCTTATTGGTTTGGATAGGTTTGAAACTATTTAGCATGGCAATGGGGGTAGCATTTCTGGTCGCGTAGCTAAACGTGTTGGAGTTCTGAAATTCTTAATTGTTACATAGTTATATGGGAACAACATGCATCTAGGATTCACCATCGAAAGTCAGATATATAAACTAAGAAACATCTAATGGAATGTTAGGCTCGAAAGGTGGAGAGAGAATAGGATTATGACTCGTCTAACCTGAAAGCCTAGTCAACTACATGTTTGTTTATTCTAAATTTTCAGAAAGGTTGTTATTGGTTAACCCATCAACAACAACAAAGTCTTTCCTACTAAGTGGGGTCGGCTATATGAATCCTAGAACGCCATTGCGCTCGGTTCTATGTCACATCTTCCGTTAGATCCAAGTACTCTAAGTCTTTTCTTAGAGTCTCTTCCAAAGTCCTTCTATGTCTTCCTCTACCCCTTAGGCCCTGAACCTCTATCCCGTAATCGCATCTTCTAATCGGAGCATCAGTAGGCCTTAGTTTCACATGTCCAAACCACCGTAACCAATTTTCTCTCATTTTTCCTTCAATTTCAGCTACGCCTACTTTACCTCGGATATCCTCATTCCTAATCTTATCCTTTCTCGTGTGCCCACACATCCAACGAAGCATTCTCATCTCTGCTACACCCATTTTATGTACGTGTTGAGCATCACCGCCCAACATTCTGTGCCATAATGTTATTGGTTAACCCATGAATAGATAAAATCCTAACAAAGTTCTCACGACCTGCAATTGCAGGGTTTTCTTTGCCGCTTAACTCATTTTGCATTGTATACTGTATTGGCATGAAACATGAATCTGACTGAGTGTCACACAACAGTGACAACACAAATAAAGAGATTAGTACGTGTTTTGGATTTTATGTCACCTTGAATGTATGTTTTCAAACAAACTGAAGTGCTTTTGAGATAAGCATAGAGCTTAAGTCCCATGACTTCGAATCTGAAATGTGTCAGCCATTACGTTACATGAAAAAAATTATTGGAATCAATTTGTCTTTGGATGCGTGTAATGTGTGTTGTAGCCTTGTAGGTTTTATAATTTTGGACAACATACATTTTGAAATGAATGATACTATAAAGTATATTAAAAGGTACAGACCCGTAATCAGTGTTTCACTATTTTGCAGATGTGAAACAGTTCTTCAGCCTGGCTTCAACTGCACTGTTCGAATTGAGAAAAATAGAGCAAAGGTACGACAACGAAGTAAGAAGATTACTAATTTCTCTCAAAACAATGTAGTGTATACATGCCACTTCTGTTCACACCGGAATGTGAAGAGAGGGACTCCGAATGGACATATGAAAATGATATGCCCCCCTAAGGCCAAAACAACTTCGAATCTGAAACTTAAGTCCATCTCCAAGAAGTTTATCAACTTAAAGGAGATCACAGCAGGTGATGAGGTTAGTAAAGCAGAGGAGATAGCTCCTTCCGCAGGCAGAGAGATTCCTGCAGTCAACACTCCTGCTGGCGAAGGCGAGGTTAGTAGAGCGAATGAAATAGCTCCTTCAGCAGGCATAGAGATTCCTAGCGTGGATACTCCTGCAACTCCAACGGTGAAGACTGGAATTGCTTTGTTGTTGGGAGGGAAGAAGAGAAGGAGAAACAATTCGGCGACCAAGAAACCAGCTGAACCTGATAGCAGTCCCACCTCAATAGCTGAAAACATAACTAGCACGTCAAACAAACGGAGGAGAAAATCATGGACAAGTTTGAAGGAGATTGCTATACGCAGTGATCACAATAACATCCGAAAAATCAGTTTGATTTGACAATCCCTTTCGATGGCCCAGGAGTGCATAATAATTTTGTAGTTCGGTAGATCAAATTTCGAATGATATGAAATAGCATGTTGATTTTTTGATTGAATGAGAAGGGAGTTTGCCTGAAATGAAGCCTGCTGCACGATAAGAACCCACTGAATTATTCAACTGAGTTGTTCCGAGTCGACTAGGAGGAGACATAAAGCAAAGCAGGACAAAGATAGAAATTTAGGAGTCGTTTGATAATTATTTGTATTTTTTTATTGTAGTTTTCAAAGTGAAAACGACTTGAAATAGTTTTTTTATTTGCTTTTTGTGTAACCCTTATTTATTTATTTATCTCGTCTACCATTTTTCCTCTGCTTTTCTTCATTTCTTCCTTATGTCGGATATTTTTCCATTCACAAGCACAAAATGTGAAAAAATAAAATTTAAAAACAAAATAGTTATCAAGCAGAAAAACAACTAACTCATCGTATTACAGTATTAGTTTTAAATCATGTTAGTAATCTAACAATTGTTTATTATTTTATTTTTACTCAAATTTTTGTTAACAAGTGGGCGCTAGTAATGGGAGCATTTTTACTCACCATCCTATTTATTATCATTAGATGAGTTTCTATTTTGAGATTTGTGTTTATCTATTACACGAATCTTGAAATTCATACTCATCTAACGGTGATTAATAAGGTGGTGAGCATACACCATACTAAATGGTGGTGAGCAAAAATACACTCCGCTAGTAATATTGTGGTTTAAATTCACCATTGGCGAGACTCGAATTTAAAACTCCTCATTTACAAGTGAAGAGAAATACCACTAAATTGTAGTAGTGACAAAAGATATAGAAAATATTGTGCTAATGAATTGTACATCCAAGATGATAAGGGTATAATTGTGGGAGATTTTAAGTTTGATTCTTGCCAAATACGAATTTGAACCACATTATCACATTATCCTTTGTTAAAAAAATAAAAAATAAAAAGACGATAAGGGTACAATCGGTACAACTCTCAAGCAAGGAGAGCACCCTCATTTCTAAGGGTGGGCACGATGCAGTTTCAAGTGAAACCGCAACCGCAACTGAAACCAAAATTTTTTGCGATGCGGTTTGGTGCGGTTTTGAAGCCAAAACCGAAATGAAACCAAACCGTTTGGTTCGGTTTGGTGTGGTTTCAAACGGTTTCGATTCGGTTTTTTAGAAAAAAAATATATATACAATTTAAAATATACACCTATTTACGCATAAGACGGTCTTATTTTCCTCATATATTAATTAATGAACTTGGAGCAAAAACAACAACAACAATGCAGCAAAACTGCAACAAAAAACAGCGACAAAACTGCATAAAATTTGAACAAGCTCGTATAAGTTCTGTGAAATTATTAATTCTAGCTTGTTGATTATAAACCTCTGTCTTATGATAATTTTTCTTTAGACAGTATGCAGGTTGACAAATAAGCTGCTCTCGCAAGAGAAGCACCTTCGTGATCAACCCTCATCATCAAGGAAACCAATGGAAAATTAAATATGACTTGTATCAAATTGTGAATACTTTGTGATGCATGGTAGTATGAATAGAAGTATCGCAAATAAATCACTTTGAGGCGGCTTTGATGACATGAAAATAAAAACTTATGTAATAAAATCTAATTGAGATAGAATTAGAAAACGTACCAAATTAAAAAATCTAATTGATGTCGACTGTGGAAGAGATGAAGATGAGTTTTGAGAGAGAGAGAGATGAATATGGTGATTCGAATAGTGTAGTTGAACTAATTAAAAGTTAAAACATAACATTCAAAATATATGGTGGTTTCGGTGCGGTTTTGAAAACCCAAAACCGAAACCAAACTGTTTTCTTTGCAACGGTTCGATTTTGAAACTACAATTCTTTCAAAACCGCAAAACCAAACCGTTCGGTGCGATGCGATTCAATTCATGTTTTGGTTTTGGTTTTCGTTTCCAAATGCGCACCCTACTCATTTCTTGCTCTCGGTGTTAATCCCAACGAACCCCCACGTATATTCTCCAATATACAAGTAGTCGCTACAGTGCAAATCCGATATTCCGTCAAAGTACGGATCCGTTTTCGCATCCCAAATGGCGTCCGGATAAATACCGCAACGACCCACGTCATCGTCCTCAGAGCTCCCTGGTCTGAGACATAGCAGAGAGAGCGAGAGACGAGCCCTTGACAAGCAGGTTACCAAAACGGAGCGTTTCGCCTGGAAGAAATGGGGAATAGGAGGTTCGCGCAGGTCTCTACGAGCGACGACGAAGACGACGACGTCTCGCCGCGGAACCACCAGCAGACGGCGCGGGAGACGTCGTCGCGGAAGAGGAAGCAGGTGAAGATTCGAGAAGGGGACGACGAAGAGTCGGAGGAGGAAGAGAAGCAGAAGAGTAAGAAGAGGAGGGGAGGGAAGGAGAAAGAGGCCGAAACAGCATCAGGCAGCGAAGACGAGGAGGAGGAGCCACACATTGAGGACGCGAAGCCGATTGGCGAGGTGGTTAAGCTTTCCGGGAAGGGAAGGGGGCGGAGGCAGCACTACAAGGCGTTTGAGTACGACGGGAACCGATTTGACCTGGTCAGTTTTCGTTTTCTGGTCGGGTTTTGTGATTTTGTGTTTGTTGGTTGGGTTTTAGGGTTCTGATTTTTTTGGCATTGTTTGATTAATTTGTTCAAATTGCAGAATTATTAGAATTGTGAATTTTGGGTACTTTGTTGTTTTTGTGTATCTTGAAATTTTTGGTTTTGATTGTTGGTTTGGTGAATTGGGTTTTCGTTTCGTTCTTTTTGGTGGAATTTTTGTTGGTTTTGATTCATTGCTGCACAGTAGGAAAAATTTACACTTTATTTGTTTAGAAAATGTTGCTGTTTAAGCTGGCATTGTGGTGTCATTTACTTTTGGAACTTCTCTGTCCCTTTGTTGGTCAATTCAAGAAATGATAGAATTGCGACAAATTTACTGTCAAATTTTCCAAAGAGGGAATGATTGAGTTTTGTATGCAGACAAACACGTTGTTGTCATCTTCTTGTGACTAGGGAGGCAATTGAATGTTCTGGAAATTTTGTCTATTACTATAAACACAGCCCCTATTTTTCCCTTTTTTGTTTTTGGACATTTTATATGTTTCCCCTCCCGGATAAATTTCTACATGCAATTTGTAGTGTAAAAGTAATTTTGCATGTTGGATTCTGAACCAGATGTTGAAGCAAATAGGTCCTCAGCTGATTGCTATGGAAACATGGGATGGGTGCAGCTCTGGATACATGAAAGCTTTCAGATTTGAGTGTTTTTTTTATAGACTTTCTGTGTTTTGAGTTTCCAGCAGCCATACTCTTCTTGTCCCTTGACAAGAAGATGCTGTAAAAATTCAAATTACGTGTCTATGTAAAGATTTTTCATTGAATATCTCTTCCTTCTGTTTCTTGCTGTTGGTATAATGGATGCTTTTGTACATGCAGAAATAATTCTCATAAAGTGTTTCATGTTAATGTAATATTTCTATATAGCTTTATGCTCAGGATGTTTGACAAATGTTGTTGTCACTTGAACTTCTGTGTACCTGATGGTTTTGTGTACTGCCTTTTTTTTTTTTCTTTCCCCTTATTGATATCGTGTGACACAACCAAGCTCAATGGCGTTCTAACATTCATACCGCCGACCCAACTTAGTGGGATAAGGCTTTGTTGTTGTTGCTGTTGTTGTTGATATCGTGTGACAGGTGCTTGTGTATATATAATTTTCAAGTGGTTTAGATTTGAAAAGTTCATTTATTTGATTCATATACCCTAGGTTCTGAATACCTCTGGATTTTTCATATGAGGTATCAGTTCGTTTATTTCATTTAATGTTTCACGCTGATCATGTAGTCACTCTGTAGGAGGATCCGGTTCTTCTAACTCCTGAGGATACAAGACAAAAGCCTTATGTGGCAATTATCAAGGTACTTGCTTTATGAAATCATATTATCACTTTTGTCTATGGATATTATTTTTTATTCTTTTAAACATTTTGCCTTTCACATTGTTCAATGTATTTGCGTTTCATTACTTGAGGCCCAAGTTTCTAAAATTTATAGTAGATCAGAAGTGAAATTCAGGTTATGATTAGTTGTTCAGATTGTGAAACATGGCTACTTTTTAGTAAGTAAGGTGGTGAAAATTTGATATCTTTTTGGTTGAAAACAACTAACTATAGGGGTTTTTATATGATGAAGGTTTCCATGATCGGGTCACCTACTTTTCTTATAGTAGATGTTGATTTAAGATCACGTTGAGAAAACAACTAAACTATTAGCAGGTGTGCATTTTGTGGCCAAGGGACATGTATAGATATAACAAAGATATAGGGGTTACATATACATCCAGACATTCTCAAATACAGGCTAACTGCGTGGTGATAAGCATGTTGATTGCTTCATGTATTGTTATTCACTTTTACCCTGTGATTCACTTTGTCCTCACCTTTGACCATTTAAATATAGGCAGTTTTAACGAAACACTCCTTGTACTGCTCACTTTTAACGAAAAACCACATTTTTACTTTCCTTGGTACTATTCACTACACCTTTGTTTGTCCTTTCTCATTAAAACTAAAGTTTTTTCGGACTTTTCGTTAGTTTTCCTTTAAATATATATACCTTTTGCTCAAATATTTTGCCTTGAAATTCTTGACATGGTGGTCTGTGTTCTATTAAACTTTTTGGTGGCTTCTTGTTATTGTGAAGTTATGGGCAGCAGATTTGCTTTCTATTTTTTTCTTTGTAAGCAGTTATTCTCTTTCAACTCCATATTCATAATGACTTTATCATTAATTTTCTGACTGCTGGAACTGGGGATTAATTAGGATATAAGTAGGACTGTAGGTGGGAGCATGATGGTATTAGGACAGTGGTTTTATCGTCCTGAAGAGGCAGAGAAAAAAGCTGGGGGAAACTGGCAGTCAACTGATACAAGGGAGTTGTTTTATAGTTTCCATCGTGATGAGGTTCCTGCAGAATCTGTAATGCATAAATGTTTGGTGCATTTTGTCCCATTAAACAAACAGCTGCCAAGTCGTAAACAGCATCCTGGCTTCATTGTGCAAAAGGTGTATGATACCCAAGGGAAAAAACTCTGGAAGCTGACAGATAGAGACTATGAAGAGGATAAGCAACATGAGATTGACCTGTTAGTTCAGAAAACTATTAAACTATTGGGAGAACTTCCTGATATAGAGATTGCAGATAACACTGGTTATCAGGATGATCATTTGAAGACTAAAAGTGGTCAGATTAAAAAGAATATATCACCCCTTGACGTTTCTAGGGTGGAAGAAGCAACTGCTAGGCCTGGCCAAAATAAAAAAGCTGAAACACCTGGAAGCTGCTCAACAAGTAACCCAGAATATCATTCCATTTTAGCCAAGTCCATGGCACTAACTGGAGACACGGTACGTGACAGATGGATGGAGAAACTTCTTCAAAATATTCGGCACCATGTATGCAACTCTGCTGACACCACGAATGGTGTTGAAAAGAGAAAATCTGATTCTGATGATAATGATCATGAAAGTGACCATAAGTCCACAGAAGTTGGGAATGGATCTCAGGATAATCTCAAGGTATGCAATTCACCCTCAGTTTGGCAGCTCTATATTTATCCTTTGGTTTGTTTGACGAAGGGGGTGCACTGGAAATCAGGAGTGGAGTATCGGAGATGTTATAACTCACTTGTTAACTTTACTGTATTATTCAGAGTGGCAACACGTCTTTTCTCTGGCCAGAGGATGCTGTTCGTGCAGTTACTTCTCTAGAGAAGGCCTCGCATGAATCTTTCTCCTCTGATTTCCTAAAGTATAACCAGAAGTTGCGGCAACTGGGATTCAATCTCCAGGTCAGAAGGTTCTGTATGTTTGTATGCTCATGGTCATGCATATGCGTGCAGATAACATATTCTTGAAAAGACCTTCCAACTGTGTTATAAAGAACAATGCATTTTTCCATTAAAAAAAAACAATAACACTATTTTTGGTTTGTTTGAGGTCCGACCTTATTTTCTTCTTCAAATGTCTTTTTTCTCTCCTTGTTTTGTTCTTATATTTATTCTCCTCTTGGCAGAAAAATTCGTTCCTAGCCCGTCGTCTGCTAAATCAAGAATTGGAACCTTTAACAATAGTGAACATGTCACCTGATGAGTTAAAGGTATGGTCTTTATCATGGCTTGATTTATAGGTGGTTCATTTTTGTGATGATTCTCAAGGAAGATTAATTATTCGATTTTGATCTGATTCAGTTTCCTTTAGCTGCTTTTGGTCTCACTGGACATATTTGTAACATCTTTGCAGACTAATTCTTCCTTTTTAGCCTAACTTACTGTTTGCTAATTTAGGAGGGATGGAAGTATGTATGCCAGCAGCACGGGTGGACACATGTCTCTTATATCTTTGGATGTTGTCATTTTTTTTCCTTCCTTTCTTTTCATGTCCATGTAAGGTTTTTATCAGAGAAAAGTTTGTTAAGGCTGTTCAACTGGTGGGGAGCATTTGTCGAGGAAAGTGAAAGATCATGGATATGTTTGATATTTGGGTGTTTGGGTTGAAATGGGTTATTCATAGAGAATCTGTTGGTACTTTTAGCTTTAGATCCGACTAGTCTTCAAAGCAGATAGCCATAGAAAAATTGGTGGTACTCTTAACTTTTAGGTTCTGCATGTTGATTTGTTTGCTTTTAAAATCAAGGAACTTCAATTCCTTTTGTGGAAGCAAAAACATGCTTAGTGAAGAATTTGTTCATAACATCTAAAGAGGTCTAATTTTTTCATGAGTGCTCCTAGTTTTTCATTAAAGATGACAATTTCCTGGGACGATTTGGTCATCTGAAACAAACTTCTACTTGTTCAAGACAGATAAATTTAATGAAAGGTGACCTATTATGGGCACAGAAATTCATGTAAACGATTTCATTTCTGTTGAATTAAGGTGTGTTCGAGTTGGTTTGTTCTTTTATTTGGCATATTTTCGATAAAGTTCATAAGATCTAAAGAGTAACTTTGTGGATGTTTATATGTGGAATGAATACATTAGTTTCAGGTGAAAGATGTAGAGTCAAGATTGCTTCAGCAATTCTCTAGGTATTTATGCCTTAGATGGGAGTCTGGGACTAGGCTTACTTGTTCACTTTTTCTCTCATTTTGTATGAAGGTCTCAGTTGAGAATAGAATAAAATGCGTCTGTGCTTCCCTCTGCCCCGGGTTGAGTATGGCCTCTTGACATGATACGTTTTGAGTATCCATGTATGATCAGACAAGATGTAGTTGCAATGGCCAACTCTTGGTGTACGCAAAAGGGATAATACTATAATTGCTCTTGCTTTCATGGTTTTTATTTCAGGAGGGTTTAACAGCTGTGGAGAGAGCAAAGAAGGAGCCTGATGATTGGGAGCGTATGCAGGTGATTTTATTTGTACCCGTAGTCGGTTTTGAGTACCTTGCACTCTGCAGTATATACGTTCTGTGCCCGTTGTTGATTTCTTGCCTGTGAAACAGATGACTGATGCTCGTTGCTCAAGATGCTCGGAGTTCAAAGTGGGAGTTAGGGACATTATTCAAGCAGGAAATAGTGCTCGCTATCAGGTTTGTGCATATAGAGATTAATATATGATATGGTCACCAACCAGAGTCTGAAGGCAAGTGGCAATTGCTTTTGCCTCTACATTTTTCTTTTTAAACTGGGATTATACACTGTTGGGAAATGTTTGAGGACTAAGTCTGGTGTGCAATAGTCCATGTCCGACGAAAATACCAAAAAGAAAAGATGTCTCTGGTATCATACCAACAGCGGAGTAGGGGTTAAGTTGAGTAATCTGAAAGTCTTACCTACTGTCTAGACTCTATAGGCAAGCATCAACTATGGGTTGGTGGGCACTGATTTTGCTTCTCAAATCTACTTTTCCCATTAAATTATAACGTTGGATATCTCGCGTGTATCAAAGCCTATGATCAGCTTAATTATACATTGTGATCACTACATCAGTTGTTCTATTTGGTTTCTTATGTTGCCTTGTACCGCCCCTAATTTTGCCAAGGTGTTCGGCATTGCTGGCTACATTCAAAGTTTGAATTGCATACTTTTCAGTCCCTAAACGTAGCTGTATTCTGACTAAAAGTAGGTGATGATGATGGATGAAAGACGTTTGTACATTATCTCTATCTACCAAATTTTTCTGGTTCTGGCAAAGTATCATTGAGTTCTCTTTCCAGTATTTGATTTTTTTTTTCACTAAAAGATGATATCGCCATGGTTGTCTGTAGCCTCATTTGCTTTTCAGTCCCTAAGCTTAATGCATGAACGTTGTTTCAAGGGTAATTTAGATTGTAACAGCTATATCATTTGTTTCCTTCTTGCAAATGGAATTTACTTTCTCATTCATTTTTCAGCTGGAGTGTATTTCCTGTGGTCATTCATGGTATGCTGCCTGGGATGCGGTTTCAATGCTCACAATTGACGCACCCAGTTCTAACAAGAACGTGGGGACGGCTCCTTTGGCCACCGCCAAGTTCGAAGACGTTGAGAAGAAGCTGGCGAGCCCTCGTGAGTCTGACAAGGCAACCAAGGACACTGTAAGAAAAACAACTGAAGCATGTATGCCGGTCTTGGAAGCGCAAAGATCATTTAGTAAGTCTAAAAAGGAAGAAAATTCTGAATCTGCAAAGAAACCTGAGTAGAAATGCGGCGTTTGTCATAATTTTTGGATCTGGAAAGTTTAGGTTGATGGATTATCCACGGAATGCAGCCTTGGTAGTTTTGTACAGTCTGCATGTGCATATGTTAATCCATGGTTTCTTTCCCAGACTTGAGAGAATAGATTTAACCAAGTTAAAGCGGTTTCCTTGTGTGGGAGTAGGAATGTAGGATGTTCTGAGGCCTCGGAACAGGGTTTAGGATAAGATAAGTTTGACATGATCATGAGGCCATTTTTTGTATCTGCTGCTGATGCTCCAAAGATTGAATACGCTGACCGACCGGACAAGTAAAGGAGATAGATGCATTATACCTTTTTTGTATCTGCTGTTGAAATTGTTTTCAAGTCTAGTGTAGTACCTATATTGTTATCAAGGATTCATGTGTGTGTGTAATTGATTAAAGGCAGCTAATTCGACTCCTTGTTCCCCCCAGCAGGGCCCCTCCCTCTCCAGTGGTATATTTCTTCATTTACAAGTGAGTGGGCTTAGGTTCAATTTTCGTTAAAGGTGAATTTGAACCGCATTATTGCTAGCTCATTGTAAGATTTAGCCTACCCCTCGTCCCCTCCGTTAGTGTAGATACTATCATTTATTGAAAAAAAAAGAAAAAAAAGAAAAGAAAAAAAAGCCATTTCTCCCATTCATAGTTCACTCAATCCCCATTCTGTATTTATTTCAATTTTACCCAATCTCATACCTCAATTTGTTTCAAAATTCTGCACACCACCAAATTTGTATCAAAATTCTAGTAAGTTTTTTAGCATTCTAATCTCACTTTGGTCGCTAGTCAGTTTGATTGCTTGTTTGATTTTTTATTCTTTATTTTTTTTTTACAAATTATTATATTATATACATACTTATATATTATTAAAAAATTTAAGTCCCGTAAAGCTTAGCATCACGCCTCAAGACTTTTGCCTAGGCGGAGCTATTCATGGCACGCCTCCCCTCCACGGCCTTTTAAAGCATTGTGATCACCAATAATCCTTTGAAGCACCTCCACCACAAGTTGAAACATAACAATAATACTATGTACCATAATGTCAGTTTCAACATATATTACAAGCACACATGAGATTATTCTCTTGATTGAACACTTTTTTCATTTCAAGAACACAAATATCAAGAGCTTTCTTAAATTGTTATTATTATTTCTCTCTAAATGCATAACGACGCTTACACGATAATCCAATAATATTAACCAAACTACTAGTCGTTGTAAAGAAAGTGGCAACATCATCGTTTCCCTTTGCTAGGGCTACAAGAGTTAGTTGAAGTTGGTAGGCCAAACAATGAACATAAAATATTTAAGGATATTTGTTCAAAATATTTGTTTTAAGAGCATTTAGCTTTTCATATTACTAGCTCCATCATAACCTGGTCCTCATACTCAAATTTGTTGTAGCAAACAACCTCTTAAGAGCCTTTGCAAGTTTGCTAGTAGTTGTATAGGAGACATGTTGAAGATCCAAAAACCTTTGAATTACTTCTCCTGTTTTGTTCACATAAAGCAGAATTTTTTTGTTGTGTTATACTTCAACCACTCAAATAAATCAGATCAATGGGTGATAAAACATTGATTGTCCTTCCCTGTAACTTTTTGTGGTGCTTTGTTGGTTTAAGGTTGACAAGGATCCTTTTGTAGATAGTGTCTATGAATTGTTTTACGATAATTAGGCTTATAATCACTCATTCAAGGTCTAACTCCAGCGTCTGTAGGAAGATTAGCAAATATTTCATCCAACTTAGCGACATCACTTTATTGTGAACTAGCGGTAATATCCGAAGGAGGATTTGGACTAATTGAAATATTTGAAGGAAGATTTGGACTACTCGAAATATTCAAAGGAGGATTTGGACTAACCGTATTATTTGAAGGAGGATTTAAGCACTGTTTCTTATAATATCATTCTTTTACGATGACATGCCTGATTGTTTGTCTAGAATCAATATCAACTTTTGTGTGTGTAATGGGGGACGAGTGATCTTCTTGCTTTGTTATATTTTTTCAGAACTAGTGAAACACTGCCATTTTACTATTCTTTTTTTCCCAAGTTCAAAATGATGTCGTTTTGACTTGGGTTTTTTTTTTTTTTTTTCCTTCTTCAATAAAAGGCTCCCCCAGTCGTCGAAAATCTCCATGAAGAGCTAAGGAGGAGATTTCTGACGACCGGAGAGGCGAACACCCTCCTTGCCCTACTGTTGCTAGTGGAAAACAATAATATCTACGCATCTCGGTGCAGGTTTGATCCCTTGATCTCCCTTTCCCTAATAACTTACAATTTGCATAATCCAAAGTTTATTTCAAATTTACAGTTTATACTACTTTCTAATTAGTAGTTAATTAGCAATAAAAAAATAAGAACAAAAGTTGGATTAAAATAGGAAAAATGGGATTTACTTGAGTTGAGTCCAAGATTCCATGGGTTTGACAAAGTTTCAACAACTCTGACATTAGGGTTTCCATCTTCGACGTTATTCACCAACAAGAGAGAAGCAGTGGATATTCATAACCCTTCTGCTTTCCGTTATCCGGAAAGTTGACAATTACTACCACTCGACGTGAACATCAATATTAAGCAAGAGGCTGAGCAGCAGGAGGAGGAGGAAGAGAGACAATTACTGATCGACGTGAACAATATTCAGCACGAGGAGGAGGAGGAGGAGGAGGAGGAAGAAGAAAGGTGGAAAATCAGGAAGACCCTGACGACAGGTGATCTCTGAAGCACGTGCAGGTTTGTGGAGACAAAAAGTTTGGCGCAGAAGCATCTGTTGCTTTACTGGAACGCCGAGTTTGTGGAAGGAGTTTTGGGTAGCAAGGGTGCCGGAGTTATATTTCGCGACTGCGATACGAATTCAAACCATAAATTGAGTGTCAGGTATTGGAAGAGCTCCCACAGTTACGTTTTGAATAGAAGGTGGGGCAAGTTTGTGAGGAGGAGAGGGTTGAAGGAGGGTGATGAAATTGGACTCTTCCAGGTTCATGTTTTCGGTTCTCCGGCGGTCAGACCAGCCAACCAGCTCTTCATCCATGACAGTCTAATGGCAGCGAAACGGATCGAAGAAAGAAGAAGAAGAAATTTTAATCAATCCTCTTATTTTAATGTTTAGTGAACTAATTAACTTTTTTTTTTTTTTTTGGTACATTAAGAAAAACTTAATTTTTTTTTACAAAAATATTACTCTTAATACATATTTGTACCATCATTTCTATTAGACAAGACACCTATAGGCCCTACTTCTATTAGGAAGACCTCATAATTTTTTTTTTCTCAATTTGTTTACCTTCTTTAGTTCCTTAGACGTATTTATGGTTTTTTTTTTCCTTTCTGAACAGACGATATTATCTACATTAATGAGAAGATGGTAGACTTAGCCTCACAATGTATTCAATATGTATTTAATATGTTTGAATCATATAAATTTTTACTGTATTTTATTTTATTTTTTTTTATACAAAGAGGTATCTAATATGACCAAAACAATATTGAAATGCACTGAGATTATAGAAAAGTTATTGTAGTATTAAAACACTGTCACATGATATAATCAGTTCAATCCACCGATGTTATAACAATGGGGTATAATATTTATTTTTAAAGCATAAATATGTCGTTTACGCATATTGTAAGCGCATGAATATTGCATGCCTAAGCAAGTCTAGACAAAAATATAGGCAAGAAAATAATTGGGAATGTTTTATGGATACAATTACAAACCATAGTCATTTAGTAGGCCTAGCATTATAATTACAACAACCAAACCATATCCCAGTAAGTAGGGTCGATTTTGCGTAAAACTTGAAACGCGAGAAAACAGAAAAAAAAAAAAAAAAAAAAAGGAGGATTACGATAACTATACTTGTAAATTTCAAATTGGGAAAAGAAATGGTAAAACTGTACCAAAAATTTTTTTGGAGAGATCTCAAAAATCGAAGGTTTTTATACCATTGATTGTTTAGAACATATAGTACAAGGTCAAAGTCTGAAGTCTCCAGTTGCCATTTTTTCAATATAAAGACAAATGGAAACTACTAATAGCCTAATAGGAGGAGCAGTATTAAAATCGCATTAGTACAGTGAGTTTTTAATGCCAGCGTTTGGAAGACCTCACTGATGAGCTGCTGCCGGCGGTAGATTTCCAAGGACCTGAAATGAATTAGGGGAATGAGTTAAGAGAAGCGGCGTCGTCGAAAGGAGGAAATGAAGGGGGGACGGGGACGGGGGTTTGGAGAATTACGGTGGCTATGGTGAAAGTATATGAATCACTGCTGGTCTAAAGGTTGAATACAACATAACGGTTATATGTAGACGGAAGGATTCAGATACATACTTGGCAAAACCTTTGAGGAACTTCTGATCACCGACGTCCGAGTAGCTTTTGTTTCTGCCAACTTAGGTGATGGCTTTGGAAGTTTAGATGGTGCAAACCTTGAATCCAGATAAAAAGAACAATTGAAGCATTAGTTTCATAGGAATGAAGTGGGTTTAATCACTAGAGAGTCGGGCAAATATTAAAATTTCCAAATTAATCACCCTCAATTTGAACTCAATTTTTAAAACTTTGACCAAGTAACAAATATAACAATAAACGGTGCATCAAAAATTTGGGAATTTAATCTTACTAAAAAAATAGCACGTTATCAATCACATGAGGATGTGAGGAAATGAGAAACTCACCTTACTGTGCGCTGGGATGGTGTCTTTTCGCCTTGAGCATTCTCAGTTTGAGTTTTCATGACTTCTGTATTTCCAGCATTTGTACTTTCTGTTGGTTTTGTAACATCAGGGAAAAGAGTAAACTCCATAAAACTGGCCATGGAACCCTCAGTTTCTGTTCCCATTGAGAGACCACCATCAGATATGTCGCTTAATCTCTCCCCAGAATCTTCCTCACCAAAGCCCATGAGCTCAAAATCTTCGGTGATGTTTTGACTTGACTCATCTCCATGCTTTTGTTGAGTCGAGTGTTCCTTATGACGTCTAAAGTCATCTATTGACTGCTCAGAACTACCTTCAGAATGCTTTCCTCCACCTCCATACTTTGGTTGAGTTGAATGGCCCTTATGATTTCTAAAGTCATCTAGTGACTTATCAGAACCAGCTTCAGAATTCTTTGTCTCACCTCTTTGCTTTAACCGAGGCGAATGCTCCTTATTATCTCTAAAGTTGTCTGCTGACTGCTGCGAACTATCTTCAGAATGCTTTGCCTCACCTTCATGCTTTGACTGTGGCATATGTTCCTTATGATGTCTAAAGTCATCCATTGACTGAGAACTACCTTCAGAATCATTTGCCTCTCCTCCATTCTTTGACTGAGGAAAATCTTCCCTACGATTTCTAAAGTCATCTGTTGAAAGCTGAGAACTAACTTCAGAACGCTTATCACTATAATATCCTGAGCCTCTTCTACCTGGGCTCTTTTGGCTCAGTCGAGGAGACCCAATTGAATGTCTTCTTGGAGAGGAAGACGCATATCTTAGTGAGCTCATGCCACGGTGTAACCCATTACTATTGACCCTCAGCAATCGTTCAATCTCCTCATCTTTCTTAGCAATTGTGTCCCTGAAGGAAGCCACCTGCAAGATTTAACATATAATTAGATATGGAATAAAAGCATTTCCTGACTAAGTTCTGAGGGGATACAGTATTTGTCAGCTTTGCACTGTTGCAACCCCAATATTTCATCCTGCCAGCTGATCATGTCAATTTCTTTTATCTGTTGAATGCAACCCTTATTCTGGAAAAAAGAAAAACCTCCTACAATCATTGAGGTTTTATTCTCAAAAGCCAACAGATTTGGTAGGTCAAAATATGAACTGTGGAAAACAACCCCTCCTATAAGCTTCCACGGCACCAATGCTTTCAATCAACATAACCGATATCATATAGAGAGTCAATGAGTAAAAGTATTTTCAACAGTCAACCAGGAAAATAAACCCAGAGACAATGCTGGAAACAGCATCAGTATAGGGCGTCCAACCAGAGAAAGGCAGGTTCATTTTAGAACTATTCTCAACGAGTAGTTGACAAGGCACCAGCCCACATGGCAGGAGGATGCTCTCTCAGCACCAATTTTAAGTGTGAAGCCAGAAACGCTTCGCATTAAAGAAACTCCCTGTGCAGTTTAACTGCTCATTATAGCAAATCTATTACATTGGTGCGTACAGTTCGCACTAAACCGCATCCGGGGTCAGTGAGCTTTTTTATCTTCTTTTTTTAAAAGACCAGCATTCCTAGTTGACAACCCATTACTTTCATTGGAAACGAAGAAACAGCATCATAAGGACCTATTCAATTTTCTGTAACCTCTACTTATTTGACAAGACAGTGAACTAATTTGAAAAAGCAATGGAAATTTATCTCAAATTAATCCAAATGGCAGAAAGACACTATATCTAGGTAGACATACTTAAAGAAAATAATAAGACTCTGTACCTGCTCCATAAGTTCTCTTACATATCTTCCCTCTTTGTTGCTCCGGGCAGCACCTAATTCAACACCAGAAACCCTCTCTGCAAACTTCAGTGTACTTATAGTCTGAGCGAAGGATTCAACATCCGGATTCAGCTGTACAAACATGAGTGTCTTTGCTTGACCACCTACAGTTAGAGAAGCAAATCAATAAATAACCAATCCATAAATTGAAGATAGCAAGAGCTATAGAACATAACTTGCATACTACAACAATGACCTTGTCATCTCATCAAGAATGAAACCAAATAATTGAACAAGTACCTAAAGAACTCTGAAGCACTTGAGTTAATTTGCTGTTTCTATACGGTACATGTGAAGACTTCTGTGCAAGAGCAAAAATCACATCCCCGAGAGCAGACAGTGACTTGTTTATATGCTGTGCCTCCCTAAGCCTATCTCCAGTAGCTTCAGATCGATCCACTCGTTCGCTTCCAGCAAGATCCACGAGATGTAGACTACCACGCAGAGAAGTGTCAGACTTCAAGTCCACTCCACAAACGTGAACAGTCAAAACACTGCACCATTTTAATTGATTAAAAATCATGTCGCATGGAAGAAGACAATAAATATAATGTTGTTAAAAAAACTTTGTATTCAGAATATAACCTATGAGATCGGCTACTTCTTTCATTTAGGGCAGTAGCACCGACTGCCCGGTTCATCAACCCAATATTCATTAACTTTAGGACATCTGCAGTTGAGTTAACAGGATGCATGCTTGCTTCAGGGACAGCTAACCCATTTGGCTGGGTAGTATTCCAAATCCCCAGTGTGTGCAAGTTAAAGGAAACAAAATCTTTTGTAATACCAAAGTGAGGAAGATAGGATCAATATCATCAGGAATGAAGCAAACTATTACTCAACGCAAGCATTCTACTTCTCAACCATGGCATTTTAAAAGGTAACACAAATTAACGAAATGAAGGATATCTTTTTTGAGGACCCTCACTTGAGAGTAGATCACGAACTTGTTCATTATATATCTCTACCATTTGAACACCAACTTCATAAGCTATGGAGCTTTTCCTGCTCTGAGATATTTGGAAAAGATCATTTAATGCTCGATAGTTGATACCCCAGTCATCTGTTGAGGATACACTAGGCCCAGACTAGAAGCAACACAAAAAATATGTCAAGACATGGGTAAGAATAATGTAAATGGTTGATATGAGAAAACAAAAACATACTTAAACTCTTACCATCGTATAGGTCTTTCCTGAACCAGTTTGACCATAGGCAAATATACAAACATTGTATCCATCAAGGACAGAACGAATCAATGGTTGGGTGTCTAAAAATACATCCGCTGTTGACATAGGTAAATATAAGTTTGCCAATAGTAATGACAAAAATCAATGCCAACATCCATGTTGTACAATATAAGATATTAATACCTTGTGTAGCTGCAGGACCAAATACTTTGTTAAATTTAAACAGCCTGCGGCTGTCTTTTCCTTGTTTAGAGGGATTTGCGATAACTAGATCACCATTTTCACCAATATATTCTATGGTGGTTTCCCCTTGGCTTTGACCCGGAAGAAATGGTCTTATTCGACAGTACACTCTAATATTACCTTCATGCGAAGAAAAAAAAGCATCATAATCAACTAACAAGAAATCAATCCAAATATGACAATAACACAATTGTATTTGATAATATACCTTTCAAATCCTGAACCTCATTATACAATTTCCGATTTTCATTGAGAACAGCATGATACTTTTCAGCGGCATCTGTTAGTTCTTTAAGCTTCAAACCTTCAATATGAAAGCCATAAATTGTGAAGAGATACCCTTCCCAAGAAAAAATTACAAATAAACAGAAAAATTAGAAATTAATTATCAGTCTTACCCAAGTAATTAAATTCTTCGGAATAACTGCCTTTTGTCTTCAAGATTTCACGTCTAGTGGACTCCAAAGTGGCACTTAATTCCTGTCAGGCATCATCAGCATATCAGGTTGTAGAATCAACATCAACACATTGAGTCTAAGAGACTAAATTAATAACAGCAAACCTGCAAAGCTCCAGATTGGCAAGTTACGAAGCTTTGATAAGTGCGTTCTTTATTTTTCCATCTCCTTGATTCATTTTCCAAAGATGCCTCTAGTTCTTTCTGGTTCTGCTTTGAATCTGTTAGTATGCACTCGAGTTCCTTTAACTTCCTTTCCAGTTGAAGTTTAGCTTCTTTTGCATTTGCCTCTAACTTGTGGCAGTAACTTTCATGTCGACCTGTGGCCATTTCTAGTTCCTGTTTCAGTATTGAAATCTGTGAATCCCTGCGATCCTTCTCTTCCTTTAATCGCACTGCATCCTCCTCCTCAAGTTTTTTCTGCTCCTCTATATCAAACTTCTCAAGCTGCAAGAAAAAATAACCATATTATAAAAGTTATATAAAATTTTCCTAAAACAAGAACTAGAAATCGCCTGCCTTTTTCTACATATAAAAGCATATTTTACAAATCATATCTGAGAGTCTTTTGGTTCGTTATTTAATCAACATTTTCTTAGTTTAGATGAGAATATCAGAAAGTTAATTATCCTTCATTTCAGTGGCGGGATCTTCACCAAATCAGGTATGAACACATAAAAAACAGAAATATAGTTTGTGGAGATGAAATTCATTTGTTTAATGCATGGAAAGAAGATTAATAAAAACAAATCATACAAACTTCCCCAACAGGTGATATTTCATGGAATGTCAACCAAGAAAGCATTCAAGACTGGTGTACATGTTACACATATTACACAGCTATCTACACAACGTCATATACTCATTGGCTGCGTTTGTATCGCAGAATCAGGTTTCCAGACTTTTGAACCTATTCCTTGGAATGGGATTCCTAAGAAGTGATAAATAGCTATTTTCATTCCAAAGTTCTAGAAATAGTTGGAACGTAAGTATTTTTTTATCATGATACCAATGACTTCTAAAGAAGTACAGATATAAGGGCATGGTCATCATTATGACTCATTTATGAAGTCAAAGCTAATTGGTTCAGGAAGCCCACTTCTTTCCTAGTGTTTGCAAAAACTTTTGCATTTAGATGCTCATGGGAAGCAAAACCCAAACTAATTATACTAACCAAACATGGAAATTGAACAATAAACCCATTCCCTAACCATGATACAATACAAAAACACACGCATAGTTCATAATTCATGCAGATATATTATGTTAAGGAAAAAGGGCATGTGAATTTGAATGGATGAGATATTCAAAAAACAGGTAAAAGTGGTGACATTGAAAAAATACATGTGTTTCTAAGAGTTTTAAGACACAAAAAGTCATTGAAATAAAAGAATCCACAATATGAAATGCTTCATCATTGGTAAATTTAAGATAGGAATAAAAGATTGAAATTGCACCTTGATATTCTGAAGCTGTTTCAGAACAACCTAAAGGAAGATGGGAAGAAGGAACAACAAATGAGATCGATTAGATTAATACCCAAAATTTTAATTTAAATTTTCTCAATAAAAAATTTAAATTATAAATTTAAAAAGCGAAGCACAGCCAAATTTATTTTATTCAGTGTACCTCATTTTCTTCGGCAGTCCCAGATGTGAGGGTCTCAAGTACTTTTATTTTCAATAGATACTTCTCCTCACGGGCCTTATATATATTGTTTTGCTACAAGAACCCAAAAATTGAAACCTTATAACTAATGAATAGAATAAGAAAATGATATTCTCTGACAAAAACAAAGGCAGAAGAATTTACAATTCTCAAGTTAACTGCTTGATTTGCAAATCGCTGCTCAGTCACTTGCATGACTTTTTTCAGAAGATATGCTACACGCTGAAATTTTTTATTACAGATAATAATTAGAGATACAAGTTTAAATGTACAGCACAAACAAGGACATAAATTTATAACTGTGAATATATGCATGAACGCTTTCAATGGCGTCCATGTATCCTCTTACTGCCATACATGAGGTACATCACCATTGTTTCTGTCAATACTGTCATCCAGAATCTTATGCCCAACATTGAAAAGTGATCGAGTAGATGCATTCTGCAACAAAGAAAAATTGTAATATGGAACTAAAGTTTCACTAAAATACAGCAACAACTTATAATTATATGTACATCTAAAAGAAAGTAACAAGAACGAAAAAAGGTTCAAGAGATTACATCTAAACTGGTTGATTTGATTGATTCCAAAATCTTAGCATCAGAAAAATCAACAAAAGTCCCCTGCTTCAGTTGCTGTCCAATATGATGTACTAAATCAGCTGATGGATCTGAAAACAAGGGAGAAAAGGAAAACAAAAGTAATGTATTAACAATATTGTCGGCACATATGCAACAACAGAAGCAAAATAACATATCCAATTATATGCACAGCAGCACAAGCAACACAACCCGCCACCCTTTCAATCCAAACATCCAGTCTAACTTTATAAGGTTGTTGCACTAACGTATCCACAAAAGTACCCCAGAGAGAGAGTTCACACCTCTAGCTTCACACCCTACCCCCTAACTCCTCGATTCATCCAATTAAGGACTTATGCTGCATGGCACACAGTATAAAAAATCTCATATATGCAGCATATGAATTGAAATAAAAATTACCACAGACCAGCGTCATGAACAAAATTATATGACTACGAAATCATAGAAAAGAGTATCTTTCCAGGGAGGATCTCTAAATAAATGTTATTCACTTTAGAGTGGTAACGCAACAACTTTACCCCTAAATGACTTACAACACTTTAATCTATGTATGCTCTTCTTGATCATGTTCTCAAGCAAAGCCGAGAAAAAAGTTGCCTAAAGTTTTAACAAGATAAATCCAAAATCCAAGTTGAGTTCCATTACTTGTGATTTCACTCATGCACACCAGTTAGATGACCATAAAAGACTCTTGAAAATACTAAAGCATAACAAACCAAGATATTAAATTTCTAAAATTTGTTACTACATGTAGGTTCATACAAGTCTATGATTTCCTACCTGTCACTTGAGATGTTGAATCAACTGAATTTCCTTGTGTCTCTTCTCTATTTTGAGTACATTGTTGTCCAAATTTTGAGATATCCCCTCGGGAACGATCAATTCCCTTTAAAGATTCTATCTCCAACAAATCACTTCCTGTCCTTGTTAGGTGTTTACTGTTCTCTCCCCAAAAACCAAAGTCAAAAGAAGATTTAAGTGCACCAAGGCATTGCAAAACTGGTACCAGAGATCCCTGCAATTTTATCCCAGACCATCAATTGATACAAGGAAGTTAAGTGTTAGACAAAAATAGTGAGGAACCAAAGGGATTATTTTCCCACGCCAAATATTGGTACAGGACAATCCATCCAGTCTGAACAAATCTAGGAATTGTTATTGGGCTGGTCACATAAAATACAATATGGTTTTATAGTGAAAAAGCTTTCTTTCTCGGTAAATACACCCCACATATAATAAACCCAGAACTCTGCGGATAATAGAGCTAAGGCCAAGTTGGCCGCACGATGCTTAGTTTCAATTTATTGGATGTCACCAAAGGTACCAGGTTACTCAGTTTCATGATGGTGCTGAGGTTAAAATAGCTTCTATGAAATCAGACGTAAATAATCCATGACTGGTTTTAAAAAGGTTAAAAACCGAAATAGTCAAAGAAATATCAGTTTAACTACCTGCTCTAGGTCTATCAGGTCAAAGCGGGGGAATCCTAATTCATCCACAGCCACCAGAAACCTCTTGACATTTGCGAAACCAGGGTCCGAACTCCCTCCCTAAATCAGGGAAAAACAATTCAAATCAAGAATCAAGAATGCAACATAAAAAACCATGTACCGGTACAGAACTAATACAATTTAAAATAAAAATAAGGGAACATCCTTAACAATTGTATTTATACACCAAGATGTTTATAAGCAAACAAAACAGAACAGTAGTCATACCATTTCAACTGAACCAGGACACAGCTTATTTAAAATTCTGCATAAAACAGTGCCATCAATTAAGCAGGCTCTGAGTTCCTCCTCGGTAGCATCCAATGGCAATCTTAAATAAGGGACGATAAAGTTTAACCACTCCACCAAAGATAATATCTGGTTGTCTGAAAAAGGAAAACAGAGTTGGTAAATCATGGAGAAGGAGGAACTCTTAATGGGGCCAATTTTGTTTACATAACTCCAGGTCTAGGGAGGGAGAGAGAGAGAGAGAGAGAGAGAGAAACAGTTTACTACCTTCAACTGTGCTGCTGAAACTTTCCGCTGGGTCAGCATTTGCAGTTGAAGTCCCATTTAAATTTTCACACCTCTCCTTTTCATCTTTGTGTGACTTTGACCCCCCATTCTCATCTTTCTGAGACTCTAACTGAGTGTTCATGATATAATCTCCAGGAATGTCCTGTTCTTGTTATCAATTGAGGACACGCAGCTACAAGGAAACAATAATACAAAGCATATACACCAACAGGAAAATACATAAGTCTCTGTAACTGGTAAGGAACAAAATCTTAAGAATGGAGACAAAATCCATCAAGTAATTTCCCTGAGAAACAATTAATGCAAGGTCATGCACATGTCCCATTATTGCATAAATCAACGAATCATCAAAAGTACCATGCCTCAGTTGAAAGTCAGCAGTTCATAACTTCAAGCCATTGCAATGCATGGCATTCCAACTACGTAATCAAATAACTTCAAAAAGATTGAAAATTTCATATACCAAATTCAACAATTAATTGATTTCCACCATGTGCAGCCAATATAGTATCATTTTTCTCCGTTGCAACTTTACTTAAATAGCATTTATGTAAATAGAATTCTGCTACAAAATATTGAAAATCGCTTCACCTACGCCTCAAAGTGAACTCTTTGTTGCTTTCTGAGAAACCCGACAAAAAAAAAAGAAAGCAAAGTTTATGAAGTGCATTGATCCTTTTCTTCATATACACTTTATATAATAAGAAAATCACACTCAACTAGAACGCACACAACACACATACAAATATATGTGTATATATATAATTATACACAAATATATAGAATTGGCTGACATCAAACAATTACATATCAAATAACTACTCTCCTTGTACCTTTACCTTATCCTATCCTCAATTTTCCCAGCAACCAAACAGACCCCAAATCATCAACCAACAAAAAATAATCAAAAACGCAAGAGAAATGATAAATAAAATCCCAAAATGCATTCCAACTCAAAATCTCACCTATAAAATTACACAATTTCCAGCTGCATTGTCCAATTCTGAAACCCCAGGCAGAAGAAACACAAATCCCACAATCAGATAGCCAAACAAAAACCCTAATATTTCAGCGAATGCGGTACGAACCTGATTGGGCCACAACGCCAGAGAGATTACACCAGAGAGAGCGAGCTCAGGAGCCGCTGGCCGGAGGAATTCGAATTGAAATTCCTCCGAAAATTGCAAATGCCGGAAGGCGAAAAAACAAATGCTGGAATCCTGGGGAACGATCCGTTTCAGAAAAAAATTTCAGAAATTAAAATTAAAAAATAAGTAATTTTTGTAATTTCATTTTTTTTTTCTTTTTTTTAATTTCGATTTTTGAGGTCCCAGAAGAGAGAGGAAGCAAACGTTCGGGACAACAGGGAGTGAAAAGAAAGATTGGGGGGATTGGTTGGGCATTCGGATTTTTTTTTATTTTCTTCTAATTTTTTTATTTCGGATTAAGGACCTCTGATTTTGGCTAATTGCAGTTTGGTGCCCCGGCCTCCCACTTTTGGAGTGGGGTTCCCGCCTTGTTGTTTTTGTCTGTTGTTGTTATTCGGATTTTAAATTTTCCAACTTAAACCTTTTTCATTCGGACAACCAAAACTAAACTTATTAAAAAACAAATTAGTTAATATTTTTATTTATTAATTTAAATTTAAGCCTGCGCGTGCATGTGTACGCGCTTCCCCCGGTGCAAGTACAGCTGAAGACAACATTATGCTTATCTATTTTTTTTCCATATTTAGTAATTTACTAGTTATTTATACCCGCGCGTTGCTACGGGTTTTAAAGCAGAATGAAATGCTATATTAAAGACTTGAAAAATGAATTTGCAAAGCAATGACAACATTAATAACAAAGAAAATGGAAAAGTTGGAGAAAAGCTTGAATTGTGAGAAGGTAGGGATAAACATGAAAGTTTATGATTAGATCGCAGCACTTATAAGTGTTTTTGGATTAGGATGATCATACTTACAAACAAAATATTAGCAAATACTTTCATACAGGGATACAAAAAATATTAGAGCTATATATTCTACTTTAGCTGTTCTTTGTGCTCTAAAAACTAAACCAGCTTCTGTACACAAAAAATTAACAAATGCTGGTATACGGAGGTGCAAAAAATATTGTCCAGTTTTGTGCAGAAAGTGGTATTTACAAACCACCAAAGATATTAGACAATGTTTAATACAGAGTAGCAAAAGATGCAAAATATATTGTAGCAGAGGAGGAAACGTCTTATAGCAGGACCATTATCAATGTTGACATTGAGAAACCAACCTGTACAGAGAAAAATAATGCAAGGCATTTAGATAGTGATTAAGTTCACAGCTGAGCAGTTTTGAAGCAAAGAATTTAGCAAAATGAAACCACACTAACCCAGTTAATTTTTGGAGGGACTATCTGTTTTTGCAGAAACTGGAGGTGATTTTTTTTTCAGCAATTTGATAGGTATTTCATCAAATTCTTTCGGATCAACTTCTGAAATTTCTTCTGCTTCACTGTTTTAAATGACCATGAGTGATGAGCACATTTTATTGGATAAAACATAGAAAATGTTGTCTAACTATAATTCGTGTCTCTTTACTCAAATTGTGTCTTAAAAAAACAAAAAAAAAAAAAAAAAAAAAAAAAAAAAAGATTCTTGACAGGTATATATTAAGCAAAGCAAGATAGCCAGAACATATGAATATTTGAACACAGGGAAGTAAAATAAAAGTATCAGATTTTATGATACTATGGAGTTTGAATCTATACCTCTGTTCACTGCCAGTAAAAAGAGCTTTCCTCACAGACTCCCTCTTTCGTTTATGTAATTCTCCGCTTGTTTCAGGTGGTGAGGTCAAAGATAATACAGTAGTGGTAGATACTGTGACTGCTCTTGGTAAGATTTGTGGAGTTATTGGTTCTATAGCTGTATCATTAGACACATTGTAAACCAACACGTCACTTGAGTTGAAACTATTTTTTCTATTTCCGAATCGCAAGTGGAAAATCTTCTTTTGTCCAATCAGTCGCAAAAACTCATTTGGCAGTTGTTGTTGGTCAATCAATCTCTGATTCATGACCAAATCTTTGCAGGGCATACCAAAGAGTTTTTCTCCACCTTTTCCAATTATCAAAGCACTAATTTCATTAGTGTTGTCTTCAAGAATCAAATTAACTTTGTACCTATATTTAAAAATTGAATTCCATGAGTTTTTTTATGGTTTATAACTCATTCTTAACAATCAGAGCAAAGAAGTTTAAAGAACAGAGGTTACAGATTTGAAGTCATTTTTTAGTTGGAAAGAAACAGCATGGAATTGAAAATCGTAGAAAAAGTAAAAAAAGACAGAATAACAAACTTGCATATTGAATGTTACCATGGTATTGGAAATTGGTTGGGGTGTTTCTGACAGATGAGTTGTCCGGTCGACGGGTCCTTATGCATTTGTTTGGCACAGCTAGGGCAAGCATTGTACCACCAATCATAACGTGTATCAAAACGTTTGATAGATGCTTTACATAGGAATGTATCATTCTGTCACATGTTTTATGACACGTGTGTCATAAAAGAGCAACAACAAAATTAGTTTATGTTCAATATGTAAAAATGAAGGTAAATGTTTGAAAAAAAAAAAAAAAAAAAGATAGAAAAGCATAAATCATTTGTATACCTTATACAAATCAGGATCCAAAAAGGCCAGCTCATCTATTGTTACTCTTCTTGCTGTACGCAGAATTTCAGCTTCATTTGCCTGCCTTGAGGCAGTATTTTTACAGGGACTTTACAGGTTGAGAACCTGCAAGTTTAAAAAGAAAATAAGAAATTTTGAAAAATTAGCATGTTTAGAGGTTTGAACAGGAAGGACGATTTTAGAAGTGCACTAACATTGATTTATATGAGTTAACCTCCGGGATGTCTGGGTCGATGAAAAAAAGGGAGGAGCCAGTACTATTCAAGACGATGTTCTCTGTCAATGGCAAAAAATAATAATAGAATTGTAAAACAAATATTAGCAAATATGATAGATGAGTAAATGTTTTTAATTGGATGATAGATGTTTAAATGTGAG
The DNA here is from genome assembly GCF_963583255.1 of Pyrus communis. Lineage (NCBI taxonomy): Eukaryota > Viridiplantae > Streptophyta > Magnoliopsida > Rosales > Rosaceae > Pyrus > Pyrus communis. The sequence goes on from NC_084815.1 coordinate 14,520,369, forward strand.
GAAAATATTGTAATGGATGCATATAAAAATGTGGTAAAATAATTTGAACATGTAATGCTAGAAACAAAATACAAACTGTAACAAACAGGTTCTAACAGTTTATAAATAAGAAAGAAAAAAAATAAGACATCAAAATTCTGTCCTAAAGAGTAACAATCAAATACACTAAAATTCCATAATGATAAAATAACGGAACAGTTTACAGCAAGAAATGTAAGAACATATTCAAATAAAGACAGAAAAAATGGGTATTAGTTAGATGAGCTTACCTAGGTAAATCTTGACTTTTAAACTTGTAAATACAACAATAATCGGCAAAGACAACTTCTGGATCGATAAAGAACAAAAAGCTTCTGCAATATTTTCCCACAATGTAACAGACAATTCTTCTTTTCTGTGCACAAAACAAATGAGAAACAAACACTAAATTTTCTTCCTAGCCTAATAGAGAAAATGATATTAACAAATTGGAATTGCAACAGTTAAAGAAAAGAACAACCTGATATTCTCAATGTGTATCTCACACTTCTGCACTATTCTTTGATTAATCTGTTTTGATTCCAATTGTTGGACCGCAGTTATATGGCCAATCACATCTTACAATTTAAAAAGTTAATACAAAAATAATGTCAAAACTCATTTCAGTGAAAAAACAACATAAATGTTTTTAATTGATGGACATGTAGATACACACACACACACACACACACACACACACACATATATAGACAAATACACACGTATTGATGTTACCTGTAAGAATATCATCGCTGTTCAGACGCGGATAGAGCATGTTGAAATCTAGTAGGAAAAACCTATGTCAAGGGATGGGTGGAAAGACGGTAGACAGTTTTTTAAACAATGATGTACCAGTAAATATAACCTGGGTTTCATACGGCACCACTTTATACTGTCCTCTGATGTTGATTGTGCGAAAATTCATGATTTCGTAACAACTACCAGAATCAATCTTTGAGGCTACCAGTTCATAATTGATGTCTGACGCAGATGCTTCAACCGCATTGTTCTTCGTAATTGATCACATGCCATATTAAGAAGAAAAAAAAAAAAAAAAAAGAATAATAACATAATTAAAAGACTTATGAGCAAGTAAATAGCGAAAAACATTATATTTTGGTACAGAGAGATTGAATGAGCACAGTGGGTAAATAAACTAACTGAAAATTTGTCAACTATCACAACCAAGATTTACAAAACACTTTAGACATGTTAAAAAATCAAACTGTTAAAAAAAAATATAAACATAAATATAAATTAACAAACTAACAATGAAAAATAAAAAAAACTTACTACATAACTATAACTGTTAAAATACTTAATTTGAATTATGAGAATGATGGCTTACTGTTTCATCAATCAAGATACACTGTAGTGTAACGTATTTGCAAACAGTTGTAGAAATGCTAGATTTTCATATCCTACAGACACGAATCTTTATTTTCTCCGCTTTAGTGTAAGGACGCAATTTTGCAATAGGGGTGACCTCAATTGTTTCCATTGAATCTATTAAAAGAGAGATAAATTTTATGAAGATAAGAATCAGTATAACACAAATCTGTAAACAAATATGAAAGAAATGATTGATTTCTTTCATTCCTAATTAAATAAATGGTTAAAATAATTTTAACATAACTATTACAAAACCGATAACCACTACATAAACTCGAAATTCCAAAAAAAAAAAGGACTGAGAAAAGAAATAAGCCAACCAAAAGTAATTAAAGAACTAAATTTGACAAAAAAAAAAAAAAACATTTCATATTACGATAGTAAAACAAATGATCAGAAATTAACATATGACAAAAAATAACTATTATGAAACACTTAACACATTATGAAAGCAGTAAAACAATAGTTGGAAAAAGCTAATTAAAGAGGAAACCAAATAATCAATTACCAAAAGTACAACAAAATCTGAAGCACTTGTCCCAAAAGGGAAAAGCAGGGTTAAGCAGATATAATCAATTACCTTCCCACACTGCAAATGCATAAACCAAAAAGAAAAACACTTACTAAGTTAGTTTTAATAAGTTAAGAAATAAATAAAAAAACAACTATGTCTGTGAGGTGGCATGGCTGTAAATTGTTGTTTTTTTTTTCCTTCCATAAATATAACTTTACATTAATGTGAAGCGGAAATAAACACAAATTTGAAACAATCAGGTATCCATGGTACTCAGCTAAATTTCAAAGCATTAACAACAAATTTAATATTCTATAGCCCCAAATGATCACCAGACATTTAACCAACTAATTAATAAAGCATTTGAGGATCACATGATTGAAAACCTAAATCTCAAGCTTTATATATCGATGTGCACGGAAGAGAACTAACTTGGCGACAAACAATATTAATGCAAATCTATAGATAAAGAAAGAAATCCAAAACGTTTGAACACAATTGTAGAACAAAGCACATTGCATTGTGATCTTGAATTGAACCCCCACTAACAATCTAATACTGTGAACTTATTTAAGTTCAAAAATAATATAAGATGTTAAACCTGAATTAACATTATTATCAAATAGGGAACGTTTGATAAAAGCAGCAAAGCAATGATTCAAAGGGGAAGACTAAAAAAGAAACCACATATTACAAAGAACAGACATCACTTACCAAAAGCGGAACAAAACGTCAAACACGTGTGCAGGCAGTAAACTGTAGAGTCAAGGAGATAATAAGAATTTTCCCACACTGCAAACAGACAAATTAAAAACATAAACACTTAGCAAATCATGTTTAAGAAGCTGAAAAGGAGAAAAAAAGACTAATTTTCTTAGATGTCATAGTTGGAAACTACATTTTTAATCCAGAAACCAAACCCATCAATTAGGGATGGACAGCTAGCCTGGGCTAATTAAAAAGCTCAACAAAAAACAGAACCAAAGAGTTACCCATCAATGCATAAGTAAAGGATTGACATAAAGAATAAAACAATGAATCATAAAAAGCAAGACCGCAAGTGACAATTCTAGAAGAGGAAAACAGAATGCTCACAACTCAAGCAACGGTATCAATATTGTTCTACTAAATTATACGTTATATGATGAGCATTATTTTGATTGAGATATCTCACATGTCAAAAAGTGAAGAAATTCCAACGAAGGTGACAACCACATTATATAAGGAAGAAACCTAGACCTAGTTGAACATGTATAATTTGTGAAAAATCACAGGTTGTATAAGGAAGATTTTGAAATATGCATTTGAAAATAGATACCATCTAATTATGCTGCTTCACAAACAATGCTACCGATGAACTTATCTTTCTCCCTTATGCTGGATTCGAATGATATAAACTAAGAAAACCCCATATTAAAAATCAATAGCCAAATACTAAACATACCATCTAATTCACCAATTGCATCCTCTGCATCTCTACCGTGATCCAAGTGAACAAAAGCATAACCCAGTGGTCTCCGAGCAACCCACACGCTGCGAAATTAACAATACAAAAAGATTAACAACCATCCTCCATAAAAATAACTCCACTTTATGAATATGTGGGTAAATGACTACAAACATTACAAAAGGTGTTGTTCTCTTTACCGATAAACTGCGGGATTCATCAACATCCGTCAAACTCCCACTTCAATTTTACAAAAGCAACACAAAAAAAAAATAAAAAAAACAGAAAACAAAGTTTGACAAAGGGGCACAGGGACAACAAAGTTGCAACAGATCGAGGAAAAATGTTGAATCAAACCATTGGATAACATCTTCTCACGCACCCAAAAAAACCCACAAAATCAAAACCACAAAAATCCAGTCTAAAACATCGAATCATATACTCAGATGCACAAGAGATAAACTAACAAATTCAAAATGAAATAAAAATAATTAACAATAAGCAAGCACACTATCCTTCGAATTAAAAGCACATAATTTCAAAACGCGTCACCTTAAACACAGATGTCTTTGCAGGGTGTAAATAAAAACCTTACATTGATTTCGTATTTTCCGAGCAACCACAGGCAGCATAATTGCACAAAACACCGACTGAAAGCAACAGCACGAAAATTTGAGGAAACAAAATGGGTGAAAGCAATAGTGAAGCAAAGTTGAACATGAGAGGAAACAAAACGGAACAAAACAAAACCCAAACAAAGTACCATGCGATGACCAACACGTGGGCCTGACAAAACTGTGTTGCAGCTGTAGCAAAAACAAACACAACCACAAAAAAAAAAAAAAAAAAGTGAAATGCAGTCCAATTTCGTCAAAGACAACCAACAAAGAGCATTGGTGTAATTTTACTGTACAAAAAGCTAACAACAACATCAAAGTACCATGCGATGATCAACACGTGGGCTTGACAAAACTGTGCTGCAACTGTAGCAAAAACAAACACAACCCATTAAAAACAAAACGAAACAAAGTCGAAGCCAAGCATAAGCAACAGATAAGACCAAACGAGGGCAAAGCTATAAATTCACTGTTCTAAACAGGGGAAAAATCCTCAGACTCAGCAGCAGCGAAGGGCAATTACGTCAAAACACTGTTATAGAACAGTACCACCCGGTTTGGGTTTTAGTATATATAAATTTAACACATTAATTGCCGAGGATAAGTAAGGAATGTTTCTATTAGGGAAAATAATGTAATTTCACATATGCAAAATTTTAAGGAGATATGTTACCATAAATGTCACATCCCGACCCGAGCGGGACCATTTCTCAAGCCCGACTCCACCGTAGCACAATATTGTCCGCTTTGGGCCCCCAGCACACCCTCACGGTTTTGTTTCTGAAAACTCACACGATAACTTTTCAATGGGTCAGGTGACAGCCAGCACGCCTTGATTTCGGTCAGGATGTGTCAATAAAAGCACAAATGTAATTATTGAATTAGTTATTGATTTAGCAGTGATTTTTTTCATTTCTTGTTGTAGTTTCTTTCTTGCACACTCAACCATCCCCTGGTCAAACTCTGAACAAAGCTCGCGCTCAGCCCCTCAGTTGAAGCTATTGGGATAGCAGCTTTGATAGCGTTTCTCAATGAGATATATCGTATTGCAATAGAGCCCATATGAAACTATTCGGATTGGGAGTGGTCGGACAAGTGACTTAGCCCGAACAAAAGACACATTCATTTATAAGACAAAAGGCTTTGAACCCACATTTTTGTTTTTGATCTAAGCTTTGAACCCATCTTAAACAGCACTCATGCCTAAACAGTTGAAAATGTTATTAACTGTCTTTAACGTTTAGTTGAAAAATATAAGGGTGGTGCTATCCACATACTATTTTTTACTTTCACCACATATCTTTTAACTTTTGACCGTTAGATAAAGTGAATTGAAGAGGAACAAAATTAACAAGAAGCATGTGGAAGATACAAAAAAAATATGTGGGGAGCGGCACCACCCAAATATTATTATGAAAGGAATGTGAGTAATGATATTCTCACATTTGTGACCTGATGCATGTTATGTTGACTGTTTAATGAGGCAACTTTTCACAATTTTTTCTTTTAGCTAGTGGTTAAAATGTAAGCATTATTTCTTGAGTTTTAGAGCATCTCTACAATGAAAACAATGACTGGCAATGGTATTGGAGTTTGCCATTTTAATAGGTTTTCCGATTTCAAATCTCAATTGACAAGCCATAATCTATTTGCCAATTTATTTTTATTTTAAAAAATATATTTTTTATTATTAAGGAGAGGGGATGATTCGAAACTATTATAATAATTTATAAGAGGATGAGTTTCAAACTTGAGATGCATGGGTGGAAACCCAACACCCTATTTGTTAATTTACTTTTTTAATTCAATTGAAAATGTTGTTTTTTAAAGAAAATAAATGATTTATGAAACCAATCAAGCACCATATCTATGTACTCATGCCGACAAATGTAAATGGTATTATACAAGACTTTGATTAGAAATAAAAAAGGACCAAGATTGTCTCCCTTTCTACTTTCCATCCCCTTCCATCCCCTCCTACTTTTTCAGCCATTAATTTTATGTCAAGTTAATTTAATGCTCCAAATTTTGCCACCTCACCAACAACACTAAAGCATTTTCAACCCAATTTTCCTGACTTTTTCTGCTACCTCCCCCCTCCTATCTGCCTTCCCAGCTCTTCCAATTTTCCTGAACTTCACCTCCCGCCAATTTGATTTCTGGGTCACAATCACAACAAAGTTGATCATCTAAACTTTTGCAACTCTATCCTTATGCCATTTTACACCACTGCATCTTCATTGGGTCTTCCCAGGTCTGTGCTTTATGTTTTTTTTTTTTTTTTGCTTGTTTGCTATAGGATTTGTATTTTCTTTTTTATCGTGTTGGGGTCCTCTTTTTTTTTTATTGAACATGTCCCATTATTTGTTTTTATAGAGTAATTGAGAACAATTTTAAAGTAGACAAAAGTTTTAGTACTACTTAATTAAAGCCTACATCCTACAAATTTTGAGATGATGATTTTTTTTTCTCCTATATCTTTTTCTCTATTGCAGATAGGATGGCAAATGATTGATTTTGATGATTATAGGCTTTGAGTTTGAATGTAAGTGGTGACCATTGGAGATGAAGAAGGGAAGGCAACTTATTGTTATTGCAGAAGTAGCTATGCCATACATAGAGATTGCAGAGGCCAATTTATTGTTATTTTGGACTTCTTGAGTCTGCATTACCAGAGGCTTAATTGAAAATTTTGCTTCTATTGTAAGTGCAAGAGATTGTAGACAAAGTTGTTGAGTTAGATAGGTTTGGATCTCGTTGGTTTTTGCAATACAAATGTTTTGTGTGTAATTTTGAATCTACATATTTTGGTGGTACAATCCATGCTTATTAATTTTGAATACGCAAAAAAGTTTTGCTTGTATTGGAAGCATGTATTAGTACTCTAGTCCAGGCTTATGTAAAATGCATTTCAGAAACAAAGGTAGCTTAAAAGGCAGATAGGAGGGGGTGGAAAGGCAGCAGAAAACGTTGGGAAATTTGGGCTTGATAGATGTTTTAGTGTTGTTGGTGAGGTGGCAAAATCTAGAGCATTAAATTAACTTGGTATGAAATCAATGGCTGAAAAAGTAGGAGGGGATGGAAGGGGATGGAAAGCAGGAGGGGAGACAATCTTGGTCCGAAAAAAAAATGCATGGGTGAGGGTTGAAGTCTTGACGACAATTTCAAAGAAACAAAAAAAAAAAAAAAAATATTGGATTTGAATAGTAAGACAAGGCTTAGGACATATTATAGAGAGTTAAAGCATCTCCAATGTTACATCACGCCTCAAAATTTATTGTATTTTATCTCCAACAATATCAAATACAAAAATGCCCTTCATGGGCTAAATGGGAATCCTACATGGACCTTTGAACGCTTTTCATAGTTTGTCTCTTTTCTCGTCTTATTTAAGGAGTACTCATCACCATGAATGGACATAAATCGAATGTGTAACAAATGATTTGCACATGTTTCAAGGTGAAGTGCAAAATTACCATTTTGCACCATCAAGAATCCACAACTTGTTTTTCAAGACATGGGTTGTCAGTATCGCAGCCTGCTGACTGTGGTACTGTTGGTTTGCTAGCTAAACTTGTTAAACAAGTGGGCAAGTTGGCCCATTTATTTTTATTATATTCTAATTAGGTCTAATGCCTAATTAATTTGTTGTTTGGGCTTGACCCAAACACACACACACACACACACCCACACACACACACACACACGCACTCACAACTCACTCTCTCCCTTAGTCAACCCTCAATTCAACCTCTCTCCCCGATTTCCTTATCTCTCACTCTCTTGTTTACCACCACAAAGTGTCATCACCACCCTTAACCTCATTCACTGATGATGAGACCATCATCACAGAAACCATCTTACCACATCGAACCAACCTAAGCTCTAGTTTGGTGAATTTCGAACCCCCAAGTTTTCAATTCAAGGAGCCCCATCCAGACTCGATTTCCCTTGGCCAAGTTCTTGACAACTATGATCAAGGTAAACCTCGAAACCACCCATGATTGTCTCAAAATGTTGTTCTATGTGAGATTTTGGTCTTGCATGTGAGGTTTGGCTCCACATTTGGAAGTTTTGAACGAGTCATTGTCGTTTTCTTTTTCCTGGCAAGCTATAGAACTTTCTGATGGGATACTATCTTAATCTCATTGTTAACTACATTGGAAAAATTAAAGAGCAGTGAAGAATTGAGAAGATGAAGAGCTAGGGAGCCAACAGAGAAGAAAGGAAATGATCTTTATTTTCAAAAGACTTGAATGAATTACAATATGATTCATCACTCAGTTATATAGAGTTCGAAGCTTAACTCCAAAGCTAACATATATAACAAGCATAACAGCAATAACCAACTCTATCAATCTAACAACCTTTCAACAAACTTTTGATGACATTGCACTCTGATGCGAATATTGCCAACATCCCCCCTCAATCTTAACTGAGATTTCCAGTTTAAGATTGTATGAGTGCTTGAGAAATACAGAACAATGAAATTCTTATTGTCCATGTACTCCTAGCCCTACTCCCATCATCAATTAATCCTCTGTTCTTAGTGCTTAAAGGTGTCTTCATGCATCTGCAGTATCAGTTAATCCTCTGCTCCCATCATCAATTAATCAGCCCAGTTTTCAAAACGTCTCTGTCTAGTTGTATTTCTTGTCTTCACCATGTGACTAGAATTGATAGCTCCACTTAACAAAATTATCATCTTGAAGTTTTACAGTTAACATTCCGAACAACCTTTCAATCTTGACACTTGAATCCACCATTGTATCAACACTCTAAACATTTCAAATTGAATATTTGCAAGAACCCTTCAAACACTTCTGGCTATCGACCTTTCTGAAGCGATAAAATCTCAATTTTCGTAAGTAAATCACAGCAAGAATTCTACACACACTTTTGGCTATCGCCCTTTGTGAAGTGGGACATAAAAGGGAAATGGCTATCGGCCTCTCTATCCCAATAGACACCTCGCAACAAGAATTCTACACACACTTTTGGCTATCGGCCTCTCTATCCCAACAAACACCTCATTTATCTACAAATTCCATGATTTCAACACTTATGGCCATCGACCTCTAACAATTATGCAATTTGAAGCAAAGAACTTTGACTGCGACACTCCATCAAACACATAGAGTGTAAGATATGAACGAACCTAACAATTCTACGAACCTTGAATCTCTACCCAAACTAGAAAAGATATGAACGAAGATCTTCACCTCCGTTTCGATCACAAATCAGCAAAAGTCGGTCAAATAACAGTGAACTCACGGCGTCGCTCAAACGTTTCTTGGGAACTTTGTAGATCTTCTTGTATCCATGCATGTCAATGATCAAATTGAGATGAGCGACGGTGAGATGGAGGTGGGAGTTGGACTGAATAAGGATAAGGTAATCTTCTAGAAACATCTTGCTCTTGGAACTTCGCAAGAACAAAGTTTAGTATGAAAAATGAACCCATATCAAATCGCCAAGCAATTCTACTTCCTGAGAGTATGAACCCTTTCAAGAAACAGAGCCGCTTGGAACACGTTGGTGGCACCAAGGATCTTCAAAAGAGTGATCATTCTCAGCTGATTCGCATCCACAAAAATTGAGTAAGAAATTGATTATGCTTCCTTATCCGATTCGGGGATCAAAGAGAAGAAGGAAACACCGAAGAACTTGATGAAAAATTCAAGAAAATCTGAAGAGAAAATAAACTAGAAAAATGAAATCTAACAAAAAAAAAAAAAAAAACCACGACGGTTAAATAATGGTCCAAAAACCACAACCCTATATGGTTTCTTCGAAATAGTAACATATTCAAGTATGCAAAGCTTGAATCTAGTGCCTGGGATTGTGGGGAGTTCGTTGATGGTGCCAATCTCGTCCAAGAAAATAAGTGTTGGCAATATTCATATCAGAGTGCCATGTCATCAAGAGTTTGTTGAAAGGTTGTTCGATTGATAGAGTTAGTTATTACTGTTATGCTTGTTATATCTGTTAGCTTTGGAGCTAAGCTTTGTACTCTATATAACTGAGTGATGAATCATTTTGTACTTCATTCAAGTCTTTTGATAATAAAGATCATTTCCTTTCTTTTCTGTTGGCTCCCTAGCTCTTTATCTTCTCAATTCTTCACTGCTCTTTAATTTTTCTAATGTAGTTAACATGATATCAGAGCCATCAGGCTCACGCCGTTGATTCTGGTGGTTCCGTATTTTTTTTATTAGATTTCATTTTTCTATTTGGCCGTAAAACGGCTCGAAAGTGGCTATCTTGGTCTCAAGTTAGCCATTTTCGAGTCATTTTCTGCCCAAACCATGACTAGTTAGCTGTCAAAAAGGTACCATTCTCTTCGTCTCATCGAATTGTATGATTTTCGTTTTTGAATCACTTGATTTCGTTGAGTATTGAAGAAGTTATGAACGTTTAGTTTTTCAGTTTTCCCTCAAACCAGTCAACTTTGAGGCTATTTTCCGGCCATCTCCATCAACCATTGGGCATCTAAATAAGTATAATCTTATTCTACACTTTATTATCTTCATTTTGATATATTATGGGTCGAATTTGGTTAAGAAATGATTGAGTTACGAAGCTTTGAATATTGCCCAAACTTCCGGCCAAGAGTTCCGGGACACTTAACGAAGCTTTTAATGGAATGACCAAAATAATGGATGGTAGACAATCTTAGGGACCACTTCTATTGATTTGAAATTTCAACGACCAAGGTAATGTGTTATGTAAATCTCAGGGACCATTTTGACGATTTAGCCATTAAAAAAATAAAGGACAAAAAGAAATTAATATATGGTACAAATTAAAATTTAAAAGAAAATTGGTACAAGTTAAAAAAAGGGTTGCAAATTAAAAATGGGTACAAACTACAAATAGAAATATATGATAAAAGTTTAGTCATAAATATATACTAAATGTAATGTTTCTAACACTAAATAAATGACGTTTATTAAAACCTAAGAATCTTGATCAAAAATTAAAAAGGAATAAGATTTTAATCAATGGAGTATAAAAATAGAAATGAAAACCTAATTTCTCAATTAAAAAATAAATAAATAAACCCCACTTTTCTCATCATCTTCCTCTATCTACATTCCCCACATTCTCCTACCTTTTCTCTTCTTTTTTTTTAATTTGTCTTTTTTTTTTTTTTTTTTTTTTTTTTTGAGTTGTCATTTGTGCTTATTAATGATAAGTCGTAATAAAATAAAAAAACAAATTTAGTTGCACACATGTAGCGTGTGTGCCGATTGCTATTTTTTTGAAGTTTTTTTTTTAATTTCAAGATCTCTTATCTGCAGTATAAATAATCAACTTTTTAGTCTGATGTAGTACCAAACGATTGGCAAAATAGTTAGTACCAACTAATGCACAGATGCTCTAAGATGCATTTTAATATATTCTTTAGAGATACTTTAAGATGAGTAGAATTTAAATCTCAATTGTTAAACTGCTTAAAATTAAATATCGATGTTCACCAATACATCAAATAAATATCGACATTCAACAAGATATCAATAAAAAAATTTAAAATTCATCTTTTCAGTAATTAAAAAATAATAATCATTTTGATCAATTTCTAAAATAAACTAACAGTCCTTTTTTGTGCCAAGAAATATACTAGGGCCGTTACTTTTATTTATTTTTTCTATTTATTTTTGGTTCTGTTAACAGTTGACTCTTGACGGTTACGGACGGAACCAGGAACAAAACCCGCGGGAATATGCAGGAAGATGGAGGAGAACCACCTCAACTGCCCCGTCCGACGAGCTCCAAAGCCCCAATCTCAGAGCCACGCCTTGATCCGCAGTCCACTTGTCCCGAATCCACACTCGACCCCAGTGAGGACGATCGCACCGATTCGAAACCCACCTTGCTGAACCAGACCGAGTTATTCCGAGCTCTCGAAGTGGTCGAGAGAGACTCCCTGGCCATCGCCGACAGCTTCACGTCCCTCTTCGCCTCCCTCCGCCTGGCCCTCTCGGAGGTCTCTCCCTCCTTCCATCTCAATTTTGTTTTGTGTTTGGTTATCGAGAAAGTGATGAAACGGAAGGAAAAAATTGTTTTTTTTTTTTTTTTTTGAAAATTTTAATTTTCCCTTGATTAAACCCTAATTGAATGATTTGGTAATTTTTCTAATTACGAAGGTTACTAGCAACTCAGTTGATCACATGCATTGCTTTGGTGAAGCTGCTGGCCGCCTTCAAGAATCTGGTATCTGTTTACACAAATCATAATAAATATTTAATTTTGGGGGTGAATTTATGAAAAATAAAATTGAAAGGTGACAATGTGATTGGATTTTCAATTTCAGTTCTTGATGCTGGTACCAAGGGAAACCGGTATATAAACTCATGTCTCAGGTATTTGCTAAACGCTTTGATCATCTCGTTTTGTGATTCGATAGATGTTGGGAGATTACAATTCCGAGTGTTATGATTACGCAGAATTGTTGATGCATATGATGTGATATGGTTGTGTAATTTGAATAGCGGTAACCACAAATAGCGGTTTCATCAACTTGGTTTCTTCATATAAATTGATGGCTTGTTACCAATCGAACGAGCGAAAACATGGAGTTATTTGTTTCCCTACTAATTTATGTCATCTGGAAAAAGGATTTTTGCAGTCAATGAGTTATATAGAAACATATAATGTTTGCCAAATTATGTTTTCCTTTAACAGTGTGGCACATATTCTTGTTGTAACCGGTCACGGAAGTACTTACTCAAGGAAGTGTTTACCTGTGCTGGAACAAATCTGGTGATGCCTTGCATCGATAGCTGGCTGTATCTCAGTAACGCTGTCTTATGTCACTGTTGGGTGCTTGGTTTTAGGATGGTTAAACTTTTAGGTCCCTCAAAACGATGGCTTTTATAAGCAAGATGTTGAATTTTCCTTTTTTGGCAGATTAAACGGAGAAATGAAGGGCGCTGGCAGTCTAGCCTTGCAGCTGTATCCTTAACAGTTACTTTGGTTATATACCTATGTGTGTTTAATAGTTTATGCTTTTGCCTTCCACCATATCCACCGTACCGGTGGCCACTTGCGCTGAAATCAAGGGTTCATTTCATCCTGCTGTATGCTCGGCGGGTTACCAACGTGCTGGCGGTTGATAAAAATGTCTCATCATATATTCAAGCATGGTTAAGAATTCAGAATTCCCTTGACCTGAAGAAGGCTGTGGTTTTGTGATCTCGGTTTTCTTTTGGTTCCTTAATGCATGACCAGAAAAATCTTGAGGAGAAATGTTGACGCTCTCGACTCAGGCGTGAACAAGCTCCTTCACCTTCCATGATGTCGATCTGCCGGATTTTAGTACCGAATTAAGTGTGTGAACTAGTTGTCCAATACGGTTTAACTTAAGCAGATGTGCTATGTCGTTGGCCGATAAGCGTAGAACCTTGAGAGCATATGTGAAGTGTTATGTTGAAAGAAATATTCATGCGTATATTCTTTGTTGTTGGACCTTAAAAGTCCCACTAGTACTCGAAGATTGACTCAAAAGATGATTGTAAAGATTTAATCCTCTACCTTGTTTGGTGGTTTCCTGACCCAACTTGTTACTGGGTTTTGAAAGCAGGTCCAAATAATATAACTATCAAAAGGGCCCTCTCTATGGCCTTAATGTAACCTTAAGTTGAAAACCTTGACTCTGCTACTAGCAACGGAACATGGTAAGCAGAATGTCTCAAGTCTAATTCACATAAATGATAAGTTCGATACGTATTTATCACTTGATTCATTGTGCAATTTAGCTCAAATCCGAGCCAAATCCTCGGTGCACAAAAGAGCGGAAAGAAAATGTTATTGGCACAAGTTTGGACAGGGTCCAATTATCTATCCTGCATCTTCAATTACACGTGGTAGTTTATTCACAACCTAATTGTGCCATGTTGTTTATCCAAAATATTTCCTTGGATACCTAAAGGCACTACGTACCAATACAAATTTGATTATTATATTTGATCTACTAATAAATTGAGTGACCGAAGCCGTTAATTAAATCAAAATAAACAGTCAAATATGTTTGAATGTTGAATATCTGTAGGTACTAAAAAAAAAATCGATGAACCACAGACAATTAAAATAAGGATTTTTATCACAAATGGTTTCGGAAATTGACCCTCACCATCAAGATGGTCCCTGAAATTGAAAATCAATCAATGTAGTCCCTAAAAATAGATGTCGCAAATTAATGTGGTCATTTCGTCACAGTTTTGTTAATAAACTTGTTAAGTGCTGATTTGGCACATAAATGGGCCCCATAAGTCTTTTTTTCTCACAAATGGTCCTTGAAATTGATCCATGACATCAAAATAATCCCTGAAATTTCCTGGGACACCAAAATTGTCCCTAAAATTGAAAATTGATCAATGTAGTCCCTCAAGTAAGTGTCTCAAATCAATGTAATCATTTCGTCACAATTTTATCAAAAATTTTGTTATGTACTGATATGACATATAAATGGGTCACACAAGTCTAATTAAATTAAAAAAAAATTAACAATTTAGTGCTTAATAAAAAAAAAATTGTCAACCTAAAAACCCACTCCTACAATCACCTCCGATCCCAATCCGCATTTCTCTACCTCATTCGCTCTCTATTCTCTAAAAAAAAAAAAAAAAAAAAAAAAAAAAAATATCTCAATACACCAATCTTTACACACTTCGACACTCTTCACTAAATTGAACCTAGATCGAGATCACCTTTGGTGACGGCTTGACCCATTGGCAACAACTTATAGGACATCACCATTAACATTTAGGTGATCAACATCCTCACAACCTTTATCTTGGAGAGGTTGTTCGGCGCTTTCCTGGTGGTTTAGTGATGCAAAGAAAGACGAGGTCTGCCTTGAGATAATGAGGTTATAACTGAGGTGCGTCCATTGTTGGTTGAAAACTTTTTCCACACCCCATCTTAGGCCTTGGTTAAGCTTTGTGCCTTTGAGAATTTATGGAAGGGAGCTCTCTTTGAAAATAACCCAATTAGCCTAGCTAGTTTGGTGAGGCTACTGTTAGAGTATTTTCAAGAGCAAGTTCTAAAATTTTGTTAAATTAACAAGTGAACAATCTCTATTTTAACAAACTTTGAATATTTTATTATTGACAATTTAAACTCACTCATTCATTTACTAAAACCTCTCTCTCTTTCCGTTACTCCTTGGTTCACGAGTCCACCATTGAGTTGTAATTTTTTTACATTTAGCATATGAATAGTGACTATAAAAATTTAAAGAACAATTGAGTTGTATTTTTTTTACATTTAGCATATGATCAATGACTACAAAAATTTAAAGAACAATTATTCACTTTGCTATTATATAAAAGTCCTTTGGAGATTCTCTTGGAAACAAGTTTTTTAGAGTTGACTCTTTTAAATAGAGTTTAAGTGGTTTTACAGCTTCTCTTGGAGATACTCTTAGTTCATCAGTTAGCAGAGCATGCTATGAATTCTAAAGCTTGCTTGGGGATGCTTCTAAAAAGGCTCTTGCCAACTAAAATTAATGTTGACAATGTTTGACAAAAAAGTTTTAAAGCGTTCATGGGTGGTAGAAGTGTTTTCAAGAGAATCACCTCTTCCAAGTGGCGTTGTTTCAAAAACCACATCAATGTTTGTGTTGAAATTTTAATTTGTTTATAACAAATTAACTTCTAACAAAAGGGCTTAAACCAGAAGTACTCATATAAAAGAAAACGACGACTAGTAATGTTGTTACTGCTTTTAAAATAGCTAACAACGCTCTTAGAATTTGACCCAAAAATGCTAAAGGTGATATTCAAATCAATACTTAAGCTACAAACCGGCATAAGTTTTACAAGGGAGACGAAAATCAAACTTAGTGTGTGTACATTTCCAATCTTTCACTTGATCAAATAATAGGTCGGTCTCGATTGAAATTGTTTTTAAAATGATTGAAAATGTTTTTTTTATGAAAATGTTTAAAAAATCAATCTTTAGTAAAAATGCAAGTGAATCCTAGAAAAGCACTTGAAGTGCTTTCTACAAGAAGCACATAACTGATGTTTTTTTTTTATAGAGAAGAATTTTAAGTACTTTTAGAACCCATAAATATTTTCTTCAAGGGTGTGCTTCTAAACAAGCCCATAGATAGTTATCACCTCCCATGATTTCACCGTATTAAGCGTCGACATATCCCTAATTAATGTCAAAGTCACAATTATAATTTATAACACATGGGCACATAGTTATTTAGAACTAAAAATAAGTAAGTGGCCATTTACCGCAGTGGTGGAAAGAGGTTGAGTCCTTACATGACGGTGTGGGTTCAAACCCGTCGGTGACAATCTAACATCTAATCTAACAAATCTATTGTTTGACTGGAAAAAAAAAAAAAAAAAAAAAAAGAGTGTTTTTGTACAGTGATGTTTGATACATAGCAATTATCAACTTGAGCTAGCTACAGTGTTTTCAATGGTGACAATCTAAACGTATCAATTTTTTTCAATAGTCTCGACAGTAGTACATAAAATAAATGGTTGTGTTGAATTAAGAACATACTATTTTTTTTTTTTTCTTACTTTCATTACTATTTTTTTTTTTTTCTTACTTACCAATCTAATAGATAAAAAAACGGGACTACTCAGAGTTTAGACTATTGAAAGCAAACTCCTAAATGCATGGACATCAGATGCTAGGGTTTAATAATGGAGTGATATAGCCAAAACAAAAAGAGCCATAATTCAAAGATATGAATGTGGTCCACACCCCTTCTAATGCTCCTCTGTGGAGGTGGAGTGGCGTTGAGAGGGAGTGCTAGCTAGCATAGTCCCACTTTGCTCAAGTACAAGTTTTGGAATATGTAATAAATAAGGACATGGACACCCTTTCTTTGCAGGCAGGTTTTGCAAGGAGGAAATTCTACCTAAGTATGACAGCTGCTCGAATGGCGCAACGTGTATTTAAAATATCTTTACTAATAGTATTATATATCAGCTGATGGACAACACAAATAGGATGGCGTGGAGCAAGTGTGACCATTGGATTTCATGTGCGAGACAACTTACTCTAATACCATGAAGAATGTTGATGTTCTACCATAAAACCAATTGCTAATATGGAGAATAATCCAATTATTTATAAACGCATACAAATTTCATTTCTTTTCTGATGTGAAATTCATACTCTCAACGTAGATTGTCCCACGATAATCTGCATGTACCGTAATCAGCCCAGGCAAATGAAATAGACCGAAACTAAAACCCTTCCAAGAGGTTGGCATAATAATTGAATTTCGCTACTGAGATGGAGTTGAAAGGATTCGTCAACTACCTCCATCAAGAAAGCATGTGATACACATTTCACTCAATAGGTGTCAAAAAGTGTCACTTTCTCTATCTGATGCTAGATTACAATGGTCCCAATTCCCCTTGAACTTCATATGTTCCGTCAACATTTCATCTCAACTTTACTCATGAAATTTAGCTTGTAACAGTGAGTGAAACATGATCCTTGCAAAGCAGAACCTAAGAAAAGGTAAGAACATGCAAAACAGTACAACAAAAGATTAGAAAACTAAGAAAAAACACATCAAAAGGGAGCGATAAATCGGGATACACTAAAAATTTGATTCCAAAGTGGCAAAAGATGCGACAATGTCGCGTCATACCAAGTAAATGAAGAAGAAGTCGAACCCCAATTCGATCAACAACAACATTACTCCCACGAAAGATGTGTGACCAACACACGCATGCGCTCCATTAATTTGCACTCAACCATTCCTCTAAGAACGCGAAGAGACAGTGTAGGAGTAGGTGGAGGAGATCAGACAAGAAATAAAACTGGAGTCACTTTGAATACATGTGTGTGATGATTTCTGGGATGGAAACAAATGAACGAAGGCTTGAACTTGGGTGCGAAATTGGAATCTCTAACAACATAAACCATGAATTTGGAATTAGAATTTGGGTGATCAAGATACTGGCGGCTATTTTTTAAAAAACATAAAGACATGTGAACTTATTTTCGAAGAAGACAAGAATGCCCACTTTAAATGTGCAAGGTCCACAAATATTCTCACGGAGTCTAACAAACCTGGAGGCTTGAGCAGCATACTATGATACCACCCAGTTCCCTTGCTCGTGGGAAGACTGAAAAGTCAAAGACATTAAAAATATGATTATTTACTAAATCGTATCTTTAATACATTACTGATTTAAGATCAACTCAAACAAGTAAAGAATCCTCATCACAATCAATCAATGATACTTTCATCATCATCCCAAGAAATTATCTCATAGATAATATCTTTGGGATTATTATTTTGTCATCTATCTTACGGATGACACACCTTGGTCAGTGAAAAACCGCCATGTGTATGACAAAACTCTAAGACAATGGAATTTCGACACCACACTTAGGAACTGATTCTATTTAATTAAATTTTAATGTCTACCACCGACTTATAAACAGTGGCGATTGTGTATTGGAGACTGCTCGACCATGATTTAGTGGCTGCATGGTTGCTAAAAGGTTTTCACACCGAAAACAGTGTGCAATGAAGCAGTTGACACCAATAGAAACGGTGTTCTCTGTAGCCAGTTTTCTTGTAGTGATATGTAACAAGAACTTGAATCTATGTACCACGATCAATCCCTCATTTTAGCTAACACATCCGCAACTTTATCTTCTATGAAACATTGCCAATTCATGCCTTTTTGATATATGGATAGAGATAATAATAACCTACATGACAATAATCTGACATTCATGTAATAAAAGTTATGCAATTCGAGTGTCATGTAAAAATAGTGGTTAACTTGAAGGAATAATCAGTAATGCTATTGTGGCCTAAATTTAATTTTGAGAGAGAGAGAGAGAGAGAGAGAGAGAGAGAGAGAGAGAGAGAGAGAGAGAGAGAGAGAGAGAGAGAGAGAGAGAGAGAGAGAGAGAGAGAGAGAGAGAGAGAGAGAGAGAGAGGTGTAAGGGAAATTTTGTTCCTGTCTTTTTCCTACTTTGTGCCTTTATCTATAGTAAACATAACATACTTACTTGCCCTACTAGTAAGAGCACCTAAATATAATATACTAGTATTTACATACCCAAATATGATATTATAATTTACCCAAACTATTACATACCCAAACATGATATTATAATTTACCCAAAAAAAGTTAATTAACAAGTCACTTAGTACTACGGTTTAATGATATTTCTCTTCACTTGTAAGTGAAAGGTCTTAAGTTCGATTCTTCACAAAGAAGAATTTGAACCACATTATTGCTAGCTTATTGTGAGACCAAACCTACTAATCTTCTTCAATATAAATAATATCGTTTGTTAAAATAAAAAAAATTAACAAGGAATTGAACAAGAATTTGATCAACTTTATTCTCAGAGGGCCAAATGTCACCAGATGGAGTGAAGTGCAATTAATTGAGCTTTAAAAATACAAGCATCTTCAAGTGATATGGTAAACCTAAGACAAAGACAAAAATGGATGTGGACATCCGACGGCTGTTATCCACACACGTGCGCATTGCTTGTCTCACCTCCCTCCCAACTCCCAGCCGCCGTCGAGGGATGCTTGAATGTTAGGTAGAGGACTACCAAACCCTCAAAGATCTTCATTTTCTATGGACCAGTGTATGGGTGGGGGCCCACAAATTTTTCATTTTCTTTCTCATTTGTCTTTTATTTATTTTGAATTATTCTTGTGTCTGGTGTGATTGGGTTACATGTTGCTGGACATGCTGAGCCACAGGAGCCTCGATTTTTTTCATTGGTGCTCCTCTTGAAAATCATTCAAACCATACCAAAAAATAAAAAACTTCTAGAAACTATCATAAATTAGTATATATCTTCTCCTTGAATTTATTTGTCTTTTGTAATTTATACTCTTTTGTTTTTGTTGGCAATAAATTCAACCTAGAGGTCACACGTTTTCCATTTTGTTTTCACATATATTGGCGTTAAGGGAAACAAAAATAATTCAGTAATGCTATTCTTATTATGTTTTCATATCATATTTATATATCACCTTATGTGGCCGTTGATGTAGACAGCCACATCATTTAAATTAATTTAAATTTAATTTAAATTAAAAACCATTTAATAAACCAATAATTAAAAAAAAAAAAAAAACTGGAATTAAATGGTGATTGTGGCATACGAGGAGTGTCACATCCCGGCCCGGGGGCGGATCACTTCCCGGGCCCGCTCCATCACCTTAGCACGATATTGTCCGCTTTGGGCTTACCATTCCCTCACGGTTTTGTTTTTGGGAACTCACGAGCAACTTCCCAGTGGGTCATCCATCATGGGATTGCTCTAACTCCCTTCTCGCTTAACTTCGGAGTTCCTACGAAACCCGAAGCCAGTGAGCTCCCAAAAGGCCTCGTGCTAGGTAAGGATGGGAATATACATTTAAGGATCACTACCCTGGGCGATGTGGGATGTCACAAGGAGTCTACTCCTTCCTTTCCCATTCAATCTTGCTTCTTATTTCTTCTTCCATGCCAGTTCTTTCACGGCAATTTTTTTCTTCAGCCGCCTCGCCATTGATGGAAGCAGACGAAGTAATGGAACAAGCATTAGCGTAGTCTGTCATGGCGTGGAAGATCTCAGGCAGGCAAGTTTTGAGACCCCCAAGTGACTAGTCTATCATGGCGTGAAAGATCTTAGGCAGGCAAGTTTTGAGACCCCCAAGTGACTTTTCCCTCACCTGGATACAGTATCTGTGGTGAGCTTCGCATTCTTCTTCCATTCTCTTCTTCAAGCTCTCAACAATGAATTTCTTCTTTGAGACCGGGTCCTTAGGAATTGCATCTTCAACTCTCTCCTGATCCATTTCAGCGTGCCTTTGCGTGTACTTTTGGTACCAATGTTCGAAGGCCCGACTTTTATGCAAAAACTCCTTCCGTGTTTCCTCAAACTTCTCTTTTAGCTTCATCTCTTCCTCCTAACGAAGTATGATGGTCTTTATCACAGCTGTAAGGGACGATATTGCATATTTTGTGAGTTCATCAGGAAGCGAAATGGTTTATTGAATGGTTTTTAATTCCAGCTTCTTTTTTTTTCTTTTAATTATTGGTTTATTAAATGGTTTTTAATTTAAATTAAATTTTGATTAATTTAAATGATGTGGCTATCCACATCAGATTTCACATAAGGTGATATATAAATGTGGTATAAAAATATGATACGAATAGCATTACTGAAAATAATACTCTTCTTTTTTTTTTTTTTTTTTTTTTTTGTCTAATATTATGCAATTTGAACAAACTATAATCAGATGAAATAAATGCTATTAACTATTTGAGTTATCAGCCTCACAATACTTCTGTAATTCTAATATATTTCTACAAATATTCAAGGAATTGTAGAACATTTTTTACGTTGACTCGTCAACAGAAAATGTTATTATTATAGCATAATATAGAAGTACCTTAAAGCAATGTTCACATTTGACAGCTTTTTTTTTCCAATTTAAATTACTCTAATTTAAAATCGGGTGCAAAAGAGCATAATTTTTTCTCTATACTACAAAAGTGGTTTATTGTGTCGGTGGTTAGTGTCGATTTTATATAAAATACTAGCGGATAAGACATTTCCGACACCCTTCTTACATGGTGTCAGAATTACTGTCAGGTATAAGCAACATAAACTGTCTATGTCGCCTATAACCGACATAGACTGTTAATGTCCGATTACAAGCTTAATCTTTTTAAATGGTGGTGTCATATAAAAAGAAAACCGTGTCGCTTTCAACCGACATAAAGTTACTGTCGCATTAAATACTTTATTTGGCGTTTTCATCCGACACCATTTGTTTTAAATATTTTCAAACTTCTTGTTAGTGGGCAGGTTAAGGTCAGTCTCATCTGATTGATAGTGTATCCAATATTTGGGCGGGAATTTTCCCGCTAGTTTTGCACACGAAACTGGGTAGGGTGGTGTCAATGAAGGGTGGTGTCGGTTTTAACCAACATCGTCGAATTTTGAAACTTTGAACCCTTACTTAAAACCCATCTTTCTCTTCCCTTCACACCATCCTTCTTTGCACCGCTAGTCCCTTCCCCTTCTTCTTGTCCTTCCCTCAACATTCTCTCAAGGGGATATCTTTAGCACTTCCCATTCCATATGCTTTTAGCCCAGTTTTAACCCTTTTCCATATGATTTTAGCAATGTGGTTGATGAAGACACATGGTTGAAAATGAACAAAGGTTTCATAGATGACCTTGATTACCTTCAAATGACTCCCCACCATGTGACGAAGCTCCTGCCAGTCTAATTTTCATCTATTTTTCTTACGTTTCCCTGACCTTTGTTTTTCTATTTATTGCTTAAGTTCTATGTGTTGTTTTCACTTATCAAATCTTTTCAGGTCTCAACTGAGAACTACAAGCAAGATGTCCATAATTTGAAGAGACAACCGAACGATCAATTAGTTTGATCGAGAGAGAACTGAACTACAAAAAGAAGCAAAGCTAATTAGAGAAATCCCTCATAGGCTTTCTGAATGTGCAGCAACTTGCAAAGGCTTTTATGTGGATGTGTTATCAAAGACTCAGGTATAGCTATTTTTCAAATCAGGCTCTCTGAAGTTTATTTGGTGTTATCAATTTAGTTACAATATATAGTTATCCGGACAGAGCTTTATATTTGATGAAAAATCTTCGACGGCAATCAAGCATAAGTGAAATTGGCACAAGCTTGCCTTGTGTTTACAACCCCACCGTCGAGCACATTAGATCTAATTGATGAAAAATGGGCAATTCAATTGACATAGTTGAAGAAAAATTTGACAAAAGGAAAAAAGAATAGAGAGAAAAAGTGATTGAAATGTGATGAGAATCAAGGAGAGAGAGGGAGAAAAAGGCTGATGTAGGAACCAGGAACCTTTTAGATATGGATTTTTAATCACTGAAGGTTAGGACCGACAGTAGGCTTGATATTTTAGTTGTTTAATTGTTACTTGATGTTGGTTAGGACCGCCATCATATCAGAATTTAATGTCGCTTCTAACCAACGTAAGGTTCGATGTCACTTTTAACCGATGCTGTTGTTTTTTTATATTTTATATTACCTTGCTTCTTGGTGGTCGATTAAGAGGATTAACCGATGTCAATACCCTTTTCGTGACGCTAGCAGTGATGTCGGTTCCTTTATCTGACATTGCACGATTTGATGTTGGATTCTTACCAAAAATCCGACAGTAATTGGGGTTTCTTGTTGATTTTTACACCGCCAGTGATAGCCTCTTTTGTAGTAGTGTGTGGAATAACACACATGCACCATATTCAACAGCTTTTAGAAATGCATTTCTTGCTTAAACTTAACAATTTCTTTGTATTTATAAATCGTAAATGTTGACCTTGAAAGTGGTTTAAATATCGAGAGAGTTTTCAGTGGTCTCGAAACATATGTGCTTGGTACACTACATGTCATAACAGAATTGAAGGAGAGTTTTTTAAGTGTCTCTCCACTCGTATCTTAACACGTGATGTACCTGCCCAAGTGAGTTTAAATTTCAGCTTCAATACTGAAAGAAGATTTTCATTGATTTTTGCAAACATGCAGTTGATCTGATCATGCAATTGCTCATAACCCTAGGAGGAGGAAGGAGGAGGAGGGAAGAGCACATGATACTTAATTCAACCTATTGATGGAACACATACAAGCAATGGTATTGAGACCTGAAATAGCCAGCTATCGTGATCGTCATGATAAAATAGCACAAAATGTATTAGCTGCTTGTAATTTGATTTGGAATTCATATATATTCTTAGCGGATGGGAGGGTTCAGCTCATGACTCCATCTAGATGATGTTGTATCAAGGAGGAACAGACTTAAAGTGAAGATTTGTATTCATGTAATTGGTTATTTTTATACTAGATGTACTAGAAATCATAACTTTATGTGTTTTAAATTTAATTAGGTAAAGTTTTTCTAGTGGATTATGGATTTTCAAATTGTCGCCACTTTTTAGCTCTATTTCGAGGTGTTCGATATCATTTTTAGGATTTTGCTAGTAATGATCGTGACCTCGTAAATGCAAATGAGTTGTTCAATCTTTGACATGATTCCTTGAGAAACGTAATGGAAAAGATATTTGGTGTATTTAAATCTCAATTCACAATTTTTAAGTCAACACCTCCATTTCCAATTAAAACACAAGTAGAGTTAGTATTAGCTTGTGTAGTGTTGCACAACTTTCTTCACAAGGAGTGTCGTTTTGATGATAAATCTAAAGATAAAGTAAATTATGATGAACTGGGTAATCAAATTCAAGAGCAACAACGATAAATTGCTAATGCATGGAGAGCTGATATAGCTACAAATGTGGACATATGATGTGAATGATAGGGTTCAAATATGACAAATAGAGGGGATTACATGTTTTTACGGATTAGATCATACAATTTATGTTTGAAAAACTTTAATAGCTAGTATATTTTGTAAACATTGAATGTGGACATGTCAAGAGCAACATCCTCCTGCGAACTTGTCAAATTCAAATAGTACTCCCATTGGTCGTCTATTCCATCTAATTGAAACTTTGCATGTTATGTTGTTCTTTGGTTGGTTTTGAATTGTCATACGTTGTTCAGGTAGTGTGGTTACGTAAGGGTAAATTATGTTTGTGGAGATGAGAGTTTCATGTATGCATGCATGTACAATATTAATTAGTAGCTATGTCAGGTTGATTAGCTTGATATAATTTGTATTCCTTCCCACTAGCCTTTGGGTTTGTTTGCTAGTCCTTTAATCTGAAAGCAACTCTTCAATTAGACTGTCAATCAATACCCAATTAGCCAATTAGGCCATTAAACATGTATATCCTTTCTAATTTAAATTAATAAGATGGATTAGCCGGTACACGCACTTAACTTATAAACATATTACTTGGTATGTGGTCTGACTATTAGCAGCAGATGGTGGATGTATACTGTATACATGTAATCAAAACCGTTAATATCATGTGAAAATATACTAAACATGTACATGCATTTGAAGAAAAAAAAATGCTTAAGCAGATCCATTGATTGACGTGATAAATTAAAGTCACAAGAGTTTTAAGCTCAATTAACTCATTTTAAAAATAAAAGCCCCCAATATATTTTTTAAAACCTAACTTCAATGTAGTTTTATATAGTGTTTAAGTGAATTTATCTATAACTCGAGATTCAGAAATTGGATCCCTCTCTCACAACTTTATTTGATTATTAAAAAGGTATGATTATTATTTGACACTTTAAAAATTTTATTGTGCACACAAAACTTTTGATGCATAAAAAAAATGGGAATTTTAATGAAAAACTTCCGGTATTGTTCACTTTAACAAAAAATCATATTTTTACACTAAAAAGTCAATTCTGATACTATTCACTATTCACTTTGCCCTTTATTTTGTCCTTATCGTTAAAACTCAAAGTTTTTAAACTATTTTCATTGGTTTTTCATAAAAAGATACTTGTGAAGAATTCACAATAAAATCTTCAATAGTGCTGTTAATAGCACCATAAAAGAATTCAACACCCATACACGAAATGAACCTCTTTGACTTTTTTATTTTATTTTAAATTTTCTTCTAAAAAGGGGATCAAGTGGCTTCGTCATGACAACTCATCATTTCGAGGGTCGGGAAGATTCATAAAGGCAGTTCAGCTTCCCCTTACCATCATTGTACGATTCACCAGTGCTAGAAATTGAACTTAAGCAAAACATGATATACGACATATGGGCTCGGAATTCATCCCCACCATTGAATCACCACGTGGTGGTTGAACCTCTCTCTGTTTTCATTTTCTGGAAATGTTGTTAGTCTAACCGTGTAATGTAACAAGACCAAAATCTCCATATATTTAAATATCTCATTAGAGTTGGAAGTTTCAAGTTTCAACTATGAAACCCTGAATCCGTTGTACATTAAAATCTATACTCAAAGTTGTACATTTAAAATCTAGTGGTACACCTCTTCACCGGAAGTAAAAGATATTATGTTCGATTTTCGCCAAAAGTAAATTTAAAACACATTATCGTTATAACATTGTAAGGCTTAATTAACTCTCTCATCCGCTTAATGTAATAATATTGTTTGTTAAAAAAAAAAAAATCTAGTCCCAATAAGTAAAGTTCACGGTGAAGTCATAAATAAATGAATATGTAAATCCCAAATCAGAGTTAGAACATTTTAATTTGCAGTAATGTGTCATGTGGTTATATATGTAGTGCCAAAATAAATTTGTTCTTTTCTGGTTACAAATAAATAAAGAATGATATAGGCAAAGAGAATGAGGTGGCCAATAATCCACGTCCAATCCCACATGTTTTAGAAGATTAATGTTCCTGACAACGTCAAAAAAGTAGTTGAAAATAATGATTTAAGTTAACCAAAGTATATATTATTGGCAGGATCTATGACATTACTTGGGAAGAATGACTATTGAGTCATTGACCATTACAGTGTAAACAATGCGATAAACTAATAGATGAGAGTTGTTGGTCACATCACATGCAGAACTGGTAATTTCATTGTTTATTATTTTATGTAATTATGTGTGTGTTACGTATGATTCGTCCACA
Source organism: Pyrus communis (assembly GCF_963583255.1). Classification (NCBI taxonomy): domain Eukaryota; kingdom Viridiplantae; phylum Streptophyta; class Magnoliopsida; order Rosales; family Rosaceae; genus Pyrus; species Pyrus communis. The sequence goes on from NC_084815.1 coordinate 14,546,912, forward strand.
TGTTTACTAATTTGTAACAGTTGAGACATTTCAATTGTGGAATCTTTAGATAGTGAAATAAACAGAGATATTGTTGGGAATAAAATAAGGATAATGTTAGCTATATTAAAATTTTAAATTAAATGACGTGTCATTAATAAGAAATAAGTACATTAATCAACGTTTAAATAATAATCCAATCATCAACAATCATGTTATTTTGTTTACAAAATTTAATCTCTCTAGTATTACACATAAAATAAATCAATGAAATCGAGTATATGTGGTTAACCAAACCAAGCCAGCCGACTGTTTTTGGAACATACTATATTCTATTTATGTACAAAAACAACACACCATCGTGCCTTTAGTTCTTCTACTGATAATGCTGAGGTTGTGTGAAGGATTTAAATAGTATATACTCGTATAAACGGCATGCAATGACACCTAACGTCACTCCACTTTACTATTGTAATTACATTTATGTATATTTTGTAATAATTCTAAAATCGAAAATACAAAATGTATAAATCACCTCAACAATACTAGAACATGTTCTAAACTGAAAAAAGGTTGCTCGAAATATATGACGTTTAGGGATGGATCAATGTAAAGTGTTAATTTTCAGATTGCAATTCTTAAGTCATTTTGTTAAAATTTTTTAGTACTTAAAAAGTTGTGAGCGAAAATTGTGTGCGAATTTTTGTTGATGTAAGTTTACATTATTTTATGGTTTGATACAAAATGTAGTTTGTTATAGGTATCGATATTCTTTAAGATGTACATAGAAAATTGTATGCTAATACATGTACGTAGAAGTACATTATTTTAAGTTGTTATAGATATTGATATTCTTTAAGATCTCAAGAGAAAAAAAGTTCAATAGCAATGTAATTTGATTGTGAAGCCAAATTAAGGTACATATATACAACTCTTATACACTCTTTCTTTGCCTCAAGCCTCACAAAACAAAATCTGAAATCCATGCATTCGGTTAGCGTCTTTAGGCGTACATAGTGTTTTCATGTTTCAGTTGATTTGATGGTATTTGATTTGTTAATATCTACGTTTACATCAGCTCTTTTAAATTTTAGATGTAACGTCCGGAAATTCATTTTTCTCCTTATGTAATACAGTGATAATAAAGTAGCAATCGAATATGCATTGTAAGATCTTGATATGCAACTAGAGCAAAAATACCAAAAGATGAATAACATAACTAGACATACGATCTATCAGATTCAGAGAGACTATATTCATACCCATGTACATAAAGATCGATGCATATGTATCACCTAATACTTGCACATCACCAAACCCTTCACTCACCACGTTAATGCCAAGAACATGCTTGTGAACATTTGCTACCATGTATAAGAGAAACCAAATTCTGACATGATAAGACGTGGGTATCTTTTTTGTGTTTCGTTTTTGTGATATATTTTCTCTCCTTTTCCTAAAGTCAGATTTTATGATCTAATGTTTATAATTATAATCATTGGGTAAGGGAAACTAGAGCACGTGCATCTAGGATGGTAATGAATCTAATGATGGTCGATATATTCTCATCAGAACTTGTCCCGTATCCGCGTGAAGCATGTTGGATCAATCATTGATTTTAGATATATCATTTTTTAAAATCAAATAAATGTGTCGCCAATGTTTCTTGCAAACCTTTCAATTAAATACGAATGTTAATTTTTTTAAAGTGTGTTGGGAACGATTTTTATACAAGTGTGTAAGAGGAAAATAGACATGTTAGACATTGTTACACTGGTATATATGTCAATGCCTAAGTTAGACTTAGTGGAGGTTAATGAATGTGCAAGGTCTAGTTTATTGGTAGAGGAACATAGACCTCTCCTTGGTAAATGACCATGTCTTTATATAGTAACAAGCATGAACTCGACGGTGATTCTTTCGGGCACATGAGGAGTCTCGTTATTGGCTGATTTGAGACTCGTATAAACCATCTATTAAGTCATTAGTCGTTTGACTTTAAAAAAATGTGAAAATGTGTGCCAATTAAGAATTCGGCTTAGGAATATCTCTTAACCATCAAATATCATGGCCTATAACTGGGTTATGATCAGAATTACAATCCGTTGTTGATCCTAAGGAATCATTTCTTATCTAGCCTTAGAGCATCCCCAATGGGGGCTTTATCCTCCTTGAGACTATCACATTTGTAGCTCTAATGAAAAATTTCATCCCTAGTATGCCAGAAAATGGGGCTACTGTAAAGTCTAGTTTTAAGTGTTTGACTTTCCTTGTCAAATATTGTATTTGTGTAACACATGTTCAATTTAGTTCTAGACTACATTATCTGATTATGGGATGCTGCTACTGGGATTGAACGTTCAAGGATGTGGCTCACCTCACGTCAAAGGTTTGTTAATGCATGTGCATCTCATATCTCTATTTGTGTTGCATTCTGTCTAGGTTAATTGTCTAGTCATTTTTGCACGCTGACTTCTAGTTATCTAGGCACACAGATTAAGACAGCCCACATGGGTTGACTGACAACTTTCTGATGGTAGTTAGTTTCTGGCCATTGATCTGCCTAGATTTCTTTTGTAGTCAACAAGTGTCATTAGGACTAGTTGGCTGATGGAAAATCAGATTTCCTTGGGTATATTTCTTCCTTAAGGTTTCATTTTGTCCTTGGGGGTTTAAAATTTATTTTAGAGAGAGAGAGAGAGTACCTTCAAAGCTTTAAGCTTGCCTCTTCTTTATTTATGGAACCCTAGCTGCAAAACCAAGTTCCTGCATTAAACACCTAATCATTGTATATTAGGGTTGCATTGTTTTAAGGTTTTGCATAAAGTTCTTGGTTTGGTTTTAAGCTTTAAAACCGTTTTAGACCAAGTTTTTTTTTATCCAAGTTAGATTCTTCCTTCAATTGTTTGACTGGAGAGTCTAACTGGTTGATTGAATTTAGATTTACATCAACTTCATCATAACATCATTTGCATAAGTTGATAGCGGTGCCGCAAGGTGAAAAGCTTAAGAAGAGCTACCATTTCGTGAAGACCGAATGAGTTCATCTCGTTGTAAGGCAATGTTGCACAAAGGTAAAGCTGCTATATAGATAGGGATCTAGGAATTGAGCTTGTGTGGTCTTTGTATGAACCTTTGTTTACACTAATGGATTGAACTCAGTGGTGAGTCTCCGGTTTTTTAACCCAGAGGTGGGTTTTTCCTGCCAAAAACATCCCGTGCAATATATCGCTTTTCAAGTTTACTTATCTTACTATTTGCTTGTGATATATTTTCATCATTATTAGCAAAATAGATAAGCCCATGCAACTAAGATTGTCAGAGTTATAATGTGCACTAAATTGGATCTTAGTTCACTAGGAACACTTCAATAAATTGAGCCTTGAATTGACTACTTTCGTTGTTAGAGTAAACGAACATATATGATCTTAGTTGATGAGTATTGCTGACTAGTCAGACAAACACGTATATAAATTTTAAATTGCAGGTTATTCAACCTGGTACCAATTTCAATTGGTATCAGATATTTGTTCTAAATATACATAGAGTGATCTCTGGGAGCTACTGGTAGTGGGTGGAATCTCACCATGAATCGTGATGGTGTTACGGGATCTTGTAACTCTCATCCATTTTTTGATGGTACAATTTATGCCGCTTGGAACAAGAAGTTTCAAATCTTTCTTGAGGCTCAAGATCTTACAGTTGTTGATTATCTTACCCTTGAGTGGAAGGCTCCATCGAGGCTTGTCAATGAAGAGTCTATAATTAAGCCAAAAGGTGAATGGACTCAAGGAGAAATTGCTTTGGCCATGGCTAATAGGAAATCAAAGAATGTTATCATTTCTGCCATTTCGTCTAATCAGTTTGCTCATGTTCGATATTGTACAACTACCAAGCAAGCTTGAGACAAACTCTGAATTCTTCAAGAGGGTGATAAATAAGTGAGAGCACTAAAGCTCTAGATGACTCTTTCAAAATTTGAGGATTTGAGAATGCTCGAGTCTGAAACCTTATCCGCCTTCTATGAGAAAGTTGAAATGTTGACAAATGAAGCCTTGGAGTTAGGGAAACCTATTGATGAAACAACCATTGTTCAAAAGATTTTAAGATCCTTATCCAAGCGATTTCAAGCAAAGAAGGTTGCCATTTAAGAGTTTCAAGACCTAAATGTGATCAAACTTAGAAAATTGGTTAGGAAACTCATCACCTATGTGATGGAGCTTGATATGGATGAAAATGACTCTAAGAAAAGAAAAGAAAAGAAGTGGCCCTTCAAAGTGTTGTGAATAGTGAACGTGTAAGTGACTTGTGTGGACAAACCTTAGAAGATGATCTTGCCCTACTTGTCAACCAATTTAGAAGGATTCTCAACAATAAAATAAGAGAGTTCAAAAAGATTGGGGAGTCTTTTATAAACTCAAATCACCAATCACATAGAAAGTTCACTTTTGGTAGAAAACAAGGAAAATTTACAAGTAGAAAGGACAAATCTCCATCAAGAGAATCTAGTCTCTGTTAACAAGAGGCAAATGACAAGGTTATTTGTCTTACCATTTAACAAGAGGCTGAGTTTTGGGAAACTTCATGGTGACAAAAGTGGCATTGGTTATGTGGAAAATGGCTCAAGCTCAATGGGTACCAAATCAAGATTTGTGAGAGAATCTTTTCCTATAACACCTAAAGTCAATCCAAGCTTGAAGTCTAGATTTATTCCCACATGTCATCACTATGGTAAATTGGGTCATATTTGTCCTAAGTGTAAGAAACTTCACTTTGGGAAGAATGATACTTTGAAGAATCAGGTGGATCGACTTGTCTATGAAGTCAACAGAATTACTCAACTTGTGTAGTCATCCAACATAGAAAGTGTGAATCCTTGCTCTAAATGGGTTTAGAAAGTCCCCAACAGATGCCTTGTTGTTCTCAATGATATCTTTGCCACCAAACCAAATGTATGGTATCTTGACAGTGGGTGCTTTCGTCACATGTCTGGGGGCAATGATGCTTTCCTATCTCTTTCAGCTTTCAATGGTGGTGGCATTATTTTTGATAGTGGGGATAAATCCCAAATCACTGGAAATGGTAGTGTTAATATTTCGAGTCTTCCTCAGCTCAAGAATGTTAGTTACGTAGAAAGGTTGAAGTCGAGTCTCATTAGCATTAGCCAATTATGATGAAATGGCGGATGAAGTTTGCTTTTCTAAGAAAAAATGTCGAATTGTGGACGAACATGGAAAGAATATTCTAGTTCTTCCCAGATCTGGAGACAATTGTTACATTCTTAATGCTTCAAATGTTGGTAATTCCCTAAAGTGCAACAAAGCTTGTGATGATGTTAGTGTGTTATGGCATAGAAGACTTGGTCATGTTAACTTCAAAGATCTTCAAAAATTGTCTAATTGTGAGACTGTTAGAGGCTTACCTTATCTTTCAGTTTCTGACTCGTGCGTTTGTGGATCTTGTCAATTGGGAAAGCAGACCAAAGTGGCTCACAAAAGACTAAATAATATTGTAACTACCAAGCCTCTACAATTAATGCATATGGATCTTGTTGGTTCAATTCAAACATTGTCTATTGGAGGAAAAAATATATATTTTAATAATTGTGGATGACTACTCTAAATATACCTGGGTGTGTTTCTTGAGGGAAAAATTAGATACTTTTCAACAGTTCCTCACTGTGTATAAAGTAATGCTAAATGAATCTCTGATTAGTTGTCATTCTTTTATCAGAATCAGAACTGATCATGGCACTAAATTTGAGAATGCTCTGTTTGATTAATTATGCTCAACCAATGACATTAAACATGAATTTTTGGCTTCTACCACTCCTAAACAAAATGAGGTTGTTGAAAGGAAAAATCGTGTAAGATGATTAGGGTGATGCTAAATTGCAAGAATATGGCAAAACACTTTTGGGTCGAAGTTATGAATACTGCATGCTACATTTCAAATAATGTGTTTTTTAGGCCAGGCACTGATGTGACTCCTTATGAACTTTGGAGAGGTAAAAAGCCAGTGCTGAAGTATTTTAGAGTGTTTAGAAGTGTTTGCTATATTTTGAGAGATCGAGAACACCTAGCCAAGTTTGATACTAACTGTGATGAATGAATCTTCTTGGGATATTCCAACACTCGCAAGGAATATAGGGTCTACAACCTACGAACAAAAACCATCATGGAGTCCATAAATGTCAAAGTTGATGACTACTATTCATCATGCTCCTGAAGTTGACAAATGTTGATTTCTTCTTTCATCCCTTGAACGATAATGGTGACACTTTTGGTTAGTCAGGAGAGCAGTCAGAAAGTGACACAGAAAGTCAATTTAGCTCAAATCAAGATTCTTGTATCTTGTTTGTTGATAAGCCAAAGTGGGCCTGTGGTCATCAAGTTGAAGAAATTGTGGGTCCTGTTGACCAAGCAGTTAGAACTCGAAGACAACTAACTGATGAAGTTGCAAATGTTTACTTTATCTCCTAGATTGAGCCCAAGAATATTGAAGATGCCAACCGGGCTAGTTGCATTGATAATCGAAAGAGTACTTCTGAAGGAGCTTTATTTGTTGGGAACAATTTGGTTGTTTGGCACAACAAAAAACAAAATTATGTCTCTTTGTATACTACCGAGACAGAGTATGTAATTGCCGGGAGTTGTTGCACTCAATTGATATGGATGAAGTAAATGCTTAGTGACTATGATATCTCTCAATTGACTTTTCTTGTTTATTGTGATAACATGAGTGCTGTTGATATCTCTAAGAATCTTGTTCAGCATTCTAGAACAAAATATATAGATATAAAATATTATTTCATTAGAGATCTTGTGGAAGGTAAATCATTACCTTAACCTTTGTGCCAACTAAAAGACAGCTCGCTGACATCTTCACTAAACCCTTGATAATCAAAGGTATGAAGATCTTTGACGGTCTATTGGTCTTTGTGACATGAATTGAATAGGTTGTATAGCCTTGCTTCCAAGAGTTGAATACTTTTGTCCTATATTCATATTATGTAGAAAGTGATGTTTCTTAAAGACAATGGATTATTAAATGCTTGGTTAACTTTGGAAATGCTTTTGAGATTATGTGCTTGGTTCTATGATTTCAAGATGGCTATCACCAATCCTATCCCCTTACCTTAACACATCATAGTTACATCATGAGCAAGTGTTCATCTCTGTATTACTATCTTTGTATGCCCTTGAAAAGTTGTCTCTTGAGAATTGCATTGCATATTATTTTGTCAAACACTTGTCTTATCAATATCTCTTGGAAACATTGATATTCAAACTATTTTTTCTTATCATTTTCATGACTTGTGATTTAGCTATAGTTTATTGGTGCAAAGATTCATGTGTTATTTTGATCTTTATCATCTTAATGTTTCAGTTGTTTTGATACATTTGTCTATGCCTATGCTCAAATTTATATTTCAATGAACATCTTAGGCTTTCTGTTAAGTCACTATCCCTCGTCAGTAAAATGAAGTCATGATTTAAGATTATGGGGGAGTTAAATCACAACGCATGCATCTTTTTGTGCTTACTCGTTGCTAGTCTCATTGTTACTACACCTTGTGTGGGCTTATCCATATGATATATTGCAAATTCTTTATTTGTTGTGCTCTTGTTGTTTGTGTCCTGTGTTTTTGCAACAAATTTGACTATTCTATGCATTTTTCCACCTTGTCTTTGTCTTTCCATGACAAAATGGGGGAGCAAATTTTCATTGTGTTTCATACCTTGCAAACCTTTTTTTTACTCATGATAAATTTCACTTGTTCTTGTCAAGAGTTGTTCATATGTAGGATTCATTCCTTGGTTATTCTCTTGAGTGTGGGGGAGTGAAATTAGTTATAGGCATGAGGTATTTTGTCAAGGAAAGCCAAATGGGGAGATTGTAAAGTCTAGTTTCAAGTGTTTGGCTTTCCTTATCAAATATTGTATTTGTGTACCACATGTTCAATTTAATTCTAGACTACATTATCTGATTATGGGATGCTGCTACTGGGATTAAACATTCAAGGACGTGGCTCACCTCACATCAAAGGTTTGTTCATGCATGTTCATCTCACATCTCTAATTGTGTTGCATTCTATCTAAGTTAATTGTGTAGTTAGTTTTGCACGCTGACTTCTAGTTGTCTAGGCATACAGATTAAGACAACCTACATAGGCTGACTGACACCTTTCTGATGGTAGTCAGTTTCTAGCCATTGATATGTGTAGATTTCTTTTGTAGTTGACAATTGTCCTTGGGACAAGTTGGCTAATGAAAAATCAGATTTACTTGGGTATATTTGTTCCCTAGGTTTTCATTTTGTCCCTGGGGGTTCAAAATTTATTTTAGAGAAAGTGCCTTCAAAGCTTTAAGCTTGCCTCTTCTTCATTTATGAAACCCTAGCTGCAAAACCAAGTTCATGCATTAAACACCCAATCATTGTATATTAGGGTTGAATTGTTTTAAGGTTTTGTATGTAGTTCTTGGTCCGATTTTAAGCTTTAAATCCACTTTAGGCCAAGTTTTTGGATTCAAGTTAGATTCTTCCTTCAACTATTTGACTGAAGAATCTGATTGGTTAATTGCATCAACTTCATCATACCATCATTTGCATAAGTTGATATCGGTGCCATAAGGTGAAGAGCTCAAAAAGAGCTACCACCTCGTGAAGACCAAAGGAGTTCCTCTCGTGTAAGGCAATGTTGCAAAAAGGTAAAGCTACTCCGTAGATAGGGATATATGAATTGAGCTTGTGTGCTCTTTGTATGAAACTTTGTTTACACTAATGGATTGGACTCAGTGGTGACTCCCCAGTTTTTTAACCCAGAGGTGGGTTTTTCCGGCCAAAAAAATCCTGTGCACTTTATCGCTTTTCAAGTTTACTTATCTTACTCTTTGTTTGTGATATATATTCATCATTATTGACAAATAGATAAGTCCATACAACTAAGATTGTCAGAGTTATAATGTGCATTCAACTGGATCTTAGTTAACTAGGAACACTTCAGTAAACTGAGCCTTGAATGTCAACTTCCGCTGTTAGAGTAAACTAACATATCTGATTTTAGTTGATGCGTGTTGTTGACTAGTCAGACAAGCACGTATATAGATTTTAAATTGCAGTTTATTCCACCTGGTAAAAATTTCAATTACATCCACCACATGAGCTAGCAACTTCAATCCTTGGGTAGCAAAAAATTAGGCTACATCTAGCCCCAAAAAGTAGGGGGACCCACACCAAATTGGGGCCCAATCTTGGTTTTTGCTTGTTTTTTAGTTTAGAAATGGGTGAGCCTCATTTTTATTTCCAAAACATGATTTTAAGGATTTATTTTTCAACTGTTTAGGATTTCAAGGTTTTTTTTTTTTTTTTTTTTTTTTTTTTTTTTTTTTTTTTCAACCATTTGTTTGATTAAGAAAACATATACAAACAACGACTATTTTCTGTGTGATTGATTAGAAAAAACCATAGTGCTTTGTGTTAAATTTTCTTGATTGAAAAATTCATAAAAAAGTGATGAAATTTAACATCGGTAGTTTAGAGACCTAAACTGAAAATATAAACAATAACATAACTAAATTGTGATCAGATAATCCAATCCAATTGTTGTTATGAAATGAAAATCTTGTTTGACTTCGGAGAATGTGTAAATCAGAGAAATAAACCAATAGATGAGATTGATATAATATAATCAAATCAAATAGTTGTTATGAAATGGAATCTTGTCTTGTTTGATTTCATAGAAACAAAACAACGGATGTGATTGAGATAAGAGAACCTAAAATAGTGCATAAGTGATAAAATCTAACTTTATCAGAATTTGAATTTTTTAAGGTTAAAAAGTTCATAAATTAAAATTTAAGATAACACGTCCAAAAATCAAGTTAAGAAAAATTAAGAAAAAAATAACCGCGTAATCAAATTACTACATAAATAAAAGATAGAGCCCCATATAGAGCCTGAAAGATATATAGACCCTTATTGGTAGAGATTCTTTTTTAGAGCCCTAAAGATTTCTTGGAGCTCTAAATTGGACTATATCCACCACTTCTTTAGTCCTATATAGAGTCCCTCATTGGGAATGCTCTTACTGGACTAAATCCTCTATAAGCATTGCTAGGTCTAAAGAGGAGTTTGAGTTTTGTTATGTTGCCTCAGCAGCAACAGCTCTAATAACGGGCATATATACTGGTCAGTTTCAACTTTGCAAGTTGTGAAGCAATATATTGATACTAAAAGCTCATTAGTTTACATAAGAAAGGCAAAACGTGAAGACAGACCAAGGACAACGTTTAGGCAACAAAAAATTGTATTATGTTGTTGTCCCATTCGCAGGTAAATATATACGGAACATGATTCCATGAGGCTCTCGTCCGTACACCATCACCTAGTATGTAATGTCAAGGAATCAAATCATTAACATGAGTTTTTATTACAAGTTTATATGTACATGGACACCTTTAATAATTGAATAATATTTGAAACTGTCTATGTATTTTTATTTTATTTTTCTTAAAAGGGCCTGCAATTTTGTTAATTAAGTAATTGAGAGCAATGCCTACTTATTTCAAAAAACGTTATTCTAAACTCTTAGGAACGCAGTTCGTCCCTTCTCACTTTTACAAGGCAGGAGTACGTGCATATGACATTTTTAGACTGTTCTAGTTCTTTCATTAGTAGTCACATTTGAAGCATTCAGTTTAATTAGTTAAGCTCCTTTCATAGAGTACATAGTGCAAAAACTTTTTAGTCTTGTATTTCTTTAGAAGCAGATGAGTTAAGCTTTCAACAACGATGTTACAACCCGTTCCTTAAAATATTGTATTTTATTCTCGAGACATGTGAAATGACCATTTTGCCCTTGAGTGGGTGCCCTAATAAATTTTTGGGCCACTACTCGAGGTTATTAACTTATACTTTCTTACGTTTCATAGTTATGTTCTCGTATGTTATTTTAATGTAAAAACTAATTTACGAATTGAGATCCCGATGGCCTATTTGTGAATTAAAATTTATGTAAGGGCAAAATCATAATTTCACTTAAAACTATTTTAAGTGGGATTATACCCACTCCGTTTGTCTCTTTTTCCTCATTCATGCGAACCCCTCTCTCTCTCTAACTCTGAATTCTCTCACTTTCTCTCTAGAGCTTCGAGAGCTCTCATCATTCTTACTCTTCGAAATTGAAGTAAATCAGATTCCAAAATCATGAAACCTTAATCCTTGGGATGAGAGGAACATATCTATACCCATGCATGTGCCATCGGAGCAGTAGGCAGTGACTTGCCATGGGTCCCGAGAGCTTCAAGCTCTAACTCTCTGTCTCTGGTAAGATTCTTTCTTCCTCTTTAATTTATGGGCTTATATTGGTACTGGAAATGAATGTTGTGTTGGATTTAAGCTTGAATCCGTGTTTTTAGCCATATTATATTCTGCATATGCATGTCCAGCTCCGACTTTGAATTCCAGCAAGAATGTCGTCGAGTTTGAGGTCAATTTGGGTTTATAGTGCCTTCATTTTGTTCCTCATTTGTTGGGAACTGAAATTGTTGAGGTTTAAGCCTAATGTTCATATTCTAAATCTCTGCATGTTTCTCGATGTATACGCCCAATTTTCGGTCATCTTCTCTAAGTAAACTCCGGCTAGTTTGTGAATTTTGGAGCTTGTGCTCAACTTTAACCAATTTCTAGGATTCGAAGAACCTTATTCGAGATTCTCTCGTCGAATTCGAGGTGGATTCAACCTCTTCTCCTCCTAAATTGGTTTTGGGTAAGTCTCTAAACCTTATGGGACTAATTTTTGTGAAATTTGTATAGTTTTTGGTTGAATTCAAGCTCGAGAGACCTTTTTAACCATTTTCTGGGTCTTTTCCAATTTTCTGCGACGGTTGACAACGAAAGGCTACCGTCACCATTAAACTTGACGGTGATGACCACTGTTTCGTTAAGTTTGATGACATTCCTTACCAGAGAAGGTATATCCCATTAAGCCCTTTAAATTCCTACCACATCGGCGCGTGGATCCGGCTCCGGCTCCGACAGTGTGATGTCTACTCGTGGAATTGGGGCAGCGAGCACTACGGTGCGTTTGTTGGCGACGGTGGACCACGGCGCAGAGTAAGGCTGATTCAAATTATGTAATTTCAGAAGTCTGGTCATGGACTCACCAGTTCTAGGCGAAGTTGTATCAGACGGAGTAGGGTGCCACCATCACTCTACTCGTTGTAGAGTCTTACCGACTCCACTAGATGACCATGCTTGGACATTCAATCTGATCCAGATACGAACACAATGAGATCCTATAAGTCTTGGAGTCCCTACAATCTAGGGTTAAGAGTGGGCCACAAGTAATCACAACCCCTAAGAGGATGCAATATCTACTTACTATATATCCTCTAGAATTCTCCCGGCTTAGAACTAGGATTTTATCCTAAAAAGATCTCTCTCCCACAATACAAATACACCCATTTAGGGTTCATCTACGATAACGCAATCTACTCACTTGAATTCTCTTACCCACTGCTCGAGTCTCAAATCATTCACTTGAACACACTACCCTTGATTCTTCTTTTCCTGCACCATCTTTGTCTACACTCTTCTTTGTTTTCTCCCTCATTTTCCTATGTGAGCTTAGAATAGTAATGTAGACATGCAAATTTTGGTGAAAATAAATTATCACCAAACACATTAAATTTTGGCATGTGAGGGCCTACATGGCATGCAAGGGGCTTATGTGGCATATGACACATCAAGACCGGACAAGTCATCAAAGATACATGTCAACAATTGGCGGAAATTAATATTTGATTTTAATTTAGATTAAACAAATTAATTAATTTAAATTAAAATAAATAGAAATGTCAAATTGGGCAAGATTGATTGATGGAAATAAATCACGAACCAAGTGACAAATCAAGTCCAAATCCATCCGTAGGCAAGGCTCAAAAAGTCTATAAATACAAGGCCCAAATGCAAAGAAAAGGGATCCATAAATCATTCAAGAACCTAGATATAGCCAAAAGCTCAAGCCCAAATCCGCAAAGCACTTAGAAGAATTCAGAAAGTTCTTTGTGTTCTTCATCAAATCTTCGAAGAATCATCAAGCATTACTACCCGTGCCGATCCTTCAAATTGCCAAGAGCCAAAACCTTGAGGTAATTGTTCATCTGAGATCAAGTCATTGCAATCCTTGGATCGATAACCTACACATCTACATATTTTTTGGAGCTCGAATTAGAGGAAACTTATAAACAGATATTGTAACCCTACAAATTCATTAATACAAATTTACTTTGTACACATGTTCTATTGTTATCTGTTACAGGAAATTTGTGTTTACAAGTAAAGCTCTTTCCTTTTGCACACTAAAGTGAGGTGCGAGTCTCTAGGTCAAAACATGATAATAGTCAACTTATTAGGTTTTTGGTTGGTTCCTGGAGTGTTTTGTTGGTTTGTAAGACAAAGGGTAATGGTTGTTTCTCACAGCCTTCTCACGTGAAATTAAAGGTGTGGGCTTGGATTTTTGGTGCTCCCAAGCAGCCCAAAGCCTTCACAACTTTAATTCCATGTAGGCCCAGTGAACTTTGTAACCGTCCACACCACAACCTACTCGGCAAGCCGATTATATGGCTTAGGCCTACTTAAGCATGTCGCGTGCTTGGCGTGGTATGAATTAAAGTATTAATATAATAGTACTACAACATAGCTTAATCAATATGCGTGATTCCTATGATCTTAGCATGATTTTTTGAATGTCCAAACTATAAATTATTTGTGTTTGTTGGCATGGTATGATTGTGAATTTGCACGCTCTTCGTTTTGCACTTTACGCGTGAACTTAAGCTTGGTTTGCAACAAACACACAACGATTGGGCTTCAAAATAGAATTGGGCTCCTCGGTGAAATTCTTTTTTTAGCCCGAACACAAGTGATTCACTATTGAGGGTCAGTCGTGCCAATATTTGATGGAGAATGGGATAACATTTCATCGAATCTAACACTGAATTGGCTGATTTTAAATAGATCAAAAAGTTACTAAAAAAAAATAGTTTATGAGGTCAATTATAACTGTAATAATAGTTGAAGGAGCCAAACGGTAGTTTACTCTTATTCTTTTAAAAGTACTCTTTAAATGACCAAAATATTAAATATATAATTACGACATCGAAAATACCTCAATCATAACTACTAGACAAGAATTGCACCCAAATAATAGGTATCGTGCATCTCCATAAAAATAGATTTTGAGCAAATAAAAATAGATTTAGACATTGATAAATTTCAAATGGCGTGCTACTCTATTTCTCCTTCCTAAAACAAAATAAAAAAGAAAAAGAACTAAATAAAAAAATTAAAAAAAAAAAAAAAAAAGGCAAGGCAAGGGAGACAATAATTAGTCTTGGTTTTTTGTTTATAATTCCTCACCAAATCCCACCATTAAGCACATACGACGCCTGCTAATAGTGATTGTGCAGTTGTTCATGTGACCAGTGCTTGCTGTACCAAACTACTACGTCTCTTTTCTGTCTCCCTATCTCTCTGCATTTCCATGTAATTTGGGTCAAGTAGAATTCCAACAGAATCCCTCTCTCTTGCCATCCCATCATCAATCTGTGCTCTTTTGGGTTTTGCTCATAAAATCCATGAGAGTAAGCAATGCAGGGGAAAGTGGGGCAATCATTTCCTACCCGTTTTCTCAGTTTTGACGAGTTTGGATTTTGAGTTTTTTTGTGGTGAAAAAAAGATAGCACAGATTGGGAAAGTTGGTGTTTCGGCTCTTTGTTTTGTGTTTGTAGGCCCAAAATATTTCAGTTTTGGGGGTGATAAAGAAACCCAGATCATTAATTGTTGGGTTTTATTAACCTATTAATTTTGTGTTGGTGTTAAAAGCTTCACGCTGCTGCTGCTCCTGCCCCCACCTCTTATTGCTGGTTTTCTATAACAGATAGCTTGTAGCTCTTTTTACGGTAGGAAAAAAAAAGAACTAAGATATTGTTTGCTTCTCTTTTTCTTTTCTTTTGTGTTTTTTGTGTAATTTCATGAAAGTGAGTGATGTGATTCTGTTCAAAAAGGGTAACTCATTCACTACAGGTCCAAGTGATGGCCTTTACTTTCTATTAACTAGGTTTCGTTTATTTTATTTTTTTTTTGTATTTTTGATAATAATAAGCTTTACCTGCTCCTCTTTTCTCTATGGACTACCATTTTAGAACCAAATTTTCTCTGAAATTTCCAATCTTGGAGGCTGTTTCTGCTTCAGTAAGATCATGCTGCTGCCTCTGAGAGTCAAACCCCATCTGGGTTTTTGGTGTTTGAGAAATAGCAGCATGTATTTGAGCTAAAAACAGCAGGTCTTCTGAGTTTTCTGGGGAAGTTTTTTGACAAAAGAGTAGAAACCAAGATTTGGGTTCTGCTGCTTGGAAGTGAGTAAATCAAAGGAAGATTTTATCTGTATCTGGTGGTGATTGAGTGGCTTTTGTTTCAATTTCCAAAGGCAAAGACTCAAAGTTTAAAGCTTTGGATATGGCGGTGCCAGAGAACCCGAGAAAACAGCTTGCGCTTGCTGTGAGAAGCATCCAGTGGAGCTATGGAATCTTCTGGTCCATTTCAGCCAGGCAACCAGGGTACTGATTTTTCACCTTATTTTTCAACTTTGGTTAGTTGAACTAATACTATGTATGTATTTTGGCGGCCTCCAGAAGGAAAAAAAAAAGTCCTAATTTTTGTACAAAATTTCCCAGAAAATCTTTGTGTTTGTTGTTGTTGGGTGTGTTTGTGTTTTGAATTTCTAATTTTCTGCAACTTTTCCCCCCATCTTTTTGTTCTCTTGGTTTTGTTCTTCTGCATTATCAGCAGGATTTGAAACTTCATTAAATAATTAGACTAAACCCTTCAGATTAAGGCTAATCCTTTCACTCTCTGATATATAAATCTCTTAAAATATTATGGCATTGTCCTTGTCTTATCTGCATTACGAATTGCAATGTTTAACTTTGTAGGGTGTTAGAGTGGGGTGATGGGTACTACAATGGAGATATAAAGACCAGAAAAACAGTTCAAGCCATAGAACTCAATGCTGACCAAATGGGTTTGCAAAGGAGCGAGCAACTGAGAGAGCTTTATGAGTCCCTCTCAGCGGGCGAAGCAAGTCCTCAGGCTAGAAGGCCTTCAGCATCATTATCACCGGAAGATCTCGCTGATACTGAGTGGTATTACCTAGTTTGTATGTCGTTCGTCTTCAACATTGGCCAAGGGTAACTTTATTCTTCACAATTCTTCTGTACTCAAATAGAATCTTAGGCCAATTCTGATATTATATTCATTGATCAACCATAGCGTCAATTGCGAACTTTAGAAGTTGAAGCTTGAAAAGAGATTTTGATTTGGCTAGACAATAAGCACTGTATTTTGTAAAAGACAGAATATATTTTGTTCTACATTCATGTCTTCATAGTTCTTATAACTTACAATGCTCTTCCCTAAACTTTTTCAGGTTGCCGGGAAGAACATTAGCAAATGGTAAACCTACCTGGCTATGCAATGCTCACTATGCGGATAGTAAATTTTTTTCTCGTTCACTACTAGCAAAGGTAGCTTGGTGTTTCTTCATTTATATAAGTATCATGATTGGTTTCTGGTTCAAGTTACTTGACTAGTTTGCTCAGAATGAAGTACTAAAACATCTGTTCTCTGTTTGGTTTTCTTTCGATGCCTGGATTTGTATCTGTCACCCTCAGAGCGCATCCATTCAGGTACGGATACAAGCATAAGATAAATTTTCTGGTATATGTCGCCACAGTTTCAGACAGAGCCGATTCCGAATTGTCAAAAAATGTTTTCTGCAGATTATACAATTATATTGGGCGGAATGAATGCACAAAGATGATTTCTTAATCTAAGCATGTTTTTCTTGTTTGCTTTCCAGACTGTTGTATGTTTTCCTTTTTTGGGAGGAGTGATCGAGATCGGTGTGACTGAGCTGGTAGGTATTATTGCTTTAGAATCCTGCCTCAGGTATATTCAATTAGAATTACATATTGTTTCCAAATTCTGATCCAATGCATATTTTTACTTTCTTTTTGTAGGTTCTGGAGGACCCTAGTATCATTCAGCATGTTAAAACATCTTTCTTGGAGGCTCCGTATCCAATATTAGCTTCCAAGAGAACCAATCCTAGTGCAGCAAGCACAAGAAACGACAATGATCTTGCCTGCGCCATGCTTGATGATGATGTGGTTGACACCAAATTCATTCCTGTTGTAGGATGCCCAGAAATGGATGTGACTTCACCCGATGACAGTTCAAATTGTTTGGGTCGTCCGAATCAACCAGTTGATGATTCATTCATCATTGAAGGGATGAACAGAGGAGCTTCTCAAGTGCAAAGCTGGCAGTTTATGGACGAGGAGATAAGTAATTTTGTGCATCATTCCATGGATTCCAGTGATTGTATATCTCAGACTTTGGTGTACCCAGAAAAGGTTCTCTTCGGTCCTAAGACTGAAAAGGTAAATGATCACCGTCCGCAAGAACTTAAAGAGTGCAATAACACGAAAATGACCTCTTCAGATCCTCAAGGCAATGACTTGCAGTATCAAAGTGTTCTTTCTGCCCTTTTAAAGAGCTCACACCAATTGGTTTTAGGGCCACACTTCCGGAATTCTCATCAGGAATCCAGCTTTACCAGTTGGAAGAGAGGGTGGTTTGTAAAATGTCGGACACAAAGAGGTGGAACACCGCAAAAACTATTGAAGAAGATTTTGTTTGAAGTTCCTCAGATGCATGTTGATTGTGTGCTAGTGTCCCCAGTAGATAAAAGCAATGCAAATGGAGTTTGGAGACCAGAGCCCGATGAAATTGGTACGAACCATGCATTATCTGAGAGGAGGCGAAGGGAAAAACTGAACGAAAGATTTTGCATTTTGAAATCAATGGTTCCCTCAGTTAGCAAGGTAGGTAAAACTTCATTCAAGATTTTGTTTACTGACATCAAATGCGAAGTAATTTGTTTTTCGACTTTGTTTACACAGGAGGACAAAGTATCCATATTAGATGATGCAATAGAGTATTTGAAAGATCTTCAGAAAAGGGTTGAAGAGTTGGAATCGTTACGGGAACCAACAGATTCAGAAGCAAAAATCAAGAGGAAACTCCAAGATACAGTTGAAAGAACATCTGACAACCGTTGCAACACCAAAATTAGCAACGGGAAGAAGCCCATAGTTTATAAGAGGAAGGCCAGTGACATGGATGAAACAGAACCAGAAATCAGTCACATTGTATCGAAGAACGGTTCAAGTGACAATATAACAGTGAATATGACCAACAAGGATGTTCTAATAGAGATGAAATGTCCTTGGAGGGAAGGAGTGTTGCTAGAGATCATGGATACCACAAGCCGGCTTCATTTAGATACTCACTCGGTTCAATCATCCACCGTAGATGGGATTCTTTCCCTGACCATTAAATCCAGGGTATGAAATTATAGTTACATGAAGAATATGGTCTATCTTACATTTTTCAGTGGTTTAAGGGAACGATTCACCATCATGTGATGCACTTGGGTTCTTGGAGGCCTACTGCAAATAACTAACCATCGTTCTCTTCTTAATTTGCAGTTCAGGGGGACGAGTATTGCATCAACGGGGACAATCAAGCAAGCACTTCACAGAATTGCCAGAAGTTGATGTATCTCGCGTTCGTAGTGATCTCTCGAATTCTGTCATTGTACAATTGCATAACGTTGAAAGGATCTGTAGATTGACGGTGTAAGAACCATGAGCCTCTCTGAGGATTTTTTTTTTTCTTTTCCTGCAGGTAATAGTCGTCGTCGTCATAGTCTAGTGAAAGGAATTAAGGACTTGTGTTAAATGCATAATTTTCTTCAAGAATTTATTTATATGTGATTCTGTACCTAAGAAACCTGACCTGTAGCTTGGAGTTTTAAGGCAGCATTTCATTCAGCAGAGTGTGATCAACTCAAGGAGGCTTAGAAATCAGTTTGTTATAGAACCAGATAGTTTTAGACAGAAAGAAGCATTATTATTGTTATCAAGTTTGCTTCAATAGTACGTAGCATTGAGTGGTACAAAAAATGAACGATTGAGATTGAAAATCGAAGATTTAAGTTCTAACAGCTAAAACGTGTGTAGTATTCAAGCGTTGAACACATACCAGTTTGTTATTGCTTGCACAGAGAACGGATAACATTGCACACAAGAATGACATTGAAATTTTTAGATGTCGATTGTTCGCCATTCGAGTACGAAGATTAGACAAGGTTCGTATAACATACATGTTTGTATAAATTTTAAGATTTAACGATTTAGACAGTGTTTTCTTACGACATAAGTTTTATGTTTGAGGTGATTATAAATACAATTGGCAATGTGCAAAATGATTATAGAACTTGTAAGAAATTACGACAAAGAATGCTTGCAGCAGTAGACAGAAAAGAAAAGGTAAGGTGTAATGTTTGCAGTGGTCCATTATTATTTGACAACACTCATACCAAATTTGACAACACTCATACCAACACTCATACCAAATTGGACAACACTCATACCAACACTCATACCAAATTTGACAACACTCATACCATTATTATTTGTCTCTCTTTCAGCCATGGCCTGATTGTAGTCGGCGTCAACGTCAATGGCTTCCGAACGTCACTATTATTGATGTTTCCTGTAATTCCTGAGTTCATTCCAAATTTGACAACCCAGAGAAGACAATTTATTTCACTAACAAGGTCCTTTATTTATTTATTTTCACATGATAGATTTGTTAGATTAGAGATTGACGAAGTTCGAACCCATGCCATAGTGCAAGGGCAACACTCTTCTCCATCGTTGTGGTAAATCGCCACTTGCTAAGTTCCGTTATTTTAGATCCCTATACTTTTTCCTTGCTTTCTCATTATTATTATACAATATATATATATTACGCAAGACTTGGCACAAACTTACTATTAGATCAACTCACTTTTAATGGTTGAGATATAATTCGACATGTCAATTAATTTTATCAAACAAATGCATATTAGAAATAAAAATTGAACTTCGAATTATAATTTCTCAATTATTTATATTAATTATGTTTAAGGGAACTGTAATTAGGATTCTAAAAATCTTATTCTACACTCTCGTAACTGTATTTTTTTCTTCTAGTTTTAGAATATTTGAAGTGTTAAATGAGATTTTAAAAGTATCAATAACAATTTACATGTTTAATTCTCTCTTTTTTCCCTTTAATGGTCTGCTCGATCTCTTTTTCTTTTTTTTTTGTTTGGAATTCTCTCTTTGTTTTTTGTCTCCTCGTCATCTCCGAGTCTCTTGCATTCTTATGACTCGTGTTGAAATTCTTCAAGGACATGTTACTATTTGATTGTACTAGTCCACCTAATTTTGTTGTTAAGAATTACCAGATGTGGTCGTCGTAGAGTTGCAGCCTAGTAATCATTTTCAATTTTTGGAAACAAACCCAAACCCAAAAACCCTTTACTTGGTGGCGGCGGCGGCGGCGGTAAGAAATTTTCTTCCTTTCTCATAGTGGTGTTCAGCCATACATGATTTCCCTATTCAATATAGGCGTGTAACAAGTTTCCTTCTCATCAAGGGTTACTTGGTGGCGGCGACGGCGGCAGCGGTGGTAAGAAATTTTCTTCTTTTCTCACAGTGGTGTTCAGCCATACATGATTTCCCTATTCAATATAGGATAGCTAATCCAATGGTCTAATATTTGTGTCAAATCTTGTGTAAAAAATATGATGCCACATATTTGTCCCCTTATGTATTTATGTATATTACACATTTTAAAGGTATCGGGAGCATAGGTCTATGCTGACATCATAAGCCTACCATAAGAGAAAAACATAACTTATGTTGAATCAAGCGATAAGACAACTACTTTTATACTTGAGCTGTCACGTTAGTCGTGATGAGAATTGTAGAAAGATTTATGTCAACATTTGATGGGTATTCATGCACCTTAGGGTCATGTTAATTTGTAAAGAAGAATTGATAAAAAGGGTTAAAATGCATAATTGAAGAGATGATAGATTTCACACTTAGGACCTTAGTGTCTAATCATTCTACATAGGATATCTTTTTAATCCTAGATAAGTACTCCAATCAAATTTCCAAATCCTCAAGAGTTTGAAGGTGCTAAGGTCAGTGCACTCATGATTAATCTATGGATTGGATTCATATTTTCCCAAAGGCCCCCCCAATTGTCAAAAAATAATAAATAGAGACAAGAAGTGAAAGCAACAAAGTTTACCAAGCAACACGAAAGTTGAATTTTAACCCTACTGTAGTTATCTCTTCGTACAAGCCCCATCCCATCATAGTCGAGTGAATTTTAGATTGACTTTTTTAATCAAAATGGTCTATGAGATTTTTATAACACATAACTTTGGTCTCTAAGATTTAAAATTAAAACTAATAGAAGTGATCGCTGAGATTGTCCATCATCCATTATTTTGGTATTTCCATTAAAAAACTCCGTTAAGTGGTCCCTGAACCTTTTAACGGAAAGATCAAAATGTTGGATGGTGGACAATCTCAGAGACCAAAATTATGTGTTATGTAAATTTCAGGGACTAAAATTATGTGTTATGCAAATCTCAGATATCAAAGTTATGTGTTATACCCTCAACTTAACGGAGTTTTTTAACAGAAAGACCAAAATAATGGATGGTGGACAATCTTCGGGACCACTTTTATTGATTTTAAATCTCAGGAACTAAAGTTATGTGCTATGCAAGTCTCAGGGACCATTTTGACTAAAAGGCCTTTTAGATTCATTGAACTCCAATAGGATCATCTCCGAATTCTCTTTGTGAGGATCCTGAAGATCCATGAATTGTGTCTGTTCATTGTATATCATGTGGTTAGTTTTTATTAGGTACTGTTTGTTTTAATTTTAATAAAAAAATTTAAAATGATTTATGACCGCACAATGTACAATGAATGGACACGATTCATTGATTTCCAGGATCCTCAAAAAGAGGATTCGACGAGGATCCAGATTCCATTGAACTTGAGTCTATCGTTACCTAATTTTAACTTGGGAAATTCTTTCTTTTGGACGCCCAAATAAAAAAGTTAGTGACATTATATTAGACTAAAAAACTTTGGATGAAGAGTAACGACATGAAACGAATTCACTGTCACTTGACATCCCATCAATATCATGTGTCAAATATTAAAACTATGATGAATAGACCAGAGTGAGATGTTTTCTGAACGCCCGGATAAAATAGTTGTTTGGTGACATTGAATTAGACTTAAAAAAGGTTGGATGAAGAGCAACAACATGAAACGAATTCACTTTCACTTGACGTCCCATCATATCATGTGTCAAATATTAAAACTTGAGGAATAGATCAGAGTGAGATGTTTTCATGTCTTTGAGCATATGGGTGAGAATGAGATGCCCTCTCCCCACCCCAAAGTTTCTCCCAAACTTTCCACCCCATAATTTCTCCTAAAAATGGACATGAATTTGTCATTTGCTTCTACATTCCTATCCAGAAAGAATGAATGGAGTTTGTATAGGCATTTTAGATGCCGCTATTGAAATAGCCCTTCTAGCTATATTTTCTACTACTCTGCTCATTTCATAAAGTATTTTACCGGGTTCAACGACAACTACACAATATTCGAGAGATCCTTTCCCCGAACCCATATGTGTTTTTATCGGTCTTATTGTAACAAGTTTGTCTGGAAACATGTCTTTGGCTAGAGTTATTTACGCTAATCACCTCTTGAGGTTTTTCGTATTTTAACAAAAACCCCTTCAAGTTCCAAAAATTAACTATCATCCTTTTAAGGTTTTAAATTGTTTCACATCATCCCTTCTGTTAATCGCCCGACAGAAAATTACTTGACCCATTGAACAAGATTCCTAAGGCCATCCCTAAAAACAAACATAGAATACAACTTACAATCATGATGTTCGCATAATGTTCATGGAATTACCATTCAAAACCCCCTCCAAAAAATCATAGCTTTGTGAAGACTAGTTAACTTTGCCACAAGTGCAGTCCTGAAGCATCGAACGGACGAGGTATCATTCCCACTCAATTGTTGATGGGGGCTTTGACGTAATGTCTTGAACTACTCTGTTTACACCCCGAACACTATTGCAAATCTTTCGGGACACATCATCAAGGAACTTATGTTCAAAATAGTACCTGAAATTTTCAAATTCGTGTTCATAACATCAGGGAACTTATGACAATTGACGAGTGCTGTTAGCACGCCTAATGACTTAGAGAATATACACAACAAACCTAAGGGTAGGAAATGATAAATAACACGATATGTGGCACAATTGAGGGCATACCAGTCAGCTGTCATCCCATCTTGACTTGTTACAGCTCTAAGGGCAACAACGTGAGAATGTGTTCTTTGATCGCCCTGAACCCCAACGGATCTTACAGGCAAAAAGACCGCAAATGCTTGCCAGATTGTATCGTACAACCCAGCATCTTTGATTGATTGTATGAATATCTCATCAACCTGAAAAGAAGTAAACAAAGAAAAATGTGACCAACAAATATTACAAAACCAAAGTAGTCAAGCATTTAACTCCATGACAAGCAAATATACCAGGCGGAGGATATCCAATGCATTGCCTTGAGTTACATCACCCAAGACTCGTACTGCAAGGCCAGGGCCAGGAAATGGATGGCGCTTGAGAAATCCTTGAGGAACATCTAAGATCCTCCCTAATTCGCGAACCTTTATGCGTCAGGGAAAGAAAGACGACAAAATCAATAATTGTGCACCAAAGGAAGATTAATGCATGGCATATGCTAAATATTAGGAGGGTGGAAGCTACCTCATCCTTGAACAGAAGTTTAAGAGGCTCAATGAGCTTCAGTTTCATGTCTTTGGGAAGCCCTCCAACGTTGTGATGGCTCTTGATGGTGTGAGAGTGGGTCCTTCCACTTCCAGGTGGTGGGCAAGATTCAATCACATCTGGATACAGGGTCCCTTGGACCAAGTAAGTAGGTTTCCTCCCTAATTTTTGCTCCAAATCATGTGCAAAAGCATCAAAAATGCAAATGAACTCCCTTCCAATTATTTTCCTTTTTGTCTCAGGATCAACAACACCTTTAAGCTGACTAAGAAATTGTTCTGTGGCATCCACACAAGTAACAGGCAAATGAAGATCTTTTTCAAAGGTTTCCATCACACGTTCTCTCTCCTTAAATCTACACAAAGAACAAAGTTTAATAAGGGAAGCACAGAACATACAATTTAATGTGTACAGCAAATGCAAAGTGTTAACCTGTCGATGTGGTTAAACTGCTTCTGCTCTCACCTCAATAAACCATTGTCAACGAAGATACAATGAAGCCTATCGCCAATTGCCTTATGAACAAGAGTTGCGGCAACTGTGGAATCGACACCTCCTGATAATGCACATATGACATGATCTTCAGCCCCAACCGTGCTTTTAATCACTTTTATTTCTTCATCCAGTACATTTTCCATACTCCATCCTGCACTGACTTTACAAATATCAAATAAAAAGTATCGAAGCGTCTCCATCCCTTCTGGCGAATGAGTCACCTACACAGGATTTTCAAATCTCATTTAATGATGCAATTTTAAATGCCAATAACATTTTGAAATTTCAACCGATAATACTCAACATTTCAAATGCTAGTACAAACAAGAAGGACAATAGGCATCTAGAGCAATTCCTCTTAACATTTTACATCACTTTTTCTTACCACAAGAAGACTAAGTTCCAAACAAAAACCGAGACTCCTAAAATACAAATGTTTTCTAGAAATTTAAAGCAACTGCACACAACTATTATTATAAATAAAAACAATGAAACATTACAGCAGAGTCAGAACACGTGAAAAAATATAGCATTAACAGTTAATGATGAAAGTTATTTTTATGCTACACCAAGACAAACATAGCCGTTCGACAATCATTAAACATCAACACCCAATTCGATAACATACTTCAGACCAATAACACTCCGAAGAAACCCAGCTGATCCACAGAATTTAAATAATTTAAGAACACTTAACTTAATGTACCAAAACTGAAAAAGTTGTTTTCTTCACTTCATACCAAATGATGACTTCCACTGAAAGGATGCAATCAAATAATAACATAACCATGCCAACAGCAAACACCAAACTTCCTAAAACTGATAATCCTCGGAAAAACATAAACTGATCGACATAAATTTTCATAATTTACATAATCTAAGAACACTAAATTTAATGTACCAACAACAGAAGAAGTTTAATTTCTTAATACCAAATGATGACTAACACCAAAATGATTCAATCAAATAATAACATAACCATGCCAGCATCAAAAACCAAATTTCCCAAAGCAAACTATCCAAAAACCAACTAAACCAAAAATTCAAACCAAACCTAATTACCTCCGGGTGGTACTGCAACCCATAGAACCTCCTGGCCGGACTCTCAATTGCAGCCACCGATCCCTGCTGGCTTCGCGCCACGACCTCAAACCCTTCCGGCAGTTTCGCCACCTCATCACCGTGGCTCATCCAAACCAACTGCTTATCCCCAACCTTCTTGGACCCGAAAATCCCGGTGTTTCTCTCCACCTCAACCTCCATCCTTCCATACTCCTGCTTCTCCCCAACCTTAACCACTCCACCGAGCCTCTGCACAATCAACTGAAGCCCGTAGCAGACGCCGAGCACGAACACGCCGTTGGCCTGGGCCCACTCGGTGAATCCGGCTGGGAAGCCGGGGGAGTCCGGGGTGTGGACGGAGTGGGGCCCGCCGGAGAGGATTACGACGCGGGGGTTGAGGTCGGTGATGGATTTGAGAGGGCTTGTGCCGGAGATGCAGAGGGAGAAAACGGAGAGGGATCGAATCCGGCGGGTGATGAGGTGGGTGTATTGGGAGCCATAGTCGAGAATCAGGACCAGCTCCGTTTTCACGGCGTTTGGGTCCATAGACTTGGTGGCGGTGGGCGAGAGGTGGCTAGGGTTTATGCGGAGGTGTGGGGTTTTGAGGTTTGAGTGTGAGTAGCTGTGCGTTAGGTTGGAGGGTAGGGTACTAGGGTTTAAGGAAATCGACCAAAAATGGGAAATTTGGGTTTTTGGAATGTTTGGCGGGAATGGGCCTTGGTTGGTTACTTATCCTGTTTTTCTTTTCTTTTTTTCTCCATTTATTTTGGGTAATAATAACCAGTGACCGCACTTTTTTTCTTTTTCTTTCATATCTAGGATGTTAGCGGTTCAGTTTGGAGACGCAAATACTATACTTATCATTAAAATCATAAAAAATAATTATATTCATAACTGTAAATTAGTCATCGGAGATTATCCATAACCATATCCACCGGGTAACGGATTATCTATCAGTTAACGATTATATTCATCTTCATCAATAGTTCTAAAACACATTAGGCGCTAGTTGGGCGGTGGGCTAGGGCCTAGCACCCAGGCGAATTTAAGTAAATCTTTTATATTTCATGTAAATATGTGTTTATTTATACTTAAAATATATATAAGTTTATCATAAACTACAAAATAGAATGACATATATATTATGAAGTATTGGAACACAATGAAAAATGGGGAAGTAATCAACAAGTATCTTACAATTTATTGAAAAAAAAATAAACTTCAAAATGAAAGTTATCTATTTTCTGTCTAAGTGAGTTGCAACCTATGTGGGTGCTTAGGAGGGTCTGGGCGGGCTAGGCAGGTGCCTAGACGGTCTAAGCGGGAACCTCAGCAGGTTTAGGCACCCCTTCTTAATTTTCAAATGCCTAGGCATTAATCAGGACGGTGACTAGCCACCTAGTGCCTAGATAGGAATTTTTAGAACAGTACTAAAAAATATATTCGTTCAATATGTGTATTATAATATAATAGATACTAATGTCGTCATTATAATATAATAGATATATTGGTGATGTAGGCTGATCTTTGATCCCTTCCATAAGCCATTGAATTCTCATTGGTTTTGATTCAAAACTTTTGAACTTTTTCACGAAATGCAACTTATGTAATTTTCAAGATAATGGGTTTGGTGAATATATATATATATAAAATATGTATTATTCGAAACTCCCCCCCCACCCCCGGGGCGCCCCCCACACACACACTCTCTATACTATATATTATATATAATATGTATTGTTCGGGTCGATTTTGGATATGGATACGGATCGGACCCCCTATAACCATATCCACAATCATAACCGAATAATACTTTATGTTTTTCCCCATATTCGAAATATAACCGAATTTTCATCCCAAATTCGTTCCATTCGGGTAGTTATCCACGGTTATATCCACAACTATAACCTAATAATACTTTATGTTTTTCCCCATATTCAAAATATAACCGAATTTTCATCCCAAATTTGTTCCATCTGGGTAGTTATCCACGATTTTCGGGTTTAATGGTTTGAATTGTCATCCCTATTCATATCTCTACACTCTTCCATTTAACCATATTTGTTTTTTCTATTTTAATTTACTTAATTTGTTAAAAAAAATGCGTAGGAGGAAAAAAAAGGGTGTGATTATAATTTTCATCTTTTTTGGATCACTTGATGGTATTTTTACTATTTTGATTTAAGGAAACAGATTCAAACTTAGATACTGAAGACCGGATACACTACATATTCAACCCAATATGCATCTTGTTTGTCTTTCATGCTGCTCTTTTTTCAAGATCTTTCCCCTAATTCAGTACCGCTGAAAGGAAAAGGGTGAAGTTGGTGTATCGCACTAACACTTTAACATTATATTTATTGTAGCTTAGCATCTAATACTATGGTGAATGTTTATTGAGAACAAACTGTAAGATGACAAAGAGTCCCACTTATTAGAAAGTCTCTTTAGCATTTATCATGTTTTTGACATAAATTCAAGATTGAATCATGTTTGTAATAGGTACTAGTTAGTGCAACATAGGCATTGGATTTGTCTTTATAAAAAAAAAAAAAAACAACCTTCAAAACAATCCACTACATGCAAGAATATCGTCATTACTCGCTATTTACTTTCTCGTTTGGGGATAATACTTGGGCACTCATAATTGAGTACTTACTTTAATTTTGTCCAATAATATTTTAACACATATTTTATTGTTTAAAAATTAATAGATATGTTTTTAATTTTTCTTGGGCTTTAAAAAAACAAGGAACATGTGATATTTTTTAATTGGGTCAAATCGCCACTCGGTACTACGGTTTAGTGTTATTCTTTTTACTTTTAAGTTCAAATCTCGTGGATGGCAAATTCGATTCCAAATTAAATTGCCCATTGTGTGACTTAGCCGAACTCTCTCTCCCCTAAGTGTAAAATATATCGTTGTACTAAAAAAAAAAAAGTTGGACCAAATCAGAAAGTGAGTACATAGAATACTCACTAGTGAGTATCTAAGTATTATTCCTAGTTTTGGGGGCATTGTGTCTCCTTTATTTTATTTTATTTGTGTTGCAGTTGATATTTTATTTATGTTTCGTGTATCAATGAATGCTACGCACCTGGATTTCAAAGATTGCACGCAGTAAAAAATGATGTAATACTGCCCATTACTATTTCAGTAGATGAGGTAAGCTCCTACTCCCTTAGCTTTCGAGAGCGTTTTCAAGCATTTTCACATTTGGACAGAACCACTGAGTAGCACCTACCACCGATAATATGTAGCTTTGATCACATTCAATTGACTGGTCGTACAATGACCCCTTGTGAATTCTAAGTCATTTTGTTGTTACGAATGTTTTTACTCATGGTGCAATCCAAATCAAAAGTTTGAAGATTGGAGATGAATTTAAAGTGGATGAACATCGATTGAAGACTTACTATGAGCATTTTGAGGAGCATGTCGTAGATGATGTACCCTTCCATGCCATAGGTCCTAGTGTGGATTAGTTGGACGTACTGTCTGGCTGGAAGACGTTAAAGTAAGCATTTCTTGGAAGGCAACCCATGTGGATCAAAGATGGAGATGATCGAATTCACAACTTCTACAACTAGATTTACTTTCTTTTACGCTTCTCTTTATTTTTATTTTTTTACTTTGCCATACTTGGCTTATGTTGTGAGTCATGTTTGCTAGTTTGTCTTTTATTGTTTGAGTTTTATTTTTGAAACATTGAGGACAATGTTTGGTTTAATTGTTGGGGGGAGAGGTAAACATATTGCTTTGCATGAATTTTCTTTGAATCATTACTAAAGTTGTTTTTCACTGTTGAGTAAAAAAAATAAAAAATAAAAAATAAAAAAAAGGGAAAAATTTTGAATTATGAAGTGTCAATTTTCTTATTTTATTAGTGAATATAGTTTTAGGAATTGATCTTGACGTGAGCAGCCTTGAAGTAGCCCATCTTACTAGAAGACTTGCCCTGATAATACTAGGGGGGAGGATATTCGTCACCTCCATGACTAGAGAGAGGCATCTTGAAAAATTCATGCATGGAAAGCACGAAGAAAATATTTAGAAGACGGTTTGAGGGAGAAATTGAAAGAAAAATATACATACAAAGAATAGGGGGCACCATGCTGCAGCCCAACACCCTACAGCCCAGGTGGTAGTGCCCTATGGTGTTAGGACCCGTCCTTGATTTTACGATATTTTAATACTATAAGTGTAAAATGATCAAAATGTCATAGAGGCGATAAAGTTGACTTTCGTTGACCATCGTATAGAGAGACGTATGACCCATTCTTTTAGCGTATTTGTGTAGTACTCGTCGCTATACGAACACGTAGGCGCAAGTAGAATTGATTTCGGAATTACGGTGAAGATTTTACGAAATTACGAAACTCGAGGGCATTTTAGTAAATTCAATATCCTAAATATTTTTCCCCTTATTATTTTATTAATTTTTCAGGCCCGTGGGGCCCACACCCCACTTCTCATTTCCCCTTCTTTCGCATGTCAGTTTTTCCCCCACACTCTCGAGACTCTCTCGAACTCTCTCCCGTTCTCATCTCCCTCGTTTCACTCTCTCGTCTTTAACTATCTCCTTTCTATCTCTGTCTGCACTGACTACTCAAAGGCAGTGGGCTATCTACTATAGCTATCATCACCACCCTAGCACTTCAGCGAGCAACACCACCTGACCACCTCCGTCACGAACCAAAGCCTAGAGACGCGATCACTTTCTCCCTCTCTTTTTTTCTCCCTATGCATAGTGGCTTTGCCACTGTTCATGATTCCCCGAAGTTTTCCCCGATGAAGGTAAGTTTGAAAAACCACCAAAAACTTCTTAGATCATGTTTTGGTATAGGTTTCTAGCTTTTCTAAGGTTTTTGATGATGGTTTTGGTACATAAACAATGAAGGGAGACTCTCCCTAATTTTTTGGCGCATTCGTGAGGTTTTGCAGGCCATTTTTTGGCCATGGCTCAACCATATCTTGGTATACTCTTGTTCCTGATCTCCTGAGTTTCATTTTGACTTTTATTTCATTGAAAATGGTTGAGATTCGAAGCTAAACGGAGATCGGGAAATTTCCTGGCCAAAATCCCCAAAAAGTGGCAATCGGACCCATGATTAGACCGAGTCGACCCGACCCGCGAACCAAAACCAAATCCAAACCCGGATCTGCGAACCAACTCGATAACCCTAACCCGGATCCAACTCGGGTCCACTTCAGAATTTGGAGGGAATATTCCTTAGTTATATTCGGTTAACCTGCCTTTAGTTTTAACGAAATATTCCGTCCGGCGATAGAATATTTTGTTAACTTAACTATTGACTGTTGGTTGACTTATGTTGACTTTTTCGAATTTTTCTCAGAAACCTTTGTAGGCTAATTTTGATGCCCTGAGTTCGTTTTTGGCATCCATTTAGTTAAATTCCAAAGTTTTAACATAGTTGACTGCCTGGTCGGCTCGATTGACTTTTTGGTTGACCGTTAGCTTTCCCGTTGATTTTGTTACAAAATTTGTCCGGGACCCTTCTTAGCATATTTAGACATCCTGATTCTGAATCCACCATCCGTTTTCCAAATTTAAACATTTTAATTGAGTTATACTAATGGGACCTAATATTATTCTTAGGTGCGATTACTATTGGAGACTCCAACTTTCCTATCTCGAACGAATATGATCTTGCAAGTATCTGTGAGTGGGTCTTTTCTTTTATATAGTATTTATATTTACTGAGTTTCCATATATATATATATATTAATAATGCATTTTCGACGTGATGTTTATAAACAATGTCTTAATGATGAGAATTATGAAATCATTATAAATCCTACGGGATGCCTTAGTTATATGTACGGTTATAAATAATATTATGTCGACTAGAATTATCGATTTACCATTGCATGATCATATTTACGTTATCTGCTCATCGTGTGCTACACTGGTGTTAGTACTCGCCCAGGTCAGGGCCAATCTTCACGTGTATGTTCATATCGCACGGTATGCTCACTTTGAATCCATTGTAGGTGATAGTCTTGTCCTAGATTGCTATAGGCAATTAGGACTCATATGTGATGTGCATAGCGTTAGTCTTCATGTGATTGTAGTACTAGAGAGTGAATCATATTACACCCAACCATGTTCATGTCAGAAAATCTCTACATGAGCTTGTGTGTCAGCATATGTTGATGAGCATCCGATGTCATATGTTCGTTTATTTGAGTTATTGTGATTATTGGTTGTCATGTGTTTTATATGCTGAATATTGTGAATTATGACATTCTTGTGATGTTACTGGTTTTCATACTATACGTAGTATGCTATTTTTGGAAATTATACTTGTTTTACGGCGATGGGTTATTATGTTTTTGAAAAGGTTTTACAAAGCTTTATTTTTAGGGAACTTTCATGAAAATGGCTTGGACTAAGTTTATTTTAATAAAAAACCGTGCTATAACTTTATCTACTAAAAAAGACTTAAATTTTAATGAAAAACTCTTAAATTTTAATAAAAATGACAAAAGAACTTAAATTTTAATGAAAAAGACATAATTTTAATATTTAAAAAAAATGATGCGCGGACCTGCACACCCTCACACAAACTGTTTATGAAACTTAACAGTACTACACGGTTTATGAAACTTAACGGTACGACATTGCTTTTGAAACTTTATACACTGTTTATGAAACTTAACGATACTATACTGTTTATGAAACTTAACAGTAGATGCTCGTCCCAGATTTTCAAGTTCTTTCACCATAATGCAATAAAAAGATTAAAAAAAACATGACAGAGATCAATGTCCACGTCGTTAAAGTCATGCATGGCTAATAGCTCAATACCATTACTAGAAAAATGGGTGATGAGTCCAACGATGTTGTCAATGATGTTGCCCCAACCCCCAACTATCCCAACTCACACCTGACCGATTCCCTCCTAATCATACCGCCCCGGATGTGGTTCTGAATCGAATGGAACCCACTTCAACTTGAAATTTTAATTTTAGAGGAATAAAATATGCTTGAATTATGTCAAAGGGTTATGCAACTGAAGGGTTGGTTGAGTGCTCTTTGCACGTGCCTTTAGTTAGGCTTTTTTTTTCCTTTCTCTTGTCCTTATCATTAAGTAAAGTTATATGATGGTTTTTTTTTGTTAAAACTCCAAATTTTGAAGCCATTTTCATTAATTTTCCTTTACTTTTAAGCCCACTCACCCTTATTTTTGGGCCCTCTTGGTTTTAGTGGCAGAGCTTTCGTGTTAACGAAGGTTTCTGGGAAACGTCGTTATAGGAATACTTTTGATGGATAATTCTTCTTTTACTTTTACTGTACTATATTTATGCTCTGGCATTACGTGTGAAATGGGTTCAATTCTGCTTACATGCGTACTCTTGCATTTAGTCACTTTTAGGCTTAAATTTATTCGTATTTTCCACATCCCTACACTTTATGGCTTTGTTACCTTAAGAGTGCCGGTCAGCACAACTCGATTCGGAGTCTAGGTAGACTTTCCGGGTCGGGATGTGTCACGTAGTTTGCATCAGCAACAACAAGGTATCAGGCCTTGTAGTCTTTTTCTCTCAGCCAAAAATAACGAAGCTCGCGCCTCATTCTTTTCACTTTAATAGCCAGGCGAGTAGACCTAGCCCTCATCTCTAGTCGGCTCAGAGGCCCAACATACTCTAACCTTTTTCTTTCCTCCTCTTATATGGACCTGGCCTGTGTTGCTCCCCCATGTAGCTGCTAGGCCCGCTCAGCTCGCAATATGAGCCCAACACGCTATGCGAGCCTAGCCCGCAAACCAACACCCCAGTGCCTCTCCTGGCACAAGCCACCCGTGTCACCGATCCCCAGCTCACACCAACCTAGCACCTCGGCTCTTTCAAGCCAATCTTCAGTAGTAGTACCGTGGCTCCCAACCACGTTCTTCACTTCCATGGCTCTACGCCAAGCTCATCTAATAGCCATGCGGCTCCAAATAAGCTTAATAAATAAATAAATAAATAAATAAGAAGATAAATTAATTTTTTTTCTTATCTTGCTACAACATGGAGAAGAAAAACGACAACGATTCAACACTTCGCAAGGGCAAACAAAAATGAAGACTAAAGGAAAGGGTACAATTCCTCTGATTTTCTCTCTTTCTTGTTGTGATAAAAACTACTCCTTAAATTTATATAATCCTTTACTTAAGGTAGATTTAAATAGGGTTTCGTAGCAATTGGTTTCTGTCACATCTCGGCCCGAGGTCCACCACATCTCGAGCCCACTCCACCACCGTAGCACGATATTGTCCGTTTTAGGCCCCGATTACGCCCTTACAGTTTTGTTTCTGGGAACTCACACGAGCACTTCCCAGTAGGTCACCCATCATGGGAGTGCTCTCACG
Organism: Pyrus communis; assembly: GCF_963583255.1. Lineage (NCBI taxonomy): Eukaryota > Viridiplantae > Streptophyta > Magnoliopsida > Rosales > Rosaceae > Pyrus > Pyrus communis. The sequence continues at coordinate 14,580,695 of NC_084815.1, forward strand.
CGTTATTCGCTTAACTTTGAAGTTCCGATGGAACCTCGAAGCCAGTGAACTCTTAAAAGGCCTCGTGCTAGGTAAAGATGAGAATATACATATAAGGATCACTCCCCTAGGTGGGCTCGACTCCACCATAGCACGATATTGTCCGCTTTAGGCCCCGATCATGCCCTCACAGTTTTGTTTATAGGAACTCACACGAGAACTTCCTAGTGGGTCACCCATCATGGGATAGATTTCGCTCGCTACTTGCTTAACTTCGGAGTTCCGATAGAACCCGAAGCCAATGAGCTCCTAAAAGGCCTTGTGCTTGGTAGAGATGGGAATATACATATAAGGATCACTCCCCTGGGCGATGTGGGATCTAATAGTTTCCCTTTCCTATAAAACTTAAATTTTCAAGTAAAAGTGCAAAATCTACAACCATCAGGAAAAATTCTCTGCCTGCCTACTTAGCTTGAAATTTTCTACACCTACTCCCATTTTTTTGGTGCAACCCAGGATGTGTCAAGGCATCGTGGAGCCAAAAATAATTTAAAAAATCCTAGAGACGAAACATGGACTTTTTCGCTAAGAAGACAAGAATGCCTGTATTAAATGAGTAGCGCCCGTAAATATTTCCGCACGCAATCCAACATCCTTTGAGGCTTGAGTACCAGACTACGATACCACCAAGCTCCCCTGCTCATGGCGAGGAATAAAAGTCAAAGACATTAAAGATAAGATTAATTGCCAAATCCTATCTTTAATACTCTTCTAATCAAAGATCAACTCAAACAACTAAGGAATCCATATCAACAATCAATCAAGGATGCTACCGTACTATCTCATAATTAATATTTTTGGGATTATTCTTTCCTCATCCATCCTACTAATGACTCACCTTGGTCAATAGGAAGTCGGCAAAACCCTACACCTAAGCCGGCCACTTCCTTATAAATACCCCATCTCCACCAGTTTCTGGTAAGCCTTTGTTACACAATTAAGTCTTATACACTTACTCTTTTAAGAGAAACTGACTTAGGCATGGGAGATCCATTGACTAAACCACCCCTACCTCCTTGGCGCGTGAGGCTTTGACTTTGATTAAAAGTGTTTATTTGTTTTATAAGTACAATTTTGTCAAGACCGAAAATGGCTAAATTTTGCTACCGCCTTAAAAAATAAATTTCATCATCCAACCGATAATTTTTGAAGTCTTTTTTGTTGTAGTCCTATTAGATTAGAAATGTGATTGTGTAAATCCTAGTAGATCTTGGAATATCTCTTTATATTCCTATTAGGAGTTGATTACCTATTAAGAGTTGTAATCCTAAAGGGTAAGGATTTTACCTATCATTCTACTACAAATAAAGGCACAATGGGGTGAAATAGAACACACCTCACAATTACACATCTCTCTCTTTCTCTCTACTATTACCGCACCATCTCTCTATGGCCTCCATAATTGTTCAGTAAATTATGCCTACAACATGTTATCAACACGCTTTTGACGCTGCGCTAAAGAGAGTTTGATCTTTAATTAGCGGAGTATTATGTTTTAATCATTCTTTTTATGATTAATTTATTATTTTATTGAATTAATCTACATGTTATTGATTCAATTTAATTTTTCTTTGTTTAATGTGATACAACGTATTGGAGATGCAATTCCGGCTTTCAGGGAAAGATCTTCCACAGATTCAAAGCTCAGTTGTTTTCTGCCAATCGGGTTCTTTTAAAATAAATTAACATATTTGAAACAACCATGAAGTATGAAAACATTCCCCATGATGCATGAACACTCGATATTTATATTTTCCTTCCAATTATATATATTGTATATTTGTTCATATATTTTGTCAATATATGTACTTGTTCATGCATTACACAATTATGCTATGTGGAATTTGTGAGTCAAAGCATTGAAATTAATTTAGAAGCAATTAAGCTTTTCACCCTAAATATTCGGAAAAAAAGGGAAATTGGGATTTTTGCAGCACCGCCGCCGCACCAACACAAGGACCACCGCGCTGGCTTGAAGCCTAGTTGTGGGGAGGACCCTCTCAAGACAACGTAGTTCGACATCTTGGACCTTTGCTGAAGCCTTTGGGCTTCGCTGCATACTGTGGACACCAGGGCATAAGCCTAGTTTGGTTTCGTACCACAAGCTTGCAGCCCCGACCCGAGCCAGCGCAAGTTGGGCTGGTACCCCGTCTCAGCCCATGCCAGCATCTGTGTTGTTGGGCTTAGCTTTTTCCATGGCCCGTGTTCCAATCAGCCAACCCACGAGGCTAGACTTAATCCCTATGGCCCAAAACCGAAACCCAGCTCCAGCTGGGGTTTCCCCGCACCACTTGCAAGCCAGTCTTTGGGCTGGGCTTGCTCTTGTGTATTGATCTCGGCCCAAACATGCCAGTAGCTTGCTGTTGGGCTTTTTGTCTCTTGGCCCATGGCCTGCAGCCATATGTGGGCTGCTTTTGTAGCCAACTTGAGGCCCAAAAAAGCCTCTAGGGCTCTGCTTTACTCACGGCACCCAAGCCCAATATTATTGGGCTATGGTTTTTCGAATCCAATGCTATATTTTTGGCATTTTAAATAATTTTAACCCGAATGTTATTATTATTTTTTGCTTCCACGATCGACCCCGTTTGGTCCCGATCTATTGAATTAATTAAAGTGATCAGCAATCCATTAATCTGACAATTAATCCAAAATTATTGGCCTGAAGCTCACTTTTTGGCAATTAACGATTCAATAAATTATTTCGTTTCCTTGAACCGTTGACTCTCTTTCGTAGTCTTAAAGCACTCACACTTGAGTTCTTGAAGCAACCCAAATCTACTACACTTAGTTGTATATTGTATTCTGTGTTCTTGCAGGAACCTTTCTTTTATGAACTAAATGTTCATAAACTAAATTGAACTTGTAGTTTCAAATTTAGTGCCTTTGAAACCTGAAGTTTTCATAAAACAATACACCTATGAAAACCTGACGTTTTTCATGAAAACCATGTCTTAGAACTCGAATGTTCTAACTTTGATGCTTATGGATGATTCATTCCCATAACACCAATCCCAATCTTGTTCCCTCTAATTCAGTGGATTGTCGAACCGTCACAAGTTCGATTTTCCTTATTTGGATGTTTCTAATAGAAACGACTTTATGTGGGGTACAAGACGTGAATCTCCACTTGACTACCAAGTAGCTTAGAAACCATTGAATCCAACAATGGCAATGAAAAGCTGAATAAGACTCTGCCATGCTCTTCATTCGAAGAATTATGCCTGAAGCATTACAAAAGGAAGTACCTCCCGAACAAGGATTCCATGGCTCTTTGGCTTGCTCTTATAGACTGTCTGATCATGCGAGATATTACCTAAAACACACCATGATTATGTCCATGAATGAGTACGATTTTGAAGTTTATAAATCTAATAGAATTTTGACCGGAGGATACTTTTTCTCGTCCTTCTTTGTTTTTAACTCGTTTTTGAAGCAGCAGTGTAGAAAGTGGAAGTTTACCAAATTCTCGGGTCTGATTACTACCACAAATGTGAGAGAAAGGTATAGGCCTAACTTCAGCTAGAGTCTACTAAACGGTATAGATTCAGTTCAGCTGGAGTCTACCGAACGGTATAGACCTAGTTTGGCTGGAGTCTATCGAATGGCTTAACCCAATTCGGTCAAAGCCTACCGAATGGTGGTGCCCTGCTTCGGCAAGGATGCACTGAAAGCCATGCTCTGCTTCGGGAAAGGTGTATTGAACGGTATTACTGACATACCCCGACCCAAAAAGTCTTCTTGGACCTTGAATCGAGCTGTACTGGCCGACACTTGAAAGGTGACGAAGCCATAAAATGTGATAGAGTGTAGAAAAATGTGAATAAATTTGAACCTAAAAATTTTAAATACCAGAGTGTGTTGTGAGCGGGAACGAACCCATTTCACATACGACGTCAGAGCATAAGTAAGGTACAGAAGTGTAGGTAAGTATCATACCCTCAGAAGTATCCATCGATACTAAGATTCGCCACAGATCCTTGTCGATACAAATTCAGCAGCTAAAACCTGAAGGGCACCAAACAGAGAGTGTGAGTGAGCAATAAAATCAAGCTTCCCAAAGTTATTACCTCTCTAAAAGTAATGCCTTTCAATGTAAAACCCGTATCGTTTTCCATAAGACAATACAACTTATATACATATATCCAAACCATACTAAAAAATGGCCAAAACCACGGTTTGCCATGTCCATTAACTCCACCATGCGTTAATTAGTAGGCCAAATGAACTTAATCAATACAAAATGATATATTAGTTGGAGTTATCTAATGTGACCTGTATGACTGCACCCATATCTCATCACATATGGCTAACATATAAGTCGGAGTCACCTCTTGTGACCTGTACGATTTATCCATATCTCATCAATCATGGCTAGCATATAAGTCGGAGTCACCTGTTGTGACCTGTATGACGTATCCATATCTCATCAATCATGGCTAGCATATAAGTCGGAGTTACTTATAGTGACCTGTACGACTTATTCATATCTCATCAATCATGGCTAGCATATAAGTTGGAGTCACCTCTTGTGACCTGTACGACTTATCCATATTTCATCACATATCTCATCAATCATGCTAGCCAATAGCTCAATAAGTATACCTGTACACGAGTCGAAACCACCTAAAGTGGTCTGTACGACAAGACTGGGTGTAAATAAATACGCTCAAGTGTTATGATCACATGAAGACTATGCGAATAATCGCGGGTCACCTACGAGTCGAAACCACCTAAAGTGGTTTGTACGACACGACTGTGCACCTACCTTGGATCCAAGGTGAGCGTGAGGTGCGGGAGGTGAACATCATGTGAAAGACTGTGCCTTGGACACGGGCATGAGCGCTAACACCGAGGTGCAAGTTTATGAGCTATAATATATCTCAACACAATCATACTCACTACCATCACTATCATCAACATGTACTCACCTGAAGCTTACATGGGCGTCCGCGACATTATTTAGCACTTCAAAGCATTCACAATAGTTAGGTTCAGGTAATATCTATATGAATATGCCATGATGCAATCTAAACCCAAACAGTTCATGATATTCCCAGAATATAAAATACGGCGTAACATGTACAATCAATAACACCCTACTCCCAAACTATTTACTTTTGAGAGTAATCATCAGTTATAAGCCCAATTAGACACTAGTTAAATTAACTATCATTACTTACATTTCCTTACTTCAATTTCTTGATTCTTCACGCATTGATTTATGATCAACATTTAATCACCAAATCATAAAGCTAAAACTCACACTTCCCACCAATGTCCCTCACATTGCTCAATTCACTAAACAAGGCTATTGTCTCAATTATTTAATCTCATTTATTATATGGCTGCATCTAACGTCTTGTTAGACTGCCTACGTACCCTAAACAGGGATCAAGCTATTCGTAGTTCGCAATGATTAATTGTAAGTAACAAGCATAGATCACTTTAGAAGTGTTTGTGGAACTATCAATTATATGCCTATGAAAGAAAAAGACCCACTCACCTGGAGTCCACGCTATGATTATCTTGCATGCACATCGAGACATCACAATTTATCGTCGCCTGTGACCAATTATCAAATCATGTCTCAAAGTTCTTACCAATAGAATACATAATTTACATAAAACATATCCTAAAGGACATTCAAGAATAATTTGAGACCCATTGACCAAAAGTCAACTGTCGATCTTTGATCGACGGTAGGATCTACAACCCTGCATAACTCGATTCGTAAGATCCGTAAATCAGATTTCTAATCCGTAACTTCCAAAGATCTACATTATGCTTCTAAAATAACATACTAAAATTTTATTACGATCTAACGGTTGGATCCTCGCCAATTCCCAAAACTGATTAGCGGTTAACGTTTTATTTTATGAACTTACAAATCCAATTCAGAAAGATCCGTATGTTGGATTCCCAATCTGTAAGTTCCTACATTCTTCAAATATTATGTACTACAATGTAACAAAGTTTGGTGACGATCCAACGGTTGGATCGTTGATTCACATAAATACCTATTAACGTATCATAGAGAATTTAGGTTCCAACGATCAACTTACGTCAATCAAATATCAAGACTAAATTCAAGAAATTTAACATAGCCTAAAAATAGCACTGGCGACCAATTGGCCACGCGCCCCTGCACGGGCCGCCATGGGTGGCAGTCGGTCGCCCCGACTCACCGGAAAATCTAACTATTTCCAAAAATTACCAAAATTTACAGGAATAAATATCTCAAAAAGAGGAACAACTTTCATACCTGCCACAAAGTCCAAAAGGGGACGGAAGATGGTCAATTTTTCCCACGAAGCCGGCGGGTGCCTAAAGCTTCCCGGTGTTGATTCGTCGTCTACGGTGGTCCAACGGGGTCAAGGTTGGTTGGGTTTTGATCCTGGGAGGATGGGCTACAAAGCCAAAGTGGTGGCATTGGCATTCGCTTTGCCGATTTGCCGAAAAAATAAAAAAGGGTGGCCGGAGCACAGTGAGAACCGTCAACTTTCGTGGCCTCAAACCGCCACATACCATGGTTAATCAAGGTGGTTCTTGGGTGGATTTTGTAGAGGGGAATGAGAGCTTCAAGATGGTGGTGGCGGCGTCGAAAAACTCCACCGGAGTTGGCCGAAATCGGCCTTGGAAAATGGGTGGTCGCAAGTGGAAAACCCCAAGGGAATTTGATTGGTCCCGAGTGGAAAACCCGAAGGGAATTTTTCTTTTTGATTTCTCATTGGTCCTCCATCCCTTTTAATTTGATTGGTCCCTTTTTCTCTTTACTTAAGGCTGATTAGTTAGTCTTCCCACAAGGTGGGAGTTCAAATAATTTAACTACCTTTAAATAACCAACTTCAAACGTCCGTAATTATACCGTTATAATTTGGACTCGCAAACGGCTTTCACCTATGCGTTCGTAGTGGAAAGTACTACGAGGATATGCTAAAAGAATAAGTCATACATCACTCTAACCGATGATCAACGGAAGTCAAAGTCATTGCCTCTAGGGCATTTTCGTAAATTCACGCTTCTAAAATTAATAAAAACGTAAAATTTGGGACGGGTTGTCACAATTACTCTGCTTCGGCAAAGCGTACCGAACATACCCCTCCAGCTTCGACTGGAGCTTACTGAACCCAAGTCTGGGTCTGTCTTTCTCACAATCCAATTTCGAGTGTGTTTTTACAACATATGGTAGAATCAGGCCTTGCCAAGGTGTGGCATCATGCTCAAAACATGATCTTTGGCATCTAAGACCTAAAACTTCAAGAATAAGGGATAATATTTCAAACCTTAACCCTACAGAATTTGCTTCTGTCTCGATGGAATAGATCATTGGTTATGCATCTGTTTGTGCACCTACCAATGTCGTTGAGGATTACCATTCTCGTAGTCAATATGTGAGACTAATTTTGCTCCACCAAACATTGTTGGAAAAGCATAATTTTGACATGGCTAGCGTTGTTAGCCGAATCCCTTAAGTAAATTTGGTTTACTTTGTGAATATTTTTCCATGTTCTTGGATTCAAGTTTGGTGTTTGTTTTAGTTATGGATAATCTTATTGATATTGTCCTTGACTACATGTTAATTGAATCATGTTTCTTGTATACATATGACCGAATTCGATTAAATACGTGATTAAGTGCGAATGTGGGACAGTTAGTTGTTTGGATGAATGCGATACTATGCACACTAACCTTATGCCTAAATCACATCTTTAGCAACTGCTTCAGGTCTATCTAACCTGATTAAGAGCATTGGCACGCTCATCGTTGTATGAATGGCACTACATTACAACTTAAGAGACCCTATATTCTCCCTATTCCGGAAGAACGTCATTGAGTTTTAAAGGATATTCGAGATGACAATGATCATGAATGAAACCACTGAAGAAAATAAAGTGAAATATCTTTGCACCACCTCCAAAAATGAGCCTGAAGCTTTACTTTAGGGCTAATGGGCTGTCTCCCAACTGGGAACACACCACATGTAGTCGGCTTGGAGCCTGGTGATTAAGTAGTTTACTTGATTTGGCATGACATTTTGGGACATTTAGGTCGAACAATGATACTACGACACATCTCCTTACCCAAAGTAAGGATATTGTGCTTACAAGCACATTTTGCCAAACCTGCTTGTTGGGGAAATTGATTCCCAAATCATCCCTGGCAAAGATACGAATCACCCTTTTTCACAGTGGATTCAAGGGAATATATGTGGACTAATTCAACCAAAATACGGACCATATAAATACTTATAGTTTTGGTTGATGAATCGATAATCTAGTCACATGTTTGTCCACACACATTGCTGCCAAACCCACTGGCTAATTAAGGGTTCACCACTCTACTTATCCCTTAAAGTCTGAGAGACTAGATAATGTCGGGGAGTTTATATTGACGATTTTCGATAAAGTATTGCATGTGTTTTGGGTTTATGATTGAACATCAAATTGCCATGTTCACCCCAAATAGCCTTGCCTAGAGATCATAAAGCGCAATTTAAATGATCGCCCAGACATTGGTAAATGTACCAAGTTTTTAGTTTCTGCCTAGGGCTATGCAATCTTGTACGCATCTATGTTGGTTTGCCTTGAGGCCTATGTTGGTTTGCCTTGAGGCCCATTGCCACCCAACCTATGTGACGTTACAGTTGGTTACTGGGTACGAACCTGACGCTTCGTATTTACACGATTTGGGTGTGCATTCCATGTGCCAAGTTGCGTTGTTGCAACATACCAACATGGGTCCTTAAAAGAAGGATGTGAATCTTTGTCGATTATGATTCTCCTTCACCTTAGCTCTCTTAGAGCCCTTGCAAGCGATCTCTTTACAGCTTATTTGCTGATTGTCACTTCAATGAGACAATCTTCCCGCCATTAGGGGGAGATAATAATGCCAACGTTCCTGTAGAACAGCACGAAGTTGTGTGGATGTTGCCCACTATGTCTCATCTCTATCCTTGTACCGCACAAATGTGATAATCAAGTACGATAAATTCTAGCTTTTAGAATATTGCTCCAGATATATTCCTCTGATCTAGCTAAAGTGACGAGATCATGAACCAGTTGCAAACATGCCTGCAAGGATATACGTACTTAACGGACATCGAGTCAACATCCCTGGAGGGTGTGCCATCCTTGTTGGACGGCTTGGACACCCTTGTTGGACGGTTCGGTATACCCGTGGATAACTAATCAATCTGTCTAGGCCTAAAGCACGACAAATCACTCGATTCATAGGATTCATTTCCCGAATAATGCGAAGTTGTGTGGATGTTGCCCACTATGTCTCATCTTTATCCCTATACCGCACAAATGTGATAATTAAGTGCGATGAATTCTAGCTTTCAGAATATTGCTCCATACGTATTCTTCTGATCTAGCTAAAGTGATGAGATCATATACCAGCTGTAAACATGCTTGCAAGGATAGACGTACTTAACGAATGTTGAGTCAACATCCCTGAAGGGTGTGCCATCCCTGTTGTAGGGTGTGCCGTCCCTGTTGGACGGCTTGGACGACCTTGTTAGACGGTCCAGTATACCCGTGGATAACTAATCAATTTGTCTTGGCCTGGAGCACGACAAATCACTCGATTCATAGGATTCACTTCCCTAGAAGAGGAAGACACGACAAAAAATAAATCTATACTTGATCGTTGTCTCAAATCATTTCCATCTCATGAGATAAATCCGGATTACTCTCGAGACTTGAAGTTCTTGGTCCAGTATACTAGTTTGGATGAGAAAATGGAATTGAAATGAGATTACCATTGATGATGTTTTCACTTATATAGTAGCTTCCAACATAAATGAAAAGCGACGATATTGAACCGTGTTCCGTTGATTAAGTGATAATGTATAACTGATTGGACAACCGAAACTACAATCCAGGTTAAATTCCTTACCAAAGTGTGTTTTGGACCTATCTTTTCTACACTACCCAAGGTAACCCTGTTGTGTTACAAGTGGGAAAGGAAGCGTAATGAGATGAATGAAATAATGTAATATGATGTAGGCCTTACGGTGCAAGATTTCTCTCCAACGTCCTGTGATTGATTGCAGCATTATGAAATGTGGTTAGTGTTTCTCCATAGGGATATTGATATGGAGATTTACATATAAGTTCCCGAAGAATTACATGGACTGACTTAAATAGTTCCAAACCACGGAACACCCTCTCAACTCATTTAAGACATTCACTTATGGTTGAAGCAATCCGGCGGATGTGGTATACCCATTTAAGTGATTGTTTGATCAGTCAGGGATTGAATGAATGCCCTTGCGTGTTAAACTAAGAAGTCTTATTCTGAATTGCTAGAGTTACAGTTTATGTTGTTGACATGAATCTCACTAATACTTTAGAAGAACTTGAGAAAACTGTCTCGCACCTGAACACGAAATTTCAGATGAATGATATTAGGAAAACTCATCTTGACTTGAAGTTCAAGCATTGTTTTGATGGTACTTTGGTCTACTAGTCGAACTACACCCCGAAGGTGTTACCTTTTGAGTATACCTATGATCTTCCATATGCTATATGCAAATGAGACCCTTGAAAAGGTTAAGAAACTTGAAGTTCCATATATGAGTTCAACTTTGTGCTTGTTATACTTAGTTCATTACAATTAAAAAGAACATATCTTTCATTGTTGATCTATTGGTAAAGATGCAGCACGGCGCCTACACGCAGCCATTGATTAATATTAAAGACGTTTCCGGCTATCCTGAAAATACTACGAATTTGGGCAAATCCCAACCCATCCCGAGCAAATCCAACCCCCTGATCCTCGGAATGATGATTGCCTTGTTTGTTATGCTGACGCAGGTTACTTATCAAGGTCGCACAAGGCACATCCCCGAATGGTTATGTATTTACCATTAGGGATATCGCAATATCTTGCAAGTCCACAAGATGACCTTAGTTGTGAAATCTTCGAAATGTTCCAAGACTCACCTCACTTCACTACTCCACACGTGAGACATGGTTAGGAGTTCTTGTTGAGCATATTCGAAGTACTTGTTATTTTCATCCATCGTTGAGTCTCAACAACGATCCATAAAGACTATGTTGTACGTATCAACCTGACCAAGACATGATACATCAACAAAGTTGACATCAAGACATTACGTCTACATCTACATCAACAAAGCATTAGGAGATTGAAGTTATGCAAACCAATCCCAGACAACCTTGCCGACCTCTACATGACGTCATTGCTAAAGTCAACATTCCAGGAGCTTGTCCGAGGACTTGGTATGCCTAACTATTCTTATGCGATGCTTATAGTTCTCATTTGGAAGTTCTGTCAAACTTAGGGGGAGTATCTAGAAGTATACTCACTTGATCTTAATGTATTCTTTTTCTTTACGATTATGAACATTTTTTCCACTGGGTTTTTGTTACCTAACTAGGTTTTAACGAGGCACCCATCCTGGACTGATCATACCCTTGTGAGCTCTTCTACTTACGTCCAGAAGATGTATAGTTTTGATTTAATATAACTTCTCACTTTTCTTCTTAGTCTATGGGTTTTTCTCCCACCTTGGGTTTTACCATAGCGAGGTTTTGTGAGTTTTACCTTTTTATGCATTCTTTTGTTAATTTGAGACTCACATTCTCTCATTGTGCTGACAACTTCCTCAACTGTACTTACTTCACCGCTGAAGACCTGATGCGCTATTTACTTAAGTATTTACACACTCGAAATGGAGTGTTGCAATTCTATTAGATTAAGAATGTGATTGTGTAAATCTTATTAGATCTAGGAATCTCTTTATATTCCTATTAGAAGTTGATTACCTATTACGAGTTGTAATCCTAAAAATGTAAGGATTTTACATATCCCACTATTATAAATAAAGGCACAATAAGGTGGGATAGAACACACCTCATAATTACACATCTTTCTCTTTCTCTCTACCATTGCTACACCCTCTCTATAACTTCCATGATTGTTCAATAAATTATACCTACAACATTTTTAATCCCTTTATATTTATATGTTAGTTGACCAAAAATAAGAAGAAAAGAAGCAGCCCTTAATAATACAAGTTGAATTATTCAACGAAGCACGTTACATTGTCCATATCTGGAATAGTAGATGTATAGGTTGGACTATAGCTGGCCACCTAATCTGAATCATTTGAAGTTAGCTGACAAAGGAACAGTATTGGACGTAAGTGTGAGGTCAAAAAAGTACGCAATTTTTTTTTTTGTCAAAGGATAAAAAGAAAAAAAAAAAAAAAAGTACACAATTTAAAACGAAGTCAATTTGAAAGGGATATCGTCAGTGTGAGGTCAAATAAGGATCAGAATCCTCTCCTAATCTAAGGATGAGGATCCTTATGATCAAGGGATGTGGGCCGTTAGATGAAAATTCAACGGCTATAAACAGAGAGGTCCCTTTAAAGTTATAATAATTATAACCGTTGGATTTTCATCTAACGACCCACATCCATTAATCATGAGGATTCTCATCCTTAGATTAGGAGATGATCCTGATCCGTCAAATAAGTACACACACTACGTAAAATCGAATAAATATTTGGCAGAAATGTTAAAAAGGGATGTCGTGAGTGGAGTATAATACTCCCTTTCTATTCTCATTCTCTTTTTTTTTCCTCTTACATTTTGTTTTTTATCTTTTTGTTTCTGTAAAAAAATTAATATAAGATGTAAACGTTGCTTAATCATAAATGTTCAAGTCAGAGAGGAAGAAAGATGAGAGAGATTAGAAGGGGAGAGAATCTTCTTCCGTTGTGAGTTTGGTCGGGAAATCTTATATCATCTTCAACCGAAAGGGCTAAACATAGCCCCGTCCATAATTGTAGCTTTGCAAAAAATTATTTTTGAATGAACAATCTTAGACCATATTCATATACCATCACCAATCGAAGACGCTAAACATAGTCCCCTCAATAATTCATTAGTTTTAACTTTATATTTTAAATTTATTGGTTAATTTAATTAAATTACCATTGGATACTTTCAAATCTATCTGTTGAGTTTCAATTAATTATTATAAATGAGGAGCTGGGTCCTAGAAAATGGGTTAAGATGAGGGCTACATTTGGCTAGTCTAATGCCCCTTTGGCCAAATAATAATCTGTTGGGATCCATAGCATTATAATCTAGCCATCAGTTGGAGATGAGTTTTTTGATAAGTCAGGTCATTTGTTGGTTATTAGGCCTTTAGCCCTCTCCATTGGAGATGGCTTTAGAAGTTAGAAGGAGTGTTCAGAGCACAGTCCAAAAGCTTAGATTGTTGTTATTATTTTCTTATAATTACAAACAATAGTACTATTATAAATTAGATTAAGTGAAAAGGTAATGGTTTGAATCAAAATACAATGAGATGAAAAAGTTGCTATTAAACTTAGTTTATGATTTTTGCTTAAGATTAGATTCAAGTGGATAATTCACCATATTCAACATATTTCAAGTCACATGAGCATGTACATCAAACATCGTCCTTGCAAATTGAGAACCTGTATTTAGCATGTATTGTTTGACTAGAAGTCTGCCCTATGTTTGAAGTTGATAACTTGCTAATATGGACTAAATTGGGGTCAAGTAAATTGACTTGGAATTCATATTTAATTAGCTCAAAATCCTAACATCCCTTCATTGCATGCAACGTAATGATCCCAATCTACATGGATGCGTTGTGTTCTTCTTTTTTGCCCACAATTTCCACTTATAAAAATCTCAATAATCCGAACACAAGAAAACTGCAACCTCCAAAGAGAACTAGTCCTTCTCCATCCTTACCCGTACTAGCAGCTATAGCAACAAATGTTGATGATGATATTGCTCCAAAGAAACGATGTGCGATGATCTTGAAATCTCTGGATGACTTCATAAACAACTCCATAGAGCCTCCACTTCTCCGACCTTCAATCGACCGGAGGCTCGTAGTCTCCGACAACTTTGCTCCGGTCACCCAAGAGCTTCCCCCAACCGAGTGCGAGCTGATACATGGCTCTCTGCCACCATGCCTTGACGGTGCCTACATCCGCAACGGCCCTAACCCCCAATTCCTTCCCCAAGGGCGGCCTTACCACCTTTTCGATGGCGACGGCATGCTTCACTCCATCATGATCTCCCAAGGCCGAGCAACACTTTGCAGCCGCTACGTCGAGACCTATAAATACACCGTGGAGCGCAAAGCCGGATATCCTCTCTTTCCCAGCATCTTCTCTTGCTTCAACGGCCTCCTTGCCTCTACCATGCGCGCGGCTCTCCTGGCTACTCGAATCATTGTTGGTCAGCTAAATCCTGCTAACGGCTTTGGTGTCGCAAACACCAGTTTAGCTCTCTTTGGCAACCGTCTCTATGCGCTTTGCGAGTCTGACCTTCCTTACGACATGCGCTTGACATCAAACGGAGATATACAAACTCTGGGGCGGCATGATTTCGACCAGAAGCTCTCCACGAGCATGACAGCTCATCCAAAGACAGACCCCGAAACAGGAGAAACCTTTGCTTTCCGCTACAGCCCCGTGTTTCCATACCTCACCTATTTTCACTTCGATGCAGACGGAACAAAGCACCCCGACGTGCCCATATTCTCTATGCGCCATCGATCTATCCTCCACGACTTTGCAATCACCAAGAAATATGCCATATTTGTTGACATACAAATGACAGTGAATCCCATTAAAATGATCACTACGGGAGGAACTCCAGTCATATTTGATCCCTCCAAAGTGCCTAAGATCGGAGTACTTCCCAGGTACGCAGTTGACGAGTCTGAGATAAAGTGGTTTGATGTTCCGGGGTTCAACATCTTGCACACCATTAATGCATGGGACGATGTTCAAGAAGATGATAGCATTGTTCTGGTTGCACCAAATGTATTGTCCGTACAATACGTTTTTGAGAGATGGGACCTGTTGCGTGCATCGGTAGAGAAAGTGAGGATCAATCTTAAGACAGGGATTGTGACAAGGGAACCCATCTCCATAAGGAATCTAGAATTCGGGGTGATCAATCGGGCTTACGTGGGGAAAAAGAACAAGTTTGTGTATGGATCTGTCTCTGAAGAATCAATGCACCCTGATGATTCAATACCGAAGTGTGCAGGGTTGGTGAAGCTGGATCTAGATGTGTCGTCCAACGGGGATGAACCCACGTTGGCCTGCAGGATGTACGGACCAAATTGCTACGGCGGTGAGCCTTTCTTTGTTGCTAGAGAGCCGGAGAATCCAAACGCGGAGGAGGATGATGGGTACGTGGTGTCATTTGTGCATGATGAGAAGACAGGAGAATCTAAGTTCTTAGTGATGGATGCGAAGTCCCCGCAGCTTGATATAGTGGCGGCTCTGAAGCTGCCCCGCCGGGTTCCTTACGGCTTCCATGGCCTCTTCGTGAAGGAAAGCGACCTTCAAAAGTTGAAAGAAAATTAGCCAAAAAGATCAATTTTTCTTGTCACAAATGTTTATGCGGTCGATATCTATGTTGCAAATATTGAAGTATAATCTGTTAAACTAAAATTATTCGGTCCCATTTCGAACTTACTACTAGTGTGTATAAGTATAATGTAATGTAATAAAAGTCGAACCATGACATAAGCCCTTCCTGGACTCATTTAATAAACAAGAGAAACTTGAGATTTTGTATCCTCTGCTCATAAAATTGTGAGCCTTGTTTGTCAAAATTTTACTTGAAATTAAGCATTTTTTAACAATAACGTCAAAGTATTTCTATCTGCACATTCTGTCCAAAAACAAAAGATTAAAGCGTCGTGTTTCTTTTATTATTTTCAAAGTTTATTTGAGCTATATACAGATCTTTCGGTATATAATATTTGTGTTTTTAATTTTGAAGTTTATGTGTATAAAATACCTTTTAAACCACGTTTGGTATGCGAAAGAGAGCTTGAGAATGAGAAAGCTAGTGTCGCATTTCTCATGTTTAGTAAGTCAAGGCTTGGAAAATGACAAGGGAGAAAGTGAATCCCTCAACTCCCCTTCATTTAACTTTCCTTCACCATGAAAACAAAAAATAAAATAAAAAACATTGATCTCACAAATTTTTCCGCTTTAACATTAAAAATGCCCATTATATTTTTTGGGGGTTTTTGAACATTAGTCCTTGCAAAAGATTAAAATTTTAAAAAAACCTGGTGCTAGATTACATATTCAGTTTAATCCCTTAAAATGTACTTTTATCAAAATTTATATTCAATTTTTGTTATTTAATGTGTATTTTTATTTAATCTCTCCATATTAAATTTTAATTTTATTAATATGCACATATTTAGTTCTTTAATTATAAATGAACATAAATGAGAAAATATTAAAAGAAATTTGTGATACAAAATATATAAATACGTGATTGTATTGTGCCGAAATATATATAATTGACTTTTTTGTACCTACATGATTGTACCGAAATATATTATAATGAACCTAAATATATGTACCGAAATGTATTATATTGAATTAATGTACCTAAATATCAATACCGAAATGTATGTACCAAAATGTACCTACCGAAATGTATGTACCGAAATGTACGTACTGAAATGTACGTACCAAAATATATGTACCGAAATGTACATACTGAAATATACGTACTGAAATGTATTATATTGAATTAATGTAACCTAAATGTCAATACCGAAATGTATGTACCAAAATGTACGTACTAAAATGTATGTACCGAAATGTATTATATTGAATTAATGTACCTAAATGTCAATACCGAAATGTATGTACCGAAATATAGTATATTGAATTAATGTACTTGAAAGTCAATACTCAAATGAGAGGTATCAGGTTCAAATCTTGTGGATGGCGAACTCGATACCAAATTAACTTGTCCATTGTGTGGCTTAGCCGAACTCCCCTTGCCTTAGTGTAAAATATATTGTTGTACTCAAAAAAAAAAAAAAAAAAAAAAAAAAACTCAAATGTGTGTGCCAAAATGTATGTACCAAAATGCATGTATATGTTTGTATTGATGAATTAATGTACTAATATGTTTGTATTGATGGATATACCGAAATATTCAAATATATTAATGTACCTAAATGAAGAACATACAAAATTGTTATCGGACTATATATTATAAAAAAAATTAGTTGCCTAAATGTAGACATTAAAATATTATGATAAATGAAATGAAAATTAAATTTAAATGTAATTAATACGTTAAAATAGGAATAAAAAGATAAATAAAACATCAAAATATAACTAATAATCGGGAGGTGCTAGGCAGCGGAGATGCGGTCCGGTGTAGGATCTTTGGACGAGAATGCCGTTCCACATATAGTAGCGTGCCGCCTTGATTTGGAGCTTCCTTGACTTCAATCTTTCAGTGGGTAGTGTGCCGTTGACCAAGTAGTCTATAATAGAACTTTGCCAGTTGGGAGTTACACTAACCTGTGACACTTCGGTTGTCGGCTCCATCTCTATGCTTGGCTTGTCTAGATATTCCACTGGAATGGAGCGTTTAAATTGGAGGTCGAGAGTGGAGCCTAAACCGGCTGGCTCATCTGTATGGGCATTGTCTGCCCGCGGAACTTGAGTGAGAGTGTAAGTCTGAAATGCCTTAAGTTGCTGGCGTACTTTCTCTAGGTATTGCGCCATCCTTGGATGATTTGCCTTGTATTCCCCAGTAGCCTGGCTGGTGATTAGTTGGGAATCATAATGAATTGCGAGCTTCTTTACCGCCAAGTCTTTTGCCATTCGAAGGCTTGCTAGTAGGGCCTCATACTCTACTTCGTTATTAGATGCTTTAAAGCCTAAAATGATCGCCTGCTCGAACATTGAGCCGTCTGAGGTAACAAGGACCACGCCTGCTCCCGAGCCTTTGTAGTTGGATGCGCCGTCAACATGCAAATGCTAGAAATCTTCGCTTGGGGGTGCAAGCATGGCTAAGGTGTGTTCGGTTGCTTCTAGAGTATTGCTAGGCTGCTCTGTTACATCGCCTAGGTTATGTGCGAATTCTGCTATGAAGTTCGTTAAGGCTTGGGCCTTTATCGCTGTGCGAGGTCGGAAAACTAAACCATATTGGCCAAGTTCGAATGTCCATTTCATCACTCGTTGAGAAGCGTCAGAACCATGTAAGATTGATCGTATAGGATATTGAGTCATGATAATGATTGTATGAGCTTGAAAGTATGGTCTGAGCTTCCGAGCCACAACTACTAATGCCAAAATTAATTTTTTGATCTTCGGATATCTTATTTCCGCATCAAGAAGAACTTTAGAAGTGTAGAATACCTGCAGTTGGGCCCTCAACTCTTCTCGTATGAGGGCAGAGCTCACTGCTACTTCAGAGACTGCCAGGTAAATGTATAAATCTTCAAATGCTTCCAGCTTGGATAGTAAGGGAGGTGATGTGAGATATTTCTTCAAGTCTTGGAAAGCTTTTTCACACTCTTCATCCCATTTGTCTCATTTTTCCATCTTGATAGCTTTGAAAAAAAACTTGCATCGATCGATGGACCTTGAGAGGAAGCGGTTGAAGGCAGCTGCTTGTCCGGTCAAGCTTTGGACCTCCTTCAAGGTAATTAGAGACTTCATCTCTAAGATCGCTCGGATTTGGTTGGGATGTGCTTCAATTCCTCATTGAGTTATTAAGTACCCTAGGAATCTGCCTGAAGATACTCCAAACGTGCATTTGGTAGGGTTGAGCTTCATCTTGTACTTTTTAAGGATATTGAAAGTTTCTGCCAAGTTGCGAATGTGGTCTGACCGCTGCTTGCCTTTTACCATGATATCGTCGACACAGACCTCTATGGTTACCCCAATTTTCTTCTTGAACATCATATTTTCTAGTCTTTGGTAAGTGGCTCCCGTGTTCTTGAGGCCAAAAGGCATGACCTTGTAGCAGTAGGTGCCCCGCTCTATCACAAACGTGGTTTTCTCCTTGTCGGGCTCCTACATGGCTATTTGGTTGTAGCTAGAGTATGCGTCTAAGAAGCTAAACAGCTAGTTCCCAGAAGTTGAATCTACTAGTAGATCGATCCGGGGGACGGGATAAGGGTCTTTTGGGCATGCTTTGTTGAGGTTGGTGTAGTTTACGCAAACTTTCCATTTGCCCTTCTCTTTCTTCATGACTAGTACGACATTGGCAAACCATGCTGAGTGTGCTATCTCTTCTATGAATCCGGCCTCTAATAACTTGTCAATTTCTACCTCGATGATTGCTACTCACTCGGGTACGAAATGTCTTCTTTTTTGGATCACCGATTTATCTGCGGGATCGACGTGCAACTTGAGGCAAGCTATCTTAGGGTCGATGTCGGGCATGTCAAATGGTGACCATGCAAAAACATCTCGATTTTCCCTCAGGAAAGCCGTGAGTTCTTCCTTCTCGGCTAGGCTTAGACGTGAGTTGATTTTAGCCCTCTTTTCCAGCTGTTGGGGATCAAGGATGATGTCTTTAATGTCCTCTTCAGGTTTCCATCCTACTTTGCCTGCTTGGGTGCCATCTTCTTGATTCGCCTGCTGTAATTGCTATTTGGTAGCTTCTCCATCCCTTTGGATCTCGGTGGCCTCTACGGGGATAAAGGTCTTCTTCTTTAATTCTTTCAATACTTGCACAGTGCATCGTCGGGATGTGGCCTGGTCAGAGTTGATTTCTCCAACTCTTCTTCTTGGGATATGAAATTAGATTTTTTGGTACTTGACGGAAGTAACGGCATCCAACTTGATCAACCAAGGTCTTCTAATAATCCCATTGTAGGGAGGTAGGTCATTTACGATTATGAATATCTACTTTGAGACAACTAGTGATGTCTTCACGTCAAGTGTGATATGGCCGATGGTAGTTGATGTATGCCCGTTGAATCCAGTGAGTACTTCTGCTCGTCGTATGATTATGCTTTCTAGGCCCATCTTCTGAATGACTGAGAGTTGAAGTAAGTTGACTGCACTTCCATTGTCGACCATCATTATGTCGACTATAACATGGGCTAGTTGGACAGATACTACTAGTGTGTCATCGTGTGGAAAGTCAACGCCTTCTGCATCTTGCTCGGTGATGTCAATGATGGGTCTTGGTTGAACGGTGGCTGCTTGGACCTGTGAGACTAGTAGTGCCTGCTAAATCTTCCTTTTTTTTTTTGAATTGCTGGTGGTCCCCAAATGCTCAGATTCAGCCAATATGCTATTAATTTGATTCATCTTGGTTAATGGCTCCTCATCGTTGTCTACGTTCCTACTAGGCTGCGCAGATGGCTTGTCAAAGTATCTGTCGACCTTGCCTTTTTTCACAAGCTTTTCTAGGTAGTTCTTCCAAGTGTAGCAGTCGTTAGTTGTGTGACCGGGACCTTAGTGGAATGCACAATATTTGGTGTGATCCAACTTGGAAGTATCTTTCTTTGATTGCTTCGGTAGTTTAAACCATGGCTCGTTCTTGATATCACGAAGGATTTGGTAGATCAGAATTGAGAACTTAGAATAGTTCTTGGTCGTCAGGGCTTCTTTATTCGTGGGTCGGTCCATACGCTTGGCCTCCTGCCTACTTTTACTAGACTGTTTCCCGTCTTCATTCCTTTGAGCCACTGTCGACTCTTTTCGAGGTTGCTCGGGCACCTTCTTTGCTCACTGAGCCTCGTCCCAAAGTGCATGCTTCTCTGCTTGGGCAAAGGAATCTGCTAGAGTTAGGTCTTCTTTCATGATCATTTCTCCGAACAGTGGGTGGTCTGCTGGGAGTCATTTTTGGAAGGCTGCACTTGCTATTGAGTGATTGCATTCGACGATCTTTGCCTTTTCTGCTTTGAACCTCTTCACATAGATTTCGAGGTTTTCTTTACGTTGAACAAGTGATCAGACTTTTTCTTGATCGAGCGATAAGATGAGTATTCTTTGGTGAAAACCAAGGAAAGATCATCAAAATTCTGGATGGATCATGGTGGCAAGGTGTGAAACTAATCTTGTGCCTCGCCTTGTAGAGTCGTGGCGAATATTTTGCACATAAGGGCTTCATTGTTTCGATAAATAACTATTGTGCTTCGGTAGTGCTTCAAGTGCCTCTCTAGATCTCCATCTCCTTTGAAAGATGTGAAGTGCGGCATGCTAAACTTGTGTGGAGGCTCTGCCTGCTCGATCTCATCCGTGAAAGGTGACCTGCTTATGCTGGTCATATCCCGCCTTAGTGCTTCAACATCCATTTGGTTGCATCGGAAATCACGCAATCGTTCATTGAAAAGTCTTTCTACCTCTTCTTGGATTTGCCTTTGTTGGGGGTAGTGGAGCTCTCGACTGCCCTTGGTCTTGACCTGCTGGTCTAGGCTGCTCTTCTACACGTTCGGCTCTTCTATGCCGTAGCTACAATATATAAGATAGATTCCTAGCAGGTGAAGGGTTTCTTCGCAAGCTGCTAGTTGAACTTCAACCAGATTGAGTGATTGCTTTTCTCCGTTCGTCATGTTGCCTGCTCCGATGTGATGTGGATAATGCTCATTGAGGGCCTAACCGTAAATGAACGCTTTGCCTATAAGGCTACTCATGTTGACTATCGGAGCGTGGCCCCAACCATGAATGTATACTTGTCCGTGGGCCTAGTCGAGAGTGCATGCTCCTCCACGCACTAAGACGGGAGTATACGCTGTCTCGGGGGCCCAATCGGGAGTGTACATTGCCCGAATGCTCGATTTGTGGTTGGTTGAGTGGCTGTTTGCCAGGACGCTGCTTGAGAGGTTCCTCGTCTGCCTTTGTCCTACTTCGGGACACTTTATATGGGGCATGTTGGATCTTGGTGCGTTGCAAAAGTTGATTTACCAAGGTCGTCTATTGTGCAAGGGCACTCGTCAATTCTATGACTTGTCGGGACAAGTTTTGTTCGCCATTCGGATTAGAAGAGCTTGGATGGAATGTGCCTCCTTGAGTAGTAGAAGGATGGTAGACCCTGAGCACGAGATTTGAGTTGGGAAATGTCAAATCCGTGGAGAAATACGGTGAAAATGTCCCCGGCTCGATGATTGGTCGAGATGGTCTCAGGCCGACTTGGGCTGCTTGAGAGACCACAGGAGCAGGCTGTTTGATGGGAGTAGGCTGCTTGGTGGAAGCAGGCTGGGTTGCAGGAACAGGCTACTCGATGTGTGATGCAAACGAGAGTGAGGCTTGGGTCGTGGCCTTAGTGCTGTAAGTCGCCTTGGATGGCAAAGCTCGGGTCGTGGTGAAGGCACCATGGACCTCGCCATGGGTGGCTACCGAGGTAGCCACCGTGGTGGTTCCGTGGTGGAAACTCGTGGTGGTGGTGCCTCTCCACTTATTGTCACATTTAGCCTCATAGATTGTCGTGGTCCCCTTCCTTGGATATTGGAATTTTCACTCGTGGAATTTTCTAAATTTCTAGCCATTGTATTCTTCTTTTACGTTTTATCAAAGAATCTTTGCAAATAAAAAATTCTAATAATAAGAACGTACAAAAGAAAAAATACAAGTGGACTAGAAAATAGAGAAAAACCTTTTTTATGCAAGTCTACAAGTGTGGATTTCTTTTCTCAATGAAAGCACCAATTTGTGGATGCAAATTTCTTCCTCCTTCTTGGACAAAATTGCACCTACAAAGCAATTAACACCTTAGGGTCAAGGCCAAGAGCCTCACGCACCCACGATGAATTGGGGGGGGAGGGGGGCTTTGGCTGAAGAACCTCCGATGCTAAAGTTAGAATTTAGAGAGAAAGTGTTTAGAGAGTTTTGGAATTTTGCAAGAGTGTGAACCTAGGTTTTTAGAGAAAAGTGGGTAATATTTATAGGGCATGACCGGTCCTCATTGGAGAAAGAGTGGCCGGCCCTTTATGTATATTTTGGGTGTTATTTGGTGATTTAATTAGCAATTAATATATTGATTATGAATAAATATATTAATTGGCTAATTAACATAATAAAAGGAATGTTTTTGGGAGGTTATGTAATTTATGTGGAATATTTTGTAAGTTATGGAATGATGGCTTAATTGATTAGCTAAAAGAGGGAAAAAGAGGTAAAAAATATATGGAATGAGATAGGTTTTGGGAATTACCTTGTAAAAGGGATTTGATGAGATGGATTTTGAATTGTTACCTTTTTTGGGCATTTTTGACTTAGTTGAAGGATGATTGCCCGCTGCTTGCGCTTAGGAATCCCGTTGTACCTCAAGGGTATTTTTGTCAAGAAATCCACGTGTTGCCTTGTGATTATTTTTGGCTCCACAACGTCCTTCCATAAGATATTCGTCAAGGATAGTTCACTCCATTCCTCCTTAGAACTACACCTGTGGTTTAGTTCCCCTCTCCGGAGATATGTAGGCAGTCCTATTCAGATTTAACCACCCCCAGTCAACCTCATTCTCCCCATGCCATAGATCATGGGCAAGTCCGATTGGATTTCGCCTCCATCCGCGGATGTGCGCAAATTTGATTCCAAATATCCCGTGCCAAACAAGTGAATATTTCTTTTGACAAGTAGCTGACATATTAGTTAAGAAAGTTTTATCAAATATTTGCAGTCTTCAAAAGGTATATTCTGACAAATTGTGGAATTGTGAATTTCATTGATCTGAATATTGATACATAAGGCATTGATTTATACATAAGCTATAAGTTATTTCAAGTAAACAGAAGGTACAATCAAACTAATTATATTTACATCCTACAGTTACTCTAACACAAGAGTTGACTAATCACCATATGCTAGAATTGCTCACAATCAGATGGACTATACGATTCTATAAATCATGGAGATTATTTGAGTTAATGACGGAAAATTCAAGAAAATCTGATTCATTAAAGAAGGAAAATCATTAAAAATTCATGATTTCATTGAGTGCAAGGCAATGAGACCTATAAAAAGGTGTTCTTGGGGCCTTGTATTATCGAAGTATATAAGTTTCATCCAGATATTAAGAATATGTTGAAGATGGAGTTTAAGGGCATCTCGATGCCGATGATGGTGATCCTGTTAATCACCGGATTGCACTCGCTTACAACGATTGTCTCCGGAGCTGCCTCAACACTTGTCACGACGACCCCGAGAAATGTTTCGATCGATGTCATGGGTTGAGTTCCGAGAAAGCTCCAAGAGATGTGGATCGATGTGGATCGGTTTCAGTGCAACTGCAAACTTGGCTGCTCACGTGAAAAGTGTTTCAGATATAGCCATGGTTTCCTCTCTCCCTTTCTGAACACACTTCTTAATTAGTAGTTCTCTCTCTAATACATGTTCTTGTGATTTCTCGTTGCAGATAAAAAGAAAATGGAGAGCTGCAGACATCACTGCTCACACACAAACTGCAACAACAGATATCCTTAGTCCTTCTCCTCTCTAATATATATATATTGTTGTACTATATGAAATAAATATTCTGATGTACACTCGAGCAGAAAATTTGGGTTGAAAGTAAAAAAACTGAACCAAAACTAGTTAGTAACTGATTCTGTGGTAAATTGGACCTTCTGGTTCAATCGATATTGGGTTGGTCCATTGGTTCAAGGTAATTAATAAATGTTAGGACACCATATGACACTTTATTTTTATTTTTTATATAACTTTATATCTACAGTAATTAAGAGGTGAAAAAATAAGTTGATATTGTGGATGCAAATTTCTTTCTCCTTGTTTTTGGACAAAATTGCACCTACAAAACAAATAACATCTTAGGTCAAGGCCAAGAGCCTCACGCGCCCATGATGAATGGGGAGGCTTTGGCTGAAGAACCTCTGATGCCAAAGTTAGAATTTTAAGGGAAAAGTGTTTGGAGAATTTAGAGAATTTAGCAAGAGAATTGAAATTGAGTTTTGGAGAGAATAAGAGGGCTTATATAAGGATATGGCCGACCACCTTGGGAGGAGATGAACCGGCCACTTGGATGGTTTTGTGGGTTAGGTTCTTGATTTGCGGTTAACTAGTTAATTAAAGGAATAATTATTTAATTAATTAGCTAATTATTTTAATAAAAGAGGAAGGATTTGGGGGTTACCTTGTGGAGAAGATATGATGAGGATGGGTGAAATAGGTTGTAATTAAATACCTATTTGGGCACTTTTGACTTGATTGATGGATGATTGTCCACTGCTTGCGCGTAGGAGTTCCGATGTGCCTCGAGGGTAATTTTGTCCTTTTCTACCCAAAAATCCACGTGTCGCCTCTTGATTATTTTTGGTTCCACAAATGCCCCCACACCTAGGCTACTCGCATGAAAGGGTAGTAGGTGTAGAGATCTTCTTGCTTGAGGAAACATAAGATTATTTCCTATTTTGATGTAGATTCCCTCTTTAATTGGAAATTAGATCCTTCTAGGAAAGGGAAATAAAAATCCCTCAAAGCCTATTTAAGTATACCTTAAGTGGATTATTAAATCAACTTTGAAGAGTGATTTGTTCTACCCTACAAGAGAGAAAGAGCTTAGAGGATATTTATTCTCCCTACTCTAGCAATCTTTTACATCTTGCCCGTGCAAAGGATCGTCTTTTGTTGCTTGCTTCGTCTTCTCCGCGCCGTACCGAGGTAAGAAAAATTTAATTTTTCCCTTCTTCTTCTTGGATAGTGCTGTCACGGAGCAATTGTTGGGGTGGTGCAGCACGTCGGCTAGTATGGGCCGGGAGTCAGCTCGGCATAGGCCGATGAAGTGTTGTGGCAGGGACCATCGCTTGGGCTGTATGGCTTAGCTAGAGCTAATGACAACTTGTGTGGCTGGGGCTGCGAATTGAGGCGTTGGGGCGTAGTGCTAGGTGAGTCGCATGACTCATGTCTTTTAGGCTTTTGGACCTAACGTGGGCTAGGCCGGCGATTAAGAGAAATGAGGAGGTCGCAGGCATCATGGGCTGCTAGAATACTGGGCATGCAAGCCTCTTGCGTGTTAGTCTGAGAGAAAAGATGAAGGAAAAGCCAGTATGGGTTGAGCTGCCCTGCTGAGTACCGTGAATGGCATTGGCTACTTAGTTCTCTTCGCCAGGAGAAAGGTGGGCTACTCCCAAGAGATGAGGTAAAGAGGATCAAGGCAGATGCACTGGCTCATCTGATCGTTGTCGTGGAACCTACTATGAATGAAGGTGGAAATAAGAGATCTTCCCCACATGCTCAAGAAATGCTAATTGAGAAAAAACTAAAGACTTCCTCCGCTATTCGTGAGGGTCTGCCTGCTGCCGAGAGGCCTGTGATTGACATGATTTTTTCTAATGGGTAGAAAAATGAGGTTGCTAGATTTGAGCCTGTGGCGCCTGCCATGTTGAGAATGGCTAATGTGATTGTTGATAGGATTGCTCAGCGTAAGGGTCCTGTTATGCCCCCAGTGTCGAACTTTGTACCAAGATGTCATTTGGGAGCTAAGTTCGGTTCACCTTTGGAGAAGTTTGCTATTATGAAGAGCAATAAGGTGGACTCTGCTGCTAAAGTGGCGCTAAGGCCCACTCATTCTGCTGTTGAGATTGATTTGCCTGCTGGGAAGGATTAGACTGTTAACATGGGCACCTATGAGAAATCCACTAAGCCTGCTTCTAGGGAGGCTGCTAAGATCTGTGCACTTTTGAAACTAGATCTGCTTGAAGACATTGACGCTTGTTTCTTTATTTTTCTGGAAGGCTTGCTTGTCTTTACTTTTGAGGCTTCTATTGGTGAAGTAGTCGGAGAGATTGATGCCCAAGCTAGAGCAGTCGGGGGTGAAGCGCCAGATGGTGCCGTTGCTGAGAATTTCGCGGCTGCTTAAGGTGCGGCGACTGAGTAGTCGTGGAGTGTCTAAGTTGCTGAAAAGTAATCTTCTAGGTAGTCTTTAGGATTTTCTTTATGTTCTTTGTTGCTTTTGCTTTGCTTGAACTCATTCGGTCTTTGCTAGTTACTTATCAATTTTGCTAGAAAATTTAATATACTTGTTTTCTTCGTTTTTCTCTATCTTTGTTTCTTTTGTTCATGCCCTAACCTTTAGACTTTATAGACCAGTGGCAGGCTTGCTACTTTTCTATAAGCAGACAGGCCATGTAGCCTACGCAGCCATAGGTGTTGGTGTAGAACTTTGCAAAGTTGTTAGCCATAGGATCGACAGCCAGACGCCTTACTTACAGAAGCAGACAAGCCCGAGTGACCACTAGGTTGTTAACCTTGGCTTTCTCCAATTCTGTAGGTTGCATAGCAAGTATCACAACACTTTAGGATTTGGTGTAGGTTGTTCCTCGCTTGGCAGAGGTGAAGCTTATCAACTATGTAGCATGTTGGCAGTGAATAAAGCTTTGTATATGCATGCTAGCTTGTTTAACCTTTCACAAGAATATGCGGTTGTATATGTCTAGCATGGCTTTACTGTTCAAAGGGCAAGCCGTAGGCAGTCTTTTGGAAACCGTAAGCTACCTTAGTGTACTCGATAGCAACTTTAGGTTTCCAGGGTAGCCGTCCATAAAGCGCACTGCGTAATGTGCCCTCTCCGTCTCTAAGGCCCTGTTCCCCATAGATTAGGCCAAGAGACACAAAATCCTTCAGTTAACTAAGCCTTGAAAAAGACCATTGTGGCTACTTCTAGGAATCCCGGCGCAAGTAATCGTGCACCTAGTTATACCAGGGCAGGCTGGCTCGTCCACGTCTCGATATTTGGAATGTAAGTTTATCCTCTCGCCTTGGAGAGCAGACCCATGTGGGTATTGGGGAATTAGTTTACCCTTTCGTATTGGAGAACAATTAGTTTATCCTCTCACACTAGAGAGCAGACCATATGGGTGTGAGGGAATTGGTTTACATTCTCGCACTAGAGAGTATGGTTAGTCCTTCAGAAGGGGCGCAATTCCTGCGATGAGCCCCTAAGAAGGGCCACGATCTTCTTTTGAAGTACATGAGTGATAAGTTGTTATAAGCATGCAACTGAGCCAAGTTGTAGATTACTTCTGAATTCCTCATTGAAAAACGAGTGAAACGAACGAATAACTTAGTTGTAAGGGACTGCATAACAATTGGATAGTCATCAGCTTGCGAGGTGGTGCACGTCGAGCTGCTTGAATCTTCGAGTCTTGATATAGTGGAAGGTCACATATGGTACTTCCTCAGATTGTAGGCATTCCATTGCTTCTCGATCTCTATGTCGTTCATGGTAAAGAGGGTGTAATTACCCTTACCGCCTACTCTGCTGATCTTGTATGGAGCTTTCTCTACAGGCAGTGGTGATGACTTTTTATAGGACTAGATCTCTGGGTTGGAATTGTCGGATCTTGGCTCTTTTGTTGTAGCTGAAGAGGAGCTGTTGCTGGTAGGCTGCGATGTGGGTGTTGGTCTGCTCATGTTTTTCCTCTGCCAGATCTAAGCTTATGGTCATCTACTTTCTGTCCTGCTCAATGCTTGGCAGTAGAGTCTTCATACTTGGCATAATGACATTAGGAGAAATGATTGATTTTTAACCAAATGCCAAAGAGAAAGGAACCTCACCGGTTGCTCGTCTTTTGGTGGTGCGATATGCTCATAAACATCTAGGAAAGTCATCTAGCCATTTTCCTTTCTTGTTGGTGAGGGATTTCTTGAGGCAGTCGATGATCATCTTGTCGGATGTTTTGAAGCCTAGAGTGATCGCTTGCTCGGGTATCGAACCGTCTGGGGTGAGAATGATCATGCCTGCTCCTGAACCTTTATAGTTGGATGCGTCGTTGACATGCAAATGCTAGAAGTCTCCATTGGGTGGAGTAGGCGTGGCTAGGGTGTGCTCGGCTACTTCTGGGGCATCGTTGAGTTGTTCTGTTGTGTTGTCTAGGCTAGGCTTGAAGGCACAGTAGGGAGCCATGGAGCTGTCGTTGGTTCGCCCTGTTACACGTAGCAGTAGATGCTCAATTGCCCGTATTGGGCCACTCTAGAGTTGAATTACGGAGCAAGGGTCGGCTGGGGCCGTGTGACACGTAGCAGGAGGTAGTGTTCAACTGCCGGTACATGTTGCTTCTACGTAGAATATTTTAGGGCGACGAGGACAAAACTTGCTTCCAAGTATGTCTTTCTAGTGTTTTTTTGCCCTTAGCGCGCATTTTAAACCGAGTTGTTGCATTCGTCAGAAAACTTTGCATCTGCCAATGTCTACACTTTTATCGTCGTGCATTTGGATTGGGCGGAATAGTGCGTTATGAGGATAACTGCGTGCGTTTGAAGGTAAAACTTGAGTTTCCGGGTTGCAACAACAGTCGCCAAAGTTAACTTTTGAATTTTTGGCAGCATCGAAAAGAACTTTTAAACTGTGGAATACAAGTAGTCAGGCCCCCAACTTTTCTCGTATGATGGTAGAGCTTATTACTACTTTAGATAACGTCAAACATACGAACAAGTCTTTCGCTGCTTCCGTTTTGGATAGTAAGAATGTGATCCTTGAATGTGCATCGGCGAGCCTCGTCCCAAAGTGCATGCTTCTTTGCCAGAGTGAAATAGTCTGCCAGAGTTAGATCTTCTTTCATGATCAATTTTCTGAACAACGGGTGATCTGCTAGAAGTCCTTTTTGGAAGGCTGCTTTAGCTCTCGAGTCATTGCATTTGACTATCCTTGCCTTCTTTGCTTTGAACCTCTTCACATAGTCACAAAGCAACTCCTTTGGGTTCTTCTTGACGTTAAACAAGTGGTCGGACTTCTTCTTGATCGAGTGATATGATGTATATTCTTTGGTGAAAGCTAAAGAAAGTTCGTTGAAACTCCGAATGAATTGTGGTGGCAGGGTGTATAACCAATCTTGCGCCTTTCTTTGTAGAGTGGTGGCATATATCTTGCACATGAGATCATCTTTGTTTCGATAGAGGATCATTGCGTTTCGGTAATACTTCAGGTGTTTGCCTGGGTCTTCATCTCATTTGAAGGATGTGAAATGTGGCATGCTGAACTTGCGTGGAGGCTTTGCCTGCTCGATTTCATCCATGAAGGGTGACCTGCTTATGTGGGTCATAACCCGGTGTAGTGCCTCTTCAATGACCTATTTGCGTTGGAAATCGTGCAATCACTTAGTCAAGAGCCTCTCTACTTCTTCTTGAATTTGCCTTTGTTGGGGGTAGCGGAGCTTTCGGCTGCCCTTAGTCGTGACTTGCTTATCTAGGCTACTCTTCTATGTGTTTGGCTCATCTATGCCGCGGATACGGTGTATGTAGTGTGTTCCTAGCAGGTGAGCGAGTTCTTCGCAGGCTGCCGGTTGAACTTGAGCCAGATTGAGTAACTGCTTCTCTCCGTTTGTCGTGTTGTCTATGTGAGGTGGATGATGCTCATTGCGGGCCTAGAAGCGAATGAACACTTCGCCTAGAAGGTTACTCATGTTGATTATCGGAGTGTGACCCCAACTGTGAGTGTATGCTCGTCCGTGGGCTTAACTAAGAGTGCACGCAGCTCCGCACGCTAAAACGGGAGTATATGCTATCTCAGGAGCCTAATTAGGAGTGTACATTGCCCAAACACTTGGTTCATGGCTGGTCGAGTGGCTGCTGGCTAGGTTCTTCGTCTGCATTTGTCTTACTTCAGGACACCTCATTTGAGGCATGTTGCATCTCGATTCATTGCAAAAGCTGATTCACTAAGGTCATTTGTTGTGCGATGACGCTCGTCAATTCTATAACTTGTCAAGACATGTGTTGTTCTCCATTTGGGTTGGAAAAGCTTGGAATGAATGCATCTCCTTGAGCAGTGGAAGTGTGGTAGACTCCGGGCACGAGATTCGAATTGGTGGATGTCAAATCCGCATAAAAGTATGGTGAAAATGCCCCTGGCTCGATGGTAGGTCCGGATGGTTGAGATAATCTTAGGTGGACTTGGGCTGCTTGGGAAACCACGGGAGTAAGCTGGGCCACGTGAGTAGGCTGGGCCACGGGAATGGGCTACTCAGCTTGTGGTGCATGCGGGTGCGAAGCTTAGACTCGGCTTGGATTTGGGCAGCACGGGCCGGTTTGCCTTAGGCTTGGAATTACACGGCTTGGGCCGTGGCCTTGGTGCCGTAGGCTTTGGATGACACGACAAGCTTGGATGACACGGCTTGGGCCGTTGTGGTGGTGCCATGTACCTCGCCGTGGGTGGCTACCTTGGTGGCCACTGCGATGGTTGCCATGGAGGAGCCTTGTGGTGGTGGTGCTGCTCCACTTATTGTCACGTTTAGCCTCGTGGATCGCCGTGGTCCCATCTCTTGAACATTGGAATTTTCGTTCATTGAAGTTTTCAAATTTCTTGCCATTGTACTTTTCTTTTACGTTTTACCAAAGAATTTTTGCAAATAAAAAATTCTAAAAATAAGAACGTATAAAATCTACAAAAATAGAAAATCTTGGATACGAGAGTCTTCTACGAGTGTGGGACTCAACTCCCAATGAAAGCACCAATTTGTGGATACAAATTTCTTCCTCCTTGATCATGGACAAAATTGCACCTACAAAACAAATAACACCTTAGGTCAAAGTCAAAAGCCTCACGCGCCCACGATGAATTGAGGGAAAAGTGTTTGGAGAATTTATAGAATTTAGCAAGAGAATTGAAATTGAGTTTTGGAGAGAATAAGAGAGCTTATATAAGGATGTGGCCGGCCACCTTGGGAGGAGATGGACCGGCCACTTGGATGGTTTTGTGGGTTAGGTTCTTGATTTGCGGTTAATTAGCTAATTAATGGAATAGTTATTTAATTAATTAGCTAATTATTATAATAAAAGAGGAAGGATTTGGGGGTTACCTTGTGGAGAAGATACGATGAGGATGGATGAAATAGGTTGTAAATAAATACCTATTTGGGCACTTTTGACTTGATTGAGGGATGATTGTCCACTGCTCGCGCGTAGGAATTTCGATGTGCCTCGAGGGTAATTTTGTCATTTTCTACCCAAAAATCCACGTGTCGCCTCTTAATTATTTTTGGCTCTACAGATATCAAACTCATTATCCACAAAAGTTGAATTTTTTGTATTTTTTTGGTCAAGACTTTAGACTACATCTATGGTGGGAAAGGGTTTTTGAGTCTTTTGACTCATTTGAATTGGCCCAAGGCCTATGAGTGGGATGTTGAAGTCTGCCAAGAGGAGAATTTAATTATGATTAATGCTTGTATTTCCTCATGTGCCCATAAGAAACTTAGTTGTCGCCTTCATTTACGATTTACGCATCTTCACCATTCGAACATCACAACTGGAACTGTTTATTCTCTTTACCATTATGTAAAGATACAATGCTAAAAAAAATGACATTTTAGCCATTCATATACATCAAACAAATTGACTGTTTATCATAAAAATGCTACTTATTACCTAAATCCGTAAAACGTTGACTGGTTTGACACGAATGCATCAAAGAATATGACAATAATTCCCTCTTATTGGTGCAACCTCCGCCCCATAATCAAGGTTCATACTTGCCCTGCGAGAACGACTTGGATGACCAACATTACGGCATTTACCGGTTCTACCTCGAGGAGGAGATGTGCCGGACAGGGATCGCTTCATTTATGTCCCAATTGATGTGGTGAGCTTTTATGTGGTGGGTTATGCTTATATGGAAAGTAATGAATCCTACATTCTTCAAGGTAATGCCGAAAATGGGGCTCCGACGAGCATTTTATTCCCGTGCAGCACTAGGGAGTGCGCAGACCCAGCTGCCCTTTGAGGTTTTATAAACAAAAAGGGTCAAAGTGTTAATTTTTTTTTTTTTTTTAATACAAACATAATTAGTTTTCAATTTTATCATAAATAGGGTTGACACCAAACACATATTAATACCATCCATCCAGCTTGTATAGAGTTATCCTCCTCCCCGGAGCCATTTGCAAGCCACATACTTGCAAGGCTAAATTGAGTGACTGTGACATTGGAGTTCCATATGTTAATGCGCCCTCTTCCTGCATGAGGGTGTCCGAATTCGAGCACTGCAGACGTTCCTAGGTAAGGAAACGACGGCAATTACGTCATGAATCAGTGAATTCAAATACAATATTGAAAAGCTATTAGTTTATTTTGGATGGTTTTTCATGACAAGTTTACTTACTTGATGGCCCCGTGAATCAAACGTATTTGAGCTGCGCTTGTGAGTGCTTGTTGGATAGTTTAATCCCAAAGACTCTGCATTTTCAGCTAGTATTAGATCCTAATTCGTTGTTCTTCTTATGGGCACGGATTCTTGTGGGCACTGTACGTTTCTAGGAACATATTGTGAATACGCAGACATTTTCCAATCTTCATTTCCTTGCTCTCTTGGCACCGTTGTAGTTTTGTCTGCATATATTGAACTATTTGAACCGAGATAAGAGTTTAGAGTTTGTCATTCATGAACTCGTGGACGATTATATGAACCAGTAACTGGCGTGAAGTCCACAGCAGTAAATGGTTGCTAATAATTCACTAGCGTGACATTGATGCAAGCAAAAAAGAGTCAGTCGTAGACCTGAATTGTATGATTCTTGAGCATAGGATGATTGAAAGCACGTTGTCTGTAGATATCAATGCAATCTACAATATCACCATGTTCAGTCTGTTGGTGGAAAAAGAGATAACAAAGATATGACTATAAAGCAACAGAGTGTTGGTGGAAAAAGAGAGAACAAAGATATGATTATAAAGCAGCAGCAGAGTGTTTGTTAAACCTTAGGGCTGGTTTGGTATTGCTGTGCTTTAAAAAAAAATTGTTTTTGCTATACTGTGAGAATAAGTAGCTGAGTGTTTGGAAAACTTTTTTGTAAAAATGCTTTTGGAAAAAAAGCAGTATTATAGTGTTTGGTAAACTTTTATGTAAAATAGCTGTGATTGTGTGAAATGACTAAAAAAGGTATAATACTAGATGTGTCATTAATTTAATTTTCTTAATAAATAAAGGTGAATTACTAAATATACTTTATTTTAAAAAAAATATATTTATAAACTTTATCTTAAACATATAATCCAATGTTTAACAAGAAATTATAATCCAACATTCAACATATAATCCAACATTTATGCTGCTTCACGTTTTCAACTTTTTTTCAAAGCTCATTTTTGCTACTCCATGTTTTAAGTTTTTTTTTTCACTCAAAACTATGAAAATAAGCTGTTTTTAAGTGTTTACCAAATACCTTTTTGAGCTCAGTTTTTTTTTTTACACTCACTTTTTATAAAATCACCTCAATATCAAACCATTACTAATTCTATAAACCAGTGAATTCAACATATCTTCTGTAGAAACTGTAAACTGTCGGCATCTAAGTAAAACAATTTCATTACCCGGAAGCTCTTCATTGCAGGTTTATTGACAAGTTTGAGCTGTCTATCCAGCTCCAGTCGTCTTCTTTAGATAATGTTCCCCGGTCTTGGACTACACCTGCAACAAGAGGATAGCAAACGCTGCCAGAAGCATAACCATCACTTCGTTGAAGTTTTTGGCAGCCGTTCTCATAGAACCAGTTTATGTAGTTCCGAGTTTCTGTATACTATGAAACCAGGCAATTATATAACAGAGCCTTAACAATTAGAGTTCAGATTACCTAATTTAATTTCCTATTCAAAATGAACATAAATTTTAGCCCAAGTTAAATGTACTGAAATTCGTAGCATCGTTGTCAGCAGTAACTGCACCTGTACATGGAAACATAGAAAGGTTCCGAGTTTGCTTAACAGTTCTTATTCATTTACCCAAAAAAGGGGTTCCAATTAGAAAACACGCATTTAGTAATTAAGCTCTAATACATAGCATTGTACAGTTTGTACTTGCACCCAAACAAGCAGGTATTCATGAACAGGTTGAGTTTCTTATGGATTAAAAAATATCCAAATGGGTATCAATCTAAGAAATGTAAACAACACAATTTGAACGAAAGCAACAAGTACTTGGAACAGTCAACCTTTCATATTATTTATTTTCTTTACTTCGTTTTGTTAGCTAGATTGAAATACATTGTTGACTTATTCCGTCGACACTAGACCATAGACACAAGGCTTATTATCTAGCTTGATATATACGTTGACCTCCCCATACAGTAAACTATACACAGTGTACACAAAATGAGATCCAAGCGTGCCCAATACTGATTTTTGCATGCTTGTTCAAGGAGTCATAAGACATTTCTCAAGTGACTTAAAACCAGTTCTTCTAACCTACCCAAGTGCCTAATTTCCACTGTCCAATGCAGACCAAATCTATAGGTAGTATAATTTTTCAGAAGGGCTGCTAAAATATGGTTTCCATGATCAGTTCTTCTAAAACATCTTCTACCATCTCAAAAACAACCTCCTCAGAATCATTCCGGAGATCTAGCCATGTTCCAGAGCTTGTTATGTCCTTTTCAACAATTTTCTGCAACTTCCGTGGTGATGAATGCGGTAAGAGGTACCAATCAACAGACTTCATCACCTCATGAATCACAGTTTTCTCAATGGAAAGTGGTCTTGAGGCAATTGGCTTGATAAATGACACCCACGGGGAGTATGGAAGCTGAGTATGATATACCTCGACAAGGACTTCATTTATACAGTCAAAGAGCAGCATACAATCATCACTGAATTGGTTAGCCTGCAACTTGACTGCATCAAACAAGAATGGGTCAAGCAGTTGATCTGATGAATGCCACATCAGTGAAAGCTCATCCCAATTTAAGCTGGAAGCTTGCAGCACTGCCCTCACGTACTCTGAGATAACTTGGTGTTCACTCAAAGAAGAAGTTTCAATGTACAGAGGGGACCTTGTAAGAGGTTGAGATTGGAGCTCTTCGGCTGCAGAAATGGATGCATGGTTTAACTCAGTCACATGAAGTGGATAGGGGAAATGAAAAGAAAGAAAAAATGGTAGGTCCTTATGAAGGCTTACCAGGTTCAGATATGGTGCTTGCGGGACTGGTGATGTCTAAATAATAGTGCTCAAGTACAGAAACTGGACTTGGCTGCTCTCGTTTATCTTCAATGTTATCAGAACTCTCCACCCTCTGAATAATTGGAGTTGCTGAGAAAACATCTGGTGAAGATGTTAGTGGCTGATCCTCAAAAAGATCAGTTTCTCCTTGGCATGTAGCATCACTAGTCTCTGTAGTGTTGGTCTTCTCCATGCTATCTGGTTTGGTTAGAACTTCCAAAGAACTAGGTTCTCCTGGGCGCATAGAGGACACTTCTATGGAATTAGTTTCTCCTCGGTGCGCAGTGGAATTATTCTTTACAATTTGGACACAGCCTGCAGAAGATTGATTATTAACTAAACAAAGCTAAACTAAATAGAACATAAGTAAACAATGAAAGTAACTCCATACCTTTAAGCCTCGAATTATCTCCCAGCCCTCTGGTGTCAATATTTCGCTGTATATCAATAACTTGCAATTGATCATCAAGTTTCTTATTCTCAGGCATGGCCTCTACGTCCTGCCTCAGTGGACTCGAGTAGCAGGTTTTCTTTCCTTTCTGAAGCCTAGACTTGTTCTCATATACCAGTTGGTAATTGCTGTAGGGTGAAAATCGCATTGGTTCATCAACAAATGTATTTTCCCAGTCCCTCGCCGGACTCTGTGTAGGCAAGAAGTCATACTCAGGAAATGATGCCACCTTTTCCCAGGTTTTCTGTGCCTGTCTTTCAAAGTTGTTCTTGTCCTTTTTTCCATTCGTTAACAATTCTGACAGATGTTCCATAGCCTCCGCAAAAGTTTCAGATTCTTTTCGCTTTGGTTGGCTAGCAAGCGAAATGTTTGAGTTTTGAAGGCCACATCCACTGGTTGATGCAGCTTCACATCCAATGTTTGATTCACCTTCATTCACCTTGCTTATGTTGACTCTATTCTCGATATCAAGAGAAGACTTGCTCACTACTCCACTGTCAGCAGCATTATTGGAGCCAGGTGAATTTCTTCTAATGATCTCCACACCTTTTCCTTTAGAATCGTCTTCAGAGCCTTGGCAAGGAGATATTTGAAGTGTACCATTGATTGTCTTCAAGTCCTGCTCTTTGCTGCTTACCCCTATAGCACGTTTCAGTTTCCTCTTTATATGGCTGAGGGAAAAATTTGCAGGCCTCTCACTTTCCCCATTACTTCTCAAGCTGTAATAAGATTGAATGGAGGAGCAAGAATCGAAACCGTCTGAAGAATTTTGCAATCTTGGTGGGGTAGGTGTTAAAACTACTATTCTCTCTGAAAATCCACAATCGCCACTTGCCTGAGACGGGTAAATATCACAGGAATTTAACTTGTGAATGCCGGAAGGACCTTCAGATTGCCTTGCTTTACTTGTCCTTTGCTCTGAAATGTTCTCTTCACAGACAGATTTACTCTGATGTTTTCTTGCCTGAGATTCTCGGAGGTCTTCGATGTGTTTGACTAGCAGAGAATTGGGGTCTTGTAGGAGTTTTATAAACAATTCTTTATTCGAATTCAAAATCTGCAACGCATCTGAGAACTGTTTAGACTGGTAGTTCACCCCGTTAATGAATTTTTGACTAACAATGGCCTCCGCTGCATTCATTTGTCCAGGTGGAAGATTATTCTCATTAAGCTGGTCATACTTTACATAATCAATGCTTTTACAGCCACATCCTGTTCTCTTTTTTCTATGCACTTCTTTGCTTAATACTTCCGGCAATGCTGCTGAGTGGGGTTTTTCCACTGAAGTTGAACTAGGAGGTTTTCGATGCTTAGTTTCATTCTTCAGACCGTGAAGTGGTATCTCATTAGATCTCTGATGATTATTGCTAGTCTTTCCATTATTCTTTGGTAACGAACAAATGAATTTAGAATCAGATTGCACATGTTTCACTTCATCAGTAGCAATCTTCTTATTTATCTGCAGCTCGGTTGACAACTCTTCCCCCTTAAGCTTTCTTGTTTTTGTCATATTTGAGTCAACTGTTTGAGTTTTGTTCTTCATTGCATCCTGAACAATTGAAAATGCTTATCAAATATTTTGTTTTAGTGTTTACTCAATCAAGTAACCATGTCAGCTTTCAGTTGTGTGAGAGTATATCAGAGAAACCAAAGCAAAAAACGAAGAAAATTTTGTCTACCACTAATATTTCTCCCAGATGGTTTGAAGAGCCTATTAATATATCAGTTCCATTCGTTTTTCTTGGCAATGTATTTAAACTTTAAACCCTAACTAAAACTCTCCTCGTAATATCGTTTGTGGGAAAAAAAAAAAAAAAAAAAAAAAAAAAAAAAAAAAAAAAACATAAGCACTGGCACTCCCTCCCTCGTAAAATCGAACAATTGAAAATGCTTATCAAAGTACTCCAGTAATTGATCAAATAGTATTTTGGCAATGTTTATACACGCACAGAACTCAGAAGACTCGAAACAATAGAGAAAATCAGTGGACATATATATTTCCTTCGTCTTCTATAAGTCAAAACAAAAAAGCTAGCAGGCATCATGAATCAGAAGAATCGGTTTTTGAACAAACATTCAGGTACGTGAAAATATGCACCATGTTCGATTGTAAAAGTAGGCCCGTGGAACTTGGAACTTACACCCATGTTTTCGCTCTTCTCATCCATTTTGTTAAGCAAATCAAGCTTGGTCTTAAAATTTCTGTCATCTGCATACAAAGAAGAATTATGAACCTTTTCAGTACAGCAAAAAAGCATTCAATTCACAATTGTGCCTTACCAGTTCTCTTTAAATGGCTCTGGTGCGAAAGCAGCTTCTTATTCGAACGACCTTGACGAAAGTTGAAGAGGCCATATAAATGCCACATACATCCTGTCTCGTACTTTTCGCATATCATAGGGCTCTTTGGCATAGGGCTTTTCGGCATAGGGCTTCTCGGCATAGGGCTTCTCGGTGGTGTCATCCTTGCCACGATGAGTGAATTGGGAGAGCTTGGCAAAAGAAAATAACACCAAATTTAAATCACCAAACTAGAGAAGGTGCGAGGATGGACAACGAAGTAGCATACAAGTTTTCGTAATTTCAAACCCAATGACCCCAATAAGAATGCAGTTGTTTTTCTCCCGGGTTGCATATAAACACACACAGAATGACATGAACTTAACCAAGAAGAAATACCATAGAAACGTAAATATATATGTATGTATGTATGTTCAAAGTCGACAATTGCGGATTCTGGTTTTATATAAATATAGATGATTGTGATGTACCATAGTCTTCGTGTGTGTGCGTATATGTATGTTCAAAGTCGACAATTGCGGATTCTGGTTTTAGATAAATATAGATGATTGTGATGTACCATAGTCTTCGTTTGCGTGTCCCACCATGTGAGCTTTTTTCAACGATGCATAGCTATAGAGATTAATTTATTCAGAGAAAGGACAAAATTAGAAAAGAAGATATCCGAAGTAAATTATGAGTAGCTGAAATTGAAGATAAGATGAGAGAAAATCGGTTAACATAGTTTGGACATGTGAAACGAATACCTACAGGCACTCCGGTTAGAAAATGTGATTAAGAGACAGCTCAGGACCAAAGGAGTAGAGGAAGACCTAGGAAGGCTTAGAAAGAGACCTTGAGAAAAGACTTGGAGTACTTAGATTTATTGGAAGACATGACATAAAATCGAGTGCAGTGGCGTTTTAGGATTTATATAACCGATCATACTTTGTGGGATAAAACTTTGTTGTTGTTGACGTAGATAAATAAAAAATCTCAACTACCTTTTGAAGATGTAGCATAATAGACAGGTTATGGCCATCAATTCATCTCCCCAACAAATTTCCACCTTAAAAGTTGAAACAAGTAAATAAATTTTCACTTTTCCAGCGGTTCATTGGAGATCAAGGAACACAAACAGGAAAAAGAGGAGATTCAAGCCAAAATATCTTTTACTGGGCCTGTGTTAACTCAATTTTAGCAGCTCAAAAGCTACAAGCTAGTTGCACCTACAAGTGTGATTAGCTCTTAATTAGCTAGTACTAATCAAATTTTGTATAAAGAGACATTTTCTGTTTGTTTCTATAGAAAGTGAAAAATCTTGTCTGACAACCAAACCAAAAACGCGAACTATTCTAATAAAAACATGCATACCCAAGATTTAAAATTTCACAAATATCAACTAATTCAAGAGATTTTTACAATGAAACATAAGAAACAGAGAGAAAGAGGTACCTGGAAAACTTGAGAAAAAATGGAAGCCTTTTGCTCTGAATATGCAGATTCCCCTGGATTTCTTGCAGTATATATACAAATCTTGGAACTTCAATGTCAAACTGAATGTGTAGAAAGAAACCCAGAAAGCATAATCTCAAATGGGAGATGGAGACTGGAGAGAGTTGAACAAGGAGGAGGAGAAGTTATGGAAAATTAATGAGAAAAATAAGAAAAGGGAAAGGGAAAGAAAGAGAGAGAGAGATATATATATATAAATAAAAGCAAAGGATGTTAGAGATTTTATGGTGAATGTGACTGGTAAATTGCAATTTGCAGTGACAACGGGGATGAGGACTCGGGGAGGAAAGCTTTCAAATGAAGAAAATATTAAGTTGGGTTGCTTTCCAACTTCTCTCTCTCTCTCTCTCTCTCTCTCTGTGGCTTTCTGCATTTCCAACTTTTAACGGTCATGAGACAGACTCGTCACCTCCTCCTATTTTTTTTTTTTTCAAGAGTACTCTCTCTCTGCACGCTAAGCTGAAGATAAAAGATATTGTCTGTTACGTGTGTGAATCTTATAACAAGATTGTTCTCAGCTGCTATTATATAATGATTTTTTAACATGAGATTAGTATTAAAAAAACAATAATATTCAATTCTCCCATCGAAAATAGGACTAGGATTCTCTTCATTCTTTTTTTCACCTCCTTCCATCCTCTCTTTTCACATTCTTTATTTTATCTTTCTTTTTCTATAAAAAAAAATTAATATAAAATTTTGACGTTATTTAATCGTGATCGTTCAAATAAAAAAGAAAGGAAAAAAAGGATAAAAAAAAGAGAGAGAATCATACTCCTTGAAAATAGGCGGCCCTTGGATTTTCATATCGTTTTCTTTCACATTTCAACAACTATGGTTTTTTAAATTATTTCAGTTTTCAAAATCAAAATCAAACCAATGTTTTCGGAATAAATTAAATCTGAAAATAATTATCAAACAATTTTAGTTAAAAAAAAAAACCAAAAACCGAAAAGAAAAAAGAAAAAAAAAAAAGGATTGTTGATCAGCCCCTGAAGTAGAAACATATGAACAAAATGAAAAGCTGCATTTTACATTATGGCGATGGAGACTTGTGGGGTTTGGGGGATCATGAAATTGGGCGCGTTTTCGGATTTAGTGGGAGAGTTGTTGTCGTTGGCGACAAAACACTCGTATTTTGCCAAAAGTTAATAATGTGATCGGGAGGGAAGCAGCCAATCCATCCATGAGGCAGCCACAATCTATGGCTGATTGGTTGATCAGAAAAAAAAAAATTTTAAATTTGTCTGTCCTTACTCCCAAAGTTTGAAATTCTTGTCTCATCTTTTCAAATTTTGACCTCCATGATTTCACCTCACCGCCATGGATTCTGGCTGGCTGGCTGGACAGCAGAGGACTGGACTCTCTCTTACATTTGCCTCCTGTACTTTTGCTGTGTTAAGATATCAGAAGAGAAATCATATCTCATGCATGCAAATTTTGTCCAGTCCAATTTGATGTCAGAAATAATTTCTCCAAATAGTCTCGTCCTAATTGAATGGCCAATTTTTCTAAAATGTAAAGGAGCGAAAATGTATTCCGAAAAATAAACGACGAGAGTTGAACATTGAGATTGAACTGCTAAAATAAATATACCTTATATAGTGACAAATTCAGGACGTTTAATACCACGGAGCATTGGAGCCATACCCTTGAATATGGCATTATATGGAGTTCTTAATTCAGAATGGTCCCAAAATTTGTTAATGTATTTATTGAATTAAGTTCTAATTTATGAACACAAACAATGAACTGTTCAAATTAAAGACTAGTAGTCTAGTAGAACATGCATGCATGTTGTTTGGCTCAACCAAAAATAATGGTTTGAACAATGAACTGTTCAAATTAAAGACAAGTAGAACATGCATGTTGTTTGGCTCAACCAAAACTAATGGTTCGGACATGTGTTACGTAGCTCTAAATTCCATCTACAATAGTCATGCAAAATAATTATTATGAGACTAATCAACACGCTCAATTGTAGATAGCCATCAACTTTTATTGTACCATATTGAAAAATGAAATTGCTCGATGCATATATCAGCACTGCCAGAAAATAAGGCTTGCCCTACATAATCATGCCCGACAAACTATATTTTCTCGGGTAAAAGTACCTTATCCGATGATTTTTTTAGTTAGTAAGGCAAAACTAGTCAATATTGAGGGTTTACTCAAAATTTTTACGAGACAAAAAAGAATTGTACGGCAATGCTATAATCGTCAGGCAAATTTTTGACGCCAAGAGAAATAAAATGGTGCATAATACCTTAAGGTTTGCGCGATGAAACTTGTGTTCGTCGGCTAGGTCCTATTTACCCAATGGGCCACTTCGTCGGCCCAAGCTTTGGCGACGTTTGGCAAAGGCCCACCATGACGTGATAAAAGATCTACAGACAATTATTTCTGCATTGGTTTGTCGAGCATGTAAGTATTTTTATTTTTAAAAAATTTAAATTGATTGTCTTTTGAAAAAACTTGCACATTCAGTGGTAATTGGACTTTACTAGACGCAACAGTTAAGAGAAAAC
Source organism: Pyrus communis (assembly GCF_963583255.1). Classification (NCBI taxonomy): domain Eukaryota; kingdom Viridiplantae; phylum Streptophyta; class Magnoliopsida; order Rosales; family Rosaceae; genus Pyrus; species Pyrus communis. The sequence goes on from NC_084815.1 coordinate 14,623,213, forward strand.
AAATGACCCTTGTTTGATGAAGAATTATTCCAACTAGCATGTTGTCACATTAGAGCCGAAACGTATGTTGGTTGTCACGTGAACGGAGTTAAATTCTTAACAGCTGAACGAGACGATAAGTGCACTTAAAATTGTGGATTTTTGTCCTGGGGGTAAATGAAACACTTATTTTTTGGGCAAACTTTTAAGTATGGTTCAATTGTTATACACAAACTGCAAGGAAGTCATGCTATTCAAGTGTCATTGGTTGATACGAACTCTAACAAAGCAAATAGTCTCATTCAATATATATATATATATATATATATATATATATATATATTTGTTATCGGTTAACACAAACACCAGTGGTTGAGGTTGATCCGTACATCCTTGCCAATATGGCAAAACAAGTATTCTACTTGGGTGATTGAAAGCTCAATGGTGGTTGGAAAGGAGTACAATTCTTATTACATAGAAATATTTGGAACTTGCCAGACAAAATAGCAAGATGACGATGAACATACTACTGATGACCAAAATGTTTACAAGGAAGATTCATCTACAACCACTCGAAACCTTCCCGGAGTACGAAGCAACCACATTGTTAAACCATTTGAGATTTCGGGTGTCCCCACACTGGAATAGATGCAATATTTATTGACCTCGGGCGCCTACCACCGATTCAGTGAATTCATTGTTTGAAAATAGCAGCGATGACTCAAGCAATGAAGGCGATATTAAAATGGATAATATGAAAGTAGACGAGCATATTTGACAGTGATTAAGTGTTCAGTGATGCAATGTTAATGTGTACCAAATAAAATATTCTATTAATTTTATCTAAGTACAAAGGCCCATTTATCTTATTGTTTTGAAAAATAACTTATGCTTTGCCTGACGGAATAGAAAATATTCGTCGAGTACAGAACTCTTGCCCGACAGAATCGAAACATTCGTAGGTTAAAGTATTTAGGGTTTAGGGCTTAGGGTATTCATCAGGCAAAGTGCCCATAATCCATCAGGCAAGTGTATTGGCAAATTTCGCATATATGAAATGTATGAAATACGTATGAACAAAGGAATAAGAATTTTCTTACTAAAATTGGAATTCGCAACAAATGGAAAGAAATTGATAAATTCTACTTAGACTATGGAATTTTTCAATTCCGTCGAGGATTTTCGCAGTCAAGGAAATTAATTTCCACAGCCCAACTGTCAATATAGTTGGCATATACTATGAGATTGTATACGTCAAAAATCATCAAAAAACAAACATTCAGAGATTAGATAACGAGACGAAATCCTTCGACAGTTAGAAACAAAAAATGAATATTTAACGGTTATTTTAGCTCTAAATTTAATTATTTTTACAACTACACTTCTCAAACCGTTAAACTTGTTTGAATATAGTACGAGATCGCATACATCAAAATCACCAAAAATAAAACTTTGAGGGAGTAAAGAATGGGACCAAAGGTTGGACGGTTACAAACTTAGCATCATGATTCAACGGCTATATCACCTTAGATTTGGGTGATTTTTTTTTTCTTCCAAATATGCTATTTGAGGGTTCAAACCCACATTAACACACTTGATCATCAAATTCGATGATCGTTTAACTGTTGCAAAAAATTATTATATTATAGTTTTTAGGAAATATAATAAATTATGTGTATTATAAATTTTTATGAAATTCAGATTTAAAGCAATGGAAGTAGTGGTGAAATAAATATGTTAGACAATTTATTAAGTTTTAGGAAAGGTTTACAATTTTTTTCGAGATATGCCTAAATTGTGCAATAGTCGCCGCATTAGTATAGGTAGAAACCTCATAAGAGAATGATAGAAGAATATAACTCAGAACATATACGTGCGGCAGACCTATGAGTTCATTCAATATTCAATCACTCAATAGTAATCCTCATCCAGAATAGGTTCTCCATGGCTACCGATAGATGGAGGAATATCTCCCTCGAAGTGAAGCAGGTGCTGACGGCAGAGCTTTTGGTAAATGATTTTTATTTAATAATTTTACTAATTTTAGTTATTCTAGATAATTACTTAATGTATTTTTATACCTAATACTTGTTTTTTGTCTATTTCAAATCAATTTCGAGATCAACATGCAAGACCAGGATACGGCGGTCCTACATAACCCGACTGTGAAATGATTAGTTTAGGAATAGCACGTACGAGCTGTGCAACCACTACAGGACTTTTGAAAGTCATGAAGAAGCTCTAACCCATCCGCCCCCTGAATTTGAGTATAGGATGGACAAATGGCATTGGCTCTGCGGATCTTTTCAGAATTTATAAATTCTGAAAATGGACATCTTCCAAGGTGAAACATTTCACATCGAGAATAAATTTGTTTTTTATTTTCAATATGATTGTATGAACCTTATCGTTATATTAATAAAATAAATTTGTTTAATATTAAGATATTATTATAATAAAATTATGAATTAAATTTACACATATTTTAATATATGCTTTTAATAAAGCTTACTGAAATTTGAAATATTTTTTTTTTTTTTTTTATAAAAATACTAAATTTGGCCCGAGGAAGTTATTTTGTCGTGTCAAAGTTTTTTGTGGTCAGTGCAGACTTAACCGATGAAAGTTTGTCGGCCCATTCGCCGGGAAAGGTAAAGTTGCCCGACGGAATATAATTTTCCTTGATTAAAATGTCCTGCAACGGGTTTTTTGTAACGAGTTTTGCGTGACAAATTTCCATTGCCTTGGAGCCTGGGTGATGAACGTCTGTTGTAGGAGACGAATTGTTTTCATCTCGCAAGTGGTTTTTTTTTTTTTTGTAGTGCATGTTCTTTTCGCACCAAATCTTATATATTAGCAACATTAAGATGTTAAATCTTTTAACAACCATTTCAATTTTAAGTTATAGCTTTAACTTTTGTAGTTTAGAAAAGCTTACAAGAGAAATGAGGAATGAAAGTGATGAAAAAAATGAGAGTAAATTGTAGCAATGGTCCCTTAACTTTAATTAAATTGGAGTAATGATTCCTCAACTAAAAATCCATTACCACTGGTCCCTTAACTTATCAAAATGTGTAGCTGTAGTCTTTTTCACCAATTTCGTCAAAATTTTGTCAAAATAAGTTACGTTGGAATAACCATTTATATAATTAGGGTCCCTCAACTCATCAAAATGTGTAATTATGGTCATTTTCATCAACTATGTCAAAACGAGTTATGTTGGAATGACCATTGCTACAATTAGGTTAAAGTTAAGGGACCATTTCTCTAGTTGAACTAAAGTTGAGGGACCAATGGTAATGTATTTTTAGTTAAGGAACCATAGCTAGACGTTTTGATGAGTTGAGGGACCAATGGTAATGAATTTTTAGTTGAGGGACCATTACTCCAATTGAATTAAAGTTAAGGGATCATAGTTACAATTTACTTAAAAAATGATAGTGGACAAAAACAGAAAACAATTTAAAGTTGTTTTCAATATCAACTTTTTAATTTCAGCTCCTTCATTTCTCCCTATTCCTTGCCACCACCTTCCCTCTTCCGTCTCAGTTTCTCATTTCTAGCTCTCATATACTTTCTCCTTAACTTAAAAAATAAAATAAAAAAAAAAGGTTATCAAGCCAGCCATTAACTTCTCCTATTTTTATTTAAATTAATAAGGAAGGGGACTCTAAATTTGACCAACAAGTGTTCAAAAATTTCATACCAAGTGGTGAAGCTGCTGTTGACTTCCCAACGATACTAATCATACTATTCACAGCAAACCTTCAGAGTTTTTAATAATTATGCTTGAGATGAATATTAAGCCACACAAAAACAATTTGGCCAAGCAAAGAAGATAATTGCATCCAAGCAAAGTTGTGTTAAAATTTAGGCCAAGCATGTATTATGAAAACCATAGATTATATTGAACCTTATTATATGATACATACATACATATATATATATATATATATATATATATATATATATATATATATATGTTACAATAACTCCCTGATTTAGTTGAGTCAATGCAATGATTCTTACAATGCATATATGTTACAATAACTCCATGATTAAGTTGAGTCAATGCAATGATTCTTACAATGCATATATGTTACAATAACTCCATGATTAAGTTGAGTCAATGCAATGATTCTTACAATGCGTATGCAAATATATATATATATATATATATATATATATATATATATATGCATGCTTTTGCGTGTAACTACTTTTGGCGTCGCACGCGTTGCGTCAGTCTCAAGATTCCAGTTGGGACAAGCAAGCACCAACAGCCAGATAACTACTGCAATTTGCAAGTTTGCCAACAAGAAGCCTTAAAATTTTGAGCAAATTAATGCTCCTACGATTGCACCAAAAGGTTTATTAGCTAATTTAGCTTTATATACATCGTTGATTCGTTTCTTACAATTTAGGTTTTTGGAGCCGTTTATTAGAGGTTTGGTTCAATTAAGTCATCATGGGTTCAAAGCCTCCAACTCTCATTTGTACATATTATCAATTTTACATAAAAGTGAGACTGCACATGAGGGAAGGCATCAGATGAAAGAATTTGTTATTTTTTGCAACTAAATAATATATTTATTAAGAAATACATTTTTGACTTGCTTGTATGCAATTGCTTCTCTAGAAAGCACCTATGCTCATAAATATAAATACTTTTATTAAAGTTTCCTCTAAAAAGAAAATTTGGAAATGCTCCTAAAAACATATCTGCATAAAACACTTTTAACTTTTTTTTTGGGAGTTTTAATGAAAAACCCGCGGTACTATTCACTTTAACGAAAAACTATATTTTTATACTAAAAAGTCAATTCTGGTACTATTCACTTTACTCTTTATTTTGTCTTTATCGTTAAAACTCAAAGTTTTCAAGCCCTTTTCATTAGTTTTTTTTTTTTTTTTTTTCGCAAAATGCTGTTAATTAGAAGCGCTTCTACAGTTCAGGATTTTTGGCCTTTGTGATTGTGTAATATTGAGGGCCAAAACTATGACTTGGTCAATGTCTATATAACAATTATAAGTCATATTACAACAATATTATTATTTGGTAATAATACTGTATAATAATCATGATGATATAATCAAGCACCCAGTTATTACTTTTTGTATACTGATATTGTGGGTCTACTTCCTGCAATTGAATATGGTTCTGCGTGTTTTATCCAAATGGGCCATGCCCCTCTTATACCATGCAACATACGACAAAGTTGAAAATTTAAAACGATACCTATCAACCTACTTATTGTTGATTTGTACATATATTAAAACCAAGACATTGTATGAGAAGAACCAAATCATTAAGACAGAGGAGTTAATTTTGTATTTATTTAGATACGTTTTTTCTCTCTCTCACTACTACAAAATTACCTATAAGTGGTAGTCCTAAAATTGACAAGAAAACCTAATTTATGTCGGATATTAGATAAAAATCCAACATAAACTCATGTAATGTCAGATAAAAGATCCGACATTAATTGCTAGCATCACGAAAGACTTTTGATGTCGGTTAGTCCCCTTTGTCACATCCCGGCTCAGGGCGGATCACTTCCTGAGCCCGCTCCACCACCATAGCAAGATATTGTTCGATTTGGGCTTACCATTCCCTCACGGTTTTGTTTTTGGGAACTCACGAGCAACTTCCCAGTGGGTCACCCATCATGGGATTGCTCTAGCCCCCTTCTCGCTTAACTTCGGAGTTCCTACGGAACCCGAAGCCAATGAGCTCCCAAAAGGCCTCATGCTAGGTAGAGATGAGAATATACATATAAGGATCACTTCCCTGGGCGATGTGGGAACTTACAATAAAATTGTCACATCCCGGCCCGAGCGGGACCACTTCCCGGGCCCGCTCCACCACCGTAGCATGATATTGTCCGCTTTGGGCTTACCATTCCTTCACGGTTTTGTTTTTGGGAACTCACGAGCAACTTCCCAGAGGGTCACCCATCATGGGATTGCTCTAGCCCCCTTCTCGCTTAACTTCGAAGTTCCTACGGAACCCGAAGCCAGTGAGCTCCCAAAAGGCCTCGTGCTAGGTAGAGATGAGAATATACATATAAGGATCACTCCCCTGGGCGATGTGGGATCTTACAATAAAATTGTCACATTTTGGCCCGGGCGGGACCACTTTCCGGGCCCGCTCCACCACCATAGCACGATATTATCCGTTTTGGGCTTACCATTCCCTCACAATTTTGTTTTTGGGAACTTACGAGCAACTTCCCAGTGGGTCACCCATCATGGGATTGCTCTAACCCTCTTCTCGCTTAACTTCAGAGTTCCTACTGAACCCGAAGCCAGTGAACTCCCAAAAAGCCTCGTGCTAGGTAGGGATGAGAATATACATATAAGAATCACTCCCTTGGGCGATGTGGGATATCACACCCTTAATCCGCCAAGAAGAAGGAAAGCTATATAAAATAAAAAAAGAATAGTAGTGTTGGATAAAAGTGACATTGAAACTCATGTTGGATATAGATGACATTAAATACTAAGAAAGACAGTCAGATAGAGCAAATTAGTGTTGGTCCTAACTGACACCACCTAACTATTTGATAAATAAAATAAACAACCACACTGTTGCCCATAACCGACACCACAAACCATTAATAAAAAAATATAAAAGTCTGTCTCAGTTTTTTATTAATCTATTCTATTAAGATAAGAGGGCTTGTCAACTTTTTGTCCCTTTTTTTTTTCCAATTTTACCATCACTTTTTAATACACAATGTTAACATGAGAAGGGCAAAATAGTAATTTTATACCGTTTGACAAAATAACAATCATATCCCCATTTTTCCTATTTTGCCCTCACATTTGATACACACTTATATGAGATCAATTTGAAGTTATAATACGAATCCATAGTTTTATACGGTGCAGATTTTTTCACTCCACTTAGCCGCATAAATGCCTCTGATTTCCTATTTCCTGAATTTCTGCAACAGTTTCAGAAGGAAAAATAAATTACAATATATAATTTTCATTAGAAAACAGGTTATGGGAAAAAAAAATCCCACAACTCAAATCGACCGAGAAAACAGCAAGGAGGCCACTAATCTTTGAAAAAAAAAAAAAAAAAAAAAATCATTTTTGTGCCAATTCAATAACAAAATTTAGGTAGAATCTTAAACCCCTAATTTTAAACCAATTAGCAGCCCTAATCGTAGAAATGGTAAATAAGGGGAAAGTGCAATGAAGAAGAAGAAGGAACCTGAGCCAAAGAGCAACACACCCGGTGATGCGACTGTGAGTTGTATGGCAGTAACGGAGTGATGAAATTTGCAGAGATAGCTACACGGTGGTGCTACTGTGGTGCTATTAAGGTGCCCTGAGACTACAATTCATATACGGAAAACCGTGGAGCAACTATGAATTTGGGATTGTTCGTTGTGATTTTGGGAGAGATGAAGGGAGAAGGAGAAAGGGAGAAGAACAAGAGAAGGAAATGGCAAATGAATGCAATGGGAAGGAGAAGAAACTAGGGAAGTGAGAAGGCAGTGGCACAAGGAAGAGAAAAAGGGGTTTTATGTAGGGTTGAAATATTTCCTGTAGCTCAAATAGAGAGCACTCTTTTACATGTAAAGAATATAACTAAAATATGTCCGATAGAATTGACATCCTCTTTTTCATCTAAAAAAATGGCGGGAAATATCCTGTCTAATATTCCCGCCCAAAATTTTGTTACGCGAGATACGTATTTAAAAAATAATAACACTAGCTTGTCGGCTACAATGTTCAAGAAGTTTGAAAATATTTAAAAATAAAAATATACTGTCGGGTAGAAGTGATAGGAGCATATTTATGTGACTTTGTTAGCTTGTTTCTTTGCATTTAGTAAGTTAGTTTCTATTTATTAGAGTGTTTTAAGCCATTTTCGTGTGTTTTTAGGTCCAAGTGGCAAAGTTGGCAAGAAAGGGTATTTTGGAGCGTTTTAGAGCAATTTTGGACTTGGAATGGATAGCACATGCATGAAGCGAGGTGGATGGACGTTTTTGAAGTTCAAATAAGGCTAGGAATGTGCTAAAGAGATGGAGAAACTAATTCAAGACATAAAAGATAAGGAATCAGCTAAAAGGAAGGAATATTATCCAAAATCTTATCCAAACATTATCCAAACTAACTTTATCTTTTCTTACCTCATCCTAATCTTATTCTACCTAAATTACAGCTGCAAGAGGGAATTATTTTCTAATTAGGACACCTAAAAACTTGGTTCTAGATGCCACACCCTTTTCCTAAAAAAGGTGCCGCATAGGCCCTTATCCTTTCTGCTAGGAACCTGCCGAATATTCTAGTCCTTATCCTCCCTGGTTTCTGCCTTATAATTAGCCTTTTCCTTGTGGGATTAGAGTGCCAAATCCTTCTCCAAAACAACTTTTGTGCCGTGCCCTCAGCCTATAAATACAATCAAAGCTGCTGCATAATGAAAAAACACACCACACACAGGAGCATGATTTTCGAAGAATAAACACATAGTGCCGTAGCTTGCAAGGAAGGAAAGCTTGGAGCTGTGCCTACCATCCGTGGCCTTTGGATTGCTGGAGTATTTCTAGGTGTATTATGTCTTTAGTTTTTAGTTCAATGTTTGTTTTAGTTTGGTTTTTAGTTATGATAGACATGTGGAACTAATTTCATATTAGCTAGAGGTGAATTCAAAGCCATGAACATATGTGTGATATGAATTGATTACATCCAGTTATTGTTTCATAAATCGTAAATGCAATTTACTTATCTATTTGATTGATAACTTATTCTTGTATGTTGATTAAGGAGGCCTACTTAGTTTGCATCCATGAATTTGATGCTAAAATATAAGGGAATTTCACCTAATAGTTATGAACTTATATTTATAAGTAGTGGAAATCACTAGTCATGATTGTGTTAAGTAAATTCTTGGCAGGAGAATCATGCAATTCATAGTTACGAATGCCATGTCAATGCTTATGATTTTCATAGAACTTAATGATCTTTGATATGTATCTCTATCATGCAGTTCATAGAGGGAACTTGATAAGAATAATTTGATTGCGTCGCTGAGTCCAATTCAATGAATTTAGGAAAATTTGATGGTTAATTTGTGTAGTTCACGGTTAACTTGGGGCATTGTCATTCATGGTTTATAGGAATAGTAATTGGAGATCGATTTGTGTTGCATATGTGTCATGTGTGGAGAATGACCCTTTTGCTAACCTTTCACCCCCTTCACTCACCCAAATTTAGTATCAATTAGTTTGTTTTCTGCAAGTTACTTAGTTTTAGTTTTAAATTTTGTCCAAACCAAACCCCCCGCCATTGTGTCATGTTAGTTTAGTTTTAAAATTTGTTCAAACCTGTCCCCCGTTAGTATTTTGAGTCAAGTTAAGTCTAGAATTCGTCCAAATCACCCTTTAGTTCTTGTTTTGAGTCAATTTGTTTGTTTTGCGCTGTTTTGAGTCATTAGAGTCTAGTTTTGTGTTGATTAGCATCCTTTCTAATCCTCGGCCTAGAACGATCCCTACGTACATATACTACAATTGTCTAAAAGGGGTTTAATTTTTGTGTTAGTTTTTACCATATCAAAATTTGTCGCTGTTGCCGGGGATTAGCAAAATTGTTAATCTTCCCCTTTGTTTCTGTTTTCGTTTTTCTTGTGTTTTTTATTTTGTTTTGTTTGTTTTAGGTATTAGTTTATGACTTGAAGTTCTCAACCTGTTTGTGAGCATATATTGGAGTTTGATGACGATTTTGAACGAACTTTGAGAAGGAAGAGGAAGCAGCCAGAATTCAATTCACCTAGTTCTAGTTCCGAATATGAATCTGAAGTTGAAATTGAAGAGGAATTGGAAGAGGAACAAGACAAGGTTGTGGACAATTGAACAATCACGGAACTTTCAGCCTCGGGATTGGACAATGCCGTGCCTATCTGCTTTCAATATCCTAGGGCAGCTCAAGGCAAGATCGATGAGTTTGAATTGAAGTCTAGTTTGCTACATCACATTCCCAAATACCATGGGTTGTCTATGGAAGATCCAAACAAGCATCTTAAGGAATTTGAAGTAGTATGCTCGAGTATGACACCAATCAACGTGGATGGAAATATTTTGAAGATGAAAGCCTTTCCATTCTCTTTTTTGGAAAATGCTAAGGGTTGGCTCTTTGAATTGGCACCTGGAACCGTCACTTCTTGGGAAAATATGAAGATAGCGTTCTTAGAGAAATTCTTCCCAACTTCGAGAGTCATTCTTTTGAGGAAGAGGATTAGTGAAATTCAACAAGGCCAAGGTGAATTTTTTCCAGCGTATTATGAGCGTTTCAAGACTCTTATTGCATCGTGCCCTCAACATTAAATGAAAGAAGAGCTTCTAATTCAATATTTCTACGAATGACTTCTTCCAATTGAGAGACAAATGCTGGATGCCTCGGCATGAGGTGCCTTGGTTAACCAAACACCAATTGATGCAAAGATCTTAATTGCAAATATAGCCTTGAATGCACAATAATATGAAGGAATTGGACAAAGAGACCCCCCACGGCAACAACAAGTTAATGAGGTAAGTTTAATTTCAGAACTTTAATCTCAAATAGCTAATCTCTCTATTCTTTTGTCACAGGTTGTGGAAGGATCAAAAGTGCAAGGAAATAGTACTTGTGGTGTGTGCTCTATGCAAGGACACCCCTCTGATCAATGCCCTCAATTGATAGAGAATGAGGGATGGGAAAGTGCCAACGTCATTGGGTATCAAGGCCACAATCAGCCAAAGTATGATCCATACTCTAACACTTACAATCTGGGCCAGAGAGATCACCCAAATATGAAGTGGAGGGAGCATCAACAAACTCAACAACAAGGGGATTTAGACAACCACCCCCCGGGATATTTCTAAGGCCATTCGCACCAACACAACCTCAACCACAATCTACCTAACCAAATTCAGGTTCGTCAATGGATAACGATAAAATTCTTCAAATACTAACTTCGTTAACGCAGGGATTACAAAATCAAGCCAAAGAGGTGGGTGAATCTCAAATGGGGTAAGTGGCGGAATTCATGAGACAGTTTAGAGATCAAGGCAAACTACCTAGTTCAACCGTTGTAAATCCAAAGGGAGGATTTGAAACTGCTAAGGCAATCACATTAAGAAGTGGCAAGGAGGTTGGAACCGACCCACAAACATCTAAATCAAGCCAAAAGGAAGACAAGAAGCTGCTGCTCGAGGAGGAGGAAGAAGACAAGGCCACGACAAGGGTAGAACAACCCTTGTTGCAGCCCCTTAAAGGTTCTAAGACGTCCAATACAGGTAAGTTAGGTTCAAATTCAGTTAATCTTAACAATATTCCACCAAATGTGCCTTTCCCTCGTAGATTTATGCAATCTAAGAAAGAAGAGAATAAGAAAGACATTCTAGAAACTTTTAGGAAAGTGCAAGTCAATATCCCGCTCCTTGATGCAATCAAGCAAGTTCCAAAGTATGCCAAGTTTTTGAAAGAGCTTTACACAACGAGGAAACGAATCTTGAACAAGGAAGTGGTACGGGTAAGTGAGAATGTTTCAACAGTTTTACAAAGAAAACTGCCCCCTAAATGCAAGGATCTAGGTAGTTTTATAGTCCCTTGTGTTATTGGCAATACTAAATTCGAGCATGCCATGTTAGACTTAGGTGCATCCATTAATGTCATGCCTTACTCTATTTATGCATCTATGAACCTAGGAGAGCTGAAAAACGATGAAGTTATTATTCAATTAGCCGATCGTTCTAATGCATATCCGAAAGGAGTTTTGGTGCAGGTTAATCATTTAATCTTCTCAGCCGATTTCTATGTGCTTGAGATGGAAGATTCAACCCATTCTACTCCATTGCCGATCCTACTTAGAAGACCTTTCATGAAAACAGCCCACACCAAGATATATGTGTTCAAAGGGACGTTGACAATGGAATTTGATGGCGACATTATTGATTTCAATATTTCTGAAGCCATAAGGTATCCTATTGATGATCATTCTTGTTTTTCTATTGATATACTCGATTCGTTGGCATAGGAATATCTTTAAGACCTAAATGGGGATGCCTTTGAAACTACCATTGCAAAAGGAATGGGACTTAAAAACCAAGGGGCATAAATTGTGCACACTCATGACAGGAATGAGGATGCCCTTGCCGTGCCTCTTTGTGAAGAAGTTGCCGAGATGATGGCCGCCTTTGAATCGTTACCACAACATGTTGGTAAGCCTCCAAACCCAAATTCAATTCCTGTTTCTTCTAATAAGTTGTTACCCTCAGTGATTCAGGCACCCTCCCTCGAGCTTAAATCGTTACTAAATCATTTGAAGTACGTTTTCTTGGGAGACCAAGAGACTTTGCCAGTCATAGTCTCTTCCACACTCATGGCAGAAGAGGAGGAGAAATTGGTAAGGGTGTTGAAGGAATACAAAATAGCCATTGGATGGACCTTGGCCGATATCAAGGGGATAAGTCCTACAACATGCATGCATCGCATACTTTTAGAGGAGGGGCTAAACCATCTCAAGAGGCTCAACGCCGACTCAACCCTCCAATGATGGAAGTTGTGAAGAAGGAGATTATCAAGCTTCTTGATTGTGGAGTGATTTACCCAATTTCTGACAGTCGGTGGGTCTTACCGGTTCAAGTTGTTCCAAAGAAATCGGGAGTCATTGTGGTGAAGAATGAAGAGAATGAACTTGTGCCCACCCGTATCTGAACAGGTTGGAGAGTTTGCATCGATTACAGGAAGCTCAACGCCACCATAAGGATGGATCACTTTCCTCTGCCGTTCATTGATCAGATGCTTGAAAGGTTAGTTGGTCATTCGTTTTATTACTTTCTTGATGGGTATTCGGGATATAATCAGATTGTCATAGCTTCGGACGATCAAGAAAAGACCACTTTTACTTGTCCATTTGGTACCTTTGCTTATCGTCGAATGCCATTCGGTTTATGTAATGCACCAAACACGTTTCAAAGATGCATGGTAAGTATCTTTTCAGATTATGTTGAGAAGATTATTGAAGTCTTCATGGACGATTTTAGTGTTTTTGGTGATTCGTTTGATAATTGTTTAGCTAATCTCACTTTGATCTTGAAACGATGCATTGAAACTAACCTTGTTTTAAATTGGAAAAAATGTCACTTTATGGTAAAACAAGGCATAGTTTTAGGTCATATAGTTTCAGAAAAGGGAATTGAAGTTGATAAATCAAAAATAGATCTTGTACGCTACTTACCTTTTCCCACTTCGGTAAGAGATATTCGTTCTTTCCTTGGACATGTAGGATTCTGTAGACATTTTATCAAAGATTTCTCGAAGATTGCAACACCCCTGTGCTGACTCCTACAGAAGGATGTGCCATTTGTGTTCAATGATGAATGTGAGAAGGCATTCAATCATCTCAAGGAAATGCTAACTTCAGCCCTCATCATAGTTCCACCAGATTGGAGTCTTCCTTTTGAACTTATGTGCGATGCCTCAAATTATGCAATAGGGGCTGTTTTGGGACAAAGGAAGGACAAGCAACCGCATGTTAAAGCAAGCGCTTCTTGGGAGGCAACCCATGCGTTTAAATAAAGAAGACCTAGGAATCTTCGGCTCCAAAACCAGATTTGCATTCCTTAACCCTACTCTTTATTGCTTTTACTTTGCCATTATTGTCATGTGTGTTAGTTGTTTGATTTCTTACGTGTGCATCTGTGCTTGCAACATTGAGGACAATGTTTGGTTTGTGAAAGGGGTAAATAAATGTTTTTCATGACGTATTTTTGAAATTCACCACCTATCACTACTAATGTTGTTATTCACTATTTTAATGTGTTTTAGTGTGTGTCATATTACAAAAATTTGAAAAAAAGTTTGAGGAAAAAAAAAAACCAAAAAGAGTCGTTTTTGTTGCTTGTTTGTGTCTTAGGGTACCTTCCAACACAATGATGAGGATCTGGTTTTTAATTGCATGACTATTAAAGAAAGTTACAAACATGGGTGGAAGTTTGATATGCTCTTTGGTTTATGCTTAGTTGTAGTTGTCATTTACGAATTCACATGTAATCACAAAAAGGAAAAATCAGTTTTTGTAACATGCTTGAAGGAAGAAACTCAAACTAACGCTACAACCCTGAGAGACTTGAGCTTATTCTTTGTTTGGAGAGTTATTAATCTTGATATTCTTGTTTTCTAAAGTCGTTGCATGATCTCATTATTTCTTTGCTTGGTTGCTACTTAGAATGCGTTTTCATTATTTTAGTTCCAAATACTAGAACTCATGCCCGTTTCATTCAAAGCATAAAAGTGAGTGCATAATAAATAACAAGATGAAATTGTTTAGTTAAACCAGAGCCAAAAAGCCTTACCCTTTGCATATGTATTGTAGGTTTAACCCCTTTGAGCCTTAGTTAGCCTAATTTTCTTTGTTAGCCCACATTATCCTTACTTAGCCTAGTATAGGACTATCCATACCCTTCTTCTTAAAGATGGAGCATGACTTGTCGGGAATTCCTTTTGATCTACAATATGCAGAAAAACAAGTATGGAGGAAGGTTTTTCGTTGGAAATCTAGGTTGTACGTTTTGTGTGCCAAAGAGAAAGGGCACAAAAAAGAAAAAAAAAGAAAAAAAAGAAAAAGGAAAAGTGTGTAGAAAAGAAAGAAAAAGAATTCAAAATAAGTGAAAATGAGCTCACAAGTATTGGTTGTTGAAGAAAGGGTCCAAAAAGTTAAATATGGCCCTAAGTGTTGTGTGAATCTCCCATGGGTGTTTAAAGTTGATTTTTTGCAATTAAAAGTTGAATTCTAAGTGTTGATTTCATTATTTTGCTTACTATCACTTTAAGAACTTTTGTTTATCTTTACCTTTCTTTGTTAGCCAATACCTTAGCCCTGTTACAACCCTTAGACTTCTATCTTGATTGTTATGTGTTTCAATATGTGGAGTTTGAAATTGGTACAAGCATATGGATCCCTAGTTCTCACTTCTAAGTAGTGGCATTCCATTCATGAGATCATATACATGTTGTATTAATAATTTCAGAAAGTGCATTCTTTGTTATAACATGTGAGTGCTAGTCTACATGTTTACATCAATCTTCTCACAAATACCTAGTGTAGGGAGTGTAGTCAGAAAATCTGTGTGAAAATAGAGAGTATATCTGGTGCGGAATTGAGGGATTCTCTAAGGCATGTTACTACATTCAAAATGTTGTTTTAAATGATTAAATGCGAGCTAGTGAGTGGTTACTGTGATTGAGTATGAGCTCGAGGGTAAGGATGGCTAAAATCTATGTGAGTAGTGATTTTTAAAATGTCATGTTTCATTGGAAATCCCTGAAGCAATTGTTGGAAGGTTTAGGTTTTATTTTGTTTTCTTTGTTTTCCTTGGGGACTAGCAAAGCTAAGTGTTGGGAAATTTGATAGGAGCATATTTATGCGAATTTGTTAGCTTGTTTCTTTGCAATTAGTAAGTTAGTTTCTATTTATTAGAGTGTTTTAAGCCATTTTCATGTGTTTGTAGGTCCAAATGGCAAAGTTGGCAAGAAAGGGCATTTTGGAGTGTTTTAGAGCAGTTTTGGACTTGGAATGGATAACACATGCATGGAGCATGGTGGGTGGACGTTTTTGAATTTCAAATGAGGCTAGGAATGTGCCAAAGAGATGGAGAAACTAATTCAAGACATAGAAGATAAGCAATCAGCTAAAAGGAAGGAACATTATCCAAAACCTTATCCAAACATTATCCAAACTAACTTTATCTTTTCTTACCTCATTCTAATCCTATTCTACCTAAATTCCAGCTGCAAGGGGGAATTATTTTCAGATTAGGACACCTAAAAACTTGGTTCTAGATGCCACACCTTTTTCCTAAAAAGGTGCCGCATAGGCCCTTATCCTTTGTGCTAGGAACCTACCGAATATTCTAGTCCTTATCCTCCTTGGTTTTTGCCTTATAATTAGCCTTTTCCTTGTGGGATTGGAGTGCCAAATCCTTTTCCAAACAACTTTTGTGTCGTGCCCTCAGCCTATAAATACAATCAAAGGTATCACATAATGAAAAAACACACCACACATAGGAGCTTGATTTTCAGAGAATAAACATATAGTGCCGCAGCTTGCAAAGAACGAGAGCTTGGAGCCGTGCCTGCCATCCATGGCCTTTGGATTGTTGGAGCATTTCTAGGTATATTCTGTCTTTAGTTTTTAGTTCAATGTTTGCTTTAATTTGGTTTTCAGTTATGATAAACATGTGAAACTAATTTCGTTTTAGCTAGAGGTGAATTCAAAGCCATGAACATATGTGTGATATAAATTGATTACATCCAGTTATTGTTTCATAAATCGTGAATGCAATTTACTTATCTGTTTGATTGATAACTTATTCTTGTATGTTGATTAAGGAGGCCTACTTAGTTTGCATGCATGAATTTGATGCTAAAATTTAAGGGAATTTCACCTAATATTTATGAACTTATATTTATAAGTAGTGGAAATCACTAGTCATGATTGTGTTAAGTAAATTTTTGGCAGGAGAATCATGCAGTTCATTGTTACGAATGCCATGCCAATGGTTATGATTTTCATAGAACTTAATGATCTTTGATATGTATCTTTATCATGCAGTTCATGTAGGGAACTTGATAAGAATAATTTGATTGCGTCGCTGAGTCTAATTCAATGAATTTAGGAAAATTTGATGGTTAATTTGTGCAATTCACGGTTAACTTGGGGCATTGTCATTCATGGTTTATAGGAATAGTAATTGGAGATCGATTTGTGTTGCATATGTGTCATGTGTGGGGAAGAACCCTCTAGCTAGCTTTTCACCCCCTTCATTCACCCAAATTTAGTATCAATTAGCTTGTATTCTGCAAGTTACTTAGTTTTAGTTTTAAATTTCGTCCAAACCAAACCCCCCGCCATTGTGTCGTGTTAGTTTAGTTTTAAAATTCGTTCAAACCTGTCCCCCGTTAGTATTTTGAGTCAAGTTAAGTCTAGAATTTGTCCAAATCACCCTTTAGTTCCTGTTTTGAGTCAATTTGATTGTTTTGCGTTGTTTTGAGTCATTAAAGTCTAGTTTTGTGTTTTTAAGTCTAATTTGTGTTGATTAGCATCATTTCTAATCCCCCGCCTAGAATGATCCCTACTTACATATACTACAATTGTCTAAAAATGGTTTAATTTGTATATTAGTTTTCACCACATCAAGAAGCGCAAGAAATGGCTCCTTAACCAACATTAACTTTATGTCGGTTGAAAGCAACACTATTCTCTTTTTATACGGCACCTTCATTTAAAAAAAAATTAAAAACTAGGTTGGTTATAAGCGACATTAACAGTCTATGTCGGTTATAAACAACATAGATGGTCTATGTCCGTTAAAAATTGAAAACTATGTCGGTTATAACGGACAGTACTTCCAACACTATGTAAAGAAGTTGTTGGAAATGTCTTAACCGCTAGTATATTATATAAAACTGACACTAGTTTCCGACACAATAAGCCACTTTTGTAGTAGACTCTCTTGTTTTTCTCCCTTTCTACAGCGGCTGGGGTTTTCTCCTGGACAATCATAAGGTTTTGCCTTACTTGATCGGTGAAATGACCTCTGTTCAGTCTAAGGTAGTAAGATGAGTGAGGAGCAAGAGTTGACGAAGGAGGTGGTCAATTCATTTGATCATGTCTTCCGACTAATGAAGGAGGAACAAGAAGAGGTGCAACTAGAGCCGAATGATGAAGAAAGCATGGGGGATCATTTTTAGCTATATTAGATTGGCAAACTTTATGTGGATTAGGGGTACAACTTGCAGGTGTTTAAATAGACCATATTTACATTACGCAACATAATGAGAGATGTGGGACCATGATTTTCCAGGGCTGGAGTATTGCTGATAACTAGCGTTACCTGAGAAGTTCGGTCATGGACTCAACAACTCTAAGTAGAGTTGTATTAGACACAACAGTGGTGTCACCATCACCCTGGTCTGGATAGGCAAAGTCCGAACGACTTCGCCAGAATGACCATGCTTGTTTCGTAAGACACGCGATCTAATCCGGATATGGACACAATCAAATCTTTATACGTCTTAGAGTTTCTACAGTCTACGAATCGGCATGCACCGTAAGTAATCACACTTCTAAAAGGATGCAATATATAATCCTAGATATCCTTAAGGATTCTTTTGGTTTAGAACAAAGATTCTATTCTAAAAAGGACTCTCTCACAGTTAGTATAAATACACCCACCTAAGGTCCATTTAAGGCATCGCAACCTAAGTATTCTAATTTTTTTGCCTACTACTTGAGTCAAAATTTGTTTACTAACTTGACTGTCGGAGAGTCTTTGACTGGCAAACCCTTCTCCGGTCTAGGGTAGCTAACTCACAGTTATTTTTGTTTTGCAGGTTACTTAAGTTTGTGCCTCCTCCACTTATAGTGATGGGCAAATTAGGTTTCAACAATTGGTGCTTTCTTTAAGAGTTAGACCCATATTCCTTTCCATTAGAGAAATTCGCCACTCTTCCAAAAGTTAAACAAGAGAAAATATGACGAGGCCACATTGGCAGAGTGTTTCAACATTGTTGATGGCCTTACGAATTGGGATGACAAAACTAGGAGAACAATAGCCAAACCAAATTATTCACAGATGATGGAAAGAAAAAGAAACAACAATAACACCCATCCTCTTTCTCCACGCCAGATAACAAGAGAGGACATCGAAATAAACAAGCTCCACCAAAGCCAAAATAGTATAGCGCACTAAACACTACTACCAACAACATCAAAGACAAGCCATTCTTAAAACTACCAAAGCCACTCCTGGAGCACCTCAATAAAAAAACCCGAACAAGTACTACTCTTTTCACAAAATCACTAGACATGCTACCAAGCGCCCTCTCACCTAATACCCACTACTAATACTAAGGAATGAAAGTAACACAATCGGTTATAGGGAGATTTACGAATAGCTGCAGGTAAGAACCTTTAACAAGCAACTAGCTAGCTTCCACCTTGCTTAATAGTAAGGCACGAAAGCCTTTGCTTATAGCTTTTACTTCTACTTAGCAGCCCAAATAAAGTACTCCTTTAATGCCTCACTCTAGTACAAAAGTAAGTAAACAACTTGATCTGCTCATTTGCCCTGGAATATAATGGGATCTTCGTAAAGTTGATCATTATGAATGTTATAACAAATTTAGAGGTTGTCGAATGCGGAGGTACCACATCAAAGAGCTACTCGACAATAAGGACTATTGGGATTTCGTCAGAGATAAGGCAAGACAAAAAGCTTTGCCGAACCAAAAGATAAGGATCGAGTTGACAAGCATACGAATGATGAAGATCAACCACGTTCAACATAAACTGCATTGATGGAGAATATGAGACCCTAAAAACAAGAAACCTGGTGCCTATTACCTTAAGATGGGCTTCTCGCCGACACCTCCACATCAATTAAGTAAAGGAAGCCACAAAACTGCACATGGTTTGATTCCTTACCTGGGATATGTAGGCAATATACACCAGACTCCATAGCAATTCCACCATCTGCATAAAGACAAGTCCACGGAGAACTCATCTCCTCTCGCATAACCATAGATTATCATAAAGTAACCCTAATGTAGCTCGTTGAGTTATATCATATTTCCTTATAACTATACCAATGATTTGATTTTCCTTCCCAGAGATATGTAGGTAATCCATCTTGGTTTCAATCACACCCTCTAGCAATCAATTTATTTATGTTATCAATAAAGAAGTGGTGTTCAACTTACTTTCTATACTTGTGTTTTTTTCAAAGATGTAGGGAATACCCATTCAAAGCATGTGTTTTGAAAACTTAGCACAAAAGAAAGTTTGAAAACTCATAGAAATACTACCAGATAAGTCTTTTTTAGCCTATTCAGTATATTATGGTCAGTAGCTTGGGATACTCGAGGTGTAATAAGCACAGTTATGATTGGTGGACTATAGGCACAGGCAAATGACACCCTGAGTCGGAAGTCCAGTGCACCATTTGTTAGCCGAAAAGATTGTACGACTACTATACTAAAACAAGTATGCTCTGCGGCAACATTTGTCAGTAGGTTCAGATAGTGCATGTAGACTAGGTAATCCCCAAAGAGGAATTCTTTTCCAAAAGAGTTCTGATAAACGCAAGTACTCTGTCTAAGTCAGTCAGGGTAGTCTAATTGGAAATGCTCAGGCCCGACGCATAGGGTCTAACAAAAGGATTCAAAAACTGTTTCAAACCCATATGCAAGCAGCCAAGTCCTGAAAAAAATTTTGTTTAAGATTCACTAGGGATGAACAAGCAATATGATCTAAGAAAATATTTTCCTTAGTATCATGTTACAACAAGCTAAAAGGATGAACAACTAGAGGACCTTCCAGAAATCAAAGGGCACTTTTCCACTTTTAATCTGGTCAGTGCATAAATGTAAATGCTTAGCAAGAGTTTGTCCATGGGTTTAATATTTCAATACCTGGTATTAGAGTAAGGTGGTATTCCGGATATCGCAATGAATATCTCTATAAACATCAAACTTGGGATGTGATGTTTATTCGAATCAACATCACCAAGGGAAGTTATTGAACTTTGTTCCGAGCTCACAAGTTTGCTTGTTTCACTCTTGACATTTATTGCTCCGAGGTTAACCTATTTCGAAGACATTGATGGATTGAAATTAAGGTCTACAAGAACAAAGCTAAATCATGAACATTCGAAGAAAGCGAGATAAATATATTCATCCACCATAGATGATTCTACTAACAAAAAATATCTGAATCAATATAGGGACAAGCTTCCACCCTAGCCGAACAATTAAAGATAAGGATAAAAAGCAAGGAAATTACAAAGGCTCTAGAAATCCATTGAACAACCCCAACCAATGTGCCCATAATCTTTTTAGAAGTAGTCGGAGGAAGGTCAACATGGGCAATATCCGAAGTAACTGGCCTTGTTTCCTTCGTCGGCCTCTCAGAACCAGAATAAGCTTCCACCCTAGCTAAACAAATAAAGATAAGGATAAAAGGCAAGGAAATTACAAAGACTTTAGAAATTCATAAACATCCCTAGCTAATATGCCCATAATCTTCTCAGAAGTAGTTAGACGATGGTTAACATGGGTAATATCCAAAGTAACTAGCCTTGTTTCCTTTGTTTACCCCTCAACGATAATAGATGAAGGCATATGCAGATCAACTTTCCGAATCTCCGCCAACAAGCGAGCAAAGTGCCACTCATTGCAGTGACCCTAGCTAGTGTAACCAGCAAGGTAGCCCCGATTATACTCTTGGTCGATTGCTGCCTTGTACATATTTCGTAATTCAGCAACTGCCGCCTTATTCTATTGAACATTAACCGCTTGATACCTCTCCATTTGGCTCACCTCTCGTCAAACCGCGTCTACATCCCTTGATTTACCACTATACGGAGCTGGACTAATTGCCCACTGAAGGCTAATTTATCCCCACCCTGAAAGTGGCCAAAGCAGAAGCCCTAAAGGCACCAAGTTGTGCCTAATAAACTTCTCCCTAATCAATCCTAACATATAAGGGGCTTAGGATAGGTTGTTTCCCCTTCCCTTATACACTCTTCTTCTCTGGTTGCTAGTTGAACATTCTGGGTTGCCATATCTTGTACACATAACAATACGCACACATCAACAATCAATAAAACATAACCTTACAACAACTTGTCACCAAAGCTTCATAGCTATACATCTACTGTGAACAGAGCATCATTACTTAAGCAATTTCAAGTCCCACCGTAAAATTAACAATAATTCAGATATAAAAATCAATCCCTACCACCATAAAAATAACAATTATTCATATACAAAAATCAACCCTACTCAAAACTACAACTTTACCAAAATAACAGAAAATGACCCAACCTTTACATAACCCTTTAACATAGCTTCATAACTTCACAACGCACCCAGATTTCTCAAAAATTTCACACATATTCACAAATTCCAGCTAATTACATCAACAAACATGCATAATTAACCTTACACCTAACTTAAGTTATACTAATTAATAGAAATTGTAGACATCGAAATTTCGGTGAAATAAATGTTAACCAATAATTAAAATTTCAACGTTCACGTATCACATAAATTTTACACGTATCATGTAACTCAACAAAAAATCGAACAAAATCAGAAAAGTCATCAAATAGGACATGTGTCAACACCTGGCAGAAATGATTTATTTGATCTGAATATTATATTCAAAATTAGGCCTTGAAAAATTCTATAAATGGAAGCCAATTTCATTCATTTCACTTCACCGATTCACATCACACCAAAACTTTGAAGCTTTGAAACTCTAAAGCTCCCAAGCAAATCCCAAAGGATCAAGAAAACTCTCTTCGTTCTTCGCCAAATCCTCCTTTAAGATCAAACCCCAACACCCCCCTTGAAGAACTTCCACCAATTCAAGATCAAGCCCTGACGGCCCTTGAAGAAAGTGTTCATCGTTCATCATCCGTTCATCCTAAGATCAAGCCTTAAAGGCCCTTTAGATTAACAACATCAATAAATCCACACATCCATTCTTCAAGATCAAGCCCAAAAGGCCCTTGAAGATCCGTTCATCGTTCATTAAGATCAAGCCCCGAAGGCCCTTGAAGATCCGCTCATCCTCGTTCATCAAGATCAAGCCCCGAAGGCCCTTGAAGATCCGTCAATTGTTCATCAAGATCAAACCCAATGGTCCTTGAAGAAATCCACAAAATTGTTCATCAAGATCAAGCCCCGAAGGCCCTTAAAGATCTGTTCATCGTTCATCCTAAGATCAAGCCTCGACGGCCCTTTGGATCAACAACATCAACAAATCTGCACCACTGTTCATCCCTAGACAAGCCTCGATGACCCTTTGGATCAACATCTCATTCACAAATCTACGCCTTACAAAGATAGAATCAGAGGATCAAATTGTAAAAGAGATTGTAACCCTAAAATTAATACAAAATAATATTTTGTACACGTGTTCTTATTTCAGGAATTTTCGTGTTTACAGAAATAATTAAATTAAATTCTATGGTTCCATTTTCAAAACTCACCAAATTTGAAATTCACTAGGAGAATCAAATATGACGTCAATTTTTGCAAAAGCGCTATGAACTTAGCTTGAATAAAGCGAAAAATACGTCATTTCCGTGGAACTGATTGCACAACCTTCAACCAAACTCCCCTAATTTTCTTCACTGTTATCTGGAATTTCTATGAGGTTGGAGAACACAAGCACATACCAACTATAACTAGGTTTAGAACGGGAAACAAGTTTTCGAATAGGAAGGATTTTTTTTACGACAACGATGTTTGAGCAAATGCTAGAGATGGAGGGTTTTTGGGAAAGGACAAGACTTACTAAAAATGGTAAGTGTTGATGTGAGGGGGATAGTTTAAATCCTAAGAAATTTTGAATTCGTGCCAACTATCATTTTAATTAGGGTAAATTACACAAAACTACCTCAACTATTGGGTCATTAACAGTTTCATATCTCGTCTTTAAAAAGTTTCAATGTCATACCATATCTTCGAATTTGTTGCAATGCCATACCTTCCGTCAGTTGTCTGTCAATTTCTCTGTTAAATGCTGACGTGACTTGTGACGTGGCACACTTTCTATTAAAAAACTAATAAAATATTATTAAAAAAAAAATTCATTTAATATTTTTTATATATTAAAATAATAATTAATTAAAGAAAAGTTATTTATAAATATATAAAAATAAAAAATATAAAAAAAACCCCAAGTTCGTCTCCCCCCCACCCCTTGCAACCCAGAAAGAAAAAAGGTAAAAAATAATATTAAAAAAAACCCCAGTTCGTCTTCCCCCACCCTGCAACCCAAAAAGAAAGAAAGAAACAAAGAAAGAAATAAATAAATAAATAAATAAAACCCCATCTTCATCTTCCCCGGCCCCCTCCTTCCCTGCAACCCACCCTTTTCTTCCTCCTCTCATCTTCCCCTTCCTTCCTCCTCCGCACCCACCCTTGCACCCACTACCTACAACCTAGAAAAAAAAAAAAAAAAACCATCTTCATCTTCCCTGACCCCCCTTTCCCTGCAACCCAAATCCCATCTTTCGCCGATTCCGTGGGTGGAGAAATTGGGCACAGAGAAAATGGGGGGAATGAGTGTGGATTTAAGGAGTGAGGTGTGTAGAGGAGGGAAGAGGGTGGGTGCGGAGGAGGAGGGAAGGGGAAGACGGGAAGGGGAAGAAAGGGGTGGGTTGCAGGGAAAGAGGGGTCGAGGAAGATGAAGATGGTTTTTTTTTTTTTTTTCATTTTTTTTAAATAAATTTTCTTTAATTAATTATTATTTTAATATTTAAAAATATTAAATGATTTATTTTTGTTTTTAATAATATTTTTTTAGTTTTTTAATAGAAAGTGTGATACATCACAAGCCACGTCAGCATTTAATGGAGGAATTGACAGACAACTGACGGAACGTATGACATTGCAACAAATTCGAAGATGCGGTATGACATTGAAACTTTTTAAAGACGAGGTATGAAGCTATTAATGACCTAATAATTAAGGTAGTTCTGTATAATTAATCATTTTAATTAAGTAACGGGTCATTTATGACTCGGTTTCAAACAACCCACATTTGGTCGGCACGCACAGTCCACAAAACTTGGTTTGCACCTTAGAAAACACAAAATGAACAATATACTACAACCCATTTGGGGGATTTCATAAAAACAAAAGTTTTAGCCCAAAATGTTCAAAAACACTTTGCCAATCCCAAAAACAAAAACTGCGAAAACCCACCCCTCGCCACGTTAGCAATAAACTCATATCCCCTTCTCTGAGTAATTTTTCAGTGTGACCAGTATACAGGGTGGTACACTACGTGTTACAATAAAAATAGTGTGATATGTGTGTTAAAAAGTTAATAACTTAAAAAATAAATTTTTCTACTACTCGTGTTTAGTCACAACGAAAAATTTCTCCCCTTCTCTGTCATCGAAACCTCCCTTTCTCATCAATCCATGCAACCTCACTCCCTCTCAAGGCCCTTACTTTCTCTCTCCTCAGCCCCATTTTCTATGTCTAAAACCCAAATTCACTTCCTTCAAACCCTCAAATTCAATTCCCTCTCTTTCATCCTGGCCCATTAAACCCACCATGCAATCAGGCCGGACGGCAAGTACTACCCGGATCCGGCAGATGACGACCCGCCTGAAGTCCCGGAAGACTCGGGTCACGGAGTGTCCAAGTTCCAGCAAATCCAGCAGCAGTTCTCGCGCCACCAAAAGCTCAAGTAGGAAGACTAGTTGAAGCACCAGGACACCTTCCTTAACGATATTGCTAACGTGGAGGACACGTCGGAGAATTCCAATTCCGTAATTTACAACTCCGGTGACGATTTGTTCGGCGACGTCGACTAGGTGATTACCTTGAAATGCAATGAGTTTGTGAAGCAGGGGCTTCTGAAACGAAACCCTAAGAAGGAGATTGTGGTAGTGGATGAGCTGGACCCTGAGGAGTTGGTGGATTTGAAGGAGATTGAGGAGCTTCGGGGGATTAAGGTTGTCGACAAGGACGAAGATGACGACGGGCCGGAGAAATTCAATCCCACGATTCGTGATTTGGATGGTAAAGATGAGATTTTGTGTTTGAATTCTAAGTTTGATTTGGACTTTGATAATTATGGTAAAACTAGGGCTAGGATTGTGGAACCTAGGTTTAGAATGAGGGTTGAGCTTTTGGATGAGAGTAAAGTCAGTTTATGCTGATTTAGAGGTTGAGATTATGGGAATTCAACATGATTCATGGGCGGTTAATGCCGGTGATTTGTTTGTGTGCTGTGTTGGGAGAAAGACGGACGGACATTTGTTTTTTAGTGAGGCTATTAAGAGAAGTGCGGTGGCTATTGTAGCTAGTAAAGAGATATACATGGAGGAAAATTTGGGGTGTAAGGCATTGGCCATTGTGGAAGATACCAATGTGGATTTACCGTCATTGGTTGCGTCGTTTTATAAAAGGGATGTATGAAACGATAGGATTGATGACAGGTATGTTGAGTACGGTTGCTTATTATGTGCATGGGGATAATAAGTTGGAGTCACCTAACACAACCCTGGATGCTGTTTTGTTTCAAAATGTAATGGCTAAGATGCTCCATAATGGGGCTAAAGCCGTTGTCATGGAGGCTTCTTCTCATGGTCTAACTTTATCCAGGTGTGATGAAGTTGATTTTGACAGCGGTTTTAACAAATTTAACGAGTGACCATAGACGGAGGAGGAGTATAGGGATGCAAAGGCTAAGTTATTTTCAAGGATGGTGGATCTGGAACTGCATAGGAAAGTTATGAACATTGATGACCCGAATACAACCTTCTTCCTTGCACAAGGTAACCCAGATGTTCCAATTGTGACTTTTTCCATGGAGAATAAGAATGCAGACGTTCACTCCTTAAAGTTTGAACTTTCCTTGTTTGAGACGCAAGTTTTGGTCAATACTCCGAGTGGTATATTGAAGATATCATCAGCATTGCTTGGAAGACATAATATACTGGCTGTTGTGTCTGTTGGGATTGCAATTGGAGCACCATTGGATGATATCGTTAGAGGAATTGAAGAAGTCGATGCAGTTCCAGGGAGGTGTGAATTAATAGATGAGGAACATACCTTTGGAGTGATTGTGGACTATGCTCATATCCCTGATGCCTTGTCTAGACTATTGGATTCTGTAAGGGAGCTTGGTTTAATAAGGACTATTAACGGTATGCTTCTTATGTTTCATTTTGTATATTTTCATTTCTAAAGTTGGAATAACTGTTTAACTGTAGACTTGCGATATGTATCCAAATTTTTGGCCCACATCAAAACTGCAATATTTGCTAATAGAAAGTAATGGTGTCTAGGTTGAGTCAATAGTAGGGTTGAAACCACTTTGTTAGATAATAAAACCTTTATTCTAACCTTCACTTGAACATTAATATTTCTTCTGTATTATTCAACAACTTCCTTTAGAAGATATCTCTGCATGTGCACAAGTGTTCAGTATTTATACCGAACTGCAAGCTAAGGCATTACAAGATATTTCCCAAATCTTATCTCTAACCAACGGATTATTATTGGCACTAATAATCAACAACTACTAACAGATGGGATACTTAGCACTAACAATCAACAATTACTAACAACATCCTATCATTACCCCACCTTAAAAAATGAACCTTGTCCTCAAGGTTGGAATGCAGGAAACCTGTTTACAAATTTTGCATAGTTTTCCCATGTCGCATCCTCCTTAGGATGATGTTTCCATTGCACCAAAACCTCTGTCGTAGATGAACTGCCATGACCTGTTATCCTCCTCAGCAATATTGCCAATGGATCATCCTCCAAGAGTCCGTCCTCTATAGCTACAGGTAATGGAACCTCAGGAAT
Organism: Pyrus communis; assembly: GCF_963583255.1. NCBI lineage: Eukaryota > Viridiplantae > Streptophyta > Magnoliopsida > Rosales > Rosaceae > Pyrus > Pyrus communis. The sequence continues at coordinate 14,650,594 of NC_084815.1, forward strand.
GATATCAGAGCCCAATTTTTTCTTCAAGCAAGAAACATGAAAAACTGGGTGAAATTTTGATGTGGCAGGTAATTCAATTTTATAAGCTACTTGACCAATCTTCTGCAACACCTTAAATGGACCATAAAACCATGGCTCAAGCTTATGAAAGGGATGTTTAGCGAGGGATTGGTGTTGATAAGATACAAATCGTAGAAAAAACCATATCTTCAACCTCAAAAGATCTTTCACTTCGATGTTTATCAGCTTACTATTTCATCCGTACTTGAGCCAAGACAAGATTAGTCTTGAGCTAAGACAAAATTCTTACCCATTCCTCTAAGCTCCTATTAACCAAATCAATCTTAGTTGCTCCAGATTGGTCTTGGCTAACCATACACAACTTCATAAGGTGTAAGTTTTGATGAAGTATGAAAAGTAGTATTGTAATGCCATTTTGCCCACAGAAGCCAGTGAACCCACTTCTTTGGTTGATGACTGCAAAACCATCTCAAATATGTTTCCAAACCTCTATTAGTAACCTCTGTTTGACCATCGGTTTGAGGATGGTAACCTGAACTGAGACACAATTTGGAGCCTTGCAATGCAAAAAATTCCTTCCAAAAAGAGCTCAAGAAAACATGATCTTGATCACTTACTATTGTGGAGGGCATACCATGGAGTTTGAATATATTGTCAACAAATATCTGTGCTACTGAATGGGCAGTGTATGGATGAGACATTGGCAGGAAATGAGCATACTTGGAAAGGCGATCAACTACCACAAAAATAATGGTTTTACCTTTGCAAAGGGGAAGACCAACAATGAAATCCATTGCTATATGTCCATACAGTAGATGGAATGGGAAATGGATTAAGTAGGCCAGGGGAAGCTAAAGTTTCATTCTTGTTCTGTTGACAAACTAAGCAAGATGCCACCTACTGCATAACATCTGATTTCATACCCTGCCAATAGAAGGATCTGGAAATTCTTTTATATGTTTTAAGAAAACCAGAATGACCTGCTACTGGAGTACAGTGATGCTCATTGAAGATCTTGTCCCACCAATAACTAGATGGACTTAAAACAATCCTCTCTTTATACTTAAGAAATCCATTATCACATCCGCCAACTATTATCCTTCTTCTTAACTAGCAAAACCGGTGAAGAAAATAGGTTGTTGTTAGCTCGAATAAAACCAGAATGCAATAATTCCTGAACACACTTTCCGATTTCAAATTTTTGTAAGGGGCTATACCTATAAGGCCTTGCACTTGGAGGCTTGCTGCCTTCCAAAATAGGGATTTTGTGGTCATGCAATCTGGAAAGAGGTAGTGTGGTTGGTGTCTGAAAAACAGAAGCAAATTGAGATAATAAGCCATCTAACTTCAATTTCTGACGAACCGTGAAATCCTCAACCGTAGCAATCTGAGTCTCGGGTTCAATGAAGAAAAGAACTACACCAAAGGGACCTTGAGAAAGCAATTTCTCCACCTGATAGGTTGAAATGGACATTAGTGAAGGAGGTGGAGAACTAGAAAGACAATAGTGCTTTTTGCCCAATGTAATCTTCTTTCTCAAGAGAATGACTCTTGAAGTAGGAAAGAACTTTTCAAGAAACGCCCTCTTCATGCTCTCCCAAGAAGTGACCGTTCCGAGTGCTAACTCGTATAACCAATCTTTGGCCTTCTCCAATAGTGAGAACGGGAAAGCCTTCATCTTCAAAATACTACCATCAACGTTGATTGGAGTCATGCTCGAACATACCACCTCGAACTCTTTCAAATGCTTGTTGGGATCCTCCATGGACAGTCCATGGAACTTTGGAATGTGGTGCAACAAACTTGACTTCAATTCAAATTTGTCGGTCTTGTCTTGAGCCGCCCTTGGGTATTGGATGCACAAGGGTGCGGCATTGTCCATTCCCGAAGCGGAAAGCTCCTTGATTGTACGATTGTCCGCTGCCATGGTGCGGACCTCTTCTTCCTCCCTTGTCGTGGGTTCTCCTTCCTCCTCAAGATTGGTAGCCGAACTAGAACTTGTTGGGTTAAATTCGGGGTTCTTCTTCTTCTTCCTCAAAGTGTGCTCAAAATCGTCGTCAAAATCCAAGATGTTTGCACTTATAGGTTGAGAACTACGAGTCATAAACTAGTACCTACAAACAAGAAAAGAAACTAGGTCAGTAGCTAAAACAAAAAGAAAACAAAAAGAAACAAAAAAGAAACAACGGGGGATTAGCAAAATTGCTAATCCCCGGCAACGGCGCCAAAAATTTGATGTGAAATAAGATAGCACTCAAATTAAACCCTCTTTTTGACAATTGTAGTATAGATATAAGTAGGGATCGTTCTAGGCCGGGGATTAGGAGGGATTGCTAATCTAATGAAAATTGACTCAAAGATGTGAAAATATGCTTTAAAACACTTTAAATGACCTCACAAGACTCTTACTAACTTATCTGACCAAAAACAAACTTTAAAGACTCAAACCAACTTGAAACAACCAAAAAGACTCAATTTAGACTCTAGGACTTAATTTGGACGAAAATACACTTGGTTTTGACTCTAAAGACTCAAAAAGACTCTTTTGGACATATTTGGAACAAATAAGAAAGGGGGTTTTGATTTTGGACGAATTTAAAAGAAAACAAGTAACTTAAAACTTTAAAACAGATTTTAGACGAATTTCAGAAAAAGTAATGGATGATGGGATAGCCAAGGGATACTTCTCCACACATGATACTTTCTAACATAAATTGATTTCCAGTTGTTTTTTCGATAAACCATGAACCTCAACACCCCAGATTAACCGTGACATCACTAATTAACCCTCAGATTTCCCTTAAGTTAGTGGATTGGATGACATCATACGACAACCCAAAGCATTCTTCAAAAGTCCCTTACATGACATCATAATAGAGATACGGTCAAAGATCATTACGTTCAATGGAAATCATAAGTATTGACAAAGCACTTGTAACTATGACATCATGATACGCATGCTAGGAATTTACTTAACATGATTGTGAAAACAGCCTTAACTACTTGTGAATATAAGTTTGTGACGATTATGTGAAACACCCTTATATTCTAGCCCCAAATTCAAGCATGCAAATTAAGTAGGCCTCCCTAATAAACATACAAGAATAAGTTATCCATCAAACGGTTAAGTAAATTGCGTTCATAATTTATGAAATCACAACTGGACTTAATCAACTCATATTATAAATGTAATCATGGTTTCAAAGCATCCCTAGGCTAAAACGAGTTTAGCCTCTCATGTTCATGACAAAACAAAGCAATATAGATTTAAACATTGAAAATAAAAGATAGATTACACCTAAAAACGTCCAACACTCCAACTTGAATGCACAAACGCCCAAGGCTTGGTCTTCCTTCTCCTCCTCCTTGCTAAGTCACGGCACAAGGTCTAGGGTGGTGTTGTGGACGATTTTCTGGGTTTTGGATGGATTTAGGTATGTATGGTGGTGCGGCAAGGGATGATGGTGGTGTATGGAGGTTGGGATGGAGGTGTGGAAGTAGGGGAATGATGGATGGGTGGTTTCAAGGTCACGGCAAAGGGTTGATTTCTGAAGGAATGTATGAATGTTGTGTGAATGGGTGGTGGTCTAAATGGTGCGGCAAGGGCTGTTTATATAGGCTAGTTTGGCACACTTAGTGAAGGAAAAAGATTGCCTAATCCCATTGAAAAAGGGTTAACTCAAGGCAGAAATCAAGTGGGATTTGGAATAGGTAGTGCGGCTAGGAATTAGGGAGTTCTAGAAGGCTAGGTGCGGCACACATGTAGGGATAGGATAAGGTGTTTTAGAAACTGTGTTTAAGGCAGATTCCTAATCCTAAAGGGCCTAGGACATGTGATATAAGAGTAGGAAAAGGATTGTGATTCCTAAACCTACAAGGAATGGTGTCTTGCGGCATTGGTATGGATAAGTCTTCTAGAAACTGAAATAGGTGTTTAGATGTGTAATTGATTCCCCCTAATTAGCTAGGTTTAAGTCCCAATCTGATTTGGATAGGATAGAATAGGATAATGTTAGAGTTAGGATAGGATAAGGTTTCTAGGATAGGATAAGATAAGGTTGGATAAGGTTGGATAAGGTTCCTTGTTTCTTGCTTCTTCCTTATCTTCATTGGAATAGAACTTCTTCCACCAGATTTGTAGCCTTTCCTAGCTCTTCTTGTCTTCAATTTCGTCCATCCTCTTTGCTCCATGGTTAAGCTATCCAATCCATGCCCAAAAATGCTCCAAATAGCCTCAAAATGCACTTTCTTGCTCCCTTTGCCATTAGAACCTAAAAACATACGAAAATGTCTTAAAATACTAAAACAACTATGAATTAACAACATAAATGCACGAAAACAAGCTAAGTAAGTCGCCTAAATATGCTCCTATCAACAAACTAATGAAGTTGTGTGAGCTACCCGAATCCAACAACACAATAACTAGGCAATTCTTGATTAACCCAAAGACCTTCATAGTCTGAATATCTTGAGGAGTCGATGTGCCAAAAACTGCACAAGCTGTGATTTCTACCTATTGGTCATCATGATCCTCACCATGGATATCTTCAATCCTATCAGTAGAGACATCTAATAACAGTAGTTGTTGAGTAGCACAAACATGCCCCCGAACCCATTTCTCTGGACAAGAATAACACAACCCCTTTTTCCTACTATCTTGAAGTTCTTCAAATGACAATTTTCTCACATTACTAGCCCTAGATGTGCTAGAAGAAGAATTATTACCAGATAACAGAGGCACATATTTTGAGGTTGTAACATTACTGAAAGAAGAAGTAGACTTTATGGAGAAATTTCGAACCTTGGTATCTGATAGTTTGATGTCCAATTGGAAAGCCAGAGCAATTGATTCATGTACATCAGATGGGCAAAGCAATTTGACGTCATGACGTAACTTCAATTTCAGTCCTCCGATGAAACAACTTCGTAGCATGATTGAACCGATCTTCGTAGTCCGATTCGCCAATCAACAAAACTCAGAGACGTACTCTTTGAGAGAACCCAACTGCTTCAACTGAACCAGGGCTTCGGTAAAGTCTTCGAATTCAGAGGGCCCAAATTCTTTAAAGAAGATATGAAAAAAATCTTCTCATGCTAGGTGATTCTTGATGCAGTTCCTCCATTGAAACCATTGTAAAGTTTCATTGTCCATATGAAAAGAAGCTATCTATACCTTTTGTGCATCGTCGATCGATAAATAATTGAAATAATGCTCTGCTCGATAAACCCATGCCAAGGGATCATCGCCGTCTGAGAATCGAGGAAACTCAAGCTTGATTAAAGGCGGCCTTGGTTGAAACGACGAATGTTGACAGGAAAAACGTTGACCCATATGATCAATTGGATCCGACAAGGTTTCTTTAGAACTACCCATTAGATTTGGAGAAACGCCATAGTCCACAGGAGCACGATGAGGACGATCAGCGCCAGAAAAATGAAATTCCAAGGCTACGAATTGAGACTCCATTGATACTATTACAGTGGACAAATTCTGCATTATTGACACAATCATCACAATGGAAGATTGGATTTCCTGAACCAAACGTTCAAAAGCTGCTACTCGTGTATCCATGGTTTTGGCACACGTCGTTGCTCGCGACATACAAGAAGCGAAACATGGAGGTTTGTTACTGGCTAATACCAATAATAAAACCTCTGTTCTAACCTTCGCTTGTACATTAATATTTCTTCTGTATTATTCAACAACTTTCTTTATAAGATATCTGATGAGTCGATTTTATACTATATATTATTCCCTATTCTTGGTATATTTTGGTTATTATTTTGGTGAGATTTTGATGTTTTGCTATGTAATGTAGGACATGTGAACTTATTCTGAGCATAAAATAATCAAATGGTGAAATTTTTTAGTGATTCCAATTGCAGCGGGTTCATGAATCTGTCAAGAAGGTTGTATCAAAATTTTATAATTTTATCCCAAAGAATTTGATCATGGTGAATTAATTTATGCTCAGCGTGTAGTGCTGGCAGATTGGGTTGCAGAGATTATTTGTGACTTTTGGGCTGGAAGATTATGGGTTTTGGACTTGGGCTCTTCTTAGAACTTGAAGATGAGGTCCTAATCTTTAATTCAAGTCATTTTGGGCCTGTTTTGGAGCCCTGAATGTCTAGAAACCTGGCTATCTCTTTGATGGGCAGATTTCCTAGTCAGAATAGGAATGTAATTCCTAGTTATCCTTTTGTTATTTTATTTCCTAATTTTTAGAAAACCTTTTCTATGAGGGTTTTAATTTGGAGTAGTATAAATAATGCTTTTTAGCTATTAGGGTTTGGGACGCAACATTGAGAGAATTTAGCATTATTTTGGAGAACTTCAGATGTTTTTAGCTACAAGGTGTTTTCAATCCTTTTTCTAGTTAATATATTTTCTTTAGTTTTTATTATGATTGTTTGTAACTAGTCCTTTTGCTAGGGCGAAGTCACAAACCTTAGCATGAATATGTGATTTTATTAATTTGCTTATGAATTGATGCATGTTTGCTTTGAATTATTAATCACCGATATTAAACTATCTAATTGTCTTAGTGATTCGCGACCATTAGGGCCTTTAGACAAATAATTTGATGCAATTTCTGTTGGAACATCACCTTGAAATTGAAGAGGGCTTCTTGTGATTAGTAATTTAAGTTCACTTAAGAAGGGCTTCACGCTCTTAAGGGTTGCATCGTTTTTCAAAGGGTTTTTGCTTGAACATCATGAGGAAAATATGCGATAGGAAAGTCTAACCTTCAAAGCATGTATGTGGAAATTCATAAGTAATTGGTAAAATTGCATAGGATTGTTAATGGTGATGGCAGAACCCTAGTGTTTAAATTGTTTTCCAAAACTGTTTTCTTTTTCTTTCTTTACTTTGTTGATCTATTTAGTTGCTTTTATTTTAAATTCATTTTTATTTTAAATTTCAAAATCAACATTTTCGAAAATTTGTTCTAAACAATTAGCTAATGATTAGTTTAAATACAAATTATTCATTCAATCCCTGTGGAAAAATGACCTTGCTTAAGCTGCTATACTACGATGACTTTGTACTCTTGCAAGTATTTTTAAGTGTTTTTATCCCTACTTTTGTAGGTGGTAAAAATCCCTATCAATATCCCTGCATTTGCACAAGTGTTCAGTATTTATACCAAACTGCAAGCTAAGGCAGTTACAAGGTATTTCCCTAATTTTATCTCTAACTAACAGATTATTATTGGCACTACCAATCAACAACTACTAACAGACGGGATACTTAGCACTAACAATCAACAATTACTAACAGCATCCTATCATTAGAAGGCTATTCTTATTTTGTGTTTTGTCTATAAGAGACTAAGTGTCTTTTTATCATAATTTTTTTCCCTATTCTTTAGCATCACTATTGATACTCAGAAATGCTACACCAATTATGGAGCTCTAATAATTTAAAAGTTTGCAAAAAATGTAGTTGTCTTTCTTTGCTGACCAACTGTTTGTGCTTTATGTGAAGTAATTAGTTGTCCTGGGGAGAGTGACAGAGGGAAATGACCCACGATGACGAAGATTGCAACAGATAAAAGCAACGTGACAATACTGACATCTGACTCTCCAAAGAATGAAGATCAATGTATGTATAGCAAATCTCAAGACGTGAATGTTTTTTTGGTACAATTGTTTTTGTTTGTTACATGCTATTATTGACGTTGAAAAAATTTCTCGACTTAAAAAAATTCGTAGATGGCGTAATTTGTATAATGTTTAGGTGACTCTAAATTTAGGCATGACTGGTGTATCTCCAGAACTACTGTTGTATAATGTTTAGTATTCTCTTGTACGATCAAGTGATTGGTGTCTTAATGCTTAAAATTGGCATTTGTATAGTTGGAGATCTTGGATGATATGTTGATTGGTGTAGGATGGTCAATGCAGGATTACTTGAAACATGGGAAGAATGATTAGTACCCACCTCTTGCAAATGGTCATAGGCTTTTCCTTCATGACATTAAATGAGTATATGTACGTTGTGCCGTTGCAATGGGCGAGGAAGGGGATATGGTTGTAAGTTTCTGAATCCCCAAATCGCTCCATATCCATGATTTATGTATAAACAGGATAGAACCCCTCAAACTTGGCATTTATACACCTCTAGGAAAAATTAAAGAAGGGTAGTGCTATTCACACACCCATTTTTACCTCTCACACACCCTTGGTAGTTTTTGGCCATTGATCTTTTCAATTCATTCGATTTGATGGCCGGAATTTGAAAGGGGTGTCTGAGAAGTAAAAATGGGTGTATGGATCGCACTACCCCAAAAGAATTAGTATGTATTTTTGGTTTTGCAAGACGAAGAAGTGGTATTCTTTTTGAAATTCTGATAGAATGTTGGTGCAAATAACAAAGAAACTTAAAAAGGTTTTGAAAATGAAACAAGCTTGCATGTAAGCAAACAAATTATGATTACTCTAGCCACTATTGTCAATGCAAATTTTCGTCGTCTTCAGTCTTGACGAAAATGCATCTGCAAAACAATCAACACCTTTGATCAAAGACCTAAGCCTCACACACTCACGAGGTAGGGGGGTTAGGTTAACGGATCTCCGATGCCTAAGTTAGTTTCTCTGAGAGAGTAAAGTGTTTAAGGTTTTTTTAGGGTTGCAAAAGCTCTAAAAATTTGGTAGAATATGAGGTATTTATAGGGATAGGGCCAACCATAGTGTTTAATGGAGAGATATTCTCTAAATATTCCCAAGATATTAAATAGGAAACAATATCTAGAGATAATGGTGTAATTATCCCTAATTTATTTAAATTAGGATTACCTACTTGATTGGAGTCAATCTTTAAATGGGAATGCATTAAAGATAAGATTTGGGTAATTAATCCTTATCTTTAATTCCTTGCCAAGGGCTGATGAGTTATGTGCAGTCGTATTCAGCTGCTAAGACCTCCAGGGATGCGAGCTGCGTGTCGGAGTATCTGAGAAGCCTACCCATTTTTAAAGGGCAATCTTGTCTTTCTTGAATAAAAGTTCACGTATCGCCTCCAGAATTTTTGGGATTATTTTAGGCTCCACAAATGCCCCCACACCTACTGTGTTGCACGCAGGATAATAGGTATAGGAATTTCAAGCTGTTTAGGCTTGTAAAATTGCTTCCCAATTTGAACTTGATCTTCTTTCTTGATTTAGAGATAGACTTCTTCTAAGAAAAGGAAAACAATTGCCCCCAATACCTATTTAATTCTTCCTTAAGTAAAGGATTAAATAAATTTGGAGTGCGATCATTATTCCAACAAGGAAGATAAGCCAGAGGAAATTTGTATTCCTCCTCCCTTAGTGTTCTTCTTTTCTTGCCCTTGCAAAGAGTCGTTTCTCGTTGTTGTTGTTCTTCTTAGTGCTGCACCAAGGTAAAAAAAATTTTGAATTTTCTTTTTCTTGAATTTTTTTGGGAGTCTTGGGACTTGAAAAATTGGCTTGGCAGGGGCCGAGAATGTATGAGTGGCATGGCAAGGATGCCATGGGGCTGCAAATGGTGCGGCAAGAGGATCGGCTCGGCTTGGCCGAGATGTTGGCGTCTTTAAGGCGCTGAAAGGTCAGCTCGGGCCAGGCTTAAGGGCTGCTGGGCAGGGGCCCATGCCAGTGGATGGTGAGAGGGAGAGAAATCGGCGTGGGCCAGCTCACTAGTGTCTTCGATCTAGGCCGAGAGGCCTAGGCTCGCTTTGGGACATACTAGGCATGAAAGAAAAAGAAATGAATGAGGCAAAGACCTCCCCACTCGCCGGATTGAGCGGAATGGGCTGCATGCATAGAGGCATGAGGCATTCGGGCCGCGTTGTGGTGTAGAGGAGAAGGAAAGAGGTGCGGGGCACTCGTCTCATTTTCTGTTGGTTTGGGCTGAAGGGTTATACGGGCTCGCTTGGAGCGTCTGGCATGCGAAGGAAAAAAGGGGAGAGAAGGCGATGGCCTTCCCCCGAGTTGGGTCGAGCTGCTTGCAAAGAAATGTGAAGGTTGTGAGGCTTGGCGCAAGGGTGCTGGGCTCACGGTCCTTCTATTTCTATTTTTTATTTTCTCCTCGCGAGCTGCCTTATAAATATTTTTCCTCGTACTTTTTGCACAGATTTTGAGATGTCTTCATTCGATCGTAAGAGTGACGAATATCCTCTACCCTTGTACCGTTAAGGTGGTTCTTCCGACAAAGCGGGCTATTCTAAGGTTGTGCATGTCAAGATCAATTCCAACGAGCTATTTTAGGATTTTCTTAAGGTGTACAAGCATGCGATTCCATTAGGGGTTCGCGTTAAGCAGGTGAAGGATGAAACGGACATGAGCATAAATGCGTCTTTTCTAGGAGGTGATATGCTCTATGAAATGCGTGCCTGCTTAGTGCTCTCCAAATGCAATTTTTACGTTGCTGGGATTCTCGAACTTTAGTAGGTTTTTTTATTTTGGCTTGACCATAAATGAGTTCTGGTACTTCTTTGAGATCGGGCACAAGGAAGGTGTGGGGCAGCTGAGGTCTCGCCAAAGGCTGCTCGATGCTTCTATAAAAGGTGATCATGAGTGGGTGAGAGATACCTTGGAGGTGAACGAACAGTGGGAGTTTGACTCTTCTCTTGAGCTGTGTGTCCCGATTGCCTTTATCAGTGGTAAGTGAACTGCTTCATTCTTGTCTTGCTTGAATTTTTGTCCAGCTACTTCATGACTTCAATTTATTGATCGTTCTTCTCACTTTGTGTAGATTCGGAGTTTGGCTCGACTCCAAGGACTTCGGCAGATATGAAGAAAATACACATTGCCTTAGGCATTCTTGTTGAGTACCATGAGTATCGCTAGATGCTCAGTCCTCTTCATTGGGAGAAAGACATGCTGCCTCTAAATGAAGAGATAAAGTGGATAAAGGATGAGGCGTTGGCTCATCCGATCGCTGCTGTAGAGCCAGTTGCCAATGTGGGTGGAAAAAAGAAATCTTCCTCACCTGCTTATGAGCCTTCGGCGGAGAAGAAGCCAAGAACTTCTTTTGCTGCTCATGGGAGCACGTCTGCAGTTGAGAAGCTTGTCATTGATCTAATTTCCCCCAAGGTGGCGAAGAAGACCATTGAGCTTGAGCCTATAAAACCTGCTGCTCCAAAGGTGACCGCATCCATTGCTGAGAGGCTTGCTCAGTGGAAGGGTTCGGTGGTGCCCCTTATGTCCGAGTTTGTATCGAAATGTTCGTCTAGAACCAAGGCTGGTTCGGCTTCTGAGAGGCTCACCTCTATGAAGAGCAGGAAGGTGGATTATGTTGCTAAAGTGGCTCATGGGCATGTTCCTCATTCTGTCATGACTGACTTGTCTGCTGAAAAAGGGAAATCTGCTCGCACGGGTAGTTGTAAGAGATCCACTAAGTCTAAGGCTGGAGAGTTTCCTGAGGTTTGTGCGCTGCTAAAAGCTGACCTACTTGAGGACGTCAATGCATGTGCCAAGTTTGTTGACAGTGTTGGGAAAGTTATTGTTCGCTCAGACTTCTTTGTGAAGTATACTGCCTACTCGAAGAGGTCCTCCCTAATTGCCACAATGCATAAGACTTTGATCCTGGTAGCTGAGTTTATGCATGTTGATCAGGATGCTGTCAAGTATGCTAAGGAGGTCGAAGTGGTGTTGGTGGCTCATCTATGCTCAGCTGCTGAAAAAATCGAGAAGCTCGAATCTGAACTTGTCGTTTTGAAGGGGTCTGATGTATGTATCCCCACTTCTGTGCAGCTAGAGATTGCTTATCAAGAGGTCATTGACTTGAAGATTAGGCTTAGTGGGACTCAAGCGATGTTGGAAGTTGTAGAGAAAGAAGTCAGTAACGTTTCTCCAGTGGTCGAGAACCTTGAGTGTGTTAATTCAGAGCTACGATCTACTTGTTTTACCAAAGATGAGGAGCTTATCTTAATGCATGTTGAAGTGTCTCGTCTCAAAGAGGTTGCCAGTAAGCTTGAGTCCAAGGAAGTGGATCTACAAGGTGCGTTGTTTGCTAGTGAGAACCTGAAAAAGGAATTGGATAAGATACAGGGTGCTCACACTGGGCTTGTTGAGGAGAATGTGCAGCTAAAGAATGGGAAAGATGGTCATGAAGTGGTACTTGCTTCTTGTCAGGTCGATTTATACAAGCTTGGCTATGTAGACCATCTCTAAGGTAGGCTGTCGGATTATGAGTTTTCTGAGAAGGACTTCGAGACTTTTTTCATTTCTCCAGTTGATCTGCTTAATTTCTCGTTTGAGGCTGCCTTTGGTGGAGCAGCTGAGGGTCAGGCAATCCAAGCAAGGGTGGCTGAGGATGAGCTGATAGAAGCTTTGGTTACTATAAGCGGTGCAGCAACTAAAGGCATGGCAGTTGAGGAACCAGTGGTTGCACAGGCTGCCAAGAAGTAGTCTTTTTGCTTAGACTTAGGAATTTTCTTCTTTTCCTTTTTGTTTTTCTTTATTTGAACTTTGCTGGCCTTCGAGCCGGTTTATCAATTTGCTAGAAATTTAATAAACAGCTTTCCTTGGTTTGCTTTATCCTTTTGTTTCGCCATGTTTTTTACAAAACTTTATCCTAGGACGGTTGGCTGGGTGAGCTGCCTCAGTGAAGCAGTCGATCCAACGTTGTCACTTAGGTTTTAGCTTTGTCTTCAAGGTTTTACCTGCAAGAGGAAAAAGTGCGAGATTTCTAACTTATAAAACTGGCGATCAACCTTCGTAAGAAGTAGGTGAATTCGTGTAGCTACTATAGTTATGAATCTCTGCTTTGGATGGCTTCATACTTTAGCCCTCCCAGGGCGTATTGCGAAATGTTTAACATATAGGGTCAGCGACCAAACACGTACTTCTCGTAGAAAACAAAGGAGTTCGCATGACCACTATCGTCGTCCTTTGGCTTTTGAGTGGCTTTTTAAGCCTAGGCCATCCCGAGGCGTGTTGCAAAGTTTTAACTTATAGAGCTCTCGGCCGGACTTATGCTTCTCGTTGGAAGTAGAAGAGGTCCGCGTAACTACTATAGCCATAACTCGGCTTTGTCCCAGCAAAACTTAAACTATATATCGTCGGCCGGAAGTGCTGCTTTTAAGCAAGTAGGAGAATCCGCGTAGTTATAGCAGGTGTAAGTCTCGGCTTACGGATTGCCTTAGGTTGTTAGCCATTGGGTCATTGCTCGGGCATCTTACTTACAAAAGTAGACGACCTGCATAACCACTTCAGGAGTCGTCTCTGGCTCTCGAAGGCGTTTTAGGCTTGAAGTATAGGCAGAATCGTACTTCAGAGGCCACATTCTTCTTAGCTATGACTTGATTTGCAGGTCTCTTAACTAGTATTGCAACACTTTAAAACCAAGCCACGTTTATGAAGACTTGCATGTCGAAGACAGACCATCTTATCACGCGAGCTTTTTCATGGGTAGGGGTCCTGCACTTAGTGTCTCTTTCGGTTAGAGAACTGGGATCCCGTGGAATTAAATCCTTCAATTGGCTAAGTCTATTCCAAGGGAAGGACTATCGTGGCCAATTCTAGGAATCGTCTGGCCCAGGTAGTCGTTGTATTTAGGGGGAACTAAACAGTCATACTACCCATCCACGTCTGGATATTCCAGATCAGTTTACCCTCCCCATATTGGAGAGCTTACCCGGATGGGTGTCGGGGAATTAGTTTATCATCTCGCGTTAGAAAGCTTACTCGGATGAGTGTTGTGGAATTCGTTTACCCTCTTACACTGGAGAGCTTACGCCATGTTTGCAAGGTAGAGGGCGTCTTCTGCTTGTCACAAGGTTTGTCAGCTTGTTTATGCATTTGGCCCAAGCTTGTGAATAATTCTTTCAATCTTTACTGAAAATATAGGCTTTTATTCACTTTGCTCGTAGGTAGTAATGGCATAACAACTTATAATTCTCGGCATGTGAGGTATTGTTTGTCGAGTTGCTTGAGTCTTCGAACTTTCTTCGTCTTGAATAGGGTTCAAGGAATGGTAGGAGGTCACACATAGTACTTTCTTAAGTTATAGGCATTCCACTACTTGTCGATTTCTTTATCGTTCATAGTGGTGAGGGTGTAGCTGTCCCTGCCACCTACTCGACTGATTTTGTACGAACCTTCCCAGATGGGAGCCATCTTTTTAAAGCATTCCCCTCGGGCAGTGATGAAGGCTTTTCTAAGGACTAAATCTCATGGCTGGAACTGCCGGATTTTCTAAGGACCATCTCCTTCTTGTTTTGCTCTAAATTTGGCAGTACAGTGCTGATGCTTGGCACCACGACGTTGGTAGGAATGATCACCTCAGAACTATACGTGAAGTAGAATGGAGTTTCGCCGGTTGCTCATCTTTTGGTGGTGCGGTTTGTTCATAAAACACTGAGGAGCTTATCTGGCCACTTGCCCTTTTTGTAAAGCAGTAAAAAATGGTCTTGTTGGACGCATTGGCCTACCAGTTGCCCTACGGATACCGGGGCGTGGACATGTGCTGCTTGATGCCATATTTTTTTAAAAACTTTGCCAGATCTTTGCCCACGAACTGCGGACCATTGTTGGTGATGATGAAGTGTGGGATGCCGAAGCGAGATATGATGTTCTTCTATATGAAGCGTTCTATGTCTATCTAGGTAGTTGTAGTCATGGGTGTGGTTTCAACCCATTTTGTGAAGTAGTAAGTCGCTATAATCATCATGCCTCTACCCCCAGTGGTAGGCGGCATTGGTCTCACCAAGTCGATCTCCCATTGCATGAATGGCCAAGGGTTTATGGGTGGAGTTCACTAGCAGGTAGTGCGGGCACGGGCTTGAAGCGCTTGTAGCTGTTGCACCTGTGTACATACTCTTTGGCATCTTAATGCATGGTTGGCCGGTAATAGCCAGCGTTAAGGGTCTTCAGGTCGTCAGGAGAGGCCTTCTGCATGAATGGTAAATTTCCGCCATCTTCAGTCTTGAGGAAAATGCATCTTCAAAACAATCAACACCTTTGATCAAAGACCTAAGCCTCACACGCCCTCAAGGTGGGGTGTGGTTAGGTCAACAAATCTATGATGCCTAAGTTAGTTTTTCTGAGAGAGTAAAACGTTTAGGGCTTTTTTAGGGTTGCAAAAGCTCTACAAATTTGGTAGAATATGAAGTATTTATAGGGAAAGGGCCGGCCATAGTGTTTAATGGAGATATATTCTCTAAATATTCCCAAGATATTAAATAGGAAACAATATCTTGAGATAATGGTGTAATTATCCTTAATTTATTTAAATTAGGATTACCTACTTGATTGAAGTCAATCTTCAAATGGGAATGTATTAAAGATAGGATTTGGGTAATTAATCCTTATCTTTAATTCCTTGCCAAGGGTAGGTGAGTTGTGGTCAGTCATATTCAGCTGCTGAGACCTCCAAGGATGTGAGCTGCGCATGGGAGCATCTGAGAAGCCTACTCATTTATTGAAGGCAAACTTGTCTTTCTTGAATAAAAGTCCACGTGTCGCCTCTAGAATTTTTGGGATTATTTTAGGCTCCAAAACTATAACATAGATAGTTCGTGTTAGATGAATGAGTTACGTGATCAGTAGTTCATTACCCTCTCTGGAATTGTTCTCTGATCCTCATGACTTTCCTTGTTGCTTTTTTAAGATTATGTTACATTACTGCAGGTGGTTGCTGGCAAAGGGCATGAAGCATATCAGATAGAAGGTGACAAAAAAGAGTTCTTCGATGACCGGGAAGAGTGCCGAAAGGCATTGCGGTATGTTGACGAGCAATTCGTTGAGTATTGAAGAAGTTATGAATGTTTAATACTTACCAGATTCCAGCAAGTTTTCCAATTTTTTTTGCAGATCAGAAACCTTTCAGGCTATTTTCCAACCATCCCTGGCAACCATTGGGCTTCCAAATAGGTATAATCTTGTTCTACACTTTCCTATCTTCATTTTGATATATTATGGGTCGAATTTGGTTAAGAAACAATTGAGTTACGAAGCTTTGAAAATTGTCCAAACTTTTAGCTAAGACCTCCGGGACACTTAACGTAGTTTTTAACGGAATGACCAACATAATGAATGGTGGACAATCTTAGGGACCATTTCTATTGATTTTCAATCTCAGCGATCAAAGTGATGTGTTATGCAAATCTCAGTGATCATTTTGGTTAAAAAGCCTTTAGTTAATCATATACACTTTCCATTATGGCCTGAGCTAATATTTTACTTTTTAATTTTTTTTATTTTTTTTGGACTAAATTTTAGCAATAATTCTTTAATTTTAACTCAATATTTTAGTAATCATTCCTTAACTCTAATTCAATATTTTAGCAATGATTCCTTAACTTTAACTCAATTGGAGCAATAGTCTTTTAACTAAAAATTCATTACCATTGATCATTCAACTTATTAAAACATGCATCAGTTGTCCCTTAACTAAAAATTCATTACCATTGGTCCCTCAATTTTAACCCAATTGGAACAATGATTCCTCAACTTTAACCTAATTGTACTAATGGTTCTTCCAACATAACTTATTTTGACAAAATTCTGACGAAGTTGACGAAAAGAATCATAACTACATGTTTTGATGAGTTGAAACATCTCAATTGTTGTAATGATCCTTTAAACACAACTTATTTTAATAAAATTCTAATGAAATTGATGAAAATTTTCCGAATAAAATTCTAATTACACATTTTCCTAAGTTGAGAGATATTTTTATTCGAGGAACAATATGATTAAGGTTCAACAGTAAGCATCCTAAAATACATAAACAAAAGCCCCTTTCTTTCTTCTTCTAGCTACAATCTCTGGAAATCTGTGATGCAGAGAAGGAAGAAACAATAGGAAGGGGAAGGGGAAGGGGTTCAAGAACTCATGGATTTGCAAAGGCTTTGTAGGTTACTCTTTGTTTCTGCTCTGATTATTCTACTGGTATGT
Source organism: Pyrus communis (assembly GCF_963583255.1). NCBI lineage: Eukaryota > Viridiplantae > Streptophyta > Magnoliopsida > Rosales > Rosaceae > Pyrus > Pyrus communis. Next base: position 14,667,480 of record NC_084815.1, read on the forward strand.
CGTCCGAGCTCTGTCACTGCCGGAGATATAGTGCACGATGACGATTCATCTCCGAAGAAGCCCGGGTGTGAGAACAATTTCGTTTTGGTAATCTAATGCTACTTTTTCTTTCCGACCCTTTTCGGTTTTTTTTTTTTTTTTTTTTTTTTTTTTTTTGGTTTTTTGGTTGTGTTTTGGATAATGGGTTTTGTGTAAAATTGGTTCATTTGTATATTATCCGATTAAAATTTTCATTTTTGGGTAATTTGGAGCTGTTAATTTACCCCCATGAAGTTAAAAGTATTGAGTTTGCTTTGTTTTGGTTGTTTTTTGGATTGGAATTGGGTTGTTGTTGTTGTTTGGTTTTACTGAAATTGATACGAACAACATAAGTTACTGCTCAGTAAGTTTCTATATCCTCCCTGTGTAGGCATCCTGCTCGTACTTATATATTTCCTTCTATTTTTCTCCTGGCCTTCGAAATGTTTCCCTTTTGGGTGGATAAAGGAGTTTGGGTTGGATGTTTATCGTTTTCCTCTACTACATTGAACTTTAGTAATTAATTTGAAGTCATACTTTATATTTTGTACTGTCTCGTGATTGTGGATTGAGAACTGGTAGTGGCAATGGTATTTAAGCCATGAAGTTTTCGGGGACGGAGACATTATGGATGGATAAACTCTCCACTCTTTTGGGTTTTGAGTCATAATGATGTTTCCTTCTCTTTTTGTTTTTAAATTATATTTCGTTTCCTGTTTTAAATTGATAGTGAAATATGTTGACTTGTGGTCAGCTGTTATTTGCTGGGACATATACCGATGTTTCCATAAAATTTCTTTTTTTTTTTTTGAAAAAAAACCTGATAGTTCGTATCTTGTTTTGAGGAAAGTTGGTTTCAATCGGCTTTAGTGAAGTTCTTTTTCTGGATGGATCATGTGAAATAGACGACCTTTTGGAATTTATGTTTCTATGTATATATGATTACTGCTCTGTCACAAACTGTTTTGCAGGTAAAAGTTCAAACTTGGGTTGATGGAGTTGAAGCAAGTGAGTTTGTTGGTGTGGGTGCTAGATTTGGAACTACCATTGCATCAAAGGAGAAAAATGCACAACAAACTCGCCTTGTACTTTCTGATCCTCGCGATTGTTGCAGCAAACCAAAAAAGAAGGTTTTATGTATAAACTATATTCTCTTGACATTTGTTGTCACACATATCAAGCATATAAATTATATGTTTGTTAACATCAATTTCACATGTTGCTTTTTCGCTCTTGTTTAGCTTGCTGGAGATGTCATCGTGGTGGACCGAGGCCACTGCAAATTCACAACTAAGGCAAATATTGCCCAAGCTGCCAATGCTTCTGCTGTCCTTATTATAAATAACCAGAAAGGTAAAGATTTTATGTCCGTGCTATATGATGTGTAGCATTATGCAGCAATGGTGCGTTGAGGAAGCTTCAGTATCTAAATATTTTATCTGCGAGTGTGTGTGTGTGTGTGTGTGTGTATCTGCGAGTGTGTGTATGTATCTGCGAGTGTGTGTGTGTGTGTGTGTGTGTGTATCTGCAAGTGTGTGTGTGTGTGCACGCACGCGCGCGTGCGTGTATTTTTGTTGTTGTACTGCTTAGGGAGATGGAAACTATCATCTTAGTTCTCATTTTCGTGTGTGTATGCATGTATTTTTGTTGTTGTACTGCTTAGGGAGATGGAAACTATCATCTTAGTTCTCATTTTCCTAGTTAAGAGACTAATTTTCGAGGTTTCTTTTGGTATATATGATTGTTGAAACATAGAAATGTAACAAGCGGAAATAAAATGCATTGCAACCGTTTTCATTTCATATCAAACTTCTCTTTTTGTTGCAGAACTTTACAAGATGGTGTGTGAGCCAGATGAAACTGCTCTAGATATTCACATACCAGCAGTCATGCTCCCACATGATGCTGGTTCGACCTTGGAAAATATGCTAATGAGCAATTCATTGGGTAAGGTTCTTTACACTCAGGTGATTTCTAAGCTACAAAAGTTTGTAACAGTTCTATGGGTATGCTTTTTTCGTTTTTTACTCTATACTCGGCTTATTCATTTGTCTTAACTGGTTGTACTTTTCAATCACGTTTCAGGTTGTAAATAATTTTAGAACTCTTGTTGGGTATACTATACATGGATACCTATACCTTTACTGGATAGCTTTCTAATTGTAGGTTCTCTGCAGTGTCTGTGCAGCTGTACTCTCCAAAGCGACCTGTAGTTGACATCGCAGAAGTATTTTTATGGTTGATGGCAGTCGGCACCATCTTGTGTGCATCCTTTTGGTCTGCATGGAGTGCCAGAGAAGCAGCTATTGAACATGAAAGGCTATTAAAGGTCTCCTTTTCCCAACCGTAACGAAATAGTTTTAGGTTTATATTTATATGTTCCTCTCCCAGAGTGTTGTTCTACTGACAGTTTGTTGTAAGTATTGACTTCAAATATCTTGTCTTGTAGGATGCTGCTGATGAAATTCCACGTGCCAAAACTCCTCTAGGTTCTAGTGTAGTAGACATCAGCACAACATCAGCGGTCTTGTTTGTTGTTATTGCATCATGCTTCTTGGTTGTACTGTACGAGCTTATGTCATCCTGGTTTGTTGAGCTTTTGGTGGTTCTTTTCTGCATAGGTGGTGTAGAGGTATGAGTCCTCCCAGTTCTAATTATCAACGTATTATACCTCTCTATACTCACTTTTATACTCGCACAAAGCTTTCATCTCAAGTTCCCTGCACAGTAAACATTTACATTCTGAAGTTATTCTGCAGGCTGTTGTTTTGTAATGTTAACGTATTTGACATTATATAGTTTGTGCTTATTGCTTTATCCAATGGTTATATCTAACTTCATCAATCTTTATATCCAGGGATTGCAAACTTGCTTGGTTGCGTTGTTATTGAGGTACAATTTGTTTCATCTCTTATTGAGAATTTCTGACACTTTATTATGATTCTCCTTTTAATCACCTGACTAGCGACTGTGTGCTATCAATTTTTGTTTATTTATTTTTCAGTGTCAGTGTGTGCCTGTATGCATATGGGCCAATCAAAATTTCAAGTGAATACTTCTATATTTCCCTTTATCTTGGGATGGTTTATCATAAGATTACGGGGCAGTTGTCTTCAATGTGGACATTGTCATTCTTCATATCTTCTGATTCTCTGAATATTTTCTAGAACATTATTCAAGAATTTTGAGTATTTCACACAACTTTTAAGCTGCTGTAACTGCAACTTTGACAATCTTGAGTTCTAGGTTAATTTCACTGAATCATTTCAGTAAACTAAAGACAGACCAGAAAACTGGTGATTGAATGAGTCATGCAGTGATAACTCCCTTTAAGGTCTTAAACTAGTTATATATTTCCGCAGGTGGTTCAAACGTACTGGAGAATCGTACATTAAAGTACCTATCTTGGGAGCAGTTTCACACCTAACTTTGGCTGTTTCTCCATTCTGCATAACATTTTCTGTTCTTTGGGCAGTTTATCGCAACATTTCCTTTGCCTGGATTGGTCAAGATATACTTGTAAGATAACTTGTCCTATCAAAAGAATTCTTCCCAATGGTATTACAGATTTGTCTCTTCTTTCTTGAACTGAAAGCAATGCAGTATAGATATTGTCTCAACTAATGATGGTTTTCATTTTAATGATTCTTTGATCAGGGAATCGCGTTGATAATCACAGTTCTTCAAATTGTTCGAATACCTAATCTGAAGGTAATACTTCAAACTAATGATGGCTTTCATTTTAATGATTCTTTTACTGGTATTCCTCTTTTTGGCCCGAAATTAGTTAGTAGTTGGTAAAAACATAGTAGGCAATTTGTTTTCCAAACACTCTAAACCACTGCTCATTCATGGTAGTAATTGACTCTAATTATGGGTTTGTAGCTGTTAAAGTGCAAGGTGTCCCACCTGTGCAGTTGAATATCTCTGCGTATGAAAATTTCTACTGGAATTTGATTGACTTCAAATATTTACACTTGTTGTACTTTTTGATTTGCTAAATGTGTTCACCCCTTATGGTGTCTCTACTGTTAATGATGTCAATCAAAAATTTCAGATGTGTATTTCTTCCTCAACATTGTCTAGTCATTCGAAAAGTTGATCTTCTTAAATCACTTGTCTTTTGTTATTGGATGGTAGTTGTTCATCTCGGAAGTTTTAATGAAAATGATACTAGATAAGTATATGTATGTGTAATATGTATATATGCATAATTGTTCCTAGAAACTTATAAAGTGGTTCTGTTAATCAGGTGGGTACGGTCCTCCTTAGTTGTGCCTTCTTGTATGACATCTTTTGGGTGTTTGTTTCTAAGAAGTTGTTCCATGAAAGCGTGATGATTGTGGTAAGTGATCCTTGCACATTTCTCTACTTGCTACATTTAGGGCCCATATTATATAAAGATGTCATTTTTGAGGGATTTTAAATGCTTGAGTCATTTAATGGCTCGGTGTCGCTTTTACAGGTAGCCCGTGGCGACAAAAGTGGAGAGGATGGTATTCCAATGCTTCTAAAGATCCCACGCATGTTCGACCCATGGGGTGGTTTCAGCATCATAGGATTTGGTGACATCCTATTACCAGGCCTGCTTGTTGCATTCTCACTCAGGTTTAGTCTCCACATCCTATCCCAATTTGCAAAAGCATTTCTCAATGTGTCAAAATCTGGCACTGTTTATATGGAGTAGATATTTAGCATTACTCTTAATTGTTTTTCCAGGTATGATTGGTTGGCAAATAAGAGTCTCCGTGCTGGGTACTTCTTATGGGTGATGATTGCTTATGGATTAGGTAAGATATAATAAAGATATAATAAAGAGAGCGTTTTTCAACAACTACTGTATAAGGTTTTAGCCGTGTTTCCCGGAAAGAAAAAAAACATGATTTTTCGAATTCTTTGGCAGGTCTTCTCATCACATACGTGGCATTAAACTTGATGGATGGGCATGGCCAACCAGCACTTCTTTACATTGTTCCATTTACACTCGGTAAATCCCCTTCTTTCTCGTTCACTATAAATCTAGTCCAACGTTACCCAGCCATTTAACGTTTAAACACGTGAGTAAAGCCCAAGGGCACCGCACATACGATAATTTGTCTTGTCAAGCAATCAAGAACCAGGCCGGATAGTTTATTTTCGAATAATTCTTGGTGTAGTTTTAAGTTAAACTGATCAAAATTTGCACTCCAACGCAGGCACTTTGCTGACATTAGGTAAGAAGAGAGGTGATTTACAGATTCTGTGGTCGAGAGGTGAACCGGAAAGACCCTGCCCACATATCGAGCTTGAAGGCAGTCAAGAAGTGAACGAATCAAAGTAATTAGAAGGCATTTTCTTGTATGATATTTTAGTGTTGGCATTGTATAATTTGTAGAAATCTGGCAAAGAACCGACGAGCTTTATCTTAATTTGGTAATCTTGTATGTAAGCTTTTTGCCCTTTGAATTGAAGGAGGGCGCTCTATCAATTTTGCGGAATTTTATTGACATAAGCAAGAGCAGATGGAAACTTCAAACGAGTTTTAAGGTGCGGGCCGGAGTCTGCAGACTTTAAGTGTGGACCGCAGTTTGCGGACTTTAGGTGCAGACCTGATATGGTCCGTTGGATCAAGTTTGAGCGGTACAAAACAAATCCATCAAAACAAACTGTAGGATTAAATCCAAATGGTGCTTGGCAATCGTTATTATTATTTTTTTTCAACTTAAGCTCTCTCCCCTCGACAACCGTTACCATTCTTAAAGTTGTTGTCTCCTTTGCCCAGAACTCTCCCTCTTCAGCCAACATTTTCAAAAAAAAATTGCAGTAAGATGTACAGTTATGAAAACTTGTTGACATGTTATTGTATAGATATATATTGTTGAATTTGGTAGTGTTAAGGGTATGTCTTTACATGTTCCAAAGTTGAAGCACCGTTACCTCGGACTCTAGCGAACTTTACATATTCCATACTTTCAAGACACGATTTGGAATTTGACAAACGAAGAATGAGAGAAATAGAGTGGGAAAACCCTATTTTTCAAGAGTAAGAACTAACTGACATTTTCTACTCCTAAATGTCAAGATTTTATGAGTTTATATAAAATTCAAGTACTACTTATTAAAGAAATGTAATTTTCATCTATAAATAGACACCATTTTGCTAACAATTATATATTCATTGAAAAGATCCATGTCCTAACTCTAGTGCCATTTCAAAAAGGATGGCACCTAGTGAATTCAAAGTAACTCACGATTATAATTTTCCATTCAAATGTTAAATTACATAATATGATTTAGGGACACTTTGGATGCGGTTCCTAGCTATCAATATTCTTTGACATAAACCTTGTCTGTTTTTAGTTTTTTATTGAAGGCCTGATAATAATATAATAGTGTAAGTTACTATATTTTTTAAATTAAAAATTAAAAATTGAAATTTGTATTTGTCTATATTAATGAGATCTTAAATATAATCCATAATTTGTGGGATTAAAAATAATAAAATATAAATTATACTCTGTGTTATATTGTGTGTGTGTGTGTGTGTGTGTATGGGTACATTCATCAAAATTAACAACAAAAAAAAAAATTGTACCAAACCATGGATACACTCTTCAAAACACAGAAAAAAGAAGAAGATATTAGGCTTAATAACATTAGTAAATTTCTTTCATTAAACTTGACATAGATACATTCTCAAATCAACGAAAAAAAGAATGTACCCATATAAGCTTAAAAATGAATTAAATTTTTTTAATGGATTTTATATTAAAAAAATCAGTACATTTTATATAAAAAAATTTACACATTTTATATTAAAAAAAAAAGGTACATATAACAAATTGGTATATTTAAGAATGGGTACATTTAAGATTAAAAAAATGAAAATGATATGAATTGGTATATCTCTATTAATTAATGAAACCCTCTTTGTCAACTAAAAAAGGGTGAAAGGACTATTTAGTCTTCTATCACACAAAAAAAATGATGGGCAATAATGTAATTTCACAGGTCCAAATTTTACTGTTTTTTTTATTGAAATACCACCTACATGTGATGTTAAAATACCTCCAATATTAAAAAAAACAATAAAAAAAAAACAAAAACAAAAACCTCTCACTCCCCCCACGTTCTCTCTCCCTTTCTCTCTCTCTCTCTCTCTCTCTCTCTCTCTCTCTCTCTCTCTCTCTCTCTCTCTCTCTCCTCTCTTCTTCTCATTTGCTAAAAAAATGTGTTCATACACACAAAGTTTGTAGGCAAATGCTAATAATAATAATAATAATAATAATAATCTCTACTAATTAATGAACATCTCTTTGTCAACCAAAATAGGGTGAAAAGATAATTTAGTCTTCCATGACACAAAACAATGATGGGCAATAATGTAATTTCATAGGTCTAAATTTTACTTTTTTTTTATTGAAGCCTCACCTATAGGTGATGTTAAAATACATCTAATATTAAAAAAAATAAAAATAAAAACAAAAACAAAAATCTCCCACTCCCCCCCCCCCACGTTCTCTCTCTCTCCCTCTCCCTTTCATTTTCTAAAAAAAATTGTTCATACAACAAATTGCATATGAGAAAGTCCAAAGAAATATTCCAAAATTTTGAAACGAGAATTGAAAATGTTATCCGGTTTGATCCGCCCAAAAACACCTCTAGGCCTATATCCTTTGATTTATTTACAAGCAGCCAAGATTAGACCTGACATTCGTGTCGTGTTTTTTGTGTTCGTGTCGTTTTTGTGTCATACCCGATATCTTAACGAGTCGTGTTGTGTAACACCAGTTAAAATAAACGGGTAAAATGACCCGACCCTAAATCGACCCGATAATATTAACAGGTAATATGACCCGACTCGTTACCCGTTAAGGAAAATATATTTTAAACCAATAAATAATCAAATGAAAAACATAATACTAAATAAGTATATACACACACCATATTGTCACATCCAACACATAAAAACGCATTTTTCTTTTAAGTATATTTTCGCTTACCTAAATTGATCAAATGATAAAATTGGAAAATATTGGAATAGAGAAGGGGTTTTTTCGTCCAAAAAAGTTCTAATGATATAAATGAAATAGAATCCAATGGTATAGATTTACTCTCATTTATCTTACGGATGTTATTTAAGTAAAGTTTTAATAGTTTTTTAATTAATGTAGAAGTGTAAAAAATATATAAACCCAATCAGAACTATAAAATATATGAATTGGTATATTTAAGATTAAAAAAATTGAGAATCTTTATATATATATATATATATATATATATATATATATATATATATATATATATATATATATATAACTAATAGGTACAAACTTATTCTAATTTTTTTTTTGGAAACGTTTGAATTGAAAATTAATTAGGAGTTTAATAGAGGTGTGAGTATTCAAACCATAAATCAATTACTAATTTTTATTTTAAAGAATATGTAATAAACATGTAAATTTATTATATATCACATTAATGCTAGGAACTTCAATCAAAATTTGAAAACTAATAAGGCCTAAGTCAATGACATTAATAACTAGGGACCGGATACTAAATTTTCCTATAATTTAATAGAATCTCCCACATGAAAAATGAGGATGAATTTGAGAGTACAGCCGTACAAGAGATGTATCGGGAGATGTGTATTTTGAACTTGAACCTACCCAAGTGAATACTTATCGAATTTACTGGTGATACAATGTGTATAAGAGACATTGAACTATTCACCATGTATAGTATACCAAGACAATAAGCAATACACGCCTCTTCTCTGAATAAATTGCAGTTGATACGACTACGTTCATATTGGCAAATCTAGGATTCATGAAAGATTTAGAGAATTTAGCCATCTCATTCTCATATAATCGACCACACTTCTACTCTCACATAGATAAATGCTGATTAATAGTCTGCTTCATTCCTCTCATTTATTATAAGATAACAGTGTCATTAAGTATAAATATATACCCTATCACTTTTGCAGATAGCACATTTCTTCTATGATAGGAATGAGGTATATAGTGTGTTAACTTCTTTGAATCATGCTCAACTAGTTTGCCTATTGAACTTAGTTGCCTATTGAACTAAGTTCATGGATCTCCAATCAACTAAGTTTGGTTTCAGCCTGGCTAATTTATTAGTTATGTTGGCTTTAGCCTCCTTCCCTTCAATGATCAACTTACTCTCCAGTATAACTTTTAATAATCGATACCACTTAAATTGACTGTCTCTTATGTTGTATACATCGAATCTTATGAAATTTGTATTTCATACCAGAGTAAATATTTTCGAAGGTTAAGTCCCCGATGCACATATTAGAACTTATTCAAAATTTACTAACACTAAAAAGTAGACTTCCCCACACATTTAACGTATCTACAAGAAAGATCTCTAAAGCTTTATGCATGCATATTATCACTTTTAAGTAGCAAATTCCTTTATTTCTTGTTAAGTAAATATCACCATATCTTAATGATATTTAAGCCACCCAACAAATCTCTCATAATTGTGGTTGCTTTGACGTTATCAAAACCTATGAATATAATTTATCTTCTTAGGCCTTGAAACACTTCTTTGGACCCTAGTCTCTTCTATTTATTTAATTCAATAGTCATGGTAATTGGATATATGTATAATTTTCTTTTTGTTTCTTTTTTAGAAAGGGGGACAACTGGTGACAATTCACGATTATTCACCCCTTTTGGGCTTGGAGAGGCTAAGGAAAATTTCACCCTATTTGTGACCACAATCAAGCAAACTCATCAGTTTGGAACATCAAACCAGGACCTTATTGATCGACATGTATTTCATGGAAACATGCATGTATCCTAGAAGCAGACTTCATTGATATAGATTAATGCATAATTTATAACTTTTTAATGCCAAATTATATAGGAAAATGCCTGATCCTCGCGGCATGTGTATATGCATGCTAAGTCAATTAACAATTAATGGACAAATCTGCACGTATCTCTTATGGCATGAAATGTCAAATTTTCAAGGACATCGAAAAAGGCTTTTGGTACACCTCCTTGTTTGAATCAGATCATTCAAACCAAAAGGCATGAATCGAAGTCTTATCATATCCATTCCTTTTGTGCTATTATTTTCGTCAATAGGCCTAACTGGATTATTAGTCTTCGTGGTGATAGGATAATTGGAAGATAGCTCTTGTGGTAGGAAAAAAAAAAAAAGGATTTAAGTCCATATGGTGAAGTCTGTAGGATTTAAACCCAAAATCGAAAATTTCGTCAACTCTCTGTTAATTATTAGCAAGTGAGCCACACATATTAGACTAAAACGGAACTCCTCATTAATTGTTAGCATGCGAGGCTACAAGTGAGGCTAACTTTATTTTTTTAGACTCATATGTGAGCTTTATGTGCTAACAATTAACGGAGAGTTAACGAAATTTTCAATTTTGGGCCTAAATCCTAATAGACTTCACCACAAGAGCTTAAATCGTAATTTTATTTTATCACAGGGGCTATCTTCGAACTACCCTATCACCACGGAGACTAACAATCCAATCAAGCCTCATCAATATAATAAAGTCTCACAATTAGATATCTTCTGTCAATCATTTGTACTTAAGAAGGTGACAATTTTTTTTTTCATTTACGCCACCATGGAATATATAACTATTCGAGGCAAAGATGGATTGTCCCTTCGCATAGCTCCCCAGGGGTATTGGCACTTGGTTGTCGGGCTTGCACTTGCTGCTTGGTGTGCTGCAATATAAGCTTAGAGTTAGTTAGAAAGGTGCCTTTGTGGGGCGTTAGGTGTAGGCCTTGAGGCTCACAATCAATACTAACAAAGTGCTAGGCATGCCACTGTTATCTCAGTATAACAGATGTTGAACAGATGTGGTTTAAGTTGATTACTTGTGCCCTAAATTACTCAGATTTCTTGTTATTAAAGGATTGCCACAAATGGGTTAGTCTGCATTAAGTTCTTTTTGTTGCCTTGTAAACAAGGAATTTTAGTTCATAATCTTGTACGTCCAGAATAAAGAGAGTTCAGGGCCCTTTAAACCATTCCCTTGGTCATAGTTTATTTTAATGAAAGCAGATTGATTAACTTAACCATATTCGAATGCAAATGGGATTCTCAAATAGAAAACAGTTGGAAATGACTTGAATCAATACTAAAAAGTACATGAAGTGACAGATCTACCAAATGAAAGTACAAATAAAGAGACTCGTGCAAGATTTAACCTTGTCGGGCAAGGTTAAACTTCTTGCAACCACTTCACTTTGGGTTTACGGAGGTTGTATGCTAAAAATGATGGATGGTAAATAGGCTTTACATGAGAGAATCGATACTACAACACTAAGGGAAGGTAGTAAAGCTTTTACACTAGACAAAAAATAGCTTTTCTAAAGGAACTAATGCTAAAATGACTATATCTGGGCGAGTTTCAGCTTTTTCTGGGTATAAATTGGCTTGAGAGCAGAGTTTGTATGTTGATTGATTGGTTGTTTGAGTTCCCTTATCTTTGTTGTCTCTTTCCCCTTTTATAGGAAGTTTGGCCAGACTACCTTGGCTTTATTCTTAGCCGATGGCTCTCGGAGGGCAGTGAGTCATCATCTATTTACTTGTAATGCCACTAGAAAGTGCTTTTTGGCTGATAGTGAGTTGGTCCCTGTTAGTTGTCACTTCAATCAAAGGCACATGGCTTATGCCTTGGTTGGAAAGGCTTTAGTTTGCTTTAGGCTGCAATGTTAGGCTTCAAGCAAGTTCAACTTATTTTGGCGCCTTTGGGCTTTCCTTAATGCAAAGCCCAATGTTTAAATATCAACCCAATTAGTACCCCCTTTAATCATTGTTCAGTCTGCCAACTAAGACATTAATAATGATTAAACATCAGCCACCCACTTTACCTTGGGACTTACACCACTTGTACTAACCCACGATTTCCAACGTTAACTAACTGCCCATTATATAATCTCCATTTAAATTTCTCGGCCAAATACCTTTAGCAATCCTATTTTCTGAGCTTCCAAACTTCCCAGATTTCCCAGAATTCTCTTGCCTTCGTAGTTCATTCTTGCTTTCTGTCTTCAGTCTTCCTTTTTTTCTTCTCCAAACTCAATCAATCAATGGCACCCAAAACTCATCCTGCATGCGAGTCTGGTGAGGGTATCAACACTATGCGTCGCTGACTCAACGACCTTCATGATCCTCAAGCTAGCTTAAACTCCTTAATATTCTCTGAGGAAGCAGATGTTCATTCTTTGGGATCGGCCTGGACTGCCCAAGTCCTAATTGTAGTGGAAAGTAACATGCCTTCTACGACCTGGTTCACCCAAAAGCCCTATTCCGCTAAGGCTGGCATCTCGGCCTCCAAATGGTCCAATCATCGAAGAGGCTTCCCACTAATGAAGGATGAAGCATGGCCGCAGTGGGTGAATTAGCTCGAGCCAATCTGGAAGAATAAGTAAATGTACAATGGCATCTACAAGTTCATCATGTTCTCCAAGGTTACTGTCATTACCAAGCCCAAGCTTTTGACCACAGCTCTCTTCTTTTGGAACATTGGGACCAACACATTCAACTTTAGAATGGGTCCCATATCTCCCACTATCCTCGACACAGCTCAAGTCTTCGGGCTAAGGCCCTCGAACAGGTACATGAACGTGATCCACGATTGCTCTTCCCCCTCTTACCTAATTGCTGAAAGCTCAGGCGCTTTTGATTCTATTACTCGGTTGGAGTAGACCCCTTAAACCTTCAAAAGTTATAGGATGTCCTTCACAGGTTTTATCCCCTTTACCAAGAAGACCTTCAGCCCGCCCTCCTCCACTGTAAATATGGATCAATAATACATATATTTCCTCCTATACTAGCTGAACAAACATGCGTTCCTCAACAAATCCAAATGAGTGAACCTAGAGTGGATCCCATTGGTGGAGGCCTTACACTCATTCAATGACGTGGCCATGGGTCTTTTCCTTCTCACACACCTATACAACTTGTTGTACGAGATGACCAGATGTGAGCCCTTCATGACCAATCTCAATGGGCCAACCTGGATGGTCCAATTATGGCTCCAGGGGTATTTCCCTGAATTCCGAGCGCCCAAACTGAAGTTCCCAGAAGGAGTGGCTCCAGCACGTATTTTGGTCAAGGCGTCTCCCACTAACCATTCAACATTTGCCTGCCTATATTTCTTCAGAGTTTTTCGAACTGAGGCAGACTTGGAGTAAGGTGCCTTTGTGTTGAGAAGGTATCTCTGGTTCTTAAACCAAATCTTCCAAGACACATTTGGGGAAAATGCCAGCAGCTTGTGCAAGGAGCTACAAGGAGAAATTTGTAAGTTGCATCTAACAGTGAGACTTGACCTGGGGAGTTTGGAACGATCGTGGCTATGAACGCAGGCTAGAGGTCTACCACCTAAATTTCTATGATAGGCAGCTAGGCTTCAAGCAGACGATCCCAGTGCTTTTCTTCGATTCTATGCACTGCAGAACCTTATATTGCCTCCATTCTCCCCCTGACATGACTTTCCAAGCAGCTCAGCGTAGCTTGGAAGTGATGAGCCGCATTGCCCATAAGCACGTGGCCGTCAACTTTGAATGTACTCCGTCCTTTGCAACTTGGTAGGAGGCCAAGTGGTCGAAGAAATATGATGAAAACATCAGATAGAACCATAATCGCCTCTTTGGGCAACTTTTTTTCAAGTCTTACCCGAAGAAAAAGAAGCTTGAGAACTGGAAGAAAGCAATCAACTAGAAGAACCAGCTTCTTCTAATAGGTTTATCTCATTACCATTCTCTTTGTAATGCTTTGGTGTGCTTTCATAATCTTTCCTCCATTAACTCTCATTTTGGTTATTTTGATCTTGTAGCCCAAGGCAACACTGAAGAGGTAGATGTTAGGCCAGAAGAGGAAGTTGCAGATGCACTGGTCCTTCAAGAGGCTATGACTGAGGCAGTGAGGCAAGAAGTTAGGTCCAGCCAAGCTGCTGGAGATACTGGAGACATCTTCAAGCTCTTCGATGACTTAGAAGATGAAGCTGGGCCTGAAGTGGAGACCTAAGCACCTCGGCGGGCAAGGGCAACTATGGTAGAGTCATCAAAGTTCGAGCCCGAGGAGCAGTCTCAACCTCGTCTTACTTTGTCTGGCCCATGGGCAACCCCTACTAGGAAGAGAACTGGAGTTCAAACCTCAAATGCCTCCAAATCCTCATCTACCACCCAGTTGAAGCAGGCAAAAAGAAGCATAAGTCTTCTAGTAAGTGATTTTAGCTTTAGACTTCTTTTCTTAGTTGTAGTTTTCAATTTATCTTAGGGCATGAACTAACACCCTCTTCTTTCTTGTAACTGGGGCCTCCAGTAACTAAGAAACTTGCCTCTACTCCCAAGGAGGGGGATTCGGAATGAGAAGTCCAGCCAGAGGATAAGGCAATCCTCAACACAATCCTCGAGGAGTTGAAGGTATAGCTTTCACTTTTTGAATATTGAGTTTCTTTCTAAGTTCTATTTCTTTGATCTTTATGCTAACTTTTTGCTTGTTTGCTTGCAATAGAATACCAGAGGTGAGTGGACCACCCAGCCCAAGCCTTCATCTCCTCCACCCCGAGCGGCACAACTTTCTCCTTCTTAGGCCAAGCCTTCAAAGGTATACTTTCATTTCACTCCTAGTTAAGTTTGTGATTTTCCAAATTTTGAAGCTAATGACCATCTTTATTCATTTCTAGGCAAAGGTTGGGGAATTTGCGTCTTCAGTCGGGCAAAGCTCTGCTCCTACTCCTTCAACTCTTCCTCTAGCAATGGTGGTGATTCCTACCTCCCAGTTCAACCTAAGGACTAGGGAGATGTTGTATTTGCTGAAGATGATAGTACTTCAGCAAGTTCCTCCCTTTCTTAGTCATTTTAAATTCCTTTTGAAGTCCTCCTTAAGTAGTACTTATACTTCGTTTTGTCCTTTTCAGTCTTCTCTAGTGCATAAGGTCGCCAAGCATCCATCCACAATCTTTGAGGAGCCAATAGTCCCTGATATCCCGTGGTCTTCGAAGTGACTTGCCCGAGGGCTTCTCAGGCTACTTCTCGAGCTAGCTTACCCGCTTCTCCTAAGGCAGTTGTGGCAATAGAAGTTCTTCCACCACAAGCTTCAGGTTCAGCCCAGGTATACAAGTATTTTCATTCTCGTCAGTTCTCTAGCTTAAGCATGAACGAAAATTCTAACTCCTTCTTTCCTTTATAAAACAGGCTTTTGGTGAGGGTTCGGGTAAGTCACCTCAGCTTGTAGCACACAAAGTGGTTATTCCCAAGCTTCCCAAGGCTTTTGGGGTCACAATGATTCCCATCTTTCGGCCTAAGAAGATAATTGTTGGTGCTTCCTTCACCTCTGGTACTCTTCCCCTACTTTCAACTGAAGCTGCCTTATCTGCTATTGCCTCTGGAGAAGTCAGAGTGATGCCCCAACCTCTTGCATCCATTCAGCCACAGCCTCCTTGTCCGAACTTGTTAGAGAGTTCGGGTAAATCAAGACCAAGCTAAGGTCCCCAAGGCGTTCCTCCAAGCCTCAATAACTTTGAGACCAACGTCAGGTGTTTAGTGTGTGGGTAGCAAAAGATTTCAACGCTTCCTTCAGTCTCAAGGGACTTCAAGATGTTAAGAAAGCCTTAACTGAGTTGTATAATACTCAGCAATTGTCAATGGTTCAATTCGAGTCTTTCCTCAACTTCTTTCAAAATCTAAGGGCTTTAAGGGATCAACACCAGCGGGCAGAGAGGGGATCAAATAGAATCAAGTGCTATAAGGAGAAGCATGCTCAAACTTCAACTTCCCTACAACAACTGGTTGATGAGGGCTCGGACATGGAAGATAGGATCATGGTAGTTGCTGCCAAGATTCAGAAACTGAATGAGCAACTCTCAACTTTGAAAGCTAAGCACATGACCCTCTCGAGCAAACTATATTAGAAGATCGAAGAGGTGAAGAGGGTCAACCGAGAAGTGGAGGATTTTGAGACCCATTTAGCCAACAACAACATAGTCCTTGAGCCTGGCCGGATTTTTACCATTATGTAGACTTATCATTCAAGGATAGCTGCATTAGCTAGGGATATGAATTTGTTGAGCTGGAGTTTTGTAACTTTTCCCATTATGAAATAAAAGATTATTTTTTTGCACTTTGACCTGTCTATTCACTTTTACATGTTTCAAATAACAAGCATCCAACATTTTTGCCATTGTTCAAAGTTCATCAATATAACAATCTCTGATATCTCACAAAGTTGGGTGATATCTCTTTAAAAACTTGGCATTGATTGGATATCTTTGCAAATTTCCTTCTAAATCTGCTAAGTAATATCCTCATTTTTCTAACACTCTATTGATGCTGAAAGGTTCTTCCTAAGTAGGACTCCATTTTCCAAAACCTCTAAGTTGGGCTCCCAAGGGTAGAACTGCCTTCCATACCAACTCTCCTTCCTTGAAGGTTTTCAATTTCACTTTCTTGTTGTATGCTCGGGCAACAACTCTCTCCCTTCTTGAATTTTGTTTAAGGCTTTAATTCGAGCTACATCCAAATCTTCAATTCATTGACACATGACCTGAATATATTATTCACTATGTAGACCAAACTGGTTTTGGAGCCTCACAGAACTTACATTGATTTCCATAGGGAGTACAACATCTTGTTCCAAGGTTAAGGCATAAGGGGTGGTCCCAGTTCCTACCTTCTTTGAGGTTCTGTAACCCCACAGAGTTTCTCCCAACTTCTCATGCCACATCTCTGGACTATAGGACACCATTCTCTTAATAATATTGACCAAGATCTTATTGTTAGCTTCTGCTTAACCATTTGATTAGGGTTCATAAGGATTATATTGGATCATTTTTATGTTGAACTTGTTTGTAAATTCCTCCACTTCTTTTGAGATAAAAGATGGCCCTTGGTCTGTAACAATTGTCTCGAGCACCTCATATCTATGTAGAATTTGGTTTCAATGAACTTCTTGATAGCAGCTGAAGTGATAGTCTTCACAGCCGAAGCTTTTACCCACTTCGTAAAATAGTATGTTGCCACAATTATGAAGGTATGCCTCTTACTAGAAGCTGGGTAAATTTTCCTAATGAAGTCCATTGCCCACCCTCTGAAAGGCCAAGGCTTCACTACTGGATTCAAGGGTACTGCCAAGGCTTCACTACTGGATTCAAGGGTACTGAGGGTATGTGTTGGAGGGGTCCATGCCTTCAACATTCTTCATAACCTTAGGCATAGGCCTTACAATCATTCTCCATATCAGGACAAAAGTAGCTATACCTTCTTAATAAGCACCTCATCTTGGTTCTGGCTTAATGTGCTCCATAAAATCCTTCATGCACTTCAGCCATCACTCTCATTGATTCTTTTAGGCCTAAGCACTTCAATAGAAGTCCATATAGAGTCTTTCTTAGTAGAGTTTTATCCCACATGACAAACTTAGTTGCTTGCTGCCTAATCTTCTTACTTGTGGGGAAAGAAAGGTCTTCCAAGTACTGGATGATGGGTGTTCTCCAGTATTCTATGTCAGCCACCTTAGTCATTACATCTAAACTGAATCCTCTTTCAAAGATAGAAGAGAGATTTCAACTTTGTATTTCCACATCCACTTTGGACCTTCTTTCTTGGATCTGTACTTCAGAAGCCAATTGTGCCATCTCATTAGCAATTAAATTTTCTTCTTTAGGAATGTGATTGACTGAAATCTCAGTACCACAATAACTTAATAGTTGAGTAGCTGCCAAGTAATAACCAGCCATAGTGATGTGTCTGCACCTGTTATCTCCATTTAACTGATTAATCACCAACTCTGAATCACCAAATAGCTCAACTTTAGTTGCCCCCAACTCTATCAAGATTTCCAAGCCAATGATTAATGCCTCGTACTGTACCCGATTGTTGGTAGTATCTTAATAATCTATAAGGAATGAGTAGCAATGGTGAACTCCTTTGGGATTAATAATGACAATCCCAACTCCAGCAGGATGTTGAGTGCAAGATCCATCAAAATATAACCTCCAATGAGTGATCCATAAGCTGGTTATTCTTGCTAAATCCATTCTTCCTTGCCCAAATGATCTTTACTTGGTGGGATCCAAAGATTGGCTACTTCCAGAGTTCCTGGGACATTCACAAGTTCATCCTGTAATTCTTGGTGCTCGGCCAAGAAGTCTACAGTGGCTTGCCCCTTTATTACTCTTTGAGGCACATATTGAAGACTGAACTCTAAAAGTGTTAGGATCCATTTCCCAATTCTTCCAGTTAACATTGGTTTTGACAACATATACTTGATCACATCGATCTTGGCAATGATATGGATATGGCAAGGCAACATGTAATGCCTTAACTTGCAGGCAGTGAAGTACAGAGCCAAACATAGATTCTTGATTTGGGAATATCTCATTTCTACCTCAGTAAGAATCCTACTGAGGTAATATATTGCTTGCCCTTTCCCTCCTTCATTGTTTTGAGCCAGTAAGCTTCCTATTGACTTTTCAGAGGTAGCAATATAGAGCTTTAAAGGTTTCCCTTTTTGAAGGGGCATGAGCACTGGTGGAGAGGCTAGGTAAGCCTTTACTTTGTCAGAAACCTCCTGGTGTGGTGGGTCCCACTCGAACTCTTCTTGATTTTTCAATCTTAAGAGTAGCCTTTGCAACTGCACTTTGTTGATTGAAGAAGGTGACTCCATTATAGCTCGAGCCTTGTTTTTGTCTACCTTTACTCCTCTCTGATAAACAAGGAATCCCAAAACGTTACCCAATTTAACTCCAAAAGCACATTTTTTTAGGATTTATTTTCAACTTATGGGTCCTCATTCTGGTTAAAGCTTGTCTGAGGTCTTCTATGTTTTGCTTTTCAGTTATAGACTTGACCATAATATCATCAATGTACACCTCCATGTTATACCTAATTAAATCAAGAAAAATGGCGTTCATTGCCCTCTAATAGGTGACACCAGCATTTTTGAGCCTGAATGGCATGACAACATATTCATATGCTCCCACATGTCTCAGGTTCCTAAATGTTGTCATATGTGTATCCTCTTTAGCCATTTTTATTTGGTTATACCTAGCATTACCATTCATAAAGGATAGAACTTTATGTTTTGCAACTGCATCTATGGACATCCATATGCATGGGGTATTAATCTTTAGGCATGGCTTCATTAATGTTTCGATAGTCAACACAACATCTAATGGTGTTAGTTACAGCTTTTAATACAGGTACAATGTTGGCCAACCACTCGACATATTTGGCAGGCTTAATAAATCCTGCCTTCACCAGCCTCTCGATCTCTTCTTTAACCTTTTCTTCTATTTCTTTTGGCATTCTCCTTGGAGCTTGCTTTATAGGTTTGTACATTTCCTTGATAGACGTTCTGTGCTGTACTAAACCAAGGTCTAATCCATGCATCTCTGTGTAATGCCATGCAAAGCAGTCTTAGAATTTATGTAGGAGGTCTTCTATTCTTGCCCGATCTCCATCTTCTAATAAGCTACTAAGTTGTATTGACCTTAGATCTTTATTGGTCCCTAAATTAATGGTTTCCAAGAGGTCTTCTACTTCTAGAGCTGGTTTGTCGGGCTCTGTACACAAAAATTCAATTGACTTTGGACCCTCAGGCACATCATTTGGCCAGTCCAAGTTGTATATACACTCAGCCATGTGTATGGCTGCCTCTATCTCCTCTCCCAAAAACTCTTCTTATTCTTTGTTCTTGGTGCTTGAAGTTTCTGTCTTCCACTCTGTTTCTTCCTTAGCTAAGTTCTCTCTTACTTCTTTTCTCTCTCTCCTATACATCATCAGTCTCTTGATTAAGGACCTGACTGCAACTACTTGGCCATTTCTCCTCTGTTCGAACATCATTGGATTTGGGGGGCTGGGACAGTATGGGGCATGTGTCATTCCTCTTTAGTGAGAGATAATCCTTGTTTTAGAAGTTTTTGGACTGTCACCTTAGTCGAGCGACCATTTTCATCAGCTCCCAAACACTGTAAAATTCCAATATTGGGGTTATAGAAGTTTGCATATGCAGCATTCAGCTCTAGCGTCATGGTATACAACCATTTATTGATGTAAAGTAGAGGGCACGTACAAACTCTGGTGAATCTAGTCTCTGCTAAGCAATGCTCCATAAGTAGAGCTATTATCCACCACAAAGAAAGCTAGCATGATTTGCTTGCACCCCAAGTCTAACACCAAAGGTAATATCCCATAAGTTCTAGTAATGGCTTCAGAGAAGCTGGAGACTGTAAGATTAGTGGGAATAAGATCCTCCTCACTTCTACACAACCGTTTCATTTGCTTAAGAGGAAGTACATTGACCGCAGCTCCACCATCTATCAAAACCCTCTTGAAGGGTACTTCTTCCAGATGGGCAGTTACACATATGGGCTTGAGATGGTTGGCCAAGGCCAGGCTAGGTCTATTGAACACCATTTGGTCTAAACACACCGTCTCAGGCTCCTTTCGTGCAAGTTCGGCTAAGTCTACCACACTTAATCCTTCTTTCCCAGCTTCTTCAACACTAACAAGTGCCATTATTGGTTCTGCTGCCAAATAATCACCCTCCATCATAGCTGGTTGATCTGGCTCAGTGCAAAACATGGCGGATAAAACATAGGTCATGTTTACGTGGAAGTTGCTGGGTCCAGGTAGTTATTTTTTCTTTCCTCCAATTTGACACACAAACTCATCCATTCATGCTTGCGCCTTTTTTGGTAGCATTAATTAGGGCACCTCTTCCTCTACTGTTATATCAAAGTTGAGCAGCTATCTTGGTATTTGACTGGGTCTATCTTCCATTAGTGGTGGGGGTATTCCCCTCTTAGGGGAGATGGTCCCAAAACAAAAAGGTTCTGGTCTCCAACCTAGTGTAGGCATCATTACTACACTCTCTTTAACTCTCATCAGCATTTGTATTTTCCTGGATGAGGATTATGTCGCACATGATCACATTCACCATTCATTTTACTATTTAGCTATCTCTATCTCTTTTTTGCTTCTCTATTGGAGCTGTGTGGCCTCTTCAAACTTGACATTTCCAGAAGCTTCTAAAAGGGTAAGAATTTTCAATGAGTTCATGTGAGCCTTATGTTGCCTTTTGGACTCTCCTAATCATAGATGCTCCCATTTCTCTAACTAGCTTCCCATCTTTTCCAACTATGTACCACTTACGGCCAAGTCGGGCTAAAACTTTCTTAGTGACTAGGGAAATTGAGTTCCTGGTCTTCTCTCTCCACCCTTGCCTTGCATTGCCATGATAACTTGGCTGAGGAGGTTTCACTTCTACCCACCTTAGCATCTTGGCTTCCTTGTCCTCAGCTTCTTCAGAGACTTCATAGTTTTGAATACCTCATATAAGCCTTTAGGTCCAGAGTCTCCACCCAACCTTTGGAATACATTTTTAGAAGTTTCCTTCTCTGATGTTCACATAATACTTTTGCGGGCATCTTGTTCTTCTTTCTTCTTTCTTCTTTCTTCTTTCTTCTTACTAATTCTCGATCAATAATGGAGCTTAATGCTGACACCTCTAATTCACATTCACATTGACACTTACTACATATGACCACTCCCTTGATTACAGCTGCTTGTGGTCTATCGGGCAATCTTCTAACACCTTTAAATGGCCTAACAACTTTCTTTCATTGACCACTTTCTTCCCATGTAGCCTTTCTTTTTCCTTTCTCAACCCAGTTAAGGTTTATAATGTTGATTGGGGCTTCTAGGAAGGGATCTGTATCAATCATCATATTTGCTTACGGCTTTTCCAACAATAGCTTTCCCTTAACTATTAAGTACTGATTTGGTACTGAGGTGCATTTATAAAAAATAGGTATAAAAAAGCTGAGCTCGAAAAGGTGTTTGGTAAACACTTAAAAACAGCTTATTTTCACAGTTTTGGGTGAAAAAAAGTTGAAAACGTGAAGTAGCAAAAATGAGCTTATTCTCACAGCACAACAAAAGTAGTTTTTTTTTTCAAAGCATAACAATACCAAACCAACCTTAAGTTTTGGATCCAATCCCTAAACTGTACACAGTTGGTGATGGAGTGATTGAAAATGTAATGAAGATTGCAGTATTTCTTTCCTCTTAACTATCCTGGTTTAGGCATATTTTTGGTGTTGTCGGGCATGATCACTTTATCCTTTACTAGCTCTTCGTAAATGTCAGCTTTCTTGGCCAGATCAAAAGAATAAGACTGGTACTTCATGGGCTTCATAAGCATAAAACCTCCATCATTGATGACAACTTTCTGATCCTTGATAGGCTGGACCAATCCATTAACCATCAAAGGTTTAAGGGGGGTGGTCATCTGTGATGCGCACAACTCGATTCCTTATCCTATATTGCTTTCATTCTCTCTCAGCTTTCGACCTTCGAACTCTAATTGGAGTATTATGGCTTTGTTCTTGTAGAAATAGGGCACTTTGGATGAATGGTTCACTTGCTGCTCCTCAGGTAACAACTTCTTATACTTCGTAGTAGCAATTACCAACTCCTGAAGCTCATTGAATTGCACATCATAAAACTTTTTCCTCAATGGCAATCTCAGAGCTTTTTGAGCAATAGATATAAGTTGAGTGTGATTGATAGAGAACTGGCATCTCATCCTTGTCTTCCTAAACCTCATCATGAAGTCCTCAGTAGACTCATGCTCATATTGTTTCACCTCTACTAGATCATTAATAGTCATCTCGAGCTCTACCTTATAAAACTTTTCATGGAAAGCCATCTCCATTTTCCCTCAGTTGGTAATAGAATTTTTGGGGAGGAGGGATGAGGGTAACAGAGAGTACCATTGAAATGCTAAGCCCACCAATGAATTCCCAAACAACCTTAACTTGTAGTTAGGATTGTCTTCAAATGCCACACAATAGTTGGAAAACTTGAAAATGTGGTCTTTAGAAGACACATTACAATCCTCCCCACTAAAGGTTGGGAACGCGGGCATCTTGAAGTTAAGGGGAAATGGGTTATGCTTATCAATATATTTCGGGTAAGGTTTCTGGTAGGTGATCCTGAACATCGAGTGAGCCTGTGGTTGGGCATTTTAGACCATCATCCTTCTCAACTCTACTAACTCATTTATGAGTTATTGGTTAATTGCATTGTTGTGTAGGGTGTAAGGAGGTCCCCACTTCAAGCTACATTCATTGCCCAAGAAAGCTTCCTTCTGTGGTTCTGGTTGTCTCCACCTAGCCTCATTTCCCGTATTAGCTAATGGTGATGGCCTATAAGGAGGGGTTTGCCCCCAGCTGTGAACACACCTTTTCCATTGAACTTTCCAACTTGCTGAGTCACTCCAAGCTTCCTTCTTTTTAGCCCGATCTACCCTTACTATCTAGTGGGAATAATAGAGGGTCGGGTAAACTTAGTTCCTGGATCTCTTCCTCTTCTAACTGACTGGTTCTAGGCTCTTCATTCTTCTTGCCCTATCCTTATTGTTCTCAAGCAAAGGAAACAGGAGAATCACTAGCTCTTTCTTAGGACTTTCCTCTCTCATCATTTTCCTAGCATGACCATCTTTTGGGGTAAAGTACTCCAACTCTAATCTCATTTGTGGACTCTCTGTTAATTAACAAAGTTTGCTGACCTCTGCTCTAGTCTCTAGAAAGATCTTCTCCATGCTTTTCAATACTTGCACCATGGTAGCTTGCAAGTCTTAATTTGTAACTTTTTCGCTTGACTTCTAAGAATAAGTTGGGCTCTTCAGAATCACAGGGCCTCGTAGGGAGGGAAAATCTTCTAGGTGATCTGTCATGTTTGATCTTGTTAGACAATGGGGTGGCTCGTACTCTTCCTTCTTCTTCTTGGCATATAAGACTATTAATCCCACTGGGCATGCCAAAACTATGTTCGAGGCAAGGATGGATTATTTCTTCGCACAGCTCCCCAAGGGTATTAGCACTTGGTTGTCGGGCTTGCACTTGCTGCTTGGTGTGCTGCAATATAAGCTTATAATTAGTTTGAAGGGTGCCTTTGTGGGGCCTTAAGTGTAGGCCTTGAGGCTCACAATCAAAACTAACAAAGTGCTAGGTGTGCCACTGCTATCTCAGTATAACATATTTGATTTAAGTTGATTACTTGGGCCCCAAGTTACTCAGACTTCTTGTTATCAAAAGATTGTCACACATGGGTTAAGTTTGCATTAAGTTCTTTTTCTTGCCTTATAAACAAGGACTTTTAGTTCATAATCTAGTACGTCCAGAACAAAGGGAGTTCAGGGCCCTTTAAACCATTTCCTCGGTCACAGTTTATTTTAATGAAAGCAGGTTGATTAACTTAACCATATTTGAATGCAAATAGGATTCTCAAGTAGAAAGCTGTTGGAAATGACTTGAATATATATTGAAAAGTACATGAAGTGATAGATCTACTAAATGAAAGTACAAATTAAAAGACTTGGGCAAGATTTAATCTTTTCGGGCAAGGTTGAACTTCTTACAGCCACTCTCTTTGGGTTTACAGAGGTTGTATGCTAAAAATGATGGATGGTAAATAGGCTTTACATGAGGGAATCGATACTACAATACTAAGGGAAGGTAGCAGAGTTTTTACACTAGACAAAAGATAGCTTTTCTAAGGAAACGATTGCTAAAAGGACTGAATCTGGGCGAGTTTCAGCTTTTCTGGGTATGAAATGGCTTGAGAGCAGAGTTTGTATGTTGATTGATTAGTTTTTTGAGTGTCCTTATCTCTGTTTTCTCTTTCCCCTTTTATAGGCAGTTTGGCCTGACTACCTTGGCTTTGTTCTTGGCCGATGGCTCTCGGAAAGTGGTGAGTCATCATCTATTTACTTGTAATGCCACTAGAAAGTGCTTTTTGGCTAGTAGTGAGTTAGTCCTTGTCAGTTGTCACTTCAATCATAGGCAAATGGCCTATGCCTTGGCTGGAAAGGCTTTAGTTTGCTTCAAGCTTCATTGTTGGGCTTCGGGCAAGTTCAACTTGTTTTGGGGCCTTTAGGCTTTCCCTAATGCAAAGCCCAATGTTTAAATATCAACCCAAACAATAATGATAGTCATACTTCCATAACGATCATCATGGACAATGATTTGAAGATCTCCAAAGTATTATTTAATCAAAAGGGCTTAAAATTTAATCATAAAGATGCAACTATTCATGTATCAAGCCCTACAAACGTAACAACTCACGGACTGCATTAAAAGTCCAAACCAACAATAAATATTTTTTCCAAACTTGCCCTTAGCGGAATCCAACCAAGCCTATTATCCTATTCAAATCCAACTGTGATCGAAAATTAAATTCCATTTGCTTTTTCTATCACAAAGCATTAATGTCTACCTTGGTTTTTACGCCATCTCTCTTTTTTTTTTTTTGGTTTTCTTCTCCAACCCTCCCTTCTTCTCTATGAATCTGCATAAACTTGTCACCAATTTGTTTTCTTTTTTTGAAAATTAGCAATTTTGCTCAACAATCTAGAGGTTGCACACAAGGATTATCATGTTGCTGGTGGTTTTTCAATATGTAGAATTTGAAGCATGGAATCTTGGTTAGTTTTTTGGGAAAAAAAAAGTTAAGTTTGTAAATTTGACACAGCAACCAAATTCTTCCAGGGTTATCATGTAACTCAAGTTGCTGCTGCAGGTTTTAAGATGCTTCGAATTTTATCAAAACTAATCAAAATTTCCATCTGCTATGGTAGACCGAGAAGAGGAGAAAAAGAAAAAGGGCAGAAGGAAGAGAAGGCATGAAAATTAAAGAAAACTAAGAAAAAGAAAGTTTGTCCGTTGACTACTTTCTTTGCAGACTTCTAAGGTTGAATTGATTTTTTTTATAAATATTTGACATAACTAGAACTTTGATTGCTTCCTTTTCAATTTATAGGATCTTTGTGTATAAAATATCTTTCAGGTAGGATTGACTCTCTGCCTTTGTTTTTACTCCTTTCGATCAAAAATAAGAATCAATTGACCGAGGCCAAAACAATTTAAAAAAGATAATCGAATTTGAAATTAGTTGGGGTGGACATTTCAATACCATTAACAGTGTGTTTGGGAGGGAAAAGAGATCGACCGATAATCTTTTAAAAGTTAGAGCCTATCATGTTAGAGCACTGCGGATCCTCTCCAAATCCTCTTTGTGAGGATCCCAGGGATTCTCAAATCGTGTTCGTTCATCGTATATCGTGCGGTCAGAAATGATTTTAACTACTTTTATTTAAAATTAAATATGAGCAGCATCTGATGAAGACTGGACACACGACGTACAATGAATGGACACAATTTGAGGATCCCCAGGATCCTCACAAAGAGGATCCAGAGAGGATCCTCATTCATGTTAGTGCATTCACCTTCTTTACCTAATATGAAAAGGTTAAAGTTTTACCCTTCTAGAATTTCCAAATTTCAATCTAAAACTGAATGTGCTCTCTTTGTAATTAAATCAAACATTGTATGTTCTATTTCCAAGAAAAGCAAATTCCACATCAAGCAATAGTGTGGCTTATTTTGTTGTAGTTTCAAAAATAGTGTAAGTTATTTTGCTGTAGTTTTAAAAATAGTGTAGGTTATTTTGGTTCAGTTTTCAGAAATAGTGTGTAATTTTGATATAGTTCCAGAAATAGTAGGTTATTTTGGATCAGTTTCAGAAATAGTGAATGTTATTTTGTTGTAGTTCCAAAAATCATGGTTATTTTGTTCTCTTTCATAAATAGTGTGAAATGTTTTAGTTTAGTCTTTAGAAATAGTATGTAAGTTTGCATTAGTTCCAAACATAGTATGAGTTATTTTGGTTATGTTTCAAAAATAATGTTGGTTATTTTGCTGTATTTTCAAAAATAGTGTAGGTTATTTTGGTTCAGTTATTTGGCTATGTTTAAGAAATAATGTTGGTTATTTTGCTGTAGTTTTATAAATAGTGTAAGTTATTTTGGTTTAGTTTCAGAAATAGTGTGAGTTATTTTGCTATGGTTCCATAAATACTGTGAGTTATTTTGGTTATGTTTTAGAAATATTGTAGATTATTGTGTTGTGGTTCCATAAATAGTGTGAGTTATTTTAATTGTGTTTTCATAAATAGTGTGAGTTATTTTGGTTATGGTTCAAAAATAGTGTGTGTTATTTTGTTGTGGTTCCATAAATAGTGAGTTATTTTGGTTATTTTTCAGAAATAGTGTAAATTATTTT
This sequence comes from Pyrus communis, assembly GCF_963583255.1. NCBI lineage: Eukaryota > Viridiplantae > Streptophyta > Magnoliopsida > Rosales > Rosaceae > Pyrus > Pyrus communis. Next base: position 14,694,625 of record NC_084815.1, read on the forward strand.
ACTTCATTTCCATAAATAGTGTGAATTATTTTACTGTATTTCCAGAAATAATGTGTCACATCCCAGACCAGGGCAGATCACTTCCCAAGCCCGCTCCACCATCGTAGCACGATATTGTCCGCTTTGGGCTTACCATTCTCTCACGGTTTTGTTTTCGGGAACTCACCAGTAACTTCCCAATGGGTCACCCATCATGGGATTACTCTAGCCCCCTTCTGGCTTAACTTCGGAGTTCCTACGGAACCCGAAGCCAGTGAGCTCCCAAAAGGCCTCGTGCTAGGTAGGGATGAGAAAATACATTTAAGGATCACTCCCCTGGGCGTTGTGGGATGTTACATAATGTCTATTTTGTTCCCTTCCAGAAATAATATGAGTTATTTTGGTTCAATTTTAAAAAATAGTGTGTAATAGTGTTGTAGTTCTAGAAATAGTAGCTTATTTTAGTTCAGTTTCATAAATAGTGTGGTTTATTTTGTTGTAGTTCCAAAATAGTGTTTATTGTGTTCCATTCCAGAAATAGTGTGAGGTACTTTAGTTCAATTTTCAAAAATAGTGTGTAATTTTGCTGTAGTTTCATAAATAGTGTGATATGCATGAAACAAAAAGACAATTTTAGGCATCCACAAATGCAACACATAGGTTTCATTCACAAATCCATATCTTTGTAATTTATCAGATCCAAGAAAAAAAGTCTTACATGAAAAATAACCAACCAGAAGTAATCAACTTTTGGATCAATCTATATAATATTGCAAAGTTCTACAACAAATGTACATACATGATACATGTTTTCCTCTCACAATAATTTTTCTATGTAATTAGTTTAAAAGACGATTAGAATGTGATGATTCAATTCAAAATTAATTGAACGAAAGACTAAACTAGAGGGGTTTCTTTACCTATTTTGTGTTTTAATTGCACGAAAACACTAAACTCACCACAAATTAACATACATGTCTTGAGCCAAATACTATAACTTTACGTTTGAATATGAGTATACAAGCGACTATTAAAATTAATACTAAAAAATCAACTAATCTTTTTTTTTTTTTTTGGTCGGAAAAACCAACTAATCTAAACACAAAAAATTGGATCACTGACATAACATATGCTATCTACATGAACTTTTTTTCCTTTCGGTGAAAAATTCGCAAAACCTTTAGTCACATCAAATAAAATTTCTCCAAAATGGTTAATACATTGCACAAGATAATGAGGACATGTGGTCTTGATTCCTGCTATTCTCCAAGGTACCAAGCACTTATGCCCATGGCAAAAGTTAATCAACAATAAAATGAAAAATCAAACTAGCAACTTTTTATTAATTTTTTTTTAAAAAAGAAAAAAGGCAAAATGAAAAGGAGATTGCTGGAATGAAATTTTTTTACAGTTTAATGGGACGACTATGCAATCGTCTACAAGATTCAAGCCAAGGCTTCAACAATCGCAGGACAAGACTTTTCGAAACGACAACGTCCATTGCTGGAGGCCATCCTTAAGAATTGGTATTGTTTACGACAGAGGACGACGAGTCGCGATTGTTATACAAGAGAAGGGATTAGAGGTGGGTGATCGGAGAAGAGAATGATTGGTATTGGATCGCTGGCAACGATCTCTCCTCTTCTTTCCTTTTCTTCTTCAAGAGGAGATTGTCTACCGTCAATCATGAAGAAATGGGGGAGACACAGCACAGCTGAGATATCCATAACGAACAAAGGCTTGCTATTAGGGACAAAATAGAAAACTCATTGTTTGGGCCATTTTAATTGGACTAGTTTAGTGTTGGGTTTTGTCCTAACCATTAAATAAAGTTATTGCATGGTTTTTTATTAAAATTCAAAGTTTTCAAGCCTTTTTCATTAGTTTTATTTATTTTTACCCATTATAAGTACATTTGACATACATTTCTGTATTTCAATCTTTTTTAAGCCCTCATACCATTTCAATAACTGAAATTATCGTTTACGAACAATATTTTTAGCTGTTATCAGTGTACATAATATAATATATTTGCTATGTGACAGACCGTCCCGAATTATTTTTATCGACGATATGAAATGTCTAAATTACCCTTGGACGTTGAGACGTGTTATGTGTGATATGTTTTTGGTTATGGTCCGATTCCTAGTTTTCCTAGACTTTTGGAACTATTTAGGATTTAGGTTTTATTTTTCTTTGTTTTGGTTGGCTGCAAACTGGACCACACACACACTCACACACCCAAGCATCCCGTTGACACTCTCTCTCTCCTTCTCTCAGTTTCTATCCATTATCCGTACAAGTTGTACGGTCACTCTTTGAACTTAGCTCTCAAACCACGGATCGACGTCGAGGAGGTTGCTTTTGAGTTCCTTGCAATCTTAGAAACCCATTGATACCTTTGGTTGGACGTGAAGCCTTCATTTTCCCGAGAAACCAAGAACCCCGATTTGGAGTATTGTTCATGCACTCATGATCGTGAAGTTTTCAACGAGTTTTAAGGTTATAGGGAGCCTTAAAACATCTTCACGAAGCTTGGGGAGTAATTTTGAAGTGATTTGGACATCGGGAAGCCCAGGTTTAGTGAGTTGCTAGTTTGGCCGGAATATCGAAGGTTTTTTTTAGGCGACTTTCCATTGGTTTTAGGTCCCCAAAGTGGTATGATTATGTTCTTCTCATTGTAAGCTTTATTTTGGTACAAATTTCATGGATTTTGGTTGAGAAATGAAGAAGATATTAAAGTTCTAAGTTTTTCCAGGTATATATAACGGTATATTCCATTTTTGGACGGAATATTCCCTAACACCGTTAGGGTTTCCGTACGTGTGTCAGGCACGTGCCTGTGCGCGGCCGACGCGTGGGTGGTCGGAAAATTTTTCTAAAAATATGGGGATGTTTGTGGTGTTGAGCAGATCACGTTGGTATATCAAACAACCCATTTGAGCAATGTTTGAGAAGTTATTAGCTAGATAACGTTTTTATAGTTGTTTCGCATATAGGTGAGACATATCCTTAGGACGAGCGTAGTCAATCAAGGCTTGGAGGCTACGACCCTTCCACATACCAGTGAGTGGGCTTTTGGTTTTCTGTATATACCTATATACTTGAGATTTTTCCCAGAAAATCAATTTAAATGAATTTATGTTTAGAAATGCCATGCATATTGATTTATAAGTAGATCATTGAATTAATATAGTATGCATAAATGTAATTTGACGCTGTGGACGCTCAGTTAAGTAGCAGGTGAGTTGTAGATTGTTTATGTAAAAATGATGATTATGTGAGATGTGTTGAGAGCTGATAAACCTGCGCCTCGGTGTTAGTGCTCCTGCCATGGTTAGGGCACAGTCCTTCACGTGATGTTCACCTCCAACCACATATATGCTCACCTTGGATCCAAGTTAGGTGCACAGTCTTGTCGTACAGACCACTATAGATAGTTCTGACTCGTAGGTGACCCACGATTATTCGCACAGTCTTCACGTGATCGTAGCACTAGAGCGTATTTATTTACACCCAGTCTTGTCGTACAGACCACTATAAGTGGTTCCGACTCGTGTGCAGGCATGATGTATGAGCTAGGAGTTCAGTCGTACAGGTCACTTTGGGTGGATCCGGCTGATATGTTATTTCTCATTGATCTATTTTACCTAAGTTACTTATTCTGTTGTATTGAGATATTTGGCATGGCATATTTATGATTAAAGCTTGTTGAGCATGGTTTTGAGATACGAATATATATATTCTATTTTCTGTGAAATTATACAGGTTTTACGATGAAGAGTTAGAACATTTGAGAAATGAAATGGTTTTGAAAAGCTTTGTTTTTGCCCACTCACACTTTCTGTTTTGCGCCCCTCCAGGTTCTAGGTAGGAGTTATCGTTGGTGGCTTACAAATGTAGGATCACCTTTGGGTGTTGTATAATTAGTACTTGTCCTGTCGGACTGCACCTAGGTTATTTATGCTCTGGTTGTGTATTCCACACTTAATCTCGCACTAGCACCTTTTCTTAACTAGTATTGCTGGTAACTTGGTTTCTATTTATTCGTATTTCTCTATATCAATATTGCTTCCGCACTGTGCACATGGTTACGTCATTCTCACGTGACGGCTAGCATGCTTCAATCTAGGTTGGGATGTGTCATGCTAAGAATTAATTTGTTTACTAACAAAATACCTCTCGAATTCTTGTGTACAAGATCTACATGGATATGATTCGACACCTATTGAATTCAAATTAACTCACGGTTACAATTTCCATTCAAATGTTATATCTTCATCACATGAAAGTCTTGGAACAACATGAAACACATGACACTCATGCGCATAAAGCTATATCTTCATCACTTTGACCATTAGGTCTTCTTACATGATCTTTGGCATTTCAAAAAATTTGAAAATGGGAAGAAATAATTTTGAAAGTGGGTAGAAGAATAATGGAAGAATTGTATGAAATAAGTAATTTTTGTATGGATGTTTGAACATACACATAGTTATTTATAGAGTTTTTATGGTAAAATTTGAGTTAAATTATTATTATTATTATTATTATTATTTGTTTAGCAATTAATTTAAATTAGGACCGTTGAATATATATATATATATATATATATATATATATATATATATATATATTACCGTTAAATTTGACCTCAATTTGATTATAGTTGTGGGATTATAAGTAAAAATAAATAATATATAAAAAAGTTTGAGATATGACTGTTGGATCAACCAACGGTGATATTATTTAAACCATTGGTTAGCCAAAGAGTCATCAACTCTATTATGAAATGGCCGATAGGCCTGACCCCATGGGCTCACAATGCTTTCATCTGGCGTGTGATGCGCATACCACGTGTGAGTGTGAGGTGTTTGGGATCAAAAGCCTAGGCCCACGCACGTTGGCGGGTTCGAGTGAGATATGAGTGAGGTAAGGGTTTGTGTTGCAACTGAGGTATGAACATTATGTTACGGGATAAGTTTGTGTTGTGACTGGGGTTTAAGTTATCACGGCTATTACATACATTTCTTATACAATTAAACCAATAAAACATAAAAACACACACACATATACATTAAGTCTTCATTTGAGAGCAGTTTACATGACACAAAATATTGTTAATCTGACTTTTGGTGTCACTTATTTTGTTGCCTGACTAAACTTATGTTATTTATTCAATTGTTGGTTCCTTGGCTTAAGTGGGGTTTGGTGATCCTAGTTGATGGGTGGTGTCTATTTTGACATAGAAAAGTAGAGAAACACAAAAGATAAGGATCAACATGTTACGCCAACTGCCGTGTTATATCGAATATCTTTTTTTTTATGGGATTTTGAGATATAGAGAGCCCTATTTCTGGTTTTTGTTGTTTTCAATGTCACATATAGTTGTCACGGGGCCTAAGGCTGCATTGTGGGGCTGGACATTGCATGTGAATTGCGGCAGAAGACCAAGAACAAGAAGGCATCCCATGACCATGGGTCTTGAGTTGTCCACGATAAACTTGCCCCTACTCCTCTATTTTTGTTTGGGTTAGATATTGTAGATGATTAGGTTAATGTTCATTTACTAGGTAATCACTGATTATGAATAATTATAGTAGTATAATACACATTCTCTATTCTATAAACATGTTAGAATTTGAACATTCAATCGAAAAATATATGAAGAGGATTAAAATATTATATTGCGATTCAATGCAATAACATATACTCTTTCCTGTGATATATACATGAGCGTAATCAAACTAGCTATAGCTATTTGCACACTCTACATCAAAGTTAAAATCTCCTCATATAACTAAGAATAATGCTACTGACGATTGTCCAGAAAATTTTCGGGTGATTTAAGACTATGATGCATTGTGCGTTTTAGATGCATCATGCGTTACTATGATGCATTGTGCGTTTTAGATGCATTATGCATTAATGATTAAAAGTTACTCAAAACACATGAGTGATTGACCATAATCAGTGTTCTTGAAACCAAAACATGGTATTTAGTAGTAAATGAGATTACTTATTCACCATCTCAACCGTAGGCTTGGAGTTATGGAGAATATGGTCCTGTCCTTGTTGTTCGACATAGATATTATGCATCAGTATATAGTAGAGGGGTGTATTTTTACTCACCATGTTCAAGTGTTGGTAATCCTCACCGTTCTACTCATTGTATAATTTTAAATTTTGAAATTTGTATCTATTAATTACGTAAAATTTGAAATTTAAATTTATTCAACAATAATAAATAAGATAATAAGTAGGATTTTAAGCAAAACTACTATACCCGGCGATCATGTCGTACGGCATTGGGTGTCCATGTGGTTTACAAAGGGTTGTCAGTTTCGAAAACGGTCACAAAATTAACGGCCAAATTTTCTTAGCCATATATTTCCCGCCCGTTGAACTCAATTTGTAGGCAGCTCTGCTTTCCGTGCCGTTGAGATTCACAAACGAACTTAGACACCTCACCATTTACTGCCCCAATTTTTGCAACGTCAAACCCTATTAAAAAGGAAATAGATTAAAAAAAATAGTTGGAATTTTTTTTTCCTACAAAAAACAATTTTGTGCATATTAAAGTGAGATGGGCTTAGTCTCACAACGAGCTAGCAAAAATATGGTTTAAATTCACCTTTAGTCAAAGTCAAACCTAAAACTTATCATGTACAAATGAAGAGGAATACCACTAGACTGTAATACTAAGTGGTAAAAAGTTAGAATTCTAAACCCAAAAAAATTTGTAAATGATTGAACCAAACAATAAAAAGGTCATATTGAGGAGAGATTTTGTCATGTCACACCATATATACTCACATAAATTTGTTAAACCAGTGAGAAATATAAACTGAAAATGTATATAAATCCAATGATCGAAAATTCAATTGTCCAAACAGAAATACAATTGTGTGTATAATGGCGACTAATAATGTGTCCGAACAAAAATTGAGTCCACAAAATTATATTTAAACTGGCCAGTAATCAGTGTCCAAACAGAAATTCAATTGTGTGTATCTGTGATGCTAGACTAACAGTGTAATTGATAAATTTGAACATATATCACCGCTCGATGTGATTATAGGTTTTTTAACTACTTTTGTTTCATAATTTAACGATTAATTTAACGATTATACCGTTATATTGCAACATGCAAGGCATACAGTTATCATATAAAACAACCAGCTTTTACTTGGTAAGAAAAAAAAGGACCACCTATCTCCCCTCCCCAAGAAGAAAGTAGAAAAAATTGTTTAAATAATTAGAAAATTGGACCAGAACATGTAACTACACATATATACCAAATTTTATTTACACATTGTTTATTGGGCATTAGGTGTGGGAACTAGGGTACCGTTTGGTACACAGAACGGAACTGGATGGAATGGGACGGAACAAAGATTTTGTGTCATGTTTGGTACTAGCAAGATGGAATAGGACGAAACAGGATTAAATGACTAACTTACCCTTTTTATTTGACTCTCTCCTCCCCCACCCTTTTGACTCTCTCCTCCCCCACCACCCCCCCCCCCCCCCCCCGGGTTTCTGTGCTTTCTCTTCTTCCTTATGTTTCTTGTTCTTTGCATGCTCAGATTGATCCCAGTAAAAATCAAACCCATACTTTCTCTTCAATTCAAATCCATATTTCTCTTCTTTTAATTTCTTTCTCTTCAAACCAAAGACAGAAAAATCAACTTACAGAGGCTTCGTCGAAGCGTCGGAGAAGAAGGTGGAGCGCGGAGGGACCGAACCGACGGTCGTGGTCTCCTCTTTGCTATGCGACAGAACCAGGTTTGGTGTTTGTTTGTTTGGGGGTTTTGGTGGAAATTGAATTCAGAGATCGATCGATCGGCCATGGATGGGAAAATTTTTGAGCAAAACCAGTCTGTTGTTGTCCTGGCATCATCATCATCATCAAAACAAAAAAAAGCAGCATCTGCGTTTTCCCAAAGAGTTGTAATTACAATAAATCAAGGTCTTTCTCTTGCTCTTTCAAACTGAATACGGACATTTCATCGCTATCCTTGTCCACAAAGAGTGATTTTCACAGAAAAAGGATTGCTTTTGGGTTACTGGGTTTGTGGTGGAGGAGGCTACAAGGGACAGGGAGGGTAACGAAGCTACGGGAGAGAGGGAGGCTACGGGAGAGAGGGAGGCTACGGGAGAGAGAGGGATAGACAGTGGAATTAATGAAAAAGATGAGGGGTATTGTTGTCCAAAAAAATTATAATTTTGTGTCCCGTGGGCTAGAACAAGTCGTTCCAGAGGGTAAAGTGGAACCAAAAAATGACTAAAATTTGTTCCATGGGATGATGCGTCCCAGTCAATTTGGCGCACCAAACATTGGACGGAACGTCTCGTCCCACTACGTTACGTCCCATCCCACGTACCAAACGCTACCTAGATGAATTTAACAGAACAGCTGATGAAATAGCTTTCCAAATAGGGCTGGAAAAATGATCGAAAAAATCAAACCCAATCTCAATTGTAACAAAACAGACTCGAAAAAATATCGAGCCCGTTATATTGAACCATTTGGTAACCAAACCGAAAAAGTCTAAAAAACTCGGTATGTGTTTAAGGATTACAGACACATTAGTTGGGGAAAACCGAGATATAATTTTTATTGGAAATTGTTATGGACACTTTAAAATTTTCATTTGGCACTTCAAATTGTCTATATTTAAAAAAAAAATACATTTGTGAAGAGCAGAATGAGATTTTTGAAGAGATTGGTTGTGATTTACTCTCAACCATTGAATTAAACTCAACTCTCTCTCGACCTCACCTCATAACTTGTGATCTTCTCTCTTGACTCAACAACTTCACCCATCTTTCTCTCTCTCTCTCTCTCTCAACTCTGACAGTCTATCTCCTTAGATTCCGACGGTTTCTCTCTATCCTTTTGTCCAGCAACAATATACCACACGATACAATCTCACAACAAGAGTCAATTCTCTCTCTCTCTCTCTCTCTCTCTCTCTCTATCTTGAACCCAATCACCACTACCACTCCTTCAGCTGTCTCTCTCCTTGTTCTAGACGGCGCCCAGCCAACACCACTTTGTCCTGCTTGTCTCTCTCCTTCAAAGTAAGTCTAACTACGAATTATGAAATTGAGAAATTAAGGATCTTCATTTCAAATTGGGGATAAATTTTAAATTTAAGGTTTTAATTTGGAATAAATTACTAAGATCATGGGATGAATTTCAAGGTTTAAGAATTTGTGAAAGGGAATTTGAGTCTTAATTTCCAAATGGGGGTTGTATTTCAAAATTTAGGGTTTTAATTTGGGATAAATTATTAGGGGATGAGTTGAATTTGAGAGTTTAAGAATTTGATGGTTGTTTCTTATTTGCAAGCTTGCTGCTATTTAGAATCCTCCCGCAATTTCTCCTTTCTTCTTCTTTTTCAATATGCTTTTACTGAACCAATTCGATTCTCGAATTTCTGAAGGGAACTGTTATCAACATTCTAAAAGTTTTAATCTACACTCCTCATAAATATATTTTTATTTCTAATTATAGAAAATTTAGAGTGCAGAATGAGATTTTTTAGAGTCCTAATAATAATTCTCTTTTTGAAAACCTAAAAAATACGGTTTGGTTTCAATATAAATTTTTAATTCTTAAACTAGTTTGATTCAATTTTTGATATGGGTTACCAAACCGAAACCATTCCTTAATTTCTAAAAGCCCCACAAATCCAGATAAATAATTAAGGAAAACTGTTGTAGAGTATAAGAACATAAAAACAAACCAACCACAACGTGTCAGCAATCCTTCGGCAAGTCCTGCCCCTTCCAGAACAATCTCCGAATCTTTATAACCCTCTCCTTAATATTGTTCTAAACAAAATCTCTAAAGCCCTCTTCATTAATATTATTCTAAACATTAAGTAGCACTAATTACATTAGTTTCATTAAGGGCTACCACAAATAATGTTTTTTATTTTGAAAAATAATAATATTGGTATTTCTTATTACTTGTAAATATAAAATTTTAAATTCAATTATCGTAAAAAACGAATTTAAACCACTTATTATTATCTCACTGTAAGACTAAGCATATCTCTTTTAATATAAAAAATATCGTTAGTTAAAAATAAATAATAATAATAGACTGATATTATCCATCTCAGCCATAAAAGTTCGCCTTATATGTCAGCCATAATAGTTCGCCTCATATCTCAGCCTTTTCTTGCAACTCACAAAACCCTAGCTCTGAGTGTAAAACCAGACCACCTAGAGAGAGAAACCTCAGCCATGGAGGGCAAGGAAGAAGATGTGAAGCTTGGAGCAAACAAGTTCCCAGAGAGGCAACCCATTGGGACCTCTGCACAGACACCAAAGGACTACAAGGAGCCACCACCAGCTCTATTGTTTGAGCCAGGTGAGCTCACCTCCTGGTCCTTCTACAGAGCTGGAATTGCTGAGTTCATTGCCACCTTCCTGTTCCTTTACATCACCATCCTTACTGTCATGGGTGTCAATAGAACTACTAGCAAGTGTGCCTCTGTGGGCATCCAAGGAATTGCTTGGGCCTTTGGTGGGACCATCTTTGCCCTTGTTTACTCCACTGCTGGTATCTCAGGTCTGTTCCTCCCCCTTCCCATCTCTTCAGTTTTCAATATTTTTCATAAAGTTTGCAACTTTCACCGAAAAAATGCTTTCTTTTGGTGTAATCATGGGTCGAATTTCTTCCTTTTTTTTTTTTCTTTTTTTTTTTTTTTTTTTTTTTTTTTTGGGATAAATATTTTGTGTTTTTTTAAAATTACTTTGATATTGGTTTTCTTTATTTTTCTTCTCCTCCCTTCCCATATCTTCAGTTTTCAATTTTTTGCATGAAGTTGGGTAACTTTCACTGGAAAACATCTTTCTGTTGGTGTATATTTCATGGGTTTCGTCATTTTTTCACTGTAGGGTAATTTTTTGTACGTTTCTTTAAATTATTGGATATGGGTTAACTATTTGATTCTTTAACATGGATTTGCTACCTTTGATGCTTGAAATGTTGTGATAAAATACTTTTTGTGACAAGATCTGTGTGTTTTCAATTGCATGTAACAGGAGGGCACATCAACCCAGCAGTGACCTTTGGGCTCTTCCTGGCAAGGAAACTCTCCCTTACCAGAGCCGTTTTCTACATAGTGATGCAAACCCTTGGTGCCATTGCTGGTGCTGGTGTTGTGAAGGGCTTTCAGAAGAACCAGTATGAGCTTTTGGGTGGTGGAGCCAACCTTGTTAACCATGGCTACACCAAGGGTGATGGCCTTGGAGCTGAGATTGTTGGTACTTTTGTCCTTGTTTACACTGTCTTCTCCGCTACTGATGCCAAGAGGAATGCCAGAGACTCTCATGTCCCTGTAAGTATTATTATTTTTACTATTCTTTGTTATCATCTCTGACTTATATGTATGCTTTTGAAGCTTCTAGAATTGTTAATTGTTTTGCTAATTTGAATTAGAAGTTGATTACTTTTTCCATGGACTAGTACTTCTTTGAGCTGTGCCGAATCTTTTGGTTAATTAATAGTCTGGTGGATTAAATTGTTTGTTGATTCTTGTTTGAGCTGGTACATTCCAGAATTTGGCTTTTCTGAGAATATGTTTAAATGGGTATATAATTCCATCCAAGCTGCCCAAATGGATGAAATTGTTATTGGATCTAGTCATTGGGACTGTAAAATCTGTCATTTCTCCAGTTCTGTGAATCCTGGGAAACAATGATGCTTGCCATGTGCTTGCTTTTGTTTGTTTCTGGTGCCTTTAAGGTGGAAAATTCTGCTGTTACCCAGAAGGTTTCACGTGCATGTGAGTCCCACACTGGTGTTTGGTGGGTTTTGTATAAGGAGTAGGATTTCCTCCTCTACTATTCCCATCTCTTTACCTTCTATCATCTCATATATTACTTTTTGTCTTATTGTTTCTATAAAAAAAACCAATATAAGATGTTGACGTGGTTTAACCGTAACTATTCAAGTGGGCGGAGAGGGAATGGGAGAAAGATTAGGAGGGAAGAGAATCCTCCTTCTTTGTATATATGCGTATAAATGGAAAAGGGGTTGTTAGTTTAATCCTTGTTTAGGCAATGTGACCTACCTTTTAAGAATAGCAACAAGAAATTATACATGTGCTTGGCAATCTAATTTGTATGGTCTCTTACCTATGCTGCACAAATACTTTAAATTTGGACGAGCTAGGGTCAATATCCGATACCCACGATACGTATCGGATCGTTGTCCAAATTATGCTCATTCCAGGAGTTGACCAAATGATGACACTTTCGAACAATTGTTAATTTTGTTTAGCCTAAGTTAATACTATATCATTCTCTGAAGCTCTGTGGATAGAAAGATCATTCCTTTGGAGTTTGGACTGTGATTTAACTTGGAGTGTATATATATCTGTATGCAGATTTTGGCCCCGCTTCCCATTGGTTTTGCTGTGTTCTTGGTTCACTTGGCCACCATCCCCATCACTGGAACCGGCATCAACCCTGCCAGGAGTCTTGGAGCGGCCATTGTCTACAACAAGGAGCACGCTTGGGATGACCACGTAAGTGAATTAATCAAAACTAATTAGGCAATTTCGTGGTGAGTTTTCGGTTTATTAATGATGGTTTTGTATACAATCTATTCTGTTTGCAGTGGATCTTCTGGGTTGGACCATTCATTGGTGCTGCTCTTGCTGCTATCTACCACCAGATAGTCATCAGGGCCATTCCTTTCAAGTCCAGGAGCTAATTTTCTTCAACATCTCTACTTTTTAATTAGTGTCCCATTCTCCCTTTTTGGTGTCTTCTTCGCCCCCTTAATTGATTCAGTATGCAGTACAACTTAATCAATCATGTATTCAAAGTCTGTGACATGTTTTGAATGTAGAATTTATTTTATGGGTTAAGGTTTTTGTATTACTGAACTTAGCCCGTGGGAGAGTCCCTGGTCCACCCAAGTCCATCTCCAATAATTTTTTTTTTTTTTTTTTTCTTTTGACCAAATGATATCATCTATATACCAAGGGATGGGTTGGAGTAGACCAAGTATTTTCAACTCGAACCGTTAACCCAACCCGACCCAACCTGTTAAAATTAGTATTCGGGTGAGTGCTAAACCGGTCAGGTGGTTAACGGGTCAACCCGTTAAATAACGGATCATTTTGAGTGAACCTGCGAAACCCATTAACTACCCGTTAACACCCGTTATTGAGGATTTTTGTGTAATTTCAATATTCCTAATAGAAAACCCTCACTCTGTCCAATTTCGTAAACCTAAGACTACCAAAAAAACAAGAACAAGAACTTTACTCAAAACTGGGAACTCTGCCCGGACCTCAGGTCCTCAACATCGAACTCCACTGGAACCTCAACCTCAAAACCCAAATCTCTCTCTCTCTCTCTATTTCTCTCTGCACTGTAAAATCTTTTGGGTGTCTCTGAAATGCTAAGACTTTTGCTGTTGCGGCAGAGAGAGTACAAATCTCAGTGTTACAAGCAAAGAACTGAAATGCATAAAAATATAATATATATATATATAGAGGTATATATATGTATATTGTAATGATATAAGAATTGGAGGACGAAGTAAAGCGTACCGGGACAGGGTAAGGACTTGGGTTTTGAATCGCATTGAAGATACTGGTTGGCGGTGATGGAGTCAGCTGCAAGGGAGACTTGGGTTTTGAGGTAGCAGAAGAAAACAACTGAAAGCACCAATCTTTTCTTGTTTTGGATGAAATGCAAAAACAAAAAAATTGTTAACGGGTGAAATGGGTGAAACGAGTGACTTATTAGTTTAACGGGTTGGGTTCGGATGGTCCGTTAACTTAATGGGTTGGGTTCGGATAATCCATTAAATTAACGGGTCGGGTCAAATCCGACCCACACCCAATAAAGTTTACAGGTCTAGGTTGGAGTGGACCAAGCTTTACATTGGGCATGCCATAATAATGTGGTTCAAATTCGTCTTTAGCGATAATCGAACTTAAGACCTCTCACTTATAAGTAAAGAGGAATACTACTAGACCATAATATTAAGTGGCTCAATAATTTAGATTAAAAGGAAAAACGGTGCTGCTAGGAAATATTTCCTAAAGATGGCTAACCACAAACACAAGATATAATGAGGTGAGCCTAACCGTAAGTTAGGCTCACTTCTGAGTGAACCAATATCAAAGTAAACAAGATTACAAATGAAGATAAAATAGGCTGTTCCTCTTAATTCACTCTAATCTCATTGCTCTCAATTATTCTCAATATATGTATATAGACTCAGAAATTCCAGCTTTGAAGCTCACGTACCCTTAGGGTTGGTTTGGTATTGCTGTGCTTTGAAAAAAAGCTGTTTCTGCTATGCTGTGAGAATAAGCGGCTGTGAAATAAAACAGGAGAGTGTTTGGTAAACTTTTTTGTAAAAGTGCTTTTGAAAAAAAAAAAAGCAGTATTATAATGTTTGGTAAACTTTTATGTAAAACGGATGTGAAAAAAAACTAGTTTTTCAAAGCTAGGTTTTGCAGCTTCTTGTTTTTGGCTTTTTTTCACCCAAAACTGTGAAAAAAAGCTGAAGCTGAATGTTTACCAAACACAAAAACAGCTCCCAGCTTTTTTTTATACCAGCTTTTTTCAGAATCACCTCAGTACCAAACCAGGTCTTAGCCTCAGGTTTTCTCTTTTAAGTAACATATTACCCCACTATCTGGGGGTGACAGTAAGAAATAGCTGCTGGGTGAGAGAAACTTTTTTGAATTGGACAGGCGTTTATTAGAAAAAATCGCGTTGGTAGAAATCTCCTGTAGGGCGCATTAAAGGCTACAAAGTAGTGAGCTTTTCAAAACTCCTTTTTTACCATTAGCAAGAACTTTTTTCAGTTGCAGATCATAAGGAATTCAAACTGCTTCAAATACAGTATTAGGAAGTATTTGTGTTCAAGGGCAGGATCATTTCGAAATGAACACAGCACACTTGGGGAATTTGACAAGAACACGACTAGGGATATTACTACTTTAAATTACACTAGAATTTGGTGAAGATCTAAACCTGTGATGCAGTGGGTTGAAAAAGCAAACCATACCTATTAAGGCAATCCATTACTTCTAACACGCATGATTGTTAATTGCTTCAGTTTTTCCAAACTTGAAGATAATACAATTGTTAACTGTGTTTCATGATAATGGCACAGTTGGTTTAAATTTTTAGAAGTATATAGCTATTTAGTACTATGGTTTAGTGATATTTTTTCTTCATTTGCAATTGATAAATATTAGGTTTGAACCTCATATATGTCAAGTTCGATACCAATTTATTATTCCACTTAAAAAAAATGTTCTCAGAAGTACAAATTTAACTATCAATTATAATGTTAATAGGGTTTTATCAGGATTTGGTCCCGGAAAATGAGTTTCACAAATCCATTTGGTCCTTCCATTAGCTTCCCGTCAAGTTTTACATCAATTTGCTGATGTGACACACAAGTATGTTCCAACTATCCAATCATTTGGTGCCACATGGATTAATCCTACAAATTTTTATTTTAAGATTTAAAAGCCAAATTTGACAAAACAAAAACAAAAAAAAGGATAATTGCATAAGTCATTGGAGAGAGAGAGAGAGAGAGAGAGAGAGAGAGAGAGAAATTGGTGGACCTAAATTCACGCACCACCGCGTGGGGTGGAAATGCCCAGACTCCATTACTCGTAAAATAGCAAATAACCACAAAGTAACCTTGGAACTAGTGGGGTGCCGGGCAAAAACTCTCCGACAGTCAAGTTAGTAAGCAATTGATAAGATACAACCAGTAGGCAACGAAATAAAGTATGTCATAATTGCGCTACCAGAATTGAACATGGGTCTTTTCCTACGGGTCCACGGGTCTTTTATTTTATTTTTTTCCTATTAATAACCATTTTAAGTTTCAAGAATTTCCCAGGCCCCAAACCAAAAGAAATCCAATAGGTGAAATGAAACGCACAAATCCAAAACAAATCCAACACTTTTCAAGCATTTCACAGGCCCCAACCACAGAATTAACGAAAAATAAAATCATACAAAAATCAATTGAAAACAAATGGCCCATTTGATAATCCACAAAGCCATAACACACAAATAACAATATTGAATCCCTCATTCGAATAATTTAGGAAATTAACCCCTAATTCCTAAATCCCCAAATTCAAATTCATAAAATAAAACTGAAATTGGGTGGCGAGAAGAAGAGAAGCAGGGGCCTAGGAGGTGGTGAGGTCAGAGGTTCGATGGAGTACTGAGGTTGAAGCAACATAAGGAGGAGGAAGAGGCGACAGCGGCGGCTGCAAATGACTTAGTACTTACATTTAAAGAATATATCAAACGAGGAGGCTGGAAACTCAGCACCTGGATCCATGGACCAGCAGAAGAACTTGACTATCGACTATATAGATTCGAGAGGGAGGGTTGAGGAGATTTAGTTTGGGTTCATGAGAAAGATCGTGAAAGTGGGAATTGAGTTAGTGAGAAGACCCGTGTGAATTGTATATGTGTGATACGGTCTGGGCCGGGGGCCCTTGTATTCAAAATTGGATCCACCCCACCCCACTATTTACTTGAACCCGCCTCGCCCCGTCCCATTTTCTTTATAAATTATTTGGACCAGCCCCGAACCAACCCCGAATCCCTATAACCCACCCCGTTTGCCCACCCTTAGTAAATATTGCACTGTCTTAGGAGTGTGATTACTTGCGGCGCAAGCCAAATCCCTAGATTGTAGGAATTTCAAAGAATATAGAAACCTTATTGACTCCATACTAGATCAGGTTTTTGTATCTTTCGGAACAAGAATGATCAATCTCAACAAAGTCGACGGACTTAGCCCACTTATACGGAACTGGATGATGGTGGCATCGCTGATTCATCTATGTAGCTCGATGAGTCCAAAGTTATTGATCAATTACTGGACTGTTGAGGTGTTAGAACCAAATTTGTGCATCACCATGAAAGGTGGAAATGTACAAGCATGGGCAATCTCAACGATGTAGACTTCGCCCACTTATTCTGGAACAAGATGATGGTGGCATTGCTGCTTTGTGTGTATTTAGCTTTGCAGCGGAGCATGTTGAGTCCATGACCAGACTTCAAAGGTATTCATATTCTGATCCACCTTACTCCGGCCTTAGAACATTCTTGCTTCTCATATTAAGTTATAGCCTTGCACACTATGCACGCCATATGCACATAATGGAAATTTCTTCACAAATTTCTGCAATTGGACACTTGAAACAGAAATTGGAACATACCCACTATTCTAGCATGTCAAAAGGTAATGTTTTTTTCCACAACCCATAGGCCCCAACATAAAACAAAAACCCTAATTTAACTTTTAAGTATTAGTTCATCTTAGAAACAACCCATTTATTCCATAAATTATTAATATAAAAACTTGGAACTAAACACCCTACCTTACTATGCCTGCCGAAGCTTCAATCACAGGAAAAAATAGAACTTTCCGGCCAAAACAGAAAATATGGCACAAATGTTCTATCTTTAAGTATGGAATAATCTATTGTATTTGGTTATGGAAGAATAATACACAAAGTTCACAGATCTAACCTCAAACCCAAAAAACCCCGACCTCGCTCTTTTCACTTTTCTCTTGACATCCCTGTGTTTGAAATTAAAGCTATGAGCTCAACCCAAAACCCAGCTCGCTTCTCTCATCTCTCTCTCAACTTCATTCTCTTCGAAATCAAACCTCACACATTTAAGCTCAACCCAAAAGCCCACACAGCTCACAACTCTCCCTCCCCCAAATTCGAAATTGAAAACTGGCATAATGAGCTATGAGTTTTTACAATTTATATGTGGGTATTTTCATCATTCCACTTTTGTGCATGGTGTGCATGGCCGGTTTGTCCTATTTTGGTCCAAAGATTAAGAAAATTGCCTATTTATGTCAATTTCCAATTTTTTTTTTTTTTTACTTATATAGAATAATAATACAACAATACATATTTAATGTCCAAATATACACTATGACTCTTGTATTTTATAGTAAGCTTTTTTAGTAGTTTAACTCTAAAATCATCAATAATTTTTTTTCTTAATCGGTCAAAACGGGTTACTCATGGTAACTTGTGTAAACCCGTTAATGACCTGTTATTAATGAGTTTTTAACGAGTGACCTGATAATGACATGATTAGTTGTTATGTTGATTTGAAACCCGTTATTTTTGTGTCGTTTTCGTGTCGTGTTAGCGGGTTGAGGAATAAATTGCCATGTCTAAAACACATCATCTGGTTTATACAATTTGGTTTTAAAATTTGGTCTCCCTAATATTACCTAAACTTTTTAACCAAATTTTTATAAACCAAATGATATGGATGTTGATAATTGGATTATTTTCTATTAGTGACACATCATTTGATTTGCCAATTTGGTTTAAGAATTTGATCTCCCTATTATATTTTGTTTAAACAGTTAAGTAAATTAATTGTCTTTCATTTGTAAAAAAATAATTGCTTACAAATAATCAATTCCATAAAACACAAATAATTCCTTATAATAAATAATAGTTGCAAAATGTATAATTATAAATGTTTTTACAATCAAACTATTTATATATTTAACGAATCAAACTGAATATCATATTGTCTATGTGTACTCTACGACGAATGATACTGTAGTAACTAGGGAATTCCGTACCCGAACAAATCGCGAACTCGAACCGTACTCTGTATTTGGCAACAAACCGTACTCCATATTTGGCAACAATGGTTCGAGACTTAGTTGAAGCTAAAATGTTGAATGATCAAGTAAAACTTATATAGGCTATGGCCGGAGCCTTGTTGGCTTGTAGGAAAGCCGTCAGCATAGATATAAGCTGCTTTCTTATTAATCCCTTAGTTTTTCTTCTGATTTCCTTGGTTATTTTTAAATTAGATTATTTGCATTGCCATCTATTAGTGATGAGAGATATTAGATACATAATTGTATACACTCGATAACACTGCTAAGACAACGGTGTAAGCCTAGAAAGCCTTTGTGGTACTTCAACAGGGCGAGCTGCCCTTAAACTGAAAAGGGTTTGGAAACACCTCAAGAACCTCTTAGTGTAGATTAAAGTAATAATATCGCTCGTAATAAAAACGAATCTCTTCTTTTTAAATAGGAGAACAACATGACAAACAATATTGCTGGCTAAACAATCAATTAGATAAAATTATTTAAATTAAATTTGGTATCTATAACTAGTGAGGCACACCAACCATAGCTTTGTCTTTGACATTCGCTGTAAGTCCAAATCCCATTGAAAATAATTCAAGGAAAAAGAACTCCATCATCTGTGTTGCAAATTATTACTTCATATCATCGTCTGCAGAATCAATGGGTGGGATATTTAGCAAGAAAGGAGAATCTGGATTCTCTGTCTCTTCCACCGCAGAGAAAGTTACTCAAGGGATTGACGGAAGCGGTCTTACCGCCATTGTTACAGGTCATGTTCTTCTTTAAGCTTTATATAATTAACTTCATTGCCTGTGTCTCTCAAACTAAGGTTGTAAGGTTGCTAAATACTTTAGTGTGTGTGAACTTTGTTTATTTCAGGAGCTTCAAGTGGTATTGGCGTAAAGACATCGTGTGTTCTTGCATTGTGCCGTGTCCATGTTGTTATGGCAGTAAGGAACATGGAAGCTGGGTCGAACATCAAAGAAGCTATTCTTAAAGAAGTTCCCAATGCTAAGATCGGTGTCATGGAGTTAGACCTCAGCTCATTGGCATCTGTAAGAAAATTTGCAACTGATTATACTTCCTCCGGCCTTCCATTGAACATCCTTACGTAAGATAAGCAACATTTTCATTCTTATCACTGCGATTCCAACCAGTTTCTCTTTATTTTTTTAATAAGGACAGAGATCTCACCGTCGTATAGGCAGAACTAAACAGTTGTTTATTTTATACTATGACGATGAAGTATTAACACTCTCTCATTTCGGTTGGAAGTAATAATGCAGGGATTATGGCAACTCCATTCAAGCTCTCCAAAGACAACATAGAACTCCATTTCGCAACTAACCATTTAGGTACGCTCCCTAACATGTCTAATGAATTTTTTCCCAGAGGCCAATGGATCAAGTTTTTAACAAAGTTTCTTTCATTATTTAATATTATTACCAAAACCATCCAATGTGTAGGTCATTTTCTCCTCACAAATCTTTTGTTGGAGACCATGAAAACCACATCGCGAGAAAGAAAAACAGAGGGAAGAATTGTTAATGTATCATCACTAGGTCATCGATATATATACAGCGATGGATTTTGTTTTGACAAAATTAGTGACGACTCAAGGTATACTCTTGTATATGCAGCATCATTTTGAAGCATTTAGGGTATATATATGCTGGTTTAATAAGTTGGCATCTGTTTTTTTTGTTTAATTGTTCGAGCCTTAGAGGTATATGTTAGATAATGATCAACAATCTGCCCTCTTTACTTGCTAATTTTTAGATACCAGAAATATTATGCTTATGGACAATCCAAGCTTACTAACATATTGCATGCTAATGAGCTTACAAGGCGTCTGAAGGTATTGAATTCCTTAAAATCATCAATCATTATGTCTTTTATTTCAGCATATACATTCATATAAGTTGTTAATGCACTTTAAAATGATTCTTGATTGATACGGTAACTTATTTTCGAAACAAATTAAACAGGATGAAGGGGCAGAGGTAACAGCTAATTTTATGCGCTATGATCGCTTTTTACGGTGTAAGTTTCAGCTCCTATACTCTACAACTGTGATCAATTTTGAATGTTCTCGACAGTGAAACTTTTGTCTGGTTTTCGACTGATCAATTTATGTTCCCTTTGGCTTGACACAGGTCTGCTTAAGGTGCTGGGCATATTGGTATCCAAAACAGTTGGGCACGTACTTCTTTTACTTTGAACTATTTATGTACTATATGGCAGCTAATTTTATTTTTCAGGCACAAACCACACATGTAATAACATTTTATATCATCTATGCTTAAAATTATTTCATTGAACATGGCCGTACTTGTAGGGTGCGGCAACCACATGCTTTGTGGCGCTCCATCGACAAGTAAAGGGAATAGGAGGTAAATACTTTGTAGACTGCAACGTCACCAAACCGAGCTCTCAGGCAAAAGATGCAGACTTGGCTGCAAAACTCTGGGATTTTAGCTTGAGTTTGACCAATCCAGAGTAGCAGGAGTTAATGTTCTTTTTGTTGTGTCGATAAATAAAATTGTCAAATTGCAAACTCTAATCAGATACTGGATTCAGACTAAAGTTCAGATCTGTACTCAATTGTCTTTAAAATTTAGTTATCAGGCATGTTACCATCAGCCAATCCTTACAAGATAAGCTGAACCAGCTTCATTGCATTTTGGTTGTCTTTTCATATATTTGGCATGACCTGTAGGGAGCAGCAACGGAATGTTCCGTGGCGTTGCATCATTATATTAAGGATTTCAACGGTGAATGTACCGTGGACAGCAACAAAGCCGATTGAGCTCTCAAGCTAACGATGCCGAATTGGCAAAGAAGCTTTGTGATTTCAGTTTGAATCCTGTAAATTTAGGACATAAACAGCAACAACTTTTTCCTTAGGATTGACTATACACATTGACATTTTAAGTAGTGATGTTGAGAATGAATCCCATATTGATTGAAGAAGGAACATTGCATGCATCAGCGTATACACAATAGGTTCAAATAAAATTTCTCACAAAAGATTTGAGGCAGTTGCCAGTAGGAAAAAATTGGAAAGTGGATCTAAACCCGTTCAGCATTTAGTCTAGTTGATTTTTTTATTTTTTATTTTTTTCCTCAGTTGTTTGAAAAGTCGGGAGGATATTTTTCTGGGACTAGAGTGTTTTGACTATCCATGGAAGAAGGGTTGTGTTTCTCCTTTTTTGTCTATATTGTCTATACTTTCTTCTGCATTTTTGCTTTATAACTTGCAGTGTTTTGCTGCCACTGTTTTTTGTGCTTGAATCTGGAAGAAAGTTTTAATCTTTCTCCTTCGTTTTTCCACAGTTCTGCTGTTTTTTTGCATTGAAAGTGCAAAAATTTCTGTGTTTGTATCAAAACCTCAAGTTGGTAAATTTAAAATCAAGGGAAAAACCAAATTTCTTTATATACAACGATATATTTATATTAAGGAATGAGAAAAATTAAATGATATCGAAATCACAAATCACGACTTGTGACCCCTCATATCCCTTTCTTCCCGGTTTCGCTCTCTCGCAATATGCGTTGACTCCATTGGAGCACGCAGGGTGCGTCAACAACATGCTGGCTTTTTTTTTTTTTAAAAGTCATTTGAAACTAGTCGAACAAAGGATATCCGAAACTCTATGGCTGAAAATGCAGAATTGTCAAAGAAGCTATAGAATTTCAGCTTGCCTGACTGATCCAGATTAGTTGGGAACAATAGATTGGTCGTCAAACTAAAAATCTATTGGAAAATGCAAGTGCCTTTTACCGTTACATAATTTAATTTCCTTACCGAAGGCTTATGACCTATAAGCACCTTCAAGGGTTTTTGGGCCAAACTAAACAAAAAAAGGGAAAACTTGAAATAAGTCCAAATTTGTAAGCAATTACTAGATATAATCCAATTTTATTTAATTATTGATTTAAGTCCAGTGACTCATTGTCCACGTCATTTTATTTTCATTTTTTTGTCAAAATTACCCCTCTATTAACATTATCCTTTAATTCTAGATTTACTTGTATTATGAAATTAATTATTTGTCTTTAAATAATCCCCTACTTGTAGAATTAGTTTTAAAGTATATCTCTTCTTCCATAACTCCCGCATACAATTTCTGCTGTGTTCTCCGATCCCCTTCCTTCTTGTTCAGTCTTCTTCTTTCAAGTTTTAAAATTTCCAGAAAAATGTTCTCTTCCCAGGATAAATTAAACAGCCACAGCCCACAGGCGTAAGGAAATTGAAACCAACATCCTGCTCGATAAGAATGTCTCAATTCAAAAGGAATGAAAAGGCCAAGCCTAACGTAACAGAGACTCAACTACTTTAAAATTAGAAACAATAAAACTTGTCAACACTAAAACAACCAGTAACTTCGGGCTGAACAAATTCCAAACCAGGCAGATGGATCCGAGTCAACATCCAGGATACTAAACCAACTCATTCGCCTTATGAAATTCAAGTATAGTGGTTGTCAAGATGTATAAAATGTACACTGTTGGGATCTAGCATATAGAAACTAGAACGAGCAAAAAAAAAAAAAAAAAGTTTCACCCTTTCTATAACCAGAACAAAGAAGATCCTAGTTATGTGGAAATCGATAACATCACACAAGATTATGTAGAGGAAAACTCGTGTCCATAGCCCATCTTCAAAATATAGAACCACATGATAGATGTTGTATATTTTGTTTATCTACTTGTATTATATATTTATGTAATGAATCTATTTGTATATTTTGTTTATTCTACATGTGTTATAGATTAATTGTATTTTATCTACCTATACGATATGTTTTTGCTCATTAGTCTGTCTATATCACATATTATTTTGTGTTATCTATCTATACGATAGGTTTTTATCCATAGTCTACCTATATCATAGATTAATTAATATTATCTACCTACATCACAAATTTTTTATCTACCTCGACAACGTTTCTTTTAATTTTTGATAAACTTATAAGATTGGTTGTAATGTGTTTTTAAAATGTTTTTAATTAGAAAATGGGTAAATAAAGGTATTTGAATATTCAAATTTAAAATTTTTTAAATTAAAAAATAAAGAATTTAAATATTTTTTTATTTTCAAGGGGCAAAATAGGTGTAATAAAAAATCAAATAAAATTGGACCCAATCCGAAAAACAGGTGAATTTTTTGGACTTGGATCAAACTGCCCCATAAAAAAATGCGTTTGATTTTTCGTCCTTGCCGCAAGAAGCTTTTTCTTTAACTTTCT
Source organism: Pyrus communis (assembly GCF_963583255.1). Taxonomy (NCBI): domain Eukaryota; kingdom Viridiplantae; phylum Streptophyta; class Magnoliopsida; order Rosales; family Rosaceae; genus Pyrus; species Pyrus communis. Next base: position 14,718,541 of record NC_084815.1, read on the forward strand.
ATGAGAGCTACTAGATCCATTTCATTCTCTTATTTCCTCATCCACATTATTGTCACATCCCAGACTCCAACCTCTCGGATATTGTCCGCTTTGGCATTCTGGGCCTGGACTATGTCGCAGCCACCCAGCTACCGCACGGTTTTGTTCTTGTGGACCGTAGTCCACAAAAGGCCTCTTTGAAGTTAAAGCTCTAGGCATGGATATACAAGGCCCAAAGACCACGCCCTCACGGGCGATGTGGGATACTACATTATTATCCCATCCACTTTAAAAAGTTAAAAGATTAAAATGTTATTTTCCACTCACTATTATTCTCAAAATAACTTTTAATATATGAGAATTTTAACGAAAAGCTCCATATACTATTCACTTTAATGAAAAACTACATTTTTACATTAAAAAGTCAAACATGGTACTATTCATTTTATGCTTTATTTTGTCCTTATCGTTAAAACTCAAAGTTTCAAGCTATTTTCATTAATTTTCCTTTAATATATGCGTACATATAAAATTATAAAATTGTCTCTTAAAAAATATAAACAAATAATATATAAAAGAGTGTGCTATCCACACATCCCATTTTACTCTTAAAAAATATAAACAAATAATATATAGAGGGGTGTGCTATCCACACACCTCATTTTACTTCTTACACACCCCTTGTTAATTTTTATCCGTTGATTTTCTTTAATTCATCCGATCCGACGGCCGAAAATTAAAAAAGTGTGTGAAAAGTAAAATGAGATGTGTGAATATCACACCCCTATATAAACCTAAAATTAAGAAACAAAAGCGAGCAAGAACCAAGGGGAAGAGAGCGACGGATAGGACTATAGGAGTGTCCAAGGAAAAGTCTTCACTGACGTCAGAACTGAAGCTTAAAATTGCAAACAAGTCGTACAATTGACCAATAAAAAATGGGAAACTTAAAAATTTTGGACAACCACTGTACCAACTTCAATTTTCATCAAGCTCCGCGGTCTATCTAGTTATGACAGTATTCTCTAGAATGGATATGAACTATTGTATACGTATAATGTAGGGAGTAGAGTAATTGGATGACATGGTTTCAAAAACACTTGCATAAAAATACATTTAATTTATAAGCTAAGTTAAAGTAAATGCATTCAATCTTATAAGAACAGCAACAAAAAGAGGGTAATTAATATCCTTATCAGTCAATTTACAAATGAACAAATTTGTAATTAATTTAATTTTTTATTAAAAGGTGGATGGGAAGATAAGACATTGAAGTGGGAATAACACCACTCTTTGCAAAATAGTTTTTCGTTTTGTAATTGCCAAAAAAAAGTGCAAAATGCATTAGGCAGAATTGTTTTGTGAAAACAAATTCAAAAAATGTAAAATGCCGAAAATACTATTTTTGCCCAACTTTTCTAAATGTCTGTTTTTAAAGAACTGATTTCAATATAATTTATTTCAATGAAATTTTAACTTGAAAGACTAGAAAATATCTTACAAACTCCCTATAAAATTTATATTCCAACCATACTCTCCGATTAAGAAGTCATAATGGCTATGACCAATAAAAATAAAATTTGAAAAATGTTAAGAATACTACATTTTTTGTACTATATTGGCGTACCATGTGATTTGACAAGTAATATGTACAAGTCATATTCCTATGAGTTTATCTCATTGGATAGGGCTACGAAGACCACATTTATAGGATAATACTTGAGTACTAAATGGTAAATAGACTTGGCAATTTCTTATATGACATGTAAACTCGATCCGAAGGGACATGAAAATAACAGGTTTGGATCAACACGTTAACTAAGCCGGTCATTATTGGGTCACACGTTAAGCTAGTTTACCCATGGGTAACTCATTTCAACCTGATAAGAAAAAATTTAGTTTGATAATTGTAAACTACAAAAAAAAAAAAAATTACTATAATAGCAACAGTGTTTAATGACCCATAAGTGAGATTAAAAAATTCTAAAGCACATTAAACATTCATAATAATTAATTTACAAGTGTGAAAAAGAGTGAAAAAATATGCAAATGCTCGTGATTGTATCCTTTCTACTTTGATGATGGGTACATTGTCGTTTGGATTTTTAAATCCTACAAATCCTCATGAATTCTTGATCAGAAATCGATTCCCTTTCCGATGCAATTTGGAAGGTGTTGATCGCGAGGCTCCAAAATTTTGGTTTTCCTCGCAATACATCCCCAACTCCCTCATCTATATCTCTCCATTACTTCTGTGTTATGGTAAAAGGACATTTTTCTAAGAGTTCTCTCCTCCAATAAGAGCTCTTCTCTCCAAGAAAGTATTTCTCACCGTAGTGTGAGTTTCAGCTTTCTCATCCGTTTTCTTGTGTAATCGCCTGCCCAACCCCGAAGTGTCGGAGTGTCAAACATCCAGACACGTCGACACACCCCGGACATTGGTTGGGCACGGTTAAGACATGTTTTAGACACACCCTAAGACACGGTTGTCGAAATTCTGATGATTTTGGTATTTACGGTGAAATTTACGTCTTCTTCAGTAAAAGATCTTCAAATTTGAGCAACTTAGGCCCTTGCTATGGCCAGGGTTGGTGGTAGTCTATGCCAAGGTTCTAAAAGATGCTAGGCTCTAGTCGGACGGCAGGCTGGGGCTTAACACCTAGGTGGACTAGGCAGATTTACATATATTTATTTATATATTATATAAATAAATGTCTATTTTTATTTAAAATATAATTACGTTAAAATTTCAAAGAAAATAAAATACAAAACAGAAGAATACAGCTTATTATCTTTGACATTAAATATTGATTTTGTACCAATCTATGAAAAAGCCTACAAAATGCAAAGAACCCAAAGAGTCCACAGTGTTCATTGCCCAAATAGCCCTACAAATTACAAAATGCTTTCATGTCTAAGTGACTTAGCACGTCACTTAGTATTGCGTTTTAGTGGTATTCCTTTTCACTTGTAAGTGAGAGGTCATAGGTTCGATTCTCGCCAAAGCCGAATTTGAACTATATTATTGTTAGTCCATTGTGAGGTTTAGCCTAACCCCTCCATTTTAGTTTAGATAATATCGTTTATTAAAAAAAAAAAAAAATATCGTTTATTAAAAAAAAAAAAAAAAAAAAAAAAGCGACTTAGCACTAAAACCGAAAGGACTTGCATATTTTATTAGGATTCCATATGATTATCCACACCAGTCTAGGTCTGTATCTAGCAGCAGCTATTAAAGAAAACAATAAAGAAATATAAAATAAATAAAATAGAAGATGGTGGGGACCTTTTGAGTGAGAAACTGTGTCATTAAAGAGGTCATCGTCTTCCCTACGCAAGATTGGCTCTGCAACAAGAAAATTTCCAGATTCCTGTGTACCGTGCATACGCCCACCTAACCTTTGTCCTGGCCTGCCCAACTCTGCCCAGCTCTGCCTAATCCAGCCTAGTTTCGCCTAGTCATTTGCCTAATATGCTTTCTGATATTAGGACTTATTACAAGTTAATCGCGGTGGTAACCGACTATTTTGCGCCTAAACGCATCCTAGGCGGTTGCTTAGGCCGATTTTTAAAACACTGGTCCATGCTTTTCCTGTGTTTTCTTCTTTTCTTTTCCCTTTTTGTTGTCTACAATAAGCCCACCCCATTTTCTGTCCTGATCTAGACCTTTCTTGCCATTATTTTCACCATTTGGATCTCGAATTCCATATCTTCCCCTTCCTATGACATCCTCACCATTTGGCCTCATCATCTTTTAGTGGGTCAATTCGATTTGCTTACTTTTTCTTGCGATTTTTCACGTTTTAACACGAGGGTGTAGAGAGCTTTGGCTCGGGTGTCCACACCATCACCCTTGTTGACCTTTGTTGGTCTTTCCTGGTGTTCGCCCTTGTTGGTGATGTCGCTTATCAGATATTTCTTCCTGCGGGTTTCCTTTGTTTTTGGGTGGTGTTTGTTTTGGTGGTCTATGGATAATGGTGCAGCATTCTTCTTCATCTTCAATTTTGGTTTTCTGGATGGTGATGGAGGTTGGCTTTTAAGTTTCATTATGAGGTGTGTCTGCGGTGGAAGGAGTTTCTACAGTAGCTTTAGAAACTTAGGGTTGTGTTTTGTGTGTGCTCAGCTACACTATATACTTGGGCTTGTTTGTTTTTATTTTTGGAAGTCCATGTTGTTTTTGTAACTATTGTGGTTTCCTTGTGTCTAATGTTTCGGTGTAATATTTCCTTGTTGGTAATAAATTTACTTTTTCACTAAAAAAAAAAAAAAAAAAAATACTTTTGTGTTAAGGTTCCTATAAAAGAATGTCACATCCCAGACTCAACTCCACTATAACACGATATTGTCCGTTTTGGGTCACACCATCACAGTTTTGTTTCTTGGAACTCACAAGCACTTTCCAGTGGGTCACCCATCCTAGGAATGTTCTCACCTAATCTTGCTTAACTTCGGAGTTCCAATGGAATCCGAAACCAGTGAATTCCCAAAAGGCCTCGTGCTATAGCTAGGGAGGGGAGCATGTACATATAAGGCACATCACCTCCTATTCGTTGGCCGATGTGGAATCTTACAATCCACACCACTTAAGGGGAACCCGGCGTCCTCGCCGACACATCTGCACCGAACGACATAGTGGCTTTGTTACCATTCTATCATATCCCAGTCTCAACTCCGCCGTAGCACGATATTGTCTGCCTTGGGTCCTGGCCACGCCCTCACAGTTTTGTTTTTGGGAACTCACACAAGAACTTTCCAGTAGGTCACTCATCCTGAGATTGCTTTATGATTATTTCTTTTTATTTACTGTTTTGTTATTTCTTGTTCTTCCTACTGCTTTAGATCCCATTTATTAGTTTTTATAATTAACTTATATCATAGGTTAATTATATTTATCTCTCTATGTGACAGATTCTTTTTTATAATCAACATGTCACAGATTAATCTGTATTGCTTGTAGGTATATTAAGTTTTTTTCTAGGTTTCATGTCTTATTTATAGATATAATATACATTTATATTTTTGTTACTTGAGTTAGGGTAGAATGTTTTGTAGGTATATTTATGTTGGTATATTAGTTTTTTTTTATTATTATTATTTTTTTTGTTATAAGATATTCAAAGATTTTAATTGATTTTTAATATTTTTAGACAATATAAAAAGAGTATAATAGAAAGAAAAACATGTAATTAGATAACTGAACTCACTCTTAAAAATCATCTATGTTTTTGGATCCAAATCTAAAAGCCCCTATATTTATTAAAATATGAAAACCGTACAAAAAAAAATTAAAAAAAAAACCTTTACGCGACGGATCACTCCATCGCATAAGATTAAATGCAAGAAAGGTTGTCATCGTGTGAATTGGTAAACAACGGAATAATTAAATACTATAAAAATTAGTCGAATTGGATTGCATAAAGGTTTACTCGGCAGAGACCTTTGTCCCGCAACGTCTTACCTAACGACGTTTTGTTGTCACCATGAACTCAACATGACAACATAGTTTCGTACCCTTGTTATCTGCGCGACAACAGGCTTGGTTTCTTTACATTTTATGTGATGAATACCATTATTTCGTCGCGCAAACAATTTTTTTACAAGCTTTGTCCGACGATTACTTTGCGACGAAGTTTTCAACCTGTGAATGCGACGGAATATGTCTTTATGCAACAAATTTGTCTTTGTTGCGAAAAGTTTTAGTTGTAGTAATGTAAGTTGGGTGTAAAGTAAGGTTATATGAGTTCAAATAAAATTTTCTTATCAAAATTCATATACATAGGGAAAAACGAATTATTCCCATTCATATACGGAAAAATCCCAAAAACGTAGTATAAGAAAAACTGACCAAAGTATATGCAATATTGATTCAACGGATTCATAATATCAAATTCTGGAATTGTTAAACTATTATTTAGTCCAAACCAATACGGTGTGTGTGCCCATGTGATGGATTCAAAACCAATTCCTTATAGAGCTGCCAAAACATTATGCGGCTCAATCAATCTGGTCAATTATTTTGACTCTATTCGATAAGGAGAAATCACGGGAGTTCTTAATCATGTGCTCTGATACTACAAGTAAATTTTTTTTTGTTTTTTTTCTTTTCTTTCTAACAAGTAAACTTAAAATTAGGTAAATTTATAAGACCCAATCCATGATCCAAGATCTTGAACACCATGAACTTCACAAACGATTGTTGTCGAATACGTAAATTGCACATCCCTATCTTGAGCAATCCATAGGCGAGCTGTTGCTGTGAAGGAAATTAGGTTTCTGTCTCTAGTCTTGCTTGCACGTTAAAATCCTAATACGTGTTCTTCATTCGTGTATACATTAGATGGGTATGTGCACTATTATAGGCATAGAAGCAGCATGATTGCTTCTAAAACATTACTTATTAACCAGAATATATCACATATAGACCATGTCATGTGAACCACACTATAATATTAAAATATTCTTACATATATCTCACCTCGTATAAGGAGATCATGTCATCATATAAGGAGATCAAGTCATAACTATTTTTACATTGAAGAAAACTTTCTTAAATATAGATAATGTCACGTCTACAAGATGAATTTGGGTTTTCTATTCTTCAGTAGGTAACATCTCTCTAAAAAAAATTCTCTCTTTGCTGAAACATTAACCCAATATTCTCCTTCGTCGTCAGCCCTAGCCTTTGGCTTGGGTGCTGGTGGCAACCCACCCTTATTCTCTTCTCCTTCATTTTTTCTCACTGCTTGCTACACCCTCCCACTTTTCCTCCTCCTTCCCTCCCATCTCCTCTGCTCTTTCCCTCTTTTCCTCCCTTCCCTTCTCCTCTGCATTTTCCTTTTTTTCCTCCCCTCCCATCTCCTCTGCCCCTTCCCTTTTACAACTTCCCACCCTATCTTCCTTCCCATTTTCCAATCTTCTTTGAGCTTAGTTTCAATAACTTTGAGCTTGTCTCATATTTAGGCTTCATTCCCCTTATCCAGCATTTTTCGCCTATTCTTACTACTTTATGTCTATTACTTTTCCTTCCTCCCTCTTCTTTCGCCGTGATATTCCATCTCCCCTATCATGAGCTCGGTTCTGCATGCTCCGATTTGAAATTGGATATTAGATCCATTTCCCTCCCTCACTTCCCCTCCACAACTGGTATGCTGAAGCCCCATCGAGGCCATGTGTTTTGTGGCCTCTGTCACAGTAAGGGTATTTTACATACCCTCTTAGCTTCATTTTCTATCCATATGGTACGTTGTTTGTATATAGTTGTAGGAGTTCGTGAAGGAGATTTGAATCTGGTATCCACTTTCTCAGTTCGGAGTTTGGCTCTCTTCGAGGATGTGGTGGCGTCAGCGGTTTGGTTTATGCTGCTTCAAATTAGGGTTTTTTGTTGTTTATTTTTTCTACCTACGGGCCTAAGTTTGTGAGGCCTCCCGTTGTATCTTGGGTTGCAGATCTTATTTTGTTTGAGCCTTTTATTTTACCTTCTATTGTTTTGTGAGAGGTTTTTTGATCTCTATTCTTGTACTAGTTTTTAATGAAAGTAATTTCATTTGACAAAATAAAGAAAAGATAATGTGTTTAAAGTCATGCCATAGTGGATCATTTCGTAAATCCCGAAAGTACAGAAGTACCACTCCAAAAAGCGAGAATACCTATTGGGCGAACGACACAACGAACCTTGATCTGATATGACTTGTAATGACTATTGCTAGGAAGATTAAATTTTGTAAATTAAATGACATGAAAATTAATGATTGGATTATTACTTAAACGTTGATAAACGTTCTGATTTTTTATTAGTGACACATAATTTAATTTACAGATTTAATCTACAAATTTATTCTCCCTAGCATTACATGACTTGTAATAGCCCCTTGTCACAACACGACATACCTTGAATTGTTTAGATTAACCACACGCCTTACAATGGAAGACCAATTGTTGTTTATGGCATAGCATACACGAATGGTTAACTAAATATTCAAGTATAACTTAATTCTCTCTTATTCAGGAAGATTCACTCTAGCTGACTAATAGAGCGCAATTCCTTTATTAAAAATAAAAAATAAAAAAAATAAAAAACCTACTATTTAATCTCTTAGAGTATGCAAGAAGAAAAAGAGACCAACCATCTATAAAATGATGAATCAACAAAAGACGAACGAGAAGGTTTACTCCAATAAACATTAATCAAACTTTTTATTCTAATGACACACTTCTATTAGTTGTACTCTCACTAATTCGAAGGTATTTATGATTTAGAGGTACATTTCTGTTAGTTGTTCTTCGATTAAGCGAAGCATCAAATATATAACAACGCCTTTTAATTTTACCGTTGCGTCATGCATGCATATGATTTATTGGCTTTTTTCTAAGCATTTCAATCTAAGGGACTATGGATGATTTTCGGAAGAATGGGATGGGAAACATTGTTTCCAATTATCATTCCAAAATTTTAAAATTAGATCAGACCACAATATTTAAATTCACAATTTTTAGAATCTGAGTATTTTACGGAAATTTCGAAACATAATTAAAAATTTCATATATTTTTCAAGTTTTTCAAAATTCTCGAACTTTTTCATACCTTTTATTGTTCAATTCTTAATATTTGGTATATGCTTTTATAAATATATTTTTTAATACATTACGATGTTATCTACACTAAAAGGTAGGGAAGTGAGCTAAGTCTCATAATAGCGGTAATTAAACCTAAGATCTCTCACTCATTAATGAAGAACATCATTATACCGTAGTCTTAAGTTCATGTATTATACCGTAGTACTAAGTTCATGTATAAATCCATTTAATTTTGTTGTATACTAGTAAGTCTAGTATGTTTATTGTTTTTAATATATAAGTGTATGATTAACATAAAACAATCGAGAAAACATGCATCCAAAACTAACAATAAAATACCAAAATTAATTAAAAAATTAAATTTAGTAAATAACTTTAAAGAATCGGAATATTTTGAATTTTTTATCAAAATAGGTCCAGAACACTTTGCAAAATTTTGGAAATTTTGCCCTAGGCACAACGTCGTTTCTTGTAACAATGCCAAGAGTTTTTGCGACGTTAGACATGGGACAGGAACAACAGCAAGAAAACAGTTGCCGACTTGGTGGAGTAGGGATGTCCATTAATCAAATATATCCGTTGTTGTCCTCACTTAATTGGCAGTTATTTTCGTTGCCAATATCTTAAGATTACAACTCTACTATGTTAGCTTAACTTTCTTAGCATTCAGTTTGTTGTAATTTTTGTAATTTCATAATCGTCTGCAGAATTAAATGGGGATATTTAGCAGGAAAGGAGCATCTGGGTTCTCCGCCTCTTCGACGGCAGAGAAAGTTACTCAAGGGATTGAGGGAACTGGCCTTACTGCCATCGTTACAGGTCATCCTCGACTCTAAATTTCGTATAATACATGTGATAAAGTAAAGTACTAATTACCGGAAAGTTAAAGGACTCCAGATTTTTTGTTAAGTAGTTGGGCTACTCCACTAATACCCATTTGATTTTGGAGTGGAACCTGTGAAAACTCCACGGTAAAATGTGCCAATTGATTTAGAAGTGGAACTCAACTTCAATACCTTACTTTTATGTGATAAAGGTTTTTCTCATGTAAGAATACAAAAAGGATATAGAACAAGGTGATTTTGACTAATTTTACTAATTCTGTGATATATGCCAAGGTGAGCTCGAATGGGTTATATTTTAATTTACATTTATTTAAGTACTTTTGTTAGTTTTTTGGATGATCAATTTGTTCTTATATAATAAATTCTTTTGTGTAATATAGAGATGTCTCTTCTGGGATATATTATATCCTTCAGTTTTGGTTCTAAATTATCATGTCTTCCTCTGTAATATATAAGGTTGTATGAATTTCATTGTCTAAACTCTCTTCAATTTCAGGAGCCTCAAGTGGAATTGGCGCAGAGACAGCACGTGTTCTTGCCTTGCGCGGTCTCCATGTAGTTATGGCAGTAAGGAACGTGGATGCTGGGGCGACCGTCAAAGAAACAATCCTTAAAGAAATTCCGAACGCAAAAATTGATGTCAGGCAGTTAGACCTCAGCTCATTGGCATCTGTAAGAAATTTTGCATCAGATTATAATTCCGCCGGCCTTCCACTCAATATCCTAATGTAAGAGCAACCACCTTATTAATTTTTTTTCCTTCAGTTTATACTTTCACTTTGTGTGTATTGTGCTAGAGATATATACCCTCTTGGATCGTATTAGTTTGAATTCTATCTGCACATCGCGAACGCACTGACTTAAGTATTAAACTTTCTTCTTTGTTGGAAGTAACAATGCAGGGGCAGGGGCAACTCCATTCAAGCTCTCTCAAGACAGCATAGAACTGGTGTTTGCAACTAACCATTTAGGTTAGTTGCCTAACAACTTTTTTCCAACTCTGAACTGTCAGCCAACAGATCGGTTTTGTACAATTTGCTTTAATTTTATCAATGCATTGGGCAACTTGATCGAACCATAAAATGTGCAGGTCATTTTCTTCTCACAAATCTTCTGTTGGAGACCATGAAAAGTACATCACGAGAAAGCAACAGAGAGGGGAGAATTGTCAATGTATCATCACTTCTTCATCAATATGGATACCGTGAAGGAATTCGTTTTGATAAAATTAATGATACAGCTGGGTATGCTGATTTCGTACTTATTTCCGTTTTTAACATTCTGTGGTGTATGTTTTGGATAAATATATGCCAATAATCAACCGCTTTGTTTGCTACTACACAGCTACAACAGATATTTCGCCTATGCACAATCCAAGCTTGCTAACGTTTTGCATGCTAATGAGCTTACAAGGCGTATGAAGGTATTGAGCATTTTAATTAGGTCACCCAGTGCAATACACTGCATATATCTATACATATAAGTATTCATACAGCTATTATTGATCTCCACTAATTCTTGGTTCGCATGGTTACTTATTTTTTAACAGGAAGAAGGGGTAGAGATAACTGCTAATTCTCTTCATCCCGGAGCAATTGGCACCAAAATTACCCGCAATGATTGCTTTTTTCAGTGTAAGAATTCGTCGTTTGTACTTTACCAACGTCATATTGTTCCAAAGGGAGGGTTACCTTCATGGATACATGATGCATCATTTTACATATTAGCTCATAACCAAAGTTCTTGAGTACATAACTAAATGATTTGTAGCTTAAGTTGCTAAGAACATTTTGCATTGCATCCAGGCCCTTGTTTGGTTCTCCCTCCCTCAGTATCTATTGTGTTGACACTGAGTATCTGTTTGGTTTTCCACTGATCAACTGACTATTTTTTAATGGCTTGACACAGGTTTATTTAACGTGTTCGGTATATGTACCGGTAAAACTATTCCGCAGGTATGTACTTCTATACTTTCCACAAAGTGTGCCTATATATAATCTTTTGTTATACTTTTGGGACTAATGCCACATGCATCATATTTGTAGACCACATCATTGAAGAGGTGAGATTCAAAAGTATAAGTCGGACTCACTTCTATTAGAAATGCGATCTACAATATGATGCAGTTAATTTCTTTGTTTGGTTCGTGGGGGTTCGGAATCTTGTATCGCTGACATTTTATATAGCCAATGTGGTTAAATAATCTCATTGTACATGGCCGTGTAGGGTGCGGCAACCACATGCTTTGTGGCACTTCATCCACAAGTACAGGGAGTAAGCGGCGAATACTTTGTAGACTGTAACATTGCCAAATCGAGCTCTCAGGCAAAAGATGCAGATTTGGCTGCAAAACTCTGGGATTTTAGTTTGACTTTAACCGATCCCAAATAATGAGGGGTATTAGACTTTGCTGGTTCGTCGTGTTGTCGTGGCTTCGTTACCATTGACCAGTTTTTGTGTAGTGAAATCAATTGCCAAATTTTGAACTGTGATAAAACGTTGGACGACTCATACCTTAAAGTTCCCGTTTGCACTGTATTTGTAATTTAATCAGTTGGACTAGAAACTGGACTATATAAACTACATGAAAGGACCTAGAAAACTAATATATATTATCTTATTCCTTAATGGTAATAAGGAATTGTTATTGACACTTCAAAAATCTCATTTTGTACTCCTCACAAGTATATTTTTCTTTCTAAATATAGAAAGTTTGGAGAACAAATGTGAATTATGGAGTGTCAATAACAATTTCCATTGTATATTCCAAAAACTAGATGACAAGGGGGACATCCGATAAAAAAATGACAAATTACTAAATATTTGGCTTCGAGTTTCCTTCCACGTCACAAGTTAAAAAATGTCCTTATACATGATCTGTTTTTGTAATAAAAGCTATTATATATAGCTGCAATTTGTCATGTATATACCATCTTGCATGGGCATTGATTTGTGAAGGAAGTTGAAGTTTCACTATAAAATCAATTAGTAATATGAGAAGTGGATCAACTTACTTATAAACCCATATAAGGTTATTGCTTCCATTAATGTAGGATTCATTCTCAACACTTTTTTCAATGATATAACGTTATGTAAAGAAAAACTTACACATGTCTATTGGCAAAACACTACGGTAATTACATATTTGTATCATAAAAGTCTTTCTTCTCAAAATAAGATTGTTAATTAAAGTTTAAATATTTTTTAGTGTATAAATTTGTTTAATACCAAGAGGTGCAAGTGGCATTGGGTGAGATCACATCACATGTTCTTCGGAGTCTTTCAGCACTCTGAAATAGATGCACACTCATTTTTCTTATTTTTTGTTTGCAATATATTGTTTTAAGTGTCAATACGAACGTTTTTATCATTTTACGATTGTTTCATGCATGCATATGATTAACTTAGATTACTATCAATCATCATTGATTATGATGACAGCCTTTTTGTAATTTTTATATATATGCATGCTACAGACTTGCTTGTATAAACATATAAGCTATTCAGATTGAATCTATTGTATTTATAAATTGCTATCGCCATATCCTTAATTAGTAGAATTGGGTGTCACTCTATTCTCGTTGACACAATATTTCAAGAGTACTATAACTTCAGTCTTCTGGTTGCTTTGTTGGCACTCTCCTTTCTCTGTATTGCAAATTTTTAACTTCGTATTATCGTCTGCGACATCAATGGGTGGGATATTTAGCAAGAAAGGAGCATCTGGGTTCTCCTCGTGGTCGACAGCCGAGCAAGTTACTGAAGGGATTGATGGAACTGGTCTAATGCCATTGTTACACTTACAGGTTCATTCTCTATCTTTAACTTCATATACGATTGTATCATATGATAAGGGATATAGGCATAGTGAGCTTCATTTGGTTTAAATTTCAGGAGGCTCAAGTGGTATTGGGGCGGAGACATCTCGGGTTCTTGCACTGCGCAGTGTCCATGTAGTTATGGCAGTAAGGAACACGGAAGCTGGGGAAAGCGTTAAGTGTTGGAGAACAATTCAGAAATAAACAAAAAATAATAGAAATAAACAGAACTTGAAATTCTAATATTTTAGGCCTTATGGTTGTATGGATTAGGCTTGAATATAATATAGCCTAAATACAATTAATATTAATTAATCAAGACAAGGGCTTTGGGCCTTGGGGCACTTGGGGCCTTGGAATTTAAAATTAATCAGATTCATTAATTTTAATTTTCGGATTAAGTTTTTTAATTAATTTATTAATTAAAAAATGTTTTGATTAAAAAACATAGCTATTAGAAAGAGTTGTGTACTTTCAAATACACTGAACATGTATTTGAAAGGGTGTGAAACAGCATATATATTTGCAATCACAGTATCTAAGTGAGATCATCTTTCTTCCTCTTTTTCTTCCGTACGAAATTTACAAAGAGTAAGCACATAAAGCAAATTCACTAAAATTCTAGAATCCAGTGTGGGTTGTAGAATTAGGTAGTTGAATCCTGGTCGAGCAGACATTGTAGAACCACAAGCACAAGAGTGGGACGAAAATATTGTTCGAAGGACATAGCTTTTACGCTAACCTCTACCTTCTGTGATCAAGTTACTATAATTGATATTCTTATATTAGTTTCTGTATTTATTGTATAATTTCATTCTGGACATCAAGTATTTTTAGTTAATAAAATATTAGAATTTGAAGTTCTGTTTATTTATGTTATTTTTTGTTTATTTCTGAATTGTTCTCCAACAATCTTCGAACAGTATAGAAAAATCAGGAACTAAACCTCATTTTGAGAAGCCTGAGAAATTTAAGGGCGGAGACTTCAAAAGATGGCAGCAAAAGATGTTTTATTTGACAACCTTGAATTTGGCTAATGTTCTGTGCGAGATTGTACCTACTGCAGATGGAGAAAATATTTTTTCTGCAGAAACTTTAATGGCTATAGATGCCTGGAATCATAATGATTTCCTCTGCAGAAACTATATTCTCAATGCATTAGATGATTCATTGTATGATGTCTATGTAGTATGCAAAACAGCCAAGGAACTTTGGGAATTACTTGAGAAAAAATATAAAACTGAGGATGCTAGTTCGAAGAAATTTGTCGTGGGCAAATATTTGGACTACAAAATGGTGGATTCCAAGTCCGTTGTCTCTCAAACTGAAGATCTCCAGAAAATCATCCATGACATTCATGTTGAAGGGATGGTGATCAATGAGGCTTTCCAAGTAGCGTCCTTTATAGAAAAATTGCCACCTTCTTGGAAAGAGATCAAGAATTATTTCAAACACAAATGTAAGGAGATGACCCTTGAGAATCTCATTGTCAGGCTGAGAATAGAGGAAGATAACATAAAGAATGAGAAGGGCCTGGTTTCGAGTATGGAAGTCAAGGAGAATGTTGTTAAAGGAAGGTCATCAAAGCAAAGGCCAAAGTTACAGAAAACTAAGAAGAAGGAAAAACACTTTGTCCCTGGTGCGAAAGGCAAAGACTTCAAGAAAATCAAGGGAAGTTGCTGGGTTTATGGAAAGCAAGGCCATAGGGCTCAAGAATGTCGCCATCGAAGGGATCAAGGTCATGGAAATCAAGGCAACAACAACCGCGCGAACCTGATTGAAAACAATGTGGATGCCTTGGCTGCAATGATTTCTGAAATCAACCTTGTATCTAATCACGCTAATTGATGGATAGATACCGATGCAACTCGCCATATGTGTGGTGATAGAAATATGTTCTCTTCGTACCAGAAAATCGAAGGAAACAAGCAGCTGTTTATGGGAAATGCATCTGCATCTGTTGTGGCTGGAATAGGGAAATGTGTTCTGAAATTCACTTCTGGAAAGGAATTAACCCTCCTTGACGTGCTGCATGTCCCCGATATAAGGAAGAATCTTGTTTCTGGTCCTATCCTTAGTAATAAAGGATTCAAACTAGTTTTTGAGTCCAATAAGTTTGTACTAACTAAGGGGGAATGTTTGTAGGGAAGGGTTACATTGCTGATGGATTATTCAAACTAAATGTACTTGCTAATGCTGTGAATGAAATAAATAATGCTTCTGCTTATATTGTTGATTCGTCTAATTTATGGCACTCTAGGTTCGGACATGTAAATTTTTGTTCACTTTTTAGAATGCATAATTTAGGTTTGCTGCCCAAAATTGATTATCTAGATAATGTTCAATGTGTGACTTGTATAGAATCGAAATTTGCAAGTCAAAGCTTTAAATCCGTGCATGAAAAGTCCAATGATTTATTAGATTTAATTCATAGTGACTTGTGTGATTTTAGATCATATCCAACTCGTGGTGGAAAGAACTATTATGTAACATTTATAGATGATTTCAGTAAGTATTGTTATGTTTATTTACTTCATAGTAAAGATGAGACCTTGGATATGTTTAAGACATAAAGGCAGAAGTTGAGAATCAACTTAAGTCTTAAGGTTCGATAGGGGAGGAGAATATGAGTCCCATGCCTTTGCTGAATTTTGTGCCACACATGGCATAATTCATCAAACAACAGCCCCTTATACACTGCAACAAAACGGTGTTGCCGAACAGAAAAATAGGACTTTTAAAGACATGATCAATTCTATGTTGAATAGCTCTAGGCTTCCACACAATTTGTGGGGTGAAGCTTTACTTACTGCAAATAAAATTTTGAATCGAATTCCACCTAAAACGAGAAAGGAGTCACCATATGAATTATGGAAAGGAAGAACCCCAACGTTTAAATTGCTTAAAGTGTGGGGTTGCCTGGCAAAAGTACAAGTCCCATTGCCAAAGAGAACAAAATTATGGCCTAAAACTATAGATTGTGTTTGTATTGGTTTTGCATCTAATAGTTCAACTTATAGATTCTTAGTTTTTCATTCCGAAGTCAGTGATATACATGTCAATACTATTATAGAATCTATAAATGCAATATTTTTTGAGGATATATTTCCATACAAAATAGGCAAGTCTAATTTATTGAAAAAGAGATTACATGATGATGTATCTGAGGTTAGTGACGAACCTAGAGAACATGATGATGGTTCATCCTCGTCTAGAGTTCAAGAAGAAGAAGAACTTGAACCTAGAAGGAGTAAAAGGACAAAAATTCGAAAGGACTTTGGGCCTGATTTTGTGACCTTATTAACCGAGACAGAACCTCAATCATTTAAGGAGGCCATGTCCACTCCTGAAGCTCCATTTTGGAAGGATGCAGTTAACAATGAGATAGATTCCATTATGCAAAATCATAGATGGGAATTAGTCGATTTGCCCCCTGGCAATAAGTCAATTGGGTACAAATCTTTAAGAAGAAATTAAAACCTGATGGTACGATTGACAAATATAAGGCTTGTTGGGTAGCTAAAGGATACCGTCAAAAACATGGTTTGGATTTCTTTGATACATACTTGCCTATAACGAGAATTACGTCAATAAGACTGTTGATTGCTATAGTTGGACTCCATAACATGGAAATACATCAAATGGATGTAAAGACTGCATTCTTAAATGGAGACTTAGATGAGGAAATATATATGGAACAACCCGAGGGGTTTGTGGTTAAAGGTCAAGAACACAAAGTTTGTAAACTTGTGAAATCACTATATGGGCTTAAACAAGCTCCAAAGCAATGACATGAAAAATTTGACCATATTATGATAACACACGGTTTTAAGATAAATGAGTGTGATAAGTTTGTCTACACAAAAACTCAAAATAATGCTTGCGATATGTTGTGTTTATATGTAGATGACATGCTTATAATGGGAACTAACAAAGAGATAATAAATTGGACTAAGAAGATATTGAAATCAAGTTTCGATATGAAATATCTTAGATTAGCTGATGTGATTCTTGGTGTAAAAATAAAAAGAAACCAAGAAGGATATATTCTTACACAGTCCCATTATATAGAAGCTACACTTAGAAAATATGGTCATTTGGACAATAAAGATGCAATTACTCCTTTCGATGCCAATAGCAAACTTAAGAAAAATAGAGGTGATGCTATATCTCAACGTGAATACTCACAAGTTATTGGAAGTCTTATGTACATTATGAATTGTACAAGGCCTGATATAGCATACTCAGTGAGTGGACTGAGTAGATATACATGCAATCCTGTATATGATCATTGGGAAGCTTTAATTCGAGTATTGAGATACTTAAAGCATACAATGAATTATGGATTACATTATACGAGGTACCCTCCTGTGCTTGAAGGATTTACTGATGCGAATTGGATATCGGATAGTAATGATACAAAATCCACAAGTGGATATGTATTTACTTTGGGA
This sequence comes from Pyrus communis, assembly GCF_963583255.1. Lineage (NCBI taxonomy): Eukaryota > Viridiplantae > Streptophyta > Magnoliopsida > Rosales > Rosaceae > Pyrus > Pyrus communis. Next base: position 14,736,211 of record NC_084815.1, read on the forward strand.
AGAGCAGCAATATCTTGGATTTTTTGGAGGATGTTCCCATATGGCCTAAACCTGTAACGGCAATATGTATACACTGTGATAGTTTAGCTGCACAATATCGAGCTAAAAATATTGTATACAATGGGAAGTCTAGACAAATTAGACGAAGGCATAATACAATAAAGCAATGCCTCTCTAGTGGTGTAATTTCTATTGACTATGTTAAGTCAAAAGATAATATTGTGAATCCGCTTACTAAAGGATTGTCTAGAGAGCAAGTTAAGCATATATCAAGGGGAATGGGTTTAAAGCCAATAGAGTAAATGAAACTGCCAAACGGAAATCTAACCTAGTTGATTGGAGATCCCATGGTCTAGGTTCAATAGGCAAACTGGTTTGGCTAGATTCAAGAAGAAATACACTTACATACCCATTCCTATGATGGAAGAAGTGTGGTGACTGCTGATGGTGTAGGATACATTAGTTTAATGATATTGATACTTGTAAATCAAGTGGAATAGTAGCAGCCTATTCTTAATCAATATCACCTATATGAGAGTAAATGTAGAGTCGCATTTATGAGAATTACATGGCTACATTCTCTAAAGCTCTCATGAATCCAGGATTTGTTCAAGACCAAAAAAAAACACAAACGTTTGAATTTGTGATGTGTAAATGTGGCGTATGTTTTGCTTATTGTCTTGGTTTACTGCGGAGATGAACAGTTCAAGATTTTATATTCACTGCGTCATCTAGTAAATCCGATAAGTATATACTAAGGTAGGTTCAAGTGCAAAAGACACCTCTCCAGATGTATGTCACATCTATTGTTTAGTCTCGTATCTTAGTGTTTCTAGGACCAAAGAGTCGTCTCAAATGTGGGGTATTGTAGGAGTTTGAGACCTTCTTGTCCCACATTAGGCAACAGTATTTTTTCACTAGCCTTTATATAGGCTTATTCCTTCTACTTAGTAATTAGAACTTGGACCATTTGAAAATGGATTGAAGGTTTGGGCCTAATGGTTGTGTGGATTAGGCTTGAATATAATATAGCCTAAATACAATTAATATTAATTAATCAAGACAAGGGCACTTGGGGCCTTGGAATTTAAAATTAATCAGATTCATTAATTGTAATTTTCGGATTAAGTTTTTTAATTAATTTATTAATTAAAAATTGTTTTGATTAAAAGACACAGCTATTAGAAAGAGTTGTGTACTTTCAAATACACTGAACATGTATTTGAAGGGGTGTGAAACAACCTATATATTTGCAATCACAGTATCCAAGTGAGATCATCTTTCTTCCTCTTTTTCTTCCGTATGAAATTTCCAGAGAGTAAGCACACAAAGCAAATTCGCTAGAATTCTAGAATCCAGTGCGGGTTGTAGAATTAGGTAGTTAAATCCTGGTCGAGCAGACGTAGAACCACAAGCACAAGAGTGGGACGAAAATACTGTTCGAATGACATAACTTTTACACTAGCCTCTACCTTCTGTGATCAAGTTAGTATCATTGATATTCTTATATTAGTTTCTATATTTATTGTATAATTTCATTCTGCACATCAAGTATTTTTAGTTAATAAAATATTAGAATTTCAAGTTCTGTTTATTTCTGTTATTTTTTGTTTATTTCTGAATTGTTCTCCAACATTAAGGAAGCGATACTTGAAGAAATCCCAGGTGCAAAGATTGATGTTAGGGATTGGATCTCAACTCATTGGAATCTGTAAGAAAATTTGGAGCAGATTATTATTCGTCTGGCCTTCCACTGAACATCCTTGTGTAAGAAAAGCAACTGTTTTAGTTTATTTTTGAGCCATACTAGATTGAATTAGACAGTATAGATAAGGTTCAATATTATATTTGCAAACAAACCGATTTAAATTATACAACGCGTACAACTGAGATCTGATACCGTCTTACACAACCATTCAATTTGAACCAAAACATTTAAAATGTTATAGTATGAATCAATCAAGTTGAAGACAGAATTTACAAACATTTGCTTACTTCATACAATGTTAATATGACAATTATAAGTAATGCAATCTCTTCTTTGATGTAAGTAACAATGCAGGGGTAGGAGCAGCTCCATTCAAGCTTTCCAAAGACGGCATAGAAATGCAATTTGCAACTAACCATTTAGGTTTGCTGCCTAACAATTTTTTTTTTATACTTTAAATTGTATACCAACGGATTGTTTTTGTAATATTTCCTTCTGTTTTTACCAATTCATTTGTTACTTGAACCGTCCAATGTGCAGGTCATTTTCTTCTCACCGAACTTCTGCTGAAGACCATGAAAAGCACGTTACGAGAAAGCAAAATAGAGGGGAGAATTGTTAATGTATCATTGTCATTTCATCCAGATGGGTACCGCGAAGGGATTCATTTTCATAAAATTAATGATGAAGCAGGGTAAATCTTCTTTCAACTGCGCTGATTTAATACTTTAGCATCGGTTTTTAATATTTTGAAGTGCACGTTTCGAAGAAGTTTTCGTCAATAATCTAACCCTTTTGGTTGCTAATATACAGATACAACAGATATTATGCCTCTGCACAATCCAAGCTTGCTAACTTGTTACATACTAATGAACTTACAAGGCGTCTCAAGGTATTGAACATTTTGAGTCATCCAATGCAAATATATAACCTGTTGCTATTAGAATTGATCTGCAGTAATTCTTGGACGTCAACTTGGTAATTAACTTGTTCTTTTAACAACAAGAAGGGGTAAAGACCATGATTTCTTGTTAAGTTGTAAGCCTCATCTTCTCTACTCTACTTATCATGATTTTAGTAACAATGTTTCCTTGAGTGAAGAATATGATCAATCTCAAATTCGAGGTCATGTGTTTGACTTTCCCCTCCCTCTCCCTTAGAATCATTTGTATCAAGAATTTATCCACAGAATTTGTCTGGTTTTCCACTGATTAACTCAAATTTTCACTGACTTGAAACAGTATTTTTTCGTGTGAGTGGACTCTTCAACAAAACTAAAATTGTTCCTCAGGTTCTTCTTGAACTTCCACAATATAAGCAACCAATGATTTATTTTCATCTGAAATGCGATTTGCAATATGATCAAGCAGTCCTATTATAATTTCCGGTATACATAATCTTGTACCGTTGACAACTTGACATTTTATAGCCGATGTGGTTGAATAATCACATTGAACATTGTCTGTGTAGGGTGCGGCAACCACATGCTATTTGGCACTTAACCCGCAAGTTAAGGGTGTATCCGGTGAATACTTTGTGGACTCAAACATTGGGAAACAGAGTTCTCAGGCAAAAGGTGCAGATTTGGCTAAAAAACTGTGGGATTTTAGCTTGAGTTTGACCAAGCCCAAGTAGCACAGAGTGTTGATCTTGTTGGTTCATGTTATGGTGGCTCTTTCCTTAACTCTTTGTTTCAAATCAATTGCCAAATTTCAAAACTTCAAAATTGTAATCTTGTTTGTACTTTCTGATCATGGGATCAGATGTTTGTGATTCTTCAATTTATGCCTTGAGATTTATGGTTTTCTAAACGGGCTTCTAAAATACAGAATTTGATCTGCACATCTAAAAAAGTTTTTGAAAATTTATAGAAGGTAATGATGTCCACACTTCCTCGGTTAATTATGTTGCTTGGTGCTCTTTGATTTATTGAATCCAATGAGTAGAAATAAAAATGAGACGTCCAAGGGAGAAAAAAAGGTAAGCGGAAATCACTTCTCATTTCTAATTGTGCCGCTCTATTGGTAAACACCTACCAAGATTCTGATAATTTATATTTCCAACTAGTCTTTGAGTCAAGTAAACTGTGAACATTTTCAGAAGAATCTTAAGGCCTTGTTTGAATGTGATACCAGGAGGGCCATAATCACTACTGTGAGAAACACGTGATTTTATCGAGCAGCACATGAGAAGTGTTTCTTCATAAAATCTCCATGTGATTTTATAGAGAGACATGAGAGGTGCTTTTCCCCGAAAGCACTTATGAAACTCCCTAAGTAACTTCCAAACGGGCCCTTAACATTAAGCTAAACCATTAACTATCCGAGGAACAGGACTACCGAACGTTTTGCACATTCTGCTTGAATAATCTATAAATCAAGTCATTAGATGATATCTGGAGAAAAGAATGAAAGATATGCCAGGGATTAGATTTCTTTTATTTGATGCAACTTGCAAGTACATTTAGATACAACAGTATAACCCGCACAGCCTACCTTAAGAGTCGGACTGAGCTAGCGTGAACTGATACTGAAGACTGAACAGACCAGCCTGGAACGCTCTCAAATCTCAACTACCATCTGCACAAAATCACTTCTAATTCAAGTCCCTACCCTCTGTACAATAATTTGTACCATCTCAACCTCTTCTCCCAGTAAAAGAAAAGCAAGACGGTTGGGTTCAAATGCTAAAATGTACACTTTATTACAACAGATGAAACATTCACTTTGCAATTAATTATCAAATGTCGGAACGTGATGTTCTTTAGTGTTTAGAAACTTATTGAACATCGAGTAATATTTGAGCAAACCTTAATCTTCCGAACATGATGTCAACGATCCAAACCGTTCATCTAGCATTCCACTAAAATATGATACTTTGAAAAAAGAATCATGAAATAGGCTAACGGTGATGAAAAATCAAAGGTGTCTGTAAATGATAATCTGACGGTTAGTGTTTGTCACTACTATTTTTGCATTATTGGTTCAGGTTTTGGATTTTAATCTTTCACGAAAGTTGTAGGCTTTGTCAATAAGAGCGTTTCTAATATTTTTTTTACATTTTTCCCATTTATAAAATAATTATTACAATTTCTTCAAATTATGGCCCATCTTAGTAAAAACAATATTCAAGACCGTTTCATTAATTCCAAAAATACATATCGCCATATAACCGCGATCATATCGTAGAGGATGTGATCCCGAGCGGCTCCATAATTTTTTTAATTTTTTTTTTTATATTTGTACGTTTTTCATTCTTAATTTTTATTAGAAATTTATCATTACAAATTAATTTACATGTGGCATACCCTGAGTCAGCCTCGTGGATACATCAGGCAGCAATAAGGTGGAGGGAAATGAAATGTCAAGGTTTACTTTTATAAAAGAGGCTCAATCTTAGCCATCCATGTGACAAGTCTGGTGGTGTGCAGAGGGTGGAATTTTAGTTTTATAATAGAGACCTAGTCATAGCCTCCCACATGGCGAAACCAGATGGTTTTTTGTAGGGCTGTTTACTTATTTAGGGTTTAGTGTCATAACCTTTGACTCATCATCCCATACATAATAAACCTACGACTTCATCTTAAACACCCTTGTTTCGAAATCAAGTGGTGGGAATAATTGAATGGAACCACCTCTTCGCATGGAACGTTTCATAAAGAGGTTAAACCTTCTTTGTGCCATGATTGGTCATCCAATCTCAATTATGGAGTCTTTTCATTTCCCCTAGGCGCCTGGTGTGGCTTCTTTATTTCCATGCACAGATAATTGAAATATTTGCAATCATTATTTGCTTGTTCATATTGTTCTGCACGCCACTTTTATCCTTTATTTGTTGGTGGTGTCATTTGTGTATGACATAATCTCCCTGCCCTTTTTTCATTCAAACCCGAAACTTTAAATCGTCACTTACTCTCTCACCCACCTCCCCCAAAATTGCTCACAACTTCCTAGTTGTTGCTACTTCATCCCACCTTAGAAGATCATTCTCCAACCCTATACTTCCTTTCTGGGCAAACTCATTCCAATTCCTAACCCTAGGGATGCTCTAATTACTTTCGAAACTGACAATTGTAAGTTTTGGAAAGGGGTGTGACAAGGGTGGACACCAACCAGGTTTTCATCATTTACGTGGAGCATATGAAGGCCAGGGTCTTAATGGAAAAATGTTTGGGAAACCTTTCGAGGATAAGGTCATCTACAAGGAGCTCACTTTGAGTTGAAAATGTGGCTTTAAAAACACATTTTTCTCATACTATTTCGACCATAAATGGTTTACCCTAGTGTTCACTGCCAAAGATAAAGTTGAGTATGTGATGCACAACCATCACTGGTATGTGAGAGGACAAAATTTTCATTTGGAAAGGTGGATGGTGGAGTTTAGGGAATCTAACCCTATAACTTTGTTGACTATGTGGGTCTAAATCCCTCAGATACCTATCTAGTTTAGGAACTCGAAGATCATCAAGAACGTCACTCTACCCAATGACAAGCTTGTAAGGGTTGATGATGGCTCTATTAATTCCTTTAATGCAATGACCATTAGAGTGTGAATACAAAAATTGATGTTTTTCTACGGCTAAAGCTGGTGCTAGTGGTAAACAGGGACGAGGAGTTATGAAAAACAACTACAAATATGGAGACGTATTTCTTAAACATCCCCAATCAATCATTAACCATTAGTACCCGCTTACAAACAACAGTGTTGAAGGATGTTTGTCTGCCTACTTTCTTCAGTTATTAAAAGTTTTTGAGGTATGCTTATATTGTGGGAGACGAACAGTTAAGGGATATGGATGTCATCTGAAATAGCTAGATGATTGGTTCTAGTTAATAAGATGTTCGAGGATGATCTAATCCTTTGCTTCCCTCAACCAGAGAGTAGAAAGGAAGATGGTGTAAGGGATGAGTCAAGAGTTGGTCTGGACCACAGGGAGAGGATAGTCACTAACCCGTTTCCAGCTCCTCCCAAAAAAAAAAAAAAAAACAAATACGTTGGCTAAATGTTCAAGTAACAGTCACTGTAGAGGTGACAATAAATGATGATGGAGTTGAGAAGTTTAAGAATTTGGATGGTTGTTTAATTTTAAAGTTTAGACGTTTTTGTGGGACCATGATTTTCAAGGTTGGAGTAAAGCGGATTCGAATACTGTTATCGCAAAAGTCTGGTCATGGACTCACCAGCTCTAGGCAGAGCTATATCATACGGAGCAGGGTGCCACCATCACTCAATGCCGGGGTAATAGGCGGAGTCCTAGCGACTCCACTGGATGACCATGCTTGTTCCACAAGACACGCGATTTAACCCCGAATATAGACACAATCAGATCCTATATGTTTTGAAGTCCCTACAATGTAGGGATAGATGTGTGCCACAAATAATCACAACTACTAAGAGGATGTAATATCTACATACTAGATATCCTCTAGGATTCTCCAACTTAGAATGAGGATTTTATCCTAAAAAATCTCTCCCACGGTTCAAATACACCCACATAGGGTTCATCTATGGCAACGCAATCTATATACTTTAATTCTCTTGCCCACTTCTTGAATCTCAAATCATTCACTAATTTGACCGTCGGAGAGCCTTCGGCCAACCACACCCCCCTCTCCCTGCGTTGGTGAGCCTAAGGTTTACTTGCAGTAGTTTTATTGTATTGTAGGTTACTTAGAATTACACGGATTGGTTCCAATAGTTGTAATTAATGTTTCTTGATGCTCTAGTAGTAGTACTTTATGTTTCTTGTTTGAGTTTTTAGCTAGCTTAGACGGTTGGATGGTTTTATACTTTAAGATTTTTTTTTGTGAAATGTGGTTTATTTGTGGGCAATGTAACCTTTAGTATTTGAACAAATTTTCTTTACTTAACATATTTGCTTTGGTGATCACCATATGTCCTTGTTTGCTCATCGTATTGTTTGTGAATGAGCCCTTGCTAATCCTCATTGGTTCAACATATTTGCTAATTAATATGTAGAAATATGGAAAAACATTGGTTCAACATGTTTACGAATTCATCTAAAACAACTACAAATATAGATAAATATTTAGAACATTCCCAATCAACCAGCTATCCAACACATTACATGCATCCGAAACAACTACAAAATATGTTAACAAATAAAAAAGTTGTCTAGCACCACATATCAACAATATTGTATTTCTTCCCCTACACTAACACTGTTCATTACCGATCATTCTACACTAACACTAAAATTGTTAATCACGAATCATTCTACAAATCGTGTACCCCATGCAACATGTCAACTGTCATCATGAGTTGAAATGCAAGGACATTGGACGGCGTTACTACATCTAAAGGAAAGTCGGCAAAAACCAACTGAATCACTTTTAAAGTGAAAATACTACAATCCCCCATGTGCCATACAACAATTCAACCACTTTCAGTAACAATTCAATAATTTGACTAAATTCACTAACATTTCAACTCACTCTTTGTCTTGTTGTGAGGACCTTGGAATTATCATGATTGGCCAAGGTTCTTTCTTCCCCTCCCATAATTGGCTTTTGAGGACATCCGGTAACACGTGAGCAATGCCAATTTTACAGCCGCTTGGCGCTAGTTGGTTGCTATATTTAATGAGTCATACACAATTATTTTCTTAGCTTTAAGATTCATCTTGACAGCAACCCAATGGTGATCAAGGCTCAAGGGCATGTAGACCCGCTTCACAACATCCAACCATAATCTACTAAACTCCACCTCTACCCCATCATTGTCTTCAACAACACCAGCCCAAATCCTTTAAACACAATGTATTTCCGGCCTCTAGTTGATCTTTGAGTTGTCCTCGCATCATGGTAGCGTTCACAGTAGTTTTATCCACAAGTGTAAAATAATTAGAAAAAACATGTACAACATTTTATCAATACAAAAAGACACTCAACATCACAATTGCCACAATTTTCAACATTAGGAAAAATTAAGTGGGATACATTACTAGAAACCAGTCCGTTTTGTTGCCAAATTTTTCTTTCCACCACCTTGGACAGCTCTTCCACTTTTGTCAGCACTTTCTTATCTGAAATCTCCTTCTCTTGACACTTTCAAATCCTTAATCTACAGTTTCAACTCACCAACATCATTTGTGTCGGAAATAAGGTTGTCAGGTATCATAACATCGACTTCATCAACCCACGTCTAGTACGCTTTGTTCTTCTTCGCTTTAGCAATTACAATCTTTCATATCTCCACAACCTTCTATTTAAATTCACTTATTAGGTTTACATTTTCACACATTATTCATAGACATTCACTTTCATTCATAAATTTCAAAAGTTTTGAAATACAGTGATACCTTTCTGCTCTCAGTTATGTACAACTTCAGTTGTTCGTGGATCGGTTACTTCTTTGTTGTCTTCCACCGTATAATTCTCGGTGTAGCTCTTGGATCCATCATCTTACAATAACATAAGGACATCTTAATTTGGGAATTTTTTTTCATATGCCTACACTTTTACCTATTGCTCAATTAATTATTATTCAATCATTGTAATAAAGTCAATATTACCAACGAAAGCAGCACATAATACCTGAAAAGCGTATGAACATCCTTTGCAGCCCCATCCGAACCACTGCCCTCTCTTGGTTCCCTAACTTTTTCTTCTTCTTCCTCAATTGTACCTTTACTTTTCCTAAAAGTAATGTAGGAGAGGATGTCTTAAAGTTGTTCAAAGAAGTTAGAACCCCATGAAAAATTGTTGAACCTATACATATTCACCACAAGGTAGAGATAGTCTGGATTCATAGCTACATTGGTATTTGTCCCACTCAACACAACCTCAGCAAAGTAGACCAGACCTAGCTTGAAGGCATCATTCTCGTTCTTGCACTCCATAAAGACCATTTCAATCTCCCAGCAAGTCAAATATATTTTTTTGGTGACTTTCTTATGAGTGGCCTTTGCTTTACCTATGTCCTATTTTTTTCCTCCCTTTGCTACTTTCACCTACCAACCCTAATTTCCCGAGAAAAACTCCTTAAGTAGCCTAATCCGTTCTGGCTCAACCTTTACGTCATGGAGTTCGTTACATCCTAGCCCAATATTGAGGCAGAAACCCTGCTTTGTGAACTTGTTCATTTCATAACCTATTAAATAGGTCAGTTACTCAAGGTCGCCAAAGCAGGTTGCCCTAAAGGAATAAAGATATGCCTCATCAAACTTCTCCTTATCAATCCGAACACATGGGGCTTGGAATAAGTTGTTAACCTTTCTTTTATAAGAATTTTCTTCTTTGGTTACTAGTTGAATACCGTGGGTTAGCATATCCTTAACACAAACAAATTCAACCATAGATACCCTTACAACAACCTGTTAACAAAGTTTCATAGCTTTACATCTATTGTGAAGAAAGCATTACTCATCGAATTTGAAATTTACTATGGAGAATCACATATGACATTGATTATGACTCTAAACCTAACTTGATTGAAGCGAAAAACATGTCCTTTATGTGAAACCGACTAGACACACTTGAACAAAACTCCCCTGATTTTTTGAACCGCCGTATGTAAGTGCAATGAGGCTGGAGAAGACAAGCATATCATAAGTACCACTAGGTTTGGAACAGGAAACAAATTTTTGAATGAGAAGCAATATTTTGAACGGGAAGGAAATTTGAGCGCTTGCTGGAGATAGAGAGTTTGGGAGGAGCACACAAATTTAAGAAGGTTATTGTTGTTGTCAGGGAGGGAGAGAGTTTAAATCCAAAAAATTTTAAGTTGGTGTCGGGTATTCTTTTCATTTAATGACGGGTCATTTATGACCTAGTTTCATCGCAAACTTATTTTGATGGATTGATTTTTAGCCTGTCAGATTTGATCTAATGAACCACATTCAGACCGCACCTTAGAAAACGCGTAGGTTTAATAGGTGACCCAATTAGCCCATTTATTTTGAAAGTGATACCAAAATAAAATGCAAATGTATTATAATAGAGCATCTAGATTTCTTCAAAGACTGACCTTCACAACCTGAGTTTCTTCTAAGGTTCTGGATGAACCACCCTTGTCAACTCCAATCTAAGCGCAACTTCAATTAACATGAAATCAAGCGTTCACACCCTTCACCAATTCCATCTTTTTGTCTCTTTTTCCCTACGAATACAACCCTCAACTATCATTCTCTCTCCGACAAGTACACATCATCGAACAATTTTTTTTTAAAGGTATAAGATTTACTGGGTTGCAATCAATTCACCTGAAATCGAACACTTTCACCCTTCATTGGCTCCCTCTCTCGCTGAAGAAAAAAAAAACACACACACACCTAGTGGACAAAAAAAAATTAAATGTATAAGATTATCGGGTCACAGTTGCAATGGAGCTTCAATCCACCTGAAATCGAATCCTCACCCCAGCTCCCTTTCTTTGCCTCACTTTCCATCTTCAACACGCCAATAATCTCTCAGTTCCCCACCTCCCACTTTCTTTTCAACAAAAACATACCCAATAAATAAAAAAATTAAAAGTTTTTAATTACACTAGGTCACAAAAGCCCGGTTCTACCGTGAATTCAGCAAATCACGACGGTTGAATTCCGATCCGCACCACCTTAGAAACGCCCTTTTAAACCTATTGGGTGAAAATTTAATATTAAGCATGAAAAGGCCCAACTCAATCACACGGAGTTGGAGAACAAAAAGACGTTCAAATTACTTCAAGGAAACTAAAAACGCACCTCAAATTTAAACCAAGTTATAAGCTTAGACTGACATTGCCTCAAATTTAAATTAAGTGAAATATGTGCATCAACGAAAGTCTTTTCTCAATGTTGAAATAGATCTCAATTCGTATATCCTCCAATAATAACATTAAAGAAAAATTACACAATACAATTTATAAAATCTCTTTAATTATCAACCTAACAATAAGTTAGTATATGCTTGTGGAGCCAAAAATAGTCAAGAAAATTATGGAGGCGACTCGTGTACTTTTGGGTTAAAAAGACAAAATTACCTCGAGTCACATCGGGATTCCGACGCGCATGCAACGGACAATAACAACTCAATCAAGGAAGAGACAAGGGTGATCAAAATGGTATTTATTCAAAACCTTCTCATTACTCCTCATCAAATCCTAACTCAAAAGGTAACTCCCAATTTTCTTATTCAATTTGGGATTGATTGCCAAGTTAATTGCAAGATATTATTTCACATAATATCTTGCAATTACACTCACAATTTGACCATAGGGCCGGTCATTCCCTATAAATAGCCATGTTTTCTCACTAAAATGCTAAGCCATTCTCTCCCCAAAAATTCCTAAACACTTTATCTCTCAAATTGTAACTTTGGCATCAGAGATTCCTCAGCCAAAGCCTTTCCATTCATTGTGGGCACGTGAGACTTTTGGCCTTAATCTTAGGTGTTATTATTTTGTAGGTGCATTTTCGTCAAAGGAGAAGGCAGCGGAAATTTGCATCCACAAATTGGTGCTTTCATTGAGAGCTTGATTCACACGCTCAAAGAAGACTCTTGCATTCAAAGTTTCCAATTTTTCTTTCATTTGCAGATTTTTCGTACATTCTTATTCCTATAATTTTTTATAAAGTTCTTTGAATAAACTTAAAAGAAAAGTACAATGACTAAAAATTCGAAAACCACAAAGAACGGAACTTCCTACGTTTAAGGATTTGGACCAAGCAATAAAGATTGAGGCATAGCCCCACCACGACGATCTACAAGGCTTAACACAATGGTTAGTGAAGTAGCACCACCCCCATGGGGCACCACTGTGGCAACCACCACTGCAGCAACCATTGTGGTAGCCCTTGGTGAGCCATCTACCTACGGTAGGCAGGCAGCCATGTAGCAGCAAGCCCATGCCTGTGCCACCTCACAGCAGCAAACCCAAGTTAGCACCATAATGCTGCAAGCATAGATCAAAGTAACCCAAAATGCTGCACCCCAGCAAGCCCAATAGATGCTAGCCCAAAACCAGGCGACTGCAAGCCCAAGGCAATCGCGCCCAACGCTACTCCAGCTTACATGGGCCCATGCCCAAGGCAAACCGACCTGAGCCGCACAAGAAGTAGCCAAAGTTACGACTCAACGCGAGCCCAGCACGCTCTAAGCCCTGCGCAAGCCCAATTCACCCTCAGCCTAAAGCCAAGCAAACCAGGCTGCACTGCACCCAAGTGCCCTGCATGCAGATCAGCTCACTTACGTGGCCCAGCCCACTCTCGTGGCCTTCCATGCAATCCCAAAACTTGTTCAACCATCCGTCCCAGCTTCAGATTTCTAGACCGACGATTGAATCAGGGGTATTTTCACCCCATTTCTTTGCAGATTTAACAAATCCCATCTTAAACCTCGCGCTTGGAATCCATTACACTTCCACTACTTAAGGAGACGTATACCGTCCATGCTCTTCTACCCAAAATGGCGAACAACATTTATCTCGACAAGTCATAAAGTTGACAAGCGCCATTGCACAACAGACTACTTAGGTGAATCAGCTCTTGTAGCGTACCGAGATGCAGCGTGCCCCAAATGAGATCTCCCGAAGTAGGACAATGGCAGAGAACGAAACTTGACCAGTCATGAACCAAGCAGCCACTTGACCAATCATGAACCAAGCGTTATGGCAGTGTACACTCCCGACTGGGCCCCCGAGATAGCATATACTCTCGTCTTAGCCCGCGGATGAGCATGCACTTTTGGTTAAGCCCACGGACGAACATACATTCACAGTTGGGGCCACACTCTAATAATCAACATGAGTAATCTTTTCCAGGCGAAGTGTGGCGAAGCCCGCAAAAAGCATCATCCACCTTACATCTGAGTAGGCAGCACGAAGAATGGAGATAAGCAGTTACACAATCTGTCTCAAGTTCAACCAGCAGCCTGCGAAGAAATTTGCTTGCCTGTTAGGAGCGTATCATATGCACCACAGATGCGATATAGATGAGCCAAACACATAGAAGAGCAACCTAGACTAACAGGTCACGACTGGAGACAGCCGAGAGCTTCGTTACCCCAACAAAGGAAAATTTTGGAAAAAGTAAAGAGGCGCATGCCTAAGCGATTACGCGATTTCTAACGCAACAAAGCTTTTGACAAAGCGCTTCGATGAGACATGACCAACATAAATAGGTAACATTAACATTTCATTGACAAGATCGAGCAAATAGAACCATCCTATATACATTAAAAGATACAATGATTATTTATGTTCCGACAAACGTAGCAACCCAGCCTAATGGCACAATAGGGGCAAACGAGTACCAAAAGAACACACTAGCCCAAACTGGCAGCATGTCTTATTCTCATCACTCCATAATACTAAAGCAACACATCACCAGCAACTGAGCATCCAGGACTTATTAGTTCATTTCCGCCTACGGTGCATAACCTAGCCCGAGCCGACCCCAGCTTCGTGCTCACAGTCATGCCTACCTGCTTCATGGCTCTCCACAGCCCTTGATCTGTCATCATGGCTCCAAACCGTGCCAATCTTGCACCACGGCTCCTAACCTTGCCATCTTGCCCTGTGTCTTCTAATCGCACCGACCAAGCCCATAGCATTCCAAACTTCAAAGCATCCAACGAAGGAGCAAAAAACAAGGCTTTATTAGTAGACCTTGCTAGCTAAAGACTTAGCGATGAAGAAGCTTGCAATCTATTTAGATTCTCAGCTGATCATCAACCAAGCCTCGGAATGGCACATGACGAAACATTTAACAATGGCGCAATACTTGAAGAATGTCCGGGAGCAGCTTGCTGCGTTTCTCACTTACACTTTTACGCGGGTTCCACAAACAGTTCGAAGTCTCATGTAGATTGCCGAACAAGACTTCACAGCTAATGATTATTTCAATTATCTAGCAGTCCAGTTTTCCTTAAATGCGCTCACAACAACGACTTCCATACTTTCCAGTGCGAGAGGGTAAACTAATTCCCTGACACCCATCTGGGTATGCTCTCCAGTGCGAGATGATAAACTAATTGCTCTCCAGTGCGAGAGGGTAAACTAATTCCCTAACACCCATCTAGGTCTACTCTCCGGTGCGAGAGGATGAACTAATTTCCCGACACCCATCTAGGTCTACGCTCCAATGCGAAAGGATAAACTAATTGCCCTCCAGTGCGAAAGGGTAAACTAATTCCCCGACACCCATCTGGGTTTGCTCTTCAATGCGAGAGGATAAACTAATTGCACTCCAGTGCAAGAGGGTTAACTAATTCCCTGACACCCATCTAGGTCTGCTCTCCAGTGCGAATGGATAAACTAATTACTCTCTAGTGCGAGAGGGTAAACTAATTCCCCGACAACCATTTGGGTCTGCTCTCCAGTACGAGAGGATAAACTAACTGCTCTCTAGTGCGAGAGGGTAAACTAATTTCCCGACACCCATTTGGGTCTACTCTCTAGTGCGAGAGGGTAAACTAATTGCTCTCCAATGCGAGAAGGCAACACAGCTCAAAAGATCCAATATTCGAAGGCCAGCTAAGGAGTAAATGGTCAGGGGGCAACAGCCACTTCACACTCAACAGTTCGCTCATCAAACATTTCATCTTCAGCAACTCCGATCTTGGCAGCTTTTTCCTTGATTGTTCCATCTACGGCAGCTAAGAAATCAAACTCAAGCAGTTTCCTCATTCTTAGCAAACAGCCCAAACGTGGTAACCCAAACTGTGGCCTATGCCTTGCCACTTCCTCGCCCATGTCGAGCCAGCCCTTTGCTTCAGTCAAGCCGAGTAGCACAAGTTGTGGCCCCTACCACACCACATTCTCGGCCCATGGCAGGCCGACTCTTGGCCCCTGCCAGCCGACATGCCGCACCATCCCGACAACTGCCCTGTAGCAGCACTACCTAAGAAAAGACAAAGAAAATTAAGTTTTTCTTACATTGGTACGATGCGAAGAAGACAAAGAAATCAACAGAAGATGGTTTTTTGCATGGGCAAGCAAAGAAGAGTGCTAGGGATGGGGTAACAGATATCCTCTAGCTTTCTCTCTTTCTTGTAAGGATAAATAATTGCCCTCCAAAGTTGATTTAATCCCTTACTTAAGGTAAGCTTAAATAGGCTTTGGAAGCGATTTATTTACCTTTTCTAGAATAATCTAATTCCAAGTCCAAATGGGAATCTGCATCAAAATTGGAGATCTCTACACCTGCTGCCCTTTCCTACTAGCAGCCTAGCAGGTATGGGGGCATTTGTGGAGCCAAAAATAATCAAGAAAATTATGGAGGCAACATGTGTAACTTTTGGGTGAAAAAGACAAAATTATCCTTGAGGCACACCGAGAATCCCACACGCATGCAACAGACAATAACAACTCAATCAATGAAGAGTCAAAGGTGATCGAAATGGTAATTATTCAAAACCCTCTCATCACTCCTCATCAAATTCTCACTCAAAAGGTAACTCCCAATTTTCCTATTCAATTTGGGATTAATTGCCAAGTTAATTGCAAGATATTATTTCACTCACATAATATCTTGCAATTACACTCACAATTTGACCATATGTGGCCGGCCTCTATTCTCTAAATAGGGCCGATCAGTCCCCTATAAATAGTCATGTTTTCTCACTAAAATGCGAGGCCATTCTCTCCTCAAAAATTCCTAAACACTTTCTCTCTCAAATTCTAACTTTGGCATCGGAGATTATTCGACCAAAGCCCCCCCCAATTCATCTTGGGCGCGAGAGGCTTTTGACCTTAATCTTAGGTGTTATTATTTTGCAGTGCATTTTCGTCAAAGAAAAAGACGGCGGAAATTTGCATCCACAATTCTCACTTTATAACTTCTATTTGTTGTTTAAATTTCAAGTTTGAGTTCTTAATAAAAACTAACCGCATAAATCTATTAACTTAAACAGATGCAAATTACGCCAGCTTTCCATGAAACGATTTCCAAATTTGTTTCCATATGTAAGTTTTTCAATTTACGTACCTGTAGTAACTTCCACATCAACGGCACTATTTTACCATATTTGCATGTCTATTACGTGTCCTCTCCGATTTTGTTTTATTTTGAAAATCCAACTCCTTTCATGCTTTGTAGCTCTTGTGTTGTCGAATTATTTCTTAATTTATTTTAGGAAACTCCGCCTTTTTTGTTGCTCTCAAGACACATCTCTCTTGTTCGGCGACACAACCAACTTTTCTTCTGCCTGGCGGCTGAATATATCTAAACTCTCGGCGAACCAGGTATTCAGATAAAAATTAAATATATCAATTTATCAATTTGAAAATCACATTGGATCGGATAAACCAATTCGAACAGTCATGTATCACCTTCCTATGCATTCATTCCAAAATTATTATGGTTTGTATTGCATATGTCACAATTTTTCGTCCAAGTCTCTTTCTCGCATATATTTAGATCTACAATTCCAACCCGCCCTAGCAAACATAGCAGATTGAGAACTTGTGATCGCCTCTCTCATGTCAATGGGAAATTTAGAAAAATGCCCATTTTTAGAGGAATAATAATGAGAAAGGAGATCGCCTCTCTTATCTCACATCAACGGCATTGTCTTACCATATTTGCATGTCTATTACGTGTCCTCTCTGAGTTTTGTTTTATTTTGAAAAATCTCACTCTTTTGTGCTTTCTAACTGTTGTGCTGTCTATTTACTTCTTCAAGTTCTTTTTGGGAACTCTGCTTTTTTTGTTGCTCTCAAGTCATACCTCTCTTGTTCAGCAGGTACCCATTCTTAAATATATCAATTTGTTATATGCAAAATATATCCCTTTTTTAATATAAAATGTACTCATTTTATATATATAATTCATTCAATCTTTTCTCTAATCCATTTTTAAACTTATATGGACACATTATCTATACTATTATTATGGGTACATTATATTTTGTTGATTTGAGAATGTATCCATGTCAAGTTTAATAAAAGAAATTTAATAATGTTATTAAACCTAATTTGTTTTTTGTGTTTTTGAAAAATGTACTCATGTTTTGCTACAATAATTTTTTGGTTAGTTTTGATGAATGTACCACCCTTATTAAACTCCTAATTAATTTCAATTCAAAACATTTCTAAAATATAAAAGGTGAAATTACAATAAGTTTTCAATTTTTTACTTATATGTACCCATTTATATAATTTTTCAATTTTTTTCTAATCTTAAATGCACCCATGCTTAAAATACCAATTTTTTATATGTAAAATATACCCCTTTTTTAATATAAAATTCATTCAATCTTTTTTTTAATCCATTTTTAAACTTATATGGGTACATTATATTTCGTTGATATGAGAATGTATTCATGTCAAGTTTAATAGAAGAAATTTAATAATGTTATTAAGCCTTCTTTTTTTTTTTTGAAAAATGTAACCATGTTTTGGTACAATATTTTTTTGGTTTGTTTTGACGAATGTACCCATGTGTGTACACACACACACACACACACACAATATTGGAGTATAATTTATTTTTGATATTTTTAATCTCATAAATTATGGGTTTAATTTAAATTTTCATTAATATAAATAACTACAAATTTTATTTTTAATTTAAAAATATAATAACTTACATAGAAATACAATATCACATTAATGTTAGGGATTTCAATAAAAAACTGAAAACCACAAAGGTTTCAGTCAAAGAACATTAGTAGTTAGAGACCGCATCTCACTCTTTTGTGCTTTCTAAAGTTTAGGCAAACCAGGTATTCAAATAAAAACAATAAGATTTACAATTTCTCATAAATATAACCAAATAGCATTAATAGATAGAACTATCACAGTATTTAATGTGGCTGTTGTGTCACTAGCATACCTATGAAATTTCTTTACCATTCATAGAGAGTATTATTGGTTTTGACTTCCACTTCACCTTTCCTATAATTATCCTATCCACATTTGATTTTTAAACATAGAGAGACTTTAACAAATTAAATAATTGTTTGCACTGATTCTGTTTTGTTGTTCAAATTTAAAGCTGAAAATGAAGTTGGACCTGCTAAACCAGTTTGAACAGTCATGTATCAACTTCTTATCCATTCACTCTAAAATTGTTATGCTATGTATTGCACATGAACCATCCACAATTTTTCTCTCTTTCTGGCATACCTTTGGATCTACCCTGTGAAGCCACCCAATAACCAGAGTGGGTTCATGAGTTGTGATCGCCTCTCTTATATCAATCGAAAATTTAGAAACATGACCCCTTTTTTTTTGAGGTCCTAAAAGGCTTTTGCCCCTCATTTCTTAGATTTTTGTCCATGTTTATGTATAAAAAAAGACTTAGTTTTTATAGTTTTAATTGCATTCAAACCCTTTGCCTGGTTCACATTGCTTGATAGCCCTCGAGAATAACTTGAACCCGTCTTGAGTGCTTCTCGAGCCATATTCATGTGTCAAGTATTACATTTGAATGCTGCCATATACTCAACAAGTGTTGAAATGGGCTCAAGTTGTTCTTGAGGGTGTGTGGAGCCATGGGAGTTAGGTAAACAAAGTGTTTGAATCAAATTAAAACTATAAAGCCAATCAAGTGTTGTTACATGTAAAACATTATAAAACTGAGAGGCTAAAGACTTTTTGAGCTTCTAAAAGGTAGCATCTACCACCCGTAGTCAATCTAAGTTTTCATCATCGTAAAAGACTTGCTAATTTCACTCCTTTTCAGCAATGGAAGTCTGCACAGATCTATCGCTTGCCACTCCCTGCTGCGCAGAGTCAGAAAACCAAGTTCAAGACAAACTGTCAACAGAACTGAATTTATTCGATCCAACTTGGACCAAATTGAAGAGAACAGCAGAGGACGACACTGCGTTTGCTTCGAACCCAGAGCATGAAACACTGTCTGCTACTGAGAATGCTATGCAAAAGCTCATGAAGCGAAGAAATGAAGTGGCTGCAAAGATTTCCCGCCTGCTGATCAAATACAGCTTCAATGAGGCCGTGCAGCAGATTTGGAAGGGGCCAACCAACTCGAGCCGGTTCATGGAGCCGTGGCCGATCAAGAAAACTCTGACGATGACCGACGTTGGACGGAACATGCACAGGGCCAGCAGGCTAGTGCTGAGGAGAAAGTTGGTTAAGAAACATATCTTGCCCTACTTGAGCTATCAAATTATTAACCGTGTCGAAAATCAGGGAGCAGGGATTAGAATCTATGATCTTAATACGAGCTCCGAACATCAATTGATTTTCAAGCGTTGGAAGGGCTCCGGAACTTATGTTTTGATGAGTACATGGAGCCGTGAATTTGTGAAGAGGCGGCAACTGAAAGAAGGTGATCTGATTGGTTTTTGCTGGGATGCTCACAAGCTGATTCTGGTCTTTTCTGTCGTCATGCGTGCTGGATCCCAGTGTCCTTCTGCTTGAAGAAGCTGAGAAGAATTGAGTTCCTTTCTCTTATTAGTTTCTAATGTTATATTATGGATTAAATTTGGCATGTTTTGGAGAATTAGTATTCTGACGTGCATGTTATGGATTTTTGAATTGGTTGAGGATTAATTTTCTAACTTTATAAGCCAGAGTTTTAATTCTTATCCAGCTGGTTTGATTACTTTGTTAATTCCCTGAGATACATGCTGCTCATCTCAAGAACATATTTTAGCGCTGGTGGAGTAGACAAGATTTTATCACGATTGGGAGGTTATTTTTGTACCTGTCTTTGCACCATGGGCTTGCGTCATTTGAGCCCGCTTGATGATTTGGATGCAACTAGAAATTATGTTTGCGCATTGCTGCGAAATTAGAAATTATATAAATAAATATGTTTATAAAAATTACAATGCATTAAATCAAAACAGTTTTAACGAAAAATTCACGGTACTGTTTACTTTAACGAAAAACCATATTTTTACACTAAAAAGTCAATCATGGTACTATTCACTTTACCCTTTATTTTGTCCTTATCATTAAAATTCAAAGTTTTTAAGCCATTTTCATTAGTTTTCCTTTACATCAAACTCACAACCACAATGCCCTAATTAAAGATGAATTCAAAACTCTAAATAAATGTAAGTGCTCATATTTAAATTCTATCTCCAAGGTAATTTTCTTGCTCGAAAACTTTTATTCACAAAACTAAATTACATTTTTCAACAAAAAAGAAAAAAAAAACCAATTTAACAAACCAAATACAATATACAAACACAGCTATTCAATTTAGCTTGATTTATAGTATAAAAAGTTCATTCAAACAACTAAAAGGGAGATTAAAAAAAAGAATAAAAACCAGCCCTTTCCAAACACCATCCACTCAGGGAAAAATAGTACATTAAGATCAAGTGAGTATACTTTTGGATACTCCCCCTGAGTTTGACATAACTTCCAAATGAGAACTATAAGCATTGCATATGATAGTTAGGCATACCAATTCCTCGAACAAGCTTCTGGAAGGTTGACTTCGACAGTGACATCGTGTAGAGGTCGGCAAGGTTGTCTGGGATCGGCTTGCATGACTTCAATCTCCTGATGCTCTATTGATGTAGATGTAGACGCAATATGTCTTGGCGTTGACTTTGTTGTTGCATCATGTCTTGGTCAGGTGGATACATGCGGCATAGTCTTCATGGATCGTCGTCGGGACTCAACGATGGATGAAAACATAGCAAGTACTTCGAATATACTCAACAAGAACTCTTAATCATGTCTCACTTGTGGCGTAGTGAAGTGAGGTGAGTTTTGGAAAGATTCGAATATTTTGCAACTAAGGTCATATCATGGACCTCCAAGATATTGCGATATCCCTAACGGTAAAGACATAACCATTTGGGGATTTTGCCTTGTGCGGGTTTGATAAGTAACTTGCATTAGCATAACAACAAGGCAAGCATCATTTCGAGGATCAAGGGGTTGGATCCTCTCGAGATGCATTGGGATTTTCCCTCGTAGTAACTTCATTGTACGTCTTTAATACCAATTCAGTGGTTGCGTGTAGGCGCGGTGCTGCATCTTTACCAAGATCAACAACGAATGAGATGTCTTGTCTAAATACAATGAGCTAAGTACAACAAAGCGCAAAGTTGAACTTTAGATATGGAATTTCGGATTCCATAACCTCTTCAAGGGTCTCGTTTGCATATAACGTATGGACGATCAAAGGTATACTCAAAAGTAACACATTCGGGCTGTAGTTTGACTGGTAGACCAAGGTACCATCAGAATAACGCTTGAACTTCATGTTAAGGCATAAACGAGTTTTCCTAAGATCATTCATCTCAAATTCCATCTTCAAGTGCGAGGCAGTTTTCTCAAGCTCTTCCGGAATCTTAGTGAGATTCGTGTTAATGCATAAACTGTAACTCAAGCAATTCGGAATAAGACTTCATAGTTTAACATGCAAGGGCATAATTCATATCCCTGACTGATCAAATAATCACTTAGACGGGTATACCACATCCGTTGGATTGTAAGTGAACGCCTCAAAACGAGTTAATAGGGTGTTTCGTGGTTTTGGAACTATTTGAACTAGTCCATGTAATTCTTCGGGAACTTACATGTAAATCTCCATATCTATATCCCCATGGAGAAAACACTAACCACATTTCATAATGCTGCTATCAATCATAGGATGTTTTGAGAGAAACCTTGCGTCGTAAGGCGTGCATCATATTGCATTATTTCGTTCATCTCATAACGCTTCCTTTCCCACTTGTAACACAACAGGGTTACCTTGGGCAGTGTAAGAACAACAGGCCCAATACACACTTTGGTAAGAAATTTGACTTGGAGTGTAATTTTAGTTGTCCAATCATTTCTACGTTGCCACAATCAATAGAACATAGTTCGATATCGTCGCTTTTCATTTATGTCGATAGCTACCATATAAGTGAAAATATCATCGATGATAATCTCATTTCAATTCCATTTAGCTCATCCAAACTAGTATACTGGACCAAGAACTTCAAGTCTCGGGAGTAATCCGGATTAATCTCATGAGATGGAAATGATTTAAGACAGCGATTGAGTTTAGATTCATTGTTGTGCCGTGTCTTACTCTTCTAGGGAAGTGAATCCTACGAACCGAATGATCTGTCGTGCTCCAGGCTAAGACAGATTGATTGGCTATCTGCCGGTGTACCGAACCATCCAACAGAGGCATCTTGATGCGAGAATTATACGCACACAAATTAAACCCTCTTTTTATCAATTGTAGTAAGTATGTAAGTAGGGATCGTTCTGGACCGGGGATTAGGAGGGATTGTTAATCACTTGGATTTGACTCAAAAACGTAAAAACAAGTTTAAAACACTATACTAGACTCAAAGAATGCAAAACTCAAAATAAGATAGATTGTAATGACTAAGACTAAACAAAATATAGGGGGGGGGGGTTGAGGTTTTGACGAAATTAAACTAAAATGCACAGATTGCAATTAAGGGCAGAATGTAAATATGAATGTGATGAAAATATGGATGAATGCTAGCTAGAAGGTTCTTCTCCACACATGTTACACTTGCATACAAGATGATTTTCGGTTGTGCTTTCGATGAGTTATGAAACTCAACACCCCGGGTTAATTAGGTCCGCTTAAATTAACCGTCAAGTTTTCCTTAAGTTAATGAATTGGATGATTGCATGCGACAACCCAAAGCATTCCCCACAAGTTCCCTACATGAATTGCATAATAGAGATACAAGCAAGAATCATTAAGCATCATGAAAACTATAAGTGTTGACGAGGCATTCGTTACTATGATTGCATGAAACTTATGCCAAGAATTTATTTAACGCGATTGTTTATAAGCAACCTCCACTACTTGTGAATATAAGTTCATAACTATTAGGTGAAACTCACTTATATTCTAGCGTCATATTCATGCATGAAAATTAAGCGTGCACTCTCAATAAACATACATAAATAAGTTATCAATCAAACAGTTAAACAAATTGAATTCACAACTTATGAAATTCCAACCAAAGGTAATCAATTCATATTGCAAGCATGAACATGTATTTCGAATCCCCCCTAGCCAAGGGGGGTTTAGTTCCTCATACGTACAAGACAAAGATAAGTAAATTTAATCATTGAATATCAGGGAGAGAAAACACCTAAAAATTCGAACAACTCAAACTTGAATTGTATGAACGTTTAGGCCCTCTTCTCCTCCTCTTTGTTGTGGCACAAGGTCTAAGGAAAGGTTTGGGTTGGTGTTTGTATGTGGAATGGAGTGGGGAATGATTGGGTAGTGTTTTGGAGGGATGGGGAGTGGTGGAAATGGAAGGGAAGAATGCTGGAATTGGAAGGGAAAAACACAAGTTTTGCACGGCAAAGCTTGTGTTTGTTGTTGTGTCCTTGTTTGTGTGAATGCATGGGTTTTTATAGGAGGAATGGGAGAATATGTGGCTGATTGTTTAAGAATACATGTGGCTCTTATGATTGAGAGTGCATGTGGCTGAAATAATGATGGAAAAACAGCTAGGAAGAATGATTAAAGAGGGAATGCATGTGGAAGTGTGGCTGCAATGAAGGATAAAAGCTGGAAAATGGAATGGGATGCACGGCAAGGTGATGTTTGGTGCTGGAAATTAATGTGTTTGCATGTGAATTAAAGCTAGGGTGAATGATGATGAATGCATGTGGATTAAAGAGGGAATATGGAAGAGAATGTGGTTCAATGATGAAGTGGGAAGCTGGAAATGCAAATGGGATGCACGGCAATGTGATGTTTGGTGCTGGAAATGAATGGTTTTGCTGGTTCTAAGGCTTTGTTTGATTGGGCTAGGCCCTTTGTTTTATGTCCTAAAGTGCATACAAGGCTTCAATTTCGTCCAACACTTTGGCTCCAAGCATAGGCTATCCATTCTAAGCCCAATTTTGCTCCAAAATGCACCTTTTTGCTTCCTTAGCCATATGAACCTAGAAACACACGAAAATGGCATAAAGGACTAAAGTAACTAAAGAAACACAACGTAAATGCACGAGAACAAGCCAATTAAGACGCATAAATATGCTCCTATCAAATTCCCCCACACTTAGCTTTTGCTAGTCCTCGAGCAAAACAAAAGAAAAGAAACCAAAAACAAAACAAAACACAATCTAAACCTTCCAACGTGTATCTCAGGGATTTCAAACGAACATGACACAATATAGAACATCATTCCCACAACATTTAGCTTTCTTTACACTTCAACAAACACTTAATCATAGTTACCATTCACTAGTTCGCATTTAATCAATTAAAACACATTTTGAATGTAGCAACATGCCTTTAGAGAATTTCCTCAATTCCTCACTAGAATGCACTCTATTTTCACACAGATTTTCTAACTTCACACCCTACACTAGGTATATGTGAGAAGATTGATGTAAATATGAATTCTAATACTCACATATGTTATATCAAAGAAAGCATTTTCTGGATTTACAACAATGACATGAATATGATCTCATGAATGGAATGCTACTACTTAGAACGAGAACCAGTGATTCCATATGCTCATACCAAATTCAAACTCCACATATTGAATACATAACATCAAGATAGAAGTTGAGGGTTGTAACGGGGCTAAGGGTAATGGCTAACAAGGAAAAGCAAAGGACAAACAAAGGTTCTTAAAGCAATAGGAACCAAAGTAATGAAATTGACACTTAAACTCAATTTTAATGGCAGAAATCAACTTTTAAACACAAGGGAAGATTCATGCACAATTAGGGTCAAATTCACTCTTTTGGACCCTTCCTTCAATAACCAACACTTGTGAGAGCATTCTCACATATTTTTCAACTCTTTTCTTTCTTTTCAACACTTTTCTATTTTCTTTTTTTTTTTTCCAAGAAATTTTTTTTTTTTTTTTTTTTATTTCATTCTTTGGCCGTGCCCTATTATATTCCCCCACACTCATTTTCTGCAATATATTGATCAAAAGGAGTTCATTCTAAATCATGCTTCACTATCCTTTAAGAACAAGGGTATGGGAAGTCCTAATCTAGGCTAGGTAAGGATAATGTGGCCAACAAAGAAAATAAGCTTGAAAAGGCTCAAAAAAGGGTAATCCTACAATACATGTGAAAAGGGATAGGCTTTTTGGCTTTGGCTTGACTAACAACTTCATCTTATTGTATGTTATGCAATCAATATCATGCTTTGAATGAAATGGGCATGAGTTCTAGTATTTGGAACTATAATGAAATGCATTCCAAGTAGCAACCAAGCAAAGAATGATGAGATCATGCAACGGCTTTAGAAAACAAGAAATCACAGATTTATACTCTCCAAAGAACGTTATAGGCTCAAGTCTCACAAGGATGTAGCTTTAGTTTGAGTTTCTTCCTTCAAGCATGTTACAAAAACTGATTTTCTCTTTGTAATTACATGTGAATTCATAAGCTATAACCATAACCAAGCATAAACCAAAGCATAAATCAACTTCCAGCCATGTTTACAACATTCTTTAATAGTCATGACATTAAAAACCAAATCCTCATCATTGTGTTGGAAGGTGACCTAAGACACAACAAACACACAAACACAACTCTTTTTGGGTTTTTCAAAGCAATTTTTCAAATTTTTAGGGGATTTTCGGATTTTTAAGTCAAAAACACTCTAAATTAGCTTAAAAACACTTAAAAACAGCAAAGAACAACATTGGAAGTTATGGGTGATAAAATCCCACGAATTTGCATCAACAACATTAGTTATCCCCCCACACTTAAATCAAACATTGTCCTCAATGTTTCAAGCATAGACTCACACAAATAACAAACAAACAAACAAAACAACATCTAACAACCTAACATGGCAGAAACAAAATCAACAACAAAGAGAAGAGTTTAGGAACGCAAATCTGGAATTGGAGTGCTTTCTCGGTCTTCCTTTGTTGAATGCATGGGTTGCCTCCCAAGTAGCGCTTGCTTTAACGTTGTACAGCCGGACGAAGACCTCATTCACTCCTTACTAGGGCCCACGGCTTCCAAGGGTATGTCATCCACGACATGCTTCACAAAGGTGTCATAATAGGGCTTCAAACGATGCCCGTTCACCTTGAATTCATGTCCCGTTTTCAAGCTTTGGATTTGGACTGCACCATGAACAAAAACATTAGTAATAACAAATGGTCCAATCCACTTAGAACGTAACTTACCGGGAAACAAACGTAAACGGGAATTGAACAATAACACTTTCTGCCCAATTGAGAATGATTTCCCACGGATCATGCTGTCATGGAAAGCTTTGGTCTTTTGCTTGTAAATGCTTGCATTATCGTACGCCTCGTGCCTTATCTCATCAAGCTCATTTAATTGCAATCTCCTTTGACTTCCCGCTTCATCGAGGTTCATGTTAAACTTCTTGATGGCCCAAAGTGCTTTGTGCTCCAATTCAACGGGAAGATGGCACGCCTTGCCATAGACAAGTCGAAAGGGGGACATCCCAATAGGGGTTTTGTACGCCGTACGATACGTCCAAAGTGCATCATCTAACTGTAAGCTCCAATCCTTCCTTGTTAGCCCAACGTTTCTATGCCATTTGTAATGACCGTTTCAAGTGCATCTCCATGTAATTGATCAAGGTGTACCTGCGCCAAGGAATCAAGAATATCAATAGAGAAACATGAGTGATCATCATTAGGAAATTTCATAGTTTCAGAAATATTGAAATCAATCACTTCCCCATCGAATTCCATCGTTAAAGTGCCTTTAAACACATCTATCTTTGTTCGGGCTGTCTTCATGAAGGGCCTCCCAAGAAGAATCGGCAAAGATGGAGCATGGCTTGTTTCTTCCATTTCAAGAACGTAGAAATCCGCCGGAAATATCAAATTATTCACCTGCACTAAGACTTCTTCCAATACGCCCTTTGGATAGGCATTAGATCTATCGGCCAACTGAATAATTACACCATCATTTTTCAATTCACCAAGGTTCATTGAAGCTCCTAAGTCTAACATAGCATGTTCGAACTTAGTTTGACCAATAATACAAGGAATTGTAAAGCTACCTGGATCTTTGCACTTTGGTGGTAACTTCCTTTGTAAAACAGCGGAAACGTTTTCACTTACCCTTACTACCTCTTTATGTGACGCCCTCTTCCTTGTAGTGCACAATTCCTTCAAGAACTTAGCGTATTTGGGCACTTGCTTTATTGCATCTAGGAGCGGGATATTGACTTGCACTTTCCTAAACGTTTCAAGAATGTCCTTCTCATGCTCCTCCTTCTTTGTTTGCAAAAATCTGTGAGGAAAAGGAACATTGGGTGGAACGGGGTTAGAATTAATGAAATTTGAACCCAACTTACCTTTGGTGGCCGAATGGGATGCATTGGATGAATTTAGGTCCTTGTGTGCTTGCGGCAAAGGAGGTCGTGTCCTTGCCGTGGGCTTCCCTTCAGCCTCATCTTCATGTTGCAACGTTTCTTCTTCGTTAGGACTTGTTGTGAGTGGTGTAGATGTGGTGCCAACCTCTTTTCCACTCCTCAAAGTGATTGCTTTGGCAGATTCGAACCCTCCCTTTGGATTGACAATGGTTGAGCTTGGAAGCTTGCCTTGGTCTCGGAATTGTCCCACAAACTCCGCAATCTTCCCTATTTGCTTCTCTAATTGGTCCACCCTTTTGTCTTGGTTTTGCATCGCCTTGTTTTGATTTTCTTGTCCCTGAGACAAACTAGTAAGTAACTGAAGAATTGTAGCATTATCTAAAGACATACCTTGATGGTTTTGGCCGGATTGTGGTTGGTTTTGGTCTTGGCTGTGGGTTTTGGTGTAAAACCCCGGAGGTTGTTGTCTAAAGCCTCCTTGTTGTTGAGGTTGTTGGGGCTCCCTCCACTTGAAGTTTGGATGGTCTCTCCAACCCAGATTGTATGTGTTGGAATATGGATCATTCCTTGGTTGATTGTGGCTTGGAAATCCAATGGCATTTGCACTCTTCCATCCCCCATTCTCAATCAATTGAGGGCACCTTTCCGAAGGGTGTCCTTGGATAGAACATACACCACATACAATTGGTCCTTGTATCTTCATTCCTTCGGCCATCTGAGACATAATAGAAGTAAGATTAGCTAATTGAGATTGAATATCGGATTGAGAACTTACCTTATTCAATTGTTGCCGTGGGGGGTCCCTTTGCCCAAGTCCTTCATATTGTTGTGCATTTAGAGCACGGTTTGCAATTAGGGTCTTGGCTGCCATAGGTGTTTTGTCCACCAATACACCTCCCGCCGAAGAATCGAGCATTTGCCTTTCAATGGGAAGAAGGCCCTCATAGAAGTATTGAAGGAGAAGCTCCTCCTTCATTTGATGTTGAGGACATGATGCAACAAGGGTTTTAAAACGCTCATAGTATGCCGGAAAATATTCTCCTTGACTTTGTTGGATTCCGCTAATTCTCTTCCTCAAGAGAATGACTCTTGAAGTAGGGAAGAACTTTTCCAAGAACGCTCTCTTCATGCTTTCCCAAGAAGTCACTGTCCCGGGTGCCAATTCATAAAGCCAATCCTTAGCCTTTTCCACAAGAGAGAATGGAAAAGCTTTCATCTTCAAAATATTCCCATCAACATTAATGGGTGTCATGCTTGAGCATACAACTTCAAACTCCTTCAAATGCTTGTTTGGATCTTCCATGGACAGCCCATGGTACTTAGGAATATGATGCAGCAAGCTTGACTTCAATTCGAACTCATCGTTCTTGCCTTGAGCCGCCCTAGGATATTGAATATATAGGGGTGCGGCATTGTCCAATCCCGAAGCGGAAAGCTCCTTGATTGTTCGGTTGTCCGCTGCCATGTCTACTTCACCCACTCTTGCCGTGGGTTTCTCTTCTTCAGATTCAGAAACGGACTCGGAGCTTTCACTTGATTCACTAGGTTCTGGGTTCTTTCTCTTTCGTCTCAATTCTCGCTCGAAATCGGCGTCAAAGTCCGAGATATGTTCACGAATCGGATGAGAATTCCGAGTCATAAACTAGTACCTAAAACAAGAAACAAAACAAGATTAAGAATCTGGAATAAAATAAAAACAAACGAAAATAAAACAATCCAAGAGATTAGCAAAGTTGCTAATCCCCGGCAACGGCGCCAAAATTTGATAAGAGAATTATACGCACACAAATTAAACCCTCTTTTTATCAATTGTAGTAAGTATGTAAGTAGGGATCGTTCTGGACCGGGGATTAGGAGGGATTGTTAATCACTTGGATTTGACTCAAAAACGTAAAAACAAGTTTAAAACACTATACTAGACTCAAAGAATGCAAAACTCAAAATAAGATAGATTGTAATGACTAAGACTAAACAAAATATGGGGGGGGGGGGGATTGAGGTTTTGACCTATTTGATAGGAGCATATTTATGTGTCTTAATTGGCTTGTTCTCGTGCATTTACGTTGTGTTTCTTTAGTTACTTTAGTCCTTTATGCCATTTTCGTGTGTTTCTAGGTTCATATGGCTAAGGAAGCAAAAAGGTGCATTTTGGAGCAAAATTGGGCTTAGAATGGATAGCCTATGCTTGGAGCCAAAGTGTTGGACGAAATTGAAGCCTTGTATGCACTTTAGGACATAAAACAAAGGGCCTAGCCCAATTAAACAAAGCCTTAGAACCAGCAAAACCATTCATTTCCAGCACCAAACATCACATTGCCGTGCATCCCATTTGCATTTCCAGCTTCCCACTTCATCATTGCACCACATTCTCTTCCATATTCCCTCTTTAATCCACATGCATTCATCATCATTCACCCTAGCTTTAATTCACATGCAAACACATTAATTTCCAGCACCAAACATCACCTTGCCGTGCATCCCATTCCATTTTCCAGCTTTTATCCTTCATTGCAGCCACACTTCCACATGCATTCCCTCTTTAATCATTCTTCCTAGCTGTTTTTCCATCATTATTTCAGCCACATGCACTCTCAATCATAAGAGCCACATGCATTCTTAAACAATCAGCCACATATTCTCCCATTCCTCCTATAAAAACCCATGCATTCACACAAACAAGGACACAACAACAAACACAAGCTTTGCCGTGCAAAACTTGTGTTTTTCCCTTCCAATTCCAGCATTCTTCCCTTCCATTTCCACCACTCCCCATCCCTCCAAAACACTACCCAATCATTCCCCACTCCATTCCACATACAAACACCAACCCAAACCTTTCCTTAGACCTTGTGCCACAACAAAGAGGAGGAGAAGAGGGCCTAAACATTCATACAATTCAAGTTTGAGTTGTTGGAATTTTTAGGTGTTTTCTCTCCCTGATATTCAATGATTAAATTTACTTATCTTTGTCTTGTACGTATGAGGAACTAAACCCCCCTTGGCTAGGGGGGATTCGAAATACATGTTCATGCTTGCAATATGAATTGAGTACCTTTGGTTGGAATTTCATAAGTTGTGAATTCAATTTGTTTAACTGTTTGATTGATAACTTATTTATGTATGTTTATTGAGAGTGCACGCTTAATTTTCATGCATGAATATGACGCTAGAATATAAGTGAGTTTCACCTAATAGTTATGAACTTATATTCACAAGTAGTGGAGGTTGCTTATAAACAATCGCGTTAAATAAATTCTTGGCATAAGTTTCATGCAATCGTGTAACGAATGCCTCGTCAACACTTATAGTTTTCATGATGCTTAATGATTCTTGCTTGTATCTCTATTATGCAATTCATGTAGGAAACTTGTGGGGAATGCTTTGGGTTGTCGCATGCAATCATCCAATTCATTAACTTAAGGAAAACTTGACGGTTAATTTAAGCGGACCTAATTAACCCGGGGTGTTGAGTTTCATAACTCATCGAAAGCACAACCGAAAATCATCTTGTATGCAAGTGTAACATGTGTGGAGAAGAACCTTCTAGCTAGCATTCATCCATATTTTCATCACATTCATATTTACATTCTGCCCTTAATTACAATCTGTGCATTTTAGTTTAATTTCGTCAAAACCTCAATCCCCCCCCCCCCCCCATATTTTGTTTAGTCTTAGTCATTACAATCTATCTTATTTTGAGTTTTGCATTCTTTGAGTCTAGTATAGTGTTTTAAACTTGTTTTTACGTTTTTGAGTCAAATCCAAGTGATTAACAATCCCTCCTAATCCCCGGCAACGGCACCAAAATTTGATGCGAGAATTATACGCACACAAATTAAACCCTCTTTTTATCAATTGTAGTAAGTATGTAAGTAGGGATCGTTCTGGACCGGGGATTAGGAGGGATTGTTAATCACTTGGATTTGACTCAAAAACGTAAAAACAAGTTTAAAACACTATACTAGACTCAAAGAATGCAAAACTCAAAATAAGATAGATTGTAATGACTAAGACTAAACAAAATATGGGGGGGGGGGATTGAGGTTTTGACGAAATTAAACTAAAATGCACAGATTGCAATTAAGAGCAGAATGTAAATATGAATGTGATGAAAATATGGATGAATGCTAGCTAGAAGGTTCTTCTCCACACATTTTACACTTGCATACAAGATGATTTTCGGTTGTGCTTTCGATGAGTTATGAAACTCAACACCCCGAGTTAATTAGGTCCGCTTAAATTAACCATCAAGTTTTCCTTAAGTTAATGAATTGGATGATTGCATGCGACAACCCAAAGCATTCCCCACAAGTTCCCTACATGAATTTCATAATAAAGATACAAGCAAAAATCATTAAGCATCATGAAAACTATAAGTGTTGACGAGGCATTCGTTACTATGATTGCATGAAACTTATGCCAAGAATTTATTTAACGCGATTGTTTATAAGCAACCTCCACTACTTGTGAATATAAGTTCATAACTATTAGGTGAAACTCACTTATATTCTAGCGTCATATTCATGCATGAAAATTAAGCGTGCACTCTCAATAAACATACATAAATAAGTTATCAATCAAACAGTTAAACAAATTGAATTCACAACTTATGAAATTCCAACCAAAGGTAATCAATTCATATTGCAAGCATGAACATGTATTTCGAATCCCCCCTAGCCAAGGGGGGTTTAGTTCCTCATACGTACAAGACAAAGATAAGTAAATTTAATCATTGAATATCAGGGAGAGAAAACACCTAAAAATTCGAACAACTCAAACTTGAATTGTATGAACGTTTAGGCCCTCTTCTCCTCCTCTTTGTTGTGGCACAAGGTCTAAGGAAAGGTTTGGGTTGGTGTTTGTATGTGGAATGGAGTGGGGAATGATTGGGTAGTGTTTTGGAGGGATGGGGAGTGGTGGAAATGGAAGGGAAGAATGCTAGAATTGGAAGGGAAAAACACAAGTTTTGCACGGCAAAGCTTGTGTTTGTTGTTGTGTACTTGTTTGTGTGAATGCATGGGTTTTTATAGGAGGAATGGGAGAATATGTGGCTGATTGTTTAAGAATGCATGTGGCTCTTATGATTGAGAGTGCATGAGGCTGAAATAATGATGGAAAAACAGCTAGGAAGAATGATTAAAGAGGGAATGCATGTGGAAGTGTGGCTGCAATGAAGGATAAAAGCTGGAAAATGGAATGGGATGCACGGCAAGGTGATGTTTGGTGCTGGAAATTAATGTGTTTGCATGTGAATTAAAGCTAGGGTGAATGATGATGAATGCATGTGGATTAAAGAGGGAATATGGAAGAGAATGTGGTGCAATGATGAAGTGGGAAACTGGAAATGCAAATGGGATGCACGGCAATGTGATGTTTGGTGCTGGAAATGAATGGTTTTGCTGGTTCTAAGGCTTTGTTTGATTGGGCTAGGCCCTTTGTTTTATGTCCTAAAGTGCATACAAGGCTTCAATTTCGTCCAACACTTTGGCTCCAAGCATAGGCTATCCATTCTAAGCCCAATTTTGCTCCAAAATGCACCTTTTTGCTTCCTTAGCCATATGAACCTAGAAACACACGAAAATGGCATAAAGGACTAAAGTAACTAAAGAAACACAACGTAAATGCACGAGAACAAGCCAATTAAGACACATAAATATGCTCCTATCACATCTAAACCATCCAACAGAGGCGACACATCCTCCAAGGATGTTAACTCGATGTCCGTTAAGTACGTCTATCCTTGCAGGCATGTTTGCAACTGGTATATGAACTCGTCACTTTAGCTAGATCAAAGAAATACATCTAGAGCAACATTCTAAAAACTAGAATTCATCACACTTGCTTATCACACTTGTGCGATATGAGGATTAAGATGAGACATAGTGGGCAACGTCCATGCAAATTCGGGCCGTTCTCCAGAAACGCTGACGTTCTTATCACCCTCTAACGGCAAAAAGACTGTCTCATTAAAGTGACAACTTGCAAATGAGTAGTAAAGAGATCACGTGCAAGGGCTCTAAGAGAGCTAGTGTGAAGGAGAATCATGATCGACAAAAGATACACATCTTTCTTTCAGGACCCATGTTGGTACGTTACGGTAGCGCAACTTAGCACATGGAATGCACACCCAAATATGTAAATACGAAAATCGTCAGGTTCGTACCCAGTAACCAACTGTAATGTCATATAGGTTGGGTGGCAATGGGCCTCAAGGCGGACCAACATAGCTGCGTACAAGGATTGCATAGCCCTAGGCAGAAACCGAAAATGTGGTACTTATACCAAAATTCGGGCGATCATTTAAATTTGCGCTTTATGATCGCTAAGCGAGGCTATTTGGGGTGAACATGGGAATTCTATGTTCAATTATAAACCCAAAATACATGCAATACTTTATCGAAAATCGTCGATATAAACTCTCCGACATTATCCAGTCTCACGGACCTTAAGGGATAAGTAGGGCGGTGAACCCTTAATCGGCCAGGAGGTTTAGCAGTAATGTATGTGGACAGACATGTGACCAATTTGTCAATTCATCAACCAAAACCATAAGTATTTATATTGTCCACATTTTGGTTGGATCAGTCCACATATATTCCCTTGAATCCACTGTGAAAAGAAAATCATGTCGTATCTTTGCAAGGAATGATATAGAAAATCAATTTCCTTAATGAGCATGCTTGACAAAGTGTGCTTGTAGGCACAATATCCTTACTTTAGATAAGGAGATATGTTGTAGCATCATTGTTCGACCTAAGTGTCCCAAAAGGTCGTGCCAAAGCAAGTAAACTGCTCAATCAACAGGCTCCAGGCCGGCCACATGTGGTGTATTTCCAATTGGAAGACAAACCATTGGCCCTAAATCAAAGCTTCATGCTCATTTTTGGAGGTGATGCAAAGATATTTCACTCTATTTTCTTCAATGGTTTCATTTATGATCATTGTCATCTCAAATATCCTTAAAAAACTCAACGTCAGGGAAAATTTAAAGTCCCTTAAATGGTGATGTAGTACCATTCATATAACGAGGAGCGTGCCAATGCTCTTAATCAGGTTGGATAGACCTAAAGTCAGTGTTAGAGATGTGATTTAGGTGTAAAGTTAGTGTGCGTAGTACGCATTCATCCAGACAACTAACTTTCCCACATTCCTACCTAATCACTTGTTTAATTGAATTGGTCACATGTATTAAGAAACATGATTCAATTAACTCATATTCGAGGAAAATATCAATAAGATTATCCATAAGTAAAACATACACCAAACTTGAATCCAAGAACATGAAAAAATGTTCACAAAGTAAACCAAAGTTACGAGGGTGGATTCGGCTAACAAGGCCATCCATGTCAAATTTCTGTTCTTCTAACGATATTTAATGTAGCAAAATTAGTCTCACATATTGACTACTAGAATGGTACTCCTTAACAACATTGGTAGGGGCACGAACAGGTGCATAACCAATTATCTATTTCATCAAGACGGAAGTAGATTCTACAGGGTTAAGATTTGGGAATACTATCCCTTATTCTTGAAGTTTTAGGTCTTAGATGCTAAGGATCACACTTCGGGCATGATGCCACACCTTGGCAGGCCCTGATTCTACCATATGTTGTAAAAACAAACTCCGAATTGGATTGTGTGAGAGTATGTTATTCGGTGTATCCCTGCCAAAGCAGTGCATCACCATTCGGTTAGGCTTTGACCAAACTGGGTTGAGCCATTCGGTAGACTCCAGCCGAACTAGGTTCATACCTTTCTCTCACATTTGTGGTAGTAATCAGATCCGAGAATTTGGTAAACTTCCTTTTTCTACACAGCTGCTTCAGGGGCGAACTAGAAACATGAAGGACGAGAAAAGTATTCTCTAGTCAAAATTCGATCGAATTTATAAACTTTAGAATTGTACTCATTCATGGACGTAATCATGGTGTGCTTCAGGCAATGTCTTTCATGATTAAACGGTCCATAGAAGTGAGCCAAAGAGCCATGGAATCCTCGTTCATGAGGTATTTCCATTTGTAGCGCTTCAGGCACAAGTCTTCGAATGAAGATCAAGGTGGAGGCTTATTCAGCTCTTCCTTGCCATTGTTGGCTATAATGGTTTCTCAGCTTCTTGATAGTCAAGTGGAGATTTACGTCATGTACCCACATAAAGTGGTTTCTAATAGAAACATCCAAATCAGGGAAATCGAACTTGTGACAGTTCGATAATCCATTGAATTGGAGGGAACAAGATTGTGATTGGTGCTATGGGAATAAATCATCCATAAGCATCAAAATTAGAACATTTGGGTTCTAAGACATGGTTTTCATGAAACATTCGGGTTTTCATGGGTGTATTGTTTTACAAAAACTTCGGGTTTCAAAGGCACTAAATTTGAAACTACAGGTTCAATTTAGTTTATGAACGTTTAGTTCATAAAAGAGAGGTTTATGCAAGAAACACATAATGCAATATACATCTAAGTGTAGTGGATTTGAGGTTCTTCGAGAACTCAAGTGTGAGAGCTTCGTTACTACGAAAGTATGTCAACGGTTCAAAGTATAAAAATAAATTATTGAATCGTTAATGTCCAAAAGTGATCTTCAGGTCAATAATTTTGGGTTCATTATCAGATTAATGGACTGCAGGTCGTTTTTAATTAATTCAATAGATCGGGACCAAACAGGGTCGATTGTATAAGCTAAATAATATTAACATACAGGTTAATACTATTTAGAATGCTAAAATAATATCATGTGGGTCAAAAAATTTGCCCCAAAAGATAATTGGGCTCGGGTTGGGTACCTTAAGTAAAAGGCATGGCCTAAAAAAGGGCCTCGAGTGTGAACTTCAGGTCACGAGGTGAGGGAGAAACCCCAGTCACAGCTGGGTTTCAAGGTTGGGCCTCGAGGATGGCACAGGACAAAGCCCTGCAGATTTGCTAGCCTGTTAATGCACGGGAGCCCAGCCACAGTAGGCTGGCGTCATGCAAGGACCAAACCCATGTATATGGGCTGATACCGGAGTAAGCTATAAGCCTTAGTGCGCGCGGGACAGTAGCCCAGCAAGCATGACAACTTGTTGGCATGGGTCGAGAGCAGAGGAAGGTTCAAAAAGGAAAGTTGCAAGCTTCCTTGATGATTGGGGACTACGGGACCGAGACAACCCAACCAAGCCAAAGGCCTGGGGTGTGTATATGCTCATAGCAAAGCTACAATCAAGGTCCATGTGGGTGCAGCAAAGCCCAGAGGGCTGCTGCCCAATTTGTGCCACAAGGAATGGTGCCATACCATTCCTAAATTTTTTTCGACATATGTAGGGTTTAAGATTAAGAAACCCTAGAATTGCTTCTAATTTAATTTAATACTCTGACTCACATATTCCACATAACAATTTGATTGTGCGATGCATGAAACAAATATATATATATATATATATATATATATATATATATATATATATATTAACAAATATATGAACATATACAATATATATCTCGGAAGGAAAATATAAATATAGGGGGGTTCATGCATCATGGGGAATGTTTTCATGCTTCATGGTTGTTTCAAATATCTTACTTTATTTTAAGCGTACCTAATTGGCAGAAAACAAATAAAAGCCTTTGAATTTGTAGAATCTCTGTAACCCGGAATTGCATCTTCAATGCGTTGTATCACGTTCAACACAGAAAAATTAAATTGAATCAATAGCATGTAGATCAATTCAAAATAATAAATTAATCATAAAAAGAATGATTAAAATGTACTACTCCCCTAATTGAAGAATAAACTCTCTTTAGCGCAGCATCAAGAGCGTGCTGATAACGTGTTGTAGGCATAATTTACTGAACAATTATGGAGACCATAGAGAAAAAAGGTGCGGCATAGAGAGAAGAAGAGAGAGATGTGTAATTGTGAGGTGTGTGTTATTTCATCCCATTGTGCCTTTATTTACAGTAGTAGGGAAGGTTAATTCCTTACCTTTTAGGATTACAACATTTAATAGGTAATCTACTTCTAATAGGAATATAAGATACATTCCCATATCTACTCGGATTTATACAATCACATTTCTATTCCAATAGGACTGCAACAATTTCCACTTTTTTACTATGCAATAAGGAATAAGCTAATTGAAAGGTGAAAACGTTAGACCTTATAATTTACTAATTAATGGGTTAATCAAAATGGCATTTTCAAAGAGAAAATATAATTCAGAGCTCCAACATTATAACCTCTTTAATGCATCAGTTTTCATGGGTGTGTGAGGCTCTTGGCGTTGACCTAAGGTGTTATTTGTTTTGTAGGTACAATGTTGTCCAAGATCAAGGAAGAAGAAATTTGCATCCACAAATTACACCCTCGCCACCATGAAACGACAAAAAGATCAAAAAGCAATGGGGCGCCTACAATCTGAGGAAGTACCATGTGTGACATCTCACTACATCAAAGCCCGAAGACTCAAGCAGCTTGACGGGGACCACCTCACAAGCCGAGAACTATTCAGTTGTTATGCAGTTCCTACCTTACAGCTAAGTTCTCGTTCGTTTCGCTCGTTTTTCAATGAGGAATTCAGAAGTAATAACAACTTGGCTCAGCTGCATGCTTACAACAATTGATCACTTGTGCACTTCAAAAGAAGACCGCGCCCTTCTTAGGGACTCATCGCAGGAATTGCGCCCCCCGAGGGACCAACCATGCTCTCTAGTGCGAGAGGGTAAACCAATTCCTTGACGCCCACATGGGTTAGCTTTCCAAGACGGGAGGATAAACCCTACACTCTGAATATCCAGACGTTGATGAGCTTGGCTGCCCTAGTATAACTAGGTGCACAATGGCTTGAGCCGGGATTCCTAGAAGTAGCCATAATGGTCTTTTCCAAGGCTTAGCTAACTGAAGGATTTTGGGTTTCTTGGCCTAATCCGTGGGGAACCGGGCCCTAGAGACGGAGGGGGCACATTACGCAGTACATCCGATGGACGGCTGCCTTGGAACCCTAAAGCTGCTACCGAGTGCACTAAGGTAGCCTACGGTTTCCAGAGGACTGCCTACGACTTGCCCTTTGAGCAGTAAAGTTATAGTAGACTTATACAACCGCACATTCTCGTGAAAAGTTAAACAAGCTAGCATGCATATACAAAGCTTTATCCACTGCCGACATGCTATGTAGTCGATAAGCTTCACCTCTGCCAAGTGTGGAACAACTTACACCAAGTCCTAAAGTGTTATGATACTTGCTACGCAACCTACGGAATTGGAGAAAGCCAAGGTTAACAGCCTAGTGGTTATGTGGATTTGTCTGCTTCTGTAAGTAAGGCATCCGGCTACCAACCCTATGGCTAACAACTTTGCAAAGTTCTATACCAACACCTACGGCTGCATAGACTACGCGGACCTGTCTGCTTATAGAAAAGTAGCATACCTGCCATTGGTCTATAAAGTCTAAAGGTTAGGGCATGAACAAAAGAAGTGAAGATGAAGAAAGCAAATGAAGAATGTTTATAAACAACTTGAAAATGCCAAAGGAGTTCAAGAAAAACAAGAACTATAAGGAAAAACAAAGAAAATCCTAAAGGCTACGTAGAAGACTACACTTCAGCAGCTTGGACATCCCACGACTACTCGATCACCACACCTTCAACAGCAGTGACGCTCTTAGTAACGGCATCATCCAGCGCTTCACCCACGGCTGCCCTAGCCTGGGCACCAACTTCTTCAACTACTTCACCAATAGAAGCCTCAAAAGTAAAAACAAGAAAGTCTTCCGGAGAAATAGAGAAGGTCTTGAAACCTCGAACCCACCATTCTCACCCTTCAACTGCTCATTCTCCTCGAGAAGACCAACACGGACGCGCTGCAGCTTATCCACTTCCTTCTTCAAACTTTCGTTGATCTTCAGTACACCTCGAAGTTCCAACACTTGGGGTTCAAGCCTATCGACGATTATCTTGAAGTGGATCACTTGATTATAAGCAGCAATCAACTATTCATCCTTTGCATAAGCAGCGAAATGAAGCTCATAAACTGCAAACTCAAGATCTTGAATATGAGGTATGTAACATCCAATCTCCTTTCCTGCACTTTCATACTTAACTTGGATCACATCAAGACTAGTCTTCAAGACAACAATCACTTAACAAGCGATCTCAAGCTGCAGAGAAGTGAGGGCAGAAATATTAGACCCCTTCAAAGCAACGAGCTCAGAGTCCAACCTCTTGATCTCCTCGAATAAGGAATAAGCTTCAGCTGTCATAATCTTCACCATCTCCTTGGCAGCCTTGCTATATATGCATCATAGCAAGCAGAGCAGTCCTTCTATATTGGGTTGTATGCTGCACAATGGAACTTGGGCAAACAAACATTTCTAACGCCATCAACAAACTTGGCAAAAGCGTTTATGTCTTCAAGTAGATCTGGTTTCAAGAGCATACATATCTGAGTAGTCTCCCTAAAAGCAGGCTTAGTGGATTTCTCACAGTTGCCCACACGAGCATTCTCTTCTTTCCCAGCAAGTGAATCAGTCTCAACAGTAGAGAAAGTGGGCCTTAGCGCCACTTTAGCACCAGAGTCCATCTTATCGCTCTTCATAATAGCAAGCCTTTCCAAATGAGAACCGGACTTAGCTCCCAACGGACATCTTGGCACAGACTTCGACACTAGGGGCATGACAAGACCTACACATTGAGCAATACTATCAACAATCGAATTAGCCATTCTCGACATAGCAAGCACCATAGGCTCAGATCTAGCAGCCTCTTTTTTCTTCCCATTGGAAGAAGTCATGTCAATCACAAGCCTCTCGACAGCAGGAGGACCCTCACGAGCAGCGGATTAAGTCTTCAGTTCTTTCTTAACTAGCATCTCTTGAGCAGACGAGGAATATCTCTTCTTTCCACCTTTATTCACAGTAGGTTCCATGATAGCAATCAGACGAGCCAAAGTATCCGCCTTGGTCCTCTTTACCTTCTCTCGAGAGAGCAACCCACATTTCTCCCGGCGAAGAGAACTAAGCAACCAACGATATTCACGATACTCAGCAGAGGAACTCAACCCATATTGGTTTTTTCCTCATTTTTTCTCTCAGACCAGCAAGCTAGAGGCATGCATGCCCAACATTTCAGCAACCCATGAGGCCCACAACCTCCTCATCTCTCTCAATCGCTAGCCTGGCCCGTGTCAGGTCTAAGAGCCCAAAGGACATGAGCCACGCGACTCACCTAGCACTGCGCCCCAGCGCCACAATCCACGACCACAGCCGCACAAACTGCCCTTTGCTTTAGCCAAGCCGAGCAGCCTAAAGCAGTGGTCCCTGCCACAACACCTTATCGGCCCATGCCGAGCCGATTCTTGGCCCCTGCTCGCCGACGTGTCGCACCACTCCGACGATTGCCCCACGACAACATTATCCAAGAAGAAGACAAGAAGAAATTAAGTTTTTATTACAGTGGTGCGACACGAAGAAGACGAAGAAAACAACGAAATACGGTCCTTTGCACGGGCAAGATGTAGAAGATTGCTAGAGGAGGGGGAACAAATATCCTCTAAGCTCTCTCTCTCTTGTAGGGTAGAATAAATCACTCTCCAAAGTTGATTTAATAACCCACTTAAGGTGGACTTAAATAGGCTTTGAGAGAAATTTATTTCTCTTTCCTAGAAGGATCTAATTTCATATTAAAAGAGAGAATCATCGTCAAAATAGGAACCAATTCAAAAGTTTCCCAAGATAAGAAAATCTCTACACCTATTGCCCTTTTCTGCAAGCAGCCCAACAGGTGTAGGGGCATTTGTGGAGCCCAAAAATAACCACAAGGCAACACGTGGATTTTTGGATTAAGAAGACAAAAATACCCTTGGGGTGTATCAAGATTCCTACACGTGAGTAGCAAATAATCATCCTCAACCAAGTCAGAAATGCCCAAAATAGGTAAGACCTATTTCATTCCATATATTTCTTACCTCTTTTTCCCTCTTTTAGCTAAACAATTAGCCATCATTACATAACCTTCAAAATATTAAATCCAAAAAATATGTTAATTGGCTAATTAATGGATTAATTACCTAATTAATCCAATAAATGTCAATTAAATCACCCAATTAACCACAAAATATACCCTAAAATACCAAAGGGCCGGCCACCCTTGTTGATTTCACCATATTTACCTATTTTGTCATATTAATTAGCTAGT
Organism: Pyrus communis; assembly: GCF_963583255.1. NCBI lineage: Eukaryota > Viridiplantae > Streptophyta > Magnoliopsida > Rosales > Rosaceae > Pyrus > Pyrus communis. Next base: position 14,778,293 of record NC_084815.1, read on the forward strand.
TAATTTGGCAATAATTCTATTTGCTAAATTAATTAGTCAATTATTCCCATAACTCCTAAATTCAACCTAAATCAAGAACCTAGCCCACAAAAGGTGCTAGGTGGCCAGTCCTCTCTCACCCAAAGAGGCCGGCCATTCTCCTATAAAAAGGCTCATATTTTCTCCAAAACACACTTTCACACTCTTGCTAAAATTCTCCAAAACTCTCAAACATTTTTCTCTCTAAATTCTAACTTTGGCATCGGATGTTCTTCGGCCAAAGCCCCCCCCCCAATTCATCGTGGGCGCGTGAGGCTCTTGGCCTTGACCTAAGGTGTTATTTGTTTTGTAGGTGCAATTTTGTCCAAGATCAAGGAGGAAGAAATTTGCATCCACACTTGGTTCGTATACTGTTCACTATTATTGCGGTCTCAGTAAAAGTCTGGGCTTCCAACCTGGTGGAAACAAAAAAAGTGTCACGCACCAAAACAAGCAAATTTAACTATATCTTTTAAAGCTGTCACTTAGTATTACAGTTTGATAGTATTCATCTCCACTTGTAAATGAGAGGTCTTAAATTTGATTCTCGACAAAGGTGAATTTGAACCACATTATTATGGCTAGCCCAGAGTGAGGTTGAGCCAACTCCCTCACATAGATAATATTGTTTGTCCAAAAAGAAAAAAAAAATACTATATCTTCTAAATCTAAATCTACAGTCATATCCGGGGCTACTCAACTGTGCGTTTAGCTTAATCCTGATCCTCCGTAGTTTGATTTAATTTTCACTTTAGTCCCCTTTCATTTCAACTTTCACAATTTATAAAGTTGGCTGTTAGCAATCAAGTCAAGTCTATTAGAAAAATAGACACAGTGAGCACGTTTGGATTGATTCCAAATATTTTCTTCGTCCCAATTACCCTAACGTATCTTTAATTACTACCTTAAGGATTAAGATACTAATTAAAAATAAATTACGGCTTAATGTCTATTACTTAATGCTGCATTGTTATTAGTTCATGACATGTCATTGGGTAACAAGTCGAGGCTTAAGATACTAAACTTTCCACTGCTCTCGTTCTTTGGGATCCGACTGGGAATTACGACACAACCATGCGAAAACAAGTCGAGGCAGACCCTGCTCATCCGCAAAATGTACCACATGTTAAGACAATGCCTGCTAAGAAGACGAAAAAAAGACACAATCAGTAGTGTTACCAGAACCTCTGGGACGTTGGAAAGTCAAGAAGAAGTTGGCGGCAAGCAACCTGGAATACTACGCAAGGCTATTATTTCCAATAGATTTGGTTAGAAACCATGTTCTGCCTTACTTGGGCAACAAGTTTGTCAACAGGGTGAGACCGAAACAGGCTTTGGAGTTACGATTGAAGATTGCTACACGAACACTAGGCATTGATTGATTTTCAAGCCTTGGAGCTCAACAAAAAGCTACATTTTCAATGGGGATTGAACTGGGGGGTTTGTGCATCGGTGAGGCTTGAAGGCGAAGGCTGTTATCGATTTTACTGTGATCCTTCGGAAGCCATGTTCATGTTTTCTCTTCTTCAACAGGCAACAAGCCAATAGACCAATTTGGTGTCTTTAGATTTAGATTAAGATTACTGAACTTTTTTTATCAGATCATGATTAATTATGTTAACTCACAATCATGATCTCAGAACTGTAACTAGTTATAGTTCGAATACGTACCTTCTTAATCCCCGATCGATTTTGTTATCTTCATACGGATTTCCTTTCTTGTTATAACTTTTGATAGGTCAAACAATTTTAGTACTTCGAAATTTGTTCGTTAGAGTGAGCATTTCACTATATTGTACCACTGGTCCTATGATCCATAGAATTAATTATGTACTCTGTTAATTGTGTTTTATGTTAATTAACTTTGTCAGACTCTATAAAATACCCATTTTTACCATTTCATGACTTTATACAAAATTTCCATGAAACACAACTGAGGAGGTTCTGTCTAAATCATCATGTTAATATGTCCTACAAGAGCAATTTAAGCACATAAATTAAAATTTTCAAGAATAGTTTGGCCCTTAAATGTAAACAACACATAAAAAGTGAAAATATATCACTACTTGGTCACGTGATAGCATTATCATCACATTCGTCTACAATATGGGTACTTAGTAGATTAAATCACACTTATCTAATTAACTACACATATATAATGTAATGGTTATATACAAATTGACCAAAAAAGTAAATTGTGATTTATTTGCTAACAATACCACTACAAACATTATTTTGTTTCAAGTCACTCACCAATAATATAGGATCGCTCAAAATATAAGGTCCACAATTAACTGCCTTAATTTCTTCACTTTTTTTTTTCTCCTATATATACTAATACTATAAGATATAATTAATATTATAAACTATAAGAGCTACATGTGACAGTGACCTTAATTAAATTAAGGTCCACCATATTCATATGCCAGCCCTCTCAAGCCACAATCTCAACATCTTTTACCCATGGGTCCCCCTTGCCTATTTTTGCCAAAATAGGCGTCAAATCCCTAGGGTGCACGTTAACCCTGAGGCCATACTTCATGAACAACGTCAACGACATCTTCTGCTCCACCCGGTGGCCCGGCACCACCGCAAGCCGGTGCCTTAGCAACACGGCCGCCGCAATCGACTTCATTTGCAAGTAAGCTAAATCCTTGCCCAAACAAATTCTTGGACCGGCATTGAAAGAAACAAACTTGTAAGAATCTTGTACCTCCATTTTTTTGCCATCCGAAGACAACCACCTCTCCGGCTTAAATTCTTGGCAATCTTCACCCCAAATGAACTTCATGCGACCGATCCCGTAAATGGAATATGTGACTGAAGAGCCTGCCGGAACAAACGTCCCACTCGGCAAAACGTCGTCGTTGATTGTGTGCTTGGAGTCTTGTGGCACGGAAGGGTAAAGCCTTAGGGTCTCGGACAATGCTGCCTTCAGGTATGTCAATCGATCAACTTCTTCAAATAATAGGGGCTCTTTCACCCATTTGGAAGTATCACTACCACGTGTCTCCATCAGAACGGTGCAAATTTCAGAGAGGATTCTCTCCTCCACTTGTGGGTTTTGAATCACCAACCAAAAGAACCAACTCAGCGCAACCGATGACGTGTCACGTCCCGCTAGGATGAAGTTGAGTGCTACCTCTTGAAGGAATTTGTCCGAGTAGGACTTTTTCTTCATGAACCGAGACAACAAGTCATCATGTGGGGTCCCATTGCTACGACCTTGTTGTTGGCTTGCCAACTCGAGCTTACGCGCGTTGATGATACCGGATAGGTATTTATCAATGTGATGGAGGCTATGGTTCAAGCTGACTTCCATTCCGAGCCCGAGCCATTTTTTGATTTTCCATATGATTTCGGGCAAGATAAAGCGTTGCAACGTGGCTTCGGTGGCCTGATCGAAAGCATTCGCGAAGTCGTTTTCGGGAAGGCCCAGAGCTAGCGTTTGTGGATCCTTCCCGAATGTCAACCCGCATATGTTATCGAAAGTGAGCCGAAGCAAGAGGTCTTGAAGATCCACCGGCTTGGCTTCGTTTTGAGCCGCCTCAAGAATTGGGCAAAACCTAAGCTCGATGGCTCGGCTCACCCACCGAGCCATGGCTTGGCGGAGCGTTCGGGTGGTGAATTCCAATGCCGCCGTCTTACGCTGGAACAGCCACGTGTCACCATCACTGTTGAAGATCCCATCGCCAAGCAGATCATGGAACACAGCTTGCCAGGTTGGACCCTTGGGGTAATTATCAAACCGAGTCTTCAAAATGTGCTCCAAGTTCTTGGGGTCGCTGGTGACAGTCACGAGCCCTTGCTTGCGCGCCAGGAATGGAATGGCGCAGGTGCAGGTCTGGTACGTTCCGCCGCACGCGCGGAGATTGTCGGTGATCCAGTCGTGCATCCGGTTCACGTTCTGTATGAGACCTGGGAGGCTACCCAACAGCGGCCAGACACGTGGACCGTACATTGACCGTGAGATCATCTTGAACCAAACTAAATACGCCGCTATGGCTGATAGGATCATTAGAGCCGTTGATGCCTCCATGTAATCACTGATTAACAAGCCCTCGCTTGAAAATATCTAAACCACTTCACTTCCCACTAATACAATAATTAACCCTAACCCAAGTAATTAAACTGATCAAGAAAAAATGTACGGAGAAGCAAGAACATGAAACCCGGATCGAAACCGAAACACGAAGGAAAACCCAGATCAGAATTATCAAGGGAAATCAATATGTAGCCGGCTAGGGTTTGGACTGTGACATCTGGACTAGGGTTTGGCAACAATGTGCATGATGAAGAAGAAGATCGTACAGGAACAAGAAGAAGGAGAGTGAGGCAATGAATAAATGGAAAGGAAAAGGGAAATGAGACTTATAATACGAGAGAGGAGGAGAAAAAAGAGGGGGAAATAAATGGGAGCCTGAAAAAGCTGTTGGCTTTTCTTCTTCTTTCGTTTCAGTCTATTAATTCTCCTTCACTCTCTCAATTCTCTCTTATCATTCATGAACATATACATACATATATTTATATATGAACGAGAAACTCGGACAAAATATATAATTAATGCTAGCAGAGGTCGTTGGCCATCCCTCCCTACGTACAAGTTTTATAAGTTACAAGTGTGTTTGGATATAATATCCCTTGTATTCCAATGGAAATGCCGATGAACAGAACCCTGTATTATCAACTTTCTGTCGGTCTCTCTTTCTCCTGAGAGGAAAATGTCAGCCATGGGTTTCTCACCTAATTTGGAGGAAAGTGCTCCTTCATCTTAAATTTTGGCATTCAATAAAGGAGTGTGGGAGTTACTGAGATTAGTTGAGTAAGCTGTGTATTTTGTCTAATAATGTGTGTGTACTGTATGCATGTGTGAAATGGAAAGATGAATGAATAAGTACGACTCTTTGTGCTTATATTTATCAGCATAAGTTATATATGAAAGTTACACATAACTACATAAGTGCAATATCATGGTGGAAAAACAGATAAGTAAAGATCATGATACAATAAGCCCTTGAGTTTAGCTCAAGTAACTAGTGAGGGTTGATGAGAAAATTTGAAACGGGGTTAGGCTTAGGCATAAAATGATTCGGTTGCTTCTATTGTAATAAAAAAGATTTCGGGTACAATATTAACATTATCGTGAGTATGGAAATTCGTATAAAACTTTCATTCATCTATTTGGTGAGATGACGGTATTCAGAGAGAGAGAGGGTGGAGATTTAGTTAAGCCACTTAAAAACATCTTCAATGGAGATGTCAAAAAAAATATGTCAAATGTAAATTTGAAGGCTTACGCGGCAGTGTCAAAATTTCTTTGCTCCAACCCTTATATTTTTTCTTATTCAATCAATATTTGAGGATCCACTCTTCAAAACAAATAAATAAAAGATAAGTTTCATGATTTATAATTGGTGCATTATGACGACCCACACAACAAAACATTTAAAAAATAATTTTACGTATCATTTTCTCATATGTCAAAATTTGCACCACACAATAAATATGTCAATTAATATAGGATTGAGATATCGGTTGGAGTTTCTATTTGCCTTCAAATTTTATTAGTGACATTTATGATTTGGCATCTCTTTTAAAAATGGTCTTAAGTCAATCACATGCAGACATCAAACTCACCATCTATGTACATAAGCTAGTATTACTAGATTGTAATGTTCCTGACAATTTTTTTTAGGAAAACTAATGAAAAATGTTTGAAAATTTTGAGTTTTAATGATAAAGACAAAATAAAGGGTAAAGTGAATAGTTCCAGGATTGACTTTTTAGTGTAAAAATATAATTTTTCGTTAAAATAAATAGTACCGTGAGTTTTTCGTTAAAACTTCTCTTTTTTTTTCCTATAATTAGAAATTTTGAGTGGATCGCTGACGTGGGAGTACTTATTTAGTTGGGCGAGCTAACCACCACATTTATTTTGAGCAAACCAGCTTTTTCGGCGTCGCTTTTATCCCCAGGACAGTTGTTGCCATCAGTCCATAAACTTTGGCAAGAAAAGTCGCCCAATATGTTTTATCGTCCACTTTCGGGGCCACACTACGTTTCAGTGGATTCATCCTCACATTATCATAATGTACGAGACCCGATCATTCTTAGAAAGTTTAATGCAATATTTTTGTCCCTAAACTGAGGTAATAGTTACTATGTAGAATTGGGCTATCCACATAACCAAATAAATTGCGACTTGAAAGAAACGGTTTCTTTTGCCTAAGCCAAAGAAGATAGTTGGAATCGGTGAGTTTAAGAAAATGCGCAACGTTAAGACTAGAGAAAGAGGGTCCAGTAGTGGTAGAAGAGGAAGAGGAAGAGTCCTGAGTGGCCATGGATAAGAATAGGCACGGCAAAAAGAAATTTAAGGAAAAAGAAGTTTGATAAGAGTTTAGGACAGGAACAACTAACAGAGAATAAGACTAGGGTTTTTATCAGGAAAGAAAAACATGCTAACCGAATTTTCCTACACTAACATGCTCGCGTCCTCTAAGTCTACCATGTGTTACACCGTTGAAGTTTTTCACTTACGTCGTTGTCTATTAAATTAAGAGTAAATTACGAGTGTTGACTCGAAACTTAAAAATATAAATATTATGATAAGAAAATGAAAGGTGGGGCAGCTGGCAGGTGGGAGGGGATTGGTTCCTTGGAGCATGGTGGTGTTTCCATTGCTGCAAAAAGATTGCGGTGTTTAACATTGGCGGAAGAAAGTTACAAGGATTTATTCAGTCAAGCAGGTGGGGTCAAGCCACGCTGACACGATAGTGGGTTGGCGGTTAGAAATTTGGGGATTAACCTGTTTTTGGCCTGCCATGGCGTAGGGAAGGTAGCTGCATAGACCTGCTAATTTTTTATACGATTCGTTAACACGATACAAAAATAACAGATTTCGAGTCAATAAGATAATTAATGGGGTCATTATCGGATCACATGATAATAACCCATTAATAACAGGTCCTTAACAAGTTTACACGAGAATGACACATGGGTAACCTGTTTGGACAAAATAAGAAAAAAATTATTTTGATGATTTTAATTTTTTAAACTACTAAAAAAATTTTACTATAAAATACAATAGATATAATGAATATGTATATATTATTTATTAATTAGTATTCTATATAAATTTTAAATTTTAAGTTTTATTTATTTTTATAGTGTATTATAGGCAAAGATTGAGATTAAAAATCATAAAACACATTAAAAATAAAAATATCAAGTAATTTAAAATACCAAACACATTAAAAAATTATAATAATTAATTTACATGTGCGAAAAATGTGAAAAAAAATATGCAAACGCTCGTAGTCGTATCCTTTACGCTTTGAGGATGGGTATATGATCGTTTGAATTTTTTAAAACCATACATGTAAGAATTAATATGCACACACAAGCCATCAACATAATCAACGTAGTGATAGGATTACATCCACGAACAACCTCAATACATAACCCTATATGCAATCTGCAAGGGCGACTTACCTGATGTTGCTGCCATTGAATGAACAAGTGAATCAGTCTTCTACTTCCAGCACACAGCGATGACCTCCACTAGTAAATAAGGTTTAGTTCTCGAGAGTCTTATTGTGTGGAAGCAGGGACTTCTTCAATATGTATATATATACCAAATTATCCTATCAGAGTTCCACTAATACTGGCCTATAACAAATTCAAGTCCCATCGTGATTCTTATCTCTCAGTAAATACTTGATAAGTACTCCCTTTAAATTGGCTGCACTATAATTAAACTCCACAACTCCTATTATATCAAGGATCTCAAATTCTTTCAACCACACAACTCGCATAATTAGTTTACGTGTAATTCAAGAAATCTAGTTGTTATCTCATTGTCATTCACACGTAGTCTAGCATTCTCCCACTTGAATGTCAATGATATTCCTCAATACAACAGAAATCATGATGATCATTGAGTTTACAAAAACGTGCTGCCACTCTAGTTAGTAACCTGTCATTCCAAGAAAAATGCAGAACCATAGAAATCCCAAGTACGAATAACCTGTACTTGATACTCTATAATTACATATTCATTTATCATGAAACACTATGTTACTACCAGAATCACGATGTTGAGAACTAACAAAACAAAACGATAGTTCCTCAAAACAAAAATAGTTCACAAAAAAACTCAATAACGTTGGTAACAAAATCCAACTTTTCTGTCAATTTAGAATATGATAAGAGAACAAGTAAAATACGACATACTGTTTACAAATCAAGACCTCTTATTAAAACTTATGAACAAAACTTAAGCAAAATTTACTCTTAAAATATCAACCACTAAAACTTCAAATTTTCAATACAAAAGGTAATCTTTTACTCCCACTGATTACAAGAGACAAAATTATATAAATTATTATTACTCCCACTGATTAAAAGAGTAAAAAAAAAAAAAAAAACTTTATAAATGTCTACAAAACGAAACATATACCTTTCAAATACTCCCATTAGCAAAACATTAGTCATGGGATCTAGAACATAAAATTTGTGAGTCCAACATCTTTATTCTAGATATCTGTAGGGAATTGACTCTTGTGACTGAAAAATTATACAAAATCATTTGGTTAGTTTTGTTCATCTAACATTTGATAAAAACAGAAAACTTTAACGGAATGTTTTCTGATTGCAACAAAAACATATATTTCCATAATCATCTTTGGACAGAATCTGATTATATGAGGTTTTCACAACTAAAACATAAAATACAAGGGCAAACGTATATAGTTTCAACACTTTTGAGCAGATGAAGTATATACAATCTTGTCAATTCCATGTTTAACCGTTCACTGATTTATAGTTGGACTGAATAAGAAAACACTTTTGAGCAGATTAATTATCCATCAATAACATATAAATCACAAGTCCAATTTCTTGAACAACAAACAAGAATTAATAAGCAAAACACTTTTAAGCAGAATATACTCATTAACCCTTCTTGAATTTCCTGCAAGATTAGTTGCATATATAACAAATAAAATATAAACAAGTATGATAATGTACGTTTTATCTACCTAAACCATGACCATTAAAAGCATGCAAAATTGATGAGTGTGAAGCCCATAATACATTATTTCTCCCACTTGGGCAAACACTCAAAATTGCAAGTTTAAACACTAGAGAAAGGCGTTTTCATATAACAAAATATAGGCTAGTTGAATCAATCAAAAACTTATGTAATGACTACAAATTTTATTTTATTTTAGCGTATGAGAGAAGACTCACATATGTGTTAAAGATTAGGTCATAAATTAAAATGAAACCTAATAAGAGAATCCAAACTCAAAATTTATGTTTTAATTGTAAAACGAAGTCAATTAAAATAAACACTTAGTTATCTCAATAACATCAAATTTTCAACAATAATTTTAATCCAATTTAGAACTCAGAGAAAATTTTCAACAATAATTTTAATCCAATTTAGATCTCAAAGAAAATTAAGGCAAAAGATTGGTAAATTTACCTACTCATTCTCGATTCTGCAAGATTCATCATGTAAGTAGTCGAGTTGTGGAGGATCGAACCAATTGCAAATTGCATGATTGTTACACCTTTGGGCAGAAAATAATCATGCAAAGAAAATACATGCATAGCTAGCCAAAACATAAAATACACAAAATGCATATAGCTTCAACAACTTTGGCCAGATGAAAATATGTTAGAAGTACTTTATGTTGCTATAATATTAATTTATAGTGGTAAATGATTTCCTGAAATTCCCTTTGGGACAAAAGTATTCACCATATAAATTAAAATTCTGATTTTTCAAAATAATCCTTTAGAACAGTATTAAATAACCATTTTGTTGGATATTCAATGATTCTCAAAAGATTCAATCAGACACAAAAGTATGTCGTTATTGACATTGAACAATAAAGTTCTCGAAAGAGGAAGCATGGTTATTCAGTTATTCAATAGGGACCAAAATGATCAATTAGTAAATTGATGCCACTTTCCAATTTTCTCTCAAAAGACAATTATCATCATAATCAGAATTGATAACCAAACAAAACATTGGTTTAATCAAAACAAACCAATACATCTTTCAATCAAAATTTAATCAGTGTTGTCTATAAAAGTCATTAGTATTGAGAATTTGCATAAAATAAGGACATATTGGAACCATAAACTTATATAATAATTGACACATCCCGACCGAAATCAGGGCGTGCTGGCCGTCACGTGAGGGTGACGTAGCCATGTGCACAGTGCGGATAATAATAAAGATACGAATAAATAAAAATCAAACTACACACAAAGTAATTAACATACATGTGCAAGCATAAGTGTGAAAAACAATATTCAAAGCATAGAAAACCTAATGCAGTCTAGAGGAACAAACACTAGCTAAACACACCCAGAGGTGGGTCCTACACTGGTGATAATATGTCAGATATGCCGTGGATTCCTCGTGAGCCACCAAAAGAGCAATCCAAACTAGAACCTAAAGGGGAGCAAAACAGAAAGTGTGACTGGGCAAAAACAAAGCTTTTCAAAATCGTTTCATTATCAAAAGTTCTAACCCTTCGCCGTAAAACCTATATAGTTTCCTAGAAAATAGAATATACATATATATAGAAAACATGCTCAGAAATATGCCATGTCGAATGCCTCCACATAAAATGTAAGTAACCCAGGTAATGTCAAACAATGCAAATAACATGTCAGCCGCAGTCACCTAACATGACCTGTACGGCTGAATTTAGAGCTCAAATCCCCAACTCACTAACTATACCTGCACACGAGTCGGAACCACCTAAAGTAGTCTGTACGACAGGACTGGGTGTAAATAAATACGCTCAAGTGCCACGATCACGTGAAGACTGGACGAATAATCACGGGTCACCTACGAGTCGAAACCATCTATAGTTGTCTGTACAACAGGACTGTGCACCTAACTTGGATCCAAGATGAGCTTGTGGTGCGGGAGGTGAACATCATGTGAAGGACTGTGCCCTACTCTGGGCGGGAGTACTAACACCGGGGGTGTAGGTTATGAGCTCTCTACGTATCTCACATAACTACAAATCATCAACATAAACCATAACTTACCTGGCACTTACCTGTGTGTCCGCAACACCAAACATACATATATACAACTACTAATGCGTAAATCAATAGGCAAACGCATTGCATGGCATTTAAAACATATAAACATTCCATATCATTTTCTGGGAAAAACCACAGTATATAGGTATATACGGAAAACCAAAAGCCCACTCACTCGTATGTGGAATGGTCGAAACCCCCTTGTCTCGAGTGACTGCGTTCGTCCTCGGGATAGGTCTCACTTACATGCAAAACAACTATAAAAACGTCAATTTAAAGCACATAACCAAAACAAGGTAATAACTTCTCATACAATGCTCAAATGGGGTGTGTGAATACACCAACGTGATCTACTCAACCTCACAAACATCCCCATATTTTTAAAATAATTTTCTGACCTCCCACGCGCCGCCACACGCCGGCCAAGGCACAGCCAGACGCGCCGGTCACGGGCGGCCACGTGCCAGGCACACTAACGGCGTTAGTTAACGCCGTCAGGAATATTCCGTTAAAACTAACAGATTTCGTTAAAGTTAACCTAACACCGTTAAGAATACTCCGTCTAAACTGACGGAATATTCCGTCTTCTTCTCCAGCATACCTCCGGTGCCATTGTCATCGCCAGAAAACCAGAAAATTTTCAAACCTTCGTTTCTCACTCGTTTTTCAACCAAATTCCATGAAATTGGTACCAAAATGAAACTTACAACAAGTAGAACAAAACCTTACCACTTTCAAGCCCTGAAATTCACGAAATCATGCCGAAGAAACTTCACAAAATCCGGCCAAACCTGCAACTCACAATCCCGACGTCCAAATCCTTCCAACAAACCACCCCAAGCTTCCTAAGGACCTCACTAAGCTTCCTACAAGCTTCAAATTCCCTGAAAAACAACATTTCACATGTGCATGAACAGTAACCATAATCGGGGTTTCATGGTTTAACGTGAAATCGAAGGATTTCCTACCTGAAATGGGTATGGTTGAACTCGTAAGATCCTCACGAACACAAAGATATAGTTTTCCACCTCGATCTACAACATTTTCACGGGTTTTGGTACTTGTCTGTACGAAGAAGAAGAGAAAGAGAAAGAGAGAGAGAGAGACGAGACAGGGAGAGTATACGGGAAAAGATGATGGAGATGAGGATGGATGTGTGGCCCATATGCAACCAGCCAAACCCCCAAAACAGCAACACAAATGACAAATATCCACTAGGGGCAAAAACGTCATTTCACACATATGGTACGAATAATTCGGGACGAGCTATCACAATAATCGGTACCAATTGATGTGCACAAATCAGTGAAACAGTATCACATATCAAAACTAGTTTTGAAGTACCAAAATTTAGAGTACTACTTTAGTTTGCAAATTCACTAAAAACCCAATTCTCTTTAGATTGTCATGAAAATTTTTAGGTATGCACTAGACATATATGGCTACTATTTTTCAAAATTTCATGATTTTTTTTTTTTAATTTTATAAGCGAGCCAAAAATGAATTCAAAAAGAGAGGTGTTGCAGTCAGTACAGACCTGAGATTACAAATTCACCAAATATTCATTGTTTATCCGATATGGATGAAAATTTTCAAACAATAAGTAAACATACAAATATATTAATTTCCAAAATTCCATAATTTTTGAGACTTTACAAGCGTACTAAAAGAAAATACGAAATGAGATGTACTACAGAAACGGCAAAAATTGTGCAGTACATACCAGAGGCTAAATAATTCACCAAAAAGTCAATTTTTTCTCCAATGCATATGAAAATTTCCAGAAATTAAGTAGACATATATATTTACTGTCAACCAAAGTTCCATAATTTTTTGCAATCTTAAAAGTGGGCTAAAAATAAAATCGAAATGGAATGTGCTGCAAAAACTGTGCAAATTCTAAAAGTTCATGAATTTATGATACTAAAAGTTCATGAATTTATGAGGTACATTGATATAGCAAAATAATGTCACAAATTATCACAAATAGACTACGGTGCAAAATTCCAGCAACATAGTGTCACGCTTAAAATTTAACAATAAATCAATTTCTTGTGCGAAAGATTGTGAACAATTTTTTTCATGTACAGAATTCATTAAATAACATAACATGACATAATTTCGTCAAAATTGGAGTTAGGAAAATTTATCAAATTATTGTTCTAGAGCTTTGAGTGAAATTTACAAAATCTTCTAATCGATTTAGTTGGAACCAAAAGCTTAATTTCAATTCAACCAAATGAGATAGAGATTAAATTGCGAAGAACAATTTCATACCTTTCCAGAGAGAATTTGTAATGAAAAACGCCGAATAGAGCCAAAAGCCGCCGGAAAAATATTTGCGTCTCAAGCTTATGTTAATCAGTTGAACCTCTAATCAAGAACCATTAAGCAAACACTCACATGGTTCATCCAAAATAAAATCAATCATCAATTTATCTGTCAAGTCGTTTAGTGATAGATAAATGATATTGATTCCTAAAGTTTTACTTCATTTGTTGAAGTCTAATACTTCTTCTATTTGATGCCATTCTGCAAGCATTTCTTCCGAGGAAGATTTGTACAAGCATGTATATGTATGTATACGTTAATTAATTAGGGATGGAAGCAATTAGTCAATATGCAAAGTACCATTTTTGATACTTGTGAAATATGCAACAAGTTTACAACAAACTCATTCAGGATTGCGGAAGCATTTAACCAGGATCATCCAAGTGTTTTCATTACTCTGAATTGATGTACTTCTCTGCATAAATGTAACAAACACAACTCGAAGAATACCATGTAATTATTCATCATGCAATTGATTTTAAAAGAAATTGCAGATGAATTGGTCAGAGTAAAGCGAAAGCATTAATTTAACCAGAATCAAATATATATACCTCAGTTCCTTTAGTAAAAATAAAGAACCCTAGCCACGTTGGGTGGCTCTGATACCCTAGCCACGTTGGGTGGCTCTGATACCACATGTAAAAATTAATATGCACACACAGGCCATCAACATAATCAACGTAGTGATAGGATTACATCCACGAACAACCTCAATACATAACCCTATTTGCAATCTGCAAGGGCGACTTACCTGATGTTGCTGCCATTGAATGAACAAGTGAATCAGTCTTCTACTTCCAGCACACAGCGATGACCTCCACTAGTAAATAGGGTTTAGTTCTCAAGAGTCTTATTGTGTGGAAGCAGGGACTTCTTCAATATGTATATATATACCAAATTATCCTATCAGAGTTCCACTAATACTGGCCTATTATCAGTAGTGATAAACTCTATCCTCATAACAAATTCAAGTCCCATCATGATTCTTATCTCTCAGTAAATACTTGATAAGTACTCCTTTTAGATTGGTTGCTCAATAATTAAACTCCACAACTCCTATTATATCAAGGATATGAAATTCCTTCAACCACACAACTCGCATAATCAGTTTACGTGTAATTCAAGAAATCTAGTTGTTATCTCATTGTCATTCACACATTGTCTAACAATACAAACTCTCATGAATAGTATTTTTAAGGGAGTTCAAAATAAAAAAAATTCATAATCATTAATGTATAAGTCTGAAAGATATGAAAGCATAATAAATGTTTATAATTGCATCCTTAATGCTGAGACGATGGTTACATGGTCGTTTAGATTTTTAAAACCCTCCAAATCTCATGAACAGTGTTTTTCATTTGCGTGCAAAATTAATAATAATTATTATAGAAGTGTGCAAAATGTAATCACTCATAATGAAAAGCGTTACAATTTTCATGAACGGGTAACAGGTCGGGTCATATTACCCGTTTACTTTAACGGGTATTACATGACATGACCTGTTAAGATATTGGGTATGACATGAAAACGACACGAACACGAATGCCAGGTCTATAGATGCATGTAGACCTGTAAATGGGTCAGGTTTATTAGGTTTGGATCTAGTTAAATTCGATTCGTTAATTTAACGAGTTATTCAAACTCAATCCGTTAAGCTAACGGATCATCTGAACTCAACTCGTTAAGCTAATAGATCACCTGTTTCACCTTTTTGAACCTTATCCCCTCTTCTTCAATCCTCGTCAGCACTCCGGCAGTCGCTTCCAAATCACCAGAGAAACAGTACCCCATCAGCAGATAATTAAAAGTTGGCACATCCGACGGGGCTCCAACTCTCCTCATCAGATCCACCACCCCCCACGCGTCGTTCATCCTCTTCTTCTAGGTAACCACATTAAGAATCGGGTGAAAGGTGCAGGCGTTAAAGCCATAGTCGCAACACGCAGCGCCTCATCGACCCTCTCGATCTTACAGAGACGCGAGATGAGTGAGTCATACGCGCTCTTGCGGGTGAACCCCCGTTCGAGAAGCAGTAGGGTTTTGGTGAGGTCGTCGAGTATGGAGAGAAAATAGTAGGTGTTGGTGGTGTTGTAGCAGTGGTCCTTGACGCGCTTGTTGAGGAGGTAGTGGAGGTTTTCGAATTCTCTGGAGTGGCCAACGGCGATGACCAGGTTGTCGTAGTAGGCAGTGGTAGGCACGTCAGGGAAAGGGCTTAGGGTAGGGTTTTAGGTCGAGAAGAAACGGGCGGCGAAGGTGAGGACAAATCGGGAATTTTGGTGTTTATAGGGGATTTGACGTAGGAGCGACATGGTGGCCGGTTTGAAGGGCAAAGTCCTGCACATCTCACTGCAGTCAATCGGATTTCAGTTGAGGGTTTTCTATTAGGACTATTGAAATTATACAAAATTCCTTAATAACGTGTGGTTAACAGGTTTCGTGGGTTCATCCAAAATAACCCATTATTTAACGGGTTAACCCGTTAATCACCCGACCCGTTTATCACTCATTCGACTACTAATTTTAACGGATCAGATCAGGTCAGGTTAACGAGTCTAGTTGAAAATGCCAAGTCTAGCTGCATGCCAGCTTTGTCTTCATTGTAAGACCACTTTGGCTATGTCAATGTCGGTTTGGTCGTTCGTTCACAACTCCATTGCCTTCCCAATCTAGACGAACTGAAAAAGGTTAACAAAATGGGAAAGGACCAATGGTGTAATTTAAGTTGAATTTGAAACTGGAATAATTATTATTTAAGTTTAGGCACGAAAATGTAACTCGTGTTGTAGTTATGAGCATTATTCTTCGTTACACCGACCTTGTTCAATCCTATGGTAAGAAAATATAATAAATTTATAGAAAAGATATTCCCTTAATTTATAGAAAATTATGTATTAATCCTTAAATACGATGAAGTTTAGATTAATGTATGTTACAAAATTCAAAATTGAGTTTAGTCCTTTGGTTTTATTTAATGTCAGCATTGTTATTCCATGTCATTTTTTTTTTTTGGTAATTTCATGATTTTTTTTTTCTAAGTCTACTATAATTCATTATAAAATATTATAGTACACATATTTAGGTACATTAACTCATCACAAATAAATTTCAGTACAAATGTTTAGGTACATAAATTCACTATAATATAGTTCGGTACAAACATTTAGGTACGTTAATTCATTATAATATATTTCGGTAAGTACAAACATTTCAGTATAAACAAGTCAATTTAATATATTTGGTACATTCATTTTTGTACACTTATGTACTTACATATTTTTCATGGAGGTGAATTGTTTGCCCTCTCATTTCCATACTCTCCCCATGCCCTCCCATGATGTGTGATCACGGTTAAGCCACATCAACATTTTATATTAATTTTTTATAGAAATAATAAAACAAAAAGTAATAGGAATATAAAATGTTGACGTGGCTTAACCGTGACCACACAAACAGAAGGGTATGGGGAGAGTACGGAAATGGGAGGGCAGACAATCCACCTTCATTTTTCATATGTGTCACTAATGTTTTCTCATTTAAATTTACTTATAATTGGAAGAACTAAAATGTAGGACCATGATTTTTCAGGGCAAAGTAAGGCAGATTGGAATATGAATACCTCAGAAGTCCGGTCATGAACTCATCATATTCCGCAACAGAGTTACACAAACGGAGCAATAATGCCACCATCATCCTATTCTGGAGCAGTGTGTGAAGTCTGATAACTTCACTAAGATTGACCATGCTTATTCCGCAAGGTACAAAAATCTGATCCAGTAAGGAATCAGCCAGTTTTCCTATATTCTTGGAATTCTTACAATCTAAGGATTGACGTGCGCCACAAGTAATCATACTTCTAAAAAGATGCAATATCTACTCCTAGATACCCTTTGGGATTCTCTTGGTTTAATATGAATTTCATATCCTAAAATGCCTTTATCTCGACTGCTATAAATACACCATTCTAGGATTCATTTCTGGTAACGCAATTATTTCACACTTACTTTCTTGCATACAGCTTGAATCTCATATATTTGCTTGCTAACTTGACCGTCAAAGAGCCTTTGGCCGGCACTCTCCCTACCTTCGATCTTTGGCTGTTTACGGTGTTTACTGTCTTGTAGGTTAAATGAGTGTGTGCATCTCCTCCACACACGGTGGTGCATAAATTTGATTCCAAGAATTGGTGTTTTTCATTAAGATAGTTGATCTCATATTCCACCTAACCAAATCACTCTACCACAGGCTCGTCTACAAAAGAAAGTTCAACTAACGCTAACGTTAGGTGTGGTTAGAGTCGGTGGCAACCCATTGTCTTGCTTTCCTTCCCGATCTCTCGTCTTCCATCCCTCTTTCTGTCCCTTTCACCAATATGATCCCCAAACTCCAATTCCACTTCAATTCCTCTATCTCCATCTCTCACCACTCCATTTGCTCCATTTCCGTCTCCCACCACTTTGATTCCTTCCGTCCTCCACGATCTACAATCACATTTCTTAACCGACTTTTATCGCGGGTTTATTAGAAAGTGTATAGCGTTTTAACTCGAGTGTTCACACCACCACCTTCCTCTTGTTTGCCTTTATTGGCTCTGTCGCCGGTGGGTTCTATTTTCCCATTGGATTTAGTGGTTTTGTGGGTGTGGATTTTGTCATATTGCTTGCAGGATGATAGAGCACTGATTTCCTTCATCCATGGGGCTTTGATTGGTGGGATCGCAGGTCAGATTGAGTTAGTGGCTTTAGGGTATTCTAGCGGCGGCGGGGGCAACAAGTTTCTAGGATTTTCATGTTTTGTTTTTTTGTTTGTGTTGGCTCCAAATCTTGTTTTGAGCTCTATTTTTTGTGTTGCTGAGGTCCATTTCATTGTTTTGTGCTTGACTTGTACTTGGGCCTCTGCTTATGTACATTCTCTTTGTTAGTAATAAAATTTGCCTTTGACTTAAAAAAGGACTTCGAAGTTGAATAAGCACTTTCTTTATAAAATATAATCTGTTATTTTTCGATTATAGTGTTGTGCCATAAATTTAGAAAGAGAAGAGAAAGAAAATAGCTTGATGAATTGTGTGATTGATATTCCCCATGCCTTTTGACTTTATTTATAGGTAGAGAGAAGCTTGTTCCCCAAATAATACAAACACTAATAAGAAAGATCTTCTAGGTCTCATACGATTCTTAGGCCATCTCCAACTAAGGGCTGGCCATAGCCCAGAGGGCTCGTTTTAGCCCTCTGACCCTCCAAGATATTAATATTTTAATGAACAGTACAAGGCCATATTTGCTTTCGTCTCGTTTTAGCCCTGTCACAAAAAATCATCTCCAACCGAGGGCCATAAGGCCAAACATAATTTATTATTTAAAAACTACAACTTAAATTCAAATCCAACGGCTAAGTGACGTCAGCTAGCCGTTGGATTTGAATTTTTTTTTGCTATAAATAGGGTGGATATTGGGCTATAATTCACACAACTTTGAATTCAATCTCTTTCAATTCAAGTTTGCAATGAATTACAACTTTAGATTCTCTTCGGATTCCAACTGGGGGTCCTCATTCAATTCCAAATTGGAAGCAAAATGGGCGCAAATGAAACGAGAAGATGAGGAAAATGGGCACAAATAGAAGTTATAGGAAAAAATGGAATTTAAAAAAAATATGAAACAAATTTTGTAAAATAAAAGTTATAGGAAAAAAAAATAGAATTTAAAAAAAAAATGAAAAAAATAGAAGTTATAGGAAAAATTTTGTAAATAAAAAATAATAATAAAACTGTACAAAAAAACAAAAAAAAAAAAATTCAAATGCAACGGCTAGCTGACGTCAGCTAGCCATTGCATTTGAATTTTAGCTTAGGCATTCCTGTCGGTTATAACTGACATGATTAATGTTTTTTCTGGCCAGCCCTTTGGCCCTTTCAAATTCCGTGGGGCCCTCTATTCCACGAGCCCTTTGGCGTAGCCCTCGGTTGGAGACTGTTTTCGGGCTATTTTCTGCCCTCTGGACCTTTTGGTTAGAGATGGCCTTATATATAATCTAGGGTAAAGTACAAAAAACTACCTCAACTATTGGTCTCAAGACACTTTCATACGTCATCTTTTTAAAATGACAATGTCATACCTCATCTTACGAATTTGTGTCAATGTCATACCTCCGTCAGTTTTTCTGTTAGTTTCTCTGTTAAGTGCTGATATGGCTCAATACGGGGGTGACTCACTAATCCAACTGGATTAAAATATAATTAAATATATTTTTTAATAGTTAAAAAGTAAAAAAAAAATTATATTAAATCTCTCTCCCCCTATCTCGCCTCTCTCTCTTCTCTGCATCCCCAAAACCCCTTCCCACCCGACCCCCCCCCCCCACCCCGTCCCCTTCCTACCCGTTCCCCCAACCTTCCTTCACCACCCTCTCTCTCCCCTCTCTCTTTCGCATCTCCCTCTTCTCTCCACCGTATTCTCCTTCCTCCCCCTTCTCTCTCTCGCCATGCCTAAAACCCCCCAAACCCACCTGGATTTTTTCATCCGCCCTCCTTTCTCGGATCTACCTGCAAGCTCCGACCCATTTCCCTCTCCCACTCCATTGCCCACCGCCGATCCGTCGTCGTTGCCGTCTCCGAAGCTGTCAAGGAGAAAGGGAAAGAGGGAGAACTGTCAAGGTAGGGCCGGCGAGGTTGCCGTCTTCCCCTAACCCAAACCCAGATCCCACCCCAAACTAGCCACTCCCATTCCTACCAAATGCCTCTCTTCTCTTCCTCCGCCGCTCTCTCTATTTCTAACCTACAAGCATGCATCAAAAACAAAGCACCCACCAATCCTGAGAACAAACCATTAACAAAAGTTCAAAAATCGATCTTCCAGTTTACCTCACTTTTCTAAGAAAATGGAACCTTCAGAATATCAAAAAAATTCATTTCCTTTCTCCCACATTTTCCGAGCAACCAAACAAAGCAAAACCATTCAATTTTTCCTTGGAAAAAAAAAACCCCAAGTTATATTCACAAGAGACTCGGCAGCGGTGGTGGGCGCAGGATTGCTACTACGTTTTGCTAGGCTTGAAGATGGTGTTGGGCTGCGGGAGCATAGGGAGGTGGCAGAGGCGGTCCTCAACTTTTGCAAACCCGACGACGAAGTCGATTACTTGGTAATCATGGGGCGACAAGGCTGTCAAGGATTCGTAGAAGTATTCGAACCTATATGAGTAGTTTGGTAAGGAAAGGGAGGAGATCAATGGAGGGAGTGGGTACCCAAAGAGAGGTGAGGTTGGTGTGCCGGAGATCGGCGACTTCGATGTCATCAGTTAGAATGGGGAAGAAGGTGATGGTCGTTGGTGGATGGAGTTGACGATGAAGAGGAGAAAAGGGAGGGTGAGTGCGAGTTGCAGATGAGAGAAAGGTGAGTAGGGTTGTAGATGAGAGAAGGGAGAAAGGGGGTGGATGGGGAATAAGGGGGGTGGATCGGATTTGAGGAAGACGGGAGGGGAAAAGGGGGTGGGTCCCCATGTAAAAAAAATATTAAATGATTTTAATTTTTTAGTTTTTAATTTTAATTAATTTTTTAATATTTTATTAATTTATTTAAGCCATGTCACTATTTAAGCCAAGTCATGTCAGTACTTAACAGAGAAACTAACAGAAAAACTGACGGAGGTATGACATTGTCATTTTAAAAAGATGAGGTATGAAAGTGTCTTGAGACCAATAATTGAGATAGTTTTTTGTACTTTACCTTAAAATCTACTATGATTGACACGATCATACATGTGCTATAATTCTAATAACATATAGTTCGTTTTAACAACTTGGTATCATTTATCAAAACTTTAAAGACAGAGTAAGAAGGAGAATGACTATTTTAACCACATTTACTTATTATATTGTTGACAACCTTTCTAATAAAGGTAAACCCAAACTCAGCATAATAGGAAGAGGATGCCATTGTTATGGTTTAAAAAACCCCGTTTGTGGTGATTTGTTTAGAGTGCTATAATCAAAGTTCCTTGTCACCAGTGTCTGGATACTTCTTAAATCTATATTTGTTTTTTTCAAAATCTTAGTCACTAATTTGAATGAATTTGGTGCAATTTGCTCAGTTATTTTTGATGTCATCTTCGTTCTCTATTGTGCGCAATTAGATCATCGAAAATCAAATTCTGCCTAAATTTGCGACATGTTTTGCATTTATTTAAAGGTTAAAGGTGGCAGGACGAACAACACTTTTTAAGCTCACTAATAAGTAAGGAAGAATATCATTAAATCGTAGTACTAAATGGCAAGTGTTGGCAATAGTTTTATTTAATTGTTTATGCACATTTTAACTGCGTTAAATTTTGCCAAAACGCAAGTGTCCTTTTATCATAGTGGTGAAAAAGTATTAAGCTTTTTATGATGGTGTGAGTTTAAACCCCGTCGTTAACTAATCTAACATCTAATCTAACAAAATCTATCGTTTGATTAAAAAAATAAAAAATTGCCAAAGCATGTTAACTTTGTTGCCCCTTTGGCACCAATGGCAAGTGCTTTCGATGTTTGTTCATGTTTAAGTTGTGGTATTAAAAATTCTCTAATGAGATAGTTATTTTAGTTTTACCTTAATAAATAAATCATCCAAGAAATTAAAGATTTCTCTTTTTATTTTGGGTGCGCACATCCTTTTTTACGTTTTACACACATTTCTCAATTGGTCTCGGATCGAATAATTTCAAAATGATCACAAAACAGAAATTAACAGTGTGTATATAGAAAGTAAAAAAAAAAAAAGTATGAAAATAGTACCCCTCTTTATTTTCTCTCATAGCAGCAAGCAACCATGTGTGAACCTGTGAACAAAACTAAACGGCTCCACTACATTGAAAATTTCTTAACAAAAAAAACAAAGAGGTGGTACACTAAATACTAAATAGTCAGTTGAGATAGTACAAATAGCAGCACTGTCGAATTTCGAATATTCTAGTCTTGCACATGGAGAAAAAAAATTTTGAAAAATTTATCAGAAGATCTCTGAATTACATTTAACATCCCCCTCCAATTCCATAGCACAACCATACATTGGGTCTTTTATTTAACCACATGCAATATTGAACGTGGGGTCTGGCGAGCTGGCAGCTACGATGTGGAGCCAATGCCATCTAACCATTATCCACATGGATGGGACAGGACGGGGACACCATTATCGGTAAACTCGTTTTATGTAAATTAAGTTGCTCTATCAGAACTGAAGGTTTGTAACTCCAATATTAGAGCTTTCACTTCATATTCAATACTAGAATATTTTGATTTTGTGCTATTATTTGTACCATTTCAATTTACCGTCTACGACATCGTCTCTCTAAATTCGAAAATACTGTTATTTTGTACTACCACGATTAACTATTTAGTGTATCATCTTTCTGATAGACGAGAGATGCACAAAGTGAGCAAGGCAATCAGCATTCATTTTCATTCTTATGTGAAAAAGTTATAACAAGAAAAAATTTGCATAGCTCAAATAAATAACCGGAAATAGAATTATTGCGATTCGAGTCACAATCAAGAGCGCAACCAGAAATTTACCCTCGGAGAATATAAAGTTTAATAAAGACTCACAGCATGTTGGCATGTGCGGGTTATAGTCTATAGCTGTTGAGTACCCCATCATGTTTGAGCTCATAAAAATCTGGTCTGCAAAAGAGCATGCAGAACTGCATAACAACGACGATGAAAGTCCGTTTTCACCAAAGCCAGAATATTAAAGGCCGGCAAATCGGGTGGGGAGAGAGCAGGAAGAAGATCACAACTTCAGTTCTGAATACAAGAAAGAAGGTATTGACACTTGAATCCACAAAGCACACACATGCAGGCCCTCTACAAACAACTAGAAGCAGGACCTTTGGCGAGAATGAGTCTCACATTTATGAAATGAAAGACCTTGCATGGGCTTATAAGAAGTTAGGCTACTCCCCATATTACCAATTGGTTTTATGATGGAATCTCAACTTTCTTCAATAACTACAATTGTTTTGTGTTTAAGGATTGGGCTTTCGGTCTTGAAACAGTAGTTTGATAAACCAGAATGACTTGAAGATTAGGAACTCAGTTAAAGAAAGAAGCAGCATGGAGAAAAACGAAATCTGCGTAGGAACGTTGTTATGAAGCAAATAATTATGGCATACCTCATGCATCAATACCCTTAATTAGTGCCGCAGAACCACATCATGCTGATACCGCTACGCTTGTACACAAGCAGCAATTAGCAGGGGAGAAGTTTGAATTCTCTAGTTGCCCTGAATTTTGATAGCTATATTCAACCAGAATGTGTAGTACCTAAATACATTCAATTTTCTCATTGGGTTTCATCCAAACCATCACGTTTTGCCGTTTTGCCATGTTGCACAGCATCAAGAGTGTTTATAATGTGAGCAACTGCTCCAGGTGCCTCTTAATCAGGAAGTGGCACGTCCAAAGCAAAATGCAAAAACAATACTATGAGAAAATCTACCTGATATGCTGCAACCGTGGTGCCTCCAGCATCGCCCCTTCTGCCTTCAACCAGTTCCCTTGCATCGAGGCTCCAAATTTCAAGCTTGTAAAGTTGGTGGAAGAGACCTTATTTTTCCTTTGAGCAACTTGCCTTCGTCATTTTTGACACCTTGTAACACATCCTTTACCAAGCAATTAAACAAACTAGTTTGAATTATAAGACAAAGAATAGAGCTAGAGAACAAAATCGTTGAGAAATTAAAAGGTCAAACCACAACACTGGAAACCAAAACCATATTTTCATCCTAAACCTTTTCAAAATTCCTGTAAACAGTGTCTTTGTGTTTAAACTCCAGATAGGCATAGTCAGAAGCTGACATGCGTATTATAGAATCGACACTTCAGTATCAGAAAAAAAACACGCCGATCAGCCTGGTGAGGACTACATTTGTAGACATAAGAAGTATACAATACGAAGGAAACAGCTAAGAGGACACAAATAATGGTCAGATAAATGTTTGAACATCTGTGAATAGCCCAATCAGAAAGAACAAGGACATTGTCTACTTAAACCTTTATACAAATTATTACAGACATGAAAACAGGGTCATCTCACAAGCCAAGCAAATCAGAATCCGATAATATCATAATCTCCGCGGAATGTATTCCCTCCGGCTGCAGGGCATGATCATAAAAAATGTAGAGAGAAACTGAAACTTGTCAATGAAGATTCAGTGCAAGGAAACAAAGAAAGGAGTAAAGACTAAACAACTGTTGGAAACATCAATGATATAACTTGAATTCATTAAATTCCTTGAATAAAATGATGTATAAAAGAATTGGTAAACTTGCTAATTAGCACAGCAAAAGAATGATATACTTCACAAGCTACAAGACCATTTACAGACAAATCGAGCAACAAAATAATGTTACAACAAAAAGTGACTCATTCTGTATGTTTTTCTTTATCAATAATATCATCCCCTAATTCAATTGGGATCAAAAACCTCTAGCTGAATTCTGCCAGACCTCAACAGTTTGCTGATCCTTCCTGGTCATGAACATCTTATTCCCTCCAAAAGCCATGTTCGTTATCCTCGAACCTCCCATATCCTTCATTCTCCCCATTAAATTCTTCCTAAAGAGCCTTTCCTCCTCCGTCCCATTTTTACTGCTTTTCTTAGAACCCACCACAACCTCTGACCATAGCTCTACATTCCCTCCCGTGCTACAAAATACTTGGCTTCCATGGCTTTCAATCTTGCACCCGGAACCTTCCTTCTTCCCGTTAACTACTTTCTTCGCTTCTCCAAGAGAAACCCATGGATTCTCCGCACCCATACTTCTCAAATCCGCAAAGAACATCCCGCCTGTATTCACACCAACCTTGAATATTGATGATAAATTATCCGAAACTGTGACATCCGAAAAGCAATCAACTTTCTCTTGTATTTCCCAAACTACATTGCCAGACCTTGTATCCCAAAATTTAATGTTACCCAAAACTCCTGAAGGTCCACTGTGAGACCCGGACGCCATCAACAGACCGTAGCCCGAAACCCAATTCAGTTTCGTGGCCGGTATTGCTGAGTTAATCTCGGCACCATAAATTTCGTAATGACCAATCTCATTAACAGGGCTCAAGCTATTCAGATCATATATCATTATTGAATTCGAGTTCCTCCGAGCGGATTCGAAACTAGTAAAGAGAAACTCAGGCGACGACCCGATTGCTTGTACTGTTGACCCGGACCGAGTCACATTCTCCCAATTCAGAGTCTCCTTAACAAACCCATTCTCAAGGTCGAGAATCTGGAGCCCAGAGAAGTCGGTGGCCCCCACCGCGGCCGTCCTCGGCGACATCGCCAGCATAGAATCGACGGCGGTGAATTGGGTCAAAATCGTCGACTTTTTCCTCAGCGACCAATCAAAAGACGTGATTTTGCTGCCGTGAGCTACATGAACCGAGCCAAACGGCGTCGTGGCAATCGCCGACGGCGAGTCTCGGCCGTTCAAGGGCAAAATCAACGACTTTTCCAGGTTAAAAGCATCGAAATACGATGGGTTCGACAGCGAATTCATCAGAAAGGTTTCGATGCCATAAAATTGGGATTCGAAAATTAGGTCCTGGAGGTCTAGGGATTTGGCCTTCGAGGGAAAATTACCTGTTCGAAGAAGCGAGAGGAGGATGGAGAAGAGCTCCGGGTCGCGATCAATGAACGGCGGAGCCAGTTGAGCCGAGGCCGACTCCGCAATCCGGGAGAAGAGCGAGTCCGGCCCGGCGAGGTTTAGGGTTTGCTTGGTGGTCTGGAAGAGCTGGCCGCCGACGTCTATGGTGGCGAGGTTGGACTCCAACTTGGTATGCTTAAACCCGTTTCTTGGAAGCACAGAATCGGCGGCAGGCGGCATGAACTTGAGCATGTTTTCTTCCCGAATTGCCCCTCGAAACCCTTATTTCTCAACGACCCAGAAGCAGAAATGGGCTGAGGAATAAAGGGTAGGTTCTGAAAGTGGAAAAGGGCGGCGGCGGTGGAGACTATGGAGGAGGTGGAATTGGTTGGTGGAGAAGTTGTGGGGGGGGAGGTTTGGTATTTAAGGGGTCCAACTTCTTTCTCTCTGTGTTTTGTGGTCAACCATGGGTGGTAGTAAAACTTCAAAAAATAAAAAATAAAAAAAAATCCTAAATTCTTTTTTATTTCATATTTTATAATTTTTCACGTTTTCTGCGTGTCATTTTTAAGAAGTTTCCTGCTCGGGGTATCGAAGATTTGAAAGTCAAGGGTCAATGAAGAGAGGGAATCTCTGCGGCAGGCGTCGATTATGGGGGTAAATTGGTAATTTAAAGTACTTATTTTTGTAACAAAGGAAAACGGTTGTTGAAGCCGTCCAACTAGGACCATGTAGTAATGACTAATATCTTGTTTGGTTGGAAGTTTGAAGTATAAGTTAATAAATTAATTGTATACTAGCATTTGTCTACGTATTTTGTGTGTATGAACATATTTTTCTAAAAAATGAGAAGGAGAGAGAGAGAGAGAGAAAGTGGGAGGAGTGGGAGTTTTTTTTTTTGTTTTTTTTTTTAATATTAGAGATATTTTAACATTATATGTAGGTGAGACTTCAATAAAAAACAGTAAAATTTGGACCGATGAAATAACATTATTTAATCGTTAACTTTCATGTCATTTAGTTTACAAATTTTATTTACAAATTTAGTCTCTCCAACATTACCCGTTTTATTCATAGTAATAAATTTTGTGGGATCTGTCATGTAAGTATGTGGTGTAAAGTAGTGGCTTTGCTCTGGAAAGAGGAAAAGCATATGCTCCTCTCTAACTTGGTTTCTAGAACATTATTAATATTAGAGGTATTTTAACATCACCTGTAAGTGAGATTTCAATAAAAAACAGTAAAATTTGGACCTATAAAATAACATTATTTAATCATCAACTTTCACGTCATTTAGTTTACAAATTTTACTTACAAATTTAATCTCCCCAACATTACCCATTTTGTTCAGAGTAATAAATTTTGTGAGATCAGTCATGTAAGTATGTGGTGTAAAGTAGTGGCTTTGCTCTGGACAGAGGAAAAGCATATGCTCCTCTCGAACTTGGTTTCTAGAACATTATTAATAATAATTTATTATGCCATGTTTATTTTGCTTGTAACTGAAACGGAAAGAAAAATTCCTTCAATTACAATGTTCGTTTAGGACAAGCGATATCGGAGAATTAGGTAATCGAGCGGGCATTGAGTGTAAAAGTGAATGTTTTAGACGAGAACTGTCCTGTTGTAGTGTTTTTTTCTTTCGGGGTAACAGAAAATTGTGTCAAATTTCAAGATATTTTTTACTAATAAGTATTCTAATAAAAAAAAATATTAAAAAAAACCTAACAATTTGGCAACAAAACCGCTTATGCTCATTAATGCAAGAGGAGTCGTTAACAAGATACTGAAAGTCGTGAATATTTTTTGAATTGTAATTGTCATTCCGCCTATTTCGTTGAGATAAACAAGTTGTATTCTATCATAACTCGTTCCGGCCAAGAAAAATAGTGCAAGGCCAATAAATCCGTGAGAGAGAATTAGGTAATCGAGCGGACATTGAGTGTAAGCGAGAATGTTTTAGAGCAACAATTGTCTTGCGGTAGTGTTTTTTTCTTTTTGGATAATAGGAAATTGTATCAAATTTCAAAGTGTTCTTGGAATATATTCCAAAAATAAATTTGGGTTGACTTTTATGCACGATGAACTTAATTCGTAAAAATACAAAAGAAATGCTATTTATACTCCATATTACTTTGCTCCGTTTCCTGAAAGGAAGAATAGAGTGAGATACAGAGTAATAGTCAACTGAGAAACAAACAATTTCAATAGGCCACCATTGTTGACTACTACAATTGTCATGGTTTCTGAGTTCTAGAACACTTGGCACAATATGAATTTTCGAATTCACCCCTAAAACCAAAATCTTAGAGCACGGATGACACACCTCGATCCCAATCGAGGTATGTTGGCCATCACGTGAGGGTGACGTAGCCATGTGCGCTGTGTGGAAGTGAATGTGATATGAAAATACAGATAAATAAAAACTTGCTAACTAATTACACTAGACTAACATATTAATGCGGGTGAAAATGTTTGGAGTAAAGGATACACATAACCAGAGCGTAGGTATCAGAATGCAGTCCAGAAATTTAATTACTAATTATACGGATCATAAAAGAAACCCTACACTGGTGAATGTCTGTTAGAACCGTCGTGAAGTTCTCCTAAGCCACCGACACGAACTTCTATCTAGAACCTGGAGGGGCGTAAAACAAAAAGTGTGAGTGGACAGAAACAAAACTTTCAAAACGATTTATCTTTTCAAATGTAATAACCCCTCACTGTAAAACCCGTATAAGTTTCCCAAAAAATAATACTGTAAATATACATGAAAACTATACTCAAGAATAATCAAATCATGTGTATGCCATGACAATCATTTCAACCATGAATAAGTAAGCCAGATGAATTGCACTAATATAAAGTGACATATCAGCCTCAGTCACCTAACGTGACATGTACGGCTGAATCTATAACTCAACAATCAAATCAAATCCTGCACACAAGTCGGAACCACCTATGTGGTATGTACAACAAGCTAGGTGTAAATAAGTACGCTCAAGTGCTATGATCACGTGAAGGTTGTGCGAAGTATCGCAAGTCACCTACGAGTCAAAACCACCTAATGTGGTCTGTACGACAGGCTGGCACCTGTCTTGGATCTAAGGTGAGCGTATGGTGCAGGAGGTGAACAATCACGTAAAGGCTAGGCCCTACCCTCGGGCAGAGCACTAACACTGGGGTGCAGGATATAAATCACTGAAAGCAACTCATTATAATCATACACACTACCATCACAACCATCGCTATATACTCACATGAAGCTTACCTGAGTGTCCACAGTGTCGAGCAATAATTTGCACAGTTATATTAAAGCATATTCTAATATGTAATGCATACAACATGGCATTTAAAACATAAAAACCATTTAAATAGTTTCTGGGAAACATAAGGCGTGTGTGTGCGTGTGCGTGTGTGTGTGTGTGTAACCCAAAAGCCCACTCACTAGTATGTAGCCGGGTTGTAACCCCCAAGTCTCGCCTGACTGCGCTCATCCTCTGGAAACGTCTCACCTAAATGTGAAACAACTATTTTAATGTTATTTTTAAGCATATAACCATCACTATGAAATAACTTCTCATACGTTGCTCAATTGGGGTGTTTGAATATATTATCGTGGCCTACTCAACACCCCGAGCATTCATTTTTTTAGGATAATTTTCCAACGTCCCACGCACCCCCACGCGCTGGCCACGCGGAGTCACGTGCCTAGCACGCTGACGGTAACCATAACGCCGTTAAGAATATTCCGTCAAAGTTGACGGAATATGATCTGTCTTCTCCGGTGGTTCATCGGATTCCGTCGCCGGCCGTCGTCTGCATCTCCAGAAACTGTTTAGAGTCCTAAAACCAAAGGTATATGGTCGGAGAATTCTTCGATAGTCCGACCAAATCTTATTAAGTCCCAAAACTAGCTAAAACCTTCACGATCACGTCGGAGAAAATTACACCCCTCGTCAGAGCTTATGGAGTCTCGGGTTTTCGAAGTCAAACCACTTAACAAAAGGTATCACCTGCTCTAGGGTTCGAGAAAAGTAAGAATCTGGAAACACCAAGTTCGATCCGTAGAGTTTTGGTTTAGTTTGAGGGTGAATGCAGGTTGTGCGGACGGGGAAGAAAAGTCGAGAAAGAGAGAGAGGATGCAGGTTGCAGATGTGCGTGTGTGTGTGGCCACGGGTTGGCCATATTAAAATGGCCTCAAGCCCTAATTGGGCTGCATGCTTTGGATTCATGCAATTAAACCCAACCCAATTCCTTTATTCCTTTACAACATCTCCACTACGTACCCAACTCGGCCCTAATTTGCATCCACGTTCTCATAACGTCGAATGCCACTTACTCACGTCGATGGAAAAATGATTGAAGACTATATATACACATCCATGTCACAAGGCCCACAAGGACAAAATAATCATTTCAGCGCACTCGAGGATAAAATATATTATAATTTGGGACAGGTCGTCACAACGGATCTTTATTATCGCCACCATTACCGCCATTTAAAGGTCTCATTAGTCCCTTTCTTGAACTAGATTTTCTTCGTTCAGAAGAACCTTGGTTTTGGCTCACCTTTCTTTCTCCCCTTCCCCCTATAATGATCACAATTTTGTTAGCAAAATCCAAAAGCTCAAAGACTAAGAAAAATCTAAAGGACTGTGTGATAACTATTTTGTTTTTAATTTTCAATTTTTGTTTTCACATATTTAAAATTGAGAACTAAAAACGACATGGTGATTGAGGTATACAAAGTCAAGTCCTTATTATTCTTGAGCATTTCCGTGTGTTAACTTTTTCTTGGCTAACTTTCGAGCATTGGCTTTCTGGTTGTGGTCACCATTGCTTTTGTTTCTCTGTCATTGTCTACTCCACACTCTTTTAGGGATGGGCAAAATACCCGCGGTTACCCGCCCATTTAAACTTTACGATTACTGTTGTGGGTAACCATTTAGATAAATAAACGGTTATGGGTATCACCGTTTACCCGTGAAATTTAAATGGGTGGTTATGGGTATTAACAGCGGTTATAAACGGGTAACCGTTTACCTATTTATTTTATATATGTAATGTTGAATATCTTAAAAATAAAATTATATATATATATATGCAGCTGTTTGACGGGGGATGGGAAGTTGTGTTATTAACCCAACAATCACATCTCTTCAATTTGAATGTTGCATCTTTTGATTGTTGCCAAAAAGACGTGATTCACGGTCAACAAGTCTAATCCTTCTCCTAACCATGTTCTCTATCAGACAAAACTTAAATCAATGCTATTGACTATAGTGTATGGTTTATATAGCTAATTATAATATAATGTAGCTCATTATATATATTATGTTAATACTTTACATTATGGATAAAATAACCCAAGAATACCATCTTCTATAGAGTTTTTGTAACCCAAGAATACTTAGCAAATATTATATTACCTTCATTGGTAACAGTTAAAAATATCGTCTGTAAACTATTATTTCAATTATTGGAATGGTATAAGGACTTAAAAAATTAATATACGGAAATGTATGATGAATGTTACCTATAACGATATTTAATTGTCAAAAAAAAAAAAATTATGACAATTTTTTTTAATTTTCAAGTTGTTAAAAAACATGTAGATGAGTGAAAAAGGGGTAATGGTTAAAAAAAATGAACAGGTTAAAAAGGGTAAATGGGTAAACGGGTATTAAACGGTTACGGTTAAATGGGTATGCGGTTATGGGTATGGTTAACTGTTTATAAACGGTTATGGGTATGGGTATAACCATTTAGGCAATTACCCAACAGGTAAACGGTTATGCGGGTATGAGGATAAACGGTTATGCGGGTATGAGCATAAACGGTTATGCGGGTATGAGCATAAACGGTTATGCGGGTATGAGCATAAACGGTTATGGGTAAATACCTACGGTTATCCGCCCGCCATAACCGTTGTCAATCCCTACAGTCTCTTCTCCTTGTTCAACGTCTCTGAGATAGATGATATTAAGGAGTCAAAGAATTCAAAAGCTACTTACAAAATATAGAGTAATGTTATTCATATCATGTTTTTATATCACATTTCTATACCACCTTAGGTGGCATCTGATATGGATAGCCGCATCATTTGAAAAATTTGCAAAACCCAAGGAAAGGAAGGAGAAAGACTCATCGTATACCACAATCATCATTTAATTAACTAGTTTTTCTTAATTATTAGTTTATTAAATAATGAACTAAATTTAAAAATCTGATTAATTCATATGATATGGATGTCCACATCAAATGCCACCTAAGACGGTATGAAAATGTGGTACAAAAACATGGTATGAATAGTATTACTCCAAAATATAATAGAATCCCAATATATGTACGAAAATTATGGCATGTTTACTTACAACTTACAAGGAATGGAATTCAAGGGAATGGTTATCATTCCAATTCATGTGTTTACTAACCACCAAATGAATGAAAAAATGTTGGATATTTCAAAATATATAATGGATACCATATACATGTATGTGTA
This sequence comes from Pyrus communis, assembly GCF_963583255.1. Classification (NCBI taxonomy): domain Eukaryota; kingdom Viridiplantae; phylum Streptophyta; class Magnoliopsida; order Rosales; family Rosaceae; genus Pyrus; species Pyrus communis. The sequence goes on from NC_084815.1 coordinate 14,810,836, forward strand.
TGTATTTCACGGAAGTATTAAGATAGAAAACTGTGTTGATCGAATGGGTATCAAAACATATTATTTGGGTGTGAAAACATTATATGTAGGGGTAGGTTCGGTTTCATTCAATTCAATTTTTTGTCAAAACCGAAACCAAACTAAAACTTCGGTTCGCTTCGGTTCAATTTTCTTTCAGTTTTTTCAGTTCAATTTTTTCTCGATTTAATTTTGTTCGTTTCGGTTTTAGTACGGTTTCCTTTTTTTTATTTTATAAAACTTGATTTTTTTTTTTTTAATATGGAATTTAGAAAAGAAACTTGTATTGGTAGACTAATAATAAGAAAATGGGGAAAGTGGGAAGGTAATTGTACATATACAAGATCATATAAACCAATCATATTTTATCAACAACCTCAATTGCAAAGAAGAATGATCACCGTATCCATTCAAAAAGAAAACAAATAGAGAAGTTCATCCAAGTTCTAAAGCGTTCCAAAACTTTCCTTTATAACCAATCAAATATCTTCTTTAATTGAACTGAGTATGCTCCTTAAAAAACCCCTAGGCTTAGTTTCGAATTTGGCAACAAAGTTCAACAAAAGAAACATCATGGGCATACATTCATAAAGTGTAAATAGATTCGGTTCGACCTATCCTGGATTTTACGGTTTTTATAATTTAATTAGTTGAATTTACGAAAATACCTCTAACGACGAAAGGGTTGACTTCTGTTGAGTATTGCTCGTTGACATGTAAGAATTTATCTTTTAATTTATTCACGTAGCATTCATTAATACAAACGCGTAGGCGCGAACTGAATCGAATTTGGAACTAAAACGAAATTTTTACGAATTTTTGAACATCAAGGGTTATTTGGTAATTTCACAATTGGAGATATTTCTCCATCATGGGCCAATCATGGGGTGACACGTGGCAGATTTCCTATTTTTCTAGGGTGCTCCTTATGTCCTGAGTCCTCCCTCCCTCTTTATTTTTTTTTTCTACATTTTCTTCTTCCTCCCACTCACCTCTCACTCATTCTCTCCCTCTCTTGGCCGAAGAACATGCACACACACACACCCATACATCAACAAATAGACAACACCAACCTTCCACCCTTCCTAGCCTCTATGGTGAGGTTTTGAGCCAAAATGTTAGGAGGAAAACCTGTTGGAAAACCCTTTTTCGAGCTACACTGTGCAAGGAACTTCTCCAGTGAATTCTCGCCATCTCCGACGAAGGAACTCGGAAAACACAAGGGAAGTCACTATACAAAATCTGGAATTTTGAAACAGTGGTCGATTGGCCACCTTCCAGCCATTTTTCTGGCCAACTCTGATCTCCGTTAGGCCTTCTAAGAGTACAAATCCCTTCTTCACATTCCTAACTACATTTTGGCTTTTGAATCACTCGATTTGGGCTTGTATTGAGCTCGGAATGAGCTCTTAAAGTTGGTGTAAAAATCTAGAAAAATTCCAGAAATTCGAAGAAGGCGAGTACAAGCGCATTCACAGCACATGGGGCTATCATAGGCCGGCACGTGGAGTGCACGCACCTCCGCCGGAGGCATTGTGCTTTTCCGCTGTCCACGGCGCCGGTGACATTTTTGACCAACTTTCTGGCAACCCAACTATGCACGTGGCAGCGCATGGGGAACTCGAGGTCCCTCCTTAGGTTTTTCGACGTCCCAAATCCGAACCCAACCTCTATTTTCTCAAATTCAATCGTTTTAGTAAGGTTTTACTAATTAGTCCCTTTATGTGCTTAGGTGCATTTGTTAATGGTGATTCCGTCATCCCTAGTTGATCGGTTCCCCAGTAGCAAAATATCTATGAATGGACCCCTTGTCAAATTGCATGTTTTTATAAAATATTAGGCTTGCATGCATTTCATATTTCATGAATTGAGTATGTTTTATATTATGTTTTGCGGATTTCTATATTTATGATTTATCGAATTTACGTTTTATGAAAGGTTATGAATTATTGGATTTTTACTTATGAAATATTATAGATTTACGAATATGGTTTATGAGATGATGCTTTGAGTTTTTGAGCCCTGATGATTTGATACGAGAAGTGATTTATGTTTTCTGTTCTTATCTAGTGGGTATTCATACAACACACATACACACAACACAAGTATGTATTTGTCTATGACCATAGAACACAATTAAGGATACTTATGACATACTCCTAACTTCACTGGCAAAACCAGTGTCGGACAGCTTCACTAGCCATGGCTAGTGTCGGTGTGTTATGTTATATTTCTTCTCTTGCGTAACCCAGAGTCATACAGCTTCACTGTCGGGTGATAGGACCTACCATACTTCTTCACTAGCGTAACCCAGTGTTGTACAGCTTCACCTTCAGGTGATGGTTATGCTATTGGGCGACTATGATACCCGTAGTTGAGTAGATCATTGAATTGATTTACAAGATTCTTGGGATTTGCCCTCGAGCATTTTGTTATCACTTTTATAGATGATTTTATCGTACGAACGTTTTATAGCATGTAGAGTTTTTAGAAAAATCTATTATGTAGTATTATATGTGTTTTCAAAACAGGGGGTTAGTATGTTTAGAAAGAAATCGATTTTTGTATTATTACTATTATTATAAATTATGGTCAACTCACATTTTGTTTTGAGCCCCATTCAGGACTTAGAATCGAGGCGTACGATCCCAGCGTCAATGCACTCCCACATAGGTATCTTCGAGTCTTCTTAGTGTAGGATCCATTCCTTTGTTCGTACCCTTTTATAATAATTCTTTCATAGTATTCTTAATTAGTTGTATGCTCTAAACACGTTTCTGCATTTGCATATTTCTTTATATTTACGTATTTATTTACTTTCGTTTACCATTATCACTTGCATGCATGTTAAAATGGCTTCGTCACCCTCAGGTGCACGTGTCCATCCTAGTATTTGAGGACATTGGGGTTGAGGTGTGTCAGTTTCCAAACCTCCAAAACCGAAACCGAACCAATAAGGTTCGGTTCGATTTTTTTTTCGATTTTCAGTTTTTCAGTTTCGATTCGATGTTCAATCCTTTTTTTTCGGTTTTCAATTTTTTGAGCCCACTCCTAATTGTATGTGTCAACTAGTAGAACAATATAAATCTTCATGCTGCAAGGAAGAGGTATAACTCTTCGTGCCAGAAAAGGAAGAGATATAACTCTTCGCTTAACAGTCACATGAAGAAAGACGTGATTTTCTTTAATAGATGTTGGAAGAAGGACGTCGTTTAATAAGCTATATCAATTTCTATCTAATGAACGAATATGGCTTTTGGATGCACACTTTCACCCAAATTGAATGGATCTCAACCTTCTGAATGGGTGTCATTCTCTTTTCTTTTTTCTTTTAGGAACTGGAAACTTCATTTCTCCTTTCCTTCCTCCATCAAAATCATATAGTTTCTTCTTAGAAGAGTCTAAGGGAATTTCAATTCTTGCCAAACTAAAATTCCAGACTTGGTTGTATCTTGAATATTTTACTTAGACCCGTTAGCAAACTCAAATTACAGTGAGGGCAAATGTCACTTCAAGGAAAACGTATTAACATGCTTCAAAGTCATTAGTCTATCAAATTATCAAAGTATGTTTTAGGATGACATACTTGAAAAATGAAGGTATCCTCATCACCGCATAGGGAGTTGTCCATCTTATATTCATTTGGTCGTTTGTTTTGAGTTTTTGCACTTTCCCAAGAGATCAAGGGGGTAACGCCATCAACAACTGATCCGGCCAAAGGGCTAAAAATAGCCTGAAATGACATGAAAACTGTCTCTAACCAAGGGCCAGACTAAAGGGTTGGTGGGCCCCACCGAACCAAAAAAGGAGAAAATGGCCAATCGGCTAGCCCAACCCGGCCAACCGGCTGGCCGAACCCAGCCAGCCAGCCAACCAGCCCAACCCAGCCAGCCAGCCGGCCTCGGGCTGGCCAAAAATTTGAATCAAACGATAGCTGACGCCAGCTAACAACAACTAGCTGACATCATGTTGACGTCAGTTATCATTAGATTAAAAAAAAAAAAAAAATTTGGGCCAAATTTTTTTTTAAAAATTAAAAAAAATTCCCTTTTTTTTCCCTATAAATACCTAAGCCATTCCTACACAATTTCTCACATAATTTTCACCATTCCATATTATCTCCCTTCATTCTATTTCAATTCTTCACATTCAATTTTCTTACCTCTTCCAATAATCTTTTTCTTCAATTTTTTCAATAATTTTCAAATCGCCACATCTGCAATGAAAGGTAGGGCTTGGACCCGAAAAGAAGATGAAACTCTTTGCAAGGCTTATAGATTGGTCTCGGAAGATAGTGTGAAGGGACTTCTCAAACAAGTGAAGGTGTTTGGACTCGTATGTCAAAAAAATACTATGAGTTCTACGAAGGCACCACTCCACCAAATACCCGAAACCACATGAGTTGTTCTTCAAGATGGAACAAACATCTTCATCCAAGTTAGAATAAATGGCATCAAGCATTGTTAACAACCACAAGTAGACATGAAAGCCGCACCAATTACTACGACGAAGTAAGTGCTTTCATAATTTATTTTAAATATTTAATTATATTACATTTAATTTCATAAATTAATTTCCTTTAATTTTTGTAATTATATTTTCTAGGTTCCGCCAAGCAGAGGAATTGTATATGAAGGGCAACTCGAAACCCATTCAACATCACGGTTGTTGGGAAATTTGTAGAGGGTGGGTGTTATTTGAAGATCCACCTCAACATAGAGTAGGTCCTACGCCAATGTTCGGAACTGCATCCTCAGCTGTAGATGGGGATGAAGATGAATCTCTTACCATTCAAGAAACAAGGGTAGAAAATATGTCCCAAGGTGAAGGTTCCATACTTAGGGCTATGGGACGAAACAAGGCCCGAAAATTGAAGGAAAAGGGTAAGGCAAAGGATGATTACGCCTTTCAACAAGAAATGGTGGCCTCTTTGTGATTCAAGGAAGAGCAAAATGCCATTGCTGAGGAAGAAATGAACCGTAGGCATGAAGAACAGGCCAAGCAAATACAAGAAGAGATGAACGATAAGAACATGCAAAGGAACACTTTGGATTACACTCCAATGAGTAAGGCCTATTTTGATAGGAAAAAGAAGGAAATTATGGCCCAACGGCAGTTGTTTACCTTCGACTATACTCCTACAATGGTGGATGATGAAGATGATGATGATTATAGACTTTAAATTTAAGTTGTTGTAGTTTTTAAATTTAAGTTATTGTAGTTTTTAAATTTAAGTTGTTGTAATTTTTAAATTTAAATAATAAATTATGTTTGACCTTCGGTTGGAGATGGTTTTTTTTTTTTTCACATGACTATGTATGGCCTATGACCCTCTAGCCCCTCAGTCGGAGATGATAAGAAATATGATCCCGCATTGTTCATTAAAATATTAATTTCTTAAAAAACTATAGGACCAAAAAAAACCCTCTGACCTTTCTTCCGTTGGAGATAGCCTAATACTACCACCAGGTTTAAAGAGATTGAGCGAAAACAGACTCATCAAAAAATGAAAAGAACCAAATTATTACCAAACGGGCCCTTAACGTTTAAGTGGTCTTCGGCCCCATACATATGTTTAATATTTGCTCGAGGTGGTCAACGGTCCCATTTGGATTTGTTTGGCCAAAATAATTATTATATAACAAAATTAGTGTAATGAAAGACAAATTTTGAATGTCAAATGAACGCGTTTTCTGTACAGATCAATCTATTGATATCTATCTTCTATATAGAAAGCCAATGGAAAATATAAATAGTGATTTTGGTATCACCAAGCTTCAACAACAATATTTGGATAAAAAATGGTCCCCAAGACAAAAAACCTTAAAGGCATCCTAAAATAATGCATCAAATAAGGTAGGGGTATTTTTGTCATTTTAACAATATTTTTTTAATAATTAATTTTTTTTTGTGGTTTTTTTTTTTTAATTAGTACCTTACAATAGGCCAATAATAATGTGATTCAATTTCTCTATTTTTAAACACGTTCAAAACATCTTAAGAGGCGTGTAATACCGGTTATAAAACAGGTCTTTCGCACGTGGATAATAATCTGATTAAATTAGTTGTCAAATAATTGTTTTTTTTTAACAAACAATATTATTCATTTACTTCAAATATTTGATTTTTCTTTTGTCAATTTACGCATATAAATACATTTAAAATGTGTAAGTTACGTGTAGCACGCCGTGATTCAAAAAATGCCTTCGTCATTTTAATTAGTTTTTTTGTGCTTTTTTTTTATTTTTAATTAGTACCTCACAATAGACTAGCAATAATGTGATTCAATTTCTCTATTTTAAAACACATTCAAAATATCTTAAGAAACGTGTAATGCCGGTTATAAAGGAAAAGATGAATAGTGATTTTAGTGTAACCAAGCTTCAACAAAAATGCCCCCAAGACAAAAACCTTCAAAGACATCCCAAAATAATGCATCAAATAAGGTAGGCGTATTTTCGTCATTTTAACAATTTTTTTTTTTAAGAATTAATTTTTTTGTGTTTTTTTTTTATTAGTACCTCACAATAGACCAACAATAATGTGATTCAATTTCTCTATTTTTAAACACATTCAAAACATCTTAAAATGCATGTAATCTGATTATAAAAAAGGTCTTTCGCACGTGGATAATAATGTGATTAAATTAGTTGTCAAATAATTATTTTTTTTTAACAAACAATATTATTCATTTACTTCAAACATTTGACTTTTTTTTTTTCAATTTACGCATATAAATATATTTAAAATGTGTAAGTCGCATATAGCACACTGTGTTCAAAAAATGCTTTCGTCATTTTAATTAGTTTTTTTTTGTGTTGTTTTTTTTTTAAATTAGTACCTCATAATAAGCTAGCAATAATATAATTCAATTTCTCTATTTTAAAACACATTTAAAATATCTTAAGAGGCGTGTAATGCCGATTATAAAAAAGATATTTCTCATGCGGATAATAATGTGATTAAATTATTTGTCAAATGATTTTTTTTTTTTTTAACAAACGATAATATCTACACTAAGGAGGGGTGAACTTAACCTCACAATGGGCTAGCAATAATATGATTTAATCAGTTGTCTGTTAAATATCATTTTCTCTATTTTTAAACACGTTCAAAACATCTTAAGAGACATGTAATGCTAGTTATAAAAAAAATCTTTCGCAGGCGGATAATAATGTGATTAAATTAGTTGTCAAATAATTGTTTTTTTTTAACAAACTATTATTCATTTATTTCAAACATTTGACTTTTTTTTTTTTTGTCAATTTACGCATATAAATATATTTAAAATGTGTAAGTCGCGTATAACACACTGTGATTCAAAAAATGCTTTCGTCATTTTAAGTAGTTTTTTTTTGTGCTGTTTTTTTTTTTTTTAATTAGTACCTCACAATAGACTAGCAATAATATGATTCAATTTCTCTATTTTAAAACACATTTAAAATATCTTAAGAGACGTGTAATGTCAATTATAAAAAAGATCTTTCCCATGCGGATAATAATGTGATTAAATTAGTTGTCAAATGATTTTTTTTTTTTTAACAAACGATAATATCTACACTGAGGGGTGGACTTAACCTCACAATGGGCTAGCAATAATATGATTTAATCAGTTGTCTATTAAATATTATTTTCTCTATTTTTAAACACGTTCAAAACATCTTAAGAGGCATGTAATGCCGATTATAAAAAAAATGAGCCAAAGATACAACTTTCATCAATTAGCAGTCTACTATCATTTATTTAATGGGATGATCATCCTTATCTACTTGTATTGTAATTTATAATGCATAAAACACATGAACCTATCCAAAAGCTGACACTAATCTGTGGTTTTATACTATCCATACCTGTCTTTAGAGCTTGAATTCCAGGTCACCATGTACAAAAAGAACAGCCTTAGACCTGGCTCAGTCGTCATCTACAGATTTCTCAATCTATAACCCAAAATTTGTCGGTAAATTGAGGCACTATGACTCTATGCGTCAACCGGTTTCGAAAACCAAAATCCATGCCTTACCTCCGATGCTCCATGGATAGGGAGGCATTGAGCGAGATGCATACTAGTTAACTAACACCCGGCTGCATCATAGGGAAGAAAGACCAATTCTTTGGTGGCCCGTTTTCCTTCGGACTAACCTTCTCATTTGCCCACCAGTCGGAACCAATAGTATTAGAGCTGCCTGAATCTCCTCCTTCGGCATTGTCAAAATTAAATTCCTTATTAGAACCAAGTGTGATGGATCGCTGTTTCTGATGCAGTTGTGCCTCCTCGCCAGCCACTGATGTCTCTGGTGCCTCACTGGATGTCTCATGAGCAGGGCACTCAGAACTGCTCACTGCTTTGCTAGGATCCTCTTCGTGCTGGGCCTTTTCTGTTTCTTCTATAGATGTTGATGCAGCTTCAGCTAATGCCAGAGTCTTCTTTTCCACACATCTTACAATTGCTTCAGAGCTTAACCCAAATGTGACTCTATGGTTGATCACAATTCCATTATTCCGACCTCTGTTGTTTGATCGTGGATTTAATACAACCTCAGGGGTGTGAGGCTTTAGAGAGAAACCATCAGAAGCTGTTGACCTTGCACCATCAGGGGTCACAGAACCAGAACCTAGTCTTGAACCCCAATCACGCGTGGAGAGAATGTCAAGGTTCAAGAGCTTAGGAGGATCACCTGCTCGGAACTCCAGGAAGTGAGGACCACCAACAGCAAGGTCACGGTCTGGGAAAGGAGACGAAGTACCAGAACCCGAGATGCCTGAGCTAGGCGATATAAGCTGACCAACTGGGCTTCCAGGGTAAAGTTGGTAAGATGGAAACTCATAGTGAGATAATGGGAATCTCTGACCGCCTTCACCATTCCGGAAGTGAGGATCAAGAAGCTGAGCAAATGGAACCTCGGGCGAGGAAGGTGTAGTCAAATGAACAGACTCGGGAGGAGGAGTGAAGGGAGCAGTTGATGGTTCAGTAGTAAAGGTTGAGAAAACAGGTGGTGAGACCAACTGGTTTTCGTGAGCATAAGGACCGATAGCAAAAATTGAGGCAGGCCCAGGGGAGTACATGTTGGCTGAAAGAGAGAAAAAACCAGCTGGTGATTGTGAGGCAGAAGGAGGTTCTGATTGAAGAAACGATGCAGGAGAGGATGGAGGCGCAACAAAGGGAAATACAATTGAACGTGCCTGGATTGAACTTTCCGCTCTTGGAGCATCACCTCCAGTATCCGTTGTTTCTGGAACAATGTGCCCAATTCTCTTTCTGTGTCTTTGAAATCCAAAACACCAATACGAGCTCAGGCGACTCCCCCATCTTCTCTTCTGCATTAAACCAAATTCATGATTAAAACGGACCTTTAATACAATAAAAACAGCATTAGTTGTCTTTCCACACTACGGATAGTTACGAACAATTTGAGTCTGTTACATCATATCGGTTTGGGATGCTGAATCCAAACAGCTGCTGCATTACCAAAGAACAATTTATATTCTCAACTTTAATAAATTAGCTTGAATAAGCATAAGTGATCCCTTTTTCACTATTAGCCTCAGGAGTCTGCTTTTATTAACAAGAGAAGATTAACGTAGGGAGTCTCAGTTTTGTATAAACCACGATAGCTTTCTCCCTCCCTCGCCTTCTGTCAATGTTGAATCATTTCTACCGCGGAAGCTCAATACTTAGTAGTTAAAACTTAAAACTGAGACTCCCTACGTTAACTAAAATAACTGAACCGTTTATATCGACCCTGCCTCCACCACAATGACAAATTATAATTCTGAAGGAAACTTTTTCTTCCATTTTGTTTGTTTGTTTGTTTGTTTTTTTATTCATTTGGCCGCAAGCGAGACCAAATGAAAAACACTCAATAATCCCAAGAAAATATCTTATCATTTCGAAAATTTTGTAACCAAAGCTCCATGCTTTTGCTAAAAGCGGGTCAACTCCTGTGAAATTCTATGGAGATTTCCACTTCCAAAAGCACTTTCCAGACCAGAAATTTTCCAAAAAGGCAGCTCCAATGGATTTAAAAAATACCCAATTTATGAAAAAGAAATCAAATTTACAAAACCAACAAGAACAAAGATTCACATAACACAACTGGATCTTAAATCTCTCTCATAAAAACATGGATTAAAATTAAAATTTAAAATTTACCAGGACTAAAAATTAACAACTTGAAATGCCTTCCAAACCAAGTCCAATCAACATATTCAGAATCAATAAAAGCGAACAAAAATAACATTTTGTGAAAATTTTACCTGAACGGTGGCGTGAGGCGCACGGTTCTCCGCGGCTGCGATCGCGGTAGCAGCTGCGTTTATAGTCTCCAAAGTGGTGTTCCCAGCTCTCGAGTCTCCATTAACCCCCCTCATCTCCGCTTTTCTCTTTCACCGGAAATCGCCGTTTTTCATCGGACTTCCGACTCCGGGGGAGAAAATAGTCGGATTTTCTAGAGAAAATTGAACAAACCAAATAACCCAGAACAGGAAACGGAGAGATCAAACGAAAATTTTGGAGACTTGGGTATTGAAGATTGAATCGGGAAATGGAAAAACGAATCAAAAATCCAAATTTTGAGTCCCCGAGATTTGATTTTTCTCTGTACTGTGTGCGCGTGTGTTATGTAGAAATGAATAAAATGATATTTAGTGGTAAATATATTTATAGATTTGTTTTAATTAAATATTTTTGGGCGACAACTTTTGAGGTCAAACACGGCAATGACTTTGTTTGTGTTCTGATTTTGAACACCTCTAAATTATGATTGGGATCCCATTTTACTGAAATACCCTCGTTTCTCTTTTCATGGTTATAATAGTAGCAAACTCAGCCATTTCGTACTACGGTCTAGTAGTATTCATTTTCATTTGTTTGAGAGAATTTAGGTGATTCTTGATAAAGAAGAATTTGAACCATATTATTGCTAGCATATTGTGGACTTAGCTCAACCTCTCAACTCAATAATGTAGATAATATTATTTGTTAAAATATATATATATATATATATATACACACACCGCAAGCTCGTACTACAACATGGATTAAAATTCAAATTTGTCATTCATGCAAAATGAATTAAAAAAAAATTATTTACAAGTAGAGAATAATCCTTTAGATAACTGTTATCTCTTATAACATAAATAATAAAACGAAATAAAACCCTAAATTAAGAGGTAGCCAATGCAACAAGTTAAACAAAGTAAAGATAGCTAATCGTTTAATTAACCTGTTGAAACAATATTTTTATATTTCTTTTAGGACAATACTTAGACACTGAATAGTTAGTGTATAGTTTTACTTGCCACCAATAAATAAAAGACACATGTCAACCAATGCTTTCTCTAAATCTATAACCAAACAACCAACTCTAACCTTGCACCCATAACCAAACAGCCACTCTCTCCTCCTAAGCCTATGTTGTTGTTTGCCGCAAATCTCGTTTACAAAACCCTCCCCTCTGCCAAAAAATCTTCCATCGAACCCAACCTTGCCCACTCATAATCCAACCCCCTCTTTCGCCATAAAGGACGTCTGCACCTATCCACTCACAGGTCACGACTCGCACCACCTTTCTGTCCTTGCTGCCATGGTTACACCGAAAAAAATGATGGATTGGGGTTGGGGTCAACGAAGGAGAAATGCAGGAGGAAGAGACGTGAATGTCATCAATGGAGGATTTGTCATCGATTTGGTATCATGGTTTGATTCGGAGTTTGAGAAGAACTCCAATGAAGGACGTTTGGCCGGTGGGAGCGGACAGTGAACGGTGCAAGTGATTGGGTGGGAAAGGACGATGGCTGGAGATTTTTGGCACGAGAGAAGATGACGTTTGGTTAAAAAAATAGAGGTGTTTGCTTATGAGTTTAGAGAATTAAAATGGACAGCTGTCGATATCTAGTTGGGCCACGTGCAACAATCAGTGTATTGGGTCCTGACCGGTCAGGATCCAAATATTGTCCTTTCTTTGTTTAAATAAAGTAGCAAAAAATCTCATTTAACTAGTCTGTCATAAATATCGGATTTGGATCCACTCCTGGGCTAATAGAGAGGATCTTCTTGACCAATCATCGTGGGCCGTTGAATTTTTATCCAACAGCTACAATCATTATAACTTTAAAGGGACCTTCCTATTTGCAGCTGTTGGATAAAAATCTAACGGTCCACGATGATTGGTCAGAATGATACTCTCTATTAGCTTATAAGAGGATTCAAATCCGTAAATATCATTTCCGTGTATTGATAAATGGTGGGTTCGGTTGAGGGTAGTTTTGTCAATTGCCGTACTGGAAGGACGATAAGTGATGGCTTTAGTCGGAGATTAATTAACAATTGTTTTATATATATATATATATATATATATATATATATATAGAGAGAGAGAGAGAGAGAGAGAGAGACAAAAAGGTTGGGGGTATTTTGTATCCAAGTGTGCACGTGTGGGCACCCAGTTCTTGAAGGGTTTCGTGCGCAAGAGCGACACCAACCAGCCCCCACTGGCCACTGCCTAATCAGATGTGGGGCCTACAATCCTACATTTCTCCCCCTTTACCCGCCACTTTACTTGCACGGTTGGTGCATCTCTCACTTGCCCCTTTCTTTCTTTTTCTCTCTTTTTCTTCTTTTTTTTTTTTTTTTTAAATTAATGAAAATGATTTGAAAATTTTGAATTTTAATCAAAATAACATAAAGGTGTTGTAAGTGAATAGTATTAGAAGTGAATTTTTAGAGTAAAAATATTCTTTTCGTTAAAAGTGAACAGTACCGAAAGTGTTTCGTTAAAACTTTTTTTTTCACTTAAAAATAATACTAATAATTTGTTCCCCTTATCTTCTTAGTTTAACTATATCCTTGTATTAAAAAAAATATAATATATACTTGCTTCATTTTCAAAAAGTGGAATCCTTCCCTAATCCTTATTAGAGCAATTCCATTGTTGCTAATTACCTTGGAGATAGGCAACCCAATCCACTCCTCCCTCCCCAAACACTCTAGCCTAGTCGGGCAATTGAGCTCAAAGCCAGCCTGATGGAGAAATCAGGCAATAATCACTGGCCTAGCGCCTAGCCTATGTGACGCATGAAATCAGCCACAATTTAAATTATAAAAAAAATTATAATTTTCTTTTTATAAATAGCTAACCGTATCCTTCCACTTTACACTACATTTCAACATTCAAATACTTTCAACCAATTTTTTATTATTATCCAAAATTAAAAATAAAGTTACTTTTTATTATTTTATAAAAATAAAAAATACTAATATTTTAATTCGAATTGACTATGCTAGTCAATTAGGAATGCAGATACAATTAGGCAGTTACTACTCTTAATGTATCTTCATTTTATCTAATTCATCGTGATAATGCTATTTGTTATATTAACTTATGATTAAACAGTCTGCAAATCACATAAATATTTCTAGAAACGATCGTTAAATGGTAATAAAAGAAGAAACAACATTATTTTATTATTCTTACTGCCACGTTAGTGGAGAAAGAAGACTTTTCCCCTTCCCGGAACCAGAATAGTATTCTCCTTTTGTAATGCCTTCCATATCTATCTTTTGAGAATTTTATGCCCCAATAGCCAAAAGCCACCTCCCCATCCCGTTTCATCACATTGCAAAAGGTTGAAGGCCCTTTACTTTTCTCTCTTCTCCCTTTTCTCATTACTTTTTGAGTGTTGACCCCTTTTGCATATTGTTTTTATACACAAATATAAGCGCATTGACTCTCAAACCATAAGTATAATTTCGCATGCGTCACCGCGTCATTCAAAATTTTAGTTTAAGATGTTTAAGTATACAACTTGCATCAGGTTCGTCCGTTAATTATTGAACTACACATGTAAATCTCTTCATAACAAATGGCCTTTCAATCTATGTTTCCTTGTAGTTTTTTTTTTTTTTTTTGGTTCAACCCCCATGTGTGGTTGTGTGGAAAAAGCATACTCATCATCTCTACTTTAGAGACTTGGGCACAAATATGCCTACAAACCTAGTTTCCACTTTTTTGGTACAAATTGTTCCCAACCACACGTTTTATAGGGTAAGAAAAATAACTCAAGTGTGGATCTAAAAGTGAAGATGTTGGGTTATCTAGTATGCTTTTGGGATATGTTATTCACTCATTACTATGTTCTATTTCTCTCTCTTTATATGAGGTTAAAAAGCAAATCACCATCATATTTAAAAGTGGAAATCCTTGATTTAATGAGTTACCAAAGTTTGGTACAAAAGGATAAGGCTTTGGGATTGGGCTACATCAAACCTAACAGAAAAGTAACTTTTATAAGTTAAAAAGGATAGAGATACTTTTGACTTCTTTTTTTTTTTTTTAACAAACAATAGGATCTACACTAAGAAGCCGAGGGGAGTAGGCTAAGCCTTATAGTGGACTTGCCATAATAACGTGGTTCAAATTCATTTTTGAGGAGAATCGAACATAAGACCTCTCACTTACAAGTGCAGAGGAATACCACTAGATTGTAGTCCTAAGTGGCTACTTTTGAGTCTTAAGAACACTAATTAAGTAAAATTTGATTGAGATTTCACAAATTATTGCATCCATGAGTAAAGGATTAGGATTAGGATTCCCCTTGGGGCCTTTTGGTCAAAACAAAGTAGATACCTCGTTGGAAAGTATGGAACTCATGTTTTCTTCCATGATATCAACCTTTCTAGGACGTTTGAAAAAGAGGCAAAACCCAAATTCCATATGCTTTTGCAATTATATGTTATTGAGCTTCTTATTAGTCAACATCTCACGTGCCGCGGGCGTGACCTCCATATCAAATAATGCAAGGAAAGAGAGTTTATCACACCCCCACCTTCATTGTCGAGCAATACATTCCATTGCAAATATGACCATTAAGCAGAATAAACTTATATGAAACAGGATCACTAAAGTTGCAACATTCAAAACTAATTTACATGAAGCAGGACCGCTAATGTTGCAACATCCAAATGCTACAATGACATGAAAAATACATATAAAAAGCTAAAGATCTTTGGTTGAGCAACATGCATAAAACATTTTTAAAATGCACGTCATCGTTGAAGGAACTCCTTACATTGTAGTTTTCTTTGGATCAAGTTGGTGAGAGATGTTTTCACTTGCAGTTCGTTTTTAGTTCGAAGCTGATATTGACACTCTAAAAAAGTAGTACTCCTGTCCTCCGTAACGGAAATAAATAAATAAAGAATTCGTCGAGTGCAGAATAACTTTTTCTCTGAGTACTATGACAATACGTAAAAGCAACCCCAATAACCATTAACATAATTTGTACATGGGAAAATGGAACTTCACAAGTGCAAAGCATAAACAGTAAACAAGCATATGTATGGTATACTTGTAGAGAGACATTTATTGTGAGGATCCTCCTGGATAACAAGTCAAAAGTTGATTATTTCTCTACATATTAAGAGAACGATACACATGCATGTGCAGTTTCTCATCCAAATTAAGCAAAAATTAAGCGGCCAAGCTCTTGGAGGCGATCTCAAACACGTTTTCAGACAGTCCATTGGTAGACAATATCTTCTCCAGCTGTGCCTGCAAACACCATACCAGAAATCTATTACTGCGCTGCTCCCGAATGGAAAAAATGCAAACACTGCATATTAAAAATCGATTTTTCTTTTCAAACTTTATAACAACATTGTGCTTTGTAGTCCGAGAAACTAAGCAATGCCCGATAAATGTACTGTGGAAAAGATAACAAAAATGCGAGCGATGAGAATGAAATAGTTACCTTGGCAAGGTTTTGCCGGGTTTCATCATAGCGCCTCCACCTGGAGAAGGCTGACACCATGCGGGAGGCCACCTGCAATCCATGACCATGGATGGTATTAGGGAAGAAATAACATATAACAACAACCAAGCAATTCACAAGTAAATGTTATTCAAGAGGATTCGATGAAAGGACCTGAGGGTTTCTTTTATCTAATTGCATCACAATTTCTCCCAAAAACTTGTAGCCTGACCCATCCTTTGCATGGAAATTCACAGGAGAACCACAGAAACCTCCGATCAGTGAGTACACCTTGTTTGGATTGTGCAGGTCGAATGCTGGGTGGCTTAAGAGGTTCCGCACATTCTCAACATTGCCGGGAACGTCAGACATGGCTTGAAGTGCAAACCATTTATTCACAACCTGAGGAGAGGAATACAAAAATACAAAATAACAAATGAAGAATCTTTCAGTTTAATAAATGAGAGAAGAAATCATGAGAAAGGTACTAAACAACTATTACAAAAGTATCAAAACTATATGTAGGTCAGGTTAGCACTAAGCCCTTTTTTTCGAGGTCCAACAGCACTAAGTTACTTAGTATGTAAAGGTGGATAGGTGGGGAAAATGCAGATAAAATTAAACATCTGATATACGATAGAGGATGTTCATTGAAGGAGTTTCAAAAGCTGAAATTGGTAATAAGAAATTGACAAGGAGCTCGATGAAGAACAACAGAAGTCTCAGCAAAACGGACAATGAGTCACTATCATAAAGCCTCCTGGGTTCAATCTTGCCTTACAATTGACTTGGGAAAGAAAACAAAAAATCCGGTACGTTGCTCCATTAAAGTCCTAAACAGTGCAACTTAACGACAAGGAAAAGTAGGTTTAATGAATATCATACAAGATATCATTAGCTACATGTAATGAAGCTCAGAAAACATGCAGACGGGGAAGGAGGGAGGGAGAAAGAGGAAAATGCACACCAAAGAACTAATAAATATAACTCATTCTAGCAATTTAGGGACTATTAAGTTGGAAATAGAGCTTTACCAAATAGTCCTCCTGCCATTTGCTGTAGAAGTCGGCCAGAATATCATCACGAGTTTTACCAGGGTTTTGTGCTATGGCTGCCAAAGCTGCAAACTGCTCAGTCATGTTTGTGGCAGTCTTGTACTCATTTAGAACAAGCTCGGTACACTTTGAATCTTCGAGCAATGCAAGATACGCTATAGATGAAACAAAATATTAGCACAATTCATTCATGAAAAGTTAACTTGACCAACATAGAAAACATTATGTCTCAGAAGAGTAAAACAAACCAAGAGCAATATTCTTCAGAGCACGCCTGGACAAATTAGGGTGATCAAACACATACTCTTCTGAGCTCCTGTTGTTTTCAACCTGTGAAACATGTAAAGTTCAAGTTCGTTCACAGTAGAATAGAAAAAGTAAACAAGGAACACAACGGATAGCTAAATAAAATTCCAGGTGAATCCAAACTGTCATACTGTGCTAAGAAGCTCTGCTTTCAGTTCATGGGCTAGCTGCTTCCTGATAAAAGTACGAACAGCATGAACAGCATCAGGATCTGCAACTTCCATCATGTCCATTATTTCTCCTTCACCGGGGAGAGTTATTGCCTTTGCCACAAATTCCTGGTCAACCAAAGGCATATACAGTTCACTAATGAATTAAGTCTTCCCACATCACAAAAATATTTTTGAAAAAAAATAAAAGGCTTCATCATACTTTATCCAAGCTTAAGTCAGATAGTATTCTTCTGAGCCCAATCACAAACTTCGGATTCAAAACCAACGGTTTGTTTTGTTGGAAATTAGCAACCAAATCGAGCATCAGCTTACGTGCCAGCACTTGTCCGGCCTCCCAGCTGCAGCACAAATATAAACAAGTAAATAAGAAAACTTCAAACAGGGGTTCATTTAGTGAGAGATTTTATCTGCTTTGCACAAGACAAACCGGTTGAATTCATCGGAATCATAAGCAAGGAGTAAAAATAGATCACTATCCGTGAGATCAGTCTCCAGACGAATAGGTGCACTATAGCCCCGGAGCAGAGATGGAATTGGCCGTTCAGACACATCAGAGAAGACGAACTCTTCTTCTTTCTGCATAGGAGAGTAAAGCAAAATTATTAATATGTTAAGACTGACCAGCAAGAAAACAAATTAGAGGCTTCGCAATTAACATGTTTGAAAAGAGATTTTAGTTTTACAAGAAGTTAATAATAATATGTTCACACAAAAATCTCTGTTAGTCAAGCTACTACAAACTCTTAATAGCATATCAGTGAAATTATTGTTTAGACAGAAGTGGGGGCTAAAGATTCTTTAGATCCCAAATATGAAAGATGAATAGCTAAAGATGGAAAATCTGAGCCAACCTTCGTTACTCTAAGAACAGTTGTGTAGACTGGCTGACCATTGTTAGCAATAGACTGCACTGTCCCGTCATGATGAACAGAGGAGAGAGGCAGCTCCTTGCCAGTTGAGTCGAGCAAACCTACTGCCACGGGAATGAACATGGGTTCTTTAATGGGCTGCCCTGGAGTTGGTGGTACCTCTTGACTGAACATGTCCACCATCAAACAGAGGTAGTAAGCAGTGCCACCAAACAAAAAGATAGATAAGGGCAACATAAAGAATTATACCCTGATTACATACCTAAACTTCAAAGAAAAAGTACGGGCCTCAGCATTATAAGAGGATGCAACTTTGACAATTGGGGTCCCAGCTTGGGAGTACCTACAGTTTAGTTACACTCTAAAATGTAAGCATTAGAACCATCAGTAACAAAATTAAGAAACTCAAAGTGAGGGACGAAAGCACACCATAGTAAGAAATTAGCAAAATCTGCATTGTTAGCATCTCGCATGGCAGCATAAAAATCTTCACAGGTTACGGCTTGTCCATCATGTCTCTTGAAGTAAAGATCCATGCCCTGAAATGAGGAAAACTAATATAAGTTGACTTTCGAAAATGGTGGGCTTGAACACATGAAGTAAACCTTGTAATCATTCAAGCATTAGTTTTTGAAATTGGCTTCTCAGTCTTACATTTCGGAACCCTTGACTTCCAAGTAAGGTTTTGTACATCCTGACCACTTCAGCTCCCTGATAAAATTGGACCGTTAAGATTGTATCATTGACTCTAGCAATCGATTTTGTCCACGTTCATATGTAACATATATATATATATATAAGAGAGAGAGAGAGAGAGAGAGAGAGAGAGAGAGAGAGAAACCTTTTCATACACCTGTCAGAAGAAAATGGAATAACATAGGATAATTAGATGTCTTCTCCACACATTATAGAAAAGGAAAACAAGATAGAAAGGATAGTTTTTAATCCCTACCGTCACTGCAAGTAGATGTTTGACGAATGCCCAAAATTACAATCAGATCCAACGTGATTGCACAAGAAACCCAAAATATGTCAAAACTGAGAGCACATGTTTCTATGACAAACAAAAAAGACCTTTACCCTAGAGTATAAACAAATTACTGAAAAAAAAACTCGCCTGTATAAAAGTTATCCATCTGCATAAAAGAAAGAAAACATGAATATGAACAAAAGGCAATAACTAAAAAGGGATTAGAAAAAAGCCAACTTCGTATGAGGTACCAATTAAAAGATGACATCTGACCTTGATGTAAGAATGTGGCCGCACGGGATGAGCCATGGGACCAGCATCCTAAAAAACCAGAAAACATATATCAGCACTTAAATGTGGCACTGTACAACATATCATTAGAACATCAAATGTACGCCATAAATGGATTAATAACTCAACTAATATGCTCCATAAAATAGTATAAAATAAGATGACATGCAAATTACATAACCAAAGAACTACAAAATAAAAAAGCAAACCTGTGGAAACTGATAATTTCTAAGTTTGGAAACATCAGAAATCCGCTTTACAGGGCGACTCCCCATATCAGATGAAAATTCCTACACATCATATATGTCGTTAATGAGCAATATTCCCCATGTCATAAGATCAAATCTAGAAGTATACCCCATGAGAAAAGATAAAAAGTAAAACCTGATCACGGAAAACTGTTAGACCCTCCTTCAGGCTAAGTTGAAACCAATCACGACATGTCACTCTGCAGGTATATTAGCCAAACAATTAGTTCAACACTAAACATAATCTTGCAATTACAAAAAGGTTGTAGACAGTTAAACCCTAATGCCTTGGTGCAAATACTGAACCCTCTCATGGGATAGGATGCATATTCTACAAACCAAAAACTTTGCAAACCAACCTGTTGCCAGTCCAGTTATGGAAATACTGCAAAACAAAAATGGATAGAAAAAAAAAATCAGCATCAATTTGCTCCTGCCATCCAAATCATAATTTCCATAGGATGAAGGTTTGTGTCCTAATCTTATAGATGTGAAAAACAAACCTCATGGCCAATGACTCCCAAAATGGCTGCATAGTCTGCATCGGAAGCAGTTTCTGGAGATGCCAAGACAAGTCTGGAATTGAAGATCTGCAAAAAATTAAAAATTAATCAACATTATACATATATAAATACATGTATATAAAATTATAAATACATACATATATCAAAAAAATAGATTCTAGGAAGTATACATACATTCAAACTCTTGTTTTCCATAGCTCCCCTGGTAATCAAATAAGAACCAAAAGTATCAGTAGTTAAACTATAGAATAAATTAAGGTTAATAAAATGAAACCATCAGTCACATTCCACCACATAAAGTTCAAATTTTAGATGTAGCATAATTATATTTTAAGCTTCTACCTAGAAAGAGTAAAAAAAACATACATGTTAAAATCTGGAACAGCCACAATGTTGAAGAGATCCAGATCATACTCGAGACCAAAAACCTATTAGAATAGTCAAATGTTAGCACTTAGCAGATAACAATAAACTCTACAATCAATTCAATTAAAGAAATTTGATATCAAAACCAATAATCTCTTAAACGAAAAGAAACCCACATCCTCATCCCATTTCATAGCTGCCTTAAGCGAATACATGGCATGAGCTGTTTTTGGTACATCTTGAGCAGGGGTCCAAATCCTTAAAGCCACTTTTCGACCCGAACGAGTAGTAAATGTGTCATCTCTGCTCTCAAGCTGTCCAGCAACCAAAGCAAATAAGTAGCAGGGTTTCTTGAAGGGATCCTCCCAGAGAGCATAATGTCTATTACCCTGAACCACAAGCACAAAATTCGAACAAATAAAACAACAGTAAATCTCCATGTACTGCTTTGTTTAGTAAGTGATGATCACCTCTAGGTCTCCCTGCTCTGTGAGATTTCCATTGGACAACAACACTGGGTATAATGATTTATCAGCTTCAATGCGGCATCTATATTTTGCCATTATATCAGGACGGTCCTGTTGCAAATGAAATGTAATCAGTACAGAAGTCGATTAACACTTTGTAAATAATCAATTAAATTTACCAAACCTGATAGAATGTAATTTTACGAAAACCCTCAGCTTCACACTGGGTGCAGAAATTCCCAGATGACTTGTAAAGTCCCTGCAGTAAAATTAAACTACAATCAGGGCCAAAAAGAAACACATACCAGGGCAAAAAAATTAATATTGTAGATATGACGGCATGCACCTCTAATGATGTGTTCTTCTGAGGATACATCTCTGTTAAAATTTCCAAAGTAAATGCACCACTAGGTAGTGATTTTAGTGTCAGATGGCGTGAATCCAAGTTGTAATCCTCCTCCTATCAAGGGAGAAAAAGCAATAAGCATGCAATAAATCATTGGCTTCGTAGAAAGGGGTGGAAGAACCTCCGAAAATAGAAATCAGGACATAGAATATTTCTATAATAGAAAAGGTATGATCATGATCTCAAGGTTCAAGTAAGATGTCAACGAAAAGAGGCAACTTAAACTACTAATTTTATGAAGTACGAAAAAACCCCTTCTATACATTACATTAAGGAATAAGCTTGAGTCAATGCTTATATTCTGCAGAAAGCAATCACAAAACTAACCAAAAACCAAAATGGCACAAACACAATACAAATTACGTGCCTTTAAATCCTTGCCGTTGATCCGAACTGAAAGTAACTTGAGATCTGTTCCATCCAGAACCAACGGGGAAGAAGACCCTGTCATACAAAATAACAAAAATTTATTAATAAAAACATTACTAGGAATTCTTCAACAAAAATATATGTAGTGTACTGGAAAAGACAAGCAAATCTAGATTTAAAACATTGCGCCAGACAAGTGATAGTATTTTCTGACAAGCACAATCAATTAATTAAAATAACTAGGAAGTTACCAGGATAACAAAGACAAAGATATTTTCACCAATGAAATACTAAATGCGAAGAGTGGTCACAGGACTACCTTCAACCCTGGGGAAGACGGATATTTTTGAACTAACAATTGTTTTCTCCTCACCCAGCGAAAAATTCAAATCCACCTGAAGTAGTAGCTCCATAAGTTCAGAAAAACTTCGCATACAAAAGATCAGAAACCAAAAGAATATATATTAATCTGATATATTAAAGTGTAGTATACCGAGTCAAAGTAGTAGTCAGGCATTTTGTAATCCTTCAAAAATATTTCCTTTGGTGCAGCCATTTTGGATTCGTCAACTTGATCTGGCAAGCTTTCTGTGGCAACTGAACAGATTAGCCTCCTGCTCCCTTGTTTGTCCCTCTGGAATGATTCAAGATTTGCACATGATTAACAAAACCATAAGACAGAATAACCATAACATTGGTTTGGAGCATGAATAATTTGTTCTGTACACAAAAAGATCCAAGGACACAACACATACAAATATGTGTGTGTGTGTGCGAAGAAATATCAGAACACACAGTTTCCGATAAAAGAATTTGCAACTCACAGGTAATGCAGTATATGGAATGCGATAATTCCTTGAGCATGCGACCTGAAAACATGAGTTCATTAAGAGAGTTTAGATTTCAGAAACTTCTGTTCGAATTTCAAAGTTGATATAACAAAGTCAGCACTGAAATGCAACTGATGAAAAAGTGGAGAAATATGCACAGACCTCCGATGTAAGGAAGCGCCTGTATCTGGTAAGCCTTTTGGCTGAATTCCCCAACAATCTAACACGACTGGTACACTGAAGCTGAAAAGAAAGAGAAAACATTCAGCAAGCGGACTAAGTTTCAAATACTCAAACCAAATACAAAATTGCATCTACACCATTGAAACACGCTGTCACTCCGTAATCCTTTTATACAAAACCATGCAACACAAAGACATGGCATTCCATATTCCAAAGAGAATGATAAATAGCCGGCCAGAAAATAAGAGATCGCAAATGTGAAGACAGTTGAAGAAAATAACAAAGACTCAAAGCTATTAACCACGAAAAAGCGATACGACTTCAACCCTTTAGCAGATTCCTAGTCTGGATTTCAAATATGCTTCTGTGTTTTACTAGAAAACTCAAAGGACTACCTCTTACAATCACACACACCAGTGAAACTGTTTGCAAGTTACAATCTTTCAATAATTGAATTACAAACAAACACACACACACACACACTAAATAAAGGGTTTAGAGCAATCACTGGAGTAGATGAGATCAAACCCAAAATACTTGTCCTCACAAAAGCAGAACTCCTGCATGGCAGAACCAACCGAGCCATCCCAATTCAAAAAATCCCAAACAAACCTACTCCAAGCACTAGTCCCTTGAATCCCAATAAGTAATCCAAGCTTTAACGAAAACCCAGACGCCCAAAATCCCAACAAAACTCCCAAGAGGCCCTAAAACCCTAGATAAAAAATGACCCAGATGAAAAAAGAACAGAACCCATGATACTGATACACTTGTTATAAAGGATATATGGATAATGCAAATTATGGACACCAAAATTCAATAAAATAATAACCAAAAAACCCCATAAAACCAATCCTGGTTTTCAATTGAATCTGAAAATTACTGAGAAAAAAAAAAATTGAGAGAGGAGTTGGATGGTTTCTTCTGCAATTACCTTTTGTGATTTGATGATCAAAATGCAAGGGAAAAGTCGGGCTCTAAGAACCCGAGAAAGAAGCAATGATAATTGATAGGTGCCCCACTGAAACTATTTGTTATAAGACAAAAAACAAATGTAAAAAAAAACAAATGTTTTTATATTCTAAATACATTTGATTTTGTTGGGGATATTTGATGATAATCATTTTCCTCTTTTTTAGCAACATACTATGATGTCCAATGTTTGGGCCTTATTAACTTGGCCCAATATGGATGGGTGAGATATTCTTAGATTTGTTTAGATTGTGTTATCATTACTTGTAACCGGTTAAATTTAATAGTAATGTCATATTTATCATCTATTTGTGTCATAATTTGTATTATCACTTTGTAGAGCCTGTTAATGCATGTGGGTTCCGTCTTTATTAGAAAGATGATACAAATAGGTGGTAAAAATAATATTTTTGTAAATTAAGAGTACTATGTACATCCAAAGTTTATTTCTGGACACTTAATTTCTTTGACCACCCATTAGTTAAATTTTAAAGTCTTTTTACACTAATACAGTTAGGAATAAACCCAAAATAACCTTTAAAACATTTTATTTTGTTTCTTTGAATCTCTAAAAAAAACAAAAAAGAAAAACCAATGAAAGAATGAAGGTTACAACCACCATTGTGGCCGGTGTGGATACAAATTTATGTCTTCTTCTTCTTGGATAAAATTACACCTACAAAAATAATTAACACCTTAGGTCAAGGCCAAGAGCCCCACTCGCCCACGGTGAATGGGGTGGCTTTGGCCGAAGAACCTCTGATACCAAAGTTAGAATTTAGAGAGAAAAGTGTTTGGACAGTTTTTGGGAGTTTTGTAAGAGTGTGGAACTAGCTTTTTAGAGAAAAAATGGGATTCAATATATAGAGCATGGCCGGTCCCCTTTGGAGAAAAGGTGGCCGGCCCTTTGGGGTATTTTTGGTGTGTAATGGGTGATAATTTGTGTAATGGGTGATTAATTAGTATAATGGGTGATTAATTGGTATAATGGGTGATTAATTGGGTGATTAATGGATTAATTAGGAATTAATCCATTAATTAGCCTAATTAATTTAATTTATAAGGAAGGTTTTGAAGGTTATGGAATGATTTCCTTGTAGAGGATATGGAGTAAAGATGGATGAGATAAATTGAACTTGTTACCTATTTTGGGCACTCTTGACTCAGTTGATGGATGATTCTCTACTGCTTGCGTGTAGGAAACACGGTGTGTCTTGAGGGTAATTTTGTTCTCTTCACCTAAAAATCCACGTGTCGCCTCTTGATTATTTTTGGCTCCACAGCCGGCTACATGTCAACTACTCTAGATTTCGGCTAAGGTCTGATGGATCTCAGGCCGAAACCTAAACATTAATTTTTTTTTTCAACCTTTTTAACACCGACAGAGATAGAAAATGGCCAACCATGGCTCGCATATGGAAGAGGGGGTAAGTGGAGGCGGGAACAATGGTGAACGAGAAGAAAAATAGTTGAAGAAAAGCAATAAAAAAAATAGGCCTAGTCGGATAAATGGTCCCTGTGGTGCTAATGTAATCGGAAGGTAGGTCCCGTGGTAAACAAAATTGGGATTTAAACCCTCGTGGTGTTAGTCCGTTAGCAAATTTAGTCCAAATGTGATTTTTCGTTAAATGTCCTTTAAATACAGGGGTAAAAATGTACACCTTCTTCCTTGTCTCTCTGCTCTCTTTCTCTCTACAATTTGTATTTTCTTGTCTGAGGTCATCATTGACAGCGACCAGAACTTGAGGTTCTTTGAACAATTGTGAACACGTGAGCTTCTTTGGAATTTAACAGCAGCCGTTGGTCTGTTCTTTTATTCCTCTATCTGCTTGATTCCTCACTCTTTCTTTTTATTTACTCTCTTTTAATCTCTGAAATTTGTATATTCATCTTCTCTCCTATCTGTCTATCTCCAACCATTTCGTGGGTTTTCTAACTGGACAATTCCCATCCTTGTTGCAACCAACCTTTTCTATTTTTTTGACCCAATTCTCTGGATGTGGCATGATTATAGCAATCAAGTAGATATAGGAATAAGAGAACAGACCAACGAGTATTGTCAAATTCCTAAGAAGCTCACGTGTTCACTGTGGAGCCAAAAATAATCACAATGCGACACGTGGATTTTTGGGTAGAAGAGGACAAAAATACCCTTGAGGCATACTGGGATTCCTACGCGCAAGCAGCGGACAATCATCCCTCAACCAAGTCAAAAATGCCCAAAATAGGTAACAATTCAAAATTCATCTCATCAAATCCCTTCTACAAGGTAACTCCCAAAACCTATTTCATTCCATATAATTTTACCTATTTTTCCCTATTTTTCCCTCTTTTTCCCTCTTTTAGCTAATCAATTAGCTATCATTCTATAACTTACAAAATATTCCACATAAATTACATAACCTCCCAAATATTCATTCCAAAAATGTGTTAATTGGCTAATTAATGGATTAATTACCTAATTAATCCATTTATTGCCAAATAACTCACACATTAAACCACAAAATGCACACAAAAAGCATCCCAAAGGCCGGCCACCTTTTCTCCAAAGGGGACCGGCCATGCCCTATAAATACTACCCATTTTTCTCTAAAAACCTAGTTCCACACTCTTGCAAAACTCACAAAAACTCTCAAACACTTTTCTCTTTAAATCCTAAGGTGTTATTTGTTTTGTAGGTGCAATTTTGTCCAAGATCAAGGAGGAAGAAATTTGCATCCACACTTACAATCGTTCGAAGAACCTCAAGTTCTAGGCACTGCCAATGATGACCTCAGGCAAGAAAATACAAATTGCAAAGAGACAAGGAAGAAGGTGTACATTTTTACCCCTGTATTTAACGGACATTTAACAGAAAAATTACTTATGGACTAAATTTGCTAACGGACTAAGGGTTAAATCCTAATTTTTTTTACCACGGGGACCATCTTCAAATTACATTAGCACCACAGGGATCATTTATCCAATTAGGCCAAAAAAATAAGGTTTAAATATGCGGCACAACTCAAATCCATTAAATTTCTTTTGAACCGTCTAGATTAAATGAGGGGATGGGAGAAGAGAGAGTTCAAGTCCAAAATTGATTCGTGGTACACTGTTGTACTCTATTTTTTTTTCTCGAGATTCTTCTCACTAAATTTTATCGGTGCAAGGTTTTACTACACCACTTTAATTCTAAACCTTGTAACTCCTTTCAATCAATAGAATTATATGGATTTGGATTCCATCCGGATCCAAATTGTGAGGATCTTAAGGATCCTTACATCGTAGCCGTTTATCATATGTGTGGTCATAAATCATTTTAAATTTTATTATTTAAAATTAAACATAAATAGTACCTAACAAAAACTGACCGTACAATATACGATGAATGACCACGATAGGATTCGGAGAGGATCCTCACAAAGAGAATCCGGAAATGATCCTCGTTCGAATTATACATGTTGTTTCTCAAAAAATGTACTCAAATTTTATCCTCATCAATTTTTATTTCTTACAGTTGTTTCAAACCTACGAATTCCATAGCTGATCGGTCACTCTCAATCGGATCTCATCTCAAACGGTCCAGCATGGTTGACCTTCGACCAACCATGAATAACATTTTTCTTTTGAATGTGGGTGTAGTAATCAAAATTTTGGATGCAATAAGATTTTGTTTAGGGATTAGATTTTGTTTAGGTTGCAGTCTATTGAATCAAAACTTTTGCTTCTAGGGAAGAAGTTAGATCCAATTTACTTTTGCTTCTAGGGAAGAAGTTAGATCCAACTTAAATTCCAAATATAAGGTAGAATTGCTTCATATGACACGATGTCTACCTTCTTTTTTTTTTTTTTCTTTTTTTTGACAAACAATGATAGAGTGATTTCATTTATTCAAATCGAACAAATACATGAGGGTGTCATATGAGTACATCTTCTTCAATGACCAATTTCTTGATTTGGAGATTAACTTCCGCATCCAACAAATAAGTTAAACCCCAACATACTACCACAAGAACTAAGTGCAAACAGTACAAAATTGCCACAAAAGACGATAAATGTGACAATTAGACAAGATAATCACATTAGATAAACAGACATGAATAAACTATCAACCAAATAATGTGATCAATGGTATTGAATTAGAGAAGGGCCGTATTGTATTGTAATCCCAAATGGAGTAGGTTCTCCAACGTCTTCTTATTAGCTTGGTTAGCCATGACATACTGTTAATTATCACTCATGGTTTGTGAAAGCCCTAAAGACATATAATCACTAAATGGAGAATCGAAAGTAAGTTTAAATTCACAACCGATTAATAATAGTTCTAATCGCCCACTGCCTCGCTAAAAGGAACCTAATGAATCACATACCATCAACAATGAATGTTGATAGAAGTGGTTTCTGAGTTTGTCCACTGTAATCATTTTGGTCATTTCGTGAAAATTTGGTCAATATCCTCATTTAATTGTCACGTGAACGATCATGTGACTACATTTTTTGAGCATTTTTGTCAAATCAACCACTCCACTTAACGAAGATAATGACATTTATTTCAAGGAATGACCATGATGATTTATGGTAGAAAAACTCAGGGATCACTTCTATCAATTTTCTCAAAGATCAAAATAAGGAGTTATGCCTATCTCAAAGACCATATTAACTAAAAAGCCAAAGTTATATAATACTACTATAGTGTTTGAATTATTTCAAAACTAATTGTATATTCTAGATGTTAAAGATTTGTTTGGTATTTAAGATAGAACACGTTTGATAACTCATCATATTCAAAGTATTTTTCGTATCGAGAAGATTAGACATTAAGTAACCTATTTCTTCTTCTTATCATCTCATTATACACCGCATTTGTTTTAAAATAAGTTGTGTGAAATTGGTATATTAAAAGTGAAAGAGAAAAGTGAGAGCACAACTGGAAATTTCATAATTTTAAACCAAACCCACCAATCTTTCTCAAATGCTCAAGTCTCAATGGATTTGTTTGATAAACAATGAGGTAATGCCACCTATAAAGGCTAATGGCTATATTTAATTTAAGAAAAAGGAGCTAAGGCAACTTCCTGATTATGGGCATCACTATCAAGGGCAAAGACTGTGAATTAATGTAACTTTGTACGTGTTGTCTAGTGCGCTTTTATAAAAAAAATTAATTGAAATTTTAAGTCACTTTAATTTGTACAAATATCAAATATTTATGAATGTTATATATATATTTTTTAATATGAGAGACAAATTCTGACAAGCCATTGTTATCCTCCATTTTTTCTGGGGTTGGGAAGACTCACATTTCAGCCTTATTCTAGCCACAAGTCTGGCTTCTAGCCCAGCAATGGGTTTCGAACTCAAGACCTCCAATTTTTAGTTTTAAAAAAACTTCATAATCCGTTATTTACTTTAAGTCAGTTTATTTCGATTGTTTTTTTTTTATTTTTTAATATTTGAATTTGAATCTTCCTCATAAACCAGTATCTTTTAAACCGACGGTCCCTTCAGAAACAACCATAGTACAAATTCACCATGACCATGTTTATGCATCATCTAGTATGGTAACTTTGCAACCCGACGCGGACGTGAATATAATTCGATTAGATTTTGACCTCAAGTCTGAGAGTTGCTGTCTAATTAGTTGGCTATATGTTGCTTAAAGTTGGACAAGTGTTTATTGTTGGAATCGATTGGACAAAACTTTAGGATGGTGATGGCAGATGGGTGGACAATTGAATTCCCCGTACCCTATGACCCCACTTATAATGGATGAGCATTTCTCTGGATTTTTTTTTTGTGAGGGTTCAATCTTATTCGTTTATCGTACATCATGCAATTATAAATTGTTAGGTATTATTTGTATTTAATTTGAAATAAAATAAAAATATAAAATAATTTCTGATTGCACAATATACAACAAACGGATCTGATGTGATAATTCTTAGAATTCTCCCAAAGAGAATCCGAATAAGATCCAAATCCACTTCTAACATGCAATTTGCAAATGCCATGAACCACCCATACATATGGATTTGATATGTATTTGAAATTGGCAAAAATGAAAAATTAGAAAGAAAAAAAGAAGGAATTTTTAAACTTTTCACAACATTTTAAATCATGTATGACAAGCTAACAACAAGGCAAAAGCCGATATGCCGAAATGAAATCTTAAACAGAAAATAAGTCCAAATCATAATTCACAAATGACATAGAATTGAGGTGCACTGATATATAATGTATCCTTTTTCTTCCGCCATGGTTAAGTTCATGTCTAATTATAATATAAATTGAATAATACAACGAAACAGTGTTTTGGAGTACACCTAGAAGTTACTTATTGACAAACAACTTAACACATAAAATCGAGTAAAGCCTACTTCGAAGTATGATAATATAATAATTAAGCTTTCGTTAATATGTTACCAACCGTTGGAGTAGATTATATCCATCTCTACCTTAAAAACTTGTATTGTGTTCTTCTCATAAAAAAATAAAAATAAAAAATAAAAAAACAACTAGTGATAAATCACGGTTATTCACTATTTCAAATTCATAAAAAGAATTTCACGTTGTCTGTAATCACAATCAAGCGGACAAGAGGTCTACGAATCTGTGGGGGCAAATGTGTGTTCAACCCATTTCAAACTTTAAAACTCCAATCTTTAATTTGTAAAATATACTGTTATTATTACTTTTCTTAGGGAGTGATGTAGGTGTTGCAATCTAAGCCATTGATTGCATGGAGGATAATGAGTTGGAACAATCATGGCTCTGTCCGTGTTTGGTCTCACATGGAAGCATGTGCTCTCGAGAAGTAAGCAGCAAAAGAGTGTTTTGGACTGACGTTGAAAGCGCCACATGTCCACTATGATTTTAAGTCAACCGATAAGTCCTCTGGTTGGTGGATAAAACTGTTACAATAATCCATTAATGGTTCATGGGAAATTTAGTGTTAATTGTTTACCAAAACAAATTTTTGCGGTCATTTAGTACTATAGTTTAGTGATATTTTCCTTCACTTATAAATGAAAAGTCTTAGATTCAAATCGAGTATTAACAAATTCACAATCAATTTATTCTCTCATCCGCTTAATGTTAATATATCGTTTCATAAAAAAAAACACATGTATTTTTGCTTAAAGACGATTAGCAAAAGATCTGTGTATTTTGAATGGAATTAAAAGACACGCAATTTTTCAATGAGACATGTTTAGGTGACTACGAAATCTGTGTCGTCATTTACTCTTATATTTGATAATAAGGATTGAATTAAATAGATATTATTTTAATATTCCAATCTCTATCTTTAATATAAAATTCAAGAATAATCCTCAATCATTGATTCCAAACTCTTGTTGTATGGTCAAAAAAGAAAGTTAGACACTATTTTAACACGTATGACGAAAAAGCAAGCGGTTATGAACAAAGTAAATTTATCTTTTCTTTTCAATTTGAATAAACTGTATAAATTGACATCCATGTTTTCACTCAACATTCATAGAATCTAATAGTTACTATAGTAGACAATTAAATAACTATTAGATAACTATTAGATTTGAATTAAATAACTATTACAAATCAAAAAATAATTACTATAGTAGACAATTTTCGTGATCTTCAGTCTTGACAAAAAAAGTACCAATAAAACAGTCAATATCTTTGATCAAAGACCAAAGCCTCACAAACCCATGAAGAGTTTTTTTTTTTTTTTTTTAGCGAAAAGCTTACTGAAATTTTGTGAAGATGATGGGTATATGTAGGAGGAGGTGGCCGGCCATGTGATAGGGTTTTGCCCTACACATGCAGCTTCCTATTGGCCAAGTTATGTCATCCACATGATGTGTAAGGAAAAAATATTTCCAATATATTAATTTGGAGATAATATCTTGGAATGATGATGGGAATATCCCTAATTGATTGCGATAGGGATCTTTACTTATGTGTTGGTCTCTATTTAGGATTGCAATAAAGATAGGATTTGGTAATTAATCTTTATCTTTAATACCTTTTGACTTTTCCACTCCATGAGCAGGGGAGCTGTGAGCAACGTAGTCTGCTGCTTAAACTTTGCTTCATTACTGTTAATGTTTTTATTAGTAATTTTTTTGTTGATTCAAGAAAAAGTTTTGTATTGATACTAGGAATATTAATCATAGATAGAAAGATATCTATGTATATCGAGGCATTTTATTTACCCCTTCTTACCTTGGAAAATCAGGGGCACCCCGCTTCCTTGAACCGATAACTATCTTTTGGCTAACCTAGCCTTCTCCGTCCCTCAGGACCAACAAGGGTAAGTACAAGAATATTCACCTGTTGTCCATCGACTATGCTTTTTGGCCTGATCTTAGGCCTTGACTCACCCTCCGTGGATGAACCTTGCAGAGGAACCCTTAGGTTTTCGGCGCATTGGATTCTCACCAATGTTTGCGTTAATCAAGCCGACATT
Source organism: Pyrus communis (assembly GCF_963583255.1). Classification (NCBI taxonomy): domain Eukaryota; kingdom Viridiplantae; phylum Streptophyta; class Magnoliopsida; order Rosales; family Rosaceae; genus Pyrus; species Pyrus communis. The sequence goes on from NC_084815.1 coordinate 14,843,061, forward strand.
CTCACTTCCGCTTCGTCCACCGCCGCTTGCGCGAGTGCTTCCCTCTAGGCGGAACGCTCCCCTACCGATGCATTTTTACGTCTTATAGCTTCGGCATATCGCTTAGCCTCGTTAAATAAATTTGGAGAATTTTTATCCCTACAAGAAAAAGAGAAAGCCGGAGGAAATTTATTCCACCTCCCCTAGCCTTCTTCTTTGCTTGCCCTGGCAAATAGTTGTTCTTCTTCTCTGTGCCGTACCAAGGTAAGAAAAAATTAATTTTATTTGTCTTATTCTTAGGTGGTACTATCACGGGGCAACCTTCGAGGTAGTGAGACACGTTGGTTGGCAGGGGCTGGGAGTCAGCTTGGCGTAGGCTGAAGAGGTGGCGTGGCAGATGCCCATGGCTTGGGCTGCTTGGCTCGACTGAAGCCAGGGAGGTCGTTCGATTGGGGCCACAGCTTAAGGCGCTAGGGCGCAATGCAAAGCAAACTAGCTGGTGTGGAGCAACTGAGGTATCATTATAAATTGCTTGACACCTCGAGTAAAGGTGCTCATAAGTGGGCAAGGAATACCTTGGAGGTAAGCAAAGAGTGGGAATTTGACCCCTTGCCTAAGATAGGCGTTCCGACTGACTTCATCGAAGGTAAGTGAATTGCTTTATCTTTAGGCTGCTTTATGCCTTTGTTGAGTTGTATTGGATTCATGAATAAATTAGGCTAACAAAGTGATCTCTTTTTTTTTTTTAGGGAAAAGTATGTTATTCATTGCATTAAAATAGAACACGTACAAACTGAGGATAATGTGCTTAACGGGCCTCGATAAAACCTTGTCGGGGTTTTCAACCCGGTCGAAGGGAAAAGAGCGTCTCGCATAACAGAGAGAACTATCCTCAAATGACAATACATAACAAACATAACAAATTACAAACTTTCTTCAAATAAAATATCCCTGAGCAAATCAGGGGGTTCTTCAAACCAGAAAAGATGGTGGGAGAAAATTGAAACTATTACAATAATTTAGGAGAAGGGGAAGTTTCAGACTCGGAACATATGGATGAAAACTCAACATCCTATCCACTAGAATATTGGACCGCATGCACGTTTTATATTATATCAAAATAGACTCTTTGTCCAAAATGGTCTCTGAAATTAACATTGTTCCTCAGTTTTGTCCCTGACAAAGAAAATCGATTTAAGTGGTCCCCCTAAGTTTGTCCACCGTAAATCATTTGGTTTTTCCATAAAAAATTTGTCAATATCCTTGTTAAATTGTCAAGTAGTAACCATCATTTTAAGGTATTTTTATCAAACTAACTTCTCCATTTAACGAGGATATTGACAAAATATCCACTAGATGATCAAATGATTTACAGTGGACAAACTCAAGCACCATTCCTATCGATTTTCATTTTCATGAATCAAAGTGAGGAATATGACAATCTCAAACATCATTTACCTAAAAAGCTTTCCAATTGTGATCCATATTTAAACATTTTAAGTGCCTCTAAAGTAGGTGATATTGTAGGGTGAGTGGCCGTTTGTAGGCTAGACGTGAGAGGCATCACTCATAAAATTTCTCTCTTTGAAATATTGAAGTATTGTTCTACATTTTCTTATTATTTTCTTTATCCTGTCCGTTGATATTCTTCAATTCATCCGATCCGACGGCCGAAAATTAAAACGGTGTGTGAGAAATAAAATGGGATGTATGGATATCACACCCCTTTTTAGTTATGCTAAATTTATTGAGACTTACCTTCAATTAATTCATAATAACAACTATTGTATAATTAGTGGGAGTTAATTAATTACAGATTTAATATATGTTTTTATGAGCTTACTATTTGGTAGGTTGACCCGATTTTACAATAGCGACAAAATCGTATATACTTACATAATGCATAAAAGTCTCATTGGAGTTGATTGAAACTCACAAAAATAGGGTTTAGGCGGTAAATTGAGAGATTGCCTCACAAGCCCATGAATTTCACAACTAAAATATCTTTGAATCAAATCAACTTCAGCCAAATTTTATAATTGTAACTTAATCGATCTTATTATTCAGTTGAATGACCTAATTTTATAATAACGACAATATCATAACTAACGAAACAAGTTAACCATTAACCGGTAACGAACAAATATAACCAAAGCTTATCCAATTTGTTACTAACCAAAGCTTATTCAATTTGACGCGTAAAAGACTAAGATTTTAAGCTGTAAAACCCAAAAATATCTCAGAAACTCACATAACGTAGCTTCACAACTGAAATATCTTTGAATCAAACACCAAGACCCCATATCAAAACCTCAAAAAACTAAAAAGTATAACAATTTAAAGAACTAAACAGAGAAATTTATACATGATTGCTCAAAAAATAAAAACCTTTTTAAGACACACACCCACATGAGCAGTGTGACCGAAGTCCAAAAAGTTACAAATGTGAATCCAAAACCCCAAAACAGAGTGGATTTCTCTGAAAAAATTTCACAGCAATAAAAGGTGGGAACATGGAGCCTACCAGGCATACCTCGTCAGATCCCTTCTTCCGGGCCCCATCTTTTTCCTCACTCCTACGGCGTTCCTTCCCCTACAGACCACTTCCTCAGTCCCTCAGACACCACACTGACTTTTAGAGAGAGAAACAAAGCTAGAGAGAAAGAGAGAGAGAGAGAGAGAGAGAGAGAGAGCGTCTCTCAGATTTTTCAATTTTTTGTAATCTCCAAAGAGGTAAAACCAAAACCCAACACTCAGAAAATTCATTTTTTTCACGAAAAATCTTCACTTTGTCCGTAACTCTAAATTTTGGGGGCTGAAGATTTGAATTAAAACCGTGTCTGAAAATGGTATATATCTTAAATGCCCATTATTTCAATCCCACGGTGATTGCATTTTGTCAAAACCTTGTCTTCCGAATGAAAAATCTTGTCCTTTGTCCTAAAGATACTTTCCCTTTCCCCGTTTCGGCCTTTTGGGCAATTACATATTTCCATGTTTCAGTCTTCCTTTCTCTCTCTACACCTGTGGTTTCTCTCTCTACACCTCTGGTTTAACTCCGCTGTGTTCATTTTCCAGAGATTTGGGTTTTGCCAAAGTTTGAACTTTTTCGGGGTCCTCATTGATTTCAGCCAACTGGGTTCTTCGACTTGAGGAGGAAAGATGGATTTTTTGCTTCCTTGTCCTTAGATTTGAATCCTGGTAAGTGTTCATATCTGAATTTTCAAGTTTTATTATTTTCTATTAATTTCTGTGTTATTATATTTCGCATTGGATCTGTATTGCCTCAAAATACCATCTTCTATCAAATTTCGTTGCTTTGATTTTAGTGAGTGAGTATGTTTCAAGTGTCACTTGGGTTATTTGGAAGCATAAATTTAAAATTTGTGTAAGTTTTTGGCTGCAATTATTTTAGGTATTGACTTTTGGGTTTCCATATATTTTTGGATTCCATTTCCATTGTAGCTGTATATCATTTACTGTATCGCTTGAATGAATTTCTTTGTTTTCCTCTCTTGGTTTCGAACACGAACAACGTTGTTTTTCTGTGTTAAGGGCATACACTGCTGTCTTGGTCCTCTTCCTAATTGTGTGAAGAGTAGACTTTCGTAGTTCCATTTGTCTGTTGCTGTCAAATATCGAAAATGTGTACATTTCTTACAGTGTTGTAGAATGCTTGTCTTAGTTTCTCCACTCTAAAACCGATTAGTTTGGAAAGAGAATCCAATTCTACTGCATTTTAAAGTTGTTTACATGAGATTTGGAATTCTACTACTGATTGAAGATGTGTCTTCCCTTTCAGAGTGGCGTTTACATCTTACGCGACTGCACTGAATTTGAGTCATTCGGAAAGAGGGAAAGTTTGTAGATATGGATATCGGAGATGATAGCTCGAGGTTCTGTTCTTTACCGGCTACAACTTCAAGGAATATGTCCACCTCATCTTCGGCATTCTTTTCAGCAAACCAGTCGCCATTTTTCTCCCCAAGATCACCATCTTGTCAACTATCTGAATCAACAAGGTCTGATGCTCCATGTGATAGCATGGTTTTAAGTACAGATCCCCTTAGTTCCAGCTCTGGAATTCCAGACCTTGAATCTCTAGCAAATGTAAGATATAAATTGTCAAACATGTCACCGGCCCCAGCTGCTTCAGTCTCAGGCGATTTTGAGAAGTTTGACCGCGTGTCTTCCTCAACAGCCATTTCTAATAGCATTCTATCTAGTCACAGCCATGCCTGGGTCTATGAGTATTCTGGGCAACGAGAGAGGCAGAGAAAGCATGGGAGAAACTCTGGAGACTCATATATATCTGGTCCAGTTTCAATGACATCTAATAGACTGAGGAGCTGTGATGTTTTCATAGGTTTGCATGGCCGTAAACCTTCTTTGCTGAGGTTTGCTAATTGGCTCCGAGTTGAGTTGGAAGTTCAGGGGATGAGTTGCTTTGTATCTGATAGAGCTCGATGTAGGAACTCTCGCAAACATGGAATTGTTGAGAGGGCCATGGATGTCTCTTCTTTTGGGATTGTCATCCTAACAAGGAAGTCATTCCGAAATCCATATACCATCGAGGAACTTCGATTTTTCGCTAGCAAGAAGAACTTGGTCCCAATATTCTTTGATTTGAGTCCAGGTGATTGCCTTGTCAGGGATATTGTTGAGAAGAGAGGAGAGCTGTGGGAAAGACATGGGGGAGAGTTATGGATTTTGTATGGAGGACTCGAGAAGGAGTGGAAAGAAGCCCTTCATAGCCTCTCCCGGGTGGATGAATGGAAATTGGAGGCTCAGGATGGTAACTGGAGAGATTGTATATTAAGGGCTGTCACATTATTAGCAATTAGATTAGGGAGGAGAAGTGTTGTAGACCGTTTAAGCAAGTCGAGAGAGAAGGTGGAGAAAGAGGAGTTCCCTTTCCCTCGAAATGAGAACTTTATTGGCAGGAAGAAGGAACTGTCTGAGCTGGAATTCATACTTTTTGGCGATGTCAGTGGAGAAGCAGAAAGAGATTATTTTGAGCTTAAGGCTAGGCCTAGACGAAAGAACTTGACAATTGGGTGGGGTAGGAGCAGTTCATTTGATGAAAGGCGAAGGGAACGAAAACTGGAGATTGGAAGCAGAAAAGGAAAAGAACCAGTTGTGTGGAAGGAGTCAGAGAAAGAGATTGAGATGCAAAGCACAGAAATTCCGCAAAGACAATCAAAGCCAAAAAGTGGTGGAAGATATTCAAGGAGAAAAAGATCAACAAAGGTTGTGTATGGGAAGGGAATTGCTTGTGTGTCGGGGGACTCGGGAATTGGCAAGACAGAACTTCTTCTTGAATTTGCCTACAGATATCACCAGAAGTACAAGATGGTTTTATGGATAGGAGGGGAAAGTAGGTATATTAGGCAAAACTACTTGAATCTCTGGTCGTTTCTAGAAGTCGATGTAGGGGTTGAAAATTGCTTTGACAAAAACAGAATCAAAAGCTTTGAAGAACAGGAAGACGCAGCCATAGCTAGAGTACGCAGAGAACTCATGAGAAACATGCCATTTTTGGTGGTGATTGATAACTTAGAAAGTGAAAAGGATTGGTGGGACCACAAACTTGTAATGGATCTTCTTCCCCGTTTTGGTGGGGAGACGCACATAATAATATCCACACGCCTTCCTTCTGTGATGAATTTGGAGCCTTTGAAACTCTCGTACTTATCCGGGGCAGAAGCAATGTCGCTCATGCAGGGTAGCGTAAAAGAATACACAGAAAATGAAGAATTGGATGCTTTACGGGCTATTGAGGAGAAAGTGGGACGCTCAACCTTGGGACTTTCTATTGTAGGTGCAATATTGTCTGAGCTGCCCATACTTCCAAGTAAGCTGTTGGAAACAACTAATAGAATGCCGTTTAAAGAATTTTCATGGAGTGGCAGGGGGACTAATTTGTTGAGGCGGCATACGTTCCTTCTGCAACTCTTCGAGGTGTGTTTCTCGATTTTTGATCACGCAGATGGACCGAGGAGCTTGTCAACAAGAATGGTCCAGGCAAGTACTTGGTTTGCACCGGCCGCGATTCCAGTTTCTTTGTTGGCCCAAGCTGCTCACAAGATACCTGAAAAGCATCAAGGGATGTGGTTCTGGAGAAAGCTGATGAAGTCTTTAACTTGCGGCTTTACCTCATCATACACCAAAAAATCAGAAGCAGAAGCGACTTCCACGTTGTTAAGGTTTAACATTGCTAGAAGTAGCACCAGGCAGGACCATATCCATTTCCATGAACTCGTCAAGCTTTATGCTCGCAAGAGAGTTGTGAGCGGAGTTGCACAAGCGATGGTTCAAGCTGTTATCAGCCGTGGATCAATATCTCAACACTCGGAACACATCTGGGCAGCCTGTTTCTTAATATTTGGATTCAGCCATGACCCTGTGGTCGTTGAGCTTAAGGTTTCGGACCTGCTGTATCTTGTCAAGGAAGTGATTTTGCCTCTTGCAATACGGGCCTTCATAACATTCTCTCGTTGCAATGCTGCCCTAGAACTCCTCCGCCTATGCACCAATGCCCTGGAAGCAGCAGACCAAGCGTTTGTAACCCCAGTTGACAAGTGGCTCGATAAATCACTTTGTTGGAGGCCGATCCAGACTAATGCTCAACTGAATCCTTATCTTTGGCAGGAGCTTGCGCTATCAAGAGCCACAGTGCTAGAAACTAGGGCCAAGCTGATGCTAAGAGGGGGACAATTCGACATAGCTGATGATCTAATTAGGAAGGCGCTTTTTATCAGAACTTCTATTTGTGGTGAAGATCATAAAGACACCGTAGCTGCTCGCGAAACTCTTAGCAAAGTCACCAGGCTTCTTGCAAATGTTCAAATTCATACTTCACCATAGATCCCATTTTTTTTCATAAGCAGATTTTATTCTAGCATTTATGGAGTCTGAAATAAAACAGTTGTATACCCCCTTCTGATAGATTTTCTATACCAATTTTTAGTCCGAAAGAGATTCCATTCCTTTTGCATAACATCATCATTTCTTGTTATGCTTATGTGAATAACATTTGTCTGCCTCCAGATTGGGGATTAAAATTTTGATTTTGCTCTTTCATATTATAAATAAAACTGTAATGCAGCTCCAGAGTTTTTGAAGGATTGTTCGATGATGACTTGCGGGAGTCGGGCATATGAAATATTGTTTGCATCTACGTCAACTTCTGGGTAATATGTTTCTTTTTTACTACTTTTGAGTTTCTCATCTCGAGATCTTAATTTGATGTAGAACCAGTCTTCTACTCTATTTCTATCTCGTTGTCTTACTTTGTTGTATGTTCGTTGAGGGCAGAAAGAAGCACAGGAGTTCCGAATTGCTGTCATGAGTGAAGACTTTCACAGCTCATCGCCATATTCCGAGTGCAAATCCAGGTAAACTCTTTCTTTCATCTCTTCACTTCCGGGCTGTAATTTTATGTTTCGATTAGGAGTGTGAGCTATAAGGAAAATGCAGAAAGCTTAACATTTGGATGTACGTTCTGCATAGATAACGGGCTCCCATGTGCTCGAAGTTGTTTGTACGTATCACATCCAAAACTGAATGCACTCATACATACAAATTCATACGATGATCGTCTGACCAAATGCTTGACTTGAAGTTGTCTATTAATCTCTGAATTCAAGTACCGATGGTTAAGGATTTGATAATTGACAAGATATCGACGTAGTACTCGTCATGTTTGTGTTACAACGTAGGAAGATCAATGTAATATTTGAATTGACAGGATGCTTTTCTGCTCATTTTGTAGGCAAGTATCTTGCAACAACTTCTTTGTTTCTCCGCTACATGATCGATAATCTAGCTCTTACGCACTGTCTTGCCGTGGTCGGAAATGCAACGGTGTGTCCCTGTGAGCTTACGGCGCTGTAGAAACGGTGAACCTGAATACGTATTGAGACGCTTCTTTTATTTCTGTGCCGAAGTTTGACGGATGGAACTTATGAGCATGTATGCAACACTGGAGTTGCTGAAACTTGTTTGGATTATAGCAACACTGGAGTTGCGAAATCTTGTTAGGATTACGATACAATAACAAAGTATCCTCAATTTCGGTAAATCATTTTGACTTATTATTTATTAAATTAAGCGTCCTATTACGGTTCCAATTATAAGGAAGCAAAAAGTAATGAGATTGTGTTCTTAATTTTTAATGATATATTAGTCCTTCGTCACATCTTTCACGGAAAGGGATCATCTTCGGATCTCTTCCATTAAGATCACCAGATTAAGTGGTTCGAGTTTTTAAATTTCATCCAACAGCTCACCTGTTTTGATTCCTTTAAAAAGTGTAATAATTTTTTTATCGTTGAATAAAATTTTAGTAGTGCGGATCACTTGATCCAGTGACTTTGGTGGAAAAGATTCAATGAGAATTCTTTCCTTCTTTCACAAATGGGTTTGAGCGGAAATTTTTTTCTCATCACAAGACTTGTGGGTGATATACAAATGATACGTGTACGGTGCAAATGATTTGAGCAAGAAATTCATTAAATTTGAATAATTAACAATATATATCATTACTTGTAAAACTTTAAAAATTTACTTTGGTATTTATTTAACAAAAAATTTCATGAAAAGAACAAATTCAAAATTCATTTTTATCAATTTTAAATTTCAGGTTTAAAGTGAGTGGTTATAAATCTTTAAAACATTTGGACTAAAAAGTCAAAAAACAATAATTTACTTATTGTCGAAACACAAATAAATAGTCTGACAATAAGTAAGAAAACGAACAATTTGTCACGAACCCATGGGTGACCTCCATCTCCTCTGTTAGTGTGTATGATTGATTTCTGATAAAAGTGGGACCCGATTCGAAAGTGTACTTAACTGTTGGACGTGACACCTTCTTCTGCATCTGCACTTTCATCGAAATTATAATCTGCAAAAACATTTACATAAAAAAAATATTAAAACTAAAAATAAAGAACCAAAAAGATAAAAACCAAATGCCCTCACGCAGGATCGAACTACGGACCTTCAGTTTACAAGACTGACGCTCTACCACTGAGCTATAAGGGCTTCTTGCTCTTGTAATAATAATAATCTTTATTTATTGCGTAAATGTATTTTTGGTTCACATTCCTCTTTCAAATTTTAGTGGGAAGGAAGGGTGTAAACATCATTTATTGATTTATTTTATGCAATATATGGATTTATTTTTTATTCATTGAAATTTGAAAATACGTATTGCTTTATAGAGCTGCAATCAAACGGTTAATTGCTCCGATGGATAAGGTTTTTCTCGTCAACCTTCCCTTTAGTCTGGCTTAGAGGAGTTTACTCTGTCTACGTGGAATGGAAATCAGGATGCAATTAATTTGGCTCCTCAATAGGTGAGAAGAAGTTCCTCCACAAAATACTTTATGACCGAATCATGGAACTTCGTGTTTATGTTCAGAACTGTTCATATTATAAATCAGTCTATAAAGATCTTTCCAAAAAATAAATAAAGTATGAGATCGTTTAATCATCGAATTTTATAAAAAAAAATGGTCGGATAGGGCAAAAGCATTACGAACCGTTTATTTATTTGCTATAGTTGATTTAACTAAACAACCTTGTTTTTTAATTGATTTTTTATGCACAAATGATTTTTTACAAAATGTTTATAATATGAACAATTTAGACTATAAGCACAAAATTTCATAAATCGGTCACAAAGTGTTTTGAGGAAGAACTCCTCAACCTTTGGAGCCAAGCATTCCTCAGTCAAAATTACCACTAGTCCAAAACTTTTTTGAGTCCCATGAATGGATCGTTCTAATCAATGTTCATAGTTCACCGTTCGCAATCAGCCAACTCTTGATCCGGTGATATTTTTCTTCCTAATAATGGAAAAGCTCCAAAGTTCAAATACTCGGCCCAATTGATCGTCTATTGTTGGTAATTATGCACAGAGAGACACTTTCACAACATTCAAAACAATTAATCATAGTTGATTAATTTACACAACCTCCATGAAAAGCAATGACACAAGGGCAGGACTTTTTCCGTAATCCCTCAGTTTTTCCGTTTAATTTTCCATTCCGAAGCAGAACATAATGTGCAGCAGACAATTAATCTGGCCAGCATTATACACCTAAGGATCGGCATGGCCTGCGACTGCATCATCACCGGAGTCATACTCATCTTCACTCAGCTCCTCATCACTTGATTGCTCTTCTCGAGCACCCCCTATGTCTTCTGGCTTTGCATATTTCTCGCAATACTCTGTAAAATACAAAGAATAATCAGCATTATATATACAAACACTGATCCTAAAGCAAAATGACATGGTGAAGTCGGGCACGAGGCCGTTGGGACAATCCAAGTAAAGATGTTGAACGCGGAGATATCATGACTTATATTTGGTGAAGCGAGCCCGTCACCAAATATGTCATAATATTTGAAACCTTGATACATACAGTGTAGGTCTACTGAAGCTATTTCCTATTTGAAAACTCTAAGACCCATGTTCTTAATCCTTGTATCAGATCGGATGCTGATTCTAAAGATTTTAATTTTCTGCAACTCCAATAATTTCAACTGAACCTAGAGACCAACAAAGTATGAAAATTTAAGCTCTTATATGCCAATTCCGAGACATCGGGTCACTTCAGCTCCAGGCATCCATGTGTTACAAGTCAACCAGTGTAAGTGACGGATGTCTAGATTTTTGTATTAGACATCAGAGAACAAATTTCTCCTAAGAATATCTTTAAAAGACTGCTGAAAACAGCCAACTTTGATCCTCAGTGAGATCAATATTTCAGAACCGGCAGAATTGAATTACATTTTCCCCAAAATCTTCACAATTGCAAGCATTTTCCTAGTAGATGAGCAAGTGATTGTAGCCTTAATCCTTCGAAAAAAATTTCTCTAATCCATTTAACTGTAACTTTAGAATAGACAGTAATATCTGATCTCCCGAGTAGAAGATATCTTCCACGCTATAATCATATATATTAAAAAGCTTCAAATATATGTGATGTATAGAAGTTTCAAAAGCATACACTGAAATTCTAAATACAGCTGAAGTTTACTATTTGCACACGACTTAATTTTCTAAAGAATTCAAAGCTTCAAAGAGAACACTAATATTGTCATTTGATACCTGGAGTCCCCTGAAAGATAGATTAAAGAGCCCCCCAAGTCTTAAAACACTGGAACTCAAGTAGATTTGGCCGTCTCAAATATTTCCCACCTAATTTGACTACCAACAACAACCAAGCCTTATCCCACTAAGTGGGGTCGGCTGAATGAATCCTAGAACGCCATTGCGCTCATGCCAAGTCTTCTGTTAGCTCCAAGTACTCTATATATTTTCTTATAGTCTCTTTCAAAATCTTTCTAGGTCTTCCTCTACCCCTTTTGACTACCATACGGTGAAATTTCATAACAATTCAAACCAGTTTAAATGTTCCACCAAACCTACACCAAAAACTATATGTTTAAACATCACAGATTCAGGACCTTCAAACGCTTTCTTAAATGCGACAGTTAGGATTTAGCTTTTTCTATATGTGAACAATGAAAACAAGGAACCAAACGGAAAGTTCAAGCATGTCAGGCAGCCCATATAAGTGACAACCAATATATATTCAATTTACGAAAGCTGCATTACCACCTTTTACTCTTTGATCATAAGCAGTGCGATCATGCATCATCAAAGCAGCAGCCTCTCCATTCAATGGATCTGATGGGTTGGGATATAAAAGAAGTTGGGGCAGAAACACTTCAAACACATTAACCAGGTCTGACATATAGTTAAGAAAGACAGGATGTAAATTTCTCATTTCGTCAAGGTAGCAGCACTAGTTATAATAGGATAACTACAAAGTATAAATGAAAGTAAAAGGTTTTGGTCTCCGGATAAACCATATCAATTTTACAGGTACAAGAAAACATGTATAGGCCTACCAAACATGGGGCTCCAAGTTTGGTTGATAACATCTAAACAAACAGATCCCGACCTGGAACTCAAAAAAGCACCATTAGCCAGACGTAAGTACAAGATTTACACTGTGTTCAAGTTTTACAAACAATGCCACATTATTTAAAAGAACATAAGATACAATTAAATGCCAAAGTAGTGAATTTTTGGCATCGTTCAACTCACATTTCATCAACATTTGGGTGGTAGATTTTGTTGACAAAGCCAATAGACGGAGATTTGTAAGGATAAGCATCCAGTAGCTCCACCCTTATTCTCCAGACACCTCCCTGATACAGACCTGCCACATTCCGTTCAAAAAAGGGAAAAAAAGAAAAGAAAAAATCCCACCTTTCATTCAATATCCATATTACCCAGAAGCAAAAGTACCCATAAACTTCCTCCTGTTGAAGAAAAACAGTAAACAAAAAACTTGCAGCCCACTTATCCACAAGCAGTAAAGCAAAATCCATGTCGAAATTCTAAAATCACATACTAGTTACATTGATGCAATTCTAAAACCACTCTAATCTATAGCCAAATCAGTTAACTTAGAAAAGTTTAAGTAAATTCCCACTACTAATAATTCCAAAACCCAAAAAAACTTGCACATGATCAACACAAAAGAACACATCTTTACGTAAAATGGATAAAACCCACCAAAGATATCATAAAAAATAGCTGAAATATAAATAAGAACACACAAAGATTAAAAAAAATAAATGAAAAATCATGTTCTGGGTTCGGATGATTTACTCTCTTTGGGGCCATTGAAATCCACATAGAACTCTTGCATGGTTCGAATCTTTTTCCTCCAAGGGATAGCTGCAGCTTTCATACTTGGAACCTGCACTAGCAGCCACTCTTTCTACACCACCAATTTATGCGCTCCAACCATTATGATCTCAGATAATCAGCTGAGGAAGATGACAAGACGGTGCAAGACAACGCAGCTGTTGTCCCATGAGTTCCAAGCCACCTTCCGCATGTGCCATCAATGGAAGTTTTGTAGCAATTTGAGACCTGTGGAGACCGAGTCAAGCAAAGCAGACTTTCGATGCGTTCCTGGGTTCTTCGTCGGTTTGGCAGCCTCAGCCTTGCAGATCACCATATAAAGAAAAAAAAATAATAAAATAAAATAAAAGAGAATGATGATGGACGGCATCAAGTGAAAAAAAAAAAAAAAAAGTAGCAATGATGATGTTGGGAAGCAATGATGAAGATAAAGAATAAAAAAAAATAATAAAATAAAATAAAAGGGAATGATGATGGACGGCATCAAGTGAAAAAAAAAAAAAAGAGGTAGCAATGATGATGTTGGGAAGCAATGATGAAGGTAAAGAATAAAAAAAAAATAATAAAATAAAATAAAAGGGAATGATGATGGACGGCATCAAGTGAAAAAAAAAGAAAAAAAAAAGAGGTAGCAATGATGATGTTGGGAAGCAATGATGAAGGTAAAGAATAAATAAAATAAAATAAAATAAAATAAAAGGGAATGATGATGGACGGCATCAAGTGAAAAAAAAAAAAAAAAAAAAAGAGGTAGCAATGATGATGTTGGGAAGCAATGATGAAGGTAAAGAATAAAAAAAAATAATAAAATAAAATAAAAGGGAATGATGATGGACGGCATCAAGTGAAAAAAAAAGAAAAGAGGTAGCAATGATGATATTGGGAAGCAATGATGAAAGTAAAGAATAAAAAAAAGAGGTAGCAATGATGATGTTGGGAAGCATCTTTCGAAGACAGCACCAGCTGCCAATTGTTTAAATTAGCAAATTCGAAGATGTAAGGTAGTGAGCAAATGCAGTGACCATGCAGTGCCCTATATGTGTGTGTGTGTGTACAAGTTGTGGAATTAAAAGTAAAGAAAGTAATTAAGGCCATCATTCATGTGTGGACATATTTGTTATATACAAGTTGTAATTTTGTAGAGTTTGAAACTCACACGGTGGCAGGCGCACCGAGAGCAATTATTAACAAAAAAAAAAAAAAAAAAAAAAAAAAAAAGGGACACGCTAGTCTGGAAAGAAGAAGAAATGGTGGAATCTTGGTGGATCAGCACTACCGAAAGCTAAGAAAAGAAAAAAATAATAAAAAATGGATCTTGGTGCACCGGCACCATGTGAAATATATATATATATATATATATATATATATATATGCTCTATTATATTTAGCACAATACACTGAATAAAATAAAGCACGTCCATTGATCTTCGAGAGATTACAAGTGCGTAGAAAAAAAAAAAAGAAAAAAAAAAAAAAGAAATATGGAGCTTTCACAAAGGTTATTTACGTGAAGCCCCACTACTTGGCAAAACTCCAGGAGCGGGAGGCATCGAAGATAGATCATTCAAGGCCTCAATGCTTGGTGGAACGCTAGATGACGCAGAAAAAAGGTGCCTCTGGAAGAAAGCCGCAAACCTTTGACGGTCACTTTGAATTCGACCTTCAGATTCTTGCAGCTCATTAAGCTTCCTCTTCATGCTCGTCGAATAATTATTTGCAAGCACGTGCAAACCTCTATTCTCGCGCTTAAGCTGTTGGATCTCTTTTTAAGATTTTCCACCTCCACCATCAATGATTCAATTTGACGAGATCGAGCAAGTAGGCGTTGGCCCATGTTGGACACGGAGCCCGCACACTGAACACTGAGAGCTAGGGACTCTTGAACGGCCAACTCATCGGACCGTCCTGAAAGCAGCCTACTATCTCTAGGAGTGAGGAGGTTCCTAGCTACTATTGTAGCTGTTGTTGCATCCTTGATCACGGAGTCTTCACCTGTAAGAGGGCCACTAGAAGATAAGAAAGACGGGCGCCATACATTACCCTGACGCGGCGCACCCGTATCACTGCTGAGACTCAAATCTAAGCAAATGTTAGATGGGTTAGCCATTTTCAAAGATGTTAAAAGAGAAGGGTTGGATGAAGTAAAATCTCAAAGGGCCGTTAAAACAAAATACACCGGAGACGATTTTCACGAATGGACAATTTTCAAAGTGTGCATGTTGGAGGTGATCGATACCTCTATAAAAGAAGAGGCGACACAACCACCGATTCAAAAAAAATTGAAGAGACACCACTCTTCAAATCTTAAAAGCCAGATTTTCCTGCGTAAAGTTCGACAACGCTCTTCAAACACAATCTCGGCTTTTCACATAACACGTGCAACTTTGTAAAAGATCTCTGACAAAGTTGAAAACACGTGGAGGTCATTATCCCAACTACCACACAATTTTTGCCTCTATAAAAAAAGGAGGAACAGGGTTATTCATTCAGAAATCGAAGAGGCGCTTGATCAGAAGTCAAAGAGGCGTTTGTTCAGAAATCAAAGAGACGCTTGCTCAAAAATCGAAGAAGCATTTGTTCAGAAATCGAAGAGACGCTTGCTCAAAAATCGAAGAAGCGTTTGTTCAGAAATCAAAGAGGTAACACCCTCCGAACCTCAAAAGCTGGGCCGCTTATTCAAGGATCGAAGAGTCATCACTCTTTAAATTTCAAAAAGCCGGATTTGCTGGATCAGAACTTGTCAGTACCTTTCACATGTAACCTCAACTTTGCAGACATTACAAGCAACTTTGTCAAAGATTTCTGACAAAGTTGAGAACGCGTGAATCTTACTCTTTCAATTACCCAACAGTTGTCGACAATGGTAAAGGAACAATACCACCACTTGCTATTGGGAAATCCCTATATATGTCGACCTTCATCTTTTATGGCAAGGCAGACCTGCAAAAAATGCCCAACTCTGCTTCACCTCTGAGGGCGCACTCCCAGCAAAGCCTCTCGAAATACTCAATTTTTTTTTCTTCTCCAAAGAAGATACCAGATGCCTGGAGTACAGATAAGGCAGGAGAAAACGGTAAATCGAAGCATGTGGAGACAAGCACAACAAATATATGTGCTGATTCATTCGCTGCTTCTTTAAAAGCAAAAGTATCTCATATCATCAAGGGCGAAAGCAAAGGTATCTCATATCATGCTTTTTCCCTGTCTTTTCCTTTGTCCTTGTTCTTACTCGCATGGCAAAGAGAAAGAGAGCAATCAGCCGGCACTTGGAGTCAGTCTTCCGATTTGGAACCGACTACCTGGAACCTTTGCATGGTTACTTACTTAGCGTTGCTCTCGAGTAGTCATCTTCAACGGTTGATACACTTCCAGAAAAGGGACCACATCTGCTTGGAGAACAGCTAAGACGAGTGACAATAAAACATCAATCTTGTGGATCGTCAGCAAACGCAACAACTGCATATGCTGAGTCATCCTCTAACCCTCTTCAAATATGAATTGGAAAGATTGAACAAAGAAACAGGTCATCACCTCCACCTCGTGCTTGCCTGCCATGTGTCTGAATCCTGAAACCGCTCATGTTCCTATTTTCACTCAAGATTAAGCCTCAATGACCCTTGAAGAAATCACAAGTCCGATTCAAAATCAAGTGTTCACCACCCTTGAATCAAATTCAACCCCAGATAAAAGGAGTAAGTTCAGACATTCGGAGGAGACCAAAAGAATCCTCCAGCCCAGTTCAAGATTAAGCCTGTGGAAAATCAACGATTGGAGGAAACCAGAACATCTTCCAGTCGAACTCAAGATCAAGCCTCGATGGCCCTTGAAGAAATTTGCAGCCCAATTCAAGATTAAGCCTTGACGGCCCTTGGGTTGACATCTACATTAAGGGACTTCAAAATGCATCTTCTACACGTGACAAGCACATGTCTACGACGCGCCTTGAAGTGGGGGCATTTGTAGACGTCAAAATTCCGGTGAAATGAATGTTGACCAATAATTAAAATTTCAACGCTCACGTGCCACATAAATTTTACATGTAGCGTGTGACTCAACGAAAAATCGAAATAAATTGGAAAGGTCATCAAATATGACACGTGTCAATACCTGGCAGAAATGATTTATTTTATCTGATTATTTAAATCCAAAAATCAAGTTTTGGAATTCTATAAATAGGAAGCCAAGGCATTCATTTTGGGGGAGGAAGAAAGAAAATAGGGAATTTACATCACACCAAAACCTTGAAGCCTTGAAACTCTAAAGCTCTCAAGCAAATCCCGAAGGATCAAGAAAACACTCTTCGTTCTTCGTCAAATCCTCCTTCAAGGTCAAGCCTCGATGACCCTTGAAGAACTTCCACCGACTCAAGATCAAGCCCCGACGGCCCCTTGAAGAAAATATTCATCATTCATCATCCGTTCATCCCAGCGTCGGAGAGTAGGGATAAGCTGTTGATCCAAAGGGCCGTCGGGGCTTGATCTAGGGATGAAGAATTGATGAATGGATCTTCAAGGGACGTTAGGCTTGATCTTGAAGAATGGGTGTATAGGTTTGTTGAGATTTTTGATCCAAAGGGTCGTTGGGGAAGAAGAAAAAATTGAGTATTTCGAGAGGCTTTGCTGGGAGTGCGCCCTCAGAGTTGAGGCAAAGTTGGACATTTTTTTGCAGATCTGCCTTGCCATGAAAGATGAAGGTCGACATATATAGGGATTTCCCAATAGCAAGTGGTGGTATTGTTCCTTTACCATTGTCGACAACTGTTGGGTAATTAAAACAGTAAGATTCACGCGTTCTCAACTTTGTCATAAATCTTTGACAAAGTTGCTTGTAATGTCTGCAAAGTTGAGGTTACATGTGAAAGGTACTTACAAGTTCTGATTCAGCAAATCCGGCTTTTTGAAATTCAAAGAGTGATGACTCTTCGATTCTTGAATAAGCAGGCCAGCTTTTGAGGTTCGGAGGGTTTTACCTCTTTGATTTCTGAACAAACGCTTCTTCGATTTTTGAGCAAGCGTCTCTTCGATTTCTGAACAAACGCTTCTTCGATTTTTGAGC
The DNA here is from genome assembly GCF_963583255.1 of Pyrus communis. Lineage (NCBI taxonomy): Eukaryota > Viridiplantae > Streptophyta > Magnoliopsida > Rosales > Rosaceae > Pyrus > Pyrus communis. Next base: position 14,860,831 of record NC_084815.1, read on the forward strand.
AAGCGTCTCTTCGATTTCTGAACAAACGCCTCTTTGATTTCTGAGTAAGCGCCTCTTCGATTTCTGAATGAACAACCCTGTTCCTCCTTCTTTTTTTATAGAGGCAAAAATAAAAGGGATAATAACCTCCACGTGTTTTTCACTTTGTCAGAGATCTTTGACAAAGTTGCACGTGTTATCTAAAAAGCCGAGATTGTGTCTGAAGAGCGTTGCCGAACTTTACGCAGGAAAATCCGGCTTTTAAGATTTGAAGAGTTGTGTCTCTTCAAATTTTTTTGAATCGGTGGTTGTGTCGCCTCTTCTTTTATAGAGGTATCGATCACCTCCAACATGCACACTTTGAAGATTGCCCATTCGTGAAAATCGTCTCCGGTGTATTTTGTTTTAACGGCCCTTTGAGATTTTACTCCATCCAACCCTTCTCTTTTAACACCTTTGAAAATGGCTAACCCATCTAACATTTGCTTAGATTTGAGTCTCAGCAGTGATACGAGTGCGCCGCGTCAGGGTAATGTATGGCGCCCGTCTTTCTTATCTTCTAGTGGCCCTCTTACAGGTGAAGACTCCGTGATCAAGGATGCAACAACAGCTACAATAGTAGCTAGGAACCTCCTCACTCCTAGAGATAGTAGGCTGCTTTCAGGACGGTCCGATGAGTTGGCCGTTCAAGAGTCCCTAGCTCTCAGTGTTCAGTGTGCGGGCTCCGTGTCCAACATGAGTCAATGCCTACTTGCTCGATCCCGTCAAGTTGAATCATTGATGGCGGAAGTGGAAAATCTTAAACAAGAGATCCAACAGCTTAAGCGCGAGAATAGAGGTTTGCACGTGCTTGCAAATAATTATTCGACGAGCATGAAGAGGAAGCTTGATGAGCTGCAAGAATCTGAAGGTCGAATTCAAAGTGACCGTCAAAGGCTTGCGGCTTTCTTCCAGAGACACTTTTTTTCTGCGTCATCTAGCGTTCCACCAAGTATTGAGGCCTTGAATGATCTATCTTCGATGCCTCCCGCTCCTGGAGTTTTGCCAAGTAGTGGGGCTTCACGTGAATAACCTTTGTGAAAGCTCCATCTTTTTTTTTTTTTTTTTTTTTCCTACGCACTTGTAATTTCTCGAAAATCAATGGACGTGCTTTATTTTATTCAGTGTATTGTGCTAAATATAATAGAGCATATATATATATATATATATATATATATATATATATATATATTTCACATGGTGCTGGTGCACCAAGATCCCTTTTTTATTATTTTTTTCTTTTCTTTGCTTTCGGTGGTGCTGATCTACCAAGATTCCACCATTTCTTCTTCTTTCCAGACTAGCGTGCCACCTTTTTTTTTTTTTTTTTTTTTTTTTTTTTTAATAATTGCTCTCGGTGCGCCAGGCACTGTGTGAGTTTCAAACTCTACAAAATTACAACTTGTATATAACAAATATGTCCACACATGAATGATGACCTTCATTACTTTCTTTACTTTTAATTCCACAACTTGTACACACACACACACACACATATAGGGCACTGCATGATCACTGCATTTGCTCACTGCCTTGTATCTTCCAATTTGCTAATTTAAACAATTGGCAGCTGGTGCTGTCTTTGAAAGATGCTTCCCAACATCATCATTGCTACCTCTTTGTTTTTTTTTTTTTTCACTTGATGCCGTTCATCATTATTCCCTTTTATTTTATTTTATTATTTTTTTTATTCTTTACCTTCATCATTGCTTCCCAACATCATCATTGCTACCTCTTCTTTTTTTTTTTTTTCACTTGATGCCGTCCATCATTATTCCCTTTTATTTTATTTTATTATTTTTTTTATTCTATACCTTCATCATTGCTTCCCAACATCATCATTGCTACCTCTTCTTTTTTTTTTTTTTTTTTTTTTTTTTTTTCACTTGATGCCGTGCATGATCATTCCCTTTTATTTTATTTTATTATTTACCTTCATCTACCTCTTTTTTTTTTTTTTTTTTTTTCACTCGATGCCGTCTATCATCATTCCCTTTTATTTTATTTTATTATTATTTTTTTTCTTTATATGGTGATCTGCAAGGCTGAGGCTGCCAAACCGACGGAGAACCCAGGAACGCATCGAAAGTCTTCTTTGCTTGACTCGGTCTCCACGGGTCTCAAATTGCTACAAAACTTCCATTGATGGCACATGCGGAAGGTGGCTTGGAACTCATGGGACAACAGCTGCGTTGTCTTGCACCATCTTGTCATCTTCCTCAGCTGATTATCTGAGGTCATAATGGTTGGAGCGCATAAATTGGTGGTGTAGAAAGAGTGGCTGCTAGTGCAGGTTCCAAGTATGAAAGCTGCAGCTATCCCTTGGAGGAAAAAGATTCGAACCATGCTCGTTCTTGCCGAAGTGGCGATGTGCAAAAGATTGCAGCGGGGTTTTGCTGTGTAGTTTCTTTGGTCACAGTTTTCACTCGGTGGTGACGTTGCCGTGTCTCTTGCCGCTGCTTGGAGCTTGTTGCAGTGCGTTACTTTTACCGTGTGGGGTTATGCAAAAGGCTGCAGCGAGTTTATGCTGTGTAGTGCCTTTTGATCATAATTTTCCTCGGTGGTGACGTTGTCGTGCCTCTTACCGCTGCTTGGAGCTTGTTGCAGTCGTCACTTTTACCGTGTGGGGTTGTGCAAAAGACTGCAGCGAGTTTATGCTGTGTAGTGCCAAGTTTTGTGGCTGATTTTGCTTTGTTGCGGTCATGGTATTTTTCAAATGTTTTAAGAGCAACACCATCACCATTCTCGCGAAGGAAAGTGATTCACAAGATAGGGGAACAACGCTGAAGATTTACGCCCCATTGATTGGCCTTAAGGCGCTTGCTCTTCCTACAAAAGACAACTCCATGCATATTAAGTCGTGGTCTTTTGAAGTATCTTGGAAGGTGACAGACTTTGTTCGATCAAATACGGAGAAGAAGACGTGCACACTGAGGATTCTTATCTTGAACCCTTCGCACCATGCTCGTGACAATCATCCGGCTTCGTTTAAGCTTCTCGATGATCACATCCGCAGCGGAGCTATGGCTTGGAATGATGTCTTGTCGACTACCGGAGAAGCTGTTTTTGCTGAGTCTTATTGGGAATGGCTTGAAGATGTCTTGGGCCGATCTAAACATGTGCTTACTAGCATGGGCATTTACCATGCCGTGTACGCATCTTTGTTTAGTTATGATCTCCATCATTCTGTCCTTTATGCGTTCTTCGAGCATTGGTGTTCAGCGACTAACACGCTTCATACAGCTCAAGGAGAGATGTCAATTTCACTTTAGGATCTCCACAAGATAGGGGGATTGCCAATCCAAGGTAAGTTTTATGACGAGGTCGTTCCTAGTGCGGAGGAACTTTCTCTCTACAATAACCGAGGATTGCCTACGAGTTGTCGCTGTTTATTTTAGGCATATCACAAGCTTTCCCAAGATGCTCGAGGTAAATCAGGCGTGAAGATTTCTTCATGGATCCACTTCTGGTATTGGGAGGACACAAGGTACAAGAAGTCCTCGAAGGGAAGAAGTTGCAACAAAACCACTAAGCCAAAGGGAGACTCATATCCGTCTGGTGCCATTGGTTCAGCTAGGCGCCGTTCCCCTGCCGAGTTGAAAGCGTTTGAGGACCTTGGCATAGCATCAGAGCATGTGGAAGAATCTTACCTAGCTGCTTTCTTAGCTTGTTGGCTTTGTAAGTTTGTTTTTCCAATCGGCGACGTCAACTTTGTTCGTCCTGGGGTTTTCAAAGTTGCTAGCAAGATGGCTGCAGGTGAATCTTTCAGTCTTGCTATCCCGGTTTTGGCCAATATTTATAACGGCTTGAGTGTTGTTTCGAACTCGGCAAACACTGAAGATCGTGTTGCGGTTCTTCCCTACCACTATGTGTATGGTTGGTTGGGTGAGTACTTCGGTACTCATTTTTTTTTCTTCAACTCTAAACAAGTCAGGGCCTTTGATGACGAAGTATTCTGGCGTGCTTTCTTCGAAGAGCCTCGATGATTCCCAGGCGCAAACACTGTTTAGAAGCTGCGAAGGCTTGAAGATGGACTATCTGGCGAGAGTTGGCTCGGTGCGGCGAGGCATCATGGACGATTCGCATCTTCGATTCTCAGACTTATCTTACCTTATAAGTCTTCGCTCAGGGTATGTTTCTTTGCGGCAAGAAGATCGATGCATTGTTCAGCCGTATAGTCCCCACCGTTTCAGCAGGCAATTTGGTTTTGTCCAACATGTGCCAGGCAAGCTGAAGGAAAAAAACCAATTAGACTCCTTGCAAGCCGTGTATATGCATTGGGAGTCTTGTACCCGTGCATGTACAAATGTTTCTGTCACCCTGCCGGCCAAAGACGAGTTCAAGAGTAGTCCAGTAACCCGTGCTTACATAAGTTGGTGGTCAAAGGTATATTATGAGAATTTGGGGATGGCAAGTGGTACCAATTCTTCTCATTCACACCTTAATGTATTGAAGGAGGGGTGTTCTGTGGTTCCTACACAACTGATATCTTTTGATTGTGCGAGTGCTGTTACTTTGCAAGATAGACCAGTGGTTTTAGTCCCTCAATGCCCACGCTTGTCTTCTCAACATCTGGATGTATCTGAAGAGGCTGGTGATGAAGTTGATTTGCACGAAGATGGACTTGTTTTGCGGCAGGGTCAACAAGTTTTAAACAAGCGACGTCTTGAAGGCGCTCATGCCGATAGCGATGTCAATTTTCGTCATAAGAAGAAAGAAGTGTTTAGGCTCCCTCAACTCGATGACAGTGTGTCGTTTGAGAAAGACGTATGCATCTTCTTCTCTCTTATGACTTCTTCCGCTTTCATTGTTCTAGCTTTTGTTTCTAACAGCTTTCTTTGTTTTCTTTAGGTTGGCCCTTCTTGTTCTTTTGACTTGGCGACCACATGTATTTATTCTTATACAGAGATGCTATTTGGAGACGACCTACCTACAGGCGAGGAGATTGGGGATCCACCTGGTACAGAGCTTATCCCAAGTTCGTCAAGTTTCCCAAGTTTGCCGTGTGTAGGTGGAGGCATGCAAGATCTCGTCATGCGTTCTATACCTTTGTCAGCTAGCTCTGAGATCTCTCTGAGAGGGCCAAACCTTAGTGGTACTAAGCAGCTTATTCATCGCATCAATCTTCGTGCGGCAATGGATATCAAGAGCCATATTGAGGGGAGGATTTCAAAATGCCCGTCGGAGGACCTTGCGTTGCTTAAGAAGGACTTGTCGAAACTTATTTCGGCAATCGCGTCTCAAATATTTCCCACCTAATTTAACTACCAACAACAACCAAGCCTTATCCCACTAAGTGGGGTCGGCTGAATGAATCCTAGAATGCCATTGCGCTCATGCCAAGTCTTCCGTTAGCTCCAAGTACTCTATATATTTTCTTATAGTCTCTTTCAAAATCTTTGTAGGTCTTCCTCTACCCCTTTTGACTACCAAACGGTGAAATTTCATAACAATTCAAACCAGTTTAAACGTTCCACCAAACCTACACCAAAAACTATATGTTTAAACATCACAGATTCAGGACCTTCAAACACTTTCTTAAATGCGACAGTTAGGATTTAGCTTTTTCTATATGTGAACAATGAAAACAAGGAACCAAACGGAAAGTTCAAGCATGTCAGGCAGCCCATATAAGCGACAACCAATATATATTCAATTTACGAAAGCTGCATACCACCTTTTACTCTTTGATCATAAGCAGTGCGATCATGCATCATCAAAGCAGCAGCCTCTCCATTCAATGGATCTGATGGGTTGGGATATAAAAGAAGTTGGGGCAGAAACACTTCAAACACATTAACCAGGTCTGACATATAGTTAAGAAAGACAGGATGTAAATTTCTCATTTCGTCAAGGTAGCAGCACTAGTTATAATAGGATAACTACAAAGTATAAATGAAAGTAAAAGGTTTTGGTCTCCGGATAAACCATATCAATTTTACAGGAACAAGAAAACATGTATAGGCCTACCAAACATGGGGCTCCAAGTTTGGTTGATAACATCTAAACAAACAGATCCCGACCTGGAACTCAAAAAAGCACCATTAGCCAGACGTAAGTACAAGATTTACACTGTGTTCAAGTTTTACAAACAATGCCACATTATTTAAAAGAACATACGATACAATTAAATGCCAAAGTAGTGAATTTTTGGCATTGTTCAACTCACATTTCATCAACATTTGGGTGGTAGATTTTGTTGACAAAGCCAATTGACGGAGATTTGTAAGGATAAGCATCCAGTAGCTCCACCCTTATTCTCCAGACACCTCCCTGATACAGACCTGCCACATTCCGTTCAAAAAAGGGAAAAAAAGAAAAGAAAAAATCCCACCCTTCATTCAATATCCATATTACCCAGAAGCAAAAGTACCCATAAACTTCCTCCTGTTGAAGAAAAACAGTAAACAAAAAACTTGCAGCCCACTTATGCACAAGCAGTAAAGCAAAATCCATGTCGAAATTCTAAAATCACATACTAGTTACATTGATGCAATTCTAAAACCACTCTAATCTATAGCCAAATCAGTTAATTTAGAAAAGTTTAAGTAAATTCCCACTACTAATAATTCCAAAACCCAAAAAAACTTGCACATGATCAACACAAAAGAACACATCTTTACGTAAAATGGATAAAACCCACCAAAGATATCATAAGAAATAACTGAAATATAAATAAGAACACACAAAGATTAAAAAAAAAAAAATGAAAATTCATGTTCTGGGTTCGGATGATTTACTCTCTTTGGGGCCATTGAAATCCACATAGAACTCTTGCATGCCGTCATTGATCATCTCCACCTTGTAATCACTCATCATCCTGGTTCATACCACCCAAAACAAAACAGAACAAACTTGAAATTAAACGGTCAAAATTAGAAATAAATATAAAAAAATATTAATGTTTATATAAATTTGAGAACTTGTACAGTTTCATCAAATCCATCTCACGGCGTTTGCTTGGGGAAGACATTTTTTGCGGCTCAGCTGGGGTTTTTAGGGTTGGAGATAGAGGCTGAGGGAGATTCTGAGAGAGCTTTCTGCAACAACAAAAATAAATTCGGACAAACAATCAGAGAAATACGATTGGAATGTATATGTACGTGTTCACAAAAGTCGCCTGCTTTGCAATAATGGTCCAGTAAATTTCTTGAGCTGCTGCTAGATTTCCGAAGGGCCACAGTAATTTCCTCTTCTGCCAAAGTGGTCAAATAGTCAGTAAAATGTCCTTTTTCTTTTTGCTTCAATAGTTAAAATTTCAAGATTATTTGCATTTTTCTGAGATTTATTTATTTATTTAACAAATGATATTATCTACGTTAAGATGAAGAGTAGTGAGTTTAGCCTCATAATATGCTAGTAATAATGTGGTTTAAACTCGCAATGGTGAGGATCGAAGCTAAGACCTCTCATTTACAAGTGAAGAGAAATACCACTAGACCGTAATACTAAATGACAATTTTTATTTCCTTTTAGTTTTCAGGAGATGTTCTAGGGATAACCGTGCGGCCCCGCAAATATAGGCAATTCGTGGATGGTTCTTTAGTCATTTGCGCACATGTGAGCGTTTATTAATAGTATGCGTTTAACTTTGTTAAGTCATTTATTTGTATAAATTGCATGCGTTTCACCTGATAATGTTACGAGCTTTTTTTTTATTCTATTTCAATAATAATAGTCTTAATAGTTACTATAAATTTGCAGATGCAAAAATTAGTAGGGCTTATGGTTTTTTTAATTCGTTGGAGGTCCGGAGTGTTGGCAACTTTAGTTCTTTTAAAAATAATTTATAGTAAAATCTCAAATTTTTCAAATTTTGTTTGCAGGGCTAATATTGAATTAATTTATATGTATAGCCACATCAAAAACTTTTTTTTACGAAAAAATTGTCATTGACCACTTACAAAATATTAGGGATGTGCGCAAATGCCTCACAAACTAAAATCTTGTTGTTTTGTCGCCTATATTAATCTTCGTTGAAAATTTCATCAAAACACTGTTTTTGTTTTTTAAACATTACATTTCTTGTTATACAGACATCACTTATTGCTTAACTTTAAATTTTGTAATTGCCTGTACATTTTCAATTTCAAACCAACCAAGTTGAGATTTATTTACCCTTTTTCTTATCACATTTTTTTTTCGAGAAAATTTTGTGTATAAAAAACACTCTCATATGTTGTCACTATTTTATATGTAATAATAAGAATAAAAGTCAAGATTAACATGTCAATAGAAAACAAACTTGTTTTAAAATTTGAGTAAAATAATAATACAATGACAAAGATAGAGAAAATAAAATGCAAGAATTGGAAGTGAGATGTCTTATGTTCGAATCTCGTGGATGACAAATTCGATACCAAATTAGGTTGCTTATTGTGTGGATTAATCGAACTATCTCTCTCCTTAGTGTAAAAATATCAATGTACTAAAAAAAATGCAAGAAAGGGTAAAAACGACTTAAAATATGAAAGCAATATTGTAATTTATTATTAAAGTTTTTTTAAAATGAAAATTAATGAAAATGACTTGAAAACTTTGAGTTTTAATGATAAGGAAAAAATAAAAGGTAAATTGAATAGTACCATGATTGATTTTTTAGTGTAAAAATGTGATTTTTCGTTAAAATAAACAGTATAGAGAGTTTTTCGTTAAAGTTCTATTTTTTTAACTTGTTTAATCATCTTGCCTCTTGTCGTTTGCAGCTGATTTTGCACCCACACGTCAGCACTAGACACGTTGACGATTTGTAATCGACATTGTGATCTTACTTTTTATATAAATTTGATAATAACCTAAAAAACTCCAAATGTAACTCCATAACTTTCATAAAAAAAAAAAAAAATGTAAAGCCATAAAATGTAACCAATTGTATATGGAGAAGGATTCTCTCCCCTTTTTTTTTTTCCTCCTCTTCGCTCTCCTCTTATTTGAATGATCACGGTTAAGTTACATCAATATCTTATATTAATACACAAACCACATAGATTCATAGTACAATGGAATGGGTACAATTTTTTTCACTTATAGCATTATACCCATAAGCCTTTTGATCGACCATTCATAATCTACTCATATTAATTTATCCATATTAATATGGGTACATTTGTGAAATTCCATTCCTAAATTTTACTATTTCAATTTTGTATTTTGTATTTCTGGGAATTAAATTTATTTTTCGTTCATTTTAGGATTATAGTTAATTGCAAAGTTTGAATTTTCGTATACCTTTCGGGGTAAATCTTAGAATTTTTGCAGAGAGCTCAATTCCACAAATGAATAGGTGAAAACAGTTCACGAAACGGATATAACGAAGAAGTAATAAGCATGTAAAGTTAGGGGCAAAATAGTCATTAGGACCTCTATAAATAGAAGAGTAAACTGCCAATTTGCCCCCTAAACTATCACCCAACTTTCGATTTCTCCCCTGAACTTTTTAATTAGAAAATTAAGGACTTAAACTAGTTTTTTTTGGCCGATTTCCCCCTACCGTTAGTTTTTCATAGATTTCATCCAAATTAACGTTAACTCTTATCATGTGCAAACCACGTAACTCTCATTTGTGGACAAAAGCGTGACTTTACTAGACTTTCAGACATAAAAGCTATAGAATCACACATATTTGCATAGGTTTATATTTTAGAAATCTAATGTTTTCAATTATTTTAAAGAATGAAGCGACTGAACTACCCACACATGTTGTGCACATACTTCCATTTAACAGAAATTTGGATGGAATGAATGAAAAATTAACAGGAAGGGGCAAATCGGCCAAAAAAATTAGTTTAAGTCCTTAATTTTCCAATTAAAATGTTCAGGGGGGAAATCGAATGTTAGGTGATAGTTCAGGGGGCAAATCGGCAGTTTACTCTAAATAGAATGCTCCAAATTTTTTGGAAGGCCTTACCATTTCTGGAAGGTGGAACTGCGGGCCTATCCAGAGGGACTTAGGCCATCTCCAACCGATCCGGCCAAATGATCATAAGGCTAAAAATAGCCCGTTTTGACACAAAAACCGTCTTCAACTGAGAGATAGGCCAAAGATTTTGTGGGCCCCCTCCAACCAAAAATCTGAGAACAGGCCAGCGGGCTGGCCAATATCAGCCAGCCAGCCTTCACTCCTTCCCTCCTTCCCTGCATGGATCTCTCTCTCTCTCTCTCCCTCCTTGCTCTATATCTTTGCACCGACAACCCCACCCACCACATGAATCCCACCGACAACCCCACCCACCACATGAATCCCAAAATTCGATTACGACCCACCGATGGTTGCCAATTCATTAATTAATTCATAACATGAATTTTGAGCCGAGAAGCAACAATTTAGTTGCCATCTTCATCTTCTATACCGTGGAATTTCGACTCAAAAAATTGTCTTCCTCCCTCCCTTCCCTAATGTGTGATTCCAATGCACACAAACACTGACCACCCAAAATTCATACAGATAATGCAAACATCAATTCCTAATAAGTAAAACATTTTTTCTTACATGAAGATAAAATCAACTAAATCCAAGAACTAGCTGTACCATCACATCTGAGCTCCTCGCAAGCCTAGCAACCCTCAACGACGGCATCCACGGCGGAGAACCCATTATCCACATCTGAGCTCCTCGCAAGCCGAGCAACCGTTACTAAATTACCAAGGAAAGCAGTAAACATGTAAGGATTAAGATTTGTAGAGAGCCCAGACTGTTGGCAGCCATGGAAAGGGGCAATGATTGCTGCTCTGTTATCTTTGGAGCTGCTGGGCACGAGTTTGACTAACAGGTGTTTTAGTCCAAATGCACATTTTGTCAATGTGGCTTAACCAATGGCTATGTGATAAAAAAATAAAAAATAAAACCAATGGCTAACTTTGTCAAATCAATTAATATATAGGGGCATAGTTGTCCTTTTAAGAGTGTTAACGAAGAACGGACCAAACAAATACAAGAAAAGATGGATGATAGGAATATACAAAGGAACACTTTGGATTACACTCAAATGAGCAAGACCTATTTTGATAGGAAAGAGAGTGAAATTATGGTCCGACTGAAGTTGTTTACCTCTGACTATAATCCTAAAATGGCAGATGATAATGATGATGATTATAGACTTTAAATTTAAGTTGTAATAGTTTTTAAATTTAAGTTGTAGTTTTTAAATTTAAGTTGTTGTAGTTTTTAAATTAAAATAATAAATTATGTTTGGCCCTTTGGCCCCTCGGTTGGAGATGATTTTTTGTCACAGGGCTATGCTTGGCTTATGACCCTCTGGCTCCTCGGTTGGAGATGGTAAAAAATATGATATGACACTGTTTATTAAAATATTAATTTCTTAGAGGACTATAGGGCTAAAACGAGCCTTTTGGCCCTTCTTCGATTGGAAATGGCCTCAAATCTCTATAACCACGACCCGATTCCTAGACACGTCTTTCCGACGCCTTTCCAAGGTGCTCTGACGACGAAATTCGCCGTCGCCACCACCACCGTTCGGTTCTCTAGCCATGACGAACGGAGCACACTATAAAAAGCTAATAATAACAATTATAGCGTGCTCTTCGCTAATCACCTTAAACCACCAGCCCTTCTAGTGCTAATCTTCATTTTCACTAATCACCACAAGCCATGTACAGTGCTATCCTATATTTTACTTGAAAAAGTAAACACCTCATGAAATGCTACTAGTTTACAATAATGAACTTGTTATTGGCACTTCAAAGTAGTCCTTTTGCACTTGTTCTTAATTTAGAAAACAAGGGTATGAGTTAAATATGACAATTTCTTGCACAACTCATTAACCCGGCACAAAAGGATACGAAAACTAATAGGTTTTTGGTCAACATGTTAACTAATCAAGTCGTTATCGGATCACCCCTAAGAATCCGTTGGCAGGTTTACTCGCATGTAACCTGTTTCAATCCATTAAGAAAAAAGTTAGTGTGGTAATTTTAAACTATTAAAAAAAGTTTACTACAATAGCCGTAGAATTTAATTTCACATAAGTTAGATTAAATCCTTACGGTTGGATATTTTTAATACCTTCTCACTCTATATATCATCTCTCCCCCATGCCAGAGTCAAGAGACTCCTTGTACCAACTCTGTTTTATTCTCGTTGTCTCATCGCATCTTTCTGTCTCCGTCCAAACCACTGCCACGGTCACTGACATCTAAACTCGATGAATCACAACCACCACCATCGACCCGACCCGCCCATAACCTAAATGCAAGGTTGCGAATCAAGATACAAATGAACAGCTACCTACAAGGTACCCACATGCACAGGCAGTTGGAGGTGTATGCGTTCGCATGTGTTTAGCATAGCATAAAAAATCACAGAAGTGCTTTTTTCAGAAGCAGCTTGGGGAAGTACCTTGTAAGTGTATAAGCATCAATGTTGTCTTAAGCTCAAACATCGTAGAAAAATATGGAAAACTTCAGCTACTGTGTGCTTAAATACTAACAGACTCGGTGGGCTTTTTTAAAAAGGAGCAGCCAAGGTGACCCAAAAACAGGAGCAACTATATGTATATATGTATAGTATTAATAAAAGACAGACCGATGAACATGTATAACGCGAAACTGTATGTCAATCAAATCAATCAAAACCGATCGCCAAACTGAAGAGTTATATACAAGAAATCTGAAAACCAACAAGAACCTTCCATCTTCCATTATACTAAGCGAATCCACTGCCAGCAACAAACAAGTAATTCAATGCCATTTATATGACAAGGGAGTAAACAAAAATCAGCAGCTCACATATGGACAGGCTCACCACACGAGTAAACAAAGACACTATACTCGGAAAAAAGAGAGAAGTATACGTTCATCTGTCTTGTTTGGAAACTAACTTCCCGTTGGGGACAACGAATCTAACTACTATTCCCATCTTCAATATCTATTTAACCCACGTCATTCTATCATTCATAATACGTTGCTCTAAGATCTAATGTGTATGCACTGCAAATAGAAAATCGAGTTCAATACTAATTTCACACCAGCATCAACTCTACCCCCTCTTCCTTTTCATTATCATTGAGTTGAAAGGAAACAAATGCACAAAGGCACTGCATTTGAATGAGCATAGCCCCAGAAACAAAAGCAAAGACCAACCATATCTGTAACTGGCACCGAACAGTAACACAGAAATGGAGGAAAGAAGAACCTTCTATCATTTGTAACCTCTGCTTCTCAAACCATAATTCAATAAGGAAATAACTGGACTTCAATTGCTGGTTGCTACTAGATTGGAGGCTCAAATATCATTTCCTGCATCGTAAGTGAAGAAAAGGCCTCTCAATATTGTAGGAGACAATGGATATCTCTTCTCGTTAAATCACAACAATAGGAAAATATTAAACAAAGGCAAACCTGATCACACACAGGACATGTGTCACTTCGTTCCATCCATTCAAGAATGCAAGCAAGGTGAAAATGATGATCGCATTTTGTAGTAATTTTTGGATTTTGTGGATCATACTCTGCAGAGAAGAAAGGAAATGATCTAGTAACTGAATGTGTCACATATTTTGAGGCAAGCAGAAAACAAAGAGTGCAGTTTGAATAGACAACTTCCAGCAACAACGTCGTTGAACACTAGAAATTAAATGAAGGAACTTCCTCTTTAAAAGAAAGATAACAGTTTAACTATACAATTCTAGAATGGTTGAGCTAAGGACTTTACCTTCCAAACAAGTGGGACAAACATCCTCTTCCTCTATTGCGAAAGTAATAGATTCCACTAATTTCGCAAGTTCAACTTCTGACTTATTCACAGGATCAAGTTCCGAATCCGCTTGGGCTTTGCAGTCCGCATCCTTCAGGTCTGCACACTTGGGTGAAGCTTCTTGGGTATTTCCACCTACTGCTTCTTGAACAGAATCAGAATCTGTTGTTATCTGCAATGCTGCTTCACTCTTGCTGCCACAAATCTCTTGCGCTGGTGGTGGAGTATGAAGATGCTCCAAAACCACATCATATGGAATAGGGGCAGGAGGTGGTCTATAAGTGTCAGGTATTGATGTATCCAAATTTGTATCAACTAGGAGCCCAGTAGAGAGTGCAGAGGCACCTCCTTGGTGAGATGATAAGGGAACGTGCTCATCCGAGGTCCTTGGACACTGCATTACAATTCAAGTTCAAGAGATATATAGAACAAGAAACGAGATAAATCACAAAATCGACTTCACTGCCAACACACTCTGATTTAAAGATTGAATTCATTAATCAAGTCGATCATCAAAGGCTAAATCCACTTAAACATTTACAAGAAAAAAAACAACCACACGAAATGTTTTTAACAAAAGAGACGTAGCTCAACACTAAAGAACAGTATTTAGGGTGAGTGAGGGAAAGCATTCTGCTTACGTAATAGTATGTTGGTGCAGCATTCAGCTCCGTTCCTTTGGATGAACAGCAGCAGCAGCCTCCCATTGTCTCCTTTTACTTACTATCTTCGCTGCGGACCTAGAACTCGAGGCACTTGGTGCCACATATCCACTTCAACATTAAAAACACGAAAATGGCTGTTAGACAACGGTAACAATGTAATACGTTGAACAATATCCACAACACCAAAAAAATATAAATTACTATTTCAAACCCCATGTCCAATTACTACGTTTCGAGTTTTGACACCCCCAGATTAAACCAGCGGTTCAAACACAATAAACCCAACATGTTCCTAGTGATATTAGTACAAAAACCCCCACCATGTTAATTACTGCAAAACCCTATAAATCCATCATATTTAGCAGCAAAACCCAATTCATGGAGTTCAAAAAATAATTAAAAATTAGTGAAGAGCCAAACTTCTCCAATACCACCACCCAATTTTATACACTTTTGAACAATTATCACTAGTAAAACAGCATCAAATCATCATGGAAGCAACTAAAGCAATCAAATTATACTTATAGAAACAAATATATAATCAGCTGTAAAAGCTGGAAACCAATGAATTAAAAGCGGAAACAAAAAATCGAACAGGGTTTTACAGAATAATTCTTGAAAAACCGAAAAAAAACAAAGAGGAGGAAGAAGTAAATAATATCAACCCGAATTTAGCAACGGTTTGAGAATTATTTGAGTACCTTTTTGTTGATTGAAGACGCTTCGATCGGAATCGGAGTTGGAATTGGGAATTTTAGAGAGAGAGAGAGAGAGAGAGAGAGAGGGTGGACTAGTTGGAGTGCGTTTTGGAGGAGTGATGGCTTTTGCTTCTTTTTTCTGTTTTTGGGTGTGTTTTTGTATGTGTGAACTTTTCAGTGGGGATAAAATAAAAAATACTAAATTATTAGTTATGCTGAAAACTATGAATCTGGATTCTCGCCGGATCATCTTTTGTGAGAATCTCAAAAATTCGTAAATTGTGTACGTTCATTGTATATCGTGCGGTTAGAAATTATTTTAAATATTTGTATTTAAAATTAAACACAAACAGTACTTGACAAAAACTGATCGCATGATGTACGATAAACATACATGATTCATGGATCCCAATGATCCTCACCAAAAGGATCCGAAGAGGATACTGTTGAGAAAACTATGAACTATAATAAAAAAAAAAAGTTTTTTGTTTGTGGCCTATTTCATCTAAGTGAGAGAGAGGATGCGGCAATAGCAGGAAGGAGAGCGGAGAAATTGTAGAATGCTTAGAATCGTGTGATTCTTCTTATATCAGTGCCTTAAAATATAGTAAACAAGATAAGATAATTAACTTATCTTCCAAAGTAAGTACAATCCCTAAGTAATCTAAAACCTAATCTAACTAGGATTTACACATTCACCTATTATTTACACTCTCTCTTGAGTGTGTAAATACTTAAGTAGATGTAACATCAGATTCAGCAGAGTTGATGAAGTCGTCTCATCGACATTGATTAAGGAACACACTAGTCTCAAACAAGGGAACTTGCATATGGATATAATTCTCACAAACCCCGCTATGATAAAACCCAATATGCGACAAAAACTCATGTCAAAGGAAAAAAAAGGTGAGTTAATAAAGTCAATCTTTGTCTACGGGTAGTGGCAGAGCCACTTAAGAACAAGGAGAGGTCCGGGGCAACCCTGAAATTTTTCATTTTGTAGCTTCTCTTTGTATCCTTTTGGTTGGATACTCTGCATTCTTCGACTTTATTATATTTCTCTAATTGACAAAAAAATGTGTTCTACAATACTATTGTTATGAAACCAAAGCCTTATATCAACTAGTTTTCTTTAGTTAGTTCACTATTTTGCATGATAGAGTGTTGTTTTATAATGAAACAACACGTATATGAATTGAAGAAGTATTTATATTGAATCACAAGTTCCATAGTTGTAGTTTTGAGCAATGCATGTTAATTTTTGTTCAACTTAAATGTAGAAACTTATAAAGGAGTTCGGTGTTTATAATATAATTATCTCCAAAAAAAAAAAAAAATAGCGACTTTATCGCTTTCTTTTGATTAAAAATTTTCATTCCACTACAACAAATGAACCTTTTTTTCTCCTTAGTTATATTAATTTTTGTCAATTTCTTGCATATGGCTTAGAGGCCCCTCATAGCTTTGATTTCTGGCTCCACTAGTGTCTACGAGATGTACACAAGGGTATGACTAGCCCACGATGGATGCCTCGTTAAAATAGCAAAAACCTAAAGGGCAAAATGCTCCTAATCATAAGGAAAAATAGTACATTAAGATCAAGCGAGTATACTTCGGGATATTCTTCCTAAGTTTGACATAATTCCAAAGAGAACTAACAATGTTATAACTCAGAAAGTTTACGCATACCAATTCCTCCAACAAGCTTCTGGAAAGTAAACTTCGGTAGTGACTTGGTGAATAAATCGGCTAGGTTGTCTTGGGAACATATTTGCTTGACTTCAATGTTCTAATCTACTTGTTGTTGATGAGAGAAAAAAAAAGTTTGGGCGCAAAATGCTTCGTGTTGTCTCTTTTGATGTATCCCTCATTGATTTGTTCAATACATGCTACATTATCTTCATAAATCCTTGTAGGGACGTCAACGATGGAAGAAATTCTCAGGTGCTTCGAATATATATCATTACTACTCTTAACCCAAAGCATTCCCAAGTAGCTTTATGTAAAGCGAGAGTATGGCTCGAAGAAGTCACAACTTAGGTTTGTTTGGTTGACCTCCAAGACATTGTCGTGTCTCCAACGATAAATACATGACCCGTTTGAGAATGCGTCTTATGCGGGCCAGACAAGTACCTTGTGTAGCATAACCAACAAAGCAAGAATCAACCTGAAAACTGAGGGGCTAGCAGCTCTCTCTCGGAATTGTAGGGAAAGAATAAACCCAAATCCGTCGTACCTTTGAGGTAGCAGAAGATGTCTTCAACACTTGTCCAGTGTTTGCATGTAGGCTCGTTGCTATATCTTGCTAAAAGTTTAACGGCAAATGAGATGTCTGGTCTAGTGCATTTGAGCTATGTACAATAAAGTGACAATTGCACTGAGGTATGGAACTTCACGTTCCAAGTGCTCTTCCTTATCTTCTTTATAACGGAAAGGATCTCGTTTAGCATCTAGCGTTCGAACGACCATAGGAGTACTTGAAGGCTTCATTTTATCCTCATTAAAACAACACACTTATGAGTGTAGTTCAACTGATGCACAAGAGTCTGAACAATGCTCGATCTTTAAGCTGAGACAGTATTGAGTTTTACCAAGATCTTTTATTTCAAATTCTAACTTTAGGTGCATAACAGTTTTCTCAAGCTCTTTAGGAGTCCCAATGAAATTCATGTCGTCGACATAAACTGCAACAATCGCAAATCAGGAATGTGATTTCTTCTGGAACGTGGAGAATAAAGAGCCTCTTGAATAATCAATTCAGTACCATTAGACAACATTATACGGGCAATACCATAACCCTCAATCAGGTTAGAATGGCCTGAAAGGGTTGCCAGGTGCGATAATTTAGGTATGAAGTTTGTAAAATAGATGCGTTGCTGCAAAATAAAGTTCGTGGTTGCACTACCTGCCAGATAACTAACTTCCCCACTAGTTATACCTAGAAATAAATTAATTGAATTGGTCACAAATATAAGGAAATTCAAAAAAAATTTCATTCGAGAAAATGACCCATAAATTCAATATCCAAAATTTAAAACAGACACCAACAAATAGTCCAAATAAAGGAAATTGTTCAAAACTTAAACCAATAAAATAATTTGGATGGGGGTTTGAATCCAGCCACATGTATGTCTGCGATTCTATTCTTCCATTGGAGCAAATACCTCTTGAAAGTTAGACACCTCCATCTTTATATCTTCCAATAACCAAACTTGAGCAAGTTTGATTCAAACTTTTAATGACATGAATGATACTCAGCTACAACCTTGGCGGGAGCTCGGCATACACGGGGTCAATGGTCATTCGAACAACAACAATAACACATATCCGCATCCATGGTGTCAGGTACTTTACCTTTGTTCTTGAAGTTTGAGGTTTTGTGAGCGAGGTTGTAGCGTTTTTGGGCTTTGTTCCTCCCTTGGATGGGCCTTCACTTCATCGACCTTGGGCTTTCGGTTTCTGGTTGCACCTACCACGACTAAAACGGTGGTTTGGGCGTTGATTCTCGCTAGTATGTGGTTTAGGCATAGGGGTCTAGCCACTGGGTCCAACCTGATGATTTTTCATCAACACCTGGTTTTGCTTTTCAACAAGAAGTAAAATAGACATTAAATCCGAAAACTTAGTAAACTTTTGTGCTTGTATGGTTGTTGTAAGGCAATATTAGTGGCATGGAAGGTCGAATAGGTCATCTACAAGAGATCCTGTTCGGTTAAGTCCTTGTTACAGAACTTGAGAAGTGATCAAATTCGACAAACTTTAGAATTATATTCATTCACAGACTTAAAGTGTTGGAAGCATAAATGTTGCTAGTCGTGTCTTGCTTCAAGTGATAATATTCCTTTTTGGTGATCAAAACGATCTGCCAAAAAACTCGTGGATCCTCCCCAACGAGGTACTCGGTTTGTAATGCATCATGCATATGCCTTCATATGAACATCATGGCAATGGCTTTGTCAGCTTCACCAATTAGGACATCTGTCTCAACTTCTATGGTAGCTGAAAGGCTTTTAGTAGTGAGGTGGAGCTTCACATCTTGTACCCACTTCGAGTTTATTCAAATTTGACATGTTGATGTCATAAAAGGGATCAAAATTGTGGTTATTGCAATGAAATAAAAAATTATCAATCCATACACAAGGAGTACAACGTTCGGATTCGTCGAGTAAAGTAAATAGGGAAGGTATAGGTTTGTTATGAATGAACCCATATCGAATACATGTAATAATATCAGCAAAAGAACGTTCTCCCGTGCTTCCAGACATGCTGAGCTCCACATATTCATGTGCAGAAAAAGCGGGGGGGGGGGGGGGGTTCAATTTTGGGAAAGATAGGATCAGTAAATGGAAGTTCACTGAGATTGAATTTAAGTGGGATCTTCAATAGTGGTACCGAGGGTGTCTTTAGAGTATACCGAATCAATATAGCTATCCTTCTTCTCTTCTATTAGACATGTTTTGGTTTAAATTTTCATGAAAAACTTGGGTTTTCATGGGTGTAGTGTTTTTAAGAAAACTTCCAAGTTTTCATGGCACTTATTCGAAAAAAAAAAATTCGAGTTCGAATTTTGTGAACTTCAAGTTCATAGGTTCTTGCAAGGAAACAAAATATATATAGAAAACATGCAACATATAATATAAATGCACGTAAGCCTTCAAGGCCAACTACAATAATTAATGGATAACTTTGGCGTTGTTGGGTTCCGGCCAACAAAGAAGAAAGGGCAAAAAGTATAAGTCCAATAGTTATTGCCTAAAAATTATCAGGCTCCGAAATTCGTTGGTGGTACAAATTGGACCAAAAAGTATAAGTCCAGGAGGAGAGGATTAACTCGTCC
This sequence comes from Pyrus communis, assembly GCF_963583255.1. Taxonomy (NCBI): domain Eukaryota; kingdom Viridiplantae; phylum Streptophyta; class Magnoliopsida; order Rosales; family Rosaceae; genus Pyrus; species Pyrus communis. Next base: position 14,880,760 of record NC_084815.1, read on the forward strand.
TCCAAATAAGTACAATCATTTAGGAAAAGAATCATTAGAATAATAGGTAATCTAAAACCTAATCTAACTAAGATTTACACAATTACATATTAAATAATATTCAAAACATTTCTCTTGTATTCTTTTTCAAAGACTATCCCTTTTGGGAAAATTCTTTTTTATCTTATTTCAAATCCAACCCAATCTTTTTTGCAACTCAACTCAAGTTCCAACTTCGTGATCTTTTTCTTCATGCGTTAATATTGAGCATGGAGTTTGGTTAAGCCGCACAATGCATTGTTAATAATTAATATCGATCTCACCACTTGAGATTTGAACGTAAGACTTTTCATTTCCAAATAATTCATACATATCTATTTTTGAAATACATGATCAATACTGCACCAAAACCGTATTTATTTTACATAATTGAGGATTGATTAGTTCTATTTCCACCATGCTTTTCCATCGTTCAAAAGTTTAAGCAGGAAATAAAGGTACCATCTCAGCAATCTACACCAGTAAATAAAGAACCTGAAAAAACTACATGATTGGAGAAAAACAACTCTCACGGTGCAAAACCGCTCTCTCCCCTCACGTGAGACCATGCCCTATCACGTGAAGAGAGAGAGAGAGAGAGAGAGAGGTACATTATTCACCCTGCTCGGCAGTCTGCACATTAGATTTTGTACAAAACCATATGCTTTTAAAACCAAGCACATCATATAATACTCAAATGGCAGATATAATGATGGGATTAATACCTAATACTGATATAGAACAACTCAGGTATGAGCCCTGTACTACAATGATAGGATTCATGGGAGACGATACTAAAGCCGAAGACTCCACATCAGTCTATGATTAGATCTGATCTAACGGTTAGGGTAGTAGATACATATGTATATTGTTATACAAACATACTTCCTTTTTTTAACATTCACATTTGTCGCTCTGCTTGTTTCCACTTCGTACTCCTGGCAGCATCGACGAATTCAGTGACCACAGATACCTCATCCAACGGCAGCTGCAACCAAGAACAAAAAATATGACACTGAGTACTCTATTTATGCATGCAAAGCATATATGTAATTTTGTGTGTACAGAATCATGGATTCATGAGTGAGAGATACCTGCTGCAAGGTAAAATGTCGTTGTGCAGCATTGATCAACTGTTCCCTTGTTGGATTAGAATTCCCGCTTAACTACAATTTCAAATAGCAAGAGCTGGATTTAGTCGAAAGATTTCATCAACAGGCAGAACAAACAAAAGACGAGCAGGAATCAGCGATACCCACAAGATTGAAGTGTCTGCAATACCTCCTCAATGAGCTGGTTCCTAGTTTTCCCAAGTTTACTCTCTGATCATCCACGCAACACATTAGGCAACACAATAATGGCGTACATAGAAATTCGGATTTTCATACAGCATTAAGCGTAAAAGGATAACTATATATCAGAGCATGAACATTTTTCTTAGCCTAAAAACGTGTCATCTACTAGAACCATTGGAGTGACTGATACAAGCATACTGAAGCAAACCGTTTGTTATTACTTGAGTAGGAAATCATAAGCATGAAAAACCATTTCATTCAAAGGACTAAAAGCAGTAAAACTCCCAATTCATAATTTTTTATTCATCACAAAGTTTACAGCGTTGTTCTTCAAATAAGTGAAAGCATATTGAGGAGACTCATTTAGTAGACAGGATAAATTTTCAATGACAAACATGAATACCCAGATCTGTCTTTCCAAGTTACTTACCGACTGGGGTGCTTGGATGTATTGAACTTCTCTATAACTGCCACGATTCATTGACTTCGTTGCTGAGGATGGAACATATGGCCTTGAAAATCGAACTCTTGGTTTACTATGCTTATGGAACTCAAAACATCTAGCTGCCAAAAGAAATACAATTATTAACATTAGATTGAAGCTCTAAATGAATGCCAAACGTAAACCATCATAAAAAGAGTGACCCATACACAAGGATCCCATCATCAAGATCCAAAAAGGGACAGCTGTAGAGTCGTATCCTTCGTTCTCTGAAGGCTGTTTTCCCATTTCGAGTCCACAACCTCTAGGTTGCGATGGAACAACCTTACCAGTTGAATACCACACCTAAAGAAATTAGAATTGACTCAATTGATGCTTCATTAGGTATGGTATATGCAACTTACAGAAATCATTTTCCTTATCACCGTGGTCAGAGCTGCTGCTAGAGTACTCAAGATTGGAATCTTCCTCATTTCCTGTAGGATGTTCGAGCACACTCAATGCATTCCTTTGCAGCTTAACTTCAACCCCATTTTTCAGAACCTTGTATCGCCAAAAATTAACGGTTTAAAATATAAATACCTAAAGTGCAGAGTAGGATAACAATGACAATCCATACTTGAAACTCAAGTTTTGAAAGAATTTGGATAATAACAAGCCCTACATGCCAATGATGAGAAGGATTCCATACATTTAGTTAATTCTCAAAGCTTAGATTATGATCTAAATTACAAAATCGCAACAGAATAAACAGAACCCAGAACAGAATTTCTGATACAAAATATATTCACAATTACATGAAAAAAAAAAAAAAAAAATGGAAGACATGATTGCTTATATGATGCAAAAAAGATCAGGAAGAATGAGAGCAAAATCCCGATTCCCGCCAATGAAAACCCACTTGGAAAAGAAGTACAAATTGTAGTTGTCCACTCCAAGAAACCTAAAACCCTAAATTTGTTTGAAATGCAAGACCCACAATTATTGTTAGAATACATTTAGTTAATCCGGAATCATATTTCTACAATTATTCTCACAGCAGGAAACAGCAAACCACATGAATGCTTTTCCTTTCCCAACCAAAATTATCAACAAATCCACATGAGAGCAAAATTGGCAAAACAGTTGAAAAATAAAAGCAATAATGGTAAACAAAGTCCACAAAAACCAAATTAAGAAACAATTAAATTAAGACAAAAATAGTTAAAGAAAAAAAAGTAAAAAGGGAAGAATACCAGCCAGTGCCAACCCCCAAGCCCAACAGCTTTCTTGACCACGCCTTGAAGACCCACCAAAATAGACTTTGTTCTGTTGTTTCCAGTGACAATAACCTTTGTGTGCCTGGGAAGAACTGAAAGTTCCTCATCCCCGCTTTCTTCGCGAAAAGGCAATAGAATCCGAGAACCACAGAGCTCTGCCTCCAGCATTCTTGCCACTTTCAATCACAAACTATAACTTGTACTAAACCCAATCAAACAACCAAAATAAAACCACTTCACAGTTCAATACCCAACTTCTGAATTCGACAATTCGAGATACAAAAACCCATTCATTACTTGGGTTTTGCTTACATTCATTACTGCTAAAATTACCCGGACAGACTTATGAACCAATTTAGCCAAGAAAATCCCTACCTCCAACTTTGATCCTGTGGCACAAGAAAAATGGAGGCCTTGTGTTATAAATAAACCCAGAGACCTGCAGGGACTGGAATTAATTCTAGTGAGAGAGAGAGTGGGGAGAGAGAGAGAGTGGAACCTTTCTCTGTGAATGTGAGTAATTCTTGAGCTCTGACACGAAATCTTTAGGGAAATCTTCAATGCTAAACATAGAATTTCAATCACTGGTTCACGGGCAAAGATTGATCACATTAAATGAAGTACTATTTCCTTCAGATCAAAGACATATGCTTTTAACCAAGCTTCTCTCTGCATGCAAAACCTGAATCAACACACACATATACATATATAATATATATGGGATTAGTTTTCTCACAATTTCTGCATTGAATTTAGATTGAAGGGGATTTTTCTCTTTGAAAATTCACCAGAAACAGCTGAACATTTTTCAGAAAATATTAATAAAAATAAATAAATCTATTTACTTCTATGGTGAAATTACGTCAGCACTCAACCAAAGCAAATCCCAAAACTTCTGTTTGGCAGCTGAGAAAGTGCCAGAAATTCAAAAATAAAAAGTTTTCAAATTTTTTTGGCCTATTTAAAAACTGAATTAAATTTTTTGGAGAATAAGCAACATGATTAAATAAAGGAGAATAAGCAAAACAGGCACAAAATTTTTGGATTTTTGGTTCAACTGTTTGTGACCCCACTACTGGATTTTTTATTTATTTTTATTTCAAAAAATAAGCTCAACCATGAATCTTACAACTTGATGGCATTACAACCTGTGAAATTTACAAAAAAATATTCAAATAATTAATCCCAATAAACCCATAAAAAAATCATAAATGACAGTGAGGAGCTGCTAAAAAATAGCAGCTTTTGAAGCCAAATTCAGCAAAGACTTGAACTTAAACCAGTAAAAACTGCAAATGGCTGTGAAACCAAATGTGTCAAAATCCCAATTCAAAAAAGCAGAGAAAAAGTGCATTACCTGTTTGGATGCCGAGAAAATAATAGGAAACTCTCAGAAAAACCCAGGTAAGAAAAAGTACCCAAAACAAGTTTTTGAATAATTTGGAGTGACCTTGAAGACTGGAGAATTGGAGGATTTGCAGATTGTGAAAAATGCAGAAGCTTTTTTGAGAATGAGTGAAAAGGATTGGAATTTGCTGATGAGAGAGAAAGTAGAGAGAGAGAGAGAGAGAGAGAGAGAGAGAGGGTGGGGAAGGAAGGAAGGAGCACACTAAATGCTTGCCAACTGCCAAGGGAACTACCTGCCATTTTCCGTACAGTCACGCCTTTGTAACCGGTAGAAACGGGTAGTGCCGGTTGAAATGGGAGGCTCCGGCTCGGCTGGGATTTTGTGAGCCGGGTGGTTTTGTTGTGTAGTGGGAGCTTAAGGATGCGTTTATTGTACTAGACTGTCTCGGATTGGACTAGCTTTAAGACTAAGCTGAACTGGTTTAGACTAGACTAAGCTGGACTGATTTAGTGAAGTTTTTGGTGCAGCATCGGACTAAGAAGTATGATTGCAATATTATATTATTTTATATTAATTTGATGTATATTAATTAATATTTTATTATTACTTTATCTTTTTCCTTTTTTTTTTTAATTTTTCTAGAATCATCACTCTCTAATATCTGTAAACTTCATTTTTCACTCCACCTCTCCATCTCCCTTTCCCTTTTTCCCCATTTTTGTCTCTTCGCCTCTCCTTCCAATTTCCATTTTCTCCCCATTTTTGCCCCACCTTTTTTTCGGGGTCATGTTTTGCAGAAAGACACAATCTTTGAGAGACCCACAGGAGGGAAAGAGAGAGATATCGAAATCAAGGGTTGCTTTCTTGTATGTTTTGGTTCTTCCAAAAACAAAAAACGTAGGAGTAATACGATGTCCTTTGTGAGTCTGTTCTTGCATCTTTGAGAGACCCATAGGCAGTGTCTCACTCCCCTATTCTTTTTTTTTTCTCTCGCTTCACCTCTGTGCTCTCCCATCGCTCTCTTTGTATTTCTTTTTTCTTTAGATTTGGTACCTGTATTTTCTAGGAAAATCATAGTTTGGTCAAGAAAAATCACTCAAAGTCACTGCACTCATGCTAAAGTTTTCAATCTTGTTGTTGGTGGAAGAATCTGGGTCACCATGAGACCCGTTTTTGCCGTCGTTCGGGTCAACCCAGATGGCAAAAAACCCCAAATCACCGACCCAGATGTCAAAAGGGGGCTAGGTCTACCGGACGACGGAGATCGGTAACAGTCGTTTCAGGTTTGGTCAGTGGAGAAGGGAGGGCTGATGCTGCTCATGCGGGTTTGAGCGACGCTACTTGCAGAAGAGGGAGACGGGACTAGCAATCCCATAGTTTTTGGGGATCCTCGTTAAGAACTCGTAGCGAGGTGAATAATTTGAGCGAGTCCGACCTAAGCTCATTAAATCTAATCCTGGTGCAAACCAAACAAGGGACTACAATCTAGTCCAATCCAGTCCCCTCTAATTCGGTTAAACAAACGGGCCCTAAAGGACTAAGGCCATCTCCAACCGAAGGTTGATCAGAGGGCTATTGTTTTAACCCTCTAGTCCTCCAAGATATTAATATTTTAATGAACAGTATAGGGTCATATTTGGTTACATCTCCAACTAAGGGCTATAGGGCTTGTTTTAGCCCTGTCACAAAAAACTGTCTCCAACCAAGGGCCATAGGGCTAAACATAATTTATTATTTAAAAACTACAACTTAAATTCAAATCCAACAGCTAAGTGATGTCAGCATGACGTCAACTAGCCGTTGGATTTGAATTTTTTTTTGTTTTTGCTATAAATAGGGTGGATATTGAGCTATAATTCACATAACTTTGAATTCAATCTTTTTCAATTCAAGTTTGCAATGAATTCCAACTTTGGATCCTCTTCGGATTCCAACTGGGGGTCCTCATCTAATTCCAAATTGGAAGAAAAATAGGCGTAAATGAGACGAGAAGATGAGGAGTCTGATGAAGAAGTTCAAGTAAGGTGCAAGAAACAAAACAGAGCAGTAGCCATGGTGTGTCAGTCAACTGAGGAACAACCTCAATAGGATGGCTCTGTTGCTGGTTGCTTTTACAAACCACGAAACAAAGCGATGACGCATGCCAATCTGATGAACAACTACTTCAACCCCAACTCGATGTACATAGAAGAGGATTTCAAACGTCACTTCTGGATGAGGCGTTATGTCTTCAAGCGTTTACTTCGTGATGTCCAGTAGGTTAATCCATACTTTTGACAGAAGCGAGACAGAGTAGGCCGCCCTGGTTTCTCACCTCATTAGAAGGTTACTGTTACACTCCGAATGATGGCCTATGGCTCCCCAGCTGATTTGATGGATGAAACCCATGGTATGTTTGAGTCTACATGTCTTGATACTCTTGAACAATTCTGTGACACAATTGTTCAGGTTTACAAAGACAAGTACCTCCGCGAGCCAAATTAAGAAGATCTGAATCGGCTCATTCGCAAAGTTGAAGACCATGGGTTTCCGGGCATGATAGGGTCATTAGACTGTATGCATTGGGATTGGAAGAATTGTCCTACCGGATGGCAATGAAGCTTTTGCGGAAGGTCGAGAAAGCCAACTGTTGTGTTAAAAGGTGGTTGCCTCATATGACACATGGATATGGTATGTTTTCTTTGGAGTCATTGGATCCCAAAATGACATTACAGTTCTTGGGTGTTCACCCTTTTTCAATCGCCTGACAGAAGGTAAATTACCTCAACTTGACTACTACATCAATGTCCGTCAATACAATATAAGGTATTACTTGGCATATGACATCTATCCAAAGTGGACGACACATGTCCAAGCAATTACAAACCCTAGGAATGGTGTGGAAAAGTTGTTTATCTTACACCAAGAGGCATACCAAAAAGATGTTGAGAGAGCTTTCGGTATTCTACAAGCACGGTGGAAGATCATCAGCGAACTGGTAAGAGGGTGTAGTCGAGAAAATTTGGACTTCATTATGATGTCTTGCATCATATTACACAATATGATGGTGGATGATGAGCGAGATGGGTATATTGATGGAGAGTCCGATGATGACCAAGAAGATCCATATAGATTAAGAAGGGCTCGTGCAAAAATATATGATAGGCCTAATTTGCCTTTCAATCCAAGAACTGGTAGTATCTCTATAAATGAGAACATGAGGTGCTATAGAATAATACATTCCCGTGCCACAAACAAGTACCTACAATAGGATCTTGTTGCACATCTTTGGGCCAAAAATAGATTGGAGTAGGCGTTTAAGTTTTATGTTGCTAAATGTTTTTAAAAATATTGTTTAAGTTTCATGTTGTTAAATGTTTTTTTTTTATGTTGTATAATTTTATGCTGGTTAATATTATTTAATGTTGTTTCATGTTACTTAATTTAATTTAATGTTGTATAATGACTTAGGAAGTTATAGGAAAAAAAATTAGAATTTAAAAAAAAATATGAAACAAATTTTGTAAAATAAAAGTTATAGGAAAAAAAATATAATTTATGAAAAATTTAAAACAAATTTTGTAAACTAGAAGTTATAGAAAAAAAAATAGAAGTTATAGGAAAAAAATAATAAAAATAAAACTCTAAAAAAAAAAGTAAAAAATAATAGCTAGCTGACGTCAACTAGCCGCTGCATTTGAAATTTGGCCTAGAATTCCTGTCGGATATATTCATGTCGGTTATATCCAACAGGAATGCTCGAATTTCTGGCTCAGCCCGGGGCTGGCTGGATTGGGCTAGCTGGTTGGCCATTTGGCCATTTCAGATTCCGTGGGGCCCATGACCCCTCTAGCCTAACCCTCAGTTGGAGAAAGTTTTTGGTCTATTTTCAACATTCTGGCCTTATGGACCATTTGGTTGGAGATAGCCTAAGGGTGATTTTGTTGCATCGGACTATCTCGGACTGGACTAGCTTCATGGGCTAAGTTGGACTGGCTTAAACTACACTAAGTTGGATTGACTTGGTGAAGCGTTTGGTGCAGTGTCAGACTAACAAAAAAAATAATATTTATTTATTTCCTTTTTCTTTTTCCTATTCCTTTTCATTTTTTCGAGAACACTCTTCCTTTTTCCAGACTCTCTCGAGAACCAAAGCTTTCCATCTTCTTTTATCCTTTTTCCTCTTTTCATTATCTCTCTAGAACCAAAACACTCCCTCTCTCTTTATGCCCTTTGTTTTCTAGAAAACTATCTTGAATGAATGAAAGCTCTTACTATTTTTCTCCTTTTTTATTCTTGAAAAGTTGTTCTGCATAAATCTGTGTTTGACAATTGAAAGATGTGCATAGCTTCTAACGAATTTGGTTTTGCAATTCGAGTATGGGATTTGCAATGGAATCTGGTTTCGTGATTCGAATATGGGTTGCAATTTCAGCGAATATGGGCTCTATCTACTGGCTTTCGGGTATGGGTTTTGCGATTCGAATCAAAGTGAATAAAACAACAACGAGAGCAGGGAGAGAATGCGACGGGTTCTGGGTTCTGTAAGATTCGCAACGAGCAGACGATGTGATTCTAGGTTGGCGAGTGTTGACAATGTTGGCAACGCGAGCAGACGAAACGAGCAGAAAAAGAAGAAAGAGGGTGATGAAGAGAGAGAACGTGAGAAGACGAAGACGCAGTAAAGGTCTTAGCATTCCCATGGTTATTGGGAGGTCTCGCTAAGACCTCTTAGTGATGGGTTTTGTCCATGCGAGTCCCCTTTACTTTCATTAATGTTAATCCCAGCACGGAACAAATACGGTATTGGACTAACATCTAGTCTAGTCCAGTCCAGTCCCACTTAGTTAGGGCAAACAAACGCCCCCTAAAGGTGCGTTTGTTTCACCTCCTTAAGAGGGATTGGCTTGGACTGCCTTAACCGGGATTATTATCCTACGTTTGATAAGGTCTTAAACTACAATAAATGGGACTCGCCTCGATTACGAGATCGTCCCCGCTTCGCTAAACCCCGTTATCTAGTCCCATATTTTCGCTTGGTATTAAGCGGGACTAAAAGAAAATTAAGGTCGAGATCCAAACCCCAGCTTTTGCTTGCTAAATAACGACATCTAATCATTGGGCTTCCTTCTTTTTTTGCGGTGTTGTCACCATGGCTAGCAATCGGCGGTGCTTGTTCTTCATTTTTCCTAAAAAAAATCCCAGATGGCTAGCTTTAGGGATGAATAGAAAATTTCTAGAAACGAATTGCTTTCTTCTTTTAACCATCTCTAAAAAAACCCATTGCTCTGTTTCAAATAATGCTCAAAGCTTCTTTCTTTCTCAATCGACACTTTGACCAACTCGCCGGAAAAAGAAAATCAAGAAATTGGAAAAATCAATGGAGTCAGTCAGATAACTAATAAAGATGATGATTGATTGGTTGTATAGATTATAGAGTTCAAAGGAAAGATGGGAAGGATCTGGGTTTTGCAGGAAAATAATGAAAGAAATGAGAGATAGGACAGAGCTAAAGAAGGAGAAGAGGAAAGAAATTTCCAGAGAGGGGCATAGATTTTTAGAAGAAAAAAGAAGAAGAAAGAAAGATGTTGAATTAATAATAAAATATTATTGAAAATGTGTTAAATAATATAATATTATTGAAAATGTGTTAAATAATATAATATTATAGTTTGTTAATTATTTTGTTTTTTAGTTTGATATTGTATCAAATGCTTCACTAAGTCAGTCTAGTTTAGTCTAGTATAAGCCAATCCAACTTAGTCTCTGAAGCTAGTCTAGTCCGAGATAGTACAGTACAACAAACGCACCCTAATGTAAATGCGTGGCCCATACATATCTTGACCGTGATACTGTGGACTCTTTTTTTAACTCCAAAGAAATAGAAAATCTTGGGTAAAAACTAGAAATTACAAATGAAAAAAAGATACCCAAAGTAGTTTTCATTTGTTCAATGGATAATGCTAAGGAAGACCAAACTATAAACTAAATTTATAAATTAAATAATGTGTCATAAATAAAAAATAAGCACATTAATCAATACTTGAATAATAATCTAATTATCAACAACCACATCATTTTGGTTTGCAAACTTTGGTTAAAAAATTTGATCACTTTAGCATTACTTGACACACCTTGACCTACATCGAGGCATGCTAGCCGTCACTTGAGAATGACGTAACCATGTGCACAGTGCAGAAGCAATATTGATATTGAGAAATACAAATAAATAAAAACCAAGTTACCAGCAATACTAGCTAAGAAAAGGTGCTAGTGCGAGATTAAGTGTGAAATACACAACTAGAGCATAAATAACCTAGATGCAATCCAACATGACAAGTACTAATTAAACAACACCCAAAGGTGACCCTACATTTGTGAATTCTGTTAGAACCTCAGCTGGAAACCTCGTGAGCCACCAACGATAACTCCTACCTAGAACCTGGAAGGGCGCAAAATAGAAAATGTGATTGGGCAAAGACAAAACTTTTCAAAACCATTTCATTTCTCAAATGTTCTAACCCCTCGCCGTAAAACCTGTATAATTTCCCAAAAATTAGAACATATATATATATATATATATATTCGTATCTCAAAACCATGCTCAACAAGCTTTAGTCATAAATATGTCATGCCAAATATCTCAATATGACAAAATAAGTAACTCAGGTAAAATAGATCAATAAGAAATAACATATCAGCCGGATCCACCTAATGTGGCCTGTACGACTGAACTCCTAGCTCATAAATCATGCCTGCACATAAGTCGGAACCACCTATAGTGGTTTGTACGATAGGATTGGGTGTAAATAAATACGCTCTAGTGCTACGATCAAGTGAAGACTGTGCGAATAATCGCAGGTCACTTATGAGTCGGAACCACCTATAGTGGTCTGTACAACAGGACTGTGTACTTGACTTGGATCCAAGGTGAGCGTATGGTGTGGGAGATGAACATCACGTGAAGGACTGTGCCTTAACCATAGCGGGAGCACTAACACTGGGGTGCAGGTTTATGAGCTCTCAACACATCTCACATAATCATCAATTTACATAAACAATCTACAACTCACCTGGTACTTACCTGAGCGTCCACAACGTCAAATCACATTTATGCATACTATATTAATTCAATGATCTACGTATAAATCAATATGCATGGTATTTCTAAACATAAATTTATTTAAATCGATTTTCTGGGAAAAATTTCAAGTATATAGGTATATACAGAAAACCAAAAGCCCACTCACTAGTATGTGGAAGGGTCGTAGCCCCCAAGCCTCGATTGACTACGCTCGTCCTGAGGATAGGTCTCACCTATATGTGAAACAACTATACAAACGTTAATTTAAAGCACATAAACGAAACTAGCTAATAACTTCTCATATAATGCTCAAATAGGGTGATTGAATATACCACCATGATCTACACAATCTCAGGAACATCCCTATATTTTTAGAAAAAATTTCTGATCCCCATATGCCTAGCACGCCTAACGGTATCCGTTAACGCCGTTAGGAATATTCCGTTAGTAAGTAGCATAATCCGTTAAAACTAACTTGATGCCGCTAGAATATTCTGTCAAACTTGACGGAATATTCCGTCGTCTTTAACCGTTGTTCGCCGGTGACCGTCGCCATCGTCGGAAACTGGAAAAACTTCAAACCTTAATATCTTCTTCATTTCTCAACCAAAATCCATGAAATTTTCACCAAGATGAAGCTCTAAACGAATAGAACACATTCTTACCACTTTTGCAAGCTAAAACCCAGGGAGATTCACCGAAAAATCCTTCGATATTCCAGTCACCTTTGCAACTCGCCAATCCGAGCTCTCCTGATTTCTAAAACACTTCAAAATTACTCCCCGAGCTTCGTGAAGATGTCCTAAAGCTTCCTAGAACCTTAAAACTCATTGAAAACTTCACAATCACATTTGCATGAACAGTACATCAAATTGGGAATTCTTGTTCTCGGGTTTTCGAAGGTTTCACGTCCAACCAAAGGTATGGATCGACTCCTGAGCTTGCAAGGAGTCCAAAAACACCTACAACGATCTTGATCTGCCACTGGAAGGGTTGGTTTGAGGTTTGTTCGTACAGTTGTACGGAAATGGAAGAAAATCCGAAAGAAAGGAGAGAGAGAGAGTCAGCGGGAAATGGTTTGGGTATGTGTGCGTGTGTGTGGTCCAGATGGTAGCCTACCAAAACAAAAGAAAATAAAACCTAAGTTTAAGTTCCTAATTGGTTCCGAAATATTAAGGACTTAAGATAAATGGTCCACATCCAAAGTAAAACCACACAACACTACACAACGTCCAAGGGTAAAATAGACATTCACACCATCGAGGATAACATAATAGACACATTCGGAATGGGCTGTCACAACCTACCCCCCTTAAGAAAATTTCGTCCTCGAAATTCACACAATAAATACAATCCACTAATAATCATAAAACACGTGTGGATACATTTCTCTCATCCAGTCCTCTGTCTCCTAAGTAGCCTCTTCCACCGAGTGATTTCTCCACAAAACTTTCACCAAACGCACTGTCTTGTTTCTCAGCACCTTATCTTTCCAATCCAATATCGTCACTGGCTCCTCATCATAAGTCAAATCTGGATTAATTTCCAAAGGTTGAGGATGAATCACATGTGACGGATCTGAAACATAATGACGAAGCATGGAAACATGGAACATATCATGCACTTTAGACAACTCTGGAAGCAACTCAAGCCTGTAAGCAACTTCACTGACTCTTTCGGTGATCATATACGGTTCGGTGTACCTAAGATTTAGCTTACCTTTCTTCGGGAATCGTACCACACCTCTCCACGGTGAAAGCTTTAAAACTACCCAATCACCCACTTTATACACCCTGTCAGTGGCATGTTTATCTGCTAAGCTCTTCTATCGATCCTGGGCCACTTTCAGGTTAGACTTAATCACCTAAATATTCTGAGTAGTTTCCTTTACTATCTCAGGGCACCAAAACTCTTTCGCCAACTTTTGACCACCACAAAGGTGTACGACAAGACCTTCCATAAAGTGCCTCAAATGGTGCCATACCAATACTTGAATGAAAAATATTGTTGTAGGCAAATTCCATTAAATCCAACTGCTTATGCCAATCATCACCAAACTGCAATACCGAAGATCTCAACATATCCTCCAACGTCTGAATAGTTCTATCTGATTGTCTATCTGTCTGAGGATGATATCTTGTACTATAAAGTAATCTCGAACCAAGAATTTCCTGGAATGCTACCCAGAATTTAGAAGTAAATCTAGGATCACGATCCGAGACAATACTAACTGGAACTCCATGGTAATTCACAATCTTCGATATAAATAATTCAGCTAATCGGCTTAAAGAATACTTCTCCCTCACTAGAATAAAATGTGCTCACTTAGTAAGCCGATCAACTATCACCCAAATGCCATCATAACCATTATGTGTACGAGGAAGCTTGTACACAAAATCTATAGTAATGTTTTTCCATTTCCACTGTGGAACGGAAAGTGGCTGCATCAACCCAAAATGCTTATTCCTTTCAGCTTTAACTTGCTGACAAATGGCACACCTACTCACATTCTCAGCAATTTCTCTTTTCATACCCGGCCAATAATAAAATGGTCGAATGGTATGATACATTTTAGTACCTTCGTGATACATTGCATATGCCGAACAATGCGCTTCATCCAAAATTTCTTTCTTTAATTCCATATTATTCGGCACAAACATTCTACTCTCCTGCATAGGCATGCCATCTGATTCTCTAATTCTGAAGTCTTTCTTCTTCCCCCGATTCCTTGCTTGAATTATTTCCTGGGCTTCCACATCATTCATCTGAGCCTCAAGCACACGATCAATTAAAATTGGTCTAACTCGGAAATTAGCAGGTAAGGCTTCTTCTCGTTCTTCTACCCCTAACTTCACTCCAATGGACCTCAAATAAGTAAGAAGAGGAACATGGCAAGCATAAATGGCATTAAGTCTAACTGGAGTCTTCCTACTAAGTACATCAGCCACCACATTTGCACAACTAGGGTGATACTCAATCGTGCAATCATAATCATTTAGCAACTCAATCCACCTTCGTTCCCGAAGATTAAGATCTCTCTGAGTAAAAAGATATTAAAGACTTTTATGATCCGTAAAGATCTTACATTTTTCACTATAAAGATAATGTCTCCAAATCTTCAAAGCAAAGATAATGGCTGCTAACTCCAGATCATGAGTAGGGTAATTCATCTAATGAGATTTCAACTATCTTGAAGCATAAGCAATCACCCTACCATGTTGCATCAACACATATCCCAAACCATTCAAAGAAGCATCACTATAGATATCGAAATTACCACTATCATCTGGGAGTGCCAAAACAGGTGCATGAGTGAGACAATACTTCAACTGCTAGAAGCTCTGCTCACAATTATTGTCCCACTCAAACTTAACCTCTTTTCTAGTCAACCTTGTTATTGGCAAAGCAATGATTGAAAAATCTTTAACAAACCGTTGATAATAACCTGCTAGACCAAGGAAACTCCATACCTCAGTGACGGTTTGTGGTTGTACTCAATTCTCCACCGCTACTACCTTTTGAGGATCCACCAGAATACCTTGGGCGGATATAACATGTCCCAAAAATGCCACTTGATTCAACCAAAATTGACATTTGCTAAACTTAGCATACAATTGGTGTTCCCTCAATCTCTTCAACACCAAAGTGAGATGTCGAACATGTTTAGATTTAGACTTAGAGTATACCAGAATATCGTCAATAAAGACAATGACAAAATTGTCTAAATATGGCTGGAATACTCGATTAATCAAATCCATAAAAGCTGCTGGTGCATTAGTTAATCCGAATGGCATCACAAGAAACTTATAATGACCATATCGAGTCCTAAAAGCCGTCTTAGGAACATCCTCACTTTTAATCTTCAGCTGATAATAACCAGACCTCAAATCAATCTTAGAAAACATGCAGGCACCGCTAAGTTGATCAAACAAATCATCTATATGTGGCAACGAATAACAGTTTTTAATTGTTACTTGATTCAATTGCCTATAATCAATGCATAGCCTCAAAGTCTCATCTTTCTTCCTCACAAATAACACTGGAGCTCCCCAGGGTGAAGTACTAGGCTGAATAAAACCTTTATTAACTAATTCCTGCAACTGGATTTTCAATTCCCTCAATTCAGTAGGATCCATTCTATAAGGAGTCAAAGATATATGATTTGTACCTGGAAGCAAATCAATAGTGAATTCCACATCTCGGTCTGGCGGCAATCTAGGTGAATCATTAGGGAATACATCAGGAAAATGCCTAACTACTCCAACTTCCTCCACACTACTAGGAGCAACATCATTTAACACCACATGAGCTAAATATCCCTGGCAACCTTTTGATAATAACCTTTTTGTTCTCACAGCAGAAATAATGCCATGCCTCACCCCACTCTGCTCACCCATAAAAGTAACCACAGGTAACCCAGGACGATGGAAAGTAACTGTTTTCCCGTAGCAATCTATATTGGCACGATTATAATGCAACCAATCTATGCCCAAAATCACATCAAAATCAACAATATCTAATGGGATAAGATTAGCTGGCATAACTACATCTTCCACCATCACCGGATATCCTGGATATACGCAATCAACATAACATCTCTCCCCTCTAGGCATAGCAAACTCTAAATCATATCCTAGAGGTGTAGGATGAGGTTGCGTCACTTGAGCAAATATATGAGAAATAAAAGAATGTGTAGCCCCACAATCAATTAAAACTCTAGCAAAGTGACCAAGAATGTTTAATGTACCCATGATCAAGTCCAGATTATTTTGAGCATCCTGCAGATATATATTGTTAATACGTCATTGGGCTTGTTGTCGTCTCCCACGACCTCTACTAGGTTGATTACCTCACCTTTGCACACCACGACCCTGACTTGGTTGACCAGGTTTCCTTGAAGATCCTGCACTACTGGAAACAATCTCTCATTGTTGGGGCTGTCCTCCCTGATACCATTAAGATCCACTAGCTGGAGTAGGAGGATATGGTGTATAACCTCCATAATACTGAGGATACCTACTCTGATAATAAGGATCTTGGGAATACTAATACTGCCCTGAAGCATAAGGAGCGGTATCACCCTGATAATGGTAAGCACCACCACAACCCATCTAGCCATAACTACCAGACCCTAGAACTTGCTGGATCGACGCTAGTGGTGGCAAGGAAGGTTGCTAGGGCCTCTGCTGATTCTGAGGACAATTTATAGCTCTATGTCCCATCTGCCCACAAGTAAAACATCCACTGTTACCCCGCTTACACTCTCCAAAATGTCTATTGTTACATCTGCGGCACAACAGACCCCTTCCACTACTAGCATTTCTCTGTCTCTGAAACCTAGGACCTCCCATAAAATCTACCACCTCTTCCCTAACCAGTGGCACTAAAACCTCCGCTGGAAGAACTGGAACTAGCTCTACTTCACTTAAAGTTCTGAGTCTTGCGAGGTCCTTGAGATGCTTAACCTTTACCTTTATCATTTTTTTTCTGATTGCCGTCATTTTCTTGTTCCTCACTCTCACTAGGTATATTCTCTGAATTCTCAATCATCAACAAAATCTCATAGAACTCCTGGTAAGAAGCACAAGGAGTAGTGGTTGCCATAGAACGCCACTTCTTCTTAGTACCCAATATGAAACGGCGAAGCATCTCAACCGGATTAGTAGCAACTTCTGGATCATAGCGAGACAAATTAGTGAATCTCCTATAATACTCATTTTCCGTCATCTTCCCCTATCTCAATTGAGTAAATTCTTGCTTCTTGCGATCCATATACTCAGGGGGAATAAACCTTTTTCGAAACAACTGTTTAAACACTTCCTAGTCAACAATTTTCTCTGGGGTCAAATGATAAGCCTCCTGTTCCCACCAGGATGCTGGTTCTTGACCTAAAAACCATGTAGTCGTCTCGACCCACCTTTCAGAAGAAAGATTCCCTCAACTTTGCATCACTCGAAAAGTCTTTTTAAGATGCTCGATCCACCGTTTTACTCATTCGTGTCTTTCATGACCCTCAAACTTATCCAACTTTAAGTTATACATGGTCTCCAGGGCAGTCCTCTGAGGAGGGCGGAGCGCAGACTGAATAACAGTAGCAATAACTTCCCCTAACTGAGCTATATCAGGGAAACTAGGCTCAGATGAATGACTTGGCTCTTTACGAGGTGGCATAGTTCTGATAGAAGACACCAAAATAATTAGAATAATCACCAAAAATGCAGGACTGCTAAACCTAGGCTCTGATACCAAACTGACACATCCCGACCTAAATCAAGGCATGCTGGCCGTCATGTGAGAGTGACGTAACCATGTGCACAGTGCGGAAGCAATATTGATATAGAGAAATACGAATAAATAAAAACCAAGTTACCAGTAATACTAGCTAAGAAAAGGTGCTAGTGCGAGACTAAGTGTGAAATACATAACCAGAGCATAAATAACCTAGGTGCAGTCCGATAGGACAAGTACTAATTAAACAACACCCAAAGGTGACCCTACATTTGTGAATTCTGTTAGAACCTCCGCTGGAAACCTCGTGACCCACCAACGATAACTCATACCTAGAACCTGGAGGGGCTCAAAACAGAAAGTGTGAGTGGGCAAAAACAAAGCTTTTCAAAACCATTTGGTTTCTCAAATGTTCTAACCTCTCACCGTAAAACCTGTATAATTTCCCAGAAAATAGAACATATATATATATATATTCGTATCTCAAAACCATGCTTAACAAGCTTTAATCATAAATATGTCATGCCAAATATCTTAATATGACAGAATAAGTAACTTAGGTAAAATAGATCAATGAGAAATAAGATATCAGTTGGATCCACCTAATGTGGCCTGTACGACTGAACTCCTAGCTCATAAATTATGCCTGCACACAAGTTGGAACCACCTATAGTGGTCTGTACGGTAGGACTGGGTGTAAATAAATACGCTCTAGTGCTACGATCACGTGAAGACTGTGCGAATAATCCCGGGTCACCTACGAGTCGGAACCACCTATAGTGGTCTGTACGACAGGACTGTGCACCTAACTTGGATCCAAGGTGAGCGTATGGTGCGGGAGGTGAACATCACGTGAACGACTGTGCCCTAACCATGGTGGGAACACTAACATCGGGGTGTAGGTTTATGAGCTCTCAACAGATCTCACATAATCATCAATTTACATAAACAATCTACAACTCACCTGGTACTTACTTGAGTGTCCATAGCGTCAAATCACATTTATGCATACTATATTAATTCAATGATCTACGTATAAATCATTATGCATGGCATTTCTAAACATAAATTTATTTAAATCGATTTTCTGGGAAAAATCTCAAGTATATAGGTATATACGGAAAACCAAAAGCCCACTCACTGGTATGTGGAAAGGTCGTAGCCCCCAAGCCTCGATTGACTACGCTCGTCCTGAGGATAGGTCTCACCTATATGTGAAACAACTATAAAAACGTTAATTTAAAGCACATAAACGAAACTAGCTAATAACTTCTCATACAATGCTCAAATGGGTTGATTGAATATACCACCATGATTTACACAACGTCAGGAACATCCCCATATTTTTAGAAAATTTTTTCGATCACCCACGTGCCGGCCAAGGCATGGCCAGACGCGCCTTCACGCGTGGCCATGTGCCTGGCACGCCTAATGGTAACCGTTAACGCCGTTAGGAATATTTCGTTAGAAAGTAGCATTATCCGTTAAAACTAACCTGACGCCACTAGAATATTCCGTCAAAATTGACAGAATATTCCGTCAAACTTGACAGAATATTCCGTCATCTTCAACCTTGGTTCGCCGGTGACCGTCGCCGTTGCCGAAAATTGGAAAAACTTCAAACCTTAATATCTTCTTCATTTCTCAACCAAAATCCATGAAATTTTCACCAAAATGAAGCTCTAAACGAGTAGAACACATTCTTACCACTTTTGCAACCTAAAACCCACGGACATTCGCCGGAAAATCCTTCGATATTCCGGTCACCTCTATAACTCGCCAATTCGAGCTTTCTCGACTTCCAAAACACTTCAAAATTACTCCCCGAGCTTCGTGATTACGTCCTAAAGCTTCCTAGAACCTTAAAACTCACTAAAAACTTCACGATCACGTTTGCATGAACAGGTGATCAAATCGAAAATTCTGGTACTCGGGTTTTCGAAGGTTTCACGTCCAACCAAAGGTATGGATCAACTCCTAAGCTTGCAAGGAGTCCAAAACACCAACAATGATCTCGATCTACGACTGGAAAGGTTGGTTTGAGGTTTGTCAGTACAGTTGTACGAAAATGGAAGAAAATCCGAGAGAGAGGAGAGAGAGAGAGAGTCAACGGGAAAGGGTTTGGGTGTGTGCGGGTGTGTGTGGTCCAGATGGCAGCCAACCAAAAGAAAAGAAAATAAAACCTAAGTCTAAGTTCCACATCCAAAGTAAAACCACATGACATTACACAACGTCCAAGGGTAAAATAGACATTCATGCCATCAAGGATGACATAATAGACACATTCAGAACGGACTGTCACATTACTCTTGTTCTCCCTAACATTACCTTTGTTCAATAATTGGTGTCTATGAGATTTAAATTATTGCAATGAATGTAGCCAAGGGTGGTATTGTGGGAACCCGAGTGAGGCTTGTAGCCTAAGGCTCACAATCCAAGAAACTGTAGACACTTAGCTTCAAGCATTTTGTTTTGTGAATGTGTTTCGATATAGATATTTTGTTAATTTTTTTTATCCATATATTGTAAGTATTTGATTATGACTAGTTCATTCATTGAAATTTGTAGAATAATTATTTAGTCAATTTCCTAAACTTTTTTTTCTTTTTAAAATACTTATAAGAGGCTTTAGGTATAACAAACAAGCTATTAACATTGTAAATCCTATAAGAAGAGAGAGAGAATATTCATTGTAATTTGTTTTAAGTATTTTTGAAAAAAAGCATTGTAAATTCTTGTAATTTTTTCTATTAAAATATTGTAATTTGTAAACTGCATGTGAAGTAATTTGTTGCCATTTGTTCGACAACGAAACCTACGGTTACAATTCGCTCACCTTCATTCGAATCATTCCCCAAGTATGATCAGATGTGTTGTCATTGGCATTTTGGGGGTAGTTTAGTCTTTTCAAAAGTATTACCTGGGCTCCACCTCCAAGATGAATAAAAGGCCAAGCCATTAGCCACTAGCCAGTAGGCAAACCGAAGCCAAAGAGAAGGAGGAGAAAAAGTAAGCGGTCATCGGGAAAGGGGAGAGAGTCTTCAGTGTGACTGGTACACGGAATAGTACACCACGTGTTACTATAAAAATAGTGGGATATGTATGATAAAGAGTAAATAACTTAAAAAATAAAATTTCTCATCACTTCTATTAAAATACGTGATGTACCACTTGTGTTCATGTTACAATGAAAAATTTCGCAAAAAAGAAGGAGAGAGAGGTAAATGACATACACATGTCAGGAACACAGCTGTCGGATCTTATCCTAGCAAGTGCATACTTGAGAGACCACAGTGGAAAAAACCGCCCTACTACTAGCAAGCAAGCAAGCAAAATACCACTCACCATTTTTATGTAACAAATTAACAATTTAAATTTTTTTAAAAAAAAGGAAAAAGAAAGAAAATTGAATAAATTTGAAATTTGATTTGAAGTCTGCCCTTTCCTTGCAAGAGATGCAGCTGGCGCGCACCCACTCTCCGCTCCCGCTTTCTTGATTTTGGGAATTCAAAGCGTGGGTCCCCTTTCTCTCTCTAGGTCTAGGGTACACCCATCTTTCCCTCTTTTTTTTTCCCCTTTTCTTATAATTTTCTTTTTTCCTCCCTTTTTCATGCATGAAGGGGCAAGGAAGGTTAGTTAACATTTTGAACTCTCGTTAATTTTCATAAATGACTTAGATGCTATTTTTTGGAGTTGTCCTTTGTGATGCTTTTCCGATTGCTTGATAAAATATCTCAAAAGATGAGTTGCTCTTCTTATTAATTTTGTTAAAAATATTACTTGGAGAAAACGACGTAGTTTTAGAATAGGTTACTTCATAAGAAACACTAGACAAGCAGACCAGCATGCTGCAACAAATCCGAATTGACACACCCCGACCAGAGTCGAGACATGCTAGCCGACACCCCAAGGTGATGTAACCAAAAAGGAAAATGATGCATAAGAAAAATATGGATAAATTTAAAACCAAAGCTAACATTTATTTAATCTAAAGTAGCGAGTACACAGTAGTGGGAAAAACCCATAAAATACAAATGTTCAGAGCATAGATGACAGAACGACAAAAGTAGTGCAATTGAAACTAATTAAAGTACTTAATACGCGATCGGATAAAATCTCCTACATTTATCTATAGAAATGTCAAAATACGCTGGAGATTCCTCGTATGCCACAACGAGTTCAGCTATCTAAGTCCTCGGGGGGGGGGGGGGGGGCAAAAAACAGAAGGGTGAGTGGGAACAAACAAAGGTTTATAAAACACATTTATTTCTAAACATACTACCCCCTCGCCATAAAACATGTATAGTTTCTAGAAAATCATATTACATAAAAGTATGAAATCAACTGTAAATCAACAACAAATCCAAAAATACGCCAATCATAATATCTCAATAGTTGCATAAGTAAAATCAGGTGCTCATCAACCTATGCTAACACACGAGCTCATGCAGATAAGTTCTTCCATGAACATGACTGAGTGTAATCATAATATACGCTCTAGTACTACAATGACGTGAACACTGGTGCTAGGCGCATCACATACAAGTTGGAATTGCCTATTGGAACCTGTACGATAGGATTGGCACCAATAATGGATCCAAGGTGAGCGTGTAGTGTGATGTGAACATACACGTGAAGCCTAGCCCTAACCCAGGCGAGTACTACATTGGTGCAAGCATGCATGATAAGCAAGTATAATATATATATATATATATATATATATATATATATATATATATATATGAACATGCCAGTACAATATATAAATCTCAACAATATAATGGCATTTTTTAAAATTAAATAAAATATGGCATGATAGGCGTAAAATCAATCCAAAAGCACATGTGGAAATTATGAACTTTATATATAATATATAAAAACAAATTCCCACTCACTGATATGTGGTTGGATCATAGCCTCCTAGCCTTGCTTGTCCTCGTACCTTCTCGGGGTAGTTCGCACCTATATGTGAACACAACTATACTAATTAATTAAGGACATACACTAAAAGGCTAGGAAAATCCCCCATAGTTTGCTCAAATGGAGGGTTTAAATATACGAAAACATTTTACTCGACGTCACGGACTCGTACGTGTGAACCACGCGCAGGCCATGCGCTTGACAAACTGACAGAAACCTTAGGGAATATTCCGTTAAGTTTCACAGCGTTACTTAACGGCGTCAGAATATTCCATTAACTTTAACGGAATATTCTCTTTCTTCTCTGGTTGTCCTCCGCTGTCCGCTACTATCTGGTTTACCGGTTTTTGGAAAAAAATTTAAAATTTAAAACTTCATAACTTCCTCGTTTCTCAACCATTTTCAACGTACTTTATATGGAAATGAAGCCTAGGAAGAGGAGAACAAGTTTATACCTTTCAAACGTCCAAAAACTAGATGGAAATGGATTGAAAAAGCCTTGAAAGTCTCGAACCTATTTTAGTTGTCTCAAAACCGTGTGTTTTCACGATGGCTCCACTTCGAACTTAGGCTAGGGACTCAAGAGAGTTGCCTAGATGTCTCCAAACCTTCCAAAATCGTGCAACTTGAATGAAAAATCGTCGAAAAAACCTACATCCAAGTCGGAGCTCCAAGTTGCTCCAAGTTGGACACTCAAAACTCAACCACTTAGATTGGCTCATATGGATGGACTCGTGAGGATGAGGGGATCACGATGGTGGTGATTTGAGGGTCGATCTATGAGGTTTGATGATGATTCTTTGTGTTGCAAAAGGAAGAGAGAAGCTTGGCGTGAAAGAAGAAGAAGAAGAAGAAGAAGAAGAAGAAGAAGAGAGAGAGAGAAAGGTTTTCTGATTGGTCAAAGAGAAAGAGAGAGGAGCTGTCTGATTGGGTGAGAAAATGTGGGAAAGTGATTGATTGGTTGGTGAGGGAGAATAGGGCACGGGACACATTTAAAGAAAGAAGGGGATAAGATTTGTACAAATTTGAAATCACACGAAATCTAACGTGCCTTATCAAACAGTAGTTTCCAATATTGAATAATTAGCATGCACATGTACAAATCTACCCATTGTTAATGCACTTTAACTATACGTAACTTTTTCGTTACAACTTCGATTCAGGTCTAACTCGCGCTCACGTATTTGTAACAATGAGTACTAATTAATTATGATATCGAGAAAAATAATTTAAAAGCCGAATAACTACATCCACGTTAGGTTCCACTTTTGCCAAAAAGGCATAAATGTCATTTTACAAACTTGGGGAGAAAATTACATGGAAAATTAGGGACAGGTCGTCACACGAATGCTTCATTTTGGACTTTTGATGAACAAAAGCTAATTCATTTTGCTCAATTTTATCCAAATGAATTTTTTACTTGTCAACTCTTGGCACTTCAAGATTAACATGGGCATTATATTCTTGATATGAGTTCGAATAGTGAATTTTCTCAGCTGAAAGGAATTGGTAATCTTGCAAAAAAAAAAAAACAGAGGTTGAGACGAGGAGAAATATAGTATATAATCATGTGTAGTTGCTTATTACATTGTGTTTGGTTCTACTGGTTGCTACTGCTTCAGTGGAGAGAACCTTTTTTGCTATGAGTTGTGAAAAGTCCATTGCATAATTTTGAATGGAAAGTCAACGGTTGAGTGATAGTATGATTGTTTATATTGAGAGCAGTGTTTTTTCTTCCATTGATAATGAAACTATAATGCAACATTTTCAAAATATGAAATCGTGTCGTGGACAGTTGTAACTTTTATTATTATTTGTTTATAAATTATGAATAATGAAACTACGATTTAATTTTTTTAGGCTATTATACATTTAAGAATGTTTGTGAACTTTTACATATGACCCCTGAATAATTTTGCTTGGATCTACTACTGCTAGCTCCTATTCGTCAATTTAAGAGCCTCGATATGCAATACTATAAGACTATCTTCAACTATTGAGCTAAAATAAGTCTCAAGGAGAAAAAATACTTTTAAGCTAAATTTGCTCTAAGGATTTAGCAAGGCTTAATTCATTTTGGACCTACCAAATCATTTGGGCAAGTGGGTGGGGAGAGTGAAGCCCAAAAGTTTAAGCTTTATCCCCATCTATTAAAGTTGGTCTAAGAGTGATATTGCATAAAAAATTTAAGGAAAACTAATGAAAAGAGATTGAAAACTTTGAGTTTTAATGATAATGAAAAAATAAAGGGTAAAGTAAATAGTACCATGATTGACTTTTTATTGTAAAAATATGGTTTTTCGTTAAAGTGAACAGTACCGTGAGTTTTTCGTTAAAACTCCAAAAAATTTAAGTAATTTTTAGTATGAATTCATAGTTTGACAACATCAATCACTAAATAATTTGAACAGAATTCTTGGTGAATCATTATGCAATATTAGGACACCGCCGGTAATCCGTCACATGAGTTAGATACCACATGCTTGTGTAATAAATTTTTCACATTTCTTTTTGCTAAACATGTCATTTACCAACAAAAATGAACTTTTATTTTTTTAACAAACGATAGTATCTATCTTAGGGGTAGGGGAGTGGGCTAACCTTACAATGCGCTTGCTATAATAATGTAATTCAACTTAACCTTTAAAGAGAATCAGATCTAAAACCTCTCACTTACAATCAATATTGAAATTCAAATAGAAAAAGAAAATTGACTAGCGATGCATGAAAACCAAGATTATTTTAACATAGTGAAAGTTATCAACAAATTTGGCATACGAATATTTTTACGTTAAATGCTGCCATAACAATAGCGAACGAGATAGGTGTCACTTTTGTATAAATTGTTAATTGTGTATAACAATATTGCAGAAATGCTTGGTGAAAACAAAGGAATTAACTTGGCTCCTCAATAGTTGAGGAGTAGTTCAATTTATTTCGTGGCCGATTTTACTCTATCAAGTCAAGATCATTTCTACAAAAAATCAATAAAATACGAGATCCTTTAATCATCAAACCATATAAAAAAACAAATGAACGAAATCGTAAAGCATTATGGACCGTCTATTTGTTTACTACAATTGATTGACTAAACGACCTTAGTTTTAATTGATTTTTGTAAAGATGATCTTTACAGAGTAACTTATTATATAAACAGTTCCGATCATAAATACAAAGTCTTGTGAATCGAATACAAAATGAATTGAGGAGTAACTCCTTAGGAGCCAAGCTCGTCTCGAAAATAAAAGGGCAAATGGGCTAAAGATCCCAAAACCCCACATCTAGGTGTAAAACAAACATGCAGGGGATGATCAAATGCGCATTTGGATTTGTTTTCTGTATCTAGAGTTTCTAACTTTCTGCCACTTGACAAGGACCGAATGTTCATCCACCTTCCCACCATTTGGAGAGCGTGATCTTCCTCGGCGCTCCCTGGAATAAGGATCTCTGTCTTGAAACCTACGACGTGAATAGCTCCGTGATCATCTGCGGTCATGATCATGATCACGTCCTGCATCTTTGTAAACCATGCCTCATGAGATATGAATACAAGAATACTAC
This sequence comes from Pyrus communis, assembly GCF_963583255.1. Lineage (NCBI taxonomy): Eukaryota > Viridiplantae > Streptophyta > Magnoliopsida > Rosales > Rosaceae > Pyrus > Pyrus communis. Next base: position 14,906,894 of record NC_084815.1, read on the forward strand.
AGTATCTCAGTTCTACTCAAAACAGTAACACTGCCTTCCATTTGCGGCTGCTTCCGTATGGATCATAATCATCGCGATGGACGGTCCATAGCAGCATATGCAACGAGAAGAATTTTCAATGCCTCTAGTGTACTTAAATAGTAAGGTTAATAAGCAACCATGGAAGACGCTGTTGCCAACAAAGAAACATGAATAACCCTCGGCAAAATAGTTGAGTTTGTATGGATGATTTTTGAATCTCAACGCAGAATCTAATGTCGTAAATGGGATAGTTTCAACTGTTTAGAACTTAGATTGTGAATTCGATGAAGCTACAGTGACCAGACCTGCTGCCAAGCTTATTAGGCAACACTTTTTGAGAGGTAAAACCTTCATAAGAAAAAGTATAAACAATTCAACTGCATACCGCACAACAACTTTCTTGAACATTTGACAGAAACTATTACCCTTTCCACTGTAACTAATCGATCTTCAAGAACAGACCGGTCGAAATATTTGATGCAGCGTTCTGCGTCCTCAACAGTTTCCATTATGACAAAGCCAAATCCACGAGATTCTCCGGTGCAAGGGTCTGTAACCAGATTGCAGTCCAGTACCTGAAACAAATGCTTATATGCAAGTCTCTCAGAATATGATATGGAAGGCTCTCGAAATATTATTATCTTCCAGATGAACAGGAAGCTATGAATTAGTAATCACGCAGCATGACCTACTGTATGTGAGCCTAGTCAGAAAGGACAGCATGTTTTCTTGGTAACACAACGTTAGAACGTAGTCAGTCAGGTGATCCGTTGTTAAAAAACTTGTCAAGATCAGTGGAGGCAACGCTCGTGGATAATCCTGTTATGTACAAGTTGTTTCCAGTATTGGATGCATCGACAGATTCAAGGCTCCTGCAGCAAGAAAAACCAGAGTTTTCTTCAACTCAACAAAGCTTGAACCAAGCATTTAGGTTTGAATAAAACAGAATCCATAAAAACAAAACAGTTTACAGAGGAATTCGACAATGATCTCAACCGGTGGACTCTGACCTTCTTTCTCTAGGGTATTGCATCAACAAGCACACAGAAAAACAAGTATACAACATTCATTCATAGGGGTCGGGAATGCGTGCGTACATTCATACATACATACATACATACATACATACATACATACGCAGCCACAAATAATATACGTGTATCGATTAGTGATACATTCCAGGGGGTGATAAACACACAAAAAATACATAATTCAGCTATAAACAGTTTAAATTAAACTCAATGCAACGCATAATTAAGTTCCCAAAACACAAAAATTAGAGAAAATTACTTGAAATCTAATTTACTTTCCTGCATTTTCTCTGGAACCGAACAAAATTTATCCAAATCAAAACATCAAAGTTATATATAGCAGTTGACTCTTGGAACAACTCTATGTATACGAACTTAATGGGACCATAAAGACTTCGTCGTGTTGAGGACTTTTGGAAAATATCATGGGTTCGAACCCCGTCGGTGACTAATTTAACATCTAATCTACCAAAATCTATCGTTTGACAAAAAAAATGAAAATGTTGCAACACGTACACTTAAGTATAACCGACACGTTTGTGTTGGAACAGAGAACCAAAACGAGAATGGCAAAGACAAAATCACATCACTTAAAACTGAAAGGCAAAGGGTCACAGCATTTAGTTCCATATGCTAATTTTAGTTTTTATAGAAAGAAAAAACCTGTCAGAAGTTACAACAAAGAAAAAAAGGTTTTCTAAGAGAGGAAAAGAAAAGCCCCAAAAACTTGACAACTCTGTGTCTCTTCCTCTCATGTTTCCCTATCTACTTCTATAGTTGTATCCAAGGTTATAGAACCTGGTATAAGATACAATATCACGATGCAGCCATCCAAAATTGTAGCATGGTTCTTCAAAACGAAAGCTGGAGACACTTGTTGAGTACCAACAACATTCTTCGGCGCATTCCACCAATTCTACCTTCTGGCGTCACCACTAATCCCACCAGGTCTGCTTCCACAACGACACACACACCCTTGAAAATTGCATCCCCATTCAATATGTTAATGCAGCGGTTGAAACCCCAGGCCGGTTCTCTAACTCCAGGGACAGATTTTATATCTAGTCGAAATCAGTGGACTGCTGATTCAGAGAACATGGCAGAGAATTGGCTGAAAGTTCGACTACCTCACGCCTAAAACCATTACTTAGAGATCCCAACTCTGTTACGTCATCATCACTATCAACGTGTTTTGGAGTGGCACGATTTTGATAACTTCTGCGCTGGACAAGAAACACATTGAAGTAATAGGTGACCAAATCTTCCCGTGTTTTTCTAGGAAACCACTTGGATGCACTACCCCAAAAGGAAGAAGATTTTGAGTTATTTCCCTCAATAAAAGGAGAATTTGAGTGATTTGACTTTACCAAATCCTTGAATCTCTTTTCTTCTTCAGCTGTCCACCGAAGAGAAACTTCCTCACCCATTCGATCAAATCGCCAATGATAGAACAAGGAACCAAGTTCTCTCTTCAATTTCATCTTAGCCTCAGTAATGTGAAATCTGAAACATGCAACAGAACCTGCAAATCCACAACAACACCTATCTTGTCTTCCTTGGCCAATGGCATCTGTTTCACTAGGGAGGCTGTCTTCTTCACGTTTCAAGGGCCATACCCGTGTGCCTAGCCATTTACTATCACTTTCAGAAGCCACACCAGTCCATTCAGGGACATCAGCTTGAGCGTGAGCGCCTACAGAGACATCCTTTTCGTGGGGATTATCCTCAGACGCCGTATCAGTGGCCAATAAATCAACTTCTGCAGGTGCTTGCTCCACAGAATCGTTTTCCACCTCTTTTTTACGGCAACAAGGGCATGAGCGAGATTTAACTGAATGAGGAAGCCTTTCACTACATCGTAACCTCCCTGAGCACTGGCGACCAGCAACAATATTATCTTCAAACAACAATGGATGCGTCTTGAGCTTCTTCTGCAAGTTTAGACCATGATCTGTTTATAAAATTGGAAACTAATTTAATTTCATATGTGAATATTCACAGTTCCAGGAAAACAAAAATTGGAGCAGAAAAGGAAAAGGAAGAGTATAGCTAGACAAACTTGATGAACCAGAAGCATCGGACCAAAGAGTGGATATTGCTGAATTAAGTAGGGTTGATGTGTGAACTATCTGCAAACCTGTTTAGGTTTACGAGTACCAGGCAGTTCCCGAAAAGGTATATTAGCAGTACTCAGATTACAAACTAATGCAATGCCCTATTAAGGTGGATGATGCTATCATATTGTGGAGGTTAACTTACTCGAGGCAGAAACAATGGCAAATTATCACAGGGGATGATTTTCATCATCTCATTAATAACTTAAAAATTTTACAGATACAACAACTCTTTAATTTCATAAGACAAAAGTTATGAAGCAAGAAGAGTATACTCGAAAGACTAACTATACTATGCATATCAAATTCAAGAAATGGCTGTAGTTGAGAAGCAAAAAGAAAAACCCTTTAGACAAACACACAAACAAACAAACGTACCTGCTGGAGATATTCTTCAGTCTTTGAATTAACATTCCTTCTTATCAGCAATGCCTCTTTTGCTCTAATTGCTTGGACCCAGCAATCATCATCGCTCCTATGCTCTTTCCACTTAGTTGGCCCTGGTATTGCTCCAATTGAAGGATCATTTGGTTGCTTTGCAATCTGGCCTACCCAATTCAGCATTCGTACTAAGGATTCTCGCTTTCTTTTACGATCATTTTCTTTTTTATTGAGACTAGAAAGTGATATCATAACATCGTTCTGATCGTCATTACAAACTTTTTCGTCATCATCACCATTGCATTCTCCAGATTCTAGATGAACCTCTCCATCACTTTTTCCCTTCTGCTCGGGCCAACTGGACAACAAACCTCTAAACTCTCTCTCCAACTCCGAAGACAACGGATGCAAATTCCCTTTGCATCCAGACTCCCCATTTCCCAAGCTCCTAGTTCCACAAATCTCCGTAAACCATTTCTCCAGCTCATTCAAATATTTAAAGTAAACCAATTTCACAGAACACATTACTTCCGGATCAACACCCAGTTCAACAGCAACAAAAGACCACAAACTGTTATTCGAAACCGAATCATACCCACCTCTATCTTTCACCACACAGAACAATTTGAACAAATCCACAGGTTGCCTATCATCAATCACGGCAGGGACAGGCCTAACAACACCATCTTTATCACCAATTTCCTTAAGAAAAACAGCCAAGACTTGATCAAATATACAGCTCAGCCTACCCTTTTGATCACCCTCATCAGAATCCACACCATCTTTTACAGAACCAACATCATTAGTTTCAGGAAAAACACCATCTTTCTGACATGTATCAGTAGTTTCGACGCAATCTAAGACAAACCCAGTTGTTAAGGATGACCATCCTGCCATGAACTTCGATTTGACTAATGAAAACCCAACAAGAATCTTTGTCCCAAAAGGTCAAATTCAAACCCAACAGAAACTGAAAGACTTCAAATTTTGGGGCAGAGGGTGTGAGACCCTTTGCCCTATTTGATTTGCAGAGTGTTTCAGAAATGTTGTTTGTTACCTGAACATTTCTGGGTTGCTTTCTTTTTGGTTTTGGCTTCGGAAAGCAACCACCTTCCTGAATCTGCAGAGCTGCGGTCCTGCGGAGGCGGAGACGAGGGAGTGAGCAAAGCACAGGAAAGCCTCCACAATACGTCAAAAAAAAAAAAAAAAAAAAAATGACAGCGGGTGACGGTACCAGCCACGTGTCCCTCAGAGCTCCAACGTGAAATGGAAACACACCATTCTGACCGTTTTACCCCTATTTCTCTCTGCTTTGACTCTGGCGGAGGAAGGAACCTGGGAAGACGATGCCAGAGGAAGACTACGACGATGACGACCCTTTGCGGACGAATACGACGGCACGGTAGAGGCCGTTCAGTTCCCAAACTTTGCGGGAGGAGATGGTATTGTTCCTTTTGGTTTTCATCTTGATCTTAGCAAAAGGGGTAAAACAGGAAACTTAAGTACGATTAAAGTGGAAAAATAGAAGGTTGATTTTTTATCTTTTCTTTGGCCAAAGAAATAGAAGGTTCATTTTTACTTCTGTTTCGCGATATTATTCTTGGAAATTGGTGGATTTACGGATTAGATGCGTCTATCTAGAATTATCCCGTCTTTTATTTTTCGAGTTAATTGGCTTTCAAAACTTTAAATAACAGTTATTACAGATATACGACGTTATTCACGCTTTCTATTGTACTCTTGATTTTTAATTTAAGAGTATAAGCATACACTCGCGCTAAAGCGGAAGGGTTAAAGGCATGTGCATGACAAGGCTCGGTAAGGGCTCTGGCAACATATTCAAAATTAATAAAATATATTTAATAAATTACAGATCGGCGCGTGATATAGAAGGGTTGGTTTAATCTACTAATCCTAGAAGATTTTTTTATTTTATATATATTTTTTTATAAAAAGATGTTATTGGCACTTAAAAAAATCTCATTATATACTCTTCACAAATCTATATTTCTTTCTAAAATTGAGATGTTTTTCAGTTTGCTAGGTTGTCTCTTGCCTGCCCATGGATTAAGCAGCAGTTCGAAAGGTTAATCTATTTGGTATAGAAAGTTTGGAGTGCCAATAACAATTTCCAAAAGGAATATATAGGCCCTATGTTCGAATCACCCAAGTTTGGTAGCTTAATTTCACCAGAAACTGCTTCACCTTAAAGTCAAGCAATAAAAAAAAAAATTTGATGAAAATAAAACATCATGCTTATTTAAATGACGTCTAGACATCAACTTTTAATGCTTTTAAAAGCAGCTTGTAAGTTGCTTTAATAAAGAGCGGAGTGAGCCTGTAATACATATTTTAAATTCCTATAATACCCTTATTAGTTTTGAAAAATGAAAAAGTGATCGACCCCACCTACTACTACAAACACTAACCTTTCAGATTATATCTAAGTTCCGACACCAAGGATGGTTGAGGAAGAAGATGAGTGACCTAGGAGAAGAAGATTACTAGCTAAATTCTCCTCGAGTAGCTAGCCTCTTCAAGGAAAGAAAGTGCTAACTATAAGCTCCGTGTTGATCGAGTTCACTGAGATTACAGCGGTGAGACTCGTCGGTGTTTGGACATAGAAACCAAATGCTGCACCACCTTAAACCCTTCAATTTTGACTTTGAACTTCACACATCATGTTTGGAAATTCGCCAAGGACTAAGGTTTGGCAACTGGGGTCGATTTCCACTCGGATTTCACCGAGATTCCACCGGATTTCCTCTTTGGAAACACTGAGGATGCAAACAGAAATTCATAAGGGTTAAAACCTCAAAAGTATAGCTTGGTTTAAGTTCATAGGGACTAGAAAGGTTACTTGGAAACGAATGAGAAGATTTCTGAGTAAAAATTGACAGTTGGATTGTCGAGTTCTAGTTTGGGTTCGCTGGGAAATATGGAGCCCTTTGTTTAGCTTTTCCTGTCATCGGATTGGACATGCAGAGCCATCCTTCAACTCCACAGGTTACCTAGATGGTGAATTGGTGGTTTCGAGTTGGTTATGGTAAGGAAAAATGGTGATCGGGAATGATGGTGTTCGGTGGCTTAGAGAGAGTGACAGAGAGAATTAGAGTTCGAGAGAGAAGATGAGTCGCAGAAGTGACAAGGGAGGAAAATCGAAGTAGGGTAATTCTCACTTAAAATATATTTAACGGAAATTACGATAACACCCTTCATCAACTTAAAATTATAACTTAACTTCCACAACTCTGAATTCAATTTTGCCTTCGCCTACGCACTCGTAAATAAGAAAACTAATATGATAAAATAAGAAAATATAAGTAATTAGAAATTAATTGAAAAGTCTGTATTTACTCAAGACACCCATTCAGGGCATTTTGGTCGATTCATATTTTCAGGAAAAAAAAGATATTTTAAGGTATATGTTATAACAATTTGGGTTTTGATCGAGTGTCGAACGTCCAATGGCCACGTGCTGTGGGTGTGTCGTTCACTGTCTTTGGGACTTCTTCGATGGTTTTCACCACTTTTCGACCACCTTTGGGGGTCAGCTCAGGTATAAAATTTCTCCCCTTGACTTGTTTTACATGCTGTGAAGTTTGGTGAATTTTGGAGTTAATTAGAAAATTTGGTTTTCGTTTGCCAGAACCACCGCGCATTCGATTTTCATAATTGACGTCGATCCGATAGTCACTATGCAATTTTAATATGTTGTTGTTCGTAGTATTTGAGAACCTTAGGAACTTATGAATCGAAAATCCGATGTACGAACCTTTTGAAATGGAGAATCTTAGATTATTGACCCTTGTACAATAGTTAATGATCAGACTGTTGGATCGTCTCCAAATTATAATATGTTATTGTACATATTATTTTAATATCTTAGCAACTTACATATCAGAAATCTGATGTACGGATCTTCCGGATTGAACATCCGGATTGAAGAACCTTAGATTATTGACATTTGTAGTTGACATCAAATCCAACCGTTAGATCGGTACAAAAGTATTATATGTCATTGGGTGTAATAGCTGAGACTATTAGAAATTTATGGATCGAAAATCTGGCATACGATCTTCCAGAGATGAATTTATAAGTTTGTAGAACCAATTGTTGACTGCTACTTAAATTTACGATTGGCAGATATCCGACCGTCGGTTTGTTACAAAGTTTTCGTATGTTGTTGTAGAAATATATTGAGACTCTTAGGAAGTTATGGATCGAGAATCTAGTGGGCAGATCTTCCGGATCGAGTTACGTAGGGTTGTCGACTCTATGGTTGACCATGTTGACCGAGGGTTGACTTTGGGTCAAATGTTCCGAGTAGCTTTTAAATATTGAAATTAGTATTAATGAAACCTTATAGAGTTAGTGGACTTATTCCCGTCAGTGGGTCATCATGGGGATGTGCACCTCAGTTTGCGTGCAAGTGACACTTTACAAGGAGTTTCATGTTTATTTGTTTTCTAGATAAGAGTAATGATAAAGTGTAATTGTTAGTATGAATAAATGAGTCGAGGACCATACTTGAGTTGTATCATAGAACATGTATATCTGTGTGACTGGATAATCGTTATCAAGTGGAATCGTTACAGTATGTGATTAACAGTGGCAATCTATGATGAAATATTGTATATGATGTAGAATGTATGATGCTTGATGTCTGATCATACGACTGCACCATGTAGCAGTGTGGGACATGGATGATCTTGCTTGGTATATCCATGATGGGGGACTGTACGTATTACAGGGATGATCATGCTTGGTATATTTGTGATGGGTGATCATTGCTTACACGATTAGATTATGCCTATGGTTCTGCTTGGTATATCCGCAATAAAGACCATACATATTGTAGGAGTGATCATGCTTAGTATATCAGCGATGGGTGATCACTTCCTAGAGTTATAGGAAACATGACTGCTTGGTATATCTGCGATGGGGGGGACCATACGCATTGTAGGAGTGATCATGCTTGGTATATCCACAATGGATGATCACTACTTAGAGTTATAGAAGACGGTCTTGCTTGGTATATCAGCGATGAGGGACTGTACGTATGACAAAGGTGATCATGCTTGGTGTATCCACGATGGATCATTGCCTATATGATTAGACTATGGCTATGGTTCTGGTTGGTATATTCATGATGGGGGACCATATACATTAGATGAGTGATCATGCTTGGTATATCCATGATGGTTCTGGTTACGGTCCTGCTTGATATATCCGCAATGGGGGCCATACATATTTTAAAGGTGATCATGCTTGGTATATTCGTAATGGGTGATCACTGCCTACCTAGAATTGTATGGACTGATTGATAATTCCACAATGGGCGACCGCTTTCTAGTTTGGTTTCGTTGAGTTAGTCCAAGACCTTAGATTCTAGCGAATAGAGATTGCTCATGTAGACATTTTTGTTTGTAACTTAGGGTTACAATGTTATTGCTTGAAATCCAAGTACGGGAAATATAAGGATTTGCTGTATTAAGCTTCGTGAATTGATACTTGATCTTATTGATTAATTAACATAGTTAAATTATGCATATTTGAGTCATTGAATTGATTATTTGCTATGATCGTGAATATGGGTTTGAAAACATTGTGATGTATGTGAATGACGAAATGACAACCTTGGTCATGAATTGATTGCTCTAAAAACTGGAATCAATGCTCGTCAAGTCCTATTAAGTGATTCTAGAATTCTATACTTTTCTACTAGAAAATACTACATTATTGGACCTGGAGTTTTGTGTTGTTCATGTCTTGGAGGCGAGGCATGATAGATGTATAGGTACGTGGTGACCTCACGTGTCGATCTTGGACGTGTCTCGAGATTGGGGCGTGACACTATCAATCATTTTGGTCATTCTGTGAAAATCTCCATGAAATAAGAATAAAATAACAAAAATACCTGTAATTTTTGTCAAATCATTTTGGATCATTATTTATTAAATTGAGGGTGTTTTTGTTATTTTGGTCCTTATCTAATTTTTTCACGAAGTGACCAAAAGGATTAATGGTGAACAAACCCAATGACCACTTTTATCGATTTCAAATCTCAGAGATCAAATTAACGAGTTATGTCAATCTTAGGGACCATCTTAGCTTAAAAGCGTTTCAAATTTAAAGTATTTGGAGGCCAAATCAAAGTGTTTTTATAAGTAAATTTTGCTCAAAAGGATTATCTTTGCCCAATAATGTGTAAATAACGTCATCCTTTTCATTTCGCTTTTTTGTCTTCCATTGCTTAATCTAGTCATTCCTCAAACTCAAATTGGGTCACATGTACTCTTAATGGCTAAATGAAGATCAAGGGAATAAAATGGAAGATGTAAACAACTTTATTAAGAATAAATTGTTTACATACAAATACAATACACAAGTACAACAACATTGCAAAAATACTTGGTGAAAATGTACTAAAGATCCCAAAACCCCACATCTAGGTGTAAAACAAACAAATGCAGGACGGTCAGAAGCTCATTTGGATTAATTTTCTCTATCTAGGGTTTTTGCCACCGGACAAGGAGCGTTTCCTGTACTTCCTGTATGAGTCCAAGTGTTCATCCACCCTTATACCGTATGGAGAGAGTGATGTTCCTTGGCGGTCCCCAGAATAAGGATCTTTGTCTTGAAAACTACGAGGTGAATAACTTCAGGATCGTCTAGGGTCATGATCACGTACTGCATGACTGAGGAGCAAATTGCAGACATACTTACTAAAGCTTTGCCTACGGATCGATTTGCAAATCTAAAGGAGCTACTTGGAGTTAAATCAACTAAAGGGTTAGAGGGGAGTGTTGGTGTGTAACCCTTCAGTTGAAGCTTGGCGGCAAAGAATCAGTTTAAATATTTTTGTTTTTAGTTTGAATCTGAGCCATTGGATCATAGTCCATATGGCAGCTCAATCTTGTATCTAGCTTAAGTGATAGATTAAGACAAGTGACATCATCTCATAGGATGATAACAATTGAGGGTTGAGATTGTATCTTGGTTTTGGTGAGTGAAGGATCTCCCTTCCTTTCCATGTATAACGGTAACAAACACACACATGTTGTAAGGGTGGAAAAAAAAAATCAGAAATATATTTCATCATCTTCTCTTTGAAATTCTCTCTATATTCTCTGCCATTTTTGAAGGTTGCAGAAAACCTCCATTGAAATACAAAGAAAACACATATACACTAACATGGCCTCAGAGCCAGGTTTCATCGTCTAAACTAGAAGTGAAATCTGTGAGTGCGATTGAGCTGCATTTTGAGCTCAAATTGAATCTAGAAATTGAGATTTCCTTGAATCCAAGTCTAACATGGCTAGATCAAGCAGTGCCGAGCTTAGAGTTCCCGTGTCCAATGGAGAGAACTATGAGTTTTGAAGGATTCGCATGACAACTATACTGAAATCGTTTGGTTTGTGGGAGTTGGTTGAAAATGGGTTTGAACCTCCAGATCCGAAGACTGAGAAAGCTGTGGTCGACGAGACGGAGAAGGAGATGCCGAACGTGGTGTCATTTAGTGAGATCCTGATGAAGGATGTTCATGTGCTTGGAATGATTCAAGGCGTTGTCTCAGATCAGATCTTCCCCATAATCATGAATGAAGAAACATCTAAAGGAGCTTGGGATGTTCTGAAGGGTGAATTCTGAGGACATAAACAAGTAAGAAATGTAAAATTGCAAGGGTTACACAGAGATTTTGAGTATACTCGTATGAAAGATAGTGAATCATTATTTGTGTATTTCTCTAGACTGTTTGATATTATTAATCAAATGGGAAGTTATGGAGAAGTATTATCTAGGGAGAGAATTGTGTAGAAATTACTAATTGGTCTTCCAAAAATATATGATGCAATCTGTTCTGTGATTGGGCATCCAAGAGATCTTGAAACTCTTGAGGTCCAAGAAGTTGTTACTTCTTTCAAGGGATTTGAACAGAGACTTAATTTACATGTTGAGTCCTCTACTGAGAAAGCATTTGCAAGTTTAAATGTTGCAATTAAGGGTTCCAAAAGTGGTGGATTCTCTGGGAGTCAGAGATCTCAAGAGAACTAGAAGCCAAGAGGGAGAAATTGGGATCACGAGCCTAACTTTGTCCATAGGTAGAATAAAGCACTCAGAGAAATTGGGATCACAAACCTAATTATGCTCAGAGGCAGAATAATGTTTAGACAAATTGGGATCATAGGCCTAATTATGCTTAGAAACAAAACAACACTCAGGGAGATTGCAAATGGTGTGACAGGTTCCACTATGGGAAGTGTTGGTATGAAGGAAAACCAAAGTGTACAGGGTGTGGGAAACCAGGTCATGATGTGAAAGATTGTAATGAGAACAAGGGAGTGCAGAAGGTCAATTATGCAAGGCAAATGGGAAAGACAGGATCACTGTTTTATGTTTGTAATGCAGTGACAGATGTGAAGGTTAATAACTCTTGATATATTGACAATGGTTGTAGTAATCACATGACAAGTGATGAGAGGTTGTTAGTCAATATCCAGAGAAATTTGACTTCCAAAGTGAAAATGGGAACTGGAGAAATTGTTCAGGTAGCTGGAAAACGAACTCTGGTGATAGAGACCAAATTGGGAAGAAAACACATACAAGAAGTGATGCTTGTTTTTGGATTTGAGGAGAATCTTCTCAGTGTTGGACATATGATGGAACATGGCTATTACTTGGTGTTTGGAGGAAATGTAGTGAATATTTTTGATGGTTGGTCACTTGACAATTTCGTAGTGATAGTACAAATGACTAATAATAGGTGTTTTCCTTTGACAATGATGCTTGCAATATAGTTTGCACTAAGAGCTAGTGTCATTCATTGCTCTCAGATATGGCATAAAAGATTGGGATTGAATGAGAGAAGTCTCCAGTTGCTTGAAGAATAGGAAATGGTGCATGGATTGCCTCACTTGGAAATGTCCACAAGTGTATGTGAGGGTTGTATGATGTGAAAACAACATATGGATTCATTTCCCTCTGAATCAACTTGGAGAGCCAAGGATCCACTAGAATTGATTCACACAGACATTTGTGGTCCAATGCAAGTTGAAACTTATTCTGGAAATAAGTATTTTCTGTTATTCACAGATGATTGCACTAGAATGACATGGGTGTACTTTCTGCGATATAAGTTTGATGCATTGGTGTGTTTTAAGAAATTTAAAGCAAAGACTAAATTGCAATGTGGATATAAGGTTAAATGCCTCAGAAGTGATAAAGGGGGAGAATTCATTTCTGCAGAATTTGACAAGTACTGCAGTGAGCTAGGAATTCAAAGACAGTTAACTATGGCTTACACTTCCCAACAAAATGGTGTGTCAGAGAGAAAGAATAGGACTCTGGTGGAAATGGCAAAGTCAATGTTACATGAAATGAATCTTTCATATGCATTTTAGGCAGAAGTAGTGAATACTGCAGTTTATTTACTTAATAGGTGTCCTACCAAAGCATTGAAGAAAACAACTCCATTTGAAGCTTACAGTGGTAGAAAACCAGGGATATCTCATTTGAAGGTCTTTGGTTCACTTTGCTATATGCACATTCCTTCAAATCTCAAACACAAGTTGGAAGAAAACAGTCATAAGTGCATCTTTGTAGGATATGGTGCTAGTGAGAAAGGTTACAGATTGTATGATCCGATTTCAAGGAAGATCATTCTATCAAGAGATGTTACATTTGATGAGAATGCTTCCTGGGATTGGAACTGCACTATCAACAATGAAGTAAGATTTCCAGATGTCACTGAGTGTCAAAGTGCTACTGAGATTTGTGAAATTGGTGAAAGTTCTCATTCTGAGCAACTTGTTACTTCTCAAAGTGAAAATGTGATTGACAAGTCTTAAGTATGTGTTTCTACACCTAAAAAGTGGAGAAGTGTGAATGAAATTATGGCTCAGTGCTACATATGTATTGTTGAACCTGAAAGTTATAATGATGCAGCTAAAGATGAATCATGGAGAAATGCAATGGAAGCTGAGTTGGAAATGATAAAGAAGAATAATACATGGCAGCTTGTTGAGAGACCATTTGATAAACCTGTCATTGGTGTCAAGTGGGTTTATAAGACCAAACTTAATCTAGATGGTACTGTGCAGAAAAATAAAGCTAGATTGGTGGCTAAATGCTATTCACAAAAGCCTGAAATTGACTACAATGAAACCTTTGCCCCAGTGGCAAGGTTAGATACCATTAGAACCTTGATTGCCTTTGTTGCACAAAAGAAATGGAACTTGTACCAATTGGATGTGAAGTCTACGTTTCTCAATGGAGTATTAAAAGAGGAAGTGTATGTTGAACAACCACAAGGTTTTGTGAAGGAGAATGAAGAAACTAAGGTGTACAGACTGCACAATGCATTATATGGATTGAAACAGGCACCAAGGGCCTGGTATGATGAAATTGATGCATATTTCAACAGTGCTGGTTTTAAGAAGAGTTTAAGTGAAGCATGAAGCAACCTTGTATGTTAAAACAAAAGAGGATTTAGGTATCATTATTGTCTCCTTATATGTAGATGATATTGTATACACATGTAGCAGTCCACAAATGCTTGAAGAGTTTAGAGATGACATGATGAAGCACTATAAGATGACAGATTTGGGATTGTTACATCACTTTCTTGGAATGGAAGTATTACAAACTGAGAAGAGCATTTTCATACACCAAAAGAACTATGCACAAAAGTTTAATGAGAAGTTTGGATTAAAAGACTGCAAAACAGTAGTTACTCCACTTGCAATGAATGAGAGATTCAGCAAGATTGATGGAAGTGAAGCTGCAAATGAAGGAGAATATAGGCAAATTGTGGGAAGCTTGCTCTATGTGACTGCAACTAGACCTGATGTGATGTTTGGACTAAGTCTATTGGCAAGGTTCATGCATAATCCTACCAAGAAACACATGGGGGCAGCAAAAGAGGGTGTTGAGATACATTCAGGGAACAATTGATTTTGGAATTGTTTTTGAAAAAGGGAAGACAACTACTCTAATTGGTTACTGTGATAGTGACTAAGCAGGAAGTGAAGATGATATGAGGAGCATTTCAAGGTTTGCATTTACACTAGGATTTGGTGTATTCTCATGGGCATTAATCAAACAAAGAACAGTGGCATTGTCCACAGCAGAAGCAGAATATGTTAGTGCTGCAGAAGCTACTTCTTAAGCAAAATGGCTGAGGTTTGTACTTGAGGATTTTGGAGAAGAACAAGTGGAAGGAACTCAGATCATGCAGATAATACATCAGCCATTGCTATGGCAAAGAACCCTATCCTTCATCAAAAGACAAGACACATCAGCAGAAAATTTCATTGCATCCGAGAAGCAATTCAAGCCAAAGAGATTGAACTGCTGTACTGTAGGAGTGAGGAGCAAATTGCAGACATACTTACTAAAGCTTTGCCTAAGGATCGATTTGCAAATCTAAGGGAGCTACTCGGAGTTAAATCAACTAAAGGGTTAGAGGGGAGTGTTGGTGTGTAACCCTTCAGCTGAAGCTTGGCGGCAAAGAATTAGTTTAAATGTTTTTCTTTTTAGTTTGAATCTGAGCAATTGGATCATAGTCCATATGGTAGCTCAATCTTGTATCTAGCTTAAGTGATAGATTAAGACAAGTGGCATCATCTCATAGGATGATGGCAATTAAGGGTTGAGATTGTACCTTGGTTTTGGTGAATGAAGGATCTCCCTTTCTTTCCATGTATAACGGTAACAAACACACACATGTTGTAATGGTGAAAAAAAAAAATCAGAAATATATTTCATCATCTTCTCTTCGAAATTCTTTCTATATTCTTTGCCATTTTCGAAGGTTGCCGAAAACCCCCATTGAAATACAAAGAAAACACATATACACTAAGATGGTTCACATGAGACGTGAATCTAGTGTCTCAATCCTACTTCAAAATTAGTATCTTTCCATTTCAAAGGAAGTAGGCACTGTAGACTTATGATAAATGGGACACGACGAAAAGGGTAAGGTGAACTCGGCTACATTATCGGGGCTTAAAAGCTAAGTGAGGTCAAAGAGGAAACATTTTCACCGTTGCGCTGAAGAAGGAATGAAATTTCAAGAGTACCACATTCCCCCATCACCACACCTCAAACAAAGCATTAAAATAGGCTCTAATCTAAAAATTAGCTATGGCGAACTCGATTGTAAACCCGAAATGCAGATTGTTCAGATCTAGAGGGCCAGGCATAAAATAACACAGTAGACCTCCTGCGGTAGTGTGTGTAAAAGGTTACAGGGAGAGGAGTGACAAAAGCTCCAAGTAAGAGTTCAGTTTTGTGACCAACCCATGTTAAGGTTAGCAACGATGCACAATTGCTAGAAAATTAGAATATTGATCCATGTCTGTACCTCGTTTATCTCTCAAACCATGATACCTTCCTGGAGTTGGACTCCTCCCTCGTTTCCTTTTTGCCTGACATTTACACAAAACACAAAATAGCGTCATGGAAGATAAATACGTGAATAGATGACTCGAAGTGAATAGAAGATAGGTAAACAAGTCAACAATCTACTTAAAACAGTAACAGTGCCTTCCATTTGCGGCTGCTTCCATGTGGATCATAATCATCGCAACGGACGGTCCATAGCAGTGCATTATCGTACTTTTAAAGTCACCCTCCGAACTGTATACCAAGCAAACGGCATGCCTTGCTAACCAGACTGGCTGCAAGGAGATTTTCTGTCCAACTTCCACCTTTTATTTTAATTAGATACAACATATAGTTCGGATGGATTAAGTAGGAGAAGCCCAAAAAGCAATGCGACAAGAAGAATTTACCATGCCTCTAGGGCATTAAATAGTAAGGTAAATAACAACCATGGAAGACGCTGTTGCAAACGAAAAAGAGGACTAAAGGGCATTCAACCCTCGGCAAAATAGTTGAGTTTGTATTGATGATTTTTGAATGTCGACGCAAACACTCATGTTGTGAAGGGGATAGTTTCGACTGTGTAGAGCTTAGATAGTGAAGGCTACAGTGACCAGACCTGCTGCCAAAACTTGTTAGGCAACATCTTTAATAGGTAAAATCTTCATAAGAAAAAGTATAAACAATTCAACTGCATACTGCACGGCAACTTTCTTGATCATTTGACAGAAACTAATGTTGTGCCTTGGCCCGTTCGTTAGTGCGGAACCGAGATTCAGATTACAACCTCACCAAAATCACACACAGTTGAACAAAATAAAATACAAGAAATAAAGACACAGAGAAATTTACGAGGTTCGGCAAAAAACTGCCTACGTCCCTGGAGAGATATTGCTCTTCACTATGAGAATAACAGTACAAGTATACATTAGTTAAATCGACATAACCCAATCCCATATCCCTTGTACACCCACTCACAGAATTTTCCCAAAAACCTCACTCTACCCCAAGAGTTCTTTCACTAGAATACTTTTCACTCTAGCTCTCTTGATTTTCTCTCAACCCATGTTCAACCTTTTCCATGGGAGAGCCGAATGCTCTCCCCCTTGGATGCTCTCTATCTCACTTCACAAAGGCATAACAAAATGCTTTAATATAAACAAAAGGCCCCGTCTTCTCTCTCTCCTTTTCTTTCTTTCGGCTCATCACACAAGGCCAATTCTTTGCCTTTGTAAAAGCCACAAATCAAGGGCTAGACATCATAATGATGTCCCCCTTTTTTTCTCCCCAAAACAAGGAAAGATGTTTTCTTTCTTTCTTTAGCCGAAAGGTATTTTGGAGGATAGTCCACTTGGCCACAAACTCCAACAATCTCCACCTTGGCCAAGCTATACTAAAGTCCATTGGCCTTACGTACCAGCATGCACACTCTGAATCCACCTCGTTGGTCCTGTTCCGATTCAGTTACTGCCAATACATGTGCAGCTGCTGCAAGCTAAAAATCACCATTTAGCTTCAGACAGGATCTCAACACATCCTCGTCTCCTCCAGCAGGTTTTCCTCCTCTTCATTGTCTGCAACCTGGAAACTCGTCAGCGCGCCTATTTCCAGCAACAACCCATCGAGCCAGACAAAATTCCCACACTTTCTCCTACCTCAGGACCTTCTCATCACCTGTGAATCCCATAGCTCCACCTGCTGCAAAACCCCTGCAACACTTGAGACTAAACATCACTAAGAGAAGTGTTGCTTCGAGTACCTAGAGGGCATACTCAAAGTCTTCCACCACAAACTTGCTAACCCGGCCTTGCACCCGTAGCACTGTGGACCCTTGCCTCCGGAACCGGATCCGAACCTGCTGTCTCTCTCAGATCCTCTTTCCAATTTTCTTCCACGATTTCAACCTTGAATAGCTTAAGCAGTCTTGTGCCCACCATCATCCATGGTCTCTTGTGTGTATCATTCCACACCAAAGAAGCTTGCACCTGCTCCAAACTTACTGTTTCTTTCCTTGCAGTAAAGTTTCACAAGGTTCTCGTACAAATCTGAAAGTGAGGTAAGAAGAAAGAGGCCTTTGTCTTCTTCCTCAACATCAACTTTCGCAGTTGATCCAAGCATCCCTAAACACGGCTTCCATTTCTTCAGGCTTCCATTACTCTCCTTTACCAAGAGCAAAACCGCCTCTCCCTTTAAACTAATCAACTAAAAATTCCATGGTGAACAACAAATCTGGACCTCCAACGAACCAAAGCCCCCAACGATGCTCTGATACCAATTGTTGTGCCTTGGCCCGTTCGTTAGTGCGGAACCGAGATTCAGATTACAACCTCACCAAAATCACACACAGTTGAACAAAATAAAATACAAGAAATAAAGACACAGAGAAATTTACGAGGTTCGGCAAAAAACTGCCTACGTCTCCGGAGAGATATTGCTCTTCACTATGAGAATAACAGTACAAGTATACATGAGTTAAATCAACATAACCCAATCCCATATCCCTTGTACACCCACTCACAGAATTTTCCCAAGAGCCTCACTCTACCCCAAGAGTTCTTTCACTAGAATACTTTTCACTCTAGCTCTCTTGATTTTCTCTCAACCCATGTTCAACCTTTTCCATGGGAGAGCCGAATGCTCTCCCCTTTGGATGCTCTCTATCTCACTTCACAAAGGCATAACCAAATGCTTTAATATAAACAAAAGGCCCCGCCTCCTCTCTCTCCTCTTCTCTCTTTCGGCTCATCACACAAGGCCAATTCTTTGCCTTTGTAAAAGCCACAAATCAAGGGCTAGACATCATAATGATGTCCCTCTTTTTTTCTCCCCAAAACAAGGAAAGATGTTTTGTTTCTTTCTTTAGCCGAAAGGTATTTTGGAGGATAGTCCACTTGGCCACAAACTCCAACAACTAATACCTTTTCAACTGTAACTAATCGACCTTGAAGCACTGACCGATCCAAATATTTGATGCAGTGTTCTGCATCCTCAACAGTTTCCTTTGCGACAAAGCCAAATCCACGAGATTCTCTGGTGTGAGGGCCTGTAACCAGATGGCAGTCCAGTACCTGAAACAAGAGCTCATATGTGATTCTCTAGGAATATAATATGTATTAAGGTTCTCGAAAGATTATTACTTTCCAAATTGACATGAAGCGATTAAATAGTAAACATGGAGCATGACCTATTCTATGTGAAGTCTAATAAAGAAAGGACAAGATAGGTAAAAACGTTATGTTAGAATGCGTCGACAGGTTCATGGCTCCTGCAGAAAGAAAAACCAGAGTTTTCTTCAATTCAACTCAACAAAGCTTGACCAGAGTATTTAGGTTAAAAATAGGGAATTTGAGATTTCCAGTATACCTAGAACGACTTCTCCTAGACCTCGACAATGATCTCGACCGGTGGCCTCTGACAGGTGAAGGAGAGCTGTGTGGCGAACCGGACCTAAGACAGTAATCACCAAAATCAATTGAGCAATTGTGGGACTAATATCATTGATTCAATATTAAGTGAACAAACATGGAATTCCATGTAGCTTAAAACGAATTCTGACCTTCTTTCTCTTGGGTATGGCATCTACGAGTAAAACCAGAAAAACAAGTATGATACCCTTCAAAAATATTAAACTTTCAGTATAATGTGAACATAGGTGTCGGGAATGCGTGTGTACATTCACACACGGGCCTCCAACCATATGCATTTTGTTTGTACATACATACACAGCCGCAAATAATATACGTGTATTTTTTTTTTTTTTTCTTTGTGCAATTTAGCATTCCTTTAGCCACCATCGTGCAATTTACCAACGACGGGACCCTGCCTCCAACCATATATTCATTTCACCAGCCACAAATAATATATGTGTATTAATTAGTGATAAATTGGTTTCAGATTCACAGATTAGTCAAATGAACAGCTTCATTAGCTTATGATCACTGTTACTTTCTAGGAGGTGATTAACACCTAAAAGTACATAATTCGGCTGTAAAAAGTTTAAATTAAACTCAATGGAACGCATAATTAAGTTCCGAAGACAAAAACTAGAGAAAAAAATACTTGAAATCTCATTTGGTTTCTGCATTTTCTCTAGAACCTAACAAATGACAGTACAAATCAAAACTTGAAACCGTTTTCTTTTGCTGTTAAATCAATCACATTTACTCGAAATATTCTAACTATACATGAACATCTTTTTTTCTTTTATTTTATTTTTTAGTCAAACGAGCGTTAAAGAGCTTCAAAGCTCTAGATGGAAAGTAGGGAGAAAGATTGTAAGAAGATTTACCTCTGGGTGTGGCTGGTGGGATTGCTGAGTCAACTCGGATGCCCTAACTCGGCGAGAAGAAAACAGTCTCAGACCCGAAGGGAGAGAAAATGTATAAACAAATGCAATTTGAGCGATGTTTCCTCAGTTCCCACATGCAAAGTGGTGGTGCAAAGGCAACACTCATCTCCACTACTGTGGTAGAAGGCCATTTGCGAAAAAGCTCATTCAATTTCATGTTTTCTTCCTTTTCTTTTACATTTTTGTTTACTTTCTACGTAAAAGTTTGCACGAAAGCCATTCATGATAAATGTGTATCAACAACATGATTAGTTCTAAACACTTAAGGATTACTCGTGGCAGTGATCAGTCGTCTAGTGCTAAGAATGTGTAAATAACATCACCCCTTTCATTTCATTTTTTGTGTACATCTAGTCATTCCCCAAACTCAAATTAGGTCATATGTAGCTCTCAATGGTTATATGAAGATCAATGGAATGGCAGATACGGTATTGGTTGATTAGAAATTACGCAGAAATTGGAAATCCAGGTTCCATAGCACAAACTCTAGGCGTGCTTGCCAGTTGCCACAATCTGCCACGAGCGTGAATGACTTTCAACCGTTGATGCAAATAGAGCCTGCAACATCAACAGTTCAACGTCGTCCACGGACAGGGCAACTGTCACTGACATTTCTAACAACTGTGATCGGTAAACACATCCTACACACGAACGCAAATTGAACCATCAAACTTAAGGGCGAAGAATATAACGATCAGACACCGCGTTGAATCGAACCACGACAACCAGTGTATTGAAATATATAACTCAAAAGTTTGAACAATTTAAGGTCAATGTAAGTGGCAATGAAGGAAAAGTACAAAGAATGGCAGACAGATCGACCACGAAAAAAGAAAAAAAAACTCGATATCCGCTGCTGAGTTTACAAATACTAAAGAAAAGAAGAAGAAAACAAAAAAACAAAAAAAAAAAAAAAAAGAGATACAAAAATTATAAACATATAAAACAGAATCAATCCTTGAGGAGAGTCTCCATGGCTTCAAAGAAAAGAGGTGCTATCTCCGGGCTTGGAGTCTTGATTGCAATCTTGACCCCGGGGTTATTCACGACAGTGGTGAGTTCAATCAAGAATGGTATTCCTCGAGGGATTTTTGCTGAGAAATAGAACACGTCCTGGTTGGCATGTTTGCGCTTCGCAATGAAGAACATGTTTGTAGCAGCCAGGCGGTCCAGAGTCGCTTCAACATTGCTCACCACAATGCCAGGTAAGTCCTTTGTAATCTCATTTGTGTCCGGAAGAGACCTCCATGTCTGCAATGGGGATAAGCATCGGAGTTTAAGTGCTACAATCAATAAGTTCCAGACTATACTGCTTTTCCGAAAACATTTACCCCCGTTTTAACTTCTCTACCACAACTTTTGTGTTTTAAAATTCCCACTTTAATCAACAGCCTACTTTTTGACCCACTTCATCTTCATTCCATCATATTCCTCTCGAGCTTTTTAACTGAAAGGAAATACGGCAACAAGGCACAAGAGCAAAGCATTGCTCTAGTAATGGCCCTAATGGGATGTTAGGTGTCCATTGTTGTCGTATTCTATCATCTCCCAACCTTAGCTCCCTTCCGTGTCTAACTAAACGACGTCATTGCTTAAATATACACTAGAATAATAGTCAACAAACTTTAAAAAGCCAACACATATTTTCAGCTTGATATGGGTCCTATATCTAGAGCCAGTTTGGGATTGTTGCGCTTTTAAATAAAAACTGCTTATGATGAGTTTTATGAATAATCAGTTGTAAAATAAAACAGTTGAGCGTTTAATAAACTCTATTTTTATAAGTGTTATATAAAAAGCATTGTAAAAGTGTTTGGTAAATTTTAATGTAATAGTTTGATATAATTGTATATAATGACAAAAACATGGACATGGTAGTGAGGGTGGTGGCGATGACAGCTGTGGCAAGGGCAGTGGTGGTGCCAAAATAGTGAGTGTGGTGGCTGGGTTGTAGAGGTAACAATGGTGGCAAGGGCGGTGGCAGCTGCGGCTGTGGCGGTATTGGGGGTAGTGGTGCCAATTGTGGTGATGGTGGCGGTGGTAGCAACGATGGCAGTGATGGTGGTGGCAATGGTGGTGGTGGCAATGGTGGTGGTGGCAGCGGTTGTGATGGAGGTGGTGGCGGTTGTGGTTATGGTGGTGGTGGTGGTAGCAATGATGGCAGTGGTGGTGTAAGGTTAGTGTTTGTAGTGGTAGGTGGTGGCAGTCACTTTGCTCTCCCAGGAATTAAATGAGTGTAGAAGGTTAAACAATGTCATTTTTAAAATCTAATGAAGGTATTATAGGAATTGAAGATATTCATTAAATGCTCAACTCCACTTTTTATTAAAGCAGGCCACTGCTTTTAAAATAAGCAGCAGTTCACCAAACACTTTTATATTGCTTAACTTTTAAGTGTAGTTTTTGATGAAAAAAAGCAATACCAAACGGGGCCCTAGTAGGACGTGTCGTGAAGTTCAAACATTGATGACGGAAACCACCCTACCCTAAAAGTTGAAAGGAAGCAGAAGGTGCATGATGATTTTACCTCAAGAAAATTTGCACGCTCCATTCTTCCATCATCAGTAAAGAAGATGTGCAATGGGATTTTATCGTTAAAGTACCAGACTGGTTGTTGATTGTTTTTCACAGCAACCTGCAATAGTGAGCTTGGAGGACCTTGAGACATATTCTGGAACGTAACCATAGGCAAGAGAGTCCCCGCTGATGTCCCAGGTTGCAATTGTGGAACCTAATAGGCATTAAGGTATTTTGTTACAAATTTTATTTGGCAAGAAATCTCACTCAACTTACTTGTTTAATAAGTACCTGAAGGGGTCCAGCAGCTGCAAGACCAAATGTATTTTTGTTGAACTGAATCATGAACCCATCTAGCGGAACCTGTGTGTTGTTCTCGAACAATAAACTGTAAAATATTTGTCCTTCCCTATGTGTCAACTGAGCACTGATTTGTAACCCTTGACCGGTTGACGATGGCAGAACGACAGGCAACGGAGGTCTGCAATCAAGGTCAGAAAATTAAGTTATTTTGATACTTTACGTTGGACAATGACTATTTGTGGCATTTAAATTAAACCACTGGATCGCTTTATCAAACAGTTCATATGCAGTTTTTTATTTTGGACAAAAGCTCATAGCTAATTTTCACACAAATTGGAAAAAATATCACCCACAGCCATCAGAGTCGGTCCACTCCACATGACAAGGAATCTATCACATAAATAAGATCACTATGCAACTTCAATTATACTTACCCAGCAGGAGAAGCAGGGTGATCCACAGGGACAATAGCACTGTTTTCCAGGCCCATAAGGTCACCAAGCAAGTCTGGTACTGGAGCAGCAGGTGCAGGGGCAGGCGCACGTGCAGGCGAAACTGGTGTAGGTTGTCTAGCTGCAGCATATGGAACACCTGAACTAGTTGCGGTTGGGGATGCAGAGCTATCAGCAACATGAGCAGGTGATTCAGAATTTCCTGTTTCACTACCATAGTCCTCATCTTCAGTTCTTTGCGCTGTGGCCTTCACACGGGTAACAAATGCTTCTGGAGGCTTGTGATACACAGAGGATAACGTAGCAATGTTAGCAAGAAGCTCATCAAGAAGAGATGGATCAATCAGGTTTGAATCGTCGCTGATCACTGGCTTCTCAGCTAACACCACATCCTTGGCTGCCTGTGAAATAAGAAGTGTGCCCATGAGCTCAAAACTACAACCCTAACAGGATATGTTATTCTAAATTGTCAAACTATGGTTTTGCAAAGTGTTCACAGCAGGCCAATTGTACTTAAGTGGCATACGCATGAGCACAATAATGGTAACCGGTAGAAATCTTCACCCAAAATAGATTTCAAACCCAAACTGTCCCCCCGAAGAAAATGAAAATGGAAAATCAAATTTGTGGTTGTACATGTAAAAGAAAAGGGGCATGTATTAACTATTGGATGGACAAAGAAATAAAATACTATATATCAACTAAGAGAGGGGAAAAAATAAGATAGGTTATTATAATGAGAAAGAACTGAAACTCGTTTTGGCCAAACCCACCTCTGGGTCAGTTGATAAAAGACGCCAATATATGTAGGCCCGATCTCGCAAATCAGGATTGTCTGTTTCCACAGTAGCATTATTTAAAACAACCTGCAAATATGGATCTACAAAGTGAGAACTTTACTTGGATAATATCTAGAAAATACAACTATGGCCCAAGTATGCAAGGAAATACTTCAAAAGGAGAACAAACATATAACCTTATGCATTCTCATTCATAGTAAAAAAGAGTGTCGCCTCTTAGATGCTACATTATATTAGAACAATGGCTGCTCTAATAAGGGTACTATGCATTCTAATATGGCATTTATGGTGAATGACAGGAAAAAGAAGCTAGAGAGGATAACCATGCATGAATAATACAAAAGTAGAACCTGTATCATCTGCTGTGGTCCTTCAGTCGGCTTCTTAAGAAAGAGTTTGACAGTTGCAGTCAGCAATTGCAATTGGACATGTGCAGGCTCTTCAGGGAAACTTTCCAGAAAACTTTCAAGTAGCTCATCAGCATTGTCAATTCGTTCCGCATATTCACCAATTATCCAGATCATTGATGCCTGTTGGGGGAGAGAGGGAGAAAGAACACGAGCATGGAAACACGAAGTAAAAATCAGAAGGCTTAAGCAGTGAAATATTTAATAGCAATACAAAAAGAAAAAACATAAATCTTAAGCTGGGGATCTATATTTTAACAGGAAGATAAACATAAGTACCTTGGCTTCTGGTTCATCTAAAGTGTCAAGGCTTTCGCACAGAGTGGCAATAATGGACTCATAGCTGTCATCAAGATAGCAATCAATTACAAAGTTTGTAAGGGAAGAAGCCTTCGTCATCTCAATTTAAAATTAAAAATGAAAACCCATAACTTACGTATTTGGATATCTTCTAAATATATCTTTGATGACAATAATGGCCTCTTGAACTACATAATTTACTTTGATCTTAATAAGCTCCAGTAAAACAGTAATGCACCGCTCTGCTGCTCTTTCTAATTTGATTGCACAGCGACCAATGGCGCGGACAGCTTTTCGGACAAAATCCACATCTACTTCTGTAGCATACTCTTTAAACTCCAACAAAACCTGCAGAAATGTTGGAGCAAGCACGATTTTAACTCCCCTTTGAGACTGACAACTTTCAACCAATTAAGTCTATTATAAAATAGTAGCTCCTGGCAAGATTTGTATACCTGGTCTATATTACGGTCTGAAGCAAGCTTGATCATGATTTCTAACTTTTCCATCTTTACATAAATTGGATCATTGTACTTGCAGAAGAACACCTACAAAGAGTCGAGAGTTATGTGCACCTGCCTTACTTACAATCTGGCTACATAGTGGATAACAAGTCTCAACTCCTTGTTATATTGGATCAAACAGTAAGATTCTACACCGATACTAATTTTTATTTACCTTAATTTCATGAGCAAGGATTGTGGGTCGTCTTTGTACTATAAGGTTGATGTTTCTCAAAGCAACATATTGTATCTCAGGCTCAGCAGATAACAATGTCACGAGTGGAGGAGCCATCTTTTTGCAAAGATTTCTAACAACATCAGTACTAGTTATAAGTTCCATTTGTTGGAGGATCATCTGCAAGTAAAGAGGTAAAAAGACAAAACAATTACTGAAGTAACCAAATGATGATAATTGAAGGCATAATGATTCAGAACATTAGAAAATGAAATCCACACCTTAACAGCTGAAAGTACAACCGCACAGTTCGCGTGTTGTAATCGTGGTGTAACTCGCTCTACTATATTTTCAGCTTCACGAGCATCTGCTGCCTTGTATTTAGAAAGAGCGTCCAATATGAAAACTTGACCCCACCTGAACACTTATCATAATCAAGTTAGATAAACAAATGAAATGGATTTTAACAAAAAGATAGCATGATATAACTGCATGAATATTATTCAGTACATAAAAATAATTGAGTAAGCACTACTAAAAGTACACATACTCTGTGCATTCATTTAAGGCAGTTAGGAGCTTTGACAAAGTGTGACTAGTGATCTCAAAGATGGGTCTATTACTATTCTCTTGAATTTCGGCTAGAGCAGCCACAGCATTGGCTACAACCATAGGATTATTATCAGAAATCAAATCCTTGAGAGATTCCAGAAAACCCCTATCCTCAACTAACTCTGCATTTATGTCATAAAGTTTGGCCACACATATGGCTGCTGTCTTCCGAACATAAGGATCATCATCCTGTCATGAAGTAAAGAAAACTAAGAAACAGATAACAAGATGCAAGCCAAGCCACACAAACTACTTTACAACATGTTCAAAAGTAACCATTGCAAGCTGCAAATTATTAACAAACTTAAGACTAAGTTTTGACAAGAAAGCATGTGCAAAAAATGTATAAGCACTAAAAATCAACCTTAAGACACCTCTGAAGGGGATCGCATAGGTATTCTGTAATTTTATCAACACGAATGCAACCCATTGTCCGGACGGCTAAAGCACGAATCAAAGGATTTGGGTCCTGTGAATCCTGCATAATTGATCATGCAACACAAGCCAATTAGAACAAAGAATTATTTGAAAAATGCTTAATTCAATTTTTTTCTTGACATAAGCAGGAATTAACCTCCTTTCAAAAAAGAAAAAGGAAAAAAAAATGAAAGAGATGATGTTATTGAACATTATATTTGGAACATCACATTGGCTATCGTGAAGGCGCCATAAGACCAATTTGGCTATCCTGAACATCATATTTGGAACATCACCTACTCCATTATAAAGACAGACAATTAACTGAAGCAGATGGAGTACTGAAGAAAGAGATGATGTTATAGACTTGGAATTTAAATATCATGTGGAAAATTCCATTTCTACTAGCTTTAGCATGATAAAGTTCTCTTCATTACAATACTTATCTGTTTGAATTATTATATACACCCTTGAACATTGCAATTTCAGCATCTATCACATATTCTTTGCCCGTTAACTTATAATCAAATGGCTATAGTCCGCCTATCTTATCTTTTCTTCTAAAGCATACAAGTCATCTGTAAAAATGTCTGAATTGACCTGATCTGATTACATGCGAGTGTGTGGTACTCGAAAACTATGAGAAGATATGAATTTGAAAATCAACATATCAACCAACATATTGGATGGGCAACAGATTCTGACATCAAGATGCGTGAACTGTATAAAACTGAAGGTTCCATTGCAGTTTTACCTTGACAAATGTATTCACCGCAAGTATAGCTAGGTCAGGCTGGCTTTTAGCATAATTTATCAGATACAAATAGACTAGCTTCTTCAGCTCCAAGTTTTCTGTTTGCATGCAATTTACTACATCTGTGAAAAGTGATGAAACATCCTTCCCAACAGTCATTGCCGCGATCACCTTCTTGACGGCATCTTTTCTCTTATCCTGTACCACCCATATAAGACGATTATTTTCTCAGTCTCCACCAAAGTACACAAGAAACATAATTCGGAACTGAAAAAAAGGCCCAATATTAAAAAAAATCAAATTTAATGGTGCAAACGAGGGTATTGTGATGGGAATCAAACAAATCACAGGAATGAACTTATAAGCTATGCCGATATCAGAAATGTAAAATTATCATGTAAAACTACAATTGACTGCACTTTGAGCAATAAAAAAATGCTGCGATTCGTTACTACCAAATACGAAAAAGGAATTGCATTCGAATTCTACTCACTCGAGAAGAAAACAAAAACAAAAGAGCAGATTTTCCTTTACGCTTTCGTTTTCGTTTCCGTTTCCATTTCCATTAATTTTGCCAGCACCAAACAGAACACAAAGCTCACTACAAGTGAAATACACATATTCCGTATCGGATCCGCACAATTCCAAAACCCCGGGGTGACACTGACAAGTATGAAGAAATCGAACACCAATTTAAGCAAAAACTCGAATTGTAAACCAACAGATCTGCTCGAACCAATCCCCGATTGGCAACAAAACACCGTAACGAAGAACCGAAACCCTAATAGAAGTAGATCACAGATCAATTTGAACATACAAATATGAGTGTAGAGAGAGAAAGAGGAGAGAGCGAGAGATGACCTTGTATTGTGAATTGAGCTCCTCTTTGAGCTCAGGGATTTCGCCCTTCTTGGTGGTGGAGAAGTACTTGGAGTCGTGGCCGCTCATCTCTTTGCTCCGGAGCCTTCTCCTCTCTCTCTCTCTCTGTACAACTGATTGCGTCAAACCAAAATGCTTCGTCTAAAGAGAGACGACGACAGTAGAAGAACAACAAAATAAAACCGATGAGAAATGACTTGTGTTAAACCCGACCCGGTGGAGGATACAACAAACCGGTACGGTATTTTTTATTACACGATTATATTCTTCTCAAAACTATTTTAGGCTCGTTTGAATTGTTTTAAAATGATTGAAAATATTTTTATTGAAAATGTTTTTAAAATTAATTCTTGATATAATGCAATTGGTGGGTGTAAATTGTTAAAAGAAAATATTTAAAGAAAGATGATGTTTTTAGTTGCAAAGTCAAGCAGAACCACTCTTCGCCCTGGAAAGAGATTTTGAATAATAGGCATGTTATTAACAGAGGAATTAAATGGGTTGTAGGTAATGGTGGGGATATCCTTTTTTGGACCCATCATTAGGTTTTTCCTTATCCATTGTTCCAGCTAATTCCTAAAAATCAACAACAAAACATAAATTGAGACACTAAAGTGAGTGAGTTTATTGATAATAAAAGTTGGGATAGAGTTCGTCTTTCCTAAGTGTTGGACTTGGATGTCGTGAGGAAAATTTGTATGGTGCCTATTTCCCTTCAAAATAAAAGTGACAATTTCGTATGGGAACACTCCTCTACTAGTGAGTTCTCAATCAAGTTAGCGACTTGGATTCAGAGTAATAATAATCAAGAAGTTAAAAGGTAGAAGCTCCTTAAGAAGATAAGGAAGTTAATGATACCTCCAAAGGTAAAAAAAATTTCATGGCTTTTTACTCATGAAAAGCTTCATACTAGGATGAGATTGAGTAAATTTATTCAAAATATTCACAAATTGTGCCCTATGTGTGGCAATGAGGATGAGACTCAAAATCATCTTTTTCTTAATTGCGAGCATGCTAAAGAAATGTAGAACCTCTCTCCGGTAAGTCCTTGGAAGAATAATTTGACTCAGTTTAATAATGTGTTAGATTGTATGGAACTAATTGACAATGTTGAATGCAATGATTTGAGTGATCTTAGTAAAGCTATTTTGAATTGTTGGCAAATATGGAATGATAGAAATAATAAGTTTTTAGAAGTATAATTCCTAATCAGGCTAGGAGTATCTCCACTGCCGCAAGTGTAGGCTTATCATTTTTTAAGGTTAATTGTAAGACGATCTCTAGGGGTGATCCTTGCCACCAACACCCCATTTGTTGGCGTCCTCCTCCCCATGGCTATGTGAAATTAAACTTTGATGGGTCGGTTAGTTTGGATTGCTCTGCAGTTGTTTTTGTTTTTAGAAATAAGGAGTGGCAACCTGTTGGTGTGGGGGCATTGAACCTTGATGGCGCCACCATTTCGGTTGTGGAGGCTCTTGCTTTAAAGGAAGGGCTTTTGTTTGCTAGGCGCAAAGGTGTGAAGAAGTTGATGGTGGAAGGGGATTCTAAGCTTGTCATCTAGGTGGTGCAAGATGTTTGGATGCCCCCTTTGCATCTTAAACCTATCATAGAGGACATCAAATGGTTGGCTTCTGAATTTCAGCATATTAGTTGGAAGCATATTTATAGGGAGGCTAATTTTGTGGCGGACGCATTAGCTCACGTGAGCCTCACTGTTGCCAACCCACATTTTTGGGATTTTTGTCTTCCAACTTCGGCTATGGAGGCTTTTAATTTTGATTGTATGGGAAACAATTGTATTAGAGGTTTTAAGCTTTAATAAATTTCTTCTTCATCAAAAAAAGATATAATGCAATTGAATTTAAAAAAAAAACACTTTAAGTGTTTTATGCAAAAAACACTTTAAGTTCTTTTTAAACTCAAAAACATGTTTTCTAAAAGCGTTTTCAATCATTTTAAGTACTTCCAAACAATCATTAATAACCGTGACAAGGAGATTCAAAATCTATTGCAAAAGGGACCAGTTTACTTTCACTTTACAAGAGATTACAATTATTGCATCCAATCTCACCTAATAAAGGTGTTTAAGAGAGATGCAAATTTTAGATGTAAAAATTATATTTACATCTCATTTTACTCGAAGACATAAATTGATGTAAACTTAAAATCTTATTTATTTTTTTCTCTTTGATCAGCGGAATCCACCTTCTAAAAGTATAAAAACAATATAAATACACATATTTATTTACATGTTTAGACAAAGATTGATAGTTTACATTCCATTATTATAGAGCTTTAGGCAAAGAACAAATGTAAACGTGCTCACTTCAAGGTAATTTGCATCTCTCATTACTGATGCTCTAAGTCAAAAGAATGTAGCTCAAGCCTTAGACTATCTCCAACACAGGTGGGGAAAAAAAATTAGAATTTAAGCCCATTTCTTCTCTAAGTGGTGTATTTTGGGGTGGGAAAAACAAGCTTTTGGGATTTGGGTGGGTAATTGGGTCTAGTATACACCCCGGGTGGATAAGGTTTTTGGAAGCAAACCTATGTAGTATAAGAGATCCGTAACTCCCTTAAATTATTTACATAATGGTTCCTGCTTCCTACACATAGTTAGCATGTATCTTCCGGGAAGTTCGCTTCTGGCGACTAGCTTCTACCGCTAGCACTTGGACTTGGAAGCAAGCTACAACTACCTTGAATCAATCAATGAATGAATGAAAAGAAACCGCTTACGGTTCGATGACCCGTTGGTCAAATTCGTTGTTATGATGTTCCAGTTTCCTTTCCTGTTTTGTTTGGGAGGGGGGGACAACAGAGCCTTCGCGTAAGTTTCACTGACGCGGGTTGATTCAGTGTGGTGTAACATATGGTTGGAGAAAACTATGCATATGTGATTTCATGACTGCTGCCATCCATAGGCTGTCAAGCCTCATGGTTATGATCTAGTGAGGCGCTCCCATCTATAGGCCTTTCCAACGGTCATATTGTTGTGCAACCCAGATTTTTTACATCGAATTGTTTGTAAAAAAATAAGAAAGATGATATAAAACTAAATCCAAAATTGTTTAAAAAAATTATTAGAGAAATAAAAATATTTAACAAATTATAAAATTCGAAGTGAGAATTATAAGTCATTTATCCTTGGAAGAAAAACTTGACTAACCTCATACGTATAGATGAATAGTTGAAAATACTAGGCTAATTTTGGGTTTCCACCCCTTGAGTTGGGGAGATTTGTTTAATTTTTTTTGTTTTTTTGGAGGAAGATAGAAGATTAATTTAAAGAGAAACCTTAGAGACACCCAAGGCCTTGAGAATCATACAAGAGAGCGTTTTTTGCTTGGGTAACACACCTATCCCAAATATATAAATTAGAACAATTATGCCCAAGAGAAGTTTTGGCATCCCTTGTGAAGTTTGTTTTCCTGTAGACATGATTCCATTCTACTAACTCGAATGATGAGGCAAGCCATTTAATGTCGTCAACGATGGACCTAATTCTCTATGGTACTGCACACTTTTTAGAATTGCATCAATGACAACCTTTGAGTCCCCTTCTACCACAATTTTCCTGATTTGACGTTGTTTGGCCAAAGCCAAGGCATCCCGAAGAGCCTGAGCTTCAACCACAGTGATAGCATTTGGTCCAAGATGTCGAGCACCTGAGAGAGAAGGTTGTTTCCGATGAATCTGATTATAAAACCCACAGCAGCAAAAGTGCCCTCCACTGACCCATCAAAATTGAGCTTATAAAAGCCTTATGCAGGTGCTTTCCAACTAATGGTGTTGCTTGAAATCTTAGTCTTCCTTGGTTTCTGTTTCAAATTAGCCTTCAAGAACTCTTTACCAATTGTAGCCATTGCCATCAGACAGCGAGTTGGATGAGGTTTAATCTGTTTAACAACAAAATTATTTCTCTCATTCCACATTTGCCAACAAAGAATTAGAATTTTATTAAGATCAGAAATGTCATCTTTATCAAAAGCTGACATCCCCATTAACCAATCATTCATATTGCTAATGGAGGAGGGTGGAGACAGGTTATTACAAAGCTTCCAAACTTCTTGAGCATGAGTACAATAAACAAGACAATATAGTTGATCATCCACTGCAATATTGCATAAAAGGCAAAGAGTTTGACCATTATGATGATGCTTACTTAATCTTTTGAAGGTAGACAATCTATTTCTTATAAGCAACCAAGCAAAAAAATTAACTTTATGTGGAATGATAAGTTTCCACACTTTTTTTAATAACTCTTTGAAAAGTTTACTGTGGGTATCATCAATTTGAATCCAAGTAACTAATTTAACTGAGAAATTTTCATCAGCATACGGTCCCCCAGATAAACTCATCCTCCATGTCACTTAAAAAGATAGGGATGGCAAAAATTTTATCAACCACATCATTAGGCAGCAATTGAAGGATTAACTTCTTGTTCCACATTTTATCTACCATCACATCACTAACTTTCAGATTTAAATTTAAAGAGTTTATTAACTGGTCTTGAATGAGAGTGGATAGTGGAAAAGGAAAAAATCAGTTATGGGACCAAAACAAAATGTTTTGACCATTTCCCACAATCAATCTCATTCATTTTTGAATGATAGGTTTATTAGCCAGAATTCCTTTCCATGCCATAGACTGATTTTGTTTACACTTCACATTACAAAGGTTTCATTGATATTTTACCTTCACAATTTTAGCCCACCAATTGTCATTATCTGAAATTATTTTCCAAGCAAGCTTTGCAAGGAAGGCAAGATTAAAATCTTCAGCTTTCTAATACGCATTCCCCCTAAAGTCTTAGGTAAACATACATCTTTCCAAGCCACAGCCATAGGGAGAAATTAGATTTTTTATTCCAAGAAATTTCCTAGCCTCTATTGATGGCTTCAGTAACTTTTGGGAGACATATAAAGCAAGCCATAGTGTGATTGGGTATAAGATTGTTTATGAGAAGTCCAAATTTATTTATAACAATTAAGAGCATCTTCAAAGGTAATGTCAAAGATCCTACGTGGCATATTTTAACAAAAATGAAGCTTAAATGAAAATGGCTTGGTCTAAGTTTATTTTAACAAAAAATCATTCTATAACTTTATTTAATTAAAAAAATAACTTAAATTTTAATGAAAAGGACAAAAGAGCTTAAACTTTAATGAAAAGTACTTAAATTTTAATCAAAAAGAAAAAAAGTTTAATATAATAAAAATAAAATAGAAAAATGTAATAAAAAATTAACGCGCGTGTCAGTCACACATACTATTTTTGAAACTGAACGGAAAGTTGAACACTAATTATTTCTGAAACTAAACACGAGTACTACATTATTTCTGAAACTAAACACGAGTATTACACTATTTCTGAAACTGAACATAAGTACTATTTTTAAAATTTGCCGTCCACTGACTATTTATTAAACTGAAAATGGATCTCTTCATAAAGTCTAACAATCATTCTTCTCTCTCCTCTTTTTGAATTTCTCGGCACTTTCTCACCTTCCAAACACATTTTCTTCTAATTGTCTTCGATTCTCATGAAATTTTCTTTGAATCTTTTTCGATTTCTTAACTTTCTACACCAATTACTTAATTTTCTTCTATTATCCGCACATTTGCAGCTTCCATTTATAAAGATTTTTGTGATGATATTTGTCTGATAGTAACATTAAATATGAAATCAGTTTAATATACATTGAACAAATGCATATTACATAAGATTAATATAGAACCATAATTGTATATTATATAATATAATATATTGTATATAAAATAACCACAATTATATTATATATAATATATAAATGCATGTGCGGGACCCAGTCTGCACATCATGGGTAATATGCATGGAAGCAATGACATTGGACAATCCATCAAAAGAGAGAGACCGAGAAATCGAAAGATTGGTTTGCGTGCAATGCATGCGCCTTTGATGAGGTTTTCTTTGGCCTTTTTGTTTTTTTTCTCTTTTTTTATTTTTATTTTTATTTTTTTGTTCTTATCAATAAATAAAGTTATTAAATGACTTTTGGTTAAAATTTAAAGTTTTGGAGCCCTTCTCATTAGTTTTCATTAACAAAAAAAATGTGGTCTTCTAGTTCTAAAGGAGATGCCAAAATCCTATATGAATTGACATTCTCCACTTTGCTCCCGAATTTGAAGATAACATAAAAAAATTGTTATTTTAATGTTGGGCACACATATTTCTTTATTTTTCTTAACTTATTGATCATTTTATTATTAAATTATGATACACTTGATTTTATAAAAGCCCTTATTTTTTTTTATTGAAAAACTACTGAAAGACCCCTAAAAACTTTGTGTTTATACCCAAAATGGACATAAAGAAAAGCTGACAAGTATCGGCTCTAGGGAGACAAGGCATGCAACAAGTTCACATGGCCATTATCAAAACAAAAGCAAAAGGAGACAAAACACAAAGAAGACAAATAATTCAGTCCACGTTTCAGAAACAATATTGACAATTTCAGCAAATTCAGAAACAGTAGAAACAAAGTGACAAATCAAGAAAAAGTTGACTAGCACCCAAAAAGACGTCTACACCATTCATTTTGAAAAGATTTTTTGTCCAATAATATTCTCATTTATGTATATAAGATTGGGTTTTCCTCATTGTAAACACACGTCACACACCTTAACTTGCAAGTTCAAGCATAGAGCATCTGAAGCCTTCCTAGCATCCTTTGTAAACTTTTAGTGTGTCATTTAATTAGACTTCCAGTTAAAAATAGAGAAACACTATTGTAGTTATATTATTAACTGGCTAAATTGACGATCATACTTTGTTTGAGCACTCTGTTATAGTTGAATGCTTGCCATACAAATAACTGGACATTAATCAAGGTACTTCTGAGTCCTTCGTACTGCTGAGTTCAGCCTCTAAGGCCTTATACCTGTAGTGTGAATGTCTGTCATGATGAAGCATGCCGAGTTCCATGTGCATGGTTTTATGTCTAGTTGTTATAATGGTCATCCGACTATTTAACCGGGCCTTTGTTTTCGAATTTGGTATTAGAGCCAAGTTTAGCATTTTAATTGTATAATTATAATAGTAAAGTACCTTAACGACTGAAGTCATTAACACAACTGATATTACACTTGTTTATTTTATATAAATACTAGATATTATTGTCTTTATAGACCTTGTCAACCACAATCATCAAGTATCTATTGTACTAGACACCCAACTATAACTAGCATAAAAAGAAGGTTAGCATATATTTCCGATAGAATTAGCAAGACTTTGAAGAAGCAGAAGTTTTATCTTAGTTATCTTGAACACCCTTCATTTATTAGTAAATATAAAAACAAAGAAGTGCAGCATAACGTATTAGAAGCAAAAAGACCAACATATCATATATTAGAGACTTTGAGAGAAGAAAGAGAGTTTTCAAGAAATCAATTAGCCATAACCTTATATTGTAGTTTGTGATTGATAACTTAATAGAAATTAGTGAACCACCAAAAAAAAAAAAAAAACTTTAGACCAAAATAACTTAGTTTGTTATTGTCCATTTAGAAAAAATAATTATATTTTACATAGTGAAGAAAATCCACAAACCAATAGTATTGTGGATCTTATTATTAGTCAAACATAAAATATAAAATATAAAATTAGCAAATAATAAGCATAATTGTTTATTAAACCAGTTGTTAGCCTATTTTTAGAAAATTCCATAAAAACTATTAGGCCAAATTTAGATTATATTACATCTTAGTTAGAAGATAATAATAAAAAAATTCAAAGGTTTCCTAGCAAAAAAGAGATAAAAGAACTTATTAATTTTATAGATTAGTAAGCTTAAGGAAGTAGAACTTAAGATCATTAGAAATAGTTGAGCACTTAAAATTAGAAGTACAAAAAATTCAACTAGTACAAAAAGATTTGAGTGAACAATTTGATAAGTTACATAATAAAATCGATAGATTGTTAGTTTAATGACCGATTCTAGAACTAAAAGAAAATATATCCAAGTTTTGAAAGAAATTAGTAAGTTAGATAAAGAACCAGTAGGTTTAATAGTTTTTTCAACACAAGTAGCTATTAGTAATATCCAAATTAGACAAAATTATTTAATTATGAAATTAGTTTTAAATTTAGCTGAAAAATTAGATCAAGTTGCAGAACAAATAGTAGAAATAAATCAAGTTTTACATAACACATCTTCATCACTTCCATCGTCTTTGTTACAAAAATTAGAAAATTTAACTTTGAGTACAAATAATAATATTAGAAGACCTAAGATAAATCCTTTTGATAATAGCAAATAAAACTCTTTAGAAGAAAAGGAAAAGAAGTAGTTAAAGCTAGAGATATTTATTTAAATGAAGAAGAAGCACAAGAATTTATTAGAAGAGGTTTTGAGAAAACACAGAAAAATAAATATAGTTTGTATCAACTAGGTTTATTTGAAAATAGAAACAAAATTATAAGTAACATCAATCAACATGAAGTTAGCTGTATTGATAAAGAAGTTAAACTTAATTTACTTAGTAAAGAAACAGTTACTCACTTAAGAAAATCACATTTTAGTCAAATTCATATTGTTTAATAACATGATTAACCAGATTACAATTAGGCATAAAAGCTTTAGTGTACATATATGATGATAGATGAGATAATCACCAACATGATGCAATAGCAATAGATGAAGTAGACTTAAGCTTAAATTGAGCAGTTATATGTTGTATTCCTAATTATGTTACGACAATTAATGAATTTAGTAACTTTATTAAAATAAGTATAAGAACAAAAAAAATTGTAATATGAAAAGAGAATATAAAAATTTATGTATTAGTTTAATGTATATTGGTAAAGTTTTTGACAAATGTAATCATAAGTTTAAGTTAGAATTTCAAAATTTAGTTCAAACATTTGGTAGTAAGCATGTAAATATGATAGAAGCAAAACTTGTAGATAATAGCTTTTTAGAAGGAACTTAGTAGATATTACCTAATTTACAAGTAGTAAGAAATAGATAACCATATAATGTACAAATGTATAAAACTAGTACAAGAGAAGAAACAATTAGATTTAGTAATTACAAGCAATTAGAAAATATAGAAGATGATAAGAGTGAAATTGAAAATATAGAAGATGATGAGAGTGAAATTGAAAAATGAGAGTATTCACATGGCTTTTGATAATTTAGATGTTAATTTAGTTGAACATAATTTTGATCATATTGTAGACAAGCTCATAGAAGATATTGATAATCTAGATGAAGAACAATATTTAGAAAAATATAAGACAAATGATTTAGGACTACATAGAATATCAGATGAAGAAATGAAAAAAAATTAATTTTAGAAATAGGAGTAGAACATATTTTAGGATAAAAAGAATACAATAATTTATTAGAGTTAAAAATCGAATGTAATCCAGCGGAAGAAAGTAATACATCAAGAATAGAAAATAATTTAGGATACACAAGTAGAATTGATCAACAATTTTCAAGGCAAACAAATGAACAATATAATGAGCAAGTAGGAGTAGATTATTTGGATGAAAAAAATGATGAGACTACTTAGAAAAAATAGAATACCATACTTGAGAGGATTAGACAAATTAATAAAGCAGGTAATATATTAAACTTAAATAATGTAGATCCACATGATTAGGAGAAAACAATTGAAATATGGGAAAAAGATTGTGTAAAATATTTTAGATTATTTTGAGCATACTGTAGATGGATTAGTTTTTTATTATTTTCAATCATGGAAAGTTCAAAATCCAAAACAGCCTCAGGTAACTAAAATACATTTTAATATAGATGATTTTGTTACTTTAATCAAGCAAGAATTTTTAGATCATAAAAGGTTAGATGACAGAAATGAACAAGAGCAAATAGCAGCAATTAGAAATGAACAATTACAAATGGAAATTGTCATTTACTCCAAAAATCTCATTTTGCACTTCAAATTTTCTATAATTAGAAAGAAAAATACACTTCTGAGGAGTGTAAAATAAGATTTTTGGAGTGCTAATAATAGTTCCCTTATAAATTTGTGATTTACAGTACATAGTTGATTATACCTCAGATTTCTTTAAATATTTAGGAAGAACATCTAGAATTAGTGATATTAATTTGTTGGATACTTATACTACAAAAATAAAAGGACTAATAGGAGGGAAGATTTGGAATGAATGACAAAAACATTTAAAGAAAAACGATATTGCAATAGAATCTATAATTCAACATGTATTGATATACTTAGACAAGAGTGTAGCCAAATAAAAGGAAAGAGACAAATTAGGAAACAATTTTACATGAGTTGTAAAAATATAGATTGACCACAACAGTATGATTGTCATAAGAAGAACAAGCATAAGAAAATATATAAAAAGAAATATAAGTCATACAAACCATACAAACAACATAAGAATTTCAGCATAAGACATTCAGAACATAAAGAAAGCGAAAATATATTCCAAAACAATTTAGGAAGAGAAGTAGTAAACCATGGATTAGAAAGTCTAATGCACCAAAAGATAAAAGTAGTTGTAAATGTTATTTATGTGGAGAAGTAGGACATATAAGACCAAAATGTCCAAGGTAAAAAACTGAGATATAAAGTACATTTGATGGAGTTATTCAAATTAAAAGAAGAGGAAGATATACAATCAATATATAGTTTAGATGGTTTAAGTGATAATGAGAATATTTATAGTATAGAGAGTATTTATATGATAGATTCAGACTTAGAAGATTCAAGTAGTTCAAACAGTGATTTAGAAGAGTCTATGTGTGCATTCATAAGAACAACAAGAAGAAGAATATAAATACATTAATTTAGTTTGACCAGAAAAATGTCATAAATGTAGTAAGCTTTTTTTTAGCATAATAAATGTAGTGAGTTAGTTGCAAATGAATACTATAATACACATTCAATTTTGTGTGAAAATTGTTATAATAATAGGATATTAGATGTTAATTCAATAGAATAAGAGGAGAGTATTGAAATGTTAAAAAATACTGCTCATAGTATAGAAAAATCAAAAGATAGTTCTTTAATTACCATATATTGTGAAATAGAATTAGCAAAAGAATATAAATACAAACAACAATTGTGAAAAATGTTATGTTACAAGGTTTTTTATTTATGAATCTTAACATTTTCAAAAGAGGTATTAA
Source organism: Pyrus communis (assembly GCF_963583255.1). Lineage (NCBI taxonomy): Eukaryota > Viridiplantae > Streptophyta > Magnoliopsida > Rosales > Rosaceae > Pyrus > Pyrus communis. Next base: position 14,946,459 of record NC_084815.1, read on the forward strand.
AATAACAGATCAAAGCAATGCCTTAGAAGCATACAAAAGCATAAGTATAGAAGAATTTAGCAATCAAGATGATTATTATTTAGAGAACTCAAAAGAAAATGATGAGCATAATAATTTAGAAGATTTTGATAAAGAAGTGTTTGAACATGATTATCCAGTTTTAGCAGAAGGAACCTGTATAGAGATATTCCAATTAGACAGACCAAAAAGCTTAAAAAATTATTACAATTATCAGAGCAAACTAGAATTATAGGAGAAGATCCTCAGTTACATTGGAGTAAAAATAAAATATTAACAAAATTAGATATATGTTGTGAAATGTGGTGCGAATGCCACACATGTGTTTGTGTAAAAAAGCTAACCAAAGTGGACTTTGGTGAAAGTCATTAAATGCATTAGATGAAAATGTCTCTCGACCCAATGAAAAAAATGGGATCATTTCTTATGGATTCGTTGAGAATAATTATGATCTAGTTCATGTCTTATTAGAAGTAGAAGGCATTTTGGTAGGATCCTCACGGACATAAAAAGACTACAGTCAGTTTGATAATGATCGAGTGACATTGCTTCTTCAACCCGAACCAAGGAATCCATTAGCTATGATGCAAAATGGATCTTGAACTTCTGTTCCAGGAACAATGGTATCTTCAATTATAGCCAATCTGGGATGTAAAATATATCTTTTCTCACCATCCCCATAGTGTATGAGACAAATGTATGCATTTCGATTAGGGTCGTATTCTACAGTTACGATTCTTCCATATATGTCTTTTCATTCCATCGAAAATTGAATGTTAATGAACAAGGCGTACTTCTATATATCGACTATATCTTCCATTTTGTCAACCAGGATATGAAGTATCCGTTTTATTGGGTAGAATGCATTCCGATGTGGGTTATCAACCCACCCTTAGTACTGGAATGGGTACTTTACAAAAAAGAATTGCTTCTAGGGAGGTGAAATATTTTCTCCTTGTATGTAAGAAGTTGTTAGATCAAACTCCTATAAATAGAGGCATGTCTGTAACTTCATTACAACACACCAGATCAAGAGTGAAAAGCAATAATATCACTATACCCCTCATCTCTTTATCTACATCCTATGTGTGATACATTGCACCCGTTCCGCTTCTATCTTTAACAAAGGTTATCTTTCTCACTTTTGGCTATTTATAACACGTTATTAGTATGACTTTCTAACCCTAACCAGTTTTCATTTCCTTTGCCGATAAATTCTTCCTCCAAGGATCTTACTGTTTCTCTTGTTTCTCTGCCTCACCTACTTGGTGTTTCCTCGCCAGGAGCTACTAGCATTATGCTTTCTCCTAGTCCTCAATTTGACAATTACTTATATTTTTGATTTCTTGTTTGGTGTAGCTCCTGATTACTGACTCAATGTTTATTTATGTTAAATTCATTGCAATTTTAGGTGGTGCGGTATAATTGCCTATCATATACTGCATATTTAATTTTCATGCTGTTTGAGTGGTGCGATATAATCGCCCATTCTACAATGTATTATTTCAAAGGAGAGTGGTGCGATACAATCACTTTTCTCATTAATGTCTAAATTATGTAAATCTCAAACCTGAAATTTCGAGTATGCATCATTTTGGCTTGAAGTTCAAGATGAAAAATTTATTAGAACCAGAAGTTCTAACACTACATTCCTCTCCAGAATCCATATTATTGCAAGTTCTTACACATCTCAGTTGTCTTTTAGAAAAATGACAAACTTAGAAAAGCTTAATTTTGTTGCCCTTGATATCTCAGGGAAAAACTATCTTATTTGGGTAATGGACGCCAAGATCCATCTGGAGGTAGAAAATCTTGGAGAAACCACCAAGGAAGGAAACAGTACATACTTTCAAGGTCGGGTGAAAGCCATGATCTTTATTTGTCGCCACCTCGATGAAGGATTAAAGAGTGAGCATCTAACGGTTGAAAATTCACTAGCTCTATGGAATGCACTGAAAAACAGATATAATCACCAGAAAATAGTGAATCTCCCAAGGGCTCGTTATGAGTGGACACACTTGAGAATCCAGAATTTTAAGACGGTTGCTCAGTAGAACTCTGCAATGTTCAAAATTAGCTCCCAAATGAAACTTTGTGGGAAGATTATCACTGAGGAAGATATGTTGGAAAAGACTTTCAGTACTTTTCATGCTTCCAACATGCTCATACAGTAGCAATATAGAGAGCGAAACTTTACTAAGTACAACCAGTTGATATCAGTGCTCCTGGTGGCTGAACAGAACAATGTGCTACTGATGAAAAATCATTAGTCCCGACTAATTGGGTCGACGCCATTCCCAAAAGTGAATGCTGCTTCTCTTGAAGTAAACACCACCTCCTCTTGTAGCAATAATTACAGACGAGGACTTGGCCACAAGCGAGGCCGATGGAATGGGAAGGGGAAAAACCATGGTGCCCAGTTTTACAACTAAGGTCCAAGGAATAATCCAGGTCCGATCTTCAAAAATGTAAACCGCCACAAGGGTAAAGCTCATATGAATAACATTCCGAGAAATCCTGAAGAAGTCTACCATAGGTGTGGTGGCAATCAGCATTGGGTGCGTACTTGTCGTAGCCCAAAACATTTAATGGATCTGTATCAAGCCTCCCTCAAAGAAAAGAATGTTGAAACCAATTTTATCGACCACGCAAAACCCATGGATATATTGATCTAGTGTTCAATTTATCAAGCCAATTGAACACAACTTATCTAGATGTTTTAGACTTTGTTACGGAAAGAGGGAATGAAGTATATCGGTTCGATTAAATCATTTTTATGCTTAATGTACTCTTGCGCTATTATCTGAACTTGTTGTTTAAAACTTGTATTTCAATTAAATAAAAAGTGGCATTGCAATTTCATTTTTATTATGAATAAATTGTTTGTAACTCTGATTCTTTTGCTGATAAAGCATGAATAAAAACAATGGTGGTTCTCATAACAATAACAATGACGGAGATATTTGTCTTGCAGACAGCGCAACAACACACACAATACTTCAAGATCGAAAATATTTCTTAAGCTTGATGCTTATAAAAGTAAAAGTAACAACAATATTAGGCCAATCAGATGTAATTGAAGGCTTAGGAAAAAACCAGGTCATGTTACCAAAGGTATTGTTGTCTATACAAAATGAGTTGTATGCTACTCGTTCTACTCAAAATTTGTTGAGTTTTAAAGACATACGCTTGAATGGATACCACATTAAAACGAAAAGTGCAAAAAATGTAGAATATATTACCTCCAATGATACCAGAAGTGAATATTGGAGAAGTTGTGTGGTTTATAGAGTGAATTGTATTATACATACATGAAGACAATTGAATCACATATTATCATGAGCTAGAAGTTCATTGATAAAAAAATTTACATGCTTTGCCATGACCATCTAGGTCATCCAGGATCCACTATAATGCATAGGATCATTACCAACTCTAATAGACATTTGTTATTAGGCAGACATATTGCTATATCAGATGAAGGGAAGTTGGTAATTAGATCATCAAAATCAAAGATTGATGTTGAATCCCCATCATTTTTGCAAAAAAAATCAGGAGGATATTTGTGGGTTTATTCAACCACTTTATGGACCATTCCAATATTTTATGGTTTTAGTTGATGCATCTACCCGATGGTCACATGTTTGCCTCTTGTGTACTTGAAATGTAGCTTTTGCGAGACTTCTTGCTTAGATAATTAAATTACAAGCACAGTTCCTACATTATCCTATTAAGTCAATTCGACTTGATAACGCTGGTGAATTTACGTCTCAAATTTTTGATGATTATTGCATGACACTAGGCATTAATGTTGAACACCTTGTTCCTCATAACTATACTCAAAATGGTTTAGCAAAAGCATTTATCAAGCGGCTGCAATTAATAGCTCGCGCTTTACTCATGAAAACAAAATTGCCAGTTTCTGCATGGGGACATGCCATCTTACATGATGCATCATTAGTTTGACTGAGACTTGCCGCCAACCATCAATACTCCTCAGTACAACTCGTGTTTGGGCATTAACCAAACATTTCACATTTACGAGTTTTTAGTTGTACTGTTTATGTGCCTATTGCACTGCCACAATGTACAAAAAAGGGACCTTAGCGCAGATTGAGAATTTATGTGGGTTTTGATTCACCATCTATCATTAGATATTTCAAACCCTTGACTGGTGATATTTTTACCAATTGTTTTGCGAATTGTCACTTTGATGAGATAGTTTTCCCATCGTTAGGGGGAAAAAGCATTATTCCAGAAGAATGGCGAGAATTACCATGAGATGTACCCACCTTGTCTCATTTTGATCCATGAAGCACTCAATGTGAAAATGGAGTGAAAAGAATCATTCATCTTCAAAGTATTGCTAATCAAATGCCAGATGCATTTAATGTGCAATGAAAGTGACAAAATCACATATACCAGCGTCAAATGCGCCTGTAAGAATTGATGTTCTTGTTGGACAATACATAGTGGTAGCAAATGATTCATCCGGTGCACGCCTAAAGCGTAGTAGACCCGCATGTTCAAAAGATTCAGCTTCTCGAAAGAGAAAGATAAAGGCATGGCTGAATCTAAATGAAATCATTCATGAAAAGGAAATGAATGACGAATCTACAATTTATGGTTTTGTATTTCCATAAAAAGAAAATGTCCTTGATGAGGCAGTACATGAAAGTAAAGAAATCTCCATAAATTATGCATGTGATAATGAATTATAGGACCAAAATGAAATAATCATTGGCGACATGTTCGCATTCGCAGTAGCCCACTGAAATCATATCAAACGATGATATTGAGCTTCGCTCTGTTGATGAATGCAAATATAGACAAGATTGGCTTAAGTGGAAAGATGCAAACCAGGTAAAATTAAATTCTTTAGAAAGACGAAGTGTTTTTGGACTAGTAGTCCAAACCATGCCTGGCGTGAACCCTGTAGATTACAAATGGGTATTGACAAGAAAGCATAATGAGAAAAATAAGATTGTAAGATTTAAAGCACGACTTGTTGCACAAGGTTTTTCACAAAGACTTGGAATTGATTATGAGGAGACATATTCTCCTGTAATGGATGCAATTACATTCCATTACTTAATAAGTTTGGTGGTTTCAGAAAAACTTGATATGTGACTTATGGATGTCATCACTGCATATCTATATAGGGAATCAGATACTGATATCTATATGAAAGTCCCAGAAAGACTTAAGTTGCCTGAAATGACTAACAAACCATGAGGTATGCTCTCAATCAAATTAAGGCGATCATTATATGTGCTGAAAAAAATTTAGATGAATGTGGTATAATCGTCTCAGTGAGATCAAGTAAGGATATACCAGTAATGTCATTTGTCTTTGTGTGTTTATTAAGAGATCAAACCCTAGATTTGCTATAGTGGCAGTAAATATCGATGACAGGAATTAAGTTGGAACTTCTGAAGAGCTCAACAAGACTGTTGAAACTTTGAAAATTGAATTTGAAATGAAAGACCTTGGGAAAACAAAATATTGCCTTGACCTATAAATCGAGCATTGTGCTAATGCAATTTTGGTCTATCAATTAGCTTACATTGAAAAAGTCTTAAAATGATTTGGCATGGACAAGGCTTATCCACTCAGCATGCTAATGGTCGTTCAGTCTCTTGACATTAAGAAAGATCCATTTTGCCCACAAGAAGATGAAATGGTCCTTGGTCCAGAAGTACCATATGTGAGTGCAATAGGTGCTTTATTGTATTTAGCATAATGCACTAGACCAGATATAGCTTTTTTTAGTCAACTTATTAGTAAGGTATAACTCTGCTCTAACAACGCGACATTGAAAGGGAGTCAAAGATGTTTTACGATACCTTCGTGGGACAACATACATGGGCCTTCTCTACTCCAATAAATCCACAAATGACTAGAATATTGTGGATATGCATATGTTGATTTTCTCTCCGATCCGCATAAAGCTCTCTCACAAACTGGATATATGTTCACTAATGGAGATACATTGATCTCATGGCTCTCAATAAAGCAAACATTAGTTGCTACATCTTCCAATCATTATGAAATACTTGCTCTACATGAAGCAAGTTGTGAATGTTCTTGGTTAAGATCAATGATCCGATCACATCCAGAATTCTTATGGTTGACCTTCAAAGACAGACACTCCAACTATCATTTATGTAGATAATGCAGCGTGTGTTGCTCAAATGAAGGAAAGATTCATTAAGGGCGTTAAGACTAAACATATATCTCCAAAGTTTTTTTAGTGCACATGAGCTTTAGAAACTAAGGTTATTGAAGTCAGAAAAATCCGTTCCAATGAAAATCTGGTAGACCTATTCACCAAATCTCTACCAAAGTGCACGTTTTAGAAGCTAGTGCATGGTATCGGATTACGTCGGCTTATCAATCAGTCAAATTGAAGAATGCGGAATCAGGGGGAGATACACATCAGGGGAAGCATTCAAGACACATGCATGTTGTACTCTTTTTCCTTCGACTAGAATTTTTCCCACTGGATTTTTCTTATCAAGGTTTAACGAGGCAACATAAGCATACTTAACACTATATCAATAATCCATGCAAAGTTGTACTCTTTTTCCTTTGCTACGGTTTTTTCGTACTGAGTTTTTCCTAGCAAGGTTTTAACGAGACAACTGATGTTGATATGTGAATGTGGGCACCCAAGGGGGAGTGTTGTGAAATGTGGTGTGAATGCCACACATATGTTTGTGTCAGAAAGCTAACCAAAGTAGACTTTGGTGAAAGTCATTAAATGCATTAAATGAAAAGGTCATAGGGAGCTGAAATATCTTCTTCTTATATGTAAGAAGTTGTTGGATCAAACTCCTATAAATAGTTGCATACCTGTAACTTCATTACAATACACTAGATTAAAAGTGAAAAGCAATAATACCACTATCCCCTTCGTCTCTTTATTTACATCCTTTGTGTGATAATTGCACCCATTCTATTTCTATCTTTAGCAAAGGTTATCTTTCTCACTTTTGCCTATTATGACAATATAATTAATCCAGATTTAACTATTAAAACAACTGATATGAATTGTAGTTGATTAGATAAGCAAGAGTTTGAGCAACAAATAAAAGAGTTGTTAAACTTAAAAGTAATTAGACCTTCAAAACCTAGACATAGATCAGCAGCATTCATAATGAGAAAACATTTAGAGTTAAAGAGAGGTAAGACTAGAATAATGTATAATTATAAAAGATTAAATAATAATACATATGAAGATAGTTATAAATTACCAAATAAATATGAGGTTATAAATAAAATTCAAGAGAGTAAATATTTTATTAAATTTGATTGTAAATAAGGATTTCGGCAAATAAGATTAGTAGAAGAATCAATTGAGTGGACAACTTTTACTTGTCCAGAAGGACATTTTAAGTGGCTTGTTATGCCATTTGGACTTAAAAATGCTCCATCAAATTTTCAAAGAAAGATGGATCAAATTTTCAAAAAATATGATAATTTTTGTAGTTTCTATATATTATGTTTTAGTATATAGTAAAAATAGAAATGAACATAGGAAATATTAAGAAATGGAATAGTGATAAGTAAAAATAAAATCGCATTAGAAAAGCAAGATATAGAATTTTTAGGAATCTATGTTAAGTCAGGTAAAATACAATTAAAAGATTATATAGCCAAGAAAGTTTTAGAATTTCCAGATAAGTTAGAAGAAAAAAAACAGTTACAAACATTCATAGGATTGTTAAATTGTGCCAGAAATTTTATCCCTGATTTAGGAAGAAAAATAGCAATATTACATAGTAAAATGAGCAAAACAAGACAAAAATATTTTAATAGTGAAGATTTCAAACTAGTTCAAAATATAAAAGAAGAAATACAAAGCTTAAACTAGTGACATTGCCATTAGATGATAGTTACAAGATAGTCGAAACAGATGCATTGTCACTAGGATGGCCATGAATACTATATCAGAAAAAGCATAAGGAGTCACCAAAGTCTGATGAACAAGTTTGTAGATATTCATCAGGAAAACTTAGTGATGTAGAGTCAAATTACCAGCAATAGATTTAGAAATTTTAGGAATAATTAATTCACTTGAAGCATTTTCTTTATTTATACTTAATGAAGTATTTGTAATTAGAATAGACTGTCAAAATATAGTTTCCCATTAGAATATGATACATACTAATAAACAGGCAAAGATGAGTAAATTTTATTGATTCAATTACAGGGAATGATTTTAAACCACTTTTTGAACATATTAAAGGTAGTGATAATACATTAGATGATATTTTATCAAGACTAATTTATTGAACATGAATGAAATATAGTGGACCATCATCCTCAAATAGCATAAGACCACAAGGTAGAATAACACCTTTCAATAGTATAATGATGCACTATGGACGTCCACCATTCAATGGATTCCAAAATAGCATAAGCAGACCAACATTATCACCAGTACCCACCTTTAACTTTAATGGCACTATAATTGATGGAATAAAAAATCTAATTTTGAGGTATAGGCCAAGGTTAACAGGACTTACTGATAAGCAACATGTTTTCTTAGATAATTTTTGAAATGTTCAGATCAAGCAACTAGGCATGAGGTGAGGTCATGGAAAATTAATTAGAGCCTTAGAACAAGAATTTGATAGTTTTATTTTTAATTTCTATCAAAGGCAGCACCATATCTATTCTCTTAAACACAACTTTCAAGCCCTTTTTAAGAATTATGAGTCATTGCGTAACCAATTCATCAAAATGAACCAAGAACTCCAATCTCTTAAAATGCAGCATAAGGCAAGTAACACCCTGAAAAGAGAATTGAAAATAGACATAGAAACTAATCTACATAAGAATAAAGAAATAGAGGTTATTGAAGCCATAAGACAAAAGGCTAATGAGCCCAAGAAGATAGAGATTAAGATTGAGCTCTTAAAAGAAGATATTGAAATGCAGCAGCATCAAATAAATGAGCAGCTTATAAAAGTAGCAGTAGATTATCTAGAAGAGTGGAAAGAATGTTTGTATAAGTTTTATTAGTATTCATCTAGATTTGTATGTACATTTACATAAGGAGAAAGCTAGGCATATAGCCATAATTAATGAAGAGTCATTTAGACTATCCCCTATCACTCCACACATATTGACTCCTTCATACAAAAATATTTTGAGATTTCAAGGGATCCAAATGTTAGCTTTGGATGAGTTTGAAGATTGTAGATATGATATGATATTAGTAGCAGAAGAAGAAGAAATATATATTTACAGCAAGGCAAAAGTCTTTAATCAGCCCTACTGGAAGCATCAAAATTTCAAAGGAGAAATATTAAATATGTATTACAAGGTAAAAGAAGATAGAGAAAGAGAGGCAGAACTAATAGAAGAAGATGAACAGTACTGGAACAACTTGACATAAGAGGAGTTGCACAACATTGACAACATGATGGAAGCTTGAAGAGCTGGCAACAGATTAGCAAAAGATGAAAAGTAGCATAAGTAGAATAGAATCATGCAAAATAATGTATTTTTTTTCCAAACAAAAGATTTATTAAATTAAATGTTAGATTAGGTAGCCGACATGGTTCGAACCCACGTCGTAGTGCAAGGGTAACATTCATCTCCACCACTGTGATATATAGAGGGCCACTTGTTGCAAAATAATGTACTTCAACCAGACAAAAATGTCAATATCATTGTGACCCCGCTATAATAATGATATAAAGCCATAAGAGTAAATAAAGAAAAGAGTTTAACCCATTAAGGACTTTTCACATTGAAAATGTCCTCAAGATTAAATTTAAATAGTATTAGGAGTTTCATTCAGATTCTTTTTTTTTTATTTATTTTTTATTTCATTGACTGAAACCTTATTCTTTTTCAAATTTTCTTTTGGTTTTATCTACGTTATTTTTTCAATGATGAAATATTTACATGTCAGCATATTTATATTTTATAATTACAAATGATTTAACCATTTTCTTTTGTTATATATATATATATATATATATAAATTGAAGGATGAACAAATGTGCTGATTATAAAGATGATAACTCAATTACCACTCACTTGGCTCTGATACCAAATGGGGCAGAACTAATGGTAATAATAACAATGAGGGCCATTGAATTCTAATGATTGGTTTGTGTTTACCTTGAATTTGAGATATTCAATGAATGTGCGTAAGGATTTTATGCCATTCAAAATCAGTTGTTATGAAAATATTCTCCATAATGAAAATAATGAATTCAAAACAATGATGCAAATATAATTTGAAAATAAGTTTTATTGCAAAACTTACACTGGAACTTACAATTGATTTACTGACGATTGAGTCAGCAAATAAGAAAATGACTGATGAAAAGGATATTGGTGCACGCAGGCATCCTTGACATTTGAAAATTAAAAATGTTTACAATTTTTGATTTCTTTGGGTACAATGTGAACTCAAAGAAAGCTTTTACTGAGAAATTGTGCGAATTCCAAACTTGAAACTTTCTCCTCCGTAGTCCACTTCTTATAGATTTGGAAAAGGTCTTGGAAGACTTGCTTCTACTATTTGATAAATGATGACTTGCTTTCACTATTGATGAATAGTGAATTTTGTTGGAATAATTGCTGCTTTTACTGTAGAAGAATAATTGCTGCTTTTACTGTAGAAGAATAATTGCTGCTTTTATTGTGGAAGCATGAGATGGATGATTGAATGACTCCAAACTTTGTCAAAATCATTAGTGGGAATGTGCTGGCTGACTGAATAATTCCATGCTTTCTCGGAATTATTAGTGCGAATAATGCCTGAACGCTTCACATGGTGATTTTGAAAAAATGACTGAAGTTTTCACATGACTCTATGCAAATGGGTTGTGGGAATCTTGGTAGTCGGCCTACTTGGCTAACTGTGTTTTTTGGCTTGCTGAGTTGGATGGTTGCTGTGAGGATGGATCTGAAGATTCGGAGTCTGCAGTTCTTCTTCTTCAATATGGAGCATCGATGTTTCTACAAGTAATTGTTGTGCTAAATCTTTAAGATGAGTGGCTTTATTTTTCTTTGAGCCTGACGATTTGGAAGACTTGACTGTTCCTTTGAGGGATGAAGATAGACTAATGTCTGATAATGATTGTTCCGGGATGACTGGCAGTGATGGCAGTGCTGGTTGTGCCATAATGACTGGAAGTGGAGTAATGGGAAATTCGGTGAGGACCTGACTGATGGTCTTTTGATGGTTGAATTTATCCCCCCACTTGACTGATCTGACTCTGTAGACTTCACCTGTTTCGACTTCATAATTCCACTTCATGATCCATGGGACTTTGTACTTGGCCATGAATATTGGGAGAAGTGTAATTCTGTAGTTGAATCAGCTTCTGTCAAATTTCTTTTGGAAACTGGCTGATAGGACTTGCATAAGTTCTTCTGATAGGAGACTGGCTATTGGGCCGTGAATGACCACCATTTAGGGAACCATGCAGGAAGATTCAATTTGAAACTCTTGTCAAAATTAATGAACCATGAATGACTAAAATCTTTTGTTTGATGGAGAAAGATGTTAGTCCATGTATCAATGTAATCAAAGGAATTGTAATGGTTATTGGGAATGTGGACATATTGGGTATAAAGAGGTTTGGTTTTGTAAAGGAACAAACATGAATTTCCAAGCCTTAGTTAAAAGTCTTAGAGACCATACACTCTTAATCCAAACTAATCTAGAAAACACCAACATCAAAATACCCAGAACCATTAGGTGGTCAGATATCGGTTTGCCTTCAGATTGGGGTTTGATTAATGAAAGTAAGCTAGTTAGCATCCAAAATAGTTTAGTCAACCTTGACAACATAGAATAATATTTTGACAGAATAGTTAAAATCAACTTTTACAGTCCAGCCAGAAAATCTAGTGTCCATTTACACGAGTTAGCCCAATCGCACAAATCTTTAGAACCAAGTAGGAATTCTTGTTTTTGGATCCACATCAACCGATATGGTGGGTCAAGATCAAGATTTAATCAATTCCTTAGTCAATAGAAAATTAAAGGCAGTAGAAACTAGCTTAGCAGTCACCCAACAAGAATTAATCAATGACCTGAGTAACATAAAACTAAGTCAATAGAAACAGCCTCTCAGGTGACTTTCCCAAGATATCAGCCTAATACTTAGAACCAAGGAGAACAAACACAGAATCCGACTTCGAAGCAAGTCAAATCAACCACCAATTACTAGTCTTAAATAAACCATTCAAACCTCGATGGAAGAAACTCAATGTTGACATCGAAGCAACAGAAAATATTCCCAGAACGAATATTTTTTGAAATAAATATACAAAAGAACAAAAATTGGACATTTACAATAAATTGATCAATTTCATGAAAAAGCACAAATTTGAAGTATTTTTCTTTGATTTTGTTGAAAAATATTACGAGTCTAAAAAGAAGTTAGAAGTCATTACCAAAGAAAATTGGGTTAAGGAAGACAAAACCATAGTCTCTTCTAGTCACCCTTTACAAGAAACAATTTTAATTACAACTGCAAACACATAAGTACCAACCACTACTTTCAAACTTCCAAAAGAAGATGCAGGAGTCAAACCAGTCATCGAACAAAACAATTTCACAAACTAGAGTCTACACACCATAGGCAAACAATTAGACAAAATTGAAACCAAAATAGATAGACTTTCTCAACCAAAACCAACAATTAGGGAAAAACCCTTAGTCAACTTCCCAGAGTCTTCCTCTAGCACAATAGCTTTAAAAACAATTTCCACAAGGAAGAAAATAGATCAAATGTTACAAGAGTTAAAACAAGAAAAAACAGTCAATGTTTTACAACATCCAGATGAATCTCAACCATAAACAATTTTTACAATATGGGATTCAGAGGGCGAGAGTGAAACAAATTCCATCAGAAAAATAGAAGAAGCTTTTCAAAACCTTGAACTCAAACGAATCACAAACAAAAGAGTCAATCCAACAAGGTTTACCAAAAATTGGTATGCAAGGCCAACAGCCCCGGATATTCAATTTGAGGAAAGAAACATCCAAAACCAATTCTTAGTCTCAGCTGATAAACTCTATGAATGGAACATAGATGGATTATTAGAACAAGAACTTTTGAACAAATTACAACACATCTCCATGGTTGCTAATAGTTATATTACCAATCATAACCTCAGTCAAACTCAAGTTGTTGACCTTTTGGTTACTGGATTTACAAGAATGCTTCATTCCTGGTGGGAAAAACATCTCACTGAACAATCAAGAAATGAAATTAAAAATGCAGTCAACACATTACTTTTCACCATTATAGAACATTTCATAGGGACACCCAATAATGTCACTTCCATAATGCATGACCAACTTAGTAACTTAAGATGTCCAACCCTAAGTGATTTTAGATGGTACAAAGATGTTTTCATTTCTAGAGTCATACTTAGAGAGGTTAGTAATCAACCATTTTGGAAGGAAAAATTCATTATCAGATTACCAAATCTATTTGCCCATAAAATTAGAAATGTTTTAGTTAAAGAATAAGGTATCATACCATATCATACCCTTACTTATGGAAATATTATTAATATTATTCAAAAAGAAGGATTGAAAATGTGTATTGATATGAAAATTACAAAACAAGTCAACAAAGACAGGTCAATAGCCAAGTATGAATTAGGCACATTTTGTGAACAATACAGATTATCTCTTATTGCTCCATCCAACAGAAAGAAAAAAAGTAGAAGCCTACAATAGGTACCCAAATAGGTACTCTAGTAGAAGACATCCCAAATATAACAAATTCAAAAATAAGAATTTTGAAACAAATAAATTTTATGAGAAACACAAGTCTAGCAAGTGGAAGAGGAAACCCTTAAGAAAATTCCACTCCAAAAACCAAGAACAAAAAGGAAATTGCTACAAGTGTGGTAAATTCTGTTATTATGCAAACAAATGTAAAGTCAAGAAAATAATCAATCAGTTGAAAATCTTTGAGGAAGAGAAGATCCAATTAATCCAAGTCTTAATATTAAGAGATACAGACCATAGTCAATCTGAAGATGATTTAGGTTCGTCTTCTTCCAGTCAACCTCAAGTAGTCTCTCATCCCCTGACATTAAGATAGGGTGTACAAATGCTTGTTGTAAAAAGATTTCAGCCCTCAATAAACAAGAAGAACAAGAAGATCTTCTTATTGAGTTAATCAGCAAAGTAGATAAAGTCATTTTATTTAAAGAAACTTAAGAAGTTAGTCTCCCCTGAAGAAGCTAGTACTAGTCAACCCCATGTGGCCCCAAAAATCTGTCTTAGCACAACCCTGGAAAGGTTTAATAAGGTTAAAAAAGAAATTACAGTCAAAGATCTACAAAGAGAAGTCAATAAAATTAAAGAAGAAATTAAGTCCTTAAAATCAGAAACATAGAAATTCGCTCAAATCTCAGTAGTATCCAAACACAGGCACTCCTTGACAATAATGATGAAGAACACAATAGTTCTTCATTCGACCAAGAATCAGAATCCAAGTCCATAGAAAATCCAACAGAAAACCTAGTTTTAGGACCACTACAAAAAATTAGGATCCAAAAATGGTATTCTAAAATAAAAATAATAATTGAAGACTTCAAGTTAGAAACAATTGCCTTAATTGACTCAGGTGCAGATTTGAATTGTATTTAAGAAGGTTTAATTCCCACTAAGTATTTTCATAAATCAACAGAAATCCTTAGTGCGGTAAACTAGTCACCAATGCAGTTAAAATATGAAATCCCAAAAGCCCATGTTTGTCAAAACAATATTTGTTTTAAAACTCCATTCTGGTCATTAACTACCAAAATGTTAGGACAAAAAATCACATTTGAGTTTTGCATGGAAACAGATCTCAAAAAATTAAGACAATTACAAAAAGATAGCATCTAAAAACCATCACTCTAGTTACAAAAAAATCACAACAAATTAATTTCTTAAAAGAAGAAATTAATTACAAAAGAATTGAAGAACAATTAACAAACAAATCTTTGTTACAAAGCATTGACAACTTTCAAAAAAAACTTGTTAATGAAATTTATTCGGATATTCCCAATGCCTTTTGGCACAGAAAACAACACATTGTTAAACTTCCTTACAATAAGGAATTTAATGAAAAGAAAATACGAACAAAAGCTAGACCAATCCAAATGAGTCAAGAAGTTATGGAATTCTGCAAAACAGAAATCCAAGAACTACTCAATAAGGGAATCATTAAGAAAAACAAATCACCCTGGTCTTGTCCTGCTTTTTATGTCAAGAAAAATGCTGAATTAGAAAGAAGAACTCCCAGGTTAGTCATTAATTACAAACCTCTTAATGAAGTCTTGGAATGGATACAGTATCCAATTCCTAACAAAAGAGATTTAATTAAAAGACTTAATCAAGCTGTAATCTTCTCAAAATTCGACATGAAGTCTGGATTTTGGCATATTCAAATTCATGAGGATGATAAATACAAAACAACATTTGTCACTCCTTTTGGTCCTTATGAATGGAATGTAATGTCATTAGGTCTTAAGAATGTATCAGTCAGTTTCAGAATATCATGAATGAAATATTTAATCAATACAGTCATTTCTCAATTGTTTATATTGACGATGTTCTCATTTATTCCAAATTGATAGATGAGCATTAAAAACACTTCAATATGTTTGCTAGGATAATTAAACCAAATGGATTAGTTGTCTCAGCAATTAAAATTAAGTTATTCCAGACCAATAATGATGAAGAACACAATAGTTCTTCCTCCGACCAAGAATCAAAATCCAAGTCCATAGAAAACCCAACAGAAAACCTAGTTTTAGGATTACTACAAAAAATTAGGATCCAAAAATGGTATTCTAAAATAAAAATAATAATTGAAGACTTCTAGTTAGAAACAATTGCCTTAATTGACTCAGATGCGGATTTGAATTGTATTCAAGAAGGTTTAATTCCCACCAAGTATTTTCATAAATCAACAGAAATCCTTAGTGCGGCAAACCAATCACCAATGCAGTTAAAATATGAAATCCCAAAAGCCCATGTTTGTCAAAACAATGTTTGTTTTAAAACTCCATTTGTTTTGATAAAAAACATTTTAGACCCAGTTATTTTAGGTCTCCCCTTCATAGCTCTCCTATATCCTTTTAAGGTTCACCATAACTGTATAACCACCAGAATGTTAGGACAAAAAATCACATTTGAGTTCGAACTTTTGAATAAATTACAACACATCTCCATGGTTGCTAATAATTATATTACCAATCATAACCTCAGTCAAACTCAAGCTGTCGACCTATTGGTTACTGGATTTACAGGAATGCTCCATTCCTGGTGGAAAAAACATCTCACTGAACAATCAAGAAATGAAATTAAAAATGCAGTCAAAGAGACGAAGATGGAATACCCATCTAACTCAATTACTACTCACTTGGCTCTGATACCAAATGGGGCAGAACTAATGGTAATAATAATGATGAGGGCAATTGAACCAAGGGCAATGATGATTAGAATTAAATGAAATGTTAATTAAATAATTGGCAATTTGTTGTGGAGGATAACCAGGATTAAATATGCCATGAAACCAATTGTTATAAACAAATAGAAAGAATTGAACAAATGATTGATCTGTGTTTACCTTGAATTTGAGATATTCGATGAATTGACAGTGAGTAAGGATTTTATGCCATTCAAAATCAGTTGTTATGAAATATTCTTCATAATGAAAATAATGAAATCAAAATAATGATGCAAATATAATTTGAAAATAAGTTTTATTGCAAAACTTACACTGGAACTTACAATTAATTTACTGCCAATTGAGTTAGCAAATAAGAAAATGACCGATGAAAAGGATATTGGTGCATGCAGGCATCCTTGGCATTTGAAAACCTTTTTCTAGGAGGGTTTTAATTTGGGGTAGTATAAATAAGGTTTTTAGCCATTAGGGTTTAGGACTCGACATTGAGTGAATTTAGCAAAAGCTTTGGAGAATTTCAGACTTTTTACTTACAAGGTGGTTTCATTCTTTTTCTAGTTAATGATATTTTCTTTGATTTTTATTATGAGTATGCATAACCAATTCCCTTTGCTAGGGCGAAGCCTTGAGCCTTAGCATGGATATGTAATTTTTATTTAATTACTTATGATTGATTGCATGCATACTTTGAATTATTAATCACCGTGATTAAAACTATCTAATTGTCTTAATGCCTGATCACTATTAGGATCTTTAGAAAAGTAATTTGATGCAATTTTGGTCGGAAGGTTCCCTGAAATTGGCGTTGGCTTCTCGTGACACACCCCGACCGGGAATATCCAAAAGGACTCCAAATCGAGGCGTGCTGGTCGACACCAGGAAGGTGATGAAGCTAATAAGTGTGATAATGTACAAAATGTGAATAAATTAAAATCTAAAAGTGCCTAAGTACACGAGTGTGCTGTGAGCGGGTCTGGACCAATTTCACGCGTGATACGGAGCATAGGTATAGTACAGTAAGGTAAGATAATGATTATACCATTAAAGAATCCACCTGCACTAGGAAGTGCCACCAATCCTCGTCGATACGGAAACTCTGCTGCTAGTACCTAGAGGGGTGCATAAATAGAAAATGTGAGTGAGTGATTGAAACAAGGATTTTCAAAATCATTTCCATTATCAATGGTAGTACTCCTCATCGAAAGGCCTGTATAGTTTCCGACAAATCATACTACGTAAAAGTATGAAATCAAAAGTATACAAATAGTAAACCCGAAAGTATACCACTATCCAGCATCTCATTGGCAATACAAAGAATCTCGTGTTTAATAAACCATATTAACATGCAAGTCAGAGTCACCTATGGTGACCTGTACAAATGTACACCTATCATATCACATATCATCACATATCTCATCATGTATAGCTAGTGTATAAGTCAGAGTCAACTATAGTGACCTATACGACTTATTCATATCTCATCAATCAATGTTAGTCAATAGTTCAATAACATGCTAGCTAATAGCTCAACAATATGCTAGCCAATAATTCATCAACAAGTATACCTGCACACGAGTCGGAACCACCTAAAGTGGTCTGTACGACAGGCTGGGTGTAAATAAATACGCTTAAGTGCTACAATCAAGTGAAGGCTGTGCGAAGTATCGCAAGTCACCTGTGAGTCAGAACCACGTAATGTGGTCTGTACGACAGGCTGACATCTACCTTGGATTCAAGGTGAGCGTGTGGTGTGGGAGATGAATAATCACGTGAAGGCTAGGCCCTGGCCACGGGCAGGAGCACTAACACTAGGGTGCAGGATTATGAGCTCTAATATCTCTCAACACAATCATACTCACTACCATCATTACCATCAAAGTGTACATACCTGAATCTTACCTAAGAGTCCGCAGCGTCATTTAACGCTTCAAGGCATTCACAATAATTAGATTCAAGTAATATATGTTTGAATATGCCATGATACAATCTAAACCCAAAAATTTCGTAGTGCTTCCAAATATAAATAATATTACCAAATATATAAACATATACAAATGGCATGAAATGCATAACTGTAACTACTTACCTTTCCTTAACTATTTACTTTCAAGAATAATCATCAGTGATAAGTCCAAATAGACACTAATTAAATGAACTATCACTACTTACCTTTCCTTACCTCAATTTCTTGATTCTTCCCATCTTAACTTATGACCAACATTAGTTATACCAAAACCTAAGGTTAAATCTCACATTTTCACCAATCTCCCTCACACTGCCCAATTCCACAAGCATGGCTATTGCCTCAATTATTTAGTCTCGTTTATTGTATGGCTGCATATAACGTCTCGTTAGATTGCCTACGTACCCTAAACAGGGATCAAGCCATTTGTAATTCACATTAGTACTTCAAAGCATTCATAATAATTATATGAAATTCAATTTGTAAATGTTTATGGAATTCTCAGTCATATATACGATAAAAAGGAAAAGACCCACTCACAGGTATATGGAAGGGTCGTAGCCCCGTTAGCCTCGAGTGACTGCACTCGTCCTCAAGATAGGTTTCACCTATATGCGAAACAACTGTATAAAAGTCAATTTAATGCACATAACCAAAACTAGGTAATAACTTCTCATACAATGCTCAAATGGGGTGTTTGAATATACCAACATGATCTACTTAACCTCACGAACATCTCCATATTTTTAGAATAATTTTCCAACCACCCACGCGCCGCCACGCGTCGGCCAAGGCATGGCCAGACGCGCCAGCCACACGCGACCAAACCCTAATTGGGCCTAACGGCCGTTAGGAATATTCCGTTAAAACCTTAACAGAAGTTAACGGCCATTACCTGACGCCGTTAGAATATTCCGTCAACTCTGACGGAATATTCTCCTCCTTCCTCGATGAGCCTCGCCGGTCGCCGCCGTCAACGCAGCTGTCAGCAACTTGAATTCTCGCCGGTTTCTGGAAAACTTTAAAACTTCATATCTTCTTCATTTCTTAACCAAATTCCACGAAATGTATACCAAAATGAAGCTTACAACGAATGGAACAAAACCTTACCACTTTTGTGACCCAAAACCCCCGAAAACTCGCTAAAAAGTCCTTTGATATTCCGGTCACCTCTACAACTCGCCAACCCAAGCTTTTCGACGTCCAAAATCTTTCAAAATTATTCCCCGAGCATCGTGAAGATGTTATAAAGCTTCCTATAAGCTTAGAATATTCCAAAACCTTCATAATTATGTGTACATGAACAGTACCTCAAATCGGAGGTTATGGTTCTTGGGTTTTCCAACGGCTTCACGTCCTAAAAATGGTATAAACCAACTCCTGAGCTTGAAATGAGTCCAAAAACACCAACAATGACCACGATCCATGAGTGGAGACGTTAGTTCCGAAGTTGTCCATACAATTGTACAGGAATAGAGGAAAATCCGAGATAGAGGAAAGAGAGGGAGGGTCCAGGGGTTTGTTTTGGTGTGTGTGGATGTGTGTATGTTCTGATGGCAGCCAACCCAAAACAAAAGAAAACAAGTCACCCAAGACACCAACTAACGTCCAAGGGCAAGATCGTCATTCCACGCCATCGAAGATAACTTTCGGGACGGGCTGTTAGATCTTGTGATTAATAATTATAATTTCACTTATGATGAACACCACGTCTTAAGGGTTGCATGGTTTTTCAAAGGATTTTCATAAAGCATAATGAGTCTTTCATGTTCAGATTTGATTCGAACGTCCGGGCGGATTGCATATTACATATGTTCTATGTTTAAGGTTCCAAGTAGGATATATATTAGGAAAATCTAACCTTCAAAGTGGCATGTATAGATCATAATAAATGATAAAAATGCATAGAATTGGTAGGTGATGGTGGAACCCTAGTGCTTTTATAAATTGGTATTTAAAAAAAACTGTTTTCTTTTCCTTCAACTTTAATATTGCAGATTCTTTTATTTTTATTAATTAAATTCGTTTTATTAAATTAGGTCATAAAAATCAATCATCTCAAATTTCTATTTTACAACAATTAATTGGAATTTGTTTTGCTTCGAATTATTTAATAATCCATGTGGAGAACGACCTTGCGAGACCCGTTTATACTACAATAACCTTGTCATTCTTGCAAGTTTTATAGGAGTTTTTAACCCTTTCGCTTGTTTGGTAAAATCCCTATCAAGAAATTGCCGCTGTTACCGGGGATTATTTAAAATAATTTGTTCTAATTAGATTTTCAGTTAGTTATTGCTGTATAGATATATATATATATATAAGAAAATTTTTTTATTTTTGTTTACATATTACAGCAGTACAATGCAAATTACGAAGACAATCTGTGCATGGCCAGCACTCGTTCAACAGTGCATAAATTGTTTCCTTTTGATCTAGAACCTGAGCAAACTTTAAGGAGGAGACGCAGGGAAAGAATCCTTCTTGGCTTGGGAAACACATCATCTGTCTTGCACACCAGTTCTGGATAGTGGACACAATACAATTTAAGAAGTATAGCAAACCCGCTATTATTGGGGAAAAAGAGAGAAATATAAATAGAAATAGAATTATCTGAGTCTGATTTGGAGAAAAGAGGAAGAAAGCAGAGCATAGGGATACAAGAATTCGACAGTTCATAGAAAGAAGAGGGAGTAAGAGAGAGAGAGAGAAACCAAGAAAGAAGAGGAGATGAAATGGGAATATAGATGGGACGGCCTGAGTTTTGTGTACTTTAGAAATCCTATAAAGTATTTAATATCCAGAATATCTATAAATATTTTACGGATACAATAATAGCAATGCAAAACTTGTTGTCAAGTTAGCTTGTAGCAAATATTCTCAACCTGGAGGGAAGGGGTTCAAACGTTCAAACCTTCACGCATCCAAATTTGGGGTGGACTTATCCTCACAATAGGCTCAATAATGTGGTTCAAATTCGTCTTTGGCGAGAATCGAACTTAAGACCTCTCACTTACAAGTGAAGAGGAATACCACTAGACCATAATACCAAGTGGCTCCAGATTTTGAGTATTTGTATATTAAATATATCTCGGTTCTGGTTCGGTCCGGTCCGATTTCTGGACTACCAAAATTGAAACCAAACCAACCAATTTCGGTTCGGTTCAGTTCAGTTCTTTTAGTTTTGGTTCGAATTTTTTGGCTTTGATTCGGTGTTCGGCTCATTTTTTTTCAGTTTTTTAAACTCACCCTTAGTAATAAGCTTCAATACGCTTCAATTTCTCCTGAAACACTTGATTCTTTGCTAAGTAAATAGCATTCTGATTCACATATCTATTCACCATGGAACTTTGAGCAATTCCAAACTCTCTTCTTAAACCATTAAACCAAGCTGCTTCCTTTCCAACTTCTACAATGCAATAAACTCCGATTTTGTAGTGGACAATGTTGTACTTGACTGTAGTCTATCTCTCCAACTGATCGGTCCTCACCCACAAACGAAAACGTAACACATAGTGGACTTTCTTTTGTCTATGTCTCCTGCATAGTTAGCATCTACATAACCCATCACACATGCTTCATGCTTCCCCTTCTTGTTTTTCAAACAAAATCCTTAGACTCTTTGTACCTTTCAAGTAACCAAGAATCCATTTAACTGCAAACAAATGCTCCCTTCCTGAATTCGCCATATACTTTGAAACAACACTTAATGCTTTAGCTATGTTAGGTCTTGTGCAAACAATTGCATACATGAGACTTTTATTGCTTTTGCATAAGGGTTTTCTCATCTCTTCCAACTTTTTTTTTTGTAGTCGGACATTTCAACGCACTCAACTGATAGTAAGTTGCCAATGGAGTAGACATGAGTAGACATGGCTTCTCTCAATCCATATTGAAACGCTCCAATATATTATGAATATATTTTTCCTGTGATAGCTATATCTTACCCGCTTCTCTGTCCCTCCTAATTTCATTCCAATCATATAAGCATCTTCTAAAATTAATCTTTAACATGTATGAGGTAAAACGCCTGTATGACTGCCTTGGAAATTGCTTTAGCCCATAACGACACTTCTTCAATCGACATACCATGTTTTCTTTTCCTATTTTGAGAAAAACCTTTCGATTAGGACATATAAATGACTTCATCCAAATCACCATAGAAAAGTCTCAAAGTTATATGGTATATCACCATATCCAACTGATCTCCTATGGATAACATAATTTCTATATGAGTGTGCTTAACCAGTGGAGATAATACCTCATCATAATCAACTCCTTCCTTTTGTGAATACTCTTTTGCCACTAGCCAAGCTTCATATCACATGGCATCGTCTTCATGCGTGTCTTCCATCTTTCTAAACACCCACTTACAATTTGCAATCTTTCAATCCTTTGGTTTAGAAACTAGCTCCCAAACAGAATTCTTATAAGGAGATTCCATCTCTTTAGTCGTTGCAACCATCCAACTTTCCCGATCATTACTTGTTATAGCTTCTTGATACATGGTTTGATCTTCCTGACTAACGCTTGAAGCATAATTGATTTGATCTTGATCAAATCCATACCGATTGGGTTGCTTGTAATTTCACTTCGGTTTCTCCAATGCTATGCACCTCTGAAACAGTTGCACATGTGTGATACCATAAAAGTTCAACAATTTTTTTAGAAATATTTATTTTGAGTTTTGGATGCCAATTTTATTGGTGATTAATGGTGCAACGTGGAGGGTTGAGGTGGTGCATGCTATTTTTTTTAGGTGGCAAGGGATAAGTGCATTATTTATCATATTTTCATGTTAACTATCCCTAAGTTTTGTTAAGAAATTGATTATAAAAGAGCCTTATTACTTTCTTTTTCTTAGTTTCAGCCAATCTGCGCACTCAGAATGTTTTTGGTGATAATTCCACTTTCTGGAGGAGTTTTGATGCAAGGCCAATTGGAGAAGGAAGCTAAGAGGTTAAAGATTGTTGTGTCCGAATTTCATAATTTTCCATGGAGTCATTCATTCCAGTTTTACAAATCAATCCCACAGAAGTTGTTTTCCCATCAGAATTACGCAGTTGTTGGAGAATGAAGATTTGAAGGCTTTCCTGATTTTTCCTAGTGGCATGCAATATATGCTTGGAAAGATAAGATATGAAGCTACATTTCCCATATATCGATGAGACCAAGACAACCACTTTTGAACCATTTTCCAACCAAACCATGGTGAGTTAGTCATCGAGAAAGCTACCATTTTCTTTGTCTCATCGAGGAGTATGATTTTTAGTTTTGAATCATTTGATTTTGTTGAGTATTGAAGAAGTTATGAACATTTAAAGTTTACCCAGTTTCCGGTGAGTTCTCCAGTTTTCCCGCGGACCAATCACCTTTCAGGCTATTTTCTGGCCATCTCCGGCAACCATTGGGCTTCCAAAAAAGTATAATCTTGTTCAACACTTTCCTATCTTCATTTTGATATATTATGGGTCGAATTTAGTTAAGAAACGATTAAGTTACAAAACTTTGAAAATTGCTCACTTGGAGCAATGCTTTGGAATTCAGGTAGGGGAAATATGGCAGACCTTTACGGAGATTGGCTTTATTAAATTTCGTGAAGCATTATATTATTATTATCGATCTTGTTGGTTGATTAATGTGATCTGGGTTGCTAATTGGACAAATATTGCTCTTGCGTGTTTACTTGTTATTGGTTATGGAATTATTGGTGAAATGTTATTGGTTGAGAAAATACTATGGTATATGTGAATGATAAATGAAAGTATTTATGAATCATTCATAATTGGTCGTGTGATTGGAGTTTCAGTGGTGAGAGAGAAGGAATTGGAAATGATGGTAGTTGGAAATGATCTTTTATGTAGTTGAGCCAAACTCTTAGTAGGTACCAAGTCTCAGGCGAGCCCACAGTGCACAGTTTCTTTTGGGTAATTCGGGATTGGCGACAAAGGGTTTTGGTAAGATGACTAACAAAAGGGGAAATTGGGATGATTGAGTTACAGAGGGTTAATTTGTATATTAGAACATTCGAACCACCACTGCAGAGGTAAAATGCACGGTATGGGACGTGCAGGTTCGCATGTTTTATTATATGAATTAATGGGTAGAGATGAAGAGTATTGCATTGCACTCATGCATGGTTATTGATAATGATTTGGTACTTGATTACATGATTTTATGACACTTAATTTAGTATTGTCAATTACTGTGATAAGGTTATGTCCCTACTGTGCGACGTTGGTTGTTGCTCCCCCCTCACTTATTATTTTACAGATGAGTTATTTGGTAAGACAAGTGTTATTTGGAAAGACAAGTGTTGGAAGAGCTGAGGTTGTGATTGAGGAGAAGTTTAAGGAATTTTAATTTATTACCTTTGTACACCTTGTAAGGATTTTGGAGTTATTTTTAATAAGAGGAGTTCATTTTCAAACCCGTGCCAATTTCCCTTTTATTTATTTAGCTTTTAACTCATGTTTCGGATTCGGGTTTGAGTTTTTATTACCGACCTGGGTTCGGGGCGTGACACATGCCCAACTTGACAAGTGAGTCACCAAAATTCCTACTACACACGGCATGAGTGTGAATATCCGCAGGTTGTTCTTCCGAGTTCACAAATAGTATTGACACAATCTTCTTCTCAAGCTTTTCCCTAATGAAGTGTTGATCAACCTCCACATGCTTCGTGCTATCATGTTATACCGGGTTCTCTGCAATTTCTTATGCCGACTTATTGTCACAGTACAAATTTGTGACCTCCTTCGGTTTGAAACCAAGACCCCAAAGCAACTTATGTAACCAAAGAACTTCACACGCTCTATGCGCCATACCTCTGAATTCGGCCTCTGCAGAAGACCTAGACACCACCTTTTGTTTCTTGCTCCTCCAAGTAACTAAATTTCCACCAACGAATGTAAAGTATCTAGAAGTAGAACGCCTATCAGTCACATCACCTGCCAATTAGCATCAGTAAACCCCTCAATTTTTAAATGACCTTTCCCCTGGGCTAACTTTAAATGAGCTAAAATCCGCATAACAGTAGCTATTTGATCCACACATGGTGAGTGCATAAATTGACTCACCACACTTACTGCGTAGAGTATATCCGGAAGGGTATGAGCTAAATAAATTAGTTTTCCTACCAATCTATAATATCTGCCTTTATCTTCCTAATCTGAATAAATTATCAAGTGATGTTTCGCCACAATAAGAGTATCCATAGGTTTACACCTAAGCATACATGTTTCCTTTAACAAATCTAGAACATATTTCCGTTGAGACAAGAAAATACTTTTGGATGAACGAGCAACCTTGACTCCAAGAAAATACTTTTAATCACCCAAACTCTTCATCTCAAACTCGGCAGCAAGGTTTTTTTTCAAGTTTGACAATCTTATATGAATCATCACCTGTTATTATCATATCATCCACATAAATAATTAAGGCTGTTACTTTATTGTTTCTTCGTTTCACAAATAGAGTATGACACAGAAGGACTTTGATAATACTCATTCTTCCTCATGGCCTGAGTGAATCTCCCAAACCATGAACGAGGTGACTGCTTAAGCCCATAAAGTGACTTCCGCAATCGGCACACTCCCATTTTTCCTCTAGTATTATATCGTGGAGGAAAATCCATATACACTTCCTTCTCCAGATGTCCATGAAGAAAAGCATTTTTTACATCAAACTGTTTCAATGGCCAATCCAAATTTGCAGCTAATGAGATAAGAACTCGTACCGTATTCATCTTAGCTACCGGAGAAAAAGTTTCCTGATAATCAACACTACACGTTTGAGTATATACTTTTGCTACTAACCTTGCTTTGTACCTGTTGAGTGATCCGTTAGCCTTGTATTTAACTGGAAAAACCCATCGGCACCCAACTGGTTTTTTCCCTTTCGGCAGTTCCACTACTTCCCATGTATTATTTTTTTTGTAGTGCCTTCATCTCTTCATCCATTACTTCAGCAAATTATCTATTCTTCAAAGCATCCCCTACTCGAGTTGGTACTTGAATTGACTCTACATTGTTCACCTAAGCTTGACGTTCGGGTGAAGATTTTTACATGACAAATAATTGGCTATTGGATACTTCACTTTTCCTTTCAAAAAAAACCT
The DNA here is from genome assembly GCF_963583255.1 of Pyrus communis. Taxonomy (NCBI): domain Eukaryota; kingdom Viridiplantae; phylum Streptophyta; class Magnoliopsida; order Rosales; family Rosaceae; genus Pyrus; species Pyrus communis. The sequence goes on from NC_084815.1 coordinate 14,973,019, forward strand.
GTCAGGGGGTACACCATGATTTTTCCTTGGTGGCAACTTATATGTACTTATAACATCATTAGTTACATGAGTATCAATAATACTTACCTTAGGGATATTCAGAGAAGACGTATTGGACGACGACACTATCGAGCTAAAGAGGAGGAAACATCTTTAGTACATGTCTTGGGGCTGCTAGCTTTAGCAGAAGCTTGCGGTGAAGCTAGCTCAACTTCGGCAGTAGCTGGCTGAACGCCAACACAGGGACTCTCATCACACCCTTCTTTGGCAATCAATGGTTGAACCTTTGCAGACCGAGGCTCTACTACATCAATCGGTCACGATGCACTTCCCCTGAAGCAATTACATCTTGGACATCTAACCACCCAAAAAATACCATCAAGATCACAAATACTAGCATACACCCCCTTGTGATTGGAAGGTGACGATGATGGAGTATAAAAATATTCTAATTCAGAAAAAGTCACATCCATGGTTATATACATGTGGCGAGTTTTAGGGTGGTAGCACTTATAACTTTTCTGTTGGGATGCAAATCCAACAAAGACACACCAAAGAGCACACAAATCTAATTTGCTACGATGAATCTTGTGGATATAAACATAAGTAACACATCCAAACACCCGAGGAGTAAGAGTGTTGGTAGAGACAATAGGAACATGTTCCATCAATACTTGGAGTAGAGTACGGAATTCTACAACCCGTGATGGGATGCGATTAATTACATACATTGCATAGGTGACGATATTCGGCAAAAAACTCTTAGGTACAGGCGCACCAATAAGCAATGCACGAACAATTTCCAAAATATGACGATTTTTTCTCTCAGCAACCCCATTTTGTTGTGGGGTATGAGGACAAGTTGTCTCATGGAGGATTCCTTGATCACCGAAAAAAGAAAATAGCTCAGAGTTAACACATTCACCCTTGTTATCAGAATGGAGAACCTTAATAATGGAGGAATATTATATAGCCACCATCTGAGAAAAAGACCGAATAATCATACTAACATCACTTTTATGTTTCAACACATATACCCATGTCATACTAATGCAATCATCAACAAACATAACAAACCACTTAACCCCTGAAACGGTATTAACAGGCGAAGGCCCCCAAACATCTGAATGCATAAGTCCAAGCGGAAGCAATCTTTTATTCATACTAGGAGAAAACAAAGCACAATGGCTCTTATCAAGAATACATACTTCACAATGTAAGTATGATTCTTTTATTTCATGAAACAAACTAGGCAACATACGCCTTAAATAACCAAAAGAAACATGTCCTAACCGACGATGCAATTACCAAACTTATTATAGATTACTAGTACAGGATGGTTGAATTGCATTAGCTTTGCTAGGAACGACGTCATCCACCTAATACAACCCATTTCTCTTAGTGCCACACCCAATCATCTCCTTGGCTTGAATATCCTAAAGTAAACAAGAAAAATGGATACATAAGTACAACACAATCCAATTGCTCAGTAACTTGGGTAATAGATAATAAATGATGAGACAATGACGGAACAAGCAAGCAATGGTGAAGAAAGAGAGAGACGACGTGAGGTCCACCGTGCCGACCCTAGTCACCACGACGGTGGTGCTATTCGCCGTTGCTACACACTTTTGATGAGTTGTTGCCATACATGTAAATAACTTTTTATCGAATGTTATATGATTAGTTGCACCATAGTCCAGAATCTAACCTGTATGGTGCTCAGTACCGGAGGCTAAAAGAACACGTCCAACAGTACCTGTATTGTATGAGGATTCACTAGGATTGGTCCTAGTTAACAAAGTTTAACTTGGATCCCCTTGAGGATGCATGGCCTTCTTGTTACCATGTGTTGCGGTGGCTACAGATGCACGACTCCTACTGGCTCCATTAGAAGCTCGCTCTTTTGCATGCAATTTTTTCTTCAATTCCGGGAACCATTCAGGTACTCCATGTTTTTGAAAACATTTATCTTCCGTATGACAGGTTTGCCCACAGAAAGTACACTTCAAATCATCTTTATTTTCTCGAGTAAATGGACGAGAATTTGTTGATAATGACGAGCTATAAGACCGGCTAGACGATGGTGGCCATGACACCATAGCCACGGGGGATGTTCTTCCTTGATTCCCAACAACACTACCTCCCATCACAATAGCATGGCGTTGTGCTTCCCACCTAACAACAGAAAACACTTCCTCGATGGATGATAAAGGTTGGGTTCTCAAAATATCACTACGTACCTTATCAAATATATCATTAAGTTCTGCTAGAAAAGCATACACACAGTCCAGTTGGATTTCTTCTCGAAATGTCTTCAAGTCAATAGCACATTCCATCTTGATTGGTCTTCATTGATCCAGTTCTTGCCAGATAGCTTTGAGATCAACATAGTATACACCAATAGGCTGCCCTTCTAGTCGAAGTCGGAATGACTTTACCTTTAACTCATAAATTTGAGAGATATTAGACCCATCATAATACGTTAAAGCAACTTCTTCCCATATTTCTTTAGCGGTACGAAGATGGATGAAAAACCCTATGATGGTAGGATCCATGGAATTAATCAACCACCCCTTCACAATTGCATTCATAGTCTCCTAAGTTTCATACTCGACACTGTCTTCCTTTGGCTCCTTAATACTTCCTGTCACGAACCCTTTCTTACCATGCCCAGAGATATGCATCTCCAATACTTTGGACCAAAGAAGATAATTTGATCCATTGGGTTTTACGGTATTTGGTATGTTAGAAGCATCACTTTGAATTACAACCGGACTCAAAATTGAGTTGTTGGCTGAGCCATGTGATAGGAGCATATTTATGCGACTTAAATGGCTTGTTCTCGTACATTTACGTTATGTTTCTTTAGTTATTTTAGTTCTTTATGCTTCTTTTGTGTGTTTTCAGGTTCTAAGGGCAAATTATGCAAAAGGATGCCTTTTGGAGCCTTTTGGAGCAAATTAGAGATTGGAATGGATATCATATGCTTGGAGCCAAAAGGATGGACGAAATTGAAGACTTGAAGTAGGAAAGTTAAATCCTAAAAAGACCTCATGTTTGAGCATCATTGAAAACTCCTACGCATTTTAGAACACAAAAACAACATTCCTAGCAACCTTAGGACATTGTCGTGTGTTTCCTTGTGTCTCCCTTCCTTGCCATGCAAGGAAGGGCTTTGTTCCCTATTTTAAATACTTAAACACTACCACTTATCATTCACCACATATCATTCACCACTTATCATATCATACATTCATTTATCACTTATCATAATCATTCACTTATCACTTAACATATCATACACTTATCACTTATCACTCATAATCACCTACAACATCCACCTACTTCACCTACAACATCCACCTACTTCACCTACAAATGACATAGCCATATGTTCCCTCCACTACTCCTATAAATACCCTTGCATTCATTCATTCAAAAACATCTCATTTCATACACAACACATTACAAACACATTCTCCCTTCCCTAGCCGTGAGCTTCCCATCCATTCCCTTATAATCCAAACACCACTCCTCATCCATTTCCATAATCCCCCAAACCTCACCTTAGACCTTGTGCTACAACAACGAGGAAGATAAGAGGGCCTAAACGTTCATACAATTCAAGTGTGAGTTGTTGGAATGTTTAGGTGTTTCTTTGATTTCAAAGTTTAAATTTAATTCTCTTTGTTTTGTACATATGAGGAATGGAAGAGAAGAGTGCCTAAACGTTCATACAATTCAAGTTTGAGTTGTTGGAATGTTTAGGTGTTTCTTTGATTTCAAAGTTATGAGGAACTAAACCCCCTTTAGCTAGGGGGTGATTCAAAATACATGTTTATGCTTGCATTATGAATTGATTACTTTTGGTTGGAATTTAATAAGTTGTGGATTCAATTTGTTTAACCGTTTGATTGATAACTTATTTATGAATGTTTATTAAGAATGCGCGCTTAATTTTCATGCATAAATATGACGCTAGAATATAAGTGAATTTCACCTAATCGTAATGAACTTATATTCACAAGTAGTGGAGGTTGCTTATAAACAATCGCGTTAAACGAATTCTTGGCATAAGTTTCATGCGTATTCCATAGTAACGAATGCCTCGTCGATGTTTATGATTTCCGTTGAACTTAATGATCTTTGTTGAATGTCTCTATCATGCGTATTCCATAGTTAGGGACTTTGATTAAGAATAATTTGGTTGTAATGCGTATTCCATTCAATCCAACGAATCTAGGGAAATCTGAAAGTTAATTTAAGCGGACCTAATTAACTTGGAGCATTGAGTTTCATAATTTATCGAAAGACCAACTGAGAATCAATCTTGTATGCAAGTGTAACATGTGTGGAGAAGAACCCCTTGGCTATTCCATCATCCATATTTTATTCACATTCATATTTACATTCTGTTTTAATTGCAATTTGTTCATTTAGTTTAATTTTGTCAAAACCTAAATCCCCCTTTACTTTAATGTCAAATTAGTTAGAAATCAATTTAGTTTGTGTTTTTAAGAGTTTTGAGTCTTTTGAACTTGTTAGAATCTGTTTAGTTTATGTTTTAAAGTATTTTTGAATTCTTTGAGTCTAGTTTAGTGTTTTATATTGTTTTTACGTTTTTAAGTCAGTTTCCAAGAGATTAACAATCCCTCATAATCCCCGGTCCAGAACGATCCCTACTTGCACCTATACTACAATTTGACAAAAAGAGGGTTTAATTTGTGCGCGTATAAAACTCGCATCACCATGCGACCCACCCTCCAATTTTAGCCTTGATCATTCCTTCACACCTGTCATGGATCATGCACAGTTACACCTGCAGAGCACCGTAGACAATACTCCCGTAGCTTTCAGTTTGCTACAATGAACGCAACAAGAACATGAGTCTACTGTCTTGAACACGCAGCAGTAGCATAATAGAACTTTTTTAGGGTTACGGTTAGGCTCCGATGCCAAATAGAAATTTACGGCTTAATTTTCATGTATTGCATAATTTTGTATATAAGTACATACATCCTTATTCTTAAAGGAAAAACAAAAAAGCACACAAGAGATATCCTTCCTCATAAAGGACTCTAATATTTACACAATATTTACATTCCTATTTCTAAAGATTACTCACAGCAACAATTCCACCCAACTATGGCATAGTAAAACTATCCATAGTCCATTATGAAGATAGTTGGTGATAGGCCTCCTAGTGGGTATGCTTCATTTTTTATTTGATGGATAGTAAAATCGAAAATAGACTCTCTATTTATATCTATATAGATATATGAATTCTTTTAAAGTTGCATTGATTCAAATTTTTGTAGTCGGGTTAGGAGAAATTCAAACCAAATAATGATGTGATTGACCGATAAATGGATACATTGTGGCAAATTAAAATTTTAAATAACTTTTTACAAACCTTTTGTTCATGTGCATCATTGAATTAGGTCGACCTCCATATTGGTATATATATCTTGGACGCATTTCGATTGTAGAGGTACATCACTTTAAATTTTCATATTGTCAGTTCTCTTGAATTGGTGACTCACTGCTTGGTGGAGGAGCATCATCACATTGTTCACCTTTATCCTCATCAGCATTGGCATTCACTTTTTTCCCCTTGTTTTTCTTCTTATTACCCTTTGCCACCACCACCGCTAGCTTTAGCCGGGTGCCAGAAACACCTCCGAGGTATACATATTTGTAAATGATGAGTTCCATGGAGCTAGAGTGTACCCTGTGTGCGACTCGACGACGGGGTATGTGTTTGATGATAGGAATTTTACCACCTACAAAAGTAGGGATAAAACACTTTAAATACTTGCAAGCGTACAAGATAATTGTAGTATAAAAGTCTCTAACAAGGTCGTTATCCACAAGGATGGAATGAATAATTTGTATCAAACCAAATCTTAATTAATTACTTAAAACAAAGTTTTGGAAAAGAGTGATTTTTGTTGTAGGCCTATTTAACTGAGCTATCTAAGGAATAGAGAGAGGAAGGAAAGATTAAATTGTAAGGTGTGTGTTGTATCACCCCCATTGTGCCTTTATTTATAGTAGTAGGATAGGTAAAATCCGTACCCTTTTAGGATTACAACTCATAATAAGTAATCAACTCCTAATAGGAATATAAGAGATATTCCTAGATCTACTAGGATTTACACAATCACATTCCTATTCTAAATATGACTGCAACATTCCCCCTTAAGTGTGTAAATACTCAACAAACATCGCATCAAATCTTCAGCAAATAAGGTAGAATAGTTGATGAAGTCATCAACATAACAGGTGAACACGAGTCTCAAATTTTTAAAGAAAGTATACATCGGTAGTAAAACTCACACAACCTTGCTATGGTAAAACCCAAGGCATAGAGAAAACCTATAAACTAAGGAGAAAAGTGAGAAGTATGCACAACGTCTAAAACAAACGTCAAACAGGACAAAAATAGTGAACTCAACGGAGTATGATAATCCCAGGATGGGTGTCTCATCAAAACCTCGTTAGGTAGCAAAAACCCAGTGGGAAAAATGCTCCTAATCGTAGGAAAAAGAGTACATTAAGAACAAGTGAGTATTGTAACGTCCTGCCCCGCCAATTTATTTCGGAAATACATTTAATGGTAGGCCAAAAAATGTCATTGTTAACCTTTAGGTTAACAACCATTCAAACGTTTCTTTCTTTGATGATTTTCTACTAAAATTTAATCTCGTTTATTTTATGGCTGCATATAACTTCTCGTTAGACTGTCTACGTACCGTTTGGAGGGATCAAGCCAATCGTAGTTCACAATTCATTTTTAATTCATTTTCGAAAATATTCAAGTCACTCTCTGACCAATATAGGCCCACTAGACTTCACTTAGTCTTCTGTAGTACTAATTTTAGTATTTAGAACGTTTTGAGACATGTTGACCAAAAGTCAACTCTCTGTCAATGGTTAGGTCCATAACTCTCCGTAATTCAATTTGAAAGATTCGCACATCAGATTTTGGATCTGTAACTTCCTAAGGTCCTCACTATGCTTATAGAACATCATACTAGAATCTTACCACGATCCGATGGTCGAATCTCTACCAATCACAATTTTCAATGGCGGTCAACTTTTTATTTTACAAACTTCCAAATCCAATTCGAGAAGATCCTTATGTCGGATTCTCAATCCGTAAGTTTCTATGGTCCTCAAATATTACGTACTATAATGTATCAAAGTTTGGTGACAATGCAACGGTCGGATCATCGATTGCTATAATGTTCAAGTGTCGGACCTTAACAAAATTATACTCAAACAATGGAATTTCGTTAATCAGATGTCAAATATGGAATTAAGGCATCCAAATTTAGCTTGGGGTGGTCAGGGGGCGCCCCGGCCTACGTGCCAACCCGACTCGCCGAAAAATTCAACTAACTCTAAAAATTATAAAATTATATATAATTATATATCCTAATGAGGGGAGAAATTTTCATACCTGGGCCGAAGTCCAATTCAGGCGAGAAATGCTTGAATTTTCCCACAAATGGCCGAAACCCTAGTTTTGGGTGTGCTTCGATTCGACCTTCATACTCGCTCCGACGCCTCCACCACTGCTTGGACTTTGTTCCTGAGGTTGAGGGGAGCTTATTGGTGATGGTAATTGGTTGAGTTAACTTCAAGTTTTGGTGGATCGCCACCACGAACCCCGTCACACCCATCGCGCGAGTTTCATAGTTTGAAGCCAAAATTTCATTAATCTTGGGGTGGAATGGGTAGATGGAAGGTCGTGGAGTGTTTCCCAGGGGGTGGCTCGGCTTAAATTGCCAGGATTTCACTGGAGAACCATCGGGTTCCATGGTTTCTGACCGAGTCGGGTTACAATGGAGAACCGGATAAAAGGATCTGGTGTCCTTCCTCTCCCTCCTTTCCTATCCTTACTCCCTCTTCTGATTGGTCCCTCGCTCTTCTCTTTTTCCCCGATTGGGCAGCCCCTCTTCTTCTTCTTTCTTCCTTTTTCGTTTATTTTTTTTCTTCTTTCCCCTCCTCCCCCTTTTCTTTTTATTTCTTTTTTTTTCTAATTGGTCCCTTCCCAGTTTAATGGGAACCCAAAAATATTAATTTTCTATTTTATTTAAGAACTTCTAATGTCCGTAACTTTTCGTTTCTCGTTTCAATGGACGAACGGTTTTTGCCTACGCACTTGTAGGATTGTCCTCTATCCAAACATATCAAGAATATGATAAAATATGTGAGGATAAAATACGTCCTCGTATAATTACATTGAGCCTACTAGGGCATTTTCGTCTTTTCACTTATCAAAACAATATCCGCCGTAAATATAAATACGTCTTAACTAGACTTGGCAATTTCTTACACGACCCGTTAATACGACACGTAAACGACACGAAAATAACGGGCTTTGGGTCAACACGATAACTAATTTGGTCATTATCGGGTCACACGATATGAACTCGTTAATAATGGGTTCTTAACAGGTTTACAAGAGAGTGACACACGAGTAACCTATTTCGACACGATAAGAAAAAAATTAATTTGATGATTTTAATTTTTTAAACCACTAAAAAACTTACTATAAAATAGATATAATGGATCTATATAAATTCTATACAAATTTTAAAAATTTAAGTTTTATTTATTTATTTATTTTTATAGTATACTATAGGCAAAGAATGAGATTAAAAAAAATTATAAAACACATTAAAAATAGAAATATCAAGTAATTTAAAAATATCGATCACATTAAAAAATTTATAATAATTACTTCACTAGGGCGAAAAATGTGAAAAAAATATGTAAACGCTCGTAATCGCATCCTCTACGCTTTGAGGATGGGTACATTATCGTTTGAATTTTTTAAAACCTTACAAACCCTCATGAATAATATTTTTAAAAGAGTTCAAAATAAATAAAATTCATAATCATTAATGTATAAGTTTGAAAAATGTAAAAGCATATATAAACGCTTGTAATTGCATCCTCTACGCTTAGACGATGGTTACATGGTTGTTTAAATTTTTAAAACCCTCCAAATCTCATGAATAGTGTTTTTTATTTGAGTGCAAAATTAATAAAATTAATAATTATTGTAGAAGTGTGAAAAATGTAAAAAAAAAATATAAAATCACTCGTAATGACAAGCTTTACAACTTTCGTGAAGGGGTCAACTCCGAAATTTAGTATGTACATACTAATTTAGTATTATGTTTTACATTTTTTTTGGGTCAAATTATGTTTTTCATTTTCATTATTTATTGATTTAAAATATATTTTTCTTAGCGCGTAACGGATTGGGTCATATTACCTGATAATATTAATGGGTTGATTTTGGGTCGGGTCATATTACCTGTTTACTTTAACGGGTGTTACACAACAAGACCCGTTAAATTATCGGGTATGACACGAAAACGATATGAACACGAGAAACACGACATGAATGCCAGGTCTAGTTTTAACCACTAATACGATTACAAAATACTTAATTTAATAATCAAAATCAGGAACGGGATTTTACATTTCCCCACTGAAATATTCTTAACTATTTAGTGATTCATTTCCCTTCTTTGCCCACATATTCATAAATATGAATATCAATTTCATATACTTAAAATTTTTTCAGGATATTACATTCGACCCCCATTAAAATAAATCTCATCCTCGAGATTTCTACCATCGATTAATGAAAAGGAATTTAATGCCAATCCCACCATTCCATTTATAGTGAATAAAATCATAACCTCAGTCTACGATTTTATTTAAGCTCAAAATAAATAAATCAACGAATAAATCATCGTGATTCTTACCTATATACTCAGATTCCCATCAACATTTATTTGCATAATAAATATCAGAAATTCTAGCCACATTCACTGGTGATACCAAACATCAGAAAAATTTTGCCCTATTCATTTTTAGTCAAAACAATTATCATATTTTCCCATCGTAGCCATTATCAGCCAAATAAATATCAGAATTTCATATACTTAAATTTTCTAGCCATAAATATCATTGGCAAAACAACTATTTCATCACCTTTGTCTTTTATCCCAATAAGTGACTAGCAACTGGAAAAGATCGTAATATACCTGGTCGATACACATCACATTGATAACTCATTCTCACAGCCCATGCATGAAGTTTTTCTCCCAGAAACATTGGGTCTTTGTGCCCATTCAATTATTTCTCCACATTTCACAAGTCATTTCGCCCAAATCAACATTCACGAGCCACTTTACCCAATCAAACATCCATGGGCCATTTTGCCTAATCAAACATTCATCTCATTGCACGGGCCATCATGCCCAAAACAACATCCACGGGCCTTTTCGCCCAAATCAACATCCAAGCAGTGGTGGAGGCATCAGAGCGAGTATGGAGGTTGAATCGAAGCACACCTAAAACTAGGGTTCCGGCCGTTCGTGGGAAAATTCAGGCATTTCCCGGCCGAATTGGACTTCAGCCCAGGTATAAAAATTACTCCCCTCATTGAGATATACAATTTTGCAAAATTTTATAATTTTTGGAGTTAGTTGAATTTTCTAGTGAGTCGAGGTGGCCGACCTTTGTGTGGGGCGGCGCGTGGGCCGAGGCACCCCCTGACCACCCTAAGCTAAATTTTGATGTCCTGATTCCATATTTGACATATGATTAACGAAATTCCATTGAGTATAATTTCGTTAAGGTCTGACACTTGAACATTACAGTAATCGACGATCCAACCGTTGAATTGTCACCAAACTTTGATACATTATAGTACATAATATTTGAGGACTATAGAAACTGATAGATCGGGAACCCGACATACGTATCTTCCCAAATTGGATTTGTAAGTTCATAAAATAAAACGTTGACTACCGTTGAAAATTGTGATTGGCAGAAATCCAACCGTCAGATCATGGTAAGATTTTAGTATGGTGTTTTATGAGCATAGTGAGGACCTTAGGAACTTATAGATTCAAAATCTGATGTGCAAATCTTCTGGATCGAATTACAGAGAGTTGTGGGCCCTACCGTTGACTGAGAGTTGACTTTTGGTCAACATGTCTCAAAACGTTCTAAATACTAAAATTAGTACTACAGGAGACTAAATGAAGTCTAGTGGACCTACATTGGTTAGAGAGTGACTGTGAACTACAATTGGCTTGATCCCTCCAAAGGGTACGTAGGCAGTCTAACGAGAAGTTAGATGCAACCATAAAATAAACGAGATTAAATTTTAGTGGAAAATAAGAGAACTACAAGCAATTCAACTCAGATAATTTACGTATACCGATTCCTTGGACGAGCTTCCGAAAAGTAGACTTGGGCAATGACTCAATGAAGAGATCGACTTGGTTGTCATGAGAACGGATTTACTTGGCTTCAATGTTTGGATGCTATTGTTGCTGGTGAGAATAAAAGAACTTCGGCGCTATGTGCCTGGTGTTGTCTCCCTTGATGTATCCCTTTTTTAACTGCTCGATACATGTTGCATTGTCTTCATAGAGCGTTGTAGGAGGTCAACGAAAAATGTAAGACCACTAGTGCTTCGAATATGTTCCATAACTACTCTCAACCAAAAGCACTCATGCTATGCTCCATGCAGGGCGAGAATCTCAGCTTGGTTCAATGAAGTCGTAACTAGCATTTGCTTGGTAGACCTCCAAGATATAGCGGTGTCTCCAACGATAAAGGCATAGCCCGTTTGAGAACGTGCCCTATATAGGTCAGACAGATATCCAACATATGTGTAACCAACAAGGTGAGAATCAATTCAAAAACCATACAGTCCAAGATTTGTGGGTATAGAACAAGCCTAAATCCATTGTACCCTTGAGATAGCGGAAAATGTCTTTAACATCATTCCAGTGCCTACATGTGGGCACATTACTGTATCTAGCCAAAAGATTAACAGCGAAGGAGATGTCGGGTTTAGTGCATTGAGCCAAGTACAATAAAGCCTCAATTACACTCAGGTATGGAACTTCGGGTTCTAAAATCTCTTCCTCATCCTCCTTTGGACGGAAGGGATCTCATTTAGCATTTACAGTCCGAACGACCATAGGTGTACTTGAAGGCTTCGCTTCATCCTCATTAAAACGTCGCAACACCTTTTGGGTGTAGTTTGATTGATGTACTAGGATTCCATCCAAACAATGCTCGATCTCCAGGCCTAGATAGTATCGAGTTTTCCCAAGATCTTTCATCTCAAATTCTGATTTCAAGTGCGTGGCAATTTCCTCAAACTTTGCAGGAGTTCCAATGAGGTTCATGTCGTCGACATAAACTGTAACGATTGCAAATCTAGAACTATTTGAACCAGTCAATGGAAGTCATTTTGGAACTTTCATGTATATTTCCGTATCCAGATCCCCATAGAGATACGCAGTTACCACGTCCATAAGTTGCATATTCATTTTTTCAGAAACTACCAAACTGATTAGGTAGCGGAAAGTTATGACATCCATTACGGGGGAAACGTCTTATCATAATCAATCCCAGGGCGCTGAGAGAAGCCTTGCACTACGAGGTGTGCTTTGTATCGCACTTATTCATTCTTCTCATTACGCTTCCTCACGAAAACCCACTTGTAGGCAATGGGCTTCACACGTGGTGGTGTAGGAACAAAAGGTTCAAACACTTTACGTTTCGCAAGTGAATCGAGTTCGACTTGGATTACTTGTTTCCAATTTGACCAATCGGTTCTACGTTGGCATTCATCAACGGAACATTGTTCAATGTCATCGCTAAGCATGTTGTCAGTAGCTACTGTGTACGCAAATACATTGTCAACGATCATCTCATTTCGATTCTAAACCTCATCCAATACTGCGTAGTGGACCGAAATCTCACGATTCTCAGGAGGTCGATTTATCTTGTCTAAGACATCACCGTAATCTATAACAACCTCATGCATTAGAATGGATGAGTGAGCAATGGTCGTTTTTAAATTAGGGTCACTAGTTGGTGCCGATTTCCTCTTCTGGGGTTGTGAATCCTTTGAACCAAGGGGTTTGCCACGCTTCAGGGTCAGAACAGATAATTGTTTAGCCGCCCACGTGGAAGGGCTTCCCCACATTCGGGGACGGTCTGGCCTTCCTAGGCAGGATTGTGATGTATGTGGGGTATATCTATCATTGCAAGTGAGTTTGTAACGGGTATATGTGATATTGTCACCTTAGCTAGATTAGTAAAAGCATCTGGCATGCTTTAAGCAATGCTCTGAAGATCTATAATTTATCGCACCTCAGTTTCAGACTGGGCAGTGCGAGGATCTAAATGAGACATAGTGGGAGCATACCACGACAATTCGCGACGTTCTCCAGGAATGTTAGCATGCTTATCTCCCCTTAACGACGGGAATACTATCTCATCAAAGTGACAATCCGCAAAACATAAGGTAAAAAGATTTCTTGTCAAGGGTTCTATATAGCGAACAATTGATGGCGAATCATAACTGACATATATTCCTATTTTTTTCGGATGACCCATTTTGTACGTAGTGGTGACGCTATTGGCACATAAAATACGCACCGTAACACACGTAAATGCAAGACGTCAGGCTCGTATCCAGTAACAAACTGTAATAGTGAATGAGGTTGGATAACAGTGGGCCTCAGGTGGACCAGTATAGCTGCGTGCAATATTGCATAGCCCCAGGCAGATACCAGCAGTTTGGTTCTCATAATTAAAGTCCAAGTTATCAATTGAAGGCGCTTTATGAAACTAGGCTGTTTTGGGTGTGAACATGGGGTACAGGATGTTCCACATCAATCCCTACTGACATGCAATAATCGTCAAAAGTCTGTGACGTAAACTCTCCAGCATTATCCAATTGAATCGACTTGATTGGATAATCAGGGTAGTGAGCCCTTAACTTAATAATTTTTGCTAGGAGCTTTGCAAATGCAGCGTTGCGTACGGACAACAGGCAAACATGTGACCATCGTGTTGATGCATCAACTAACACCATAAAATATCTGAATGGTCCGCAAGTTGTTGAATAAGTCCACAAATATCCCCTTGAATCCTCTAAAGAAACTTAGGGGGTTGTGAATGATCTTTGTAATCGAAGGTTGAGTATTCAACTTTCCCAAAGAACATGCTTTGAATGGTGGGAATCCAACATAGGGAGGTAACCGATGCCCACGAGATGTTTTAAGGATATGGCGCATCATGTCATGTCCAGGATGTCCGAAATGGTCATGCCAAAGAAAGTGCTCTGGAACTTAGGCACAAGGCCGAACAATGGTGGGCTTCTATACTGCGAATGGTTGTGATGTACAACCTACTCGAGAGACGTTCCAACTTCTTATCAATACGCTTCTGGCCATATTCGTACGAAGTGATACAAAAAAATTCAGAACCATTATCTTCAGTGGTTTTAACATGATATTGATTATCTCGAATATCTCTAAAACTCAACAATGTTCTTCTGGAATGTGGAGAATAGAGTGCCTTTTTAGTGGTTAAAAATGTACCATTGGACAACATGATACGGGTCTTTCTGTATCCTTCAACCAGGTTAGATGGGGCTAAAAGAGTTGTCAGAGGTGCTTTCTTGGGTATAAAGTTAGTAAAATAGTGTCACTCACGCAAGATGGTGTGTGTGGTAGCACAATCAGCTAGACAATTAAGTTTCCCACTAGACATACCTAGAAATAAATTGATTGAATTGGTCATATGCATAAATATGATTCCATTCATTCAATTAAGTAATTCAAGAAAGAATATCCATAAAATAACAATCCATAATTCAAAACAAACTAAAACTAAACAAATTATTCCAAATACTTAGAAAAATTGTTCAAAATTAAACCATAAACCTAGAAAACTAGGGGAAAGGGGCCGGCCACTCGTAGTGGGTTTGGCCACTAGAGGTAAAACACCCTAAAACATGTCTAATTTATTCGTTCATAGGCAATAACGCCTCTTGAAAATTAGATATCTCCATTGATGTAGTAGCATCTTCCAGATGTTCCACATGTGCAAAGTTAGACTCACGACGGGAATGATACTTGGCAATAGCCTCGGGGTTAGCTCGGCATACGCGTGACCAAAGATCATTTGATCCACAGCAGTAGCACATGTCCATTGAAGTGGAAACCGGTTGAACAATAACTTTTCCTTTGTTCTTGAAGTTCAGGGTCTTAGGTGCAAGAGGTGGACGCTACTGGGTCACATTTCCTCCCTTGGGTGGGCCTTGGTTCTGTGGACTGTGGGCCCATGGTAGGGCTTACCGCCCATTTCCACGGCCACGATGATTTTTTGTCGTTTATGCCTATGAGAATTGGTCGTGTGCGCTTCAGGTGCAGCGTGAGCCACTCGATCGGGCTTGATGATTCTTCATCAAAAGTTGGTTCTACTTTTCAGTGAAAAGTAGTACAGAGATCAAATTCAAAAAATTTGGTGAACTTCTATGCCTTATATTGTTGCCGCAGGACAATATTGGTGGCATGGAAGGTTGAATAGGTTTTCTCCAGGAGATCTGATTCGGTTAGATCCACTTTACAGAACTTCAGTAGTGATCAGATTTTACAAACTTTAGAGTTGTATTCATTCACAGACTTAAAGTCTTGGAAGTGAAGATGCTGCCAGTCGTGTCTTGCTTCAGCAAGTATATGTCTTTCTGGTGATCCAAATGGTCGGCCAGAGCAAGCCAGAGGGTGCATGGGTCCTCCTCACCGAGGTATTTGGTTTACAGAGCCTTATAGATGTGTCTTCGAATGAAGATCATTGCAGTAGCTTTCTGAGCTTTGTCGACATATTTGTCGTTGGTAAGTGCCTCGATGGTGGCTCTAATACCCTTTGCGATGAGATGGAGCTTCACGTCTTGAACCCACTTCAGGTAGTTTCTTCCAGAGCGGTGAAATCGAGCTTGTTCAAGTTTGACATGTTCCTAAAATAGATGGTACAACAAAAACGTGATTAGTCATATAATGATCCATAGACATATAACGTTGAACATTTAGGTTTTGTAGACATGTATTGGTTTAATTTATGCATGAAAACTATAGGTTTTATGTGGTAAGTTTTGAACGAAAACTTCAGGTTTTATGCATGAAACTATAGGTTCAATTTAGTTTTATGAACGATTAATTCATAAAGGAGAGGTTCCTACAAGAAACACAGAATGCAATATGTTGACTTAAGTGTTGTGGATTTGAGTTTCTTTGGGAACTTAAGTGTGAGAGCTTTGTTACTACAAAAGATGTCAACGGTTCAAAGTATAAAAATAAATTATTGAATCGATAATGTCCAAAAGAAAATTCAGGTCAATAATTTTGGATTTAATTGTCATCTTAATGGACTATAGGTCACTTTTAATTAATTCAATAGATCGGAACCAAATAGGGTCGATTGTGGAAGCAAAATAATGCCAAAAATTAGCAAAGGGTTTGAAAAACCATAGCCCAATGGTATTTGGGCTAGGTGCCGTGAATAGGGCAAAGCCCTATAGGCTTTCGGGCTCGGGGTTAAGGCTGCAAAAGTAGCCCATATGTGGCTGCAGGCCGAGAGACAAGAAGCCCAACAACAAGCTGCTGACGTGGTTGGGTTGAGACCAACACACGGGAGCAAGCCCAGAAGCTTGCGGGTATGTGAGGAAACCCCACCCGCAGCTAGGTTTGGTTTTGGGCTGCAGTGACTAAGCCCAGCCTCGTGGGCTAGTTGATAGAAACGCGGGTCGTGGCAAGGCCTAAGCCCAGCAGCACAACTGCTGGCGTGGGCTGAGACGAAATGACCAACCCAACATGCGTTGGTGTGGGTCGGGGCTGCAGGCACGTGGTAAGAAATCAAACCAAGCATACAACTTGGCTGTCCACAGTATGCAGCGAAGCCCAAAGGCTTCAGCAAAGGTCCAAGAAGTCAAACGACGTCGTCTCAAGAGGGTCTCCACACGGCTGGGCTTCAGGCCAATGCAGTTGTCCTTGTGGTGGTGCCACAATGGAAAAATCCCAATTTCCTTTCTCTTTTTCGAATTCACTAGGGTTTGAAAAATCCTAACATGTTTCTAATTTATTAATATTCTTTGACTCACAATTTTATGTAGCAATTTAATTGCGTAATGCATGAAACACACATATATATATATATATTGACAATTATTTGAAACATATACAATATATATATATATATATATATATATATATATATATATATATCGTAAGGAAAATATAAACATAAAGGGGTTCATGCATCATGGGGAATGTTTTCATGCTTCGTGGACGTTTCAAATATCTTCCTTTATTTTAAGCATACTTGATTAGCAGAAAACAAATAAAAGCCTTTGAATTTTGTGGAAGATAACCTCCTCCTCTGATCCGTCAGTTCCTCAGCTTCTGGCAATAGCGTGCTGATAACATGTTGTAGGCCTATTTAACTAAGTTATCTAAGGAATAGAGAGGGAGGGGGTCGCCGGTAGCAAGAGAGAAAAGAGAGATTTAATTGTGAGGTATGTGTTGTGTCACCCCCATTGTGCCTTTATTTATAGTAGTAGGATAGGTAAAATCCTTACCCTTTTAGGATTACAACTCTTAATAAGTAATCAACTCCTAATAGGAATATAAGAGATATTCCTAGATCTCCTAGGATTTACACAATCACATTCCTATTCTAAATATGACTGCAACAATTTTGTGATTTCAAATAATAAAAATGAATTTAATAGAAAATAATTAAATAAAGTGACAAAATAAAATAAACTAAAAGAAAACAGTTTTTGAAAATTAAAATATAAAAGTCTCGGGTTCCGCTATCACCTTAACAATCCTATGTAGTTCTTCCAATTATTTATGAATTACACATGCATATTTTGAAGGTTAGGTTTTCCTAATATATGCCTACTTGGACCCCCAACATAGAGCGTATATTAAACATGCAATCCGTCTGTGGTATTTAGATCAAATCTAAACATGCATGACTCATTAAGCTTTATGAAACCTTTTGAAAAACCATATAACCCTTATGACATGGTATTCATTCTAAGTGAACTTGCACATATTAACCACAAGAAGCCTTCCTCAATTTCAGGGACCGACCTCCTACCAAAATTGCATCATATTACTTTTCTAAATATCCTAATTGTACATAAACATTAAGACAATTAGATAGTTTAAACTGGTCATTAATAGTTCAAACCTACATGCATAATATCATAAGCAAATTGAAAAGAAACTGCATATTCTTACTAAGGCTTGTGGCCTCGTCCTAGCGAGCGAAAATTAGTTACTAACAATCATAAAATAAAATATTATTAAAAATAAGGATAGAAAACACCTTGAAATACAAATCTTCAAAGCCTAGCAAAGTTCTCTAACATATTATGTGTTCTTCTCCTCTCTTTTTGTCCTCTAACCCTAATGACTAAAAAGCCTTATTTATACTACTACATAATTAAAATCCTTACTAGAAAAGGTCTTCTAAAAACTAGGAAACATAATAGAATAAGGCAACTAGGAAATACATTCTTATTCTAACTTTGGGAAATCTGTCTAGCCACAAATCAGCCACGTTTTTGGACTTCCAGGGCTCCAAAATAGGCCCAAAACAACTTGAACTAAAGCTTGAGATGTCTCGAACATAATTTCAGAGGGCCTTGAACCCAAAAGACATCATCTTGGACACCAAAAAGCCAAAATAAGCCCAAAACGTCACTTTGACAGTACTGTACGCCACTCCTTTATTTCTTTGCCATAAATAAACTGCTTTGTAGAAAATCTGAAACTTTGATACGATCAAGTTGAGAGACACATGAATGTCCTCCAATTTGAATCACTCCAAAATTCGCCCGTTTAATCATGTTGTGCTTCAGAGGAAGTCGAATGTGCTACATTAAGAATATAAATCAAAGTATCAAAATTCTCACAAAATAACCACTAAATTATAACTAAAAATAGGGTAAAATATATAGTATAATATCGACTCATCATTTGACATCAATTATTTCACTTTTATATCCTAAGCCAAGTGGACTGTTATTTTGTGTGTCTAGCAAGCTGTATTACCTTACATGTCCAAGAAAACGATCCTATGATCCTGCAATTGGCCGTTGGTCCCCTATGCCTCCTTTCCCACTCATGGCTGTATTTTGATGTCATTAAGTCTAAACTGCTCCTTGGATCATGGTCTTTCATATTGCTAGTCAACATTAGTGTAAAATCAGTTGTTAAGATAAATATGCATATCGTCGCTGCCTTTATCCTTTCCATTGAAGGACGATGGCTCTGGGAAATACTATGTATTCCCTATCCGCTACTTACGGGCAGGTTATTTCATTCTCTTTTACAAGGGATTGAAAGGACAACTATTGTCTAGACAAGCCATTGTCATTGCCAGGCCTTGAGTCATTGTGCCAACAGGATTGTTACTAGTTCGACCGAATTTGAGGAGCGTAAACCTCTGTGAATTACCACGTTCGAAGTTGTCATCGAAAAAGATGGAAAATGAAAGCATATCAAGACATTAGATTCTGAAGGTCTCTATGTGTAGTTTCCAGGATTGGTTCATTATTTCCTAGTTTTGGCTTCACACCGTAAGTTCTTTTACATCTCTCTCTCTCTCTCTCTCTCTCTCTCTCTCTCCCTACTATAATTTTACTAAGCGAGACTTTGGATTCGGTCTCTAACCACTGATATTATTTTACTAAAACCTTAATGATATTCAATTTTTGATCAAGATCCCTTGACTTTGTACACGTCATTATTACTATTAATATGCATTTTCTTATGTTTGATATTAATTGCTTGACATGTTTATGGGATTTAAAACCTCATATTATATGGCATATAAATTAAAAATGATTACAGTAAAAAAGAAAATACTCAAAAATTGTAATTAAATAAATAGATAAAAACAGGTAAAAATATAACTTTGAAATAATAAATGTCAAACGAATGTACCCATAGTATTCAAAAAAATTGAAAAAGGGGTACATTTTATTATAAAATATGCATACATTATAAAAAAAAAATACATAGATTTTACATATAAAAAAAGGTACATTTTACATATAACAAAATGGTACATTTATAAAGAAAAATGGGTACATTATAAATAAATTATGAGTCTAAATAAAAAATTTAAAAATATGGACACGAAATGAAATTAATATATGGGTACAAATTAAAAATAAAAAGAAAATTGGTACAAATTAAAAAAAAAAAAAAAAAAGGTTGCAAATTAAAAATAGTAAAAACTAAAAATAGAAATTCATAATACAAAGTTGAACCATAAATATAAATGTGCGTAACTTTCTAATACTAAATGAATATATTTTAGAAATAAATTTAATTATGCTGGCATGTAAATATAATTGAACTAATGATGTTCATTAAAAGTTAGGACCTTGATAAAAAATTAAAAAGAAATAAGGTTTTAATCAATGCAATGAAGAAAAGAGGGATGAGAACCTAATTTCCCCTTCTACTAAATTGGGTTTTTGTTATATTCATATGTAGCCTTTAGTGATTTCTTGTTATTTTGTGCCTCAAAGATTTGGAGGACTTTGATCTAGGAGAAGAGAGTATGAAGCGGAATTGTAATGAGGTGGAAGGATTTCAATGATAATTGGGAAAACCAAGGTGTCTTCGAGAATGATAAACAAACAAAAGACAAAGGTGACTGTAACCTGTTTGGGTTAATATTTGAACATTGGGTTGCAAGTGTGAGAAAGCCCAGAGATGCCAATTAGAAGAAGACTTGCCCGAAGCCCAGCACCAGGTCCAGAGACAAATTGGCACCTCCCTATTAATGCATAAACCATATGCCTATGATTTAAATGACAAGTGATGGAGACTAACTCACAATCAGCCAAAAAGCACCTTTTAGTGGCAATACAAGTAAAAAGCTGATGACTCACCACCCTTCAAATGCTTTCAGGCAAGAACAAAGTTACAGCAGTCGGGCTAATTGGCCTATAAAAGGAGGAAGAGGCCCCAGAGACAAAGACACTTAACCAATCAAATAAACAAACATACAAACCCTACTCTCAAGCCAGATTTGCATCCAAAAGCTGAAATTAATCCAGATTCAGTCATTTTTAGCGACAAGCTATCTTTCTCTCTAGTTTAAAGCTCTGCTATCTCCCTTAGTGGAGTAGTATCGATGCTCGTGTAAACTTGTTTACCATCCATCTCTTTTTAGCATACAAACCCCTGTAATCACAAAGAAAAGTGACTGCAAAAAGTTCAACCTTGACAGACAAGGTGAAATCTTGCCCGAAGCTCTTTGTTTGTTCTCTAAATTTGTAGATCTATTATGTAATGCATTCCCCAGTATGTATTCAAGTCATGTCCACATGTTGTCCTACTTTAAGAGTTATTTGCATCTGGATCTGGTTAGTTTAATGGATAGGCTATCATTGAAATCAATCAAGAACCAAGCAAATGGCTAAATGGCTTAAAAGAGATCTGAACTCCCTTCATACGAACATACAAGACTATGAACTGAAAGTCCTTGGTCACAAGACAAGAAAAAGAACTTAATGTGGACTTAACCCATCCACGACAATCCTTTGATAACAAGAAGTCCGAGTAACTTAGGGCACAAGTAATCGACTAAACACTCTTTTTCTACATCTACTATACTGAGATAATAGTGGCACGCCTAGCACTCAGTTAGGTTTGATTGCGAGCCTCAAGGCCTACACCTAGGGCCCCACAAAGGCACCTTTCAGAACTAACTATGTCCTCTTTTTGCAACACATCAGCAATCAAGAGCCCAACTACACATCCAAAGTGCTAATCCCTTGGGGGGCTATGTTTAGGTCTAATAAGCCCTCTTTGAAGAAATCTTTGCCCGAACATAGTTTTGGCATGCCCGATGGGACATCATTAGTCTTGTATGCCAAGAAGAAGAACGAAGGAGAAAACCTTTAGGTGGAACACTATATACGGGCCACCCTAGTGTCTACGAAGATCAAGCATGACAGATCAGCCAAAAGATTTCCCCATCTCACAAAGATCAGCTATTATGGGAAGCCGGACCTCATCCGAGAACTCATGAGGGAAGGTAACCAGTGAGGACTTGCAAGCCACTATTATGCAAGTACTGAAACTATGGAGAGTATCACTCTGGAAACCAGAGGAGAAGTAAGCAGACTCTATTCCTTAACAGGGAGCTTGCCAAGAAGATTAGATCTAGAGTACTCTAGTCCAAAAAATGGTTGTGCTAGAGAAGAAAGTCCTGAGAATGAACCAGTTATCCTTCTATTTCCTTTGCTTGAGGAAAATAGGGATAAAGGAAAAAACAAGGAAGGATCTGGAACTAGTCAGCCAGTGTTGGAGGAAATCCTAGATGCAGAGTTACCTAACCCCCCATTATTTTCACTAGATAGTAGAGCGTAGAGTGAGCAAGAAAGAACAAAGTATGGGATGCCCTAGTTGATCGAGGAATCCAGTGGAAAATGTGAGCCTACCAAGGCAGACATGCCTCTTCCTTATAGGCCCCCACCATTAGCCAGTAAGGGAGGGGATGCCAAATGGAGAAAGCCCGAACCAAGGAATGAGACTTTCTCGGGCAATGATCGCAGCTCAAAGTGGGAAGCCCCATATACCCCATACAACAATACAGTTAACCAACAGTTCAGAGGCGAGCTAGTTGAGTTAAGGAGGATGGTGGCCTAGAATGCTCAACCCCAAGCTCACCCGCTGTACAGGATCACCTATCAGAAGCTATACCCTGAGCATATCGATGAGCAAAATCCTTTTTCCCTCAACTTCAAGATGTCCGCGTTACCTACTTTCAGTGGGGAGGATTGGCAGTGTGTCCTCTAGAGACCGCATTTTCAAATTCTTCAACCATTACGTGGTATTTGAAGACAATCTTAATTATAAGTTAAAATTGTTTGGGAACTTGTTGGTAGGCCTAGCATCTCAATGGTATTCTCTGTTGCCTCCCAATTCTATTGCTAATTGGGGGCAAATGGAGATGGCTTTCCATGAGCAATTCTATAGGATAGAGACATGTCCGAGATGTCCATCAATGACTTAGTGGAGACGAAGCAACATGAGCATAAGTTTATAGATGACTTCATGATAAGGTTTAGATGGACAAGAATGAGGTGCCAATTCCCTATCAATCATACGCAACTCATATCCATTGCTCAAAAGGCTTTGAGGCTGCCTTTGAGGAAAAAGTTTTATGATGTACAATTTAATGAGTTGCAAGAATTGGTAATTGCTACCACATAGTATGAGAAGTTGTTGCTTGAAGAACAGCAAGTAAAACACTCATCTAAGGTACCTCTATTGTACAAAAGTAAAGTTGCCATTTACCAAGTAGAGTTTGAAGAAGCAGAGCCAAAAGAAAGTGATGGCCATAGAAGAAAAGGGATAGACATGTGCGCGGTGGAGATGACTATCCTTTTCAAACCTTTAATAGTGAAAAGGTTAGTTAAACCCGTCAAAGATCAGAAAATGGTGATGAATGATGGTGGATTTGTCCTTATGAAGCCTCCCAAATACCAGAGTTACCCTTTCAATTTGACCAAAGCTTCCGAGATCTATGAATAGTTGGTTCGGGCAAGAGTGATTGTGCCTGACAGCACTAAAAAACTGCCTAAACTAAAAGAATTAAGAGGCAAGAAGTATTACAAGCTGCATTATACTTTCAATCACTCGATAGCCAATTATGTCCAGTTCAAAGATTGGATACAAGACTTCATAGTCAAGGGAAAGTTGCTGTTGGAAAAACCACAAGCCAATATGATCACTGACACAGATCCTTTCCTAGATGCCCCAATAAACATGATCAACTTGACGTGGGCTGAGAAAGGGAAACGGAAGGCTACCTGGGAAGTCAAATAAAAAAGGAGGCAAGTTGACAGGCCAATAGAAGAAGCTATCAAGTTGCCCGAGAAGTCCAATGCAACCATAGTCAAAGGAGTGGTATTATGCAATAGGTGAAAGTGTGAATATGAGTTGGAAGTACTAGCATCAGGAGCTATCATTGATCAGGAGTTGATCAAAAAAATAGAGAAAGAAGAACAAGAAGCCCTCATAAGTCTCTTACGGACAGCTGAGAAAGAGACATCTAGAAATGTTTTCCAAAGGTTGGAAGGAGATTCTCAATCAAAGGGCTTATCAGAGGTATTCAGAAATTATGAAGCCTCTGAAGATGTGGAGGACAGAGAAGCCAAAGTACCAAAATGGGTAGACATAAAGCTACCCTAGCCAAGCTATATCGGTGGAGATGTCAGAAGGAGAGAAAGGATAGTGAATACAGTCACGAAGAAGAATCCTGCCCGACCCGGGCGGAAATGGTATGTGGTTGGAAAGGATGGGAGACTCGTCAAAGAAATGGGAGCCTCTATGATTAGGAGAGTTCAAAGGCAGCACAAAACCCACATGAACTCATTAAAAATCCCCATTGCTTCAGAAACCTCTGAAAATGTAAAGTTTGAGAAAGTACCTGATGGGGGAAGAAATCAACTTCAATGGAAGAGCAAGAAGGAGGTAGAAAAGGCAAATAGCAAGACTGAGGGGGAAAGAGATCATGTGCCATAAAACCCCCATCCAAGAAAGTACAGAATCTTGAGGAGAGCTTAAGAAGATATGGTGATGATGCCAACCCCAAGATGGAGCCTAAAACCTATATATTTTGGAACTATCTCACCTAAGAGGGGGATACCCTCACCTTTGTTGATCGATGCTCTTTCTGAAGTTCCAGGACAAATGCCAAACTTTGGCATAACTCAAGAGGAAGCGCTGCCTGAGCTGATGTTGCCCGAAAAGGCATAGGCCTGGTTAGATGAATTTATAGGCCACATCAAGGGCAAGAAGAAAGACTCACCTGAACCTAGCAACTTTCATGTAAACATGACATATGTTTTATTTGCCATGTTTTGTCCCAAGCATGATCAACCTGCCATAATGGAAGGCGATTACTTGGCAACAAAACCTATGAGGGCACATGTTAATGTTGAAGAGGTAGGAAAATAAGAGTCGGGTAGAATAGGTTTGCCCGAGCTCACAAAGAAAGAGCCCAAGAACGTATACTCAGATAGAATGGTCTTCAGTCGCCCGAGTTTGATCCTAGCCAACCATCTCAAACCTATTTATGTAACTGCTCATCTAGAGGGAGTGTTCTTCAAGAAGGTTTTGATTGATGGAGGAGTTGCGGTCAATATGTTGCCGTACAAGCAAATGAAGAAAATGTGTAGAAGTGAGGAGGATCTCATCCCCATGGATCTAACAGTTTCCAGCTTCTTCGGAGCCATCACTAGGACTCATGGGATATTGCCCCTAAAAGTTGACTTAGATTCCAAGCAAATCATGCTAGCCTTTCTTATCGTAGACAGTACTTCTACCTATGGAGCTTTACTAAGCCGAGATTGGATGCATCAGAGCTTCTTTGTACCTTTTACCTTACATCAACAAGTAGCAGTTTACCATGATGAAGGAGCCATGGGACCAGGATTTTGGAAGATGGTGAAGACCGAGTCACGGCCATTCCTCCTCACTGCTAACGTTGCAGAAAGCTTTTACAATCCCAGTGTTTGGATTCTCCAATGCTCAGATTCTCCAATGTTTAGGAGCTGACAAGAACGGTCGCCCGACTAAGATGACGACCCAAAAGCTTCTAGAACAAGGATTATTCCTCATCAAGGAAGAATGGGATATGCCCCATATTCTCCCAACTCCCCAACACCAATAATGACAAAACAAAGAAGAAAGGACCAAGTAATTGCAGTCAGGTCCTTAATCAAAAAACTGTTGTTGTATGGAAGAGAGAGAGAACAAGGAAATGAAGAGAGTTGTTGCCCGAGCTTACAATAAAAAGTAAAGTTAAAGACCTTTAAGGAAGGGGAATTAATTTGGAAATCAGTTTACCCTTAGGAACTCAAGTCTGAAGCTTTGGGAAATGGAGTCCTACTTGGGAATGTCCTTTTATTATTCACCAAACACTGGATAAGGGAGGGTATTACTTGGCAGATTTAGAGGGAAACTTGCAAAAACATCCGATTAATACCAAGTTTTAAAGAAATACCATCCAGCTTTATGTAATGGGAGAGATTGTTATACTGAAGAGACCTAAGCGAGTTAGGAAGGATTGGAGTCAGATTACCATTGGTAAAACTTCAATGAAAAGCAGGAATTAAGACAAGTGAAGATGAAGAAGAAGTATATGTTTATTTCATGTAAAAAGGGTTACAATTGATTCTAGCCTAACAACTTTGCATCCTTGGCCACGGCAACTATTCTAGAAAAGTAAGTTTGCATAATAGTGAAAATTCTACCTGGTTCTCCAAGATACATGTTGCTATTGGCGAGTTGGTTCTTTGAGTCCTCCACTTCTTGAGAGATCTTTTCCATATCCTCTACTTTCTTGGAAAGATGATTGGTTAAGCTCATCTTCTCGGCCTTGAGTGAAGAAAGTTGCTTTTCCAATCTTTGGATCTCAGAGTCAACAACTGCAATCCTATCTTCCATCACTAATCCTTCCTCCACCAACTGCTAGAGAGTAGCTGAGCTCTTCACATGTTTTTCTTGATAGCACTTCATTCTATTGGAAGCCCGCTCTACCTTTTGATGCTGGTCCATTAATGCCCACAAGTTCTCAAAAAAGTTTAAGAAAGACTCGTACTGAGCCTTAGACAAGGACTGTGACTTGTAAAGTTCGGTCAGTGCCTTTTCTACATCATAAAAAACCTTAAGGCTGAAGGAAGCTGAGAAGTTTTTCTTCATCCAATCGTTGAAGATTTGACTGGCGTCTAGAAGAAGAGGAGACTTAGAAGCAAATGGAGGAGACTGCAGTTTGGTCTTGATCTGCCCGAATTTTTTTACCACGTCGGGCAAGGACGATATCGGTGGAGTTGGAGGCATCTCTCTCGCACCTTCAGTAATAGTAAAAGAAGCTGCCTTGGTGGGTAAAGAAGGTAGAGAAGCAGGAATAGAAGCAGCAGCAGCAATGGTCTTGGCTTTCTTCTTAGGCTCAGGGATAGGCGTCCCTGTGACCCCAGAAGCCAAAGGAGGACAAGGAAGTTTTGTTTTGCGCACCAGACGCCGGGGGAGGGGGGAATTGCCTGAGTCCTCTCCAGGGCCCTGTTGCAAACCAAAAGAGACAAGTTGATTAAAAGAGTTTACAATTCAGACTAAAGGAAGGCAAATAGGGAAAAGTTAATATACCTGAGCTAAGTCTGAAGCCTTATAAGGAGGAGGAGTTGCGTCCCTTGTCTGATATAAAGAATTATCCCTGCTTGCTAGGAGATGAGAGATGTGCCCGAGCCTTCACCAAAAGCCTATGAAATTATAAAAGATAAGTATCAATAGACTAACTTGTGCAGAAAAGAAAAATAGAATAAGAAAAGCCTTCATACCTTAGCAGGTTCCTGAGAAGGAGCGGGCGAGCTGGCCCGAACCACAAATTGGGAAGCCCGCAGGCTAGTCACCGCTGAGACTATGGGGATCTTAGAGATTATAGGCTACCCAATGGATGTTGCTATTGGTTGCTGTGACTCATGTGCTAAAGATGGCTGGGGAAAATAAGAACATAAAATAAGTATAAATAAAAAGATATTAAGACGGAGAGATTCAAGATAAAAGTGCTTACCGGATTGCTATCCTCTTCCGCAAAGTGCAACATCTCCCCAGTTGATGGGTCAGATTGAGAAGTAGGAGCCACTACTAAAGGCAGAGAGGTTGTAGGAATAGGAAAAGAACTTTGCCAGACCTGAGAAGCGGACTCTCCAACCTTAGCCTACGAAAGTGAAAGACAAGTGCTAAAGCTCTGAGATTGAGAAAGTCTAAAGAATGGAAGAGAGCTATACCTTTGAAGACTTAGCCCAAGAAGGAGAAGTTTGTACCACTCGGACTGAAGCTGAAGAGGCTTCGGGCGGATGGATCATTTCTTCCCTTATGGCCTATTTCAGGCAATCGGGCAAAGAGTTAAGAAAAGGAAGAGGTTGAAGGAATAATCTTGAGAAGAAAACCATACCTCTAGTGTTTCAAAGGTAGCATTTTGCAAATCTTTAGCCTAATGATGCATCTCGGTCCCCAGAGGATCATCCTTGGAAACAACAGTAGGCTTCTTGGTTTTGTAGGGCCCTAAACCCAAAAGAAATTGAGTTTTTTAGCTCTTAAGCACAAAATGCAAGTAAGAAGGAAAGGTTGGAACCAAATTCACTTATTGGAGGCTTTCTATTTCTTCCTACCCACGCCTACCTGAGCCACAGAAGCAGGAGACTTGGAGGATTTAGCATCTTATGCCCTGATGCGTGAATTATACGCGCATAAATTAAACCCTCTTTTCGTCAAATTGTAGTATATGTATAAGTAGGGATCGTTCTGGACCGGGGATTAGGAGGGATTGTTAATCACTTGGATTTGACTCAAAAACATAAAAACAAAGTTAAAAACGTTCACAAAGACTCAAAGGACTCAAAACAACACAAACACACTCAAATCTGCCTAAAAACCACTTTCTGGGCAGATTTGAGCACAAACACAAATTTGGACGAATTTGTGTAACAAAATGACTCAAGAACGTAAAAACACAATATAAAACACTAAACTAACTCAAAGAATGTAAAACTAAATGCTTGAAACACTAAAACAAACCAAAAGACTCAAACATCACCCAAAACACTCAAAACTGCCTTAAAATCACTTTCTGGGCAGTTTTGAGCACTTTGGTGAATTTGGACGAAATTGGGAAATAAAATGAATCAAAACACTCATAAACACAAACTAAGATACTTTCTAACTAAATTGGACAATAAAGTAAAGGGGGAATTAGATTTGACGAAATTAAATAAAATACACATATTGTAATTAAAACAGATTGTAAAGATGAATTTGATGAAAATATGGATGGAATTGAAATGAATGAATGCTAGCTAAGGGGTTCATCTTCACATATGTTACACTTGTATAATAAAATGATTTCCAATTGCGTTTCAATAAATCATTAATTCTCAACACCCCAAGTTAACCGTGATGCACTAATTAACCTTCAAATCTTCCTAACGTTATTGAATTGGATGGGTTAGCGCATACAACAATTCAAAACATTCCCCACAAGTCCCCTACATGATTGCATAATAGAGATACAAGCAAGAATCATTACGCTCTATGAAAATTATAAGTCTTGACGAGGCAATTGTAACTATGAATGCATGATACTCTTGCCAAGAATTCATTTAACGCGATTGTTTATAAGCAACCTCCACTACTTGTGAATATAAGTTCGTAACTATTAGGTGAAACTCACTTATATTCTAGCGTCATATTCATGCATGAAAATTAAGTGTGCACTCTTAATAAACATACATAAATAAGTTATCAATCAAATAGTTAAACAAATTGAATCACAACTTATGAAACGAAATTAGAAGTAATCAAATCAAAACGCAAGCATAAACATATATTTCAAATTACCCCCTAGCCAAGGGGGGTTTAGTTCCTTATGATACAAAACAAAGAGAATCAAAGAAACACCTAAACATTCCAACAACTCAAACTTGAATTGTATGAACGTTTAGGCACTCTTCTCTTCCATGCCTCATTCGTACAAAACATAGAGTATTGAAATTAAACATAGAAATCAAAGAAACACCTAAACATTCCAACAACTCAAACTTGAATTGTATGAACGTTTAGGCACTCTTCTCTTCCTCTTCGTTGTAGCACAAGGTCTAGGGATAGTTTGATGGTGTGAATGGTTTGGGGAGTGGTGGAGGAATGGAAGAGGAGTGGTGGAATATGGAAGGATGGTGTTTGGATTCTAAGGGAGGACTCACGGCACAAAGGGGGTGGTTTGATGGTCTACATTTCTGCAATGGATGAGTTTATGGAAGAGTGTTTGGAATGGGTGAATTTCTGGCACAAAGGCCTTATTTCTGTGGTGAATGGATTGTGTATGAATGAGAATGAATGAATGAGTATTTATAGGTGAAATGGGGGGAACATGACAGCTAGGAACTTGGTGGAAATCTGAAATGGTGATGGGAGATGCATGTGGCTGTTTGTGCATGTGATTAAAGGGTGGAAATGCATGTGCTTTGACAGAAATGAAAGGGAATGCACGGTTTTGGTTGATTTCTGGTGGTTGTGAGGTGGAAATCTAGGTGGAAATGCATGTGGACTAAAGCTATGTGAATGATTAAGGTGAATGTGCATGAGTGCATGTGAAATCTGCCAAGATGCATGTGTTATGAAGTGGATTTTCTGCAAATGCAAGGTGAATGTGCATGTGATTAAATTAAAAGATGGAATGCATGTGAATGACAGCTAGATATGTTGATGAATGCATGTGACTTGTTTGTGGTGAGTGAATGCATGTGCAAAGCTTTTTGGGAGAAAGGTGGATGAATGCACATGTGACTTAGGTTGTGAAATCTGATGGAATGATGAAGTGGCTGAAATGATGAAAGAATGAGGGTATGCACGGCACAAGGGAAGTGTTGGGTGATGGATGCATGTGGGTTAATTAATTAAGTGTATGATATGATAAGTGATTGATAAGATAAGTGAATGATATGATAAGTGGTTGATAAGATAAGTGGTGAATGATATGTGGTGAATGATATGTGATAAGTGATAAGTGATAAGTGATAGGTGATGATGATAAGTGGTTATGATAAGTGATAAGTGGTGATGATAAGTAATGGAAGCATGTGAGGGAATGAATAATGAATGCATGTGATAAGGGAATTGGAAAGGTTTAAATGTCCTAAAACTAAAGGGAACAAGGTTCCAACACTTTGGTCTTCAATTTCGTCCAACATTTTGGCGCCAAGCATAAGCTATCCATCCTTAGCCCAAAAGTGCTCCAAAAGTCTCCAAAATGCATCTTTTTGCTCCTTTAGCCCTTTGGACCTACAAACACACGAAAATAGCTTAAAGGACTAAAATAACTAAAGAAACATAACGTAAATGCACGAGAACAAGCCATTTAAGTCGCATGAATATGCTCCTATCATGCCCTCGTCCTCTTTTTGGTAGGGATTGTCCGCTGACCAGAAATGGAGAGTTGAGCTTGAGGTCGCTCTTCGGGCTCAGACTTTGAAGTCTCTACTACTGTTGACCAAGTTCGATGCGCTGCCTAAGGCTCTGCTACAACCTCTGCCTCACTCTCAGAGTCCCCA
This sequence comes from Pyrus communis, assembly GCF_963583255.1. Lineage (NCBI taxonomy): Eukaryota > Viridiplantae > Streptophyta > Magnoliopsida > Rosales > Rosaceae > Pyrus > Pyrus communis. Next base: position 15,004,073 of record NC_084815.1, read on the forward strand.
AATAGTTCAGAGACATCCCCACCTACTCCAGTACCGTGCCTCTCTACTTTTGCTACGGCTTCTTGAAGCACAAAAGCATTTGCAGCATCCTCATTTTGCCTGACGTCCATTTCTACGGAGTTGGTTTTTTTTTTATGAATCATTTCCTTCCAATCTTCAAGCTCAGTTGGCTTTGGATAGGATTTAATCGAGAGTTGCTTGAAGAGGATTCTTGTAAATCTCCTTCATACTTCTTAGTCCACCTTGATTCCCCCCAAGAAGAAAAGCTTGAAGTACATTCAAACTTGAGGGCCATGGGTTTTCTGGCAATTTTACTCATAACCCCAAGACTCATTCGGGCGACTTGGAACATAACATCTGGTGGAGAGCAGAGACAATATGAAGTGCTGCAGTGAACTGAATCAAAGAAGGGTACAGGGATAGCTTTTCTAAAACCTAACTGTCTAGCACAAAAGTTGGGGTGGTGAACCTCCAGCCCACGCTCATAGCGATCGCTCCTCACTCCCCAAGTCAGGTCCCTTGGTTGAATACAGCTGATAAACCTCTTTCTGTAGAAGGGATTGGCATCTTCTCCAAAAGCGTATTAAAAAGCTTGGTCAGAGAACCAAAGATATCTCTTAAGCACGGAGGCCCCCTATTCCAGATCTACCCAAGTCCTACAGACTCTGAAGAAATAAAGACAAGTGAATGTAGAGTGATTGGTTGGAGAAGCTTCGGTTAGGATTCGTGTAGGAGTGACACCCTCAGAAATTCAAGATTAGAAGCTCGGGGAAATACCATTGGAGCCACAATTGGATCATCCAAATGGGCCCATTAAGGTTGGTCTCGAAGGGAATACCCCGGGTGATTTCATCAAGAAGATGGTAGAGATGAGAGATGAGGAAATGGCCCTTTGCCACATCATCGAAGTTGTGCAGAGCTTCCACTAGGGAGATCCATTCAACTTTCACTCACTTGGACTTGTTTGGGAAGACATGTTTATTAAGCTAGTACAGGAGAAAGTACATGTGTTCTTGGTCCTTGTTAGCATTGGAGGAAGAGGTGCCAAATTCCTTCTTAACAAACGGGATAAAACTCGTGAAGGAAGTTCCGTAACTCTTGAAAGTTGTAAAGTTATACTCCAATTGAATTATAGGACCAGAGCTGCCTGAGCTCTCAGTAGTCGGGCGAGAGGGAGGAGCCCAATCATGAGTAATGTCCACGATTCTACCTGAGAGCCTTAGCCCGAAGACCTGGGCCATGTCAAGGATGGTCGGGGATATTAGACCTATCCTGAAGTCCAAAGTGTTGGTGCCCGAGTTCCAGAAGAGGAGTGCAGTTCTCAATAGCTCGAGTTTGGCAATGCTAATAGTCTTCGAGAGCATTATCAGCTCATAAATACCGTTGTTCATCCACTTTTGCTTGAAAGTTGGCTCGAGTTATTTTATCCATTGCGTCCATCCTTCATCCTTCATCAGAGGGAACCCACGATGGTTTTTTGACCATTTGGAGGAGGAAAAGCCCGACTTGGCCTAAAATGGGTTCAGGGTGAACCAATTTTCCTTGAGCATGTTGTTTTCCACTACAAGGGGGATCTGAGAATTCTGGGAACTTCTGGGAATTTAAAAGCTCAAAATGGCTAAGGTATTCAGCCAAAAGGGATTTAAGTGAGGATTATATAATGAGCAGTTAATTAACAATGGAATTCGTGGGTTAGTGCAAAGGTTTTTTTTAACCAACGGTTGCTTTAAATGGTGAGAATCCCAAGTGAAGGCATACGGCGGCTATTTAATCATTATTAGCATCTTGGGTTGTAGACTCAACAATGATTAAATGGGGCACTGTTTGGGTTAATATTTGAACATTAGGCTGTAAGTGTGAGAAAGCATTTTTGAATGACAAGTGATGGAGATTAACTCACAATCAGCCAAAGAATACTTTTAAGTGGCAATACAAGTAAAACGTTGATGACTCACTACCCTTCAGATGCTTTTGAGTAAGAACAAAGTCACAACAATAGGGCTAATTGACCTATAAAAGAAGGAAGAGGCCCCAGAGACAAGGACACTCAACCAATCAAACAAACAAACATACAAACTCTGCTTTCAAGCCACATTTGCATCTAAAAGTTGAAATCAACCCAGATTCAGTCCTTTTTAATGACAAGCTATCTTTCTCTCTACTTTAAAGCTCTGTTATCTCCCTTAGTGGCGTAGTATCGATTTCCTTGTGTAAACTTGTTTACCATCCATCTCTTTTTAGCATACAAACTCGTGTAATCACAAAGAGAAGTGACTGCAAGAAGTTCAACCTTGATAGATAAGGTGAAATCTTGCCCGAAGCTCTTTGTTTCTTCTCTAAATTTGTAGATATATTACGTAATGCATTCCCCAGTATGTATTCAAGTCATGTCCACCTGTTGTCATACTTTAAGAGTCCTATTTGCATCTGGATCTGGTTAGTTTAATGGATAGGCTACCATTAAAATCAATAAAGAACCAAGCAAATGGCTAAATGGCTTAAAAGAGATCCGAACTCCCTTCATACGAACATACAAGACTATGAACTAAAAGTCCTTGGTCACAAGGCAAGAAAAAGAACTTAATGTGGACTTAACCCATCCATGACAATCCTTTGATAACAAGAAGTCCCAGTAACTTGGGGCACAAGTAATCGACTAAACACACTCTTGTTCTACATCTGCTATACTGAGATAGCAGTGGCATGCCTAGCACTCAGTTAGCTTTGATTGCGAGCCTCAAGGCCTACACCTAAGGCCCACAAAGGCACATTTCAGAACTATGTCCTCTTCTTGCAACACATCAGGAAGCAAGAGCCCAACTACACATCCAAACTGCCAATCCCTTGGTGAGCTGTGCTGAGGTCCGAGGAGCCTTCTCCGGAGAAATCTTCGCCCGAACACAACGAACAAGGCAATGGTGATTCTGAACAAAAACAAGACAACCATAAAAAGATGAACACACGAGTATATATGAAATTCTTTCATCTGTTAATGCTCACAAGTATAAAAGAATCAGTCGTGCACGACTTATCCTTTTCTAGTCTTTGGGGTTAGTAGATTCTGATAAATAAATGTTGTAGAGATATGAAACTCTCTGGAAGGCAATGTTGCATAATTTCAGAATTAATTCAAGGGCTTTTAGCAGTTCGAATGAGTAGAATTGGTTTGAGGAAATTTTCATATTTAGCTTTATGTAGTCAACAACAAGTCATGCCTACTTAAGCAAAGAAACCAAAAAACAATTTAATTAACGGGTTCATTACACTAACACCCACTAAGGTTTATCGAATTTTCACAAAATCTCCTCACATTTGAGACATTACACAAATACTCCCTTGCGTTTTAATTCACTTTCACATAACCCCTTTAGTTAAAATTTTGCTAATAAATTGACAATTTTACCCTAATAACTATTAATTATATAATAAAGAAATATATTAGAAAAAGAAAATATTAAAAATAAATAAATTAAAAACTTCCCCTCTCTTCTGTCTTTTACTCATTTGCACCACCACCATTCTTCCCATGTCTACCTGCTGCCCAGATCCTTCAACTCCTCCACCAAACATAAGGCATATATTTATAAAGAAAGACAACAATTGATCATTCCACTACTGCAAGAAGAATTATTATCAGTCACTATGGAAAACTCTGCACTGCTGTTGGCACCGAGAGTTCCAGCGGCGCCATGGCCATGAAAAGCAGCCCCCATGTATTCTGTGGTTTGTATGATTTGGAACAACAATCCGAGATGGGTATAAGGATTCAATTGGGTATGGTCGGGAGGGGTTATTTGAAAGTGAAGTAAAATGTCAGAAAGTGTTTCTGTAATGTCTCAAATATGAAGCAGTTTTGTAAAAACACGATAAACCTCAAGAAGTATTGGCGGTGTAATTAACCATTTAATTAACCTCCTTGTCAGCTAAGGCTACAACTTGGGTTGGGTCAATCCGAACCTGTCCATGTTCAACCCGACCTTAAACCCGAACAAGTGGATTTTTTTTTTAGTTATAACCCGCCCGAACCCAACCCAATTTCAACCTGTTCATTAATTGGGTTGAGTTGGGTTGATCATTTGCCCGTCCATCCCCAACCCAGCCCGACTAACCAAACCCAATCTAACCAGATTGTAACCCATATCAATTAATGCTCATACTACACCTAAGTGAGCCAAATCTAAAAACCAACGCCCTTTCTAATATTTTTTTTAATAAATTACCCTTTATGATTACTTAAATTTTTAGGGAATAAAAGTCTTTAATTGGGTTTAGATCCCATCAAGATCTAAATTGTGGGGATCCTTACATCTTAGTCATTTATCGTACATTGTGCGTTCAGAAATAATTTGACTTTTTTATTTAAAATTAAACACAAATAGTACCTGACGAAAACTGACCGCACGATGTACGATGAACGGCTAGGATGTGAGGATCCCTAAGATCCCCACAAAGAGGATCTGGAGAGGATCCTCATTCGCTTTGATTAGTCAGCCCATATTCGTAGTCTCTAAATCCTAAAGCTTTATAGTAGATTAATTTATAAAATTAAAGTTAGCTAGCTTTGATGCTACTTAGCTTAATTTTTTTAGAAATTCTTGCAAACTAAGTTGTTACAGGATTAAACTTAAAAAAGTTGGCAACACGAACCTAACCCAATTAAACCCGAGCCCAAATGAACCTGAATGAAACCCAACCCGAACCCAAGTTCGAATTGTAAAAATTAGGTAAAGATTGGATTGACCTTCCAACCTGTCCAACCCGCCCGAGTTGCACCCATGTCAGCCTCGTTCAAATCTCTCATATAAACGGCTAAAAATCTTGAAAATATTTAATTAACCTTCTTGTTAGCCTCTTCAAATCTCTCCCATCTTATGTCCGAAATTTGATCTACTCTTCATGATCCCCTTTTCTATTTTGTTACTTGTGTGTTTTGGATGAGGTGGATCTTCATTTGATCTTTAAAATGGGGAAGATAAGTCGATGTTTTCACTGGTAGTGAATGAGTGTAGGTGCTTTGGGCCTGATGGAGTTGGAATAGTGTTTGTGTTTCCTACTTGCTACTTCTGTAATTTCCCATGAAGTACAATGAAATTCTCTTTTCCTATGAACAAAAGAGCAATAGTCTTGTAAAAGGTAAGCCAAAAGATGTGCAGCAACTTGACATATTAAGATACAAAATAGACCATCTATTTTCATCTCGCTGTTGCATGAATAATTCAAGCGATTTCAAGTTAAGATATACAGACTTCAAATTTGGATTTTTTTTTTTTTTTTTTGTTAGCCTTATCGTATGGTATTGAACAAATATTTGGTAAGAGATTGGTAATGCTGCTAAATGATATATACCGCGTGGTTATTTTCGACTATTTTCTACACATGAAAATTTTAGGAGTTTAATGGAATTTTCAAAGCTAAACTATCTTAAATATTGGATTAAATATATGGAAATTTTTAAAGAACAAGCATGCCTGCGAAAATTCGCGAGTAGAAAGCCAAATAGTTTTTATGGTTTCAGTTTAACAAATAATGATAGTACAAATGTTCAGTTTAAGAAATAGTCAGTGTTCAGTTTAAAAAATAGTGATAGTACCCGTATTTAGTTCTAGAAATAGTTAGCGTTTAGTTTACGAAATACTGATAATACCAGTATTCAATTTAAGAAATAGTCAATGCTCACTTTAAGAAATAGTGATATAATCGTGTTTAGTTCTTAAAATAATTAGTGGTCAGTTTACGAAATAGTTTCAGTTTAAGAAATAGGCAATGTTCAATTCTAGAAATAGTCTGTGTTCAATTTAAGAAATAGTGATGTACCAGTGTTCAGTTTACGAAATAGTAATAGTACCAGTGTTCAGTTTAAGAAATAGTGATGTACCAGTGTTCAGTTTACGAAATAGTGATAGTACCAGTGTTCAGTTTAAGAAATAGTCAACACTCACTTTAAGAAATAATGATATTGTCGTGTTTAGTTCTGGAAATAGTTTGTGGTCAATTTACGAAATAGTGACAGTACCAGTTTTCAGTTTAAGAAATAGTCAATGTTCAATTCTAGAAACAGTCTGTGTTCAGTTTAAGAAATAGTGATAGTACCAGTGTTTAGTTTACGAAATAGTGATAGTACCAGTGTTCAGTTTAAGAAATAGTCAGTGCTCACTTTAAGAAATAGTGATATTATCGTGTTTAGTTTTAGAAATGGTTTGTGGTTAGTTTACAAAATAGAGATAGTACCGGTGTTCAGTTTAAGAAATAGTCAATGTTCAATTCTATAAAGAGAGTTTTAACGAAAAACCCATGGTACTATTCACTTTAACGAAAAATCACATTTTTACACTAAAAAGTCAATCATGGTACTATTCACTTTACCCTTTATTTTGTCCTTATCATTAAAACTCAAAGTTTTCAAGCCCTTTTCATTAGTTTTCCTTTCTATAAATAGTCTGTGTTCAGTTTAAGAAATAGTGATAGTACCAGTGTTCAGTTTACGAAATAGTGATAGTACCAGTGTTCAATTTAAGAAATAGTCAGTGCTCACTTAAAGAAATAGTGATAGTATCGTGTTTAGTTCCAGAAATAGTTTGTGGTCAGTTTACAAAATAGTGATAGTATCAGTGTTATCACTATCAGTGTTCAATTTAAGAAATAATGAATGTGCAATTCTAGAAATAGTGTGTTTTCAGTTTAAGAAATAATGATAGTACCAGTGTTCAATTTAAGAAATAATCAGTGCTCACTTTAAGAAATAGTGATATTATCGTGTTTAGTTCTAGAAATAGTTTATGGTCAATTTACAAAATAGTGATATTGTCAATGTTTAGTTTAAGAAAGAGTGAATGTTCAATTCTAGAAATAGTCTGTGTTTAATTTACGAAATAATGATAGTACCAGTGTTCAGTTCACGAAATAGTGATAGTATCAATGTTCAGTTTAAGAAATAGTCGGTGTTCACTTTAAGAAATAGTAATAGTCTCATTTTCATTAAAAGAAGATCAATTTGTCTTATTGATATGTATCAACAAGTTCATAGGGATTTTGAGTGACTAATTTTCCGCGTCATACTAAAACTTAATGTTTCTTACATCACTTGTGTTTATGATCTAACCGTGAAAAATAGTTTTCATGTTCAGTTTCATAAATAGTTTCTGTGTTTAGTTTCATAAATAGTATCCGTGTTCAGTTTCATAAATAGTTCTCGTATCCATTTTCATAAATAGTTCTCGTGCTCAGTTTCATAAATAGTGTAGTACTTGTGTTCAACTTAAGAAATTGTCAGTGTTCAGTTTCAGAAATAGTAATAGTACTCATCTTCAATTCTATAAATAGTTATTGTTCAGTTTCAAAAATAGTTTAGTACTTGTGTTCAGTTTCATAAATAGTCAGTTTAAGAAATAGTGTGAGACCTCGTATTTTAAAAATATATGTCTAAATAAAAAGAGTTTTATTGAGTTTCTTTTACCTGTGTGTCAGGTGCATGGTCCATTTTGCCACTGATTCCAGGTCCAGGGCGCATGTGACAAATATTCAGTGTTCAGTTTAAAAATAATGATGGTACCCGTGCTAGAAATAATCAATTTTCAGTTTAAAAATAGTGGTGGTACCCATGTTAGAAATAATCAGTGTTCAGTTTAAGAAACCGTGTTAGAAATAATCAGTGTTCAATTTAAGAAACAGTGATAGTACCAATGTTCAGTTTAAGAAATAATGATAACTTTGTGTTCAGTTCTAGAAATAATAAGTGTTCAATTCATAGTTGATAATTTTTTTACTTGTGAAAATATATTTTTAGCTAATTGATTTTTTGTTTTACTTGAACTTGAAAAATTGCATAAGTATCAAAATTCTAGTTGTAATTTTAACATTGTTTTGGAATTAACCAATGCGGAATGTAATACCTGTATATGGTTGGAAGCTCCACACAAAATTTTAGTTATAACTTCAAAGCTGTAACAATAAAAAAATGAATAAAAAATAATAAAAAAAATCCAATCATCCCTCTCTTCTCACTTAAAATCTAGTCATCTCCTCTGAGAACCTCAATTCCACCACACCCACTACATAACGGCAGTTGAAGCAGAGACACTTAACAAAGCGGTCTCCTTTCTTTCAAGCAGAAGCGGGAATGTTTGTGCAAACGTCGGTGAGAACAAAGTGAACAAGTAGCTTGACTGTGGGAGATCCACAACATACTGCAAACTCGATCCTTCTCTCCTGCCATCGATCCTCCAGAGGGTCCCAATTTCCATTCCCATTGGTTTACTTTGATCCTCATATGAAATCTGCCACGGGGTCCCTATGAATAGGATGCTTCATCTGAAATCTAGTTTCAAGTTGCATACTTGTGAATAAAGGGAAGTTAATTTCTAACGGAATGGGGTTTCCGTTAGGGGCAAGGGCTGGAAAAAAAAAGCTTATTTCGTGTTGGGCTTTTAGCTCAGCCCATTGTGTTCAATGTTCATAAGGCCTAATATAGAATAGTTGTGTCCTTATGATTAAATATGAAGCCCTTCTGGTTAAATAATAGTATAGGGTGGTTTTTGGTTAAATTAAACTTAGTCCAAGCCCTTTTCATTAAAGCTTCCTTTTGTTTTTTCCCTTACGCAATTATAATCTTTGAATCCAAGTCTTTCCAAGGGCCCTGTCCGAATTTTATAAGGGGAGCCTCCTTAAATAGTCTTCCAAAAAGTGTTATTTTTAGGCACTCATTTACTACATGCAATCTCTCTCTCAATAGAATGATCTGCGCATCTGCACTCTTACTAATAGGAACCTTTAGAACTGCTTCAGCTAGGACTATGGTGACTGGTCTGCATCCTCAAGGACTGTCTAATATGCTCTAGAGCCTCCCCTCCCAGCTACATGCTAGGGTTTTTCCCAATGAATTAGTCAGGTTAACAAAAGAAACGGTAATCGTTACTTACTACACAAAACTCTCTCAAGTTCTCTTTTTATCTCTACTACTTTTCAGACTTAGGCATCGAAGGCCCTCTAGCGAACATCCTCCCAGTTCAAGGTGTTCGTCAATTAGGCTAACAACGTTTATTCTTTTGTAGGTGAAATTTTGTCATATCAACCGTGTACGAAATTTACATTCACATGCCTCATTTTGTGAATCTTCAAATTTAGTAGTAGCTTGAATTCTTATGTTTTCATGCTTATTTGCTAAAATTAGAAATCAAATCGCAATTTATATGAGTCGAACTTAAAACATTTGGCTTACAAATTAAAAAAAAATACCTCTAAGCTATAGTGCTAAATTTCAATGTCGAATGACCAAATTATTACCAACATATTCGGTTTAATTTACGATTTAGACCTAAAATCGAACCAAACCGAGTTTTGGGACCAGACCTCTAAGATTTCAGTTTTCTGCCTTCCAGTTGAAGCTTTTCTTTTGGTGGCTCTGCAAACTCACTACAGAAGCCTGGTGTCAACATCATGAAGTTGGTGAGAGACCCTACAAAAAAACTAATTGAGCCGATGACTGCCTTTTATGGATTCTTTACAATTTACACTGACACGTAAGATGAAGCTTCTTCAGGCCTGCAAAGACCTAATAAGAAACCCTAGCCAATATTATTTTGACTGCTTTTGTGACATTCTTCTGCACTTTATTTGACTAAGTATACAAGTGGAAATTCTTTATGTTTATGCACGTATACATATTTCTTAAACAAGAAAAGAATCCCGGCAGGGAAAATATTCACTTCATCAAGCCAACTGATTAAGATGCTCATTACTGCGGTTAAAAATTCACGTTCGAGAAAGATCGAGCTTAATGTAATGGGTACAAACAAAAAGTAACAGATATATACACTTGTCCAAAGCCGTCAACAACACTTTTAGCTAAGCTATAGCTTGAAATGGACATCACTCCTACTCTCAAGTAGTGGGGAGACAAGGAGAATAAAACAATTATTTGCCGTAAACGAGGCCTACTACTGACTGGACAATTCATAAGAAAGTTGAGTTAAATAGAGAATTTATACACATATGTTGTATCAGTAATTATAAGAAAATTGTCTACTGTCTATGTTTTAGTCAAACATTAGTTTAGATAATATCGTTTGTTCAAAAAAATAAAAATAATAATATTCACCTCAACTTAACTAGTTATTTCAATCGAGATATCTTAACTCATATCCTTCTATATATCTTAATCACTTAACTTCAACTATCATCTACACAAATTTCTAGGTTAAATAGAGTTTTTTTTATGAAATACTGTAATATTGGGTCATTGTAACACCACGCGAGTCATGAGCATCATTTTTTTTATATGACAAATTTGTTCATTCCTCAAATGAATCTGTAAGAGCAACTCCAGCGTTGGAGCCCTCCCCCCAGGCTATGCACTATTCAATCCACCTAATGAACAGTAACTGCCCTTAATGAACAGTAATAGCCCTGGCAATAGCATTTGCATCTCCACCGTTACACTTCAATAGCCCTGGCAATAGGCAATAAAATATTAGTATTTTATTTATTTATAAAATAATACAAAATAATTTTAATAGTAATATCGGATAAGATTTTTAATCGTTCTTGTTGCGCCACGTGTCATTATCCGAAGTATTATTAAATACTACAAAATAATTTTATTTGTAATTTCGGATAAGATTTTTAATCGTTGTCGTTGCGCCACTTGTCATAAAATCCGAAAAGACAATTATTAGGGATGGATTTCCGATAAATTTTTTAATCGTACTCGTTATGCCACGTGTCATTATCCGAAAATACAATTATTGGTGATGGATTTCTAATAAGATTATTAACCAATCACATCGCGCCACATGTCATAATCTATTCACAATCTTTGAGGATAGATTTCCATCAGATTTTTAACTAATGACGGCATGCCACGTGGCATTATGTACAACCTAATCCTTTCTGAATCCTCCATATAATCCACCATCCATCCTCACAAATCTCACACCAATTTTCTCAAGATCTCTATCATTATTCATAGTTGCAGCTTCCTTCTTCACAAAAATCTGTATCATTATTCATAGTTTCTGCTTCTTTCTTACAATGTCTTCTTCTTCCTCAAGGATGATGTGGGAACTCGATCAGGAAGAGGAAGAATTGTTTAACCAATTAGAAGTAATGTTCAATCACCAGGGGGCAAAAAATGAGAGGGAAGAGGATGAGGAGCGTAGAAGGAGAGATGACGAAGTAAGAATGGGCAGAGCCTCACATTCTCGTCGAGTCATCCAAGCTATGGCTCAGATCTGCAGGCCCAGCCGTTTCGGAAACCTTGATAGAAGCAGGCAACGACGAGGTATGGAACTCTTGGATGATTATTTTGTTCCTAATAGTGCATTCCCTGATACGTACTTTAGACGTCGTTTTAGAATGGAATGACATTTGTTTAACAAAATCATGATTGCTGTTTGCAACCATGATTCTTACTTTCTGTAAAAGAAAGATGCTTTTGGTGCTATGGGTCTACTGCCTGAGCAAAAAATTACTGCTGCCTTGCGGATGCTTGCATATGGAGCATCTGCAGACCAAGTGGATGAGATAACGAGGATGAGGAAATCAACCATTCTTGAGTCCCTGATGAGGTTTTGCGGAGCAATCGAATCTATCTACACCGTTGAGTACCTTCGCAAACCTACAAACATGGACTTGGAATGGCTGTTGAAGAAGGTCGAGATGTGTGGTTTCCTGGGACGATTGGAAACATTGATTGTATGCACTGGACGTGGAAAAACTGTCCAAGTGCATGGCAAGACGCTTATGGGGACAGAAAATGAGCAAAAAGTATCATTCTGGAGGCGGTGGCATCTTTTGATACATGGATTTGGCACGCCTTTTTCGGGGTCCCGGGAGCTCAAAATGACATCAACGTCCTTACCCAATCCCCAGTGTTCAACGATGTCCTGCAAGGAAAGGCACCAAAAGTCACGTATGAGGTCAGCGAACGTATGTACGACGGGCCATACTACCTAGCTGACGACATTTACCCGCGATGTCAACATTTGTCAAAACAGTGCCACATCCACGAAGTGCAAAGGAAAAACACTTTGCAAGCTGTCAAGAGGGGTGCAGGAAGGATGTGGAGCGTTGTTTCGGAATCCTCCAAACTCGCTGGGCGATCGTCAGGGGTGCTGCCAGATTGTTTGATGTAGAGTCGCTTCGATCCATCATGATGGCGTGCATCATTCTTCACAACATGATTGTGGAAGATGAGTACGATTATGAAGCCGTTGATGAATATGAGCCCGACACGATGAACAATTCAAGAACACGTATATATTGTGTTCATGACGCCACCGATGAGCCCGTGCAACATGAGCCATTACAAAGGGATGGACGTTACAATGAAAGGCTCATTCAACGATATACTGCATTTCAAATGCCAGACATGCACAATGCCCAGCAAATTGACTTGATAGAGCACCAGTGGGCATTGAAACAAGCTGAAGATAATTAAGTTCATTTAGTGTGTTTTTTTGAATTTGGTATGTTTATGTTATTTTATTTGGTGTGTTTTATTATTTGGTATGTTTATGTAATTTTTTTAGTGAGTTTTTAATTATTCCGTATGCTTATGTAATTTTAGTATAAATATTTTTTAGTGTGTTTTTATCATTTCAATAAATATTCTCTTAGTATAAATAACTTACCAAATTAATTTGAATAAATATTCAATAAATTGGAAACAACATAAATAATACAAACAATAAATAATAAATTACAACCCAAAGTGATTAGAAAATTATGGGCTCCGATTACAAAAAGTACTTTATTCATCATCACTTAACCAATTTGTGGTGCTAGGATGATCTTCTCTTGTGGTGCTAGGACCATCTTGGCTTGCTATCGCTTCTCTTGCACGCCTCCTTTGCACCACGTCCGCTTTCTCTGACTTCCAAAAAAATTTAGAATTTGGAGACTTCCCTTCTAAAGGCGTGTTCATAATCTCACGATCTCGTTGAGCCCATCTTTCTTCTCTAACATGTTCCGTTTCTTGCCTAAGTAGCTCTCTTTCTCTCTCATTAGCCTGAAATTCTTTCTCAATAGTTGCAGCTTTTGCGTCCTCTCTAGCCTTATCAGCCTCATATTTCGCCAGTTCCATGAACTTTGCATAATCATTCTTGGAAGCACTCCCTTTTCTCTTTGAAGCCTTCTTACCTTGAGGCCTAATTGGATAACGGGTCGAACCCGACGCTTGTTCAGGGGGGCGTTTCGGGCGCTTCTTCTGCATCATCTTCATGAACATGCGAGACATGATCGGGTGTAGAGTGTAGAGGGGTGCTATTCATGTGCACTTCTGGACCGACTGGCACAACTCTAAATTTAGGACAATCTTTGACAATATTCCAACATTCCCACCGGTTGAATGATTTATTTTTGCTTTTGGTTTTGGCAGCGTACCAAGCTTGTGCTTGAAGTTCCTACACAATACGGGAGAAGAAATAATTATAATGAAAATAAGTAACAAATAAATAATAAATTATGTAGGTAACAAATAAATAATACAAACAATAAATTATAATGTAAATTTGGGTATCAAATAAATAATATATTGTTACCTGATCCGAGTAATTTTCCCCACTTCGAATATTACTACTAGCTTGTGCCAAGGCGTCTCTCCACGTACTAAACGATTGGCTAAGTAATTTCCAAGGACTGGACATCGATTCTTTGGTTCTTTTCCCACCAGATAATTGGTATGAATAAGACTCCATATTTCTCGCAACTGCATCTCATTACCCGTAAGCGAACTATGAGTAACTTCAACCCAGCTAGTACACAACGCAACATCTTCAATAAGCGACAAATTCGTACCTGCACCAGTGGTCATTTTGTTGAAAAAAAATGGATTCAAACTTTGAGACAAAGAAAGGAATGTGATTGAAAGTAGTTGAGAAAATATGAAATTGTTGTGTAAGGTAGATGATAATGAGAAGGTATTTTATAGAAAAGTAAAAACAATTTTTTTTAAAAAAATTTCAGATTTTTTTTTGAATTTTTTTGAATTTTTTTAAATTTTTATTCAATTAATTAATCTCTGCCGTTGGATATAAAAAAATTTGAATTCCAACACTCCAGATTGTGCCACGTGTCACAACGGTAACTTTTCTTAATTTTAGAACTATTTTTTCTTTTATTTTTTTATTTATAAACCATATTAATATCCACCGTTGATCTCAGATCGAACGGTGGATATTAAATAAGACTTTTTTTATTTTTTTTTACCGTTGAGATCGAACGGTCCAAATTAAATATCCGTTGAGATCGAATAGTCCAAATTAAATATCCGTTGAGATCGAACGGATCATGGGAAGCCATGTGGCTTCCCAACGGTAACTGAAAAACTTAATTTTTTTTTTTAATTTGTGTCGGCGACGCGCCCCCACGCGCGAGCGGGGTGCACGCGCCTGACACAAAAAAAATTAAATAATGCCTAACGCTAGGCTGACGTCAGTGCTGACGTCACATGGCCTCAGGCTCTCGGGCTGGCAATTCTCCACAGGTCCGGAGCTCGGGCCTCCACCTTCACTCAGGCTTGCCCACGCTGGAGCCGGTCCACGAGGCCTCGGGCCCCTGTTCTCTCCCCCGTCCCCCGAGCAAATGCCCATGTTGGGCTTGCTCTAAATGATATTCCCCGTTTCTTTCGATCTTAAATGTTTGTTTTATGTCACGGAAGCCAATTTAATTAGTTTCAAAGCATTAGTTTCATCAAAACATATATATGCGAAGTATATACATAGGATTAGTTTTGGGGTCTGAACAATCATACAATAATCATGTTGTTGAAAATAATAGTGGGTAATGAATGCCCACTTAGAAACTGAAGACATTGGGTAGATTTTCAATGTCCATAAAATTAATCTTGACTTGGGAGATGAAGGAAGATTATATTGTCAAAGATGTGTGCTTGGAGTTGCTCTATAAATAGAGCACTCTGTATGCTTTCAATAGAGAGCAGAGAAAGAAAGAGAGGAAGAGGAGAGGAGAGAATAAATAGAGTTATCTTTGTACTCCTATTATTCCAAATTATAATGAAAGCACCACTGCTGCCCGAGGACGTACTCCAGTCACACTGACTGTAGAGGAACCTCGTAAATTTTGTGTCTTATTTTATTTATTCCACTGCACACACACCGTCGATTTTATAACACGTTATCATCATGAGAAGCTCTCATGTCAGTGGAAAGCACAACACCATAAATCCGGTGAAGCACTATCCACCTCTCACCTCCGTCATCTAAAATCTCACAGAATAAAAGGTATGTCCATTTTTCGTCTCTCCCACTGCACCAGAAGCGCCCCACCGAATTCCAGTGAGAATTGAAATTTACGACCTGAAGTCGTCATGAGATGAGAAAACTCGTACCTGACAACTAGTTTCCAAAGATCTAGAAGAATCTCATCAGACTTGGAAACCCAGATCACGTTGTTTTCGACGGATCTTGAGAACTCCCATGAATACTTGGTTGTTTGAGATGGTGATGGCAATAATGAATCCACACAGGCATCCCTCTCTTGTGCCTCCGTCAACCCCACTGTCATCTATGTCTCTATAGGGAGGTTATTGCTTAACGATGCCATGTTCCTTGGGTCATGCAAGAACAACGCTAGTCTCTAGTAGCCTTTTGGATTGAATTGAATTTGGGCAACCTCCATAACTACCCAGCTGGCCTTGTGTTTCGAGACTGGCAGAGACAGAGAAGGGAAAAAAAATAATAGAAAAGGGGGATTGATGGAATGGCAAGGCACATGTGAAGAAGAAAAAAAAGGATGTTGACTGCAACCTAAGAAAAATATATATAAAAGGATTTGAATGGTGCATGGCACCATTTGGTCAACATAATATAAATGGTTTCTATTGGTGCATGGCACCATGCTGCAGAAATAAGAAAAGTAACAATAATAAGGTTTGAATAAGTGCTGACAAAAGAAAGAAAAATAATAAATAAAAGGAGGTATGATACTTCTTGTTATTTATGTGAATTGGTGTTGGTTTAAAACCCTTTCACAAGTTCTATTTACTTTAAAGCAATTTATTTATCATGGACGGTTTTACCGCCTACTGCTTTAAGTTTTGATTTATGTGAATGGTGCTGAATTAAAGCCCTTGTCACAAGCTTTATTTACTTAAATGCAATTTATTCATTATGGCTGGAATTACCGCATATTGCTTTAATTTATTTATTGTATTTCTTTTTGTTACAATAAGTATATACAGGACCTGAAGTTCCTTGATCAGATTAGAACATGCAGTTTCTTGATCCTCATCATATAAAAATGATTGGACCTGAAGTTCCATCATACAAAAAGATCGGGCATAAAGTCCCTTGATCCTCAAGATCAGGACACGAAGTTCCTTGATGAGTACCTTAAGTTTGAAGAGCTAAAGTGCCTCAACTTAATTGCAATAAAAGCCATAAGAGTCTCAGTCTACAGACTATTAAATAAGGACCAGAAGTTCCTCATGTCCATACTCAAAATGGTTTAGCAGAAGCATTTATTAAGCGGATGAAATTGATTACCCGCGCTCTGCTCATGAAAATGAAATTGCCAATTTTCTACATAAGGACATGTCATTTTACATGATGCATTATTGATTTGGTTGATGCCTGTTGACAACCATCAATACTTCTCAGTACAACTCGTGTTTGGGAACCAGCCAAACATTATACATTTACAAGTTTTTGGTTGTGTTATCTATGTACCTATTGCACTGCCACAATATACTGAAATGAAGCATCATTGCGGATTAGGCATTGATGTTGAACATCATCTATCATTCAATATTTAAAACCCTTGACTGGGGATATATTTACCACGTGGTTTGCGGACTGTCATTTTGATAAGACAATTTTTCCCGCCGTTAGGGGGAGAAAATAACTTCGTTTCAGAAGAACGATGAGAAAATATCATTCCAGAAGAATGATGAGAAAAGACCGTTCCAGAAGAACGAATAGAATTTGTCTTATTTTGATTCATGAAGCAATCAATATACAAACGAAGTGAGAATAATTGAATGATGCAACGATATGCAAATCAAATGCCAGATACATTTAATGATGCAACGAATGTCACATATACTTGCTGCAAGTGTGCCTACAAGAATTAATGTCCATGTTGGACAAAATAATATGGCAACAAATGATTTATCTGTTGCACGCCTGAAGCGTGGCAGACCCTCAAACTCAAAAGGTTCAGTCATTCGAAAGAAGAAGAATATGGCACTACTGAACTATTGCATTCTCGAAGCATAACTGTCGCATGCCAGACGCATGACAGTTGCCGCAAGGATACTTGTTCCGAAAAGGTCAATCCGCGGACATGGGAATATTGATGTCTCATGCATGAAGCATGATAGACGTATAGGTTCCAATGACTCAACTCCCGAAGTGGAGATTAAAATCCAAGCTCTATAATGCTCAAGATGAGGTTATGATCCGCATTCTCTAAATTATGACTATCCTGGAAGAGATAGTGTAATGCCCTTGAAGAGGCAATGAATATCCCAAAAGAAATGAAAAACTTTTATGCATGCACATGTACATGAGAATATGGGATCACAGATTGATGATAACCAATGGTAATTTTGGTTTTTACAAGTAGCTACTAAATTCATCAATGAGCTGTGGCGATATTGAGTCCCGTTCTTTTTCCATCAACAAAATTATGGGCCAAAATGGATAAAGGCAATTCCACTACAATTTTGTAAGAACGTGGAAAAATAGACCTATATACTTGGATACAATACAAATAGCCAAAAGATGTTGAACCTAGAAGGTTACATATGGGCATTTAGAATACCGTGAAATACACTCACATGATATGACACAAGATTGTAAAGGAGTTTATATGAATGGAGAATTATATACGAAGGGTTATGCATCGCCCACATCATATCTCCATAAGTAAATCCCTCAAATATACCTGGGAGCGAATTGCTCTGTATAAATTCTAAAGGAAAATGTGTCATGAAATGTAGAAAATCCCTGAAGGATTCAAATTGCTTGAAGTAAGCCCCGGAAGGGTAAAGCATTAAATATGTACTCAATACCAATGGATGATATAAGTTGCCTTAGTGAGTACTTTCATTATGGTATTGTTGCAACATACTAAAATCTCTTGCAAGAGTTGATGATATTAAATTAGGACTCCCGAAGAGTCAAGAAAGATTATAAAGTGTTGAGAGAAATATTGTCTCGAACTACAGAATCGAACAATATGCCAACACGAATCTTATCCATGATGTTTATGACATTAAAGAATCATATGGATTGAAGATTTTGAGTTGAATACTCAAATGATTTATACACTAAGAATGATCATTTATCTTCGCGAGGGGTAAAGATAAATTGATATTTGGTCCAGAAGTACCACATCTTAGTGAAATATATGCTTTATTGTATTTAACACAATACACTGAATGAAATAAAGTTTATATATTAATATCTCCGAGAAATTACATACACATGAGTTAAAACAAACAAATAAGAGGGAACCTTCACAAAGGTTGCTCATGTGAAGCCTCAGTACTCGGAAGTACCCCAGAAGGGGGAGACACCAGAAGTTGATTATTTGGAGTCTCAATACTTGGTGGAACTCCAAACAGCTGAGATAATGGATGTCTTTGAAATAAAGACTCGAACACCCGATTGTCATTTTGAGTCCGACCTTTAGATTCTAGTAGCTGGTCGAGCTTTCTTTTCATGCTCGTAGAGTAATTATTTGCAAGCATGTGTAACACTCTATTCTCATGCTTGAGCCCTCTAATCTCTTGTTTAAGACTTGCAACCTCAACCATTAATGATTCAACTTGGTGAGTTCGAGCAAGTAGGTGTTGGCCCATATTGGATACAGAGCCTACACATTGAACACTGAGAGCCAATGAGTTTTGAACGGCTGCCTCATCAGACCGGTTTGAAAGGATTCTATTATCCTTTGGAGTGAGAAGATTCCTGGCTACCACTGTAGCGGTTATGTTATTCTTCATCACAGAGTCCCCAACCATAAGAGGACCATTAGAATATGAGAAGGACGGGCGCCATATGTTATCCTAACGCTGCTCGTCTGTATCAATCTTGAAACTCAAATCTAAGCAAATGTTAGATGGGCAAGCCATTTTCAGAAATAATGAAGGAAGTCAGATAAAATCTCAGAAGTGCAAGAAAGGGAAATTTCTGCAGGCAACAATTTTCTGAGTGTTTCTGAACAAAATTGATATCTCTATAAAAGGAGGGGCAACAGGACCACTTATTCAAAAATCGAAAAGACACCGATTTTTCAATTTCAAAAGCTGGATTTCCCTGAATGACGTCTGTCAACATTTCTCAGACGCAATCCCAACTCTTGGATATCACGTGCAACTTTGTCAAAGATCTCTGATAAAGTTGAAAACGCATGAATCTTACTATTCTAATTACACCATAGTTGTTGACAAGAGTAAAGGCATAGCACTACTACCTGCTATTGGGAAATCCATATATATGTCAACCTCTGTCCTCCATGGCAAGGCAGAACTGAAAAAAATCTAACTCTTCCTCATCTCCGAGAATGCATCTTTCACAAAGTATCTCGAAATACTCAGTTTTCTTCCGCTCTGAGAATACCTCTACAAACAAGTCACACCAGAGTAAGAGTATCTCATACCATCAGGGACGAGAGCAAGAGTATCTCATATCATGCAATCTCCCTGTCCTTTCCTTTGCCCTTGTTCTTACCTGCCAAGACAAAGACAGAGAAAGCAATATGTCGGAACCTCCACTCAAACTTTCGCTGCCACCAAGAAGTGATGGTCCATTCAAATGCAAGGTTTGCATTCCACTCCTGTATCAGAGGACAAATACTACAAAAGAAGATGCCAAACCTGTATAAGGAAAATACCACTTCTGCAAAGGGAGCAAGTAAGGCAAGTGAAAATGATACATTGAAGCATATGGAGACAAGCACAACAAACACATGTCAGTTCATCCCCGACAAAGTCTAAGATCACTTGTCACATGAAGCTCCTCATGGTCCAATTTCATTCAAGATCAAGCCTAGACGGTCTTTGAAGAAATCACAAGTCCGATTCAAGATCAAGTGTCCAACACCCTTAAATCAAATTCAGCTCCAAATGAAATAGGTAAATTCAGACCTTTGGAGGAAGTCTAGCAGAAGACCCTCCAACCCAGTTCAAGAACAAGCCTGTGGAAAGTTAACAACAAGTAAAACACCTTATTCGGCAACTATCACCGCTAAGAGACTAAAGCAGCAGGATCAATGATCAGCCTAAAGAATTTGAAATCAGGGGGAGATACTCATCAAGAGGGAGCATCCAAAAATAGATCAAGATTTTAACGAGGCAACTAATGTTGATATGTGGGCATCCAAGGGGGAGTGTTGAAAATAATAGTGGGTAATGAATGCCCACATAGAAACTGAAGACATTTGGTAGATTTTCAATGTCCATAAAATTAATCTTGACTTGGGAGATGAAGGAAGATTATATTGTCAAAGATGTGTGCTTGGAGTTGCTCTATAAATAGAGCACTCTGTATGCTTTCAATAGAGAGCAGAGAAAGAAAGAGAGGAAGAGGAGAGAAGAGAATAAATAGAGTTATCTTTGTACTTCTATTATTCCAAATTATAATGAAAGCACCACTGCTGCCCGAGGACGTACTCCAGTCACACTGACTGTAGAGGAACCTCGTAAATTTTGTATCTTGTTTTATTTATTCCACTGCACACACACCGTCGATTTTATAACACATGTCATTTTTTCTTCTTGGTATATTAGATTTCATTGTATTACCCCTTCTATCTTCAATTTCCTAAGCTACAGAAAAGCCTTTTTTTTGGTTCTTTTCTCTTTTGCCTTCTTTTCAACCAAAAGTTCCATCACCATCACCACTGACATAGGGCTGTTTCTTGTCTACTAATTGGGCAATAGTCTCGGAATAAAGTCGGTCCACTTAATAAACATGAACCATTCGTGCACGTACTTCGTATTATATGATTTCTTGTTCAATCGTTTGCAAGAAAATTAACCAGTAAAGTTGTTTCGAACACGGAATTTTCTATGTACCAGCAAGGACTCTTTTCTTGGACCACCAATAGGACAGCTAAACGATCAACAACTTTTTCGATCATCACTCTTTTTTTTCTCTCTATATCTTCTCTTCTACCTCTACAAAGTTGATTCGTCTCTAATATCTTTCAAACAGTAGTGATACGTTTATCGAATTTGTTTACGAAGCTTTATTCATCAAAACGCTTTATTATTCAAAATTCAAATGTATACCTTTTTTAGTCAAAGCTTATTTTTTTCTATTTGATGGTGTAATTTAAATTCACTTTCTGTTTGATGCATTCGGCTCAGCCGAGCTTGATGGTTGCTACACATCTGTATATAGTCTCCTTGTGAATGTGATTGTTAACCCTTAAGGAAGTTGTGTTGGCTTTTTGCAATTGAATTATGAATGCAATTTCACTTCGGTAAAAAGTTATTTTTGTATGTATCAAACAGTAAGTTACAATAACATATATGCTGACAGATGATTTGATAAATAAAAAATGGTAATGCTTAGAAGTTGGATTTTCAAACTAGTGCAAAAACTTATCAACCTATTTCTTAATCAGTATAGGAATGTAATGATAGGAAATATTAAGCAGTTTGAAATACAAATTCTTATCATATTGTGATGGTCAAAAAGGGAGTCTTTGGAATCATTATTGTGGTTTATGATCAATTTTAATAAGAATTCTTTTCTCTATTGCTCGCCGCACTCTCTTATGTACATTTGATCACAACAAGAAAATGGTATGGGAGAATGATATATATGTGTGGATGTGATTGGGTTTATCGTTGGATTTGAACCACGTTGTTATCGAATTTGATTCCATGGAGTCCATATCTTGCCTGCGGGGAAAGATATCAAATGGCAGATGAGAGGCTTTTCCAACTTTAGCGAGGTGCAAGAAAGTCGGGGAATCCTTTCATGGCTGTCGCCGGTCTTGGGTTCCAAGGTCAGCCAATATGATGGCTGACCTCTTGGCTTACCTTGCCCGCCTTAATTTTGTACTGGTTGTGCAAGGGGGGACGCTCAAAGCTTTGCTTGCAGCGTCGGGTTTCTTCTATCCCCTTGTACTTCCTGGTTTTTTTTTTTTGGGTTTTTTGCCTCACTGTGGACCCTCGTTGTAATCGTTGGCATCTCTTGCCCTGGTTATAAATATTTTCAATTCACCAAAAAAATAAAAAATAATCAACTAGCTTAGCCTAGCTAGCTAATTGCACAAATGATAAAACTTTGTGAGCAGGAAAAAGCACCCAAATGATAGACCCATATCTCTCCTTTTGCGATTACTCTTATTAGATGCTCCACCTTTCTTTTTGAGTTTTCATTCAAATTTCTGATTATGGGCTGTCATTCTGAACTTGAAAATGAGGAATCTCAGGTGCTTGGTAATAAAAAGTTCATGCTTTTCTGTAAAGAAACATTGAAGATGCCAAGCTTGACGAGGGTTATAACTTGGGAAAAATATCATTATTATGACTTGTATATATATATATAGAGGTATGTATATAATTATATATATAAATGTATGTATATATTTGTATGTGCCCCTTTATGACCAAGTTAAGCATCCTGATTAAGCATCTCTCTATCTGTTGCTAGTTAATTAATTAATTAATTAATTAATTAAAGGACATCAATGCCATGTAGGCCTAATAATTTCTGACACGACCTGTTAATCTGACATGAAACGACACGAAATTAACAGGTTATCGGGTTGACACGATAACAAATCAGGTCGTTATCGAGTAACCCAATAAGCACCTAATAAGATAAAGAGTTGGTCTATACACATGGATAACCTGATACACGATAAGCAAAATATTAATTTAAATTTTTATATCCCTAAAAATGCAATAATAATTATATATATAATCATATATATAATTATATAATATATATATATATGTTAAATTAAATTTAAAAAATGAGGTAATATATTTTTATATAGTATAGTATTATTGTTTTATTTATTTTCATAATTATTTTGGTAACTTCTCATAATTTGAATAGTTTATAATATTTGATTTTTCTATACTTAGTTTATGCGGAAGAGAGTTCTGATGTGAAAAACCTTACTGAAAATATCATCAACATAACTCTTGAAGGAAATAGATAAAGCCAAAGTTCCAATACAATTTCTCCATGATGATCGATGAAAATTGAAGAATTTTATAACAGGAATAACATGCAAGTTTTGAATTTCATTGACAAGGTTTTAACTTCTGAGAAAGGCTTCACAACCTTGAAAATAAAAACTCATTCATTTGCATATCCTTGCATATTAGATATCTTGTAGTAGACTAGTAGTGTATTGGTGCTTTTTTATTAGGCTCTTATCTTGGAGTTTAGAGTACTTAACAACAAATGTGGTTTTATGTTTTGAAGTAATATTTATGTGGCAATGTGGTATGTACAAATTTAAGAAATTTTTTTTTTTCTCAACGCTTTATAAAGGGTCGGGTTATTTTACCTGTTGGGTAAAGTGACCCGACCTGTTAAGGATCCCTTAAGATAATGGGTGTGACACGACACGATTTGTTAAGATAACAGATGTTACACGAAAACGACAAGAAACACGGCAAGTGTACTTTGCAACCAGCTGCTTGACGCATGTGTACTTTGCTACAGAGCTACGAAGCAAGCAGCTGCTTGACGCATGTGTGCTTTGCTTTACATGTGTCGCGATCAAGTTATGTAATATGAACATCATATGTATAAAGATGTATAATGGATTTTGGAATTAATGTATGCATATTATGCCTGGAAGGTTCAAAGGAAAAAGGATCTATTTCTTTGATTATGTTGCATAATTTTAAGGTGATACAGCTTCATGTTCGTGATGAGCTGACTGTATTCCAAATGCAGATTCAGTTCGGCCTTTGTTTTCAGTTTTTTATCATATAGTTTGTACTACTTTCCAATCGTAATAGTTTGACTACTATCGTCCTCACTACAACTATATGATCTTCACTTTTTTCAAACTAAGTTCAAAATCATCACAACCACAATCATAATAATATCCGGAACAATTTCTTGTTATACAATTTTGCAAGTTATTTAAGTTGTTTGATTAATTATCAATTGTTGAACATATTATTTAGATATGAGTCAAGTAAATTTATAATTCATATTCACAATTATATAGCATGTCAATTTATCGGATAAAAAACATTATTCAAAATGTATGTATCTACATATAATACATATTTTACAAGAGTTGTTACCACATAAGAAGGGAGGTTCTACCTATACTGGAAGTTATTTGCCACTGGCTGGGGCAGTGGCTAATGATTTGACAACACTAAAAAGGGTTGAAACATAAGTTTATGTTGTAAACAGTGGTTATGTTTGCCCACATGTATACAGTAAAGATTCATATGCTAAATAGTGAAGTTTTTGTAAGTTTTCAAAGTAGTTACTCTATAAATAGAGCACTATGAGTGTTCAAAAGATATGATACAAAAGCAATAAGAGAAGAAAGATAAGTTAGAATATTTTCAGTATCCTCTTTTCTCTCTCTAATCTGCAATCATTTTCTGTAATATTTTGCAACAGACTCGCTCCTATCCCTAGCAAAGGTTATTTCTTTAACTTTTGTCTATTTATAACACGTTATCAGCACGACTCTCTAACCCTAAAACATTTTCTCATTTCTCTTCGCCGAAAGAAAAAAAAAATGTTTCCGCTAAGGTTTTTACTGTTCTTCTTCTTCCTCTGCCTCAATTGCTGGATATACCCTCGTAAAGAACTGTTTGCACCATGTTTACTTCTAGTTCTCAACCTAACAGTTACTTATATCTTTGATTTCTTATTTGGTGTAACTCTTGACTACTAACCCAATGTTTATTTATGCAATCCAAAATGGCGCGGTATCATCGCCTATCTTGGACTACAGATTTAATTTTATTGCAAATTTTAGGTGGAGCGATATAATCGCCCACCCTATCCTGCATATTTAAATTTTCCTGCTATTTAATTTTATTGCAATTTGAGGTGGTGTGGAGTAATCACCCACCCTGCTCTGCATATTTAATTTTATTGCAATTTTAGGTGGTGTGGAATAATCACCCACCCTGTTCTGCATATTTAAATTTTATCGCAATTTTAGGTGGTGCGATATAATCGTCCACCCTACTCTGCATATTTAAATTTTCCTGCTGTTTAAAGTGGTGCAGAATAATCGCTCATCCTATATTTGTTTAGATGAGAATGGTGCGGTACAATCACCCTTCTCATTAATCATGTATATCTTGAGCTTGAAGTTTCGAGTACTTATCATTTTGGCCTGAATATCAAAATTTGTAAGAACCAGAAGTTCTAACAATATATTCCTCCAGAATACATATTATTGCAAGTTCTTACACACCTCATTTTTCTTTCAGAAAAGAAAATGACGAACTTGGCAAATCTTGATTTTGTTGCCCTGGATATTACTGGAAAGAACTACCTTACCTAGGTAATGGATGCCAAGATCCATCTGGAGGCAGGAAATCTTGGGGAAATCATCAAGGAGGATACTAGTGTATCCTTTCAAGATCGGGCGAAGGCCATGATCTTTATCCATCGCCACCTTGATGAGGGATTGAAGAACGAGTACCTCACAGTTGAAAATCCATTAACCCTCTGGAAGGCACTGAAAAATAGATATAATCACTAGAAAACAACAATTCTTCCAAGGGCTCGTTATGAGTGGGCTCATCTAAGGATCCAGTATTTCAAGACGATGGCTGAATACAATTGAGCAATGTTCAGAATTAGTCCCAGTTGAAGCTTTGTGAAGAAACAATAACTGAGGAAGATATGCTGGAAAATACTTTCAGCACATTTCATGCCTTCAACGTGCTCCTGCAGCAGCAGTATAGAGAAATAGGCTTTACTGAGTACAACCAGCTGATATCTGTACTATTTGTAGACGAGCAAAAGAATGATCTTCTGATGAAGAATCATCAGTCCTGGCCTACTGGATCTGCACCATTCCCAGAAGTGAATGCTGCTTCCCTTGAAGGGAATACCACATCCTCTCGTGGCAATAATTACAAACGAGGACATGGCCACAAGCGAGGACAGTGGAATAGGAAAGGCAAAAACCATGGTGTCCATTTTCACAACCAAGTTCCAAGGCATAATACAGGTCCGAGTTTTAAGAATGCAAATCGCCAGAAAGGCCAAGCTCATATGAACACTCCTAGAAATCCTGAAGGAGTTTGCTATAGGTGTGGTGGCAATGGGCATTAGGCGTATACCTGTCGTACCCCAAAACATCTGGTGGATCTATATCAATCCTCCCTCAAGGAGAAGGGTGTTGAGACCAATTTCCTCGACCAGGCTCAACCAATGGAAATACCTGATCTAGTGTCCAATTTATCACGACAGTTGAACACAACCCACCTGGATGTTTCAAACTTTATTATTGAAAGAGGAAATGAAGTTTATGGGTCCGATTGAGTCATTTATGTTTAATGTACTCTTGTTATTTGTACTTGTGGTTTAATGCTCGCATTTTCAATTCAATAAAAGTTGTATGCCAGTATGAATAAACTGCTTTTTAACTGTAATTTCTTTACTCAGAGAACATGGTTAAAAATTATGGTTATTCTTAAAACAAGAGCAATGGGCGAGATTTTTATCTTGCAGACTACGCAACCACGCATTCAATACTTCGAGATCGAAAGTATTTCTCGAACTTGGTACTTGCAAAAGTAAATGTAACAACAATATCAGGGCAATCAAATATAATTGAAGGCTCAGGAAAAGCCCAGATTATGTTACCAAATGGAACAATATTGTTCATACAGAATGTGTTGTACGCTACTCAATCCACTCGAAATTTGTTGAGTTTTAAAGACATATGTCTAAATGGATACCACATTGAAAGGAAAAGTGCAGAAAATGCGGAATATTTATGCATTACCTCTAATGATACCCAGAAGCGTATATTGGAGAAGTTGCATGGTTTATCAAGTGGATTGTATTATACATACATAAAGATAATTGAGGTACATGCTGTCATGAACCAGAAGTTCATAGATTCAAAAGTTTACGAGCTTTGGCATGACCGTCTGGGTCATCCAGGATCTACCATGATGCGTAGGATCATTGCCAACTCTGATGGACGTCCATTATTGAGCAGACACATTACTACCTTAAATGATATCCCTTACAAGGCTTGTTCTCAAGGGAAGTTGGTAACTAGACCATCACAACTAAAGGTTGATGTTGAATCCCCATCATTTTTGCACAGAATTCCAAGGGATATCTGTGGGCCTATTCAACCACCTTGTGGACCATTTCGATATTTTATGGTTCTGGTTGATGCATCTACCCGATGGTCACATGTTTGCCTATTGTCTACTCGAAATGTAGCTTTTGCGAGACTTCTTGCTCAAATAATAAAGTTGCGAGTACAGTTCCCAGATCATCCTATTAAGTAAATCCGACTTGATAACGCTGGTGAATTTACGTTTCAAACCTTTGATGATTACTGTATGGCACTGGGCATTGATGTTGAACACCCTGTTCCTCATTTTCATACTCAAAATGGTTTAGCAGAGGCATTTATCAAGTGGCTTCAATTAATAACCCGCACTCTACTCATGAAAACGAAATTGCCAGTTTCTGCATGAGGATATGCCATCTTACATACTGCATCATTAATTAGATTGAGACCCATAGCCAACCACCAATATTCATCAATACAACTCATGTTTGGACATCAACCAAATATTTCACATCTACGAGTTTTTGGTTGTGCTATTTATGTGCCTATTGCACCGCCACAATGTACTAAAATGGGACCTCAGCGTAGACTGAGAATTTATGTGGGTTTTGATTCACCATCTATCATTAGATATTTGGAACCCTTAACAGGTGATATGTTTACAATCGTTTTGCTGATTGTCATTTTGATGAGACAGTTTTCCCATCGTTAGGGGGAGAAAAGATCGCTCCAGAAGAACGGCAAGAGCTGACATGGGTTGTTCCCACGTTGTCTCATTTTGATCTGCGAAGCATTCAATGTGAAAATGAAGTGAAAATGATCGTTCCTCTTCAAAGTATTGCTAATCAAATGTCAAATGCATTTAATGATGCTTCGAAAGTGACAAAGTCACATATACCAGCTACACATGCACCTGCAAGAATTAATGTCCCTGTTAGACAAAATAAAGTGGAAGCGAATGATTCATCTAGTGCACGCTTGAAGCGTGGTAGACCCTCAGGTTCAAAAGATTCAGCCCTTCGAAAGAGAAGGATGAGGGCACAGTTGAAACCAAATGCAATCATTCAAGAAAAGAAAATGAATGATAAATCCACAATTCCTAATTCTGTACTTCCAGAAAAAGAAAATGTCCTTGATGAGACATATGTCCCTGAAGAGACAGAAGTACGTGAAAGCAAAGAAATATCCATAAATTATGCATGTATTAATGAATTGTGGGATCGAAATGAAATAATCATCGACGACATGTTTGCATTTGCAATAGCCACTGAAATTATATTAAGCGATGACATTGAGCCCCGCTCTGTTGAAGAATGCAAACAAAGACAAGATTAGCCTAAGTGGAAAGATGCAATCCAGGCATTAAATTCCTTGGAAAGGCGAAATGTTTTTGGACCAATAGTCCAAACCCCGCCTAGTGTAAACCATGTGGGTTACAAATGGGTATTCAAAGGAAACGCAACGAGAAAAACGAGATTGCAAGATATAAAGCACGACTCGTTGCACAAGGTTTTTCACAAAAACCTGGAATTGATTATGAAGATACATACTCTCCTGTAATGGACGCAATTACGTTCCGTTACTTAATAAGTTTGGTGGTTTCAGAAAAACTTGACATGCGACTTATGGATGTGAGAATTACATACTGAGATATATATGAAAGTCCCAGAAGGACTTAAGTTGCCTGAAGCAACTAACAAACCACGAGGTATGTTCTCAATCAAATTAAGGCGATCATTATATAGACTGAAACAATCTGGACGAATGTGGTATAATCGTCTCAGTGAGTATTTGATTAAAGAAGGATATACCGACGATGTCATCTGCTCTTGTGTGTTCATTAAGAAATCAAATACTGGATTTGCTATAGTGGCAATATATGTCGATGATATAAAACTCATTGGAACCCCTGAAGAGCTCAATAAAACTGCTGAATATCTGAAAAGCGAATTTGAAATAAAAGACCTTGGGAAAACAAAATATTGTCTCGGCCTGCAGATCGAGCATTGTGTTAATGGAATTTTGGTCCATCAATCAACTTACATTGAAAAAATACTGAAGTGATTTGGCATGGACAAGGCTTATCCACTTAGCACCTCAATGGTCGTTCGTTCTTTGGACATTAAGAAAGATCCATTCCGTCCAAATGAAGATGATGAACTGGTCCTTGGTCTAGAAGTATCATATTTGAGTGCAATAGGTGCTTTATTGTATTTAGCACAATGCACTAGACCAGATATAGCTTTTTCAGTCAACTTGTTAGCAAGGTATAGCTCTGCTCCAACAATTCGTCATTGGAAGGGAATCAAAGATGTATTGCGATACCTTCGTGGAACAATAGACATGGGTCTCTTCTACTCAGAGAAATCCACAAATGACCAGATTCTTGTTTGATATGCAGATGCTGGTTTCCTCTCTGATCTGCACAAAGCCTGCTCACAAAATGGATATGTGTTTTGTCTAATGGAGATATTGCAATTTCATGGCGATCAACAAAGCAAACATTAGTTGCTACATCTTCCAATCACTAAAAAATAATTGCTTTACATGAAGCAGGTCGTGAATGTTCTTGGTTAAGATCAATGATCCATCACATCCGGAATTCATGTGGTTTACCTTCAAAGACAGACAATCCAGCTGTCATCCATGAAGATAATGCAACCTGTGTTGCCCAAATGAAGGAAGGATTTATCAAGGGCGATAAAACTAAACACATATCTCCAAGATTTTTCAGTGCACATGAGCTTCAGAAGGCCAAAGTGATCGAGGTCAAACAAATCCGTTCCAATGAAAATTTGGCAAACTTGTTCACCAAATCTCTACCAAAGTCCACATTTCAAAAGTTAGTGCAGGGAATCAGATTACGTCGGCTTACAAATTTGAAGAATGCGGAATCAGGGGGAGCATCCATAATACATGTATGTTGTACTCTTTTTCCTTCGATTAGGATTTTTCCCACTGGGTTTTTCCTATCAAGGTTTTAACGAGGCAACATGAGCATGCTTAACACCATATCAACAATCCAGGTAAAAGTTGTACTCTTTTTCCTTCGCTATGGTTTTTTTCCCACAGGGTTTTTCCAAGCAAGGTTTTAACGAGGCAACTGATGTTGATATGTGGGCATCCAAGGGGGAGTGTTGTAAACAGTGGGTATGTTTGCCCACATGTATACAATAAAGATTCATATGCTAAATAGTGAAGTGTTTGTAAGTTTTCAAAGTAGTTAATCTATAAATAGAGCACTACGAGTGTTCAAAAGATATGACACAAAATCAATAAGAAAAGAAAGATAAGTTAGAATATTTTCAGTATCCTCTTTTCTCTCTCTAATCTGCAATCATTTTGTGTAATATTTTGCAACAGACTCGCTCCTATCCCTAACAAAAGTTATTTTTTTAACTTTTACCTATTTATAACCGTTTATATATTCATTACTAGCCTAGAAAATTCTTTGACCGGCCGTTTGATTGGAAGATGAAAGTCGTGCCCTAATTTGGTATGTGTGAAGGTGTTTTAATAAAGAGAAAAACAAAGGAACTAATAAATATTATTGTCACTTAGTAATACAGTCTAGTGATATTTTTCTTCATTTGTAAGTGTGAGATTTTAAGTTCGATTCTTGCCAAAGGTAAATTTGAATAACATTATTGCTAGCTCATTATGAGGTTAAGCTCACTTTCTTCCCTTAGTGTAGATAATATCGTTGTTTAAAAAAAATATATAATCATGAGCTTGTTAAATCAATTAGTTTAGAGTATTTTTCTTAAAATTAAGATTTTGAGTCCGAATTTTTTCTCCTATAATACATCAATTAAAGAAAACTAAATAAAGGTCTGAAAAATATTTCATTTTAACCATAATTAAGCACATTATTAATATGGAATTTATAATTTAAGCCCTATAGAAGTTGTTGTCAAACAAGACTTGACTAGGTACTAGGAGATAAATGAATTATTAAAAGAAGGCCATTTTACCATTAACTTAGTGCAACATTCCGTGCTGTATTGACCATCTGAGGTGGTTACTAATGCTTGCAATTTTATATCAACTTAATCGATTGCCCTACCGACAGAGAAAACACGGGGAAGGGTTAAGAACATCATGCCTGTGAAAATATATATGGGTAGATTTCTTATTCCTTGGTGGACCTGGTGGCAAGTTGTGAATTAAATTATCAACCTAAGTTTTTTTCGTTAAAATAAAAAGTTCTAAAGAAACCAATTTTTGCAAACGTGCGGCCAAATTATTGAAAGAATAGTTTTTAACAGCTGCTTGAGGCATATCTAAAGCACATGAACGAGAAGTCCACTATCTTTTAGTGAAGTGAAGCAAGCTATGTATAATGTACAATGTTAATCCAAAGTGTGACCCCAACAGTTGCTTAATCCCTCGCTTTTAAACTAAAATATTAAGGGTAGAGAGACAATTAGGAGGGAGATGCTCAAGATTATATATTATTCAGAAGAAAAAAAATTATTATTTTTTCCGATTTGGGACTGGTCACGTTTGCTCATCTTTTGTTTCTCTCCTGCATTTCCTCTCTAATCTTAACACACACAAAAACCCAGTTAGATCTAGGTCCAAAAACCTAAGCTGTTTTTTAGATTTAATCCAACTGTAACATACCTATATCATAACCAAACTACAAAAAATTTCAAATTAAAGAAATATGATTTAAGATAGAAATGAATAGTTCACTTTTTTTTTAAAAAAAAAAAAAAAAAGGTCATGAAATTGAATTAAAAAAATTAAATACGAAATGATTATCAAATACATACTTAAACTTTTCTCTCAAATTTTTTTAGAGCTTACCTATTTTAACATAAGGATAAACATTTGTTCCCCTCCAATGTCCCTCCTCCTCTTTTGTAAACATTATTGTTCTTTTCTCCTTTTGAAACTTGGACGAGTGTAAGACATTGGCTAACCATGGCTGACTAGCTAGACTGGTTAAGGTCGAACTGACCAAACCAGCCACAGTTGTGGATCGATCGGTTAGGCCATTCATAGTCGGGACCCTTTTTTCTAATATTTAAAAATAAAGTGAAAATTTTCATAATATTTAGAATGACTATAAAGAGTATTCGTAGAGTTGAAAGATCACTCCTATTCAACGGTATCTTGGCGTGTGAAAATTTGTAATGTCATATTCCAGCGAAGATCACAAAATTTTGCTTTTATGGCTGCGAATGAATTAGTAGAACTCCTTCTAAAGTAAGAGCATTTTGTTGGATAAGCAAGTAGAATTAAATTGGAATATGAAGGGAAAGACAACAAAAAAAAAAATAATGTTCACCTTTAAAGTTATTTGGGTTCCTTTTCCCTTTGACAGTTTTTAACAAATTTCACTGTGAGGATAAAGGCAAAGGTTAGGGCATATATGCCATGTGAGACATTTGAATAGTGAAATTATGGGCCACTAGTTGAAACTTTTGGTCATTTGGCTTACAAGATTCATAAAAATGTGTCCACCGTAATTAAATATGGCATTGCCTATTAAGAAAGTGACAACCATGTTCAACTATTACCACATTTCAAAAAATCTCTGCCTAGCGCCGCCTGGACTCTACCTTGATTGATTCTTAGGAATTTGAATTAAGAAATAACGCTTAGACCTGCTTAGGCGGCCACTTAGAGCCGCCTAGGCAACCACCTAGGTCGCAGCTCTCATTTAGATAGAAAATAAATAACTTTCACTTTTCCTTTTATTTTTTTAAATAAATTGTAAGACTTGTTGAATACTTAGATGAACACTCATTATATGTTTGTTCCCCATGTTTTCAATATGTTCTAAGACTTTATAATGTATATATCATTCTATTTTGCAACTTTTGTATCCCAATACAATTATGTATATTTTTAAGTATAAGTAGACATTTATTTATATGTTATATAATAAATTTAATTAAAACTTAAAAGAAAAGAAAAAAAAAAAAAAAAAGTCAAGGTCCCCTAGGCACCTGGACTAGGCCCTTGCCCACCACTCAACTACCGCCTTTTAAAACATTGGTCATTATACAGTCTATTGTTTTAATACTCTTTCGCAATTGTATTGTGTTTAATGAAGATGTGCATTTGATATTTCTTTGAAAACATGATTATGAGGAATGCTAACTACATTCCTCACTTGCCTTTTTCACTTAATGGATGTTAGGTGGACATATTTTACACCTAAATCTATGTAGTTTTTGTTTGTCCCTCGATATGGTAATCGAGCAGCACACTCTGTGACTTCATACATATTTAAACAAGGTGGCTCATTTATGGGGTTGTATTGCCTCCGAATTTCTGTTCAACATTTTGGCGGAGGACGTTAACATTCCAATTAGAATTTTATAAATCTACATTTCTCATTATAAAAAATAAAAAAAATAAAAAAACTTTTTTTTTTTTCTTTTTGGAAGTAGAGATTTTGAGAGTATAAACTTGTTATTCTAAAAAAGAAAAGGATGAAGGGATGGTCA
The DNA here is from genome assembly GCF_963583255.1 of Pyrus communis. NCBI lineage: Eukaryota > Viridiplantae > Streptophyta > Magnoliopsida > Rosales > Rosaceae > Pyrus > Pyrus communis. The sequence goes on from NC_084815.1 coordinate 15,037,783, forward strand.
TACTTACAAAGTTCAAGATTTTGAAAAATAAGTAGATATGTTGGTCGAGTTCGATAGAAGAATGAGTTTCCTGTGTTGTCTTAAGTTTGAATAAAATGTTTCTTGTTGAATAATATAATGTTTGAAGGAAACAATAAATAAACAAAAATAAAAATGAGATTCAAAAAAAAAATGAAACTTGTACGAAAAAATAATATCAAGAATTAAAGGATTAAATATGTAAAACCTCATAATTTTTTAGTGTTATTCCAAATTAGTCTCAATATTTTTAAACATTCCAAATAAGTACCCAACTTATTAAAAATGTCACATATGTTATCCCTCATATAATTTTTTTGTCAAATGTACATGTGGCAACAATGAGTCCCACTTTTTAGCTTACTTGGACACTAAACTAATAATAAATATTAATAGCTTAAAAATGAAAACAACTATGAAGATTAGAAAGAAAAAAAAAAAATCAAGCCCCTAACACCTCCAAGCTCAACCAACCACCACTGAAACCCTAACACAACCTTTATATTCAAAACCCACTGGTCAACTGGACTTTTCATGGTCAACATTAATATTAGTTGCCTTTGAATCTAAAATTCAAACATAGATTATATAATATGGAAACCTATGATCAAAAGGGTATTGAATTGAATTGAAAATGGATCCAAATTGATTTACATTAGGAGGGCAATCTCCTACAAAGAAGGGGTTAAGAATTCATATAGGTTTTCAAGGAGCCTGTTTCTACTAATGCGATTTCCTCATTTGTCGATTTGCGGCTCGTGAAGCTTGCAGTTCTTCTTTGTGGGTGGTGAAGATGGTGGTGGCATGTGGCCACATCATGGAAGTTCATACCATTTCAACAACCTTCATGACTTTCTTCTCGAAGTTGGCGGCTTGAGTTATAGGGGGAAGTTAGTGGTTGTACATTTGTTTTGAGGTGATGGCTTGATGGGGTGGCGGTGACCATTAGTGGGTAAAGGCCATGCCTCTATGACCTTCTACTTATTTTTTAGACAAAGTAAATCCTAGTTAATTTAGCGGAAAATTTAACAGAGGCTTAATAGATGTGATATTTTCAATAAGTTGGGTACTCATTTGGATTGTTTAGAAAGATTGAGACCAATTTGGAATGATATTAGAAGATTGAGAATTTTTAGGTACTTAATCCATAATTAAATTAATTAGATTTGTCAAATTTTAGTGGATAATTTAATAATTTGGTTGACATGTGGAATTGATTTAGGGCATTAGTGGAAAGAGATTAAAAAAGTTTCAAACATAATTAATACATAAATTTAGATGTAAGATAAATCCACATGGCATCGATTGAGTGGGAAAAACAAGTGGGGAAGGCAGCTAGCATTCTCCCTATATTAATTATTGTTGGATGAGTTAAAATTTGGATATCTTTGCCGTAGAAAAAAAGAAAAAAATTAAATCATACTCATATGACGATAATGAACACTATAGTGATTCTCATCATCACTTAAAAGTAGTGAACAAATACACGGTTTATTTTTAGCTACGCTCTCTGAAACTCGATTTTAACTCAAAAGTCGTCACTTTACTCCCTAGAACTCAAAGTTCACTACATTTTGCCCTCTAGAACTCGATTTTGATCCCATTTTGCCCCTGAAACTTGAAAATTGTCTCTATAAAACTCAAAATTTACTCCACATTACCTTATATCTGTTAATCTCTTATGTGGGTTCGATTTGGGTGCACTAGGCTAATCAATGCTTTTTTATTTTTTTCATCTCTTCAATTTTTTTTAATTTAATATTTTCTAATTGTTGAATATTAACGCATAAACGAGATTTATAATCAAATTTATTGCACATGTGACATATATCTTTTAAGAGACAATCTATAAGTTTCAGGAAGAAGAGTCCACAAGTTCGAGTGAAAGAAATTTTGAATTTTAGAAAGTAAAGTGGTGAGTTTTCTTACAAGGGACAAAATAAGATAAAAATTAAGTTCCAAAAGCGCAGCTAAAAGTAACCCAATATACACCCACTTTGTTTTGATGATAAGAATTACAAGGAAGATATGCATGCAAGTGAAATTGAAACAACCATACCATTGACAGTGACATAAAAAATTAGATTATATTATGCATTACCACGCATATACAGAGGAGTTATCAATGATTCGAACCTAAATATTCTACCACCTACAACTACCCAACTGCAACATTAAGCTTACCAAAAGGTGTTTTATTCACTAAATAGAAAAAATAAGAGCAAAAGAAACTCTTTGATTCTTCTTTTGCTTTTATACAAAAAGACTTTTTGGTCACGTTGTGGTCTAAACGTAAATATTCTAGAAAGACCCCCCCAACCACCCTCCCCAAAACCACCTTTTGTTGTTTACTCAACTTATCAAAACTCAAAATCCATAGTGCTGAAACTGAGCAGCTCCAAAATTGCTCATAAACTGTCCTCCTCCTCCTCCTCTTACTGTTGCATTCATCTCTTCCTTTTCTACATTGAACCCTTCAACCTGCACAAAATTAACCTCATTAACTCTACGTTATTGCAATAATAGAAATTGTATAATTAAACAAACAAAAAAGTAACGAAATTGTATATACAGAGTAATATTTTCTTATTATTCTTATAGTTATCAAACTGTGAACAATAAACGTAAATCACACATTCATGCAAGAGTAACATGACCATTGTGTCCAGATTCATAGTCTTGCAAATTATATTTTAAGGTAATTGATCAATATTATGTTACTATGTAAGTTTGTGATTAATTACCTTAATAATTTATATGGTCAAATTTTTAACCCGTTGTCATAATATCGCTTAACAAGTATACACAAGATAATATTATATTGCTAGACTTGCGTTGTCAGATAAATTGCTAAATACTATAAATTTGAACTAAATGCGTCAGAATTCGCAGTCTCACAGCATAGATAGTACCATGCCGTTGTCTAATGGCTAAAGGTTAAAAAAGCTTTGGCTGTTCAAACTTGTTGGCACAAGTTTAACAGAGGAAATTTAACAAATACTGAAATGTGAATAGAAAATATTTTTACCCAGAGCTCATCTACGTCTTCTTCTCTGGTACTTGAACATGCAGCTTTGAGAATCTCACTGGTCTCGTCGTTGCGTGCAAATCTGCCACGTATGCGGGGTCGTTTGTCTGCTAGTGTTTTTCGACATGCATACTTTTCATATAGATAGAGAAGAGCAACAAACAACCCGCATTAAGATTTAAACACAATAATAATCTAATTTAAAACCCAAAAATTAGTGGATTTATGTAATAATATTATGTTTAATTACCTTAATTGTTTTGTTGAAGTTTCTCTGTGACCTTTTGGCTCTGTACTTTGAGATTCTCTCTTTCCTCTCTTCTGCACTGTACCTCCCCGTTTTGAAGTTTGCAGCTGCTTCTTCCATCACTGAGCGCTCTCTGGGAGAACGATTTGTTCGCAAATTCTACCAAAAAAATTGGAGAAAACAAAAAAAAATAAGACATGGGTTTTGATTTTAATTAAACATGGATTAAATCAAAACAAACGCAGAGCAAATTAATTAAAATTCTGGTGAGTAATCTGACTTGCAAATCACCAGTGCTGGATACCCTTCTCATTTGACCAGGCAAAAAGCTGCTTTCCTGAGAGCTCAAGCTCAAGGCTTGGTTCTGAAAACTTGGGGACTCCATGAGAGAATCAAAGCTCGGCTGGAAGTAAAAACCAGGCTTGTTATTATTTCCATCAAAGCAGTTGCTGCTGTAGCTCCTCTGAATAAACTTTGCGACATTCTCCTCCCCGCCATAGCTATGAGGCTCAAGAGCTTGATAAAATTCTTCAGTTTTAACCTCCTGAGCATCAAAAAGAGATAAATTCGGCCACCCAATTGGCAAATTTGGACAATTTTGTTCCGTTTGGTGCAACTGGGTTTGCTGGTAAAGGCTTAGAGTTTCGAGCTGGTAACTTGGGGTAGAAGAAGAGAGGAGAGATGGAGAGTTATGGTCAGTTGCGTTTTGATGGCTTTGCTGGTCGGAGATTGCTTGGAGTTGGAGGAGGTCAATGTCCGAGAAGGGAGAGAATGGCTCGGAGAAGAACTGCAGGTCCGCCATTTCTAAGGTGGTGAAGTGGTGGTAGAAGGAGTCGTTGACGACGTAGAGATCGGAGGAGGACATTATTGGAGACCCCAAAAGAAAATGAAAAATGTTGAAAACTGACCGGGAAAGTTAGAAGTAGGAAGAAGCAAAAGCAGTTACGTTTTGCTTTGCTTTTTGCGTAATTTGGTCGTGAAACGGCCAATATGTACTGACAAATTTGGGATGGTTTTATTAAAAGCCTTTTGGGAGTTACTGAGCAAAGAGACAAGCAAAAGCCATTTCTCGTCTCTCTCACACTTCTCTCTCTCTCTGTCTAAAACTTTTGAAAGATGATTTCAAACATCACAGGAAGAGACCAGTCCACTTCTCTGCTATGCTATAAATAGGACTGGATTTTGCACGTTGGCCCCCATTGTTTGTTAGAATTAAAAGGGTTCTCCATAAATAAAAAAAATTCATTTAGTTAAGAATCGCAACACTTCCCCTCTTTTCTTGTCGGCCAAACTTTTAGATTAAAATATTAAGAATCACATCAATTTCCCAAGTTACAGAAAAGCCTTATTTTTCTTTTCTCTTTTGCCTTCTTTTGAACCAAAAGTTCCATCACCACCAACATAAGGGGTGGTTGGGTATAGAATTTCAAATTGAAAATGGGATCTTGAATCCCAAATCGAATCAATCCCAAACTAAAATTTTGGTATTTCCAATTTTTGGTATTTTAGGATAGTTTGATATTTCCAAATTTCATACAAATTGAAATAACAATTGTTCATACCAAGTTAAATTAACATACAATCAAATTAAAATAAGTAACAAACCCAAAAGTAAAAAAAATAAGTTACAAACCTAACAATACAATTTTTTGATTTCGTGTTGAAATAGACACATTTGTCGGAGGTTCGTACCGGCAAATGTGGCGATAAAAGCTATGGTTGCTATCTTAGACCACACCAATTATATTGCTACTAGTAGTTAGCAACAATTCAAATGTATAATAATATATATAAATATATAATAATATATATTATTTATTTTCGGTTCGGTATGGGATTACCGAAAGATTTAAGTACACGATACCAAAATTTTGGGATCGGTTCTGAAGTTCAACCCGAAAATTTCAGAAATTTTGATTTAGGATTGAAATTTTTTTTGGTTTGGTTCGGAATTTTCGGAATTTTATTCTAGCCTTAACTGACATAGGGCTGTTTCTTGTCTGCTATTTGGACAATAGTTTATGAATAAAGTCGGTCCACTTAATAAACATATACCATTCGTGCACATACTTCTTATTATATGATTTTCTGTTCAATCATTTGCCAGAAAATTAACCAGTAAAGTTGTTTGGAACATGGAATTTTCTATGTACCAGCAAGGACTCTTTTCTTGGACCACCAATAGGACAGCTAAATGATCATCCTTTCGATCATCACTCATTTTTTTTTATCAACATCTTCTCTTCTACCTCTACAAAGTTGGTTATTCTCTAATATCTTTCAAACAGTAGTGCTACATTGATCGAATTTATTTACGAAGCTTTGTTCATCAAAACACTTTATTCAAAATTTCAAATGTGTACCTCTTTTAGTCAAAGCCTATTTTATTCCATTTGAGGGTGTAATTTAAAATTACTTTCTATTTGATGCATTCGGCTCAGCCGAGCTTGATGGTTGCTGCATATATCTGTATATAGTCTCTTTGTGAATGTGATTGTTGAACCTTAAGGAAGTTGTTTTGGCTTTTTGCAATTGAATTATGAATGCAATTTCACTACGGTAAATTTTCTTTTTCTTTTTTTTTATATGTATCAAATAATAAGTTAACAGTAACACACACATATACATATATATATATATATGATGATAGATGATTTGATAAATAAAAAAATGGTAATGCTTAGAAGTTGGATTTTCAAACTGGTGCAGAAACTTTTCAACCCGCTTCTTAATCAGTATAGGAATGTAATAATAGGAAATATTTAGTTTAAAATACAAATTCTTGTCGTATTGTGATGGTCAAAAAGGGAGTCTTTGGAATCATTATTGTGGTTTATGATCAATTTTAGTAAGAATTCTTTCCTGTACTGCTCTCCCATTCTCTCGTGTACATTTGATCACAGCAAGAAAAGGATATGGGAGAATGATATATAATCAACTAGCTTAGCCTAGGTAGCTAATTGCACAAATGATAGACTTCTTGAGAAGGAAAAAGCACCCAAATGGAGTGCTGTGGCTTATTATTTGATAAGAGATTATGTTTTTGTATATCTCATTTTGCGACTACTCTTATTAGATGCTCCATCCTTTCTTTTTGAGTTTTCATTCACATTTTTGGTTATATGTTATCATTCTGAACTTGAAAATTAGGGTTCTTAGGTGCTTTTATTGGTAATAAAATGTTCATCTTTTTTTGTAAGGAAACATTTTGAGAAATTTTATTTGAATCCATTTAACATCTTTTTACACCCAACTTACTATCTTCACCCATATTATTTTTATTAAAGAATTAATATCTCTTTAAGCCCAAATTTATTATCTAAACTACCCTCTCAAACCCAATTAAAAATGTAAAATTATCTTTACACTCATTCCTTTTATAAAATAACATCGTTAATTGAATTTTTTTTTTCTTTTCAAAGAGGCGTCATTTGCCCCTCTATAATTGCTTATGCCGTATAGAACTATCTAGCATTTCCGTGGTTGCTTTTTTTCTACCACAACCCATCCATGGACTTGGGATCCAAGAGATCATTCCATAGACTTGAATTTTCCAAGAGAATGTTATGCAAGCTCTAGTTCAGTCCTTTTTAAATCGAGCATTTTCATGTACTTTTTAAGAAACTTTGAAGTGACATAGGGCTGGGTGTTTTGCTGCTATGTTAATAAACAAATAAACAAATTGGAGCTATTTCGAATAAAAAAGGTGCAAGACATGCGACCAGCTAGTTCGTGGTTAACATTGAGCAATCTTTATTTGCACCAAGAATCCAGTTTTATGTCTTTGTAGTACAAATCGAGCATTTTCATGTACTTTTTAAGAAACTTTGAAGTGACATAGGGCTGGGTGTTTTGCTGCTATGTTAATAAACAAATAAACAAATTGGAGCTATTTCGAATAAAAAAGGTGCAAGACATGTGACCAGCTAGTTCGTGGTTAACATTGAGCAATCTTTATTTGCACCAAGAATCCAGTTTTATGTCTTTGTAGTACAAATCAAAAGTCCTTGCACTAATGTTTTGGGGTGCATACAGATAGCAGAGAAAAAAAAATATAATATAATATAAAAAGTATGAAATTTAATCCAAAGAAGAAGCAAGCAAACAAAATATCCATAAATCGAGTTATACCTTAGTTGGAGGATTAAAAACTTCAAAATCACCATCCATCAATACAAAAGCTTGTTTTTCTCTATCAAAGCTACTAGGGCTTTAGTCATAATGAAAGTAGGATAAACAAAAGATGATGCTAGGGTTTAATTATAGTATGTAGGTCTATTGATAAATTTGATTTTTATTATTACTTTCATTTGTACTTAATAGTAATTATGCAATAGGATAAAATAGACAAATAACATTTAAAATTTAAGTTGGGTGTAGAAAGATGTTAGACGAATTTAAATAAAATTTCCCAAGCATTTTAGATGCCCAACTTGATGAGGGTTATAACTTGGGAAAAAAATAATCATTATTATGACATGCAGATATATATGTATATTTATTATGTATAATTATATATGTATGTATATATTTCTATGTTCCGCTTTATGACCAAGTTAAGCATCCTGATTAAGCATCTCTCTATCTGTTGCTAGTTAATTAATTAATTAAAGGACGTCAATGCCATGTTGATTCCATATTTTTATATAATATAGTACTACTCCTGAAAATTCCATTTTTATATATAATATAGTACTACTCCTGAAATCTATCCTCTTCAGTGCTAAATCTTCAAGATATTCATTCCAAATTTTCAATTGAAGTTAGTATACATGGGTTCTCTTAGGTGCAAACATTAGGTTCCCTCTGTGGGCATACCGAGCTACCAAGCAACCAGCAGCTTGACGCATGTGTAGCTTTACATGTGTCGCGATCAAATTATGTAATATGAAGATCATATACATAAAAAGAGATAAAAATGAATTTTGGAATTAATGTATGCGTATTATGCCTGCAAGGTTCAAGGGAAAAAGAATCTATTGCTTTGATTATGTTTTGGGAATAAACACAAATTTAAAGTTGCATAATTCTAAGGTGATAGTGCTCAATATCATGTTCGCGATGAGCTGAATATATATATAAATATAAATATATATATATATATATATATATATATATATATATATATATATCTCTCTATATAGGCAGATTTCTTATTCCTTCATGGACCAAGTGGCAAGTTGTGAATTAAATTATCAACCTAAGTTTTTTTTTTCGATAAAAATAAAAAGTTCCAAAGAAACCGATTTTGCAAACATGCGGCCAAATTATTGAAGGTATAGTTTTTAACAGCTGCTTGAGGTATAACTAAAGCACATGAACGAGAAGTCCACTATCTTTTAGTGAAGTGAAGCAACCTATGTATAATGTAAAATGTTAATCCAAAAGGGTGACCCCAACAGTTGCTTAGTCCCTCGCTTTTAAACTAGAATATTAAGGGTAGGGAGACAATTAGGAGGGAGATGCTCAAGATTATTTATATTATTTAGATTTTTTTTCCGATGTGGAACTAGTCACGTTTGCTCCTTTTTTGTTCCTCTCTAATCTTAACACACAAAAAAACCGAGAAAGATCTAAGTCCAAAAACTTAAGCTGTTTTTTAGATTTAATCCAACTGTAACATATACCTATATCATAACCAAACTACAAAAAATTTCAAATTAAAGAAATATGATTTAAGATGTAAATGAATAGTCCACATTTTTTAAATAGGTCACTAAATTAGATTTAGATTTATTAAAAAAAAAAAAAAACTTAAATACAAAATGATTATCAAATACGCTCTTAAACTTTTCTCTCTAAATCTTTCGGACGTTACCAACTTCTATCATAAAAATAAACTTCTGTTTCCCTATAATGTCCCTCCTCTTTTGTAACATTGTCGTTCTCTTCTCCTTTTGAAACCTGGACGGTGTAAGACATTGGCTAGCCATGGCTGACTAGCTAGACTGGTTAAGGTCGAACTGACCAAACCAGCCACGGTTGTGGGTGGATCGGTTAGGCCATTCATTTTTCTAATATTTTAAAAATAAAGTGAATAATTTCATAATATTTAGCATGACTGTAAAAAGTATTCGTAGAGTTGAAAGATGACTCTTATTCAACGGTATCTTGGTTTTTATGGCTGCCAATGACTTAGCAGAACTCCTTCTAAATTGTTGGATAAGCAAGTAGAATTAAAGTGGAATATGAAGGGAAAGACAACAAAAAAAGTAATTTTCACCTTTAAGGGCGTGTTTACCAAAAATGAATGGAGGTAGAAGAAAGGGAATTGAATTCCTCTCCAAGTGATTCCGGCGTTTAACAAGTTTTGGGAATGAAAAAATTAGTGAGCTCCACCCAAAATCAGTAATTGGATTCCTGATATCCCCGGAATCCAAATATTGACTTGAAAGTGGTAATTGAATTCAGGGAGAAAGCCAACATCGGGAATCAAACTTCTCTACGGAAATTGCCCTGCTCCTCCCATCTGCCTCCCACGATTCAACCACCAAAGCACACACCCATCCCCATCCTTAACCAACGCAAACCACCACACCACCTCCCAGACTGGCAAGACCTATCACCAACCCACCCCAACAGTTCTACAAACAAACTCCGGACACCACAGATCCAAATTCGAATGGGGAAAGAGAGATGCAGATGATTATAGATAAAAGAAAAACTTTGCGACTTACCCAATGCCGATCGAATTTCGATTGCAGACGTGTTTGCAGAGAGCATAACATAAAGCATCAAGCGGCTGGCAAATGGTTGAGAAATCTGAGAATGGTCGCAGGCAACGAGTTCATGATTTACCACCGAAAGGAGATCTTCAGGCCGATAGAACCCGACAAGGTAAGGATGGGCAAGAGTTGGCGCTTGAGGATGATCGCAAAAACAATGTACGGATGCAGACGGGGAGAGTAGAGAGAGTTGTCATGGAACCGTAGAGGTTCCCAAACCTTTTTTTTTTTTTTTTTTCGAGTTTTTTACTTCTTTTCCTTGTTGAATTAGGTTTTTACTCTTTAAGAAATAAATAAAAAAAGGTTCAAGTTTTATTAAAACATATGGGAATTGTTAAGATTTTAATAAAACTATATATATATGTGTCTCTGTGTGTGTGTGTGTGTGTTTGTGTGAAGTTCTATTAAAAAGTTGTGAATTTTTCTATTATTTAGATTAAGGGTATTTTAGTAATCATATTAATTTACATTTCAATTCAGGTAAACTGGTAAACAACTTATATCATTTCAACTTCAATTCCAAGATATTATAGTAAATAATTTTGACAGGAATTCAATTCTGACTCCTCCTTGTTCTAATTTCCTCTGAATTTAATTCATCCTCAATTCAATGCTTCTTATTTTGATTACGAATTAGTAAACGAGTTGTAAAGTTATTTGGGTTCCTCGTCCCTTCGACAGTTTTAAACAAATCTCACTGAGAGGATAAAGGCCAAGGTTAGGGCATCTATGCCATGTGATATATGTCACAACCCATCCCGGAATTTTTAATTCCGAGGACGTGAAGTTACGAAAATGCCCTTAAACGGGACTAATGGGCGTAAAGTTGGCATTGGGTTTTACCTGAAGTTCCTAAACTAATGTTAATTGGAATATTCATTAGTTTTAGGGACTTAAATTTAAGACTTAGAACTAGGTTTATATGTTATAACTTGATGATTTGGGGATTGGGTAGGATCCCACATCCCTCAAATCTCTCCCCCATTTCTGCATCTTGTCTCTCTCTCTCTCCTCCCTCACAAATCTCTCATTCACTCTCCGTTCTCTCTCTCTCCTTCGAACTCACACGGACCACCCACAAACCACCCTAAAACTATACCAACGAAGGATCTAAGACCACCATCGTACTCCTGAAGACCACACGAACACGATGGTACCAATTTCAGGTGAGTTTCACTTCGGAAAACATGGATTTCAATTTCACTGTGCGTGTGCACTGTTCATGCACACGTAAAGATTGATGTTTTTTGGGATTTTGAAGCTTGTAGGAAGCTTGGTGAGGTCCTAAGGAAGCTCGGAGTGCTTCGTTTGAAGGATTTGGACGTCGGGATCACGAACTGTAAGTTCGGCCGAATTTTCGTATTTTTGGAAAAGTTTGATTCCGTTGTTTTTAGGCCCTAAAACTAGTCCAACGTGGTAGATTATGATTAGGGCTTCATTTTGGTATAAATTACGTGAAAAATGGACGTAGGAACACGGAGAACGACAAGTTCAAAGTTTGGCCGGAGCTTTCGAGGCTTTTTCCGGCGAATCCACGGCGAGTTAGGGGTCAAGGCATGTATGGATGTGTTCGTCTCGTCAATACCTTCATTTTGATATATAGTACGTCGAAAATGGTTAAGAAAGGAAGAAGTTATGACACTTTGAAGTTTACCCAGAAATTCCGGCAAAACACCCACCGCCGGCGAAACCAGTCCGGCGACGCGAGGAAGAAGACGCGCGCGTGGGCAGCGCGTGAACAGGGCGCGTGGGGGCGCGTGAGAGCTCCAAATTGAGTTCTGAAAATTGTCACGCGTTCGTGACGTCGTGTAGATCACCGTGGTATATTCATACACCCAAATTGAGCAACGTATGAGAAAGTTATGGACGAATGTTTGGTGTATGTGCGTTAAATAACGTCAATTTGGTTACTTTTTGTATAGGTGAAAATATTACAGAGGAAGAATGTAACCAAGCTAGGGGAGGTTCAGGGACCTATGAGACGTTGATGTGATCAGTGAGTGGGCAGTTATTTTTCAGTATATATATATATACGTATGCTTGACGTATTTTAAAAGAAATACGAATTTAATATCCTGTCATATATGCATCATATATTAATATGTGCATTACCATAATTATGCATACTGTTGCATGGTGCTGAGGAGGCCCAGGTAAGCTACGATTGAAATACTATCATCACATGCATTAGTAGTGGCATACATTTATATATGTGTATTTGGTGCTGTGGACGCACAGGTAAGTGCCAGGTAAGTGGTATTCATGTTTGTATTCAGTAGTAGCTTGAGATGCTTAGAGAGCTCATAATCTGCACCCCCGGTGTTAGTGCTCCCGCCCGAGGCCAGGGCACAGCCTTCACGTGTATGTTCACCAGCACCGCATGCTCGCCTTGGATCCAAGTTAGGTGCAAGCCTGTCGTACAGACCACATTAGGTGGTTCCGACTTGTAGGTGACCCGCGATTTATCGCACAGCTTCACGTGATCGTAGCACTAGAGCATATATATATTACACCCAGCCTGTCGTACAGACCACGTTAGGTGGTTCCGACTTGTGTGCAGATTCAGATATTGAGTTGAGATTTGAGCTCTATATGCAGCCGTACAGGTCACGTTAGGTGACTCCCGGCTGCCAGATTATATGTTATTGATGTGAGTTATGCTTGAGCACTTACATTTCATTATGAGTTTCCGACATGGCATATTCTTGAGCATGAATGATATACCCTTGAGCATGTTGGCATATTTATACATACGTATATATGTTTATTTCTCTGGAAACTATACTTGTTTTACGGCGAGGGGTTAGTATATTTAAAGAAAAGAAGGTTTTGAATACGTTCGTTTTGCTGACCCACTCAACTTTGTTTTGCGCCCCTCCAGGTTTAAGATATCAGAGCTTGGTGGCTACGAGGAATCCAACGGTGTTCTGACAGAATGGCCAAAAATTAGGACTCACCTTTGGGTGTTTTATCTTAGAAATTGTATCTTTAAAGCTTCCGTACTGTGTAAATGGTTACGTCACTCTCACGTGACGGCCAGCATGCCCTCCTTCGGGATGGGGTGTGTCAATATATATATATATATATATATATATATATATATATATATATGAATAGTGAAATTATGGGCCACTAGTAGAAACTTTTGGTCATTTGGCATACAAGATTCATAAAAATGTGTCCACCGTAATTACATATGTCATTTAGAAGTGACAATCATGTTCAATTATTAGCACAGTTTTAAAAATACTTCCATCTAGGCTTCGCTTTTGATTAATTCCTAGGAATTTGAATTAACAATGAACACCTAGACCTGCCTAGCGCCCGTCTAGACCCATCTAGGCATTCACATAGGTTGCAACTTTCACTTAGACAGAAAATTGATAACTTTCATTTTGCCTTTTTTTTTTTTTTGATAAATTGTAAGAAACTTGTAGAATACTTAGATGAATATTCATTATATGTTTGTTCTCCATGTTTTCAATATGTTCTAATACTATATAATAATTAATATTAAAAAAATCCTAGACCCTTGCCTGCCGCTCTACTAGTGCCTTTTAAAACCTTGATTATTATACAATCTAATGTTTTAATACTCTTTTGCTATTGTATTGTGTTTAATGAAGACGTGCATTTAATATTTCTTTTGAAAACATGATTATGAGGAATGCTAGTGACATTCTCCACTTGTCTTCCTTCCTTTGCCTTTCCCACTTAGTGGATGTTATGTGAACATATCTTACACCTAAATTTGTGATTTTTTTTTTTTAAATTTTTTGGGAAAACCTTTCCTAAGAAAGGAGACAATTTTATTTCAAACACTAGATTACAAAGAGAGGCCCACATACAAAAAGTACCAGACACACAAAGGGACCTCCCAACAAGCCCAACACTAGAGACAAAACAAAAGACGTCTCTTGACCCCAGCATCCACCGCCTTCAAAGTTTTCCCGATCAACCCAGAACTAATCTGACAACCAATGCCAAATCCAATTGAGCAACTCCACAGAACCCAGCCACGAAAGCTGTCCCGATCGCCCCGATCTCAACCAGAAAGTGGAAGAAGTTCGAGGGAACACCCGAATGACAGTGCCATCGAAGGCAGACAAAGAGAAGGAGGTGGTGTTGTAAACACCTAAGCCGATGAATCCACTGGAGCTCTACGCACCCTCTCAAAAGATCACAAGAATTTGCGTTGACATTAGACTGCATATCAAATTGAAAGTAGTTGGGGAAGACAGGCTTTGGTAGAGACATTTGGGTTGAATCAGGAATAACTGGGGAGAAAAACTGAAAAACTAAGAAACAGACAGCGAAGTGAAAAGCTTTCTGCCGACCCCCGCCACAACGAGGGTCGTCGACAACAATGTTAGACGGTGGGGAAATCACTCACACACAGATGGTGTGAAAGACTCTTAAGAAGAAAGAAGGAACTCTCACATTTGTCCCTCAATATGGTAATCGAGCAGCATACTTTGTGGCTTCATACATATTCAAATAAGGTGCCTTATTTATGGATGTTATATGAACATATCTTACACCTAAATTTGTGAAGTTTTTGATTGTTCCTCAATATGGTAACCGAGCAACATACTCTGTGGCTTCATACATATTTAAATAAGGTGGCTTATTTATGGGGTTGTTTTGGCCCCAAATTTCTGTTCAATATTTTGGTCAAGGACGTTAACATTCTAATTAGAATTTTAGAAAATCAACTTTTCTGATAAAAAAATTATTTTAATCATTTATAGTTTTATTTTTTATATAAGTATCATTTTTTACACTGTTTTTTTTTATTTTTATGTTATTCTAAAAAAGAAAAGGATGAAGGATGGTCATGACTTATAAAGTTCAAGATTTTGAAAAGCATGATGTCGTTCTCCTTGACCTCTGCTAGCCTGATTACCACATCCCTGCGCATTATGCCCCTGACTTGGTTGACTAGGCTGTCTCAATGGTCCTGCACTATTAGAAGCAACCTCCATGTGCTGGGACTGTCCTCCAGGATACCATTAAGACCCACCAGCTGAATAGAGAGGATACGATGTATAATCTCTAAGATACTAAGGGAAACCACTTTGATAATATGGATCCTGCGAATGCTACATCGCCCTGATAATGATAAGCGCCCGCACGACCAATCTAGGCATAACTACTAGGTCCTGCAACTTGCTAGATCGGAACTGGCGGTGGTAAGGAAGGCAGCTGGGGCTTCTGCTGATTGTGTGGATAATGAATAGCCCTATGCCCCATCTGACCACAAGTATAGCATCCGCTGCTGCCTCACTTACACTCCCCAAAATGTCTATTATTACATCTGCGGCATAAGGGAGCACATGTGCCACCAAAATCCCTCTGTCTCAAAAAACGAAGACCCCCAGAAAATTTACCACCCTTCTCTGCTCGGTGGAACTCAAACCCCCGCTAAAAGAACTGGAATTGGCATCACTTTTCTTAAAACTTTAAGTCTTAAGAGGTCCCTGAGACAATTGACCCTTATCTTTATCATTTTTCTTCTGGTTACCATCATTTTCTTCTTCCTCCTCGCTATCACTGGGCATGTTCTCTAAATCTTTAATTCGAAGCAGAATCTCAAAAAACTCCTGGTAAGTAGCACAGGGAGTCGTGGTTGCCATAGAACGCCACTTCTTTCGAGTACCCAACGTAAAATGTTAGAGCATCTCCACCGGATCAGCACCAATCTCCGGGTAATAGCGAGATAAATCAGTAAAGCTCCTGTAGTACTCATTAGCTATCATCTTTCCCTATTTCAGGTGCGTGAATTCTTGCTTCTTGCGATCTATATGCTTTAGAGGAATGAATCTCTTCAGAAATAATTGTTTAAAAACTTCCCAATCAGCAGCTTCCTCTGGTGATAACTGATAAGACTCCTGTCTCCACCAGGATGCAGGCTTCTGACCTAAAAACCAGGTGGTCGTGTTAACCCACTTATCCTCAAGGAGATTTCCCTATCTCTGCATCAAACGAAAAGTCTTCTCCAGATGATTGAGCCACCGCTCAACTCCCTCATATCCTTTATTACCCATAAACTTATCCATCTTTAGATTATACATAGTTTCTAAATGAGTCTTCTTGGGAGAGCGACGCAAAAACTGAATAGCATTAGCTATAGCTTTCCCTAATTGAGCAATATCGGGGAAACTAGAATCAGCCGAGGAACGTGGCTCTCTACGAGGCGGCATAGTTCTGACAGAAAACACCAAAATAATTAGAATATTCACAAGATATGCAAGACTGCCAAACCTAGGCTCTGATACCAAACTGACACACCCCGACCAAAATCAAGGCGTGCTGGCCGTCACATGAGGATGACGTAGCCATGTGCGCACTGCAGAAATGATAATGATATAAAGAAATGTGAATAACTAAGAACCAAGCTAACTAATTTACACTAAGCAAATAAAAGTGCAATCCCGATATTTAAGTGTGATACACTATAATTAGAACATAGATAGCCTAAGTGCAGTCCAGCAAGACAAGTATTAATTATACAATACCAGAGGTGGTCTTACATTAGTGATAATCTGCCAGAACTGCCGTCAATTCCTCATAAGCCACCAACAAGCACTCCTACCTAAAACCTGGAGGGGCGCAAAACAGAAAGTGTGAGTGGGCAAAAACAAAGTTTTTCAAAACCATTTCCCTTGTCAAAGGTAATAAACTCTCACTATAAAACCTGTATAATTTCCCAGAAAATAATATACATACGTATGTCAAAACCATGATCGGAATAGCAAAATCCACATATATGCCATGTCAAATATCTCAGCATAAAATATGTAAGCCAGATGATATAAATCAATGCAAATGGTATGACAGCCGGAATCACTGAATATGACTTGTACGGCTGAATTTATAGCTCATCCATCCAGCCAGAGTCATGTAATATGACCTGTACGGCTCAACAAATAGCTCAACAAGTATGCCCTGCACACGAGTCAGAACCACCTAAAGTGGTCTGTACGACAAGACTGGGTGTAAATAAATACGCTCAAGTGCTACGATCACGTGAAGATTGTACGAATGATCGCGGGTCATCTACGAGTCGGAACCATCTATAGTGGTTTGTACGACAGGATTGTGCACTTAACTTGGATCCAAGGTGAGTGTATGGTGCTGGAGGTGAACATCACGTGGACTGTGCCCTAACCACGAGTGGGAGCACTAACACTGGGGTGCAAGTTTATGAGCTATAATACATCTCAACATAATCATGCAACTTACATCCACAATCTATAAACTCACCTGGCACTTACCTGAGCTTCTGCAGTGTTAAACATAAATATGTGCAACTACTAAATGCATATTCTAAGTATAAAATATTTGGCATGGCATTTCAAAACATAAGTCCATTTAAATGAGTTTCTGGGAAAAATACCAAGCATATATATATATATATATATATATATATATATATATATATATTGAAAACCAAAATTCCACTCATTGATATGTGGAAGGGTCGTAGCCCCCGAGTCTCGCTTGACTGGGCTCGTACTCTGGAAAAGTCTCACCTATATGCGAAACAACAATTTCACCGATGGTTCGCCATATTCTGGCGTCGGCTACTGCTGCTATCGCTAGATTATGGGAAAATTTTAAACCTTAATATCTCATTCATTTCTCAACCAAAATTCATGAAATTTGTACCAAAATGAAGCTTAGGACGAAAGGAACATATCCTTACCACTTTTTGGACCTAAAACCAATGGAATCTCATCGGAAAAATTTGGGAAAACCGGCCAAACCCTGCAACTCGATAAACCCAAGTGTTCCTACGTCAAAACTATTCTAAAATTGATCCAAAATGCTAGAAAAGCAAGAATAGAATCTTCTTAAGTCTCAAAACTACTTGAAACCTTCGTGATCACGTCGGAGAAGTTTTCACCCTTCACCGGAGATCGGATAACTCGAGTTATACAAGTCCTCACGTCCAATCAAAACTATAGCTCGACTCCTGAGCTCGCAAGGAGCATGAAAACGACTTCCACAACTTCGATCTATGAGTGATGAAGTTAGTTGAGAGGTTGTTCATGCAGTTGTACAGAAATGGAAGAAAAATCCGAGAGGGAAAAAGAGAAAAAGGGTCAACGGGTGTGTGTGTGTGGTCCAGGTTAACAACCAAACAAAACAAACAAAAATCTTAACTTCTAATTGGGTCCAAATATTTAGGAAGAAGAAGAATTGGTCCCAAACCCTTAGCTCATTTACACAACACACTCAACATTCAAGGGCATAAAAGTCATTTTCCACGCTATCGAGGACAAAATATATTATAATTCGGGACAGCTTGTTACAACCCACCCCCTTAAGAAAATTTCATCCCCGAAATTTCGTACTATAACATAACAATCCACTAATAATCATAAAACAAGCGTTGATACAAATCCTTCATACGATTCTCCGTCTCCCAGGTAGCTTCCTCCACCGAGTGATTTCTCCACAAAACTTTCACTAAGTGCACGATCTTATTCTTCAAAACCTTGTCTTTCTAATCCAAAATCGTCACTAGCTCATCGTCATAAGTCAAATATGGATTAATTTCCAATGGTTGAGGAGATATCACATGTGATAGATCTGAGACATAATGACGAAGCATGGAAACATGAAAAACATCGTGCACTTTAGATAAATTTGGAGGCAACCCAAGCCTATAAGCAACTTCACCGACTTGCTCGGTGAATTGATACAGTCCGATGTACCTAGGACTTAGCTTACCTTTTTTTTCCGAACCGTACTACACCCTTCCATGGTGATAGCTTCAAAAATACCCAATCACTAACTTTATACACCTGGTCAGTGGCATGCTTGTCTGCTAGACTCTTTTGTTGATCCTGGGCCGCTTTCAGCTTAGACTTAATTACCTGAATATTATGAGTAGTCTCATCTACAATCTCAGGGCCCACCAATACTCTTTCATCAACCTCCGACCAGCACAATGGCGTACGACAAGACTTACCATAAAGTGCCTCAAAAAATGACATACCAATGCTTGAATGGTAGTTGTTATTGTAGACAAACTCCATCAAATCTAACCGATGATGCTAAGAGTCGCCAAACTGTAATACAGAATATCTTAACATATCCTTCAACGTCTGAATAGTCCTCTCAAATTGCCCATCTGTCTGAGGATGATATGTTGTACTATAAAGTAACCTCGAACCTAGAGCCTCCTGAAATGCCACCCATAATTAGAAGTGAACCTAGGATCCCGATCAGAAATAATACTAACTGGAACCCGTGGTATTTAACAATCTTTGATATGAATAACTCAGCTACTCAGCTTAAAGAATATTTCTCCCTTGCTGGAATAAAGTGCGCTGATTTAGTAAGCCGATCCACAATCACCCAAATACCATCATAACCATTTTTTGTACGAGGAAGTTTATACACGAAATCCATGGTAATATTTTCCCATTTCCACTGTGGAACGGGAAGTGGCTGCATCAATCCAAATGGCTTTTTCTTCTCAGCCTTGACCTGCTGGCAAATTACACAATGACTCACATATTCAGCAATTTCTCTTTTTATGCTAGACTAGTAATAAAATGGTCGAATGATATGATACATTTTAGTACCTCCAGGATGCATTGCATATGCCGATATATGCACGTTATCAAGAATTTCTTTCTTTAATTCAGCATTATTCAGCACGTACATTCGTCTCTCTTGCATAAGCACACTATCAGACTCCCGAACTCTAAGATCTTTCTTTTTCCCCTGTGATAAAGCCTGAATTAACTCCTGGGTTTCTTCATCATTCATCTGAACCTCGAGCACACAATCAGTTAAAATTGGTCTAACCTGGAAACTAGCAAGCAAAGCTTCCTCCCGATCTTCCACCCCTAACTTCACTCCAGTGGATTCAAATCTACAAGAAGAGGGATACAACAAGCGTATAAATGATATCGTTTGTTAAAAAAAAAAAATGCGAAGTTGAACCATATTATTGCTAGTCCATTATGAGGCTAATCCACCTCCTCTCCCTTAGTGTAAATAATATCATTTGTTTAAAAAAAAAAAAACATTTTTCTTGAGTTTTTGCACTTGATACTAGAGATATTCTAGATATTTGAGGTGAGTAGTTGAGCTAGATAAAAATCTACTCGACTTGAGAACAGTGTGAGTTACAAGTAGAACCAATCACCCTTAATATGTGTTTCTACAAGAATGAAAACATGTTCATGATTTCGAAAGAGTTACTAAAGGCAGTTAAGAAACAATTACACGATCAAGTTTTCTACCACAAGTTATGAAAATACAAAGACACTCAATATTGTGATATCAATGACGACAATGAAGGTTAAAGCCTCATTTTGTAGTTTGCATTTCATAAGATTTTAAAAGTATCAAAATTCAACCAACCGTTGCATAACAAGTTTCAAATCAATATGCTACAAGCTTTCAGTTGTTGCAAAATTTCCCAAGCAGTGCAATAGCTCGTTGTGCGAAACTACTCAACCAATTCAAGTATTCACAAAGCCCATGGAGAAGATTAAGGTAATAAAGGTTTTGGGCTTCTTGGGGGCACCAACCCTTTAGAAGTAAATCAAATTCCACAACAAAATTTGCAAGTGCCCTCTACTACAGTGGTGAGGAGTGTTATGCACTTCAACATGATTTTAAATTCCGTCAACTCTCTAATCTAACATTTAATATGACAAATCTACTGTTTGATAAAAAAAATTCACAAAACAATTTAGTCAAAACCCATCCCAAATTCAAACCAAAACTCATTTAATAGCTAGCCATAGAAGAAGTCAAAGATGTTTAATCTAACTTTTGTATTTTTTTTTTTTTTTTTTGGCAAACGGTAGATTTTGTTAAAGTAGATGCTAAATTATCACCAATGTGGTTTGAACTCATGCCGTTATGCAAAGAATCAACACATTTCGACACATGTGGTAAAAGAATACATGAGTTTAATCTAAACTTTCCCACTCTACAACTTTACCAAACTTAGCAATTTTTTTTTTCCGAGAAAGTAAAACTTGCCTCAAATAATAAACCCCAAAACAACATTTAGGGTATGTTTGTTTGCCTTTACTAGCATTCTTTGGACTGGACTAAACTAAATGATAGTCCAATATGGTGTTTGTTATTTACACGAACAAGAGTCAATGAGACTAAAGGGGACTCGCCCTGACTGAATGCCTCGCTAGCCATTCTTAGCGAGAGCCCTCAATTTCGAGCGGACTCTTAGTCTCGTCCTCTCTCGCAGCTGATCCATCCGTCTTCTCCTCCTTCGCACCTTCGCCATCTCCCATCTCCTTCACGACTTTGATGTTTCATCCGAGTTCGAGCAGGACGAGGAGGTTCTCAGAAATGCCGGAAAGGCCTCCCCTGACCTCAAACTCTTTGTGGGTAACCTTCCCTTCAACATCGATAGCGCTCAGCTCACTGGTATCTTCGAGAGCGCTGGAAATGTCTAAATGGTTGAGGTAATTCCTTGTTTTCACTCGAAATTTTGTAAATTTTACTTGAAATTTGGTTGAAAAGTGAAATCGGTTGTTGCTGGTTTAGTGTTTTGTGGGTTAAATTTGGAGGCTTTTTTTGCAGGTGATATATGATAAGACGACCGGAAGAAGCAGAGGATTTGGGTTTGTGACTATGTCAAGTGTTAGCTGAATCTGCTACTCGACAGCTAAACGGTTATGTGAGTCTTCATATTTAAGTCTGACCATTTGCTGATATTTTCTTATATATGCGAAAGTTTGTGGAATTTTGCGAATTGGTACTTTATTTGTAATCGTATTTATTAACATTCATTTGTTGAAACTTGCTTGAGATTTGTCTTACTGAAGAAATGTTTGATGGAGCTTAGTCTCTGGCCTTTCGTAGTGTGTATTTTTGTTACGGTTGCGATCACCTATTACGATTTACCGTGTTGATTGTTCCGAGTTGAAGTCATTAGTTACAGGTCAAGTTGAGAACCCTGTTTGTTGTATATAACTATGTTAGCAAGAGTTTTAGGGCATTATCGTGAAAACAATTTTATTGATTGACGTTTGAAACTTGGTCGATGTTTATTTCATTCTGAAAAGGTTGTTTTGTTTTGTAGCTTTGTGTTGCATTTCTTGATGTTGGTTTTTTAATGTAGTGATTGGTTGAGTTCTGTATTTATTTTGTTGAGTCTTACCATCATGTGGTTGTATTGCATTCATGAGAACCCTGTATATCGTATCTAAGAAAGGATTATATCGTATATAAGCAAGGTTCTAAAAAACGCTAGGCGCTAGTCGGGCGGCGGGCTGACACCTAGTGCCTAGGTGACTAGACGGGGTCTAGGCGGATTTAGGTAAATTTCTTGTATATCTTGTAAATAAGTGCATATTGACACTTACAAAAAATTAAACTTGTATGAAATCCATGGATAAGATAATAAAAGAATAATAAAATGAAAAAAGAGTATCCAACAAGTCCAAAATTTAAAAACACATTAAGCATATATGTCATAGAACCATAGTGAGGAGTATTGTAAGATAACACATGTATAATAAGTTCCCAATTTTAAACCACACAAAATGCAAAATAGGAGGAAAATAAGGAAATATAGTAATGTAGGTAGGATTTTTTTTTTTTTATAATTAAAAAAAAAACAAAAAAAAAAAAACAACCTCCTAGCCGCCTAGGAGCCGCCTAGAGCCGCCTAGGGCCGCCTCACTTGCCTAGCGCCTAGCCCACCTCACCCGCCTAAGCGGTCGTCTAGACCCCAACCGATTTGCAAGAAAACGCCTCGGGTCACCACCGCCTAGTTTTTTAGAACATTGTATATATGTAAGACTTCATTACATTTGGCAGGAACTTGATGGCAGGGCATTGAGGGTAAACTATGGACCTCCTCGGACTGAGGATTCCTCTCTCTCTGGCTTTTCATATTTGGTTGTGTTCATGCATTGCTTGATTCCATTTATTTGAATGTGCTGAGTTTTCAGGTTTTTGCATATAATCATGTTCTAGATGCTATGGTATAGAAACATTTTTGAGATTTCTGAAATAAACAAATGTGCGTCTGTATCAATTTGTTATGGATATAAAAGTTTCACTTGATTTCTAAGAGCACCATATTTGAGATGTTGCCAAATTTGTTCTCCAATTAATATACTTAGCTATGGTGTGTGAAACATATTCACCAACTACAGTCTGCAGCAGTGTTGAGACAAGGTTGAGGTAGTTGCAGATTATCTGCATTTTATCCATTTTTAACCAATTTTTGTTCTGTTTACTACACAATGCTTACAACATGCAATCTTTTGATCTAAGTATCTGACATCATGGTTAATCTTTCTCAGTCTGAGCTTCCACCTAGGGTGGAGTCTGCTTTACTACAAGAAGTTTTGAACATAACACATGAAAAAACTGAGTTCATTGTCTTCGAAACAACAACAAGAAGTAATAAAGCTCCAACAGATGCTTCGGTGAGATCAGATTTAGCCATTGTAGCAGAGTCATAAATGGCAGTTTTGACGCAACAAGTTGTTACATGTGCAGGCACCAACTTGCTTGGTAGAGCAACAAAAGGCGTGGTATTGATTCAATCGATTTTGATTGTTTGTAACAGTATGTTCACGTAAAGAGTCTATTAAGAGGATCTGCAGTGTAGGAGTACTATCGTATACGTGCTCGAATATAAATGTAGCAATGATCAAGGCTCGACTATCCATTTGCCATTTCGCCTCACACATCATTGTGGTCTTGAAATTGAATGCAATCAAATCAAAAGTGAATAATTAAGAAAGCATTCTAAACCCTATCAATTGTTAGGAAAACACCTTTGTTATATTGATGTTTGGAGCAATACTAGAATCATGTATGTTTCTTTTGTTGGTAAGAAATTTGGTTTTTATATTTTTTTATTGAATCATACTCTCATCTAATATTATTAATTTTGTTAATATCTTTAAATGAAAAGAAATTAAATTAGAATAATAATTTAGTCTCAGTCCGAGCAAACACCAAACTGGTGACAGTACTATTTTCATTATTTTGCTTCTTAGTCCGACACTGCACCAAACGCTTCACTAAGTTAGTCCAGTTTAGTCTAGTCTAAGCCAGTCCAGCTTAGTCCTTGAAACTAGTTCAGTTCAAGATAATCCGATGCAATAAACGCATCTTTAATGTGTTGTTGGATATGAATCTGCAGGTTTAAGCATAAGAA
The DNA here is from genome assembly GCF_963583255.1 of Pyrus communis. Lineage (NCBI taxonomy): Eukaryota > Viridiplantae > Streptophyta > Magnoliopsida > Rosales > Rosaceae > Pyrus > Pyrus communis. The sequence continues at coordinate 15,061,980 of NC_084815.1, forward strand.
AAGTAATGATGATGAAAGAGGAAATATGGACTTTGTCATAAAGAGACTTAACGAAGGATACAAAGCCCAACTATCAAGTAATTGACCATACATTCAAATATTATTTCAGCCGGCCGGATTCGTAAGAGAAGGCGTTGACACTTGACACATGGTATTCCGCGCTCACCGGATTCATCGAATTTCAAAATGGGAAATTTCCTCGTAATTAACTATCACGCGATTCTCCATTTAATTATTATTTTACTAATTAACAAAATATTATTTTAGAGAAAACAGTAGTAATGATCTTTCAACTTTAATTCACTTTGAGCAATGATTCTTCAACTCAAAATCCACGATCATTGGTTCCTTAACTCATTAAAACGTGCAATTATGATAATTTTGGTCAAATCCGTTAAAACTTCTGTCAAAATAAGTTACGCATGAGGCTAAATTAAGATATTAAAAATCAAATGAAAAAAGTGTAGCAATGACTCTTCAACTTTAACCCAATTAGAAAAATGATCTCTCAACTTTAATCTAATTGGAAAAATGATCACTCAACTTTATCCAATTAGAGGAATGATCCCTCAATTTAATCCAATTTTAACAATGATCATTCGTCTCATATCTGTAATTTTTTATGATGAACTATTGCTCAAATTGAGTTAAAATTAAAGGATGAATGATACAATTTCTGTATTGTTACATTTCCCTTGTCCTCATCCCATTGATTTCTTAAAACGGAATAAAAGTCTGCCCCAAAGACTTCACGGAATAAAAGTCTGCCCCAAAGACTTCATATTTTCTAATTTTTCCAATCTTTTCATTGGCTCCTCGCTTTTTCCCAGATCCCTCCATTCATCCGCCACTCCCTCCTCTTCTTCTTCCTCGCCGATTCTCTGAGTCAGGTCTGTACGGAAGAGCAGCAGCAGCAGCCATGCCGTCGCAGGAGTACATGGACAAGATGCAGGTCCGACAGAACTACCGGAATCTCTGGCACTCCGACCTCATGGGCACCATTCAGGCCGACACTCGCTGTATTACTCTCTCTCCCTCTCTCTCTTTCTTTCTCTCTATAAATTCGACCGGTTTAGTGTCTGATATGGGACTGTGAATGTTTGTCGTTGCAGATTGCTGCTTTGCGGCGTTCTGGTGAGTTCTCTCCGTCGATCTGATTGCTTTGCTTGTTAGTAGATCTGATTTCCCTGCCGATTTTGCAATTTCTGTTCATGTTTTCCTCGTTGACTTGGTCTGACACTCGTTGACTTCATTTCTATAATTTAAATCTCGATGAATGCTAGGTAGAGAAACTTTTCAGACCAAATTTGTAAATCAATTGATATGTCACCAATAGAAAATAAGCACGTTAATTAATATTTAAGTAAAAATCCAATCATCAACAACTATGCCATATAGTTTATCAATTTGGTTTCCCTAGCCCATTTATTTCTCTGGATTAAAATTAGAAACTGAATACTTGATTGATTGTTTTTAGGATTAAGTACTTAAAACCCCCAAATCCTTTAGTGTCATTCCAAAGTGGTTCCAACCCTTTTGATCATGCCAAACAAGTACCCAACCTATTGAAAATGTAACATATGATAAGCCCCAGTTAAAATCTATTAAATTAACTAGAATTTACTTTGTCTCCAAAATCAATAGAAGATCATGTAAGCATAGCCTCTGCCAACTAGTGGTCACCACCACCGTCATCGTGCCATCACCTCCAAACCCAAAGAAGAACTAGAAGCTTTACAAGTCGAGAATCGGCGCATGAGGAAAACACATGAACAAAAACAAGCTCTTTGAAACCTTATATGAAATCTTAACCCTCTCTTTTGTTAGAATATTGTTCTCTTGATATCATTTCAATTTGGGTTCATTTTCGATTCAATCCAATACCCATTTAATCATTGTGTTTCATATTGTATAATCTATTTTTGAAATTTCGATTTTAAGGTAACAAATATTAATGTTGACTATGATATACCCATTTAGTGGGTTTTAAATATAATCTATGTTCCTCGGGACCAGAATTCTCTTGACCAGACTCCCGCTGACCAGAACTCTCATCTTCATTGGCAAAGATCTTGATCAAACTCCAATTTGAACTTCTCGTAACCAGGCTCCCCCTAATTGAACTACCCATGATCAGACTCCCCTAATCGAACTCCTATTTGACCAAGCTCCTCCACATTAGATTTCCCTTGGCCAGCCTCTCATGATCAGAACTCTTATCTCATTGCAAAGGCAATTATAGACTTCTTTGCGAGAAACTATCACTCTTCGGCATCTTGTTCCAATCGGCATCAAACATCTTGCTAGCTTGCTCTTAACACCTTCAATTGGCTCATGGAGACCTTTACAATAAAGCATGTCCTCTATTCTTGATTTCCACGTAACTCAGTTGGAGCGGGTGAGTTTCATCATGGTGCTAGTCACACCTTCCATTCTAAACGGATATCAGCCAGATCAGGCTCTCATACCACTTGTTGTGAATATCGAGTTTAAGAATGGGAAAGACAAAACAAACTCAGGAAATCGAAAACAAAATAATCAAGATAAACAACGCTAAAAATTAACGTGGTTTGGCTATATATGCCTAGGTCCACAGAGCAACAATAACAATCTTTCACTATATCAATAATCAGTACAACGGATAATCTTGCCAAGCCTTTAGGATTAAGACTTGTGAAAAACCTGAAAGAACAAGAACAAGAAATGCACTCTTATCACTCTTTTTTATCGAGCACACAGTTTGCCCTCACAATATTCTCTCACTCTAACTCTTTGAGTGGTATATAACTTATCATGGGCTGAAAAAACCCAACATCTACTGAGATAAATTTTAATTTAAAAAGTAGATGTAGGATGTATTAACTATGTGAGTGTAGTCAACAAAATGTGGGGTGTGGATAAAATAACCCTACTTGATTTTAGGTAACAAACTTTTTTTTTGTGCACTCAATGTGTCAATGGATGCTGCTTTGAATTTTTTTTTTTTTTTTTTCTCCTTTCTGGATTTCTCAATGCAATGGAGGGAAATACCATTAACTAACTATTTTTATTTTTTGTTTCCGGGTAGATTTCGTTTACTTGTCAAAAAGAAAGAGAAATTAAGAACAAAACCATCAGATTGTACCATAGTGGTGGCAGTCAAGATGAAAATTGCGCAACTAAATCATAAATTTTCCCTCCTCTAATATTTGTTAATCTTTATAACATATAGTGTGGCTCGAGTTCTTTTGCACCAGATAGAGGCTATGAACAAGAGTAGAGTAATTAGCAACCCCCAATAGATTGAATTCCATCATATGAACTGAAAGGGGATGCTTAGATTTCAAGTAAGCTTTGATGCATATTGCAGGGCCTTTTTAGTTATACATTGTCCATTTTATTTGGGTTGCTAACTTTGAACCGCACTTTTATTTTTACCCGTGTATGAATTAACTATTTGATCATCAGGTATTGAGTTTTCCTCCCATTGTGGTGATATTGATTGACTTTTGTTTCCCTTCAGTGCACCATGTGCTTCATACTTGCTCCGGAAACGAGCACTTTATAATGACATGTCAAGGTGATTTGTACTTTTGATTTTGCTTGAACCCTAATCTGAACTATGTGACCCTGTGTTTTGAATACGGTGATAATTGTGCTTTTGTTTGTCATAGATATGTATGCTGTGCTGGTTATATGCCTTGTAGCGGTAGGTGTGGGGAAAGTAAATGTCCTGAATTCTGCCTGGCAACTGAGGTATACGATGAATGTAATTTACTATGGTTTATGTAACCTTCTTCAAATCCCTGGTTTAACATCTATATGGCTTCTGTGGCATAATTTTGTCCTTATTTCTAGTAGATTTCACCACATGCTTGGTTGTTTCTTACTATCTTATCTTCATGCCTTTTATATTGAAAGGACAGATTGATAGCTAATCATCTATTAGTTGAGTATTTCTGGAAGTCCGAAAATCCTGCTAGGAATCCCCATGTCGCCCAACGAATTTGTCTGCTAAAATTTGTGCATCTGAAAATGGTTTGATTTTAGTTGCATCCCATGCAAGCTAAAAGGCTTAAAGTTTGTATTAGTAATCAGCAGAAGTATAGAGAAAAAGATGGGGTTTTTTTTTTTTTTTTTGAACGTTTGAGAATTCATGAGGAAGTACAGAAGGAGATATCAATGAAACCACACCAAACCTTGAACAACACCTTGCTATGCTTATTTCCGAGACCTAGAAATACTACTCTTAACTAGCAGAAGCTCTTAAAAAAATTCAAAAAGCATAAAGTCTCTAAAATCCCACATACATTGGCTCTTAATAACACCTTAACTCTTAAGTGACCTCCAAAAATTGACTGAATCCAAATTTTATTTAACGATTATGTCAATTGACGAACTGTTTTTGTATTTTTAATTGCCAAGGGCGTTTCCCTTAGGACTGGGAAGGCCTTGACTGAAGTGTTCCAATGCGTTTAATCTTTGGCTTTTAGAGATCCTTGATTGTTTTCCTAAGCAAACTGTTGTTATCCCATCACCTGATAGATCTCTTGGTGCTTGTGGTTTGGCTAATTAAGCTCCAGAAACATAGAATCATATGATAGAATAAGAAATTAGTACAAAAAACAGATACATAACAAGGTGCTCAAATTTGGTTCCATCACAGTATCTTGGCGCCTGTTGTTTTCAATATCCTGATCAGAATCTGGTTCACTTGTTCAATGCTATACAAACAAACCAATCCATATGTTATCTGAATTTCATGGGTCATAAATATAATGACTTTGCTTAAATGTGGCTCTAGCATAGTGTAATTTATGGCCAATTAAGTAGTGCTTTCAGTTCATGTAGTTTTCCATAAGTAATCAATTATACGACAAGAGTAATTGAAGGTCAAATTTGCTTTAGGGGTTGAATTTTAAGAGGATAGACTGCAAAGGACTTGTATAGGCGTTTTACTCTTTCTTTCTTTTGTGTACGCAAACAATCTTGTTTAGGGTCAGTTGCATGCTTGCCATTATTTTGTTACTATAAGCTGGAGCTGCACAGAGATTCGCTTCCTGTAGTTTCTAATTTTCATCCTATGCTTGACATTCCAGGTTTTCCTGTGTTTTGGGAATTCGGTGGCCTCAACCCGCTTTCTGTTGCAAGATGAATTCAATATACAGACAACACAGTGTGATAATTGCATCATTGTAATCTCTCTCTTGCAACACCGTATTCTAGTTTATAAAATCTTTATAGCAGAGCTCGATTATGGTTTCCAATTTAATGTAATGTGGTATTCAACTGTTAGTTATGCTTCCTCTTGTTAACAGGGTTTCATGTTCTGCCTACAACAACTTGCGTGTATTTTCTCCATAGTTGCGATGATTGTTGGAAGTGAAGAAATCTCAGAGGCATCTCAGTTGTTGAATTGTTTGGCTGACTTGGTGTACTGCACGTAAGTTCTTTTCTTTTACCCATTGAACATTCTCAACCAACGTTGATTGGTGGTTACTAATTTTGCATTTGCTTTCTTTTGCAGGGTCTGTGCATGTATGCAGGTAAGCAAGTTGTTTTTTCTCTCGGAATTCATCTTAAGAATTCCCAAATGCGAAACTAGAACGAAAGTTAGATGAACTTCATTTGCTGGTGACTCCCGACTTTTTAATTTTGCAGACACAGCACAAGATTGAAATGGACAAACGAGATGGCAAGTTTGGACCGCAACCTATGGCAGTTCCCCAGTTTCAGCAGATGTCTCGCATTGATCAGCAAGTTCCTCCCACAGTTGGATATCCACCTCAACCAGCATATCCAGCTCAACCAGCTTACGGTCAGCCCTATGGTTATCCACCTGCTCCACAAGCTCAAGGCTACCCACCAGCTCCACAAGCTCAAGGCTACCCACCAGCCAGTTATCCTCCAACCGGCTATCCACCCAGCGGTTATCCACCTTCCGGCCATTAATTCTAGCTGATTTTGAACAGATTTATGCATCCAATTACAGTCTATGGTGGCCGTTTTGTTCAATCGTGTTACGTGTTGGTTTGCAAGTATTGTCTTTGAAGTTCCAACTTGTGTATCTTCGACCTTGTTCTTCTTAAATTTACTTGCAAGAGGGTTGACTGATGTATGCAGTAACTTTTTGCTTTGCTTTTTATGATTTAAAACTTCAAACTTCCTCACCCTATATACAAATGCGAGCATCTTGTCATCTCTCTCTCATATTTGTTTTCTCATGGTTGTTTGTGTGGATTTGTAAGACTAAAATCATCTGTCATTTATGGCATGTTTACCTATTCGTAATTGGAATCAAAACAAGGAGTCTGAATCCGATTATCGAGTGTTCAATTGTTGGCTTACTAAACCCTTTCCTTTTCTTTTTAGGGCTTCTGTTACATAGTCATAGATCAGGTGTTTGCTCCCCTTCACACTTGGTTTTGTGCATGGTTTATACATGACCTGGTTAGACAATGTATTGACAAGGTATCTCTATCATATTAATACTAGTGTATTGTTATTATAAAATTAATAAGATGGGATACGCTGCCAATACAGGTCATGTGCAAACCACATGTGCACATGTGAGCATTTATGGTCAGAATATCAAAATGGGGTGTGTTATCCACAAACATGTTTTTTAGTTTTCACTCTCTTTTAATTTGTTGTCGTCATATTAAATGAATTGAGAATATCAAATGACATAAATTAATAAGGGGTGTGTGTGTGGATATCACGCCCCTATCAAAATATGTAGAGCATAAATCTATATGCAAGCATTTCATTTCTCATTCCCAATGCTGTTATTGTTGACTGTACTGTAATTTAAGACCTACAAATGGGTGGTTTAAATTGTTGCATTTTTCTTTTGTCAAACACAATCTTCATCGTATAGAAGAAAATGTTATAAGAGATATACATAAAAACAAGTCGTAAGAGAATCCCCAATTGGGGCTCTATTCTCTATAAGGCTACTACATTTCAAGCCTTAGCGAGAAATTTCATCCCCAATGACCCGGAAAATGGGGCTAGATCCACCACTGAGGCTAGCAACTTCCTTTCTTGGGTAGCATAAAATCAGGCTACATCTAGCTCCAAAAAACAGTGGGTCCCACAAAAAAAGTAGCAACCCATATGAGCAAAATTCAATCACTCTCTTCAATTGCAAATACACTTATACTCTCCTTTTATTATTTTTTTTAATTCTTTTTTCTCACTTATTTTCTTGCAATTTGGCTAATTAATGATTGTTTTAAATTCCATAAGAATTTAAATTTCAAATTGATTTAATGCTCATGGGCATTGGTGGATGAAATTTTCAAATAATTTTTTTTCAAAATTGTATGATACTAATTTACCAATTGGTGCTAGGTAAATTGTTGTGTTATGAAAAATCAAATTATTTCAGAAGGCGAAGTGTGGGTTTGTTTCTTTCAACAGATGAGATTGAGATAAGAGAATATAATCCAATGAACAATTCATAAGTGATTAAATCTAACTTTGTCACATTTTGAACTTTTTAGGTTGAAAGGTCCATAAAAAAATAAAAAATAAAAAATAAAAAAAAATAAAAAAAAAGATAGCACGTCCAAAAATCATCTTAAGAAAAGCTAACGCACAAAAAAAAAAAATAATCATCGCTTAATCAAATTACTACATAAATAAATATATATAGCCCCATATAGAGCCCGAAATATATAGTCCCTTATTGGGAGAGATTCTTCTATAAAGTCTCAAAGAATCATCGGAACTCTAAAATGGGCTATATCCACCACTTTTCCAGCTCCATATAGAGCCTCTCACTGGAGATGCTCTAAGTAGACATAGAAGGCCAAGCAAAGCACCGCATAACCCAAACAAAGCACATGATAAACCAATTAGACTCAAGCCTTTCCACGCAAGTTGAGCCTGCCACAACTACCATGGACCTCGCCCTGTTTCAAGAAAATCGTTGCATGTTGTAGTGCTGAGAAAATTATCCATTTACTTTGCTATTTTCAATAACCACATGGTCTGTTATTGTGACAACCCGTCCTGAATTATTCGTACTCTAGGTGTGAAATGACGATTTTGCCCTAGGTGGGTATTTGTCATTTTGGGGTGATTGTTTTGTTGTTTTGTTGGTTGCACCTGGACCACACACACCCACACCCACATCATCTTCTCCCGTGTCTCTCTCTGTCTTGAACTCTCTCTCTCTCTCTCTCTCTCTCTCTCTATTTTTCCCCTTCTCACTTGTACGAACGGGACTCAAAACCCTTGCAAACATGATGGATCAAAGTGGAAAATGGTACCTTTGTGTTCATGAGGATCATATGAGTTCAACTATACCAATTTCAGGTAAGGAATCCTTCGATTTCACGTCGAACCAAGAATCTTCGATTTGATCATTGTTCATGCACAAGTGAATTATTGACTTTCAAGGAATTTGAAGCTTTTAGGAAGCTTAGTGAGGTCCTTAGGAAGCTCGGGGTGGTTCGTTGGGTGGAATTGGACGTCGGGATCGTGAGTTACAAGTTTGGCTGATTTTTCTTGAATTTCTCCGACGAGATCTCGTGATCTTTGGGGCTTTAAATAGGTAAGGAAATGTTCTACAAATTAAGAGCTTCAATTTGGTACTGGTTTCATGAAATTTGGTGAAGAAACGAGTGAGAACGACGGGTTTGAAGTTTTTCGAGGTTTCCGACGATCGGCGTTTCGTCGGAGAAGAAGGCGGTATATTCCGTCAGTTTTGGACGGAATTTGCTGACGCCGTCAAAAAGTTTTAATGGAATCTGTTAGGGTTTAACGCAATATTATTGACGGTGTTAACTGACGCAGTCAATGTGACTGGTACGTGGCCGCGCATGGGGGGCACGTAGGGCTGTGCCCTCGCCGGCACGTGGAGCCTCGAAAAATTATTTTAAAATTATGGGGATGTTTGTGAGGTTGAGTAGATCACGTTGGTATATCCAAACATCCCATTTGAGCATTGTATGAGAAGTTATTACCTAGTTTTGGTTATGTGCTTTAAATTGACGTTTTTATAGTTGTTTCGCATATAGGTGAGACCCATCCTAAGGACGAGCGCAATCACTCAAGGCAAAGGGGTTGCGACCCTTCCACATATCAGTGAGTGGGCTTTTGGTTTTCCGTATATACCTATATACTTGTGGTTTTTCCCAGAAAATGAAATGGAATGTTTATATGTTTTAAATGCCATCCATAGCGTTTGCCTATTTATTTATGCATTAGTAGTTGCATGTATGTATGTTTAGTGCTGCGGATGCACAAGTAAGTGCCAGGTAAATTTATGGTTTATGATTGTGAGTACTAGGTTATGTGAGATGCATGGAGAGCTCATAACCTGCACCCTCGGTGTTAGTGCTCCCGCCCAGAGTAGGGCACAGTCCTTCACGTGATGTTCACCTCCCGCACCACATGCTCATCTTGGATCCAAGTTAGGTGTATAGTCTTGTCGTACAGATCACTATAGGTGGTTCCAACTCGTAGGTGACCCACGATTATTCGCACAGTCTTCACGTGATCGTAGCACTTAAGCGTATTTATTTACACCCAGTCCTGTCGTACAGACCACTTTAGTTGGTTCCGATTTGTGTGCAGGTATAGTTAGTGAGTTGGAGATTTGAGCTCTAGATTCAGCCGTACAGGTCACGTTAGGTGACTCCGGCTGACATGTTACTTGTATTGATTAGCATTACCTGGGTTACAGTGTATGTGGAGGCATTCGACATGGCCTATTTCTGAACATGTTTTCGATATATGTGTATATTCTATTTTCTGGGAAACTATACAGGTTTTACGGCGAGGGTTAGAACTTTTGTTAATGAAATGATTTTGAAAAGCTTTGTTTTTGCCCACTCACACTTTCTATTTTGCGCCCCTCCAAGTTCTAGTTAGAAGCAGCTTTGGTGGTTCACGAGGACTTGACGGTGGTTCTGACAGAACATCACAAATGTAGGATCACCTTTGGGTGTTGTGTAATTAGTATTCGTTCTTTTGGACTGCACTTAGGCTTTCTGTGCTCTGATTATGTTTATCCCACTTAGTCTCACACTAGTGTGTTACTTTAACTAGTTTATTTAGTAGTTTGGTTTTTATTTATTCGTACTTTTATTATTATCTTTTGCTTCCGCATTGTGCACATGGCTACGTCACCCTCACGTGACGACCATCACGCCTTGATTCCGGTCGGGGTGTGTTAGTTATGCAGAAAAAGAAAAATTAGAAACTTGCTATTTAACTTGCATGGAGATTTTTTTTTCTGTTGAATTTTGTTCCTTCGTAAGGGATGGATGTGTCAAAGAAAAATTCATATGCGCTCAAATTTATTCAACTTTGATCTTACTTATTATGAGGATTGATTATTTTGGGGTATAGAATGGTTCTATATAGATTAAAAATTTAAGAGATTCACCAATATGAGACTAAACATTTAAATCTAAGTTTAACATAATGAGTTAAAATCCTAAATAATCAATTATGTCAATAAATAAAACTAAAACGGAGATATTTAAAAGGGAAATTTTCTCAACGCGTTCTTTAATAGAACTCTACAATTATGTCAAGTTGCCAAGTGCCAACCACGAGCTCAATGCAAGTGCGACTTCTGAATTTTCGTCTCTTCTTCTCAGCAAGTAAATGGATCATTAGGTAACAATGTATGAAGCCTAAAAAATCAACTAACCCACCAACCCATATGAGATTACTCAAAACCTTGATCACACACATGACTTAGTTGATGCTGATGCAGATATCAAATCATATATATCCATCGTTTTAGCTCATGCTTTACGCTTAATCTAATCTCTCAAGTATGAACTAGACGTACGTCGTGGCATGGTGGCCAAATAATTAAACCATATAAACTTTGTCTTAACCACAACCACCTCAAATTTCCTTGGACGATGATTTTATGCTGATGCAGCTATCAAACCATATAAGCTATCTTTTAATGATGATTTATGTGGTCTCGCTCTGTAATAATTTGATGCGGTTTCGTTCTTCCACGATGATCTATGTGGTCACCGGTATATGACTGTTGTGGTCACTGATATAAGACTGTTGCGTCTATGATTTTTGTGAAATACCACCACTGTATCACTTCTTGTAAAAAAAACACCACCACCTCGAAGTTTCCTTGGACCAAACAATTAAACTATATATAATCTAATTTAAATAATTAATCTTAGCAGTACTTATATGTTTTGATTATATTTTTCATTTTTTAGACTATTTTAACTTTGTGCGTGTGGATTTTATTGTCATTTGCCAATCTGTCAACTAATAGTTTTCGTGTAGGTTTCCCCTTATTCCAGAAACTGCAAAATACCATTTAACATTAACATGAATCAGACGCTAATTAATATGATACAGTTTATTGCTTTTTTTTATTTATTTAGTAGAAGGTTGCGTGCGTACGGATACGATAAAATGCAGAAAACACGTAACTAATCTGTAATTAAGCTTTACGTGTTATTATGTTCATCATATCATATACACATCATTTGGTCATTAAAATTGAGAAAAAAATTATTGCCCTTCCCTAAAAGCTTCTTGTAAATCCATGGAGGAATTCGAACAAATTACTATAATATTAGTTCTATCTATGCTTTTAAAAAGATAATCTTACCTACAACCCATGATATATTAATTGTGTCAACAACAACCTCTAGTGTCAAAAACTTTTATTTGAAGACTAGTACGTATTTCTCACCTAGTTGTAAATTCTACTATACGCATACTTTATGTATTTTTGAAAAAATATGTATGCATCCTGTATATTTATCAAAATTCAGGTACTAATTTCGCACATTTAATTTTACTAATAAAATTTAGGCATTATACAATATTTTTAACATAATATTTTTTTCTAAATATAAAAGTATTAAAAATTTATATAGTGGTCGAATTTTTAACACAAAAAAAAATTATGAATTTTCACGTAGGTAATTTCATTTAAAATATCCATTCCGTATTTCTTTTAATAGAATCAATATCATTCAATAAACTTAATTATACAAACTAGACATTATTGTTAGTCCATTGTGAGACTTATCCCACTATCTCACTTCCTTATTGTAGATAATATCGTTTGTTAAACTACATACGAGTCTTGAAACAGCATGTCCTAAATAATATTAAGATGATTCTCAAATCAAATCAAGGAACATGTGAAATACTTGTTTCCTGCAACTGTAAGATATGCATGCGAAAATCATCCACGATCAACTAGGAAGGGTTTGGAATGCTCCTCTTCTAGAACAAGGGATTTGAAAATGGTGATGTTTTACCTGTAGTTCGAAGAAAGTCATAATATTGTATCAGAAATTCTACATATTTGTGGGGTTCACCTAAAAGGGCAAAGAAAGAAAGAAAGCAAAGGCCAAAATGCTTTTGAATTAACAAATTCAAAAATTATTTATCTAGAAGGATTACGTGTTCTTATTAGAAAGAAATAAAATATCATCAATTTTGATTAAGAAACCCTAATGTGGGCTCCACATGTTTGAAAACTAGCCACACGTGGTGGCTTTTTCTCCCAGCCTTGCCCCTTTGGCTTATGAGTCAATGGATGTCATTGCCTCTTCAATTAAACAACTTCATCACTACTCCAAGAAAATCAACTCTCAAATTTTCAATCATCTCACCAATGAATGCATATCATATCAAATTTGTGTCGTTTTCTGCCAAAGAACAATTTGTAAACCAATTGAATAACTAATAAAATGATCAAAATATTTTTTTTTTTTAACAAACGATAGAATAATTACAGATTCCGTTCATCTAGTAATAAGAGGAACGAGAACAGAAAGCAAATGAGTGTTCAATTCATAACTTCTCATGCATTTACTTGTTGTAAGAAATTAAAATTCTTAATGGTACATCTAAAACCCGTAATGAAATATCCGAAACTTAGGAATTGGATCAACTAGAAGAGGGGTCTTATATTCGATTGTCGTATATCCCAAAATTAGGTATGTATCTCTAAATACCGCGTGTTACACGGTCAAGTAGTTTTTTTCTTTACTTGTAAGTAAGAGGTCTTAATTAGGTTCGATTGTCGTCAAATGCGAATTTAATCACATTATTGTTAGCCTATTGTGAAACTAAATACACTTCATATCTTTTAGTGTAGATAATATCGTTTGTCAAAAAAAAAAAAAACCGTGTGTTATGAATATTCATATTTGTCTCTTTAATTAGTTGACTTGCCATGAACATCATCTAGAAAGATGGCTGGCTGATTGGACTGTAGTTCAATTTCAACGTGATTTCATTAACAGTGACAAAACCAAAACAAGAGGCAAGATATGTTTGGGAAAGGAAGGAGGCTGCAACATCATTATCATCACACGTTTGTTTAATCATCTTGTTCTGCATAAAACCATATTTCTTGGTGCCGGCAAAGTTTGTTGCAAGCCCCCATAAATTATTTCACTGCATGTATATTGCACGAAAGCATTTCATAAATTAATCTGAGGATGGCGGGCCATTGATGCTTGACGTTTTTCGAAAGAAAAGGGCAGAAAAAGGGAAGATTTTAGACCAATTCCACCCCTAAAGACTTTGCGCCAGCACCCAGTCCATTTATCTACTCAATGAACAGTAATAGACCTTAATGAACAGTAATAGGCCAAAGCATCTCCACCCCTAAAAAAATGTGCTGGCACCCAGTCTAAAAATACGCTGGCACAAATGATCTCAACCCTTACAAAATGCGCTGGCACCCAGTTTAAAATATTAATAATTTTTTTATAAAATAATAAATTAAAAAAAATAGTTTTAATTTCGGATAGGATTTTTAACCAATCTCTGATTTTTAATTTTTTGTGAACCCAACATTCACATAACATAACATCTTCAATGAGCTTCCACGAAGTCATTTTTTTCTCTCAAAGTGTACAAAATATTCAAATGTAGAAAGTGTAGAAAATATTGAAATGTGGTGTAAGGTGGAAGATGAGGGTTAGGTATTTATAGAAAAAAATTCATAATTTTTAATGAATTTTAATGTTGTTAATTAATCTGGACCGTTGGATTTGAAAAATATTCAAATCCAACAGCCAACGAGCTGCCACGTGGCCAACGGTCAAAATTTTGACTGTTGGGCCTTTTTTTTTGTTTTATTTTTATTTTTTGTGAAAAAAACGTGGACCGTTGATCTGTGATTGGACGGTCCATTTTAAAAGTGAAATATAAATTTTTTTTTACCGTTGGAAATCCAACGGTCTACAAAAACTAGCCGTTGGAAATCCAACGACACTAAGAAGGGCCACGTAGCTCTAATCCGGGTGAACACAAGTGGGCTGACAAGCAGGCCCCACCGCGTGCACCCTTGTCTCCTTCTCGCTTCCAGTCGCGAGCGTGCTGCACGCGCCAGCCAAATAGGCTGGCCTCTGGGTCTGTCCGAAATGGGCTGGTATGTTGCCTGGCTTAGGCTGGATGCCAGGCTGTTTTGCGGGCTGGAGCACTTTGACAAGGTGCTGGCCTCACTTTTGGACAGGGTGCTGGGCTATTCCACCTCCGGTGGAACTGCTCTCAGGGAAACAAAAGGAAAAATAAAATATAGAAAAAAGATTCCTGGAAACCTGGATTTTTTTTCTTTTAGTAGTATGAACATATTAAATCTTCCATTTTTCTCGTATATACTGACAAGCGTAGTTCACATCCACCCATCCCTAATAAAACAGAAAAAAAAAATGAGTATAAGTGACAACTCTTTCGTATGCAGGAGACCTCTCATTCAAATGTATCAAATTTCGTATGCGTGGGAACTGTCGTATACCAGAATTAGGCCTGGTTTGGTACTGAGGTGATTCTGAAAAAAACTGGTATAAAAAAAAGCTGGGAGTTGTTTTTGTGTTTGGTAAACATTCAGTTTCAGATTTTTTTCACAGTTTTGGGTGAAAAAAAGCCAAAAACAAGAAGTTGCAAAACTCAGCTTTGAAAAACTGGCTTTTTTTCACATCTGTTTTACATAAAAGTTTACCAAACACGATAATATTGCTTTTTTTTTTTCAAAAGCACTTTTACAAAAAAGTTTACCAAATACTTTGTTGCTTTATTTCACAGCTGCTTATTCTCACAGCACAGCAGAAGCAGTTTTTTTTCAAAGCACAGCAATACCAAACCAGCTCTTAATGTACACGTCAAAGGACTACAACCAATACATAATACAATGTCAAGTTTTAATGTAATTTCAATCTTTTTCGACATTAAGGTTCAAAAACCTATATATTTAAACACACATATATAGTGGCTACTTAATACTACGGTTTTATGTTCGATTCTTATCAAGATGAATTGCTAGTACATTGTGTGACTAATCCCACCATCTTATTTTTAGTGTAGATACTATCGTTTGTTTAAAAAAAAATTAAAAAAAAATCATCTCCGCCTCTTTTTTTTTATTTTGTTCTTTTTCATCTTCACTTTCTTTCCTTTTTTCAAGTTGGTAGATCCCATCTGATTTAAAGCCCATTTGAAATGCTTGGAAGATTTGCATAGACATTCATGTCTTCCATTTCCAGAATTTGTCCCCAGTGTGAACCCACCAACTGACAATGTCACGCTCCATTTCATAATTAAACAATGACCCCTATCACCAACCTTACAAGTTACTAATATATGCCAAAAGCCAAACTAACCATACACCAATTTTACCACTTTTAACTTTACTAATACTCGTAAATGTGAATTAAGTCCGCTTATTTTAATTTAACTAAAGATAATACTCACATAATACTCGTAAATATGGACTATATCAATTAATTAACTTATCTAATACTCATAAGTTTAAGTCAATTAATTAGTACAGTGTGCTCGCACAACTCCCGCTATTTGGATTTAAATACAAAATTGTATCTTGTAAAACAAAAACATAGGTAATACTCCAAAGCAGTTAAAACAACCCATCACTCAAAATAATTAGGTACCAAAATCGAAATGTTATCATTTAACAAAGATTGAGATCTCTTCCAATATTAAAAAGATAAATATCTGCAAATCAAGAACTAATTGTATTTTTTTTTTGGAATCTGAGTTACAACATAGAAAACCCAAAATTCTCATTTTTTATCAACCAAAGAAAGAAAAGAAAAAAAAAACTATACAAGATCATCTCATTTGTCACTCAATTCTTATTTTTCTTTTATCCAACTATCGTGTATTTACACATTTACAAACTCCACGGTAGAATCTTGGGCACTACATTCACGACAAGAGTTTGATCCTTTCGCAACAAAATCGAGAGTTCGATTTTCATACTCCTCTTCTCAAATTTTCTTTTCTTTGAAGTAAAAAGAAAGTGAAACACCCTTGAATTTGCAGTGCTACAATTCAAAGCCAAGATTAGTGTGAGAATAATCACCGTAAAAATCAGGGATCCCAGTAGCGGCCCAAAGCCTCTCATTGAAATCGCCCTGCATATCCTCCGATATGAACGGCGTACGACACAGCGGGCACGTCTTCTGGTCGTACCCGACCCACCGGTCCACGCACCCTTTGTGGAAGACGTGACGACAATTCGTGAGCCGTCGTATCTCGTCCTCGCCCTCGAACTCGTACAGGCACACGGCACATGACTCCGGCGGGTCCACCAGGTCCGAGAATTTTGCCAGCGGCAGGATTTCCCGGATCAGAACCGCGGAGACGGAGTAGAACTCCGGGAATCGGGCCGGCGGGTCGGACCAGGCATTGTCCTGTTCGATGAAATATTGGAGACCCAGCAGGGAGAAGAAGGCTGAGATGAGTTTTCGGATTAGACACAGCAGAGAGAGTGTTTGGATGAAGAGCTTTGGAAGCAGAAGCTCTGTGTACCCAACTGGGAACCCCATTAAAAAGCTTCGAACTTTGAGGTTTTGGGTTGTGATTCGGTTATGGAGTTTGGAGATATGAAATGGGTTTTTGTTTAGTTTCTCTGTGTTCTCTAGAGAGAGAAAGAGAGAGAGGAAGGGAGGGGAAGAGTGAGAGAGGGGACATGGAGAGTGGAGGAGGATGGCTTATATAGCCATGGATGAGGATTGAGAGAGTTGACGATGTGTATAATGGCATTAATGCCCTTCAACTTTGTCGAAATAACACACTACCAAAGTGCATTGTATTCACATTTATAAGGGCCTGTTTTGTACGTATAGTATACGTTAAAATAGATTTTTGGCCTTTTATTTTCACCTCTCTTTAATTAATCCATTTCTCATTACGGTGAAAAAAATGGAACTGGAGTTGTTTACATGAGATGAAGAAATATGAAAACTAAAACATTTGGGTTTATATAATCTACTAGTATTTTTGCACGTACATGCGACTGATCTTTTTTCAGTAAATAACTTTCAATAAATAATATTTCAGTTATGCATAGGTGCCCAAGAAATTCTTTTTCTTTTTGATCCCAAGGAATCCTATTTAGAAATATAACTTCATTAAGAAAAAATAAGTCAATAAATTATTTTCTTTTAGCTACACCTCAATTAAGTAATAACCTTCTTAATGATAGAAAATTAGTTTGGTTGCAACTGTATAACTTTATAGAGGTTTTATTGTACTAGAATATATCCATCCTATATTTTGTTTTGTTTAATTCTACTCTCCCAAATAGTGGGACCAACAACTTCTTTGTGTTTTTCACAGTTCTAAAAATTTCCGCCTAACGTCGCTTAGTTCCCCGCCTAGGCGTTAGGTGGCTAGCTACCGTCCCAATTAATCCCTAAGCATTTCCAAATTATGAAATGGCGCCTGGACTGGCTTAGGCATTCACCTAGCCCACTTAGGCACCCGCCTAGACCGGCCTAGGTACCCGCCTAGGTCACAACTCCACTTAGACAGAAAATCAATAACTTTCATTTTGCATTTTATATTTTTTCTATAATTTGTCAGAGACTTGTTGATTACTTGGATGAATGCTTATTATATGCTTGTTCCCCATGTTTTCAATATGTTCTAATACTTTATAATCTACATATCATTTTATTTGCAATTTATGTATTACGTATTTTTTAAGAATAAATGGGCACTTATTTATACAATATATAATAAATTTACTTAAATCCGTCTAGGCCCTGCCTAACCGCCTAGGCGTTAGGCCTTGTCCTGTCATCCAACTAGCGCCTAACGTCTTTTAAAACCTTGGTGTTTTGGCAAAAAAAAAAACAAAAAACAAAAAAAAACAAAAACAAAAACAAAAACAAAATAAAAGTTGTCTTTAAAGTTAATTTTCTAGTGAAGTGAATTAGTCGAGTTCTATATCAACAATGTGCTATTATAATTTATATTAGAAAGATTAAATATCATACTTATAGAACCTTTAAGGAACATTTTGGAATTGCTGTGTTTATTTATTTATTATTTTTTAAATTGCTTTTGCTTTACTTTAAGAATAATTGAGCGTTTGATAAACTATAGTTTTAAAACTGTTGTGAGTACGAAAAGCAATGTAATAGCATTTGGTAAATTTTAGTGTAACAAATATAATTGTACAAGGACAAAAAGGGACATGATAATGTAGGTGATGACTTCGATAATGGTGGCAAGGACAATAGTTGTAATGGTGGTGTTGCCAATAAAGGGTATGGTGGTTGTGTTGCATAGGTAATAATGGTGGTACGGACAGCAACGATGTTGATGGTGGTAGTGGTGGCGGTTGTGTTTTTGGTGGTGGTCGTGGTGGGGTTGGCGGCGTTGGCAACGATGGTAGTGACAGTTGTGGTTGTAGTGGTAGTGGTGGCGAGTATGGTTGTGGTGGTGGTTGTAATGGTGGTGGTGGCAACAATGGTGGTGGTAATGACAATGGCGGTGTAAGAGGTTAGGGTTTGTAGTCATAGGTGGTGGTGGTCACTTTGCTTATGATTTACACACGAGTCACAAATCTTGCTGTTTGAAGGAGGCAGTTCCATGAAATTTATTCTTTAGTGGCTATTTCTCGTCACTTGTAAGACCATCTCCAGTCATGCTCTCTATTTTCAAATGAAATTTTAGCTAAAAAAAAAACTAGAAAGTAATTTTAGGAGCTCCCCATAAAAAACTTCAACCATTCTCTCTAATTTAGAGTCATAATAATTATCAACCAATAGAAATTAAATTTTTATTTAAAATATTATTAAAATTATAACGGTTACTGCTAGGATCTCTTCACTCACTCTTAGATTTAGGAGCTCCTAGAAGTTTTGTTGTCTTAGGAACATAATAGGGAGCGTGTGATTGGAGATAAAATTTTCCAATATCTCCCCATATTTTGGTGAGGAGATCATTTAGGTAGCCTCATTGGAGATGCTCGAAGATTTGTTTATGTTCAAAATTCATGAAATTATAATTAACATAGTTTGATGGTTGACGATGATTGTTAGAGTGAAGAAAGATGCAAATGGATAATTATAGGGGGATGATATCAAAGAATTATTAGTGATGGGCCAAAAAGGGAAAAGGAGTCATGGTGCTCAAATGCCCTAGACATGAAGTGGGGCTAATAGTTCCATCCCTTAATTTAGATGCCCCCAAAAGAGGGTAGACATTAAAGGAAAATAGATCAAGTGAATGAGGGATAAGAAATGTTTAGTCATGAGTCTCAGGACTAGTCGTGGTGATATTTCACAAATCATGGTGGCATTGTCCCAACTTAAATGGGATGTAATGGGGGCACCACTAACATATCCAATGGCCTTATGATTTTGATTTGAGACCACCTTGAGGTAACCATCACTTTGTTCTCTCTCTTCACGTCCACACACGTAAATGCACACCTATCCACAATATAGACTACTTCTTGATAGACCAATTGTATATAAATATAGTTATATACAACTAGTAGTATAGTAATAAGAATTCTTAGAGGATGTTTTTTTCAATCTCAAATGAAATGCATTATATAAATTCAAATGAATCAGACAAAAAGTACATATACATTCGGCATACTTATATCTGTAAATGATTGTAGTATTATTTGGTAATTAGTCAAGGACACCAATGGACTCTTAATATGTTGGAAGTCATTTTTTCTTACATGATGATGTGATATTGTTGTATGACATAAATGTCATAATTCGAACAATTAATTCTCTTAATTATGTATTAGCATATTTGTCGATTTGCCCCCTAAAGTTGTATGGAGCTGCCAGTTTTCTCCCTGAACTTTAATTTTAGAGGATTACCCTCTTTAACTTTTATAAATAATCAATTTCTTCCTTGAACTTTAATTTTAGCCGATTACCCTCGAACTTTTATAAATAGCCAATTTCCCTCGTGCGTTAGATTTTAAAAGTTTACATCTAATTTTCCATCCATCTTGATCATAGAGACAATACATGACAATTATATGAGAGCAAAAATGATGAAAAATTAGATGGATGAAAAATTGAACGAAAGTTTTTAAAATCTAATGCCCGGGGAGAAATTGACTATTTATAAAAGTTCAGGGAGTATTTAGCTAAAATAAAAGTTCAAGGGGGGAAATTGACTAATTTAAAAAGTTTAAAGGGTAATCGGCTAAAATTAAAGTTCCGGAGAAAAATTGGCAGCTGCATACAAGTTCAGGGGACAAATCAACAAATACCTCTTATGTATTAGAGGTATAAAAAGTCAAATATTATCTTTTAGTAAATAATTTTAGAACGGAAGAAATATGAAGTGTGCTAAAGGAAAATCTAAGTTTTCTCCCTTATTTGGTTAACAAAATCTTTAATGAGATTAAACTTGGACAAGAAAAAGGTTTTGGACCTTTGGTCGCGATTAAAAAGGATGGGGATTCTTTTGTTTGAAAAAAAAAGGATGGGGATTCTCTCCTCTTCCTTTTCTCCTCCCTTTTCACAGGTTTTTTTTTTTTTTTGTTTCTCTCTACTTTTTTACCTTTTTATCTTTATTTACAAAGATAAATTCTTAAGCTTCCAAGTAGGATTAAAAAAGAAAAGAGAGAATCTTTGTTCAATTAAAAATTGCCCCGTAAAATTCCTTTTTGGTTCCTTGATCACTGTTAGAATACTTAGTAAATAATTGGTTGGAGGGACCAATAATGTATAAAGTGATTTCGAAATCTCTTTCATGTGTGCGTGTGAGAGAGAGAGAGAGAGAGAGAGAGAAGACAAGGGATCTGGCAAGGAGAGTTGGGGGAGGGTGGTGGTGGCGAGGCTGAGGCAGGAGCTCTGCCCAACCGGCCGAACAGGATGGGCTGGAATCTGGATAGATGCAGATAGGTTAAAAGAAAAAGAAAAAAAAAAAAAGGCCTGGCAACAATTGAGCCCAAGTGGGTGGGGTTGTGTTTGCCAAACTGCCTCTGACATGTGTCTGATGCATCCAAGACACCTCTGGCCCAAGACACAGCCACAGCTCCATATGCCACCCATCATCTACACCGTGTACATTCATATGCACAGAGAGAGAGAGAGAGAGAGAGAGAGAGAGAGCAGGGGCCCAACCCTCCTCACTCACCCCGACACCAAGTCATCACCTTTGCTCCCTTCATTTGTCTCGTTCTTTGTCTTTGCATCCAAAGATGCCTTTCAGTCCTAGGCCATATCACACTCACATTGACCTTTGCTCACCATCTGTCTATTATCCCATACACAAGTATTGGGCTTATAATTTGCTTGTGATTGTGACCTTACATCTCAATGAGATATCTTTCAATGTTATGCATGGACTTGATTAAGAGCTAGATTTGGGTGTCTTCGTTGAAAAGTATTGTGCACTTGACCTAAAATCAATTATCGATTATTTCATTTTTTATTAAATAAACCGCAAAATCAATCCAACTTCAGCAATTAGTGATGATTATAAACTCACAATCTTTATATATTTGAAGGAATAGCTTTATTCTAAACATGCATGTATGGTGAGGCTCAAGGTTTGTATATTGGAAAGCAGAGCTTGACTCTTTAAGATTTGCATGGATGTTCAAATCTTGAACGTTTGAGTTTAGGTCGTTTCATGCTCACTTTTATAACTAAATGATCTATGTAGATACCCTTTTGAGATATATTCATCTTAGTGTCACTACGTAACCCTCATTGACTGTATTGTGGTGCTAGGGATGCTTTTGCAACTTCAGTAGTCTTCAAGAAAGATGTAAGAATCAACCCAATACTGAAATGAATTTGTTTATATATGTTGCTTTTTGGCAACCGCGTTTTATATTGCTTTACTTTTCATGCCGTTTCAACTTTTAACCGTAAGGACTAGTTCTAAAAGTTGAAGGTGCAACTTGAATAGGGAGAACCCTATGCAGTTGAAGCACTAGCTAATAGTAGTCGGCAATTTGGTGAGCTAGCTCACTGGCATTAATTTGGCCCCGTTAGTAACATACAGGTAGGCCAGCTAAATCCAACCATGATCAGCCTTAATTTAACTCTCTAAGCTTCTTGTACTTCCAAGCAAAGACTACACCATCTTGCATATTATTTTTATTTAACCAGTCAGGGAGCATGTTTAAAAAGCATGATTTGTACGGGGTTAGTGCAATTCTTGCTCCATAATATATATGAAATTGAAAACTATGATAATCTCTGCAGCAATTGCCTGCCATTAGGTCTAACCAAGCATCACAACTTGTCTGCTGGCAAGCTAAATATCAAATTCCATATCCAACCTTACTTGTCAGATATTGTCTTAAGATTCATAACAGACTAACACAGATTAACATATAAATTAATGAGACAATTGGCAACAACTTGCATTAATTTAATTGTAAGGCCAACTGCAAAATGGTCTTCAAGGCCAAGCTATATTTGACATGTGAGGGTATGGTGATGATTACATTTGGTGATAAACCACTAATCTTTTTTTTTTTTGTCTTTAAATCTTTTTTCACCTCCAGCTACTTAATTAGCTTAACAACCTACTTGTCCTGCACTTAGTCTGGTTAATTATAAAAGACAGAGATGTGTTAGCACAGCTTGTACCATGTTTGCTTTAGCTTTTAGCTGTGGTTGCTCACGGCTTTAAACTGTATACCCACTTTTTGGTTGTGGAACAATACAAGTCCTGTAAAGTTTAGTAGAATTTCTTGGGGAAGGAACCCTTGTAAAAATATATTCGACTATATTGAATTAATTCAAAAAGAGATACAAAAGGCTTTATATATCGACTCATTCTCTTGGAAGAGAATTAACCTAGCCTACAATCTAGCTATACAGGAAAGGAAGATTTTGTACATATCAATTACAGATTTTGTTTCCTATTCTAAGCCAAGATATCAGTCATCTTGATATCATTGACTTCTCAACACTCTCCCTCAAGTTGGAGAGTGTATGTCGAGAACTCCCAACTTGCGTATGATGGATGAGAAAGCCTCTTTTCCTAATGCCTTTGTGAATACATCTGCAAGCTGGTTTGAAGAGGGAATGTATCTTGTGACAACTGATCCATCTTGTATCTTGTCTCGAACAAAGTGACAATCAATCTCTATATGTCTAGTTCGTTCATGAAAAACTGGATTAGCAGCTATATGGAGCGCCGCTTTGTTGTCACAATGTAGCAAGGCCGGTTTTGGATGAAGCAAACCTAAATCCCTCAGAAGATATCGAAGCCATGACAGTTCACAACAAGTTCCAGTCATGGCTCTATATTCGGCCTCTGCTGATGATAAAGAAACGGTCTTTTGTCTCTTTGATCTCCAAGAGATCAACGAAGAGCCCAAAAAAACGCAATAACCTGTAGTTGACCTTCGTGTCGTAGGACATCCTGCCCAGTCTGAATCACAATACGCGCTTAAGTTTAAGTTGTTTTGAGAAGAGAAAAACAAACCTTGTCCAGGCGTACTCTTCAAGTATTTCAGAATTCGGAGGGCTGCTTCCATATGCGGTTGTCGTGGTTCATGCATGAATCGACTTAACACATGCACGGGATAAGTGATGTCCGGCCTTGTAATAGTTAAATAGATCAATCGCCCAACCAACCTTCTATACTTTGCCGGATCTGTAAGCAACACACCAGTGTTAGAAAGTTTAACATTCTGCTCCATAGGAAACTCCACTGGGCGAGCTCCCAAAAGACCACTATCTTTCAAAATTTCTAAAGCGTATTTTTGCTGAGAAATAAAGATCCCTTTCTTTGACTGTGAAACCTCTATTCCCAGAAAGTACTTCAAGTTACCAAGATCCTTGATTTTGAAGTGACCATGAAGAAATCTTTTAAGAGCATTAATTCCTTCAGGATCATTGCCAGTGATCAAAATATCGTCAACATAGATCAGGAGAGCTGTAAAGGATTGCCCTTGCTGCCTCGTAAATAAGGAATAATCTGCCTTTGATTGAATATAACCAGCGGATTTGATTGCTTCTGAAAACTTTGCAAACCATTGCCGGGAAGCTTGCTTCAAGCCATAGAGGGATTTATTAAGGCGACATACGATATTCTCCCCCTGTCGCCGAAGACCAGGAGGAGGGGTCATATAGATTTCTTCATGAAGATCACCATGAAGAAAAGCGTTATGGACATCGAGTTGGTGGAGAGACCAGTCTCGGGCAGCAGCAAGGGCTAATAAACAACGAACAGTGACCATCTTAGCAGTAGGGGAAAAGGTATCGTGATAATCAACACCTTCAAGTTGAGTGTAACCCTTGGCGACGAGGCGAGCCTTATAACGTTCAATAGAACCATCAGAACGATGTTTGATCTTATACACCCAACGACAACCAATGGGAGCTTTGCCGGCAGGGAGAGGAGTGAGTGTCCAAGTATTAGTGGCTTCCAAAGCACTCAGTTCAGAGTCCATGGCAGCTTGCCAATGGGAATGAAGAGCAGCCTGAGCATAAGTGTGAGGTTCAACCTGCTGACTGATAGAAGCAAGGAAAGATTGTTGTCGAGGTGAGAAACGATGATAAGTGAGAAAATTAGCAAGAGGATACCTTGTACCGGTGGGAGGACCTGTCGACGAAGAGGATGAATCCATTGGTTGGGTAGAAGGCAAAGTAGGGCAAACATAATCACTGAAGCGAGCTGGAGGAGCTGAGCGACGATCAGAGCGGCGAAGCACGGGTGCAGAGGGCACGGAAGGTTCGGGAGGCACGGGCGCTGGGAGCGCTGATATGGCAGGAGCAGGGACAGAGAGAGATGTAGCATCGGATGCGGGAGAAAAAGACTCAACAGGTGACACGGGAGAAAGAATGGGTGCGGAAGGGGATGCGGAGGGATCAGTGTAGTCAAGAAGGGGTTGAGGTAAGACAGGTCCGGGAAGCTGGTCATCAGAGATGGAGTGATGTTGGTAAGGGAAAATATGCTCGTGGAAAATGACATCACGGCTGGTAAAAAACTTATGGGTGGTGAGGTCGTAGAGTTTATAGGCCTTTTGACCAACAGGATACCCTAGAAAAACACACTTATGAGCACGGGGAGCAAACTTATGAGAAATGTGAGTATTTGTGGCATAGGCAAGACATCCAAAGACTCGTAGGTGGGAATAGGTAGGGGATTTGGAATAGAGACGTTCAAAAGGTGTAGTGTTGGAAAGAATTTTGGTAGGGAGACGATTAATAAGGTGAATTGTTGTGAGCACACATTCACCCCAAAAACGAAGTGGTAGGTTGGCTTGGAAACGCAAACTACGGGCTGTTTCAAGGATGTGATGATGCTTGCGTTCTACAACCCCATTTTGTTGGGGCGTATAAACGCAAGAGTGTTGGTATATGACACCGTGGTCTTGGAAAAAATCACGAAGGGAGAAAAATTCACCTCCATTGTCCACACGGATTTGACAAACAAGTGTATTAAATTGAGTACGAACATAAGAGAAAAAATTCTTAAGGAGGTGTTGGGTCTCATTTTTGTGATGCATAAGAAAGATCCATGTGAAACGAGAATAATCATCTACTATGGTCAAAAAATATTTGGCTCCACAAGTAGAGGCAATTTTATAAGGACCCCAAATGTCACAATGAATCAAATCAAAAGGTTTCTTGGTTGAAATGGTACTAACACCAAAAGGTAAACGACTTTGCTTGGCTAATGGACAAACATCGCAAGCATTATTAGACTGAAAAGGAAAATGTAACATGTTTTTGGACATAAAATCTAATCTAGATGATGACAAATGACCTAAACGTCGATGCCACAACTCTGTAGGTGATAGAACCATGTTGCAGTAATGCCTTGAGGTGCCATCTTGGACAGGGGCCAACGCCACCAAATAGTAGAGTCCTCCCCGTTGCTTACCCAAACCAATCGTCCTCTTCGTGGTCAGGTCCTGCAAAATACACCAAGTGGGAAAAAAGGTGACGGAACAATTTAATCCTCCAGTAATTCGACTCACGGACATCAAATCCACATTAAAAGTAGGCACACACAACACATCTCGTAGTAAAAAGGTAGAACTTAAAGGTAAATCTCCAGTTGCTACAATAGATGCTTGTTCTCCACTTGGCAATAAAACTGGCAGCATATTAGAATTTTTCACACTATTAGTGAGCAGTTTCGGTGAGGAGGTGATATGGTCCGTCGCACCACTATCGATAATCCATCGATGGAGATGCGAAGGATTTTTTGACAAACCTTTGGTAGTGGTGGCAGCATTGGCTTGAGGGACAGCAGATGCATTATCTTTGCCATTCATGATACTGAGAATTTGTTGAAATTGAGAATCTGATAAACCTGACATCACGGACTGCATTTCTTGCACAGAAGGTCCTTCAGAGGAAACTATGTTAGCTGATGAAGAGCCGGTGTCTCGCTTGAAGCGATTCCCACCACGGGGATTAGATTTGTTGGTCTTATGAAGACGATGCCCAGGTGGGTATCCATGCAACTGGTAGCAAGTATCAATAGTGTGGTAATCTTGATCGCAGTGCGTACAATGCATGGGTTTGCGAGTGAAAGAACCTGAGGACTTGGAATGGTGGCCCTGGCGAACTGCCATGGCTGCCGTTGCAGTGGTGGTGCGAGAAAGGCTCAAAGAGCGCTGTTTCTCCTCCTGTGAGATTGAGGAGTAAGCTTGACGTACAGTAGGCAAGGGATTCATCAAGAGGATTTGTCCTCGAACAGCACTATATGAATCATTGAGTCCCATAAGGAACTGCATCAACCTGTTCCTTTCATTTTGAGCACCGCATGTGCATGAGGATGAATCACTGTAGGAAGACAACTCGTCCCACAGACTCTTCAACTTGGTATAGTAGGCTGCAATAGAGAGTTGATCTTGAGAAAGACACGAAATATCCCGCTGCAATTGAAAAATCCGAGGGGCATTACTTTGGGAGTATCATTCTTCCAATTCGTCCCAAATCTCATGAGCGCTAGTCATGTGGAGGATGCTGTCTGAAATATCTGAATCGATTGAGTTGATGATCCAGGCAACAATCATGTCGTTGCATCTCTTCCATGCAGCATGATCGTTCGGCTGGGTTTTTGCTGATGGTTGTGGAACAGTGCCATCAACAAAACCAATCTTGTTTTTAGCACTCAAGGAAATCTTCATGGCTCGGGACCAGGTGGAATAGTTGTCCCCATTAAGGGGTTTCGAGACCAGCACCATAGCTGGGTGGTCTGAATGATGAATGAACAGTGGATTGGAAGCATCAGGCTTGCTTTCGCTCGAAGTTCGATCATCGGCCATGATCAATGGAAAAAAAAAAACACGCTGCTTGTGATGAACAGCGGCAAAGAGAAACAACAACAGAAAAAAAAAAGAACTAGGGTTTTGGCCTAGCTCTTGATACCATGTAAAAATATATTCGACTATATTGAATTAATTCAAAAAGAGATACAAAAGGCTTTATATATCGACTCATTCTCTTGGAAGAGAATTAACCTAGCCTACAATCTAGCTATACAGGAAAGGAAGATTTTGTACATATCAATTACAGATTTTGTTTCCTATTCTAAGCCAAGATATCAGTCATCTTGATATCATTGACTTCTCAACAACCCTAGCTGTTAATCTGGGTGTTACTTAATTTTTATGGCCTGAACTTCGGTATTGTGTTTAGTTACCATAATTAGTGAGCTTTCGTATATAGTCTAGTCTTTACCTTCTTCGCGCCTAACCAATATTTTTATTTCATATATACATGAATGCTATAGCTCACTTTCGGTTTGTTTTGCTCACTCAATGTCGCTTTGCTCATCATGAATTCTATGTTATTAGATGTTTGCAATCATCCCGCTATTTACTTGTTTATTTGGGAAATTTTTATGATGCTCTAGAGTATCAGATATTTTTGATTTTTTAACTATTAAATCTTTAAACCAAGATTTAATAGGTAAAAAACCACATCCTATACTCCTAACCATCATATAATTTTTGTGTTTTTTCTTTTCAGTTTAAAAGCATGCATACCCTTTGTTTGACACATACGGTGTTGCAAGTTCTATTTATAACTAGGGAAATATGACTCCAACTCCAAGGAACGGTTTTAACCCTATTCATGTAGTTGGCTACAAAATATAGCAAGAGAAATCCTATACACATTCTTAATTTGTCATTCATCACTTCTTGTAGTGTAAGTACTTTAAAACAATTAAAATCTTGATAGTTTAAAGTGCGTCGAGATGACAAATGAAAGAGTGTGAATATCACACCAGTTACCAAAACATATAGTGAAATCAACTTCGTTGTTGCCGAGGGCTTTCTTGCTAGCGATATGTGCCCTGAACTTAAGTTCAGCTGCAAATCTTTTTCGCCTACCAAAGCTAGTTAGTTACTGTATATTATAATAATTAAGTAGATTTCTAGGGTTAGGTTGTTTGGTGGAAGCAGAAAGGATAAAATGAATACGACCAAGGGGAGATTTGAGACACACTTTGTGATGGCTGACTCTAAAGATAACGATATTAGCAGAGACAGTGGTCAGCAATGGTGGGTCATTTTTGCATGTGGCCATGTCCGGTGTTCTTGTACCTAAACCTAGGGGAGCGACCAGATCCTCCAGGAATATTTTTGTGCATCTAGCTACACGTGAATCTCAAAGTCTTGTAAACTCGAGAAGCTCTAGTACTTGTACCTTTACACTCGAGAAGCTCCAGTAGGTTTACTGTTCTTCTAGACCCAGGGTTTAAAGTAAATGGTGGTCGCCCCCTTGCGATCATTTATCTAACCAAACAATAAAAAAGACGGTTTTAGATAAACAAAAGGCTTCTCTATTTTGGTTCGAGATCCAGGATTTTCGGTTTAGGTATTGTTTTGGGCTTACTTTTGGAACTTGTTTCCTTACTTTACTTTTGTAATGGGGTACAGTGTTGTGGATTGTCTTCGGACTTTTCTCACTTTGTATTAGTGTGTTCTATTTTTAATAAAATTAGTTGTTTGACAAAAAAAAAATAAAGATAAACAATAGGCTTCTGATCAATCGGATAGCTTGAATACTAACCAAACAAATCTATCCATTAAACTAATGGGCAAAAGCTTTAGTGCATTCAAGTTAAGTAAAAAATCTTTCAATTTATTTACTCATTCCTACTTTTGTTGTTGCCTTTTAGTGATCAAGTTGTTTTGATTATGAATCATTAAATCTAGTAAACAATAATAATAATAATCACTTCATTCATATTGTGGTTCTAGATGGTTAGTAAACATGGTTCCTTGAGTATTGTATTGGGCCTCAATGATTCTTGGCCGAGTGGCCGAACTCCATGTTGGCTTAGACTTTTCTTTCAGTCGCATTTCTTCCCTTTAGTAGGCTTCGAGGCCTTCCTTGTCACTGGTAATATGCCTTGTTCCTAGATGGGTGATAAACAATGTGCTGCCTGCCCAATTCATTCACCATGCGCTCCATACCCGATGTCCACACATATTTGCTTTTTAATATAAACTTTTGGTGCAAGTATTTGCTTTCCAATGATACGTGTGTGGTGTTCCTTGGAATTCTGATCTGTCCCCGCAGCACCATGTGTGGAGGAATTCTTTGGTTGGTGTTCTGAATGTTAATTGGTTGCAGGCAAAGTTACTTGAAACTTTTAGTTTTTGCATGCAGGAAATGTCATTTACTAACTACTTTGATTCCGATGCGGCTTGGAATTGTTTGTCAGAGTTTCAGAGTCCTACCTGCGTAGTTGTAAGCATACAAATCGTTGTTGCCATATCCATCCTTCTAATATGGCAATATCGTATTTGTATTAAACTTGGGTGCAATAACGGTATCGTAATTGAGTTGATTTTTCAGAAAATCAATAAAAACACCTAAAATTATACACTTTTAATCATCAAGATATAAAAATATTATAATTTTCAAAATATACATAGAGATGATCAGGATCATCAGGTCACTAGATAAAAAATAAAGTTAAAATCTTCTTCACACTAAAGAAAGTGGTCCAGGAAGACAAATAAAAAAGACGTGCAGCAAGTGTGGTCCATGAAAAAGCAAAAGACACCAAAATAAAGAAATTTCACATTCAGAAACAGTTTGACAATCATTTCCTGAAACAGACACAATAACACCTGCATACAAAGAAACATATAGAGCAAACCTTCCAAGTTTTTTAACATCCTTTGTAAACTTCTATCTTTTATAAATTTTTATAGTATCAATAAAAGAGCAAGTGTACATATTCAAGAATTCTTCAGTCTTAAGTAAGTTTTCTTTATTTCTTTCTTTTAGTGTGTTTGTTTAATTAGACTTCTCGTCCAAAACATGGAAATACTATTGTAGTTATATTATTAACTTGCTAAACTGACGATCATATTTTGTTCGAGCATTCTGTTATAGTTGAATGTTTGCCATACAAATAACTAGACATTAACCAGAATACCTCTGAGTACAGCCTTATAGCCTTATACTTGCAGGTGAGTGGTCATGCTTAAACATGTCAAGTTCCAAAACATGGTTTTATGTGTAGTTGTTATAATGGTCATCCAACTATTTAACCGAGTCTTTTCTCTGAATTTAGTATCAGAGCCAAGTTTAGTATTTTAATAGATATAAGTATAATAATAAAGTACCTTGAGGACGAAAGTTATCAACACAAATGATATCACACACTCATTTATCTTGCATGAACATTGTATATTATTATCCTACATGAACATTGTATTTAATTCCTAATTTAGGAAGAAAAATAGGAGTATTACATATTAAACTAGTTAAACTGGGCAA
This sequence comes from Pyrus communis, assembly GCF_963583255.1. NCBI lineage: Eukaryota > Viridiplantae > Streptophyta > Magnoliopsida > Rosales > Rosaceae > Pyrus > Pyrus communis. The sequence goes on from NC_084815.1 coordinate 15,092,954, forward strand.
AAGTATTTTAATAGTGAAGATATTAAATTAGTTCAAAATATAAAGCAATAAATTATTAAGCTTAAACCATTAACATTCCCATTAGATAATAGTTACAAAATAATTGAAACAGATGCATCATCACCATGATGGCCATGAATATTATACCAGAAAAAGTATAAGAATTCACCAAAAGTTTGATGAACAAGTTTGTAGATATGCATCAGGAAAATTTAGTGACATACAGTCAAGATTACGGGGAACAGATTTAGAAATTTTAGGCATAATTAACTCACTTAAAACATTTTGTTTATTTTCAGATTAAACCTTTAATATAAGGTGGCGCACGAAAAAAGTTGTAGAAGAACTAAAACCTTCAACAACTCCTCACATCATACAAATTTGGAATAAAGTCTAACAAATTAGATACAACACCATGTAAATAGTTATTAGGGCACAACTCCAACACACCATTTCATGCCTTTTTATTTTTATGCGCCATTCTCTATATCATTTTACAAATTAACTATTTCAATTTTTTCTTTTTTTCTTTTTTAAATTTATGGGTGCAGGAAAAAAAATAATAGTGACCAAACAAGTTTTCTAAATACGGTAACTAATCTCTTATTCATGTGGAAGTATACAATAAATTCAAATTGCATTCAAGTTTCAAATATTAAAAAAAAAAATCCATTTTTATCAATTCTACAAGCATCACACCCGTCTCAAAGTGAAAAGGTTGAAGTACAAGATTAAGGTAACATTTTTTACTATTTAATTTCGTAAACATGAGTATAATTTGTTAACTCAAACTTGACAAATTATTTATCTTACAGTATTCTTTATGTAACTGGAGTAGAAGTATTGTTATGGGCAAATTGTCAAAGTTAAAGGTATTTGGTTTAAACTTATGTTGCTATAACTTTTAATAACACATTCAAATGTTAAATTATACATATTAATGATTTCACAATATAAACACCTTCTCATAATAGAATTTCAGTTGACATTTGTAATGTTTTGTTCATATTATAATTTTTCTTTTCCAAAGATAGACTTTATTAAATTCTAATGGAAATGTTTAGACCACTCAGTATTACAATCTGGTGGGATTCCTCTGCACTTGAAAGTGAGAGGTCTTAGGTACAAATCTCGTGGATGATGAATTCAATATCAAATTAGGTTACCCATTGTGTGGCTCAGCCAAACACCCTCTTATTGGAAACAAAACAGAAAATATGATTTGTTGATAACATTATTAGAAATTACAAACTACTAATAATATTAAGGATAATGCAAATAAAAATGAAAAATATTAAATGAGCAAGAATTTACTAACAGATGGATGATAAAGGCTTGCAAGGTCGTTGTTGGGGCCCAAAAATATCACACACCAATCCAACTACATTTCAAGACCCAATTGTCATGTAAGCCTTAATTCATGCCCAAACATATGCCAGGGTGTGGGATCGATAAGGAAATACATTTACAGACATACCATGCCATGGTAATTAAACTGGATATTCACATAAAGCACGCCATGCATGCCTATTCATCGCATCAAGCTTCCTCATGCTAAGCCCAAGTTACATATTCGGGGCTTGTTAAATTGTGGCATGGATGGTTATGGAAGGCTATTGGGCCTACGCGGAATCGGGGTTATGGAAGACTTTGGGCGCTTAGGGGCCCAAAGATCCAAGCCCATATCTTTTGCATTTTACGCAAGCAACATTGAGAGAGAACTAGCCTAGTTTACCTTTTTCCCTAGCAAGCCAAACCTCTTAGTTAAGACTAAACTAGATTCCTGCACTAAATGTATGCTAATCCTAGCAATTCAGCCATTTAATGCTGACTTTCCTTTCCCAGCTTGCATAGACAACCAACGTGTGAAAGCCATAAGGCGCGCTACCAGAAGTAGGGCTTACGGAAGGCTAGCCTGGGAAAGTTGAGCCTCAGGAAGAAGCAGTATGCATGCTTCAACAATCCAACTATTTTACACCAAAAGGGAAATAGTATGAGGGCTAGGGAGAAAGGAAAAGGAAGACCAAGCCACAAAGGGAGATTCCTTTGAAGCCTAGAATATAACCCTTCACTTACAAAATGAGGAAGATAAGTTATTAGAGAAAGAGGATAAAGTAACGCAGGGAGAGAAAACCACCCAGGAAATAAACCCAGAGAGTTCCATTCAGCCCATAAACATACTTCAAGTCTCAAGAATCATCATTTATGCAACCGTGGTAAATTTCACAGCTTTCCATTAAACATCTCTTCCATTAGAAGCCTTGTTATCACTTTATGAAAACCCAAATCATCCAGCCAAGAATGCCATAAAACCATGCAAATCCCTTCTCTCTCATATTAAACCGATAATCTTTTAGCTTTCACACCACACTTCACTTGAGCAAGTCATTGCCTTGATCAATCATGCTATCTTCTAGTCGTTGATATCACTGGGGTATTTCCGAAGACAAACTAACTCTTTCGAGATATTCCAAGACTTGGTACGAATCTGAACCAAGAGAGACAAGAGGATGTTCTCAAAGCCCAAGTCCACCTTGACCTAAAAGGTTCCCAATAGTTGCAATGTCCTTATAATAGAAATTTAGCCTATACACTTATGCAGTAGTTCTTGTAGGCTTCTGTCACCATGATTCAACTATCACAATCAAAGTCCTTGCACTAGGGCTTTGATTGCATTGAATGTAATGAGTGTTTCTCTCTAATATATTAATGTTATATGAAAATTGAGTTGTGAAAATGTTGATATTCTAGATGGAACGAGTTAGTAAATTTATAGACTTGTTTAAGCCTTTTGGACGAGAATGAACAACTACTTTTTGTAGTTGCGTCATTTGATTGATAACTGATCATTTCAGTTGCAACGTCTGATTTGAATTCAAACTCATAGTTATATATATATATATATATATATATATATATATATATATCCATACGCGCGCGCGCGCACACACACACACACACATATATATATATATATATAAGGGTTGGATTAATTTTGAGACCACAAGGCTCGGGTCCTCGTCTTAACTACTCTAATTATGGGTTGTATCCTAATTCATACCAAACTTTTTTCATCTATACTTAATTCAATATGTTAAGTCTAATGGTGTAAGATTTATAATTTGAATATGCAACAACCAATCCACCAATGCAGATTAAAATAAACTCATGGTTTTTTTTCATTCAAAACTCCAACAATACCCCACATTTTGAATTGCAAAAATGCTTGCAATTTTTTTTAAATATATATAATAATAGTGGAGAGAGTTTGTCGAAATGATATTGTTGACCCTAAAAATTACAAAACCTACGTGGCGCACAGGTCGAGTAACTAATGAGCTAACTACGTCCTTCGGTTGATACGGGGCGTGCCAACTTGTTGGCTGAGGAGTAAAATTTGTTGATGTTGCGTTGAGCGCGCTGCTGACTCCTTGATCTTGCAATTGCGGTCGAGGAAGGAACAAATCTCGGCCTTTGGGTTCTCGAGCATGAAGACAAGGCTGCTAGTTCTGCGAAGTTCACGAATCATCGGCGTCGGATTCGGTCAAAGTGATTATATTTGTAAGAGTATAAGCACGTCGAATCGACACCAAATTATATGGACACAAGCACTCAAAGGAGATGTATGTCTGGATGGTAAATGTGGTTCGGCCGTCAGAATGCCGAACTCTGAAACTCACTTATGAGTATCCAATCATAAAATCACTCGGCGTTCAATGCGCCAAATGTCATAACTCGTAACACCTTACTTCGCCGAGAAGGCTAATAAGATGACCTCTGCCAATAAGGATTCGAAAACCCTTCTCGACCGAGACTTAGATAGGTAACCAGTCGACCTCGACGCAATGCTGTTTATCCAAATTGAAGATGCTCATCGGTCGGCTGATTCCACGGCAATAGTGCTGTTTATCCAAACTAAAGATGTTCAGCGGTTGCCTTCACAGTGTTGTTTATCCAAACTGAAGATGTGTTGGCGAAAAAGAAAATAAAAAATCTCAAGATGTTTGAGAGGTTTGCGTAGGGCAATTATGTGTTGAATTGGAGAGGCTTTGAATAATGCACTCTGATCTCTATTTATAGCAACAAACCCTCTTTACAATCGAGTTGAAACCACACTCGAATTAGGAATCCTTATTCTGATCTAACTTTATCTCGACCAATCTTACTCTTATTAGGACTTTGAACTCACCCCCCTTTTCAGGTCGTATTCATTGCCGACCAAGAATCCATTGCATTAGGTCCCCTTATCGTACTGGGACTTCGACCCATCACTTCTTCTTGCAACAAGACTCGACCACCTTCACTGAATGACCCAGGACCGCCAGCCAGCCCATAGTATACTTGGAAAAGCCTTGGGCCGAACATAAATCTACGCTCGGCCCAATAATATTATTTTGGGTCCAAACATTGCCCCCTTGCTTATGAGGTCTTCGGCCTAACACTCCTTAGCCGATTTTCGACCTTGAAGAAGTGAAATTAAATCCCACAAGATAACTACGGGATAATGAAAAGCTTCATACCCCATCCACCAAGCGTATTTATGAAGACCAATCGCACGATCCAAATCCTTCTGCACGTTTTGCCGCGTGTTAAACCTTCGGTTAACCTAACAGCCTTTAATCATGATCCTCGAACACATGCACCAGCCGAAACGTCTCTTCTGTATTAATGCATTAAATCCGCCGCAACACACAATCATGCACCCTCAAAGCATGAAAAGCTCGATCTTATCTCTTAGATTCCCAAGATATCCATAACGATTAATGATTTCCCCGTCGATTTCGCCCTAAAATTTGAAAATCAAACACTTTTGAAGATTAAACGTTTGACCTTCCTCTCGAAATGCCTATAAATACCTGAGTCCCTTCGATTTGCATTTTACACCTTTAGAAACTTTGAAAATCCTCTCGCCATTTCTACCTTCAAAATCCCAGAAAATCTCAGGCTCTTAAACCAGCAATCCCTCCTTCAAACCTAAACAATTTCAATCTTCATCAATGACTTCTTTCATCTCACAGTTTTCTGACGAGTGCAACAAATGCAAAGCCTTCATCGATCGGAGTGCCATCAAAACTCTGCACTTCGAGAGTGATCTGAGCACCACTCATCAAATCTTGGGGCCACTCTTCAAGGATGTAGTACCATCGTCCATCACTATGCTCTTCAAGGCTCACTGCCTGACACCCTTGTTGCAAGGATTTGACTGGTCAAAATAGGACTTAACAAAGCCTCAAGGAGCCTGGCCTACGACCAACGCCAATTGGGCAGCCTGGGTCGTCCGGATGGAAAACTTCTTCGAGCAAGAGTGGAAAGCTCTTGGTATCTATGATGCCATTAGACTTTCGACCATGGAACTAGTCATGGACAAGGAACTTCTTATGGTAGCACTAAGTTTATGGTGCTCGGCCACCAATACCATGATCCTTCCCTTCACCCTTCTTGACCCCACCATCCTTGACGTCTCAACTATTCTTGGGACTTCTCATTCTGGCATCCCAATAGATGCCGCCCCCTTTGGATGCCTATCGAATCTCGGCCTCAAAGCTTTTTCTGACGAACGAGCCGTCGTCGACATGGTCAAGAGCCTTCAAAAGAAGAGGTTCAAAAGTTACATAAGAACTTCTTTAACTACAACACCCTCATCCTCCACTTCGCTGGCCGAGGGGAGGCAAGTTTACGGAAGGGGGAACACCAAGCCTTCCTATTTTACTGGTACAACAAATTTATTTGTTGTACCAAGTCAAACAAATGCCTAGTCGAAAATATGCGAGTGGCTGAAGACCTGGCTAGTGGTCATACCTTGGCGCTTAGCTCAATCATTCTCGCCAATCTTCTTCACTACCTGGCCGAGGCGACCATTAACAAAATCAACCCAAACCAGAACGGTCTTCTCTGGGCCTTCCAACTCTGGCTATAGGTCTATTTCGCCACACTTCAGCCAAAAATCCCCAACTTCTAACCCACTACATCGTTCGGCCTTCAGTTGGCATCCCTGCTGGCGCTTCCTCACCAGGCTGAAGAAGTCATCAAATATTTCTTCGACCTAGATGTCCTCTCTGACGATGAGTTTTTAGTGTGTCGTCATCAAGAGTACCCCTCTTCCATCAGGCTTCTAACATCAGCATGGAGTGAAAGTGAAGATGCTGATCTTCGTCAAAATTGGGGGTCGATGTTGTTAACACACGACCTTCCCCTCGATTGCGACTCTCGCCAAGCGGGTTGGGAGGTTTACCACCCCCACTTCATTGCCCGACAACTCGGCTACCTCTAAGGTTGTCCGATGCCTCTACTTACTTCCCACTCCCTCCTAAGTTGATAACGCTTTTCTTGCTCTTCAGAGAGAGAATGTAGAGACTCCGAAAAAGAGTTTCAGGAACGGTGCAACACACTCCACCTCCGACCAACTCTTCTTGAATCCTTCAGCACTGACACCTTCGATGACTGGTAGGAAGAGTATACACAGGCCTTGTTTGGGGTTTTGATCGAAGACGTCGTCAACAAAATTTTCGGTGATCGACCCAAGAAAACTTCTGCCCTTCAATCCAAAGAGACTACCCCAGGTATACAACTGGCTTTACCTCTATTTCTCTATTTTATTGTCACTAAACCTCACTAATTTAATCTGGCTTTCTCAGATGGTCAAGCGTTGAAGAAAGATGATGTGATTGTTGCGGCTGTGGCTAGGAAAAAATCTGCCTCTCCAAGAAGAACAAAGCCGCCGTGCAACCCTCGCAAAGCAAACAGCCTCCCCCAAAAATCAAGACGGCAGGTAAAGCTCCAGTCATACTGCGGGAACGACCGCTCCTAGTGTCTCTTCTCCCCCTCTGATCGTCCAAGCCTTGACGAAAGAACAGAGAACACCAACCCGGGGAGTGGGCCGACCAGTCTCTAGGGCCGTGACTGATCCAATGGCTGCTCCGCTGGTCAAAGAATCTACAGTTCTAGGGCCGACAGCTGCGCTCGTCCTGGAAGAAATGGCCCCATCTGTTGAGACAAATTTCCCGAAAAAACAATCGATGATCATCTTGGAAGAGGTATGATTATGCAACTAGTAACTTTCTTCATTCATCAGATTCACAAATATTAACAGCTTTTTATTTAGGACGACGAAAGTGACGAAATTCCGTCGACGAACCATCATCGGCCAATCAAAACTCTTACCATTAATTCCCATCTAGTGGTTGAGGCGGCCGACCCAATCGACCCTCCTACAGCGGACCGCGGGAAGAGGCCACTCGTCGAGCCTGAAGCGACGGCAGAGACGCTGATCCATCCGTACGATCAAAGCCTCGGCGTTCCTCCCCAAGAGGTCACTTCGACTTTTGTAAGGCTCGATCCTTTTCTCTTGTTAATTTTACTATAACAAATATGAACCTATAAACTATTAAATGTCAAGTGCCCAACTATTCATTTCACTGACAATTCTACGCACCGAAAGGTGTTATTTATATTTCCTGGCCACCTTAATGGCCGTCGAACGTGGATAACCTCCATCGGCCGCGTGAATTGAGGAGCAACCTTAAACACTGGGCTTGGCCATTGAGCTCTTCGAGCAATGAACCAGAGTACATGGCCGAAGTCTTCTCTCGACAGGTTTAAAGAAAATTCCCTTATGCTATGTTCCTTATTACTTTTCTTCTGCTTAAAATCCTTTCCTGTGCAACCTTTGTGGGAGGTTGAGCTTAACGCTCTTCTTCTGAGCACTTCTAAAGTAGCTGGTTCTCCTGCCGCATCGGCTGAGCCTGCAGAGACTGTAGCCGAATCCCGTGTTTTTGCCAAGCTGCAAAAAATTCTATCCCTCTCCGCCTCTCAGGTCCTTCAGTGTAAGGGTCTTGACTCTATAGGGGAATGCCTGAACGACCTTGTAGACTGCAGTTTCTTGAGCACTGAAAATGTCGTCTATTTGTCTGATCTTCTAGAGCGGACCCGACAGCATTTTACCACTTTTGAAGAAGCTCTCCAAGCCGAAGACGACCTAAAGACGACAAAGATTGCTCATGAAGCCAGCCGGTCAGAGGTGGAAAACGAAGAAGGAACAGCTAACCGGTTTTGACCGCCAAATCTCTAAGTTTCAACGTCAAATTGCCGAGCTTCAACAACAAAGGTCGGATGTTGCTTCAAAGCTCGAGAGGGATTTCGAGATGAATAAGGCTCGACTGGCAAATTTCGCGGCTGGCATAAAGCAGATCCAGCAGCTTCAACTTAACAAGAAGACAAGGTAGGCCAAGATCATACTGAGCGAAGTAAGGTGGCTGGAGTTGAAAGCCGCTCTTGAAACTTTTTTCCCCTAGACCCCCTAGAATATTAGAAACCCGTTATAAATGTACTTGTACGTCCTTTTATAAATTTAATAAAATGATCTTTATTCTTGCATCTCCCATGTGACTGGATAGTATTTCTTTAAAAATTTCCCATTGATTGGTAGTTTGTGAATTAAGCCGATTCGATCATTGAAATGGTAAGCCCTTACCGAGGATTTTATGGACTATGAATGGCCCCTCCTAATTCAGCGACTACTTGCCGAATTTGGGGTTTTTAGTTTCTACAGGCAACACAGTTTGCCAAACCAACTCTCATTCGTCGAACGTCTTTTGTCTGACTCGTTAATTATAAGCTCGCTCGGCAATCTTCTTCTACGCTACTAATAAGTTATAAGTGTCAAGCTGAATTTCTTCTAAATCTTCCAACTCTTGTCCTATGGCTTGACTGTATTTGGCATTGAAAAACATACTTTGTTCAATTACTCGCAACAAGTTTATACTTAGTTCGACCGGTAACATAGCATCGTGTCCATAGGTTAACGCGTATGGAGTCGTTCTGGTGGCTGATCAGGGTGAAGTTCGATAGGCCCATAATGCTTCATTTAGCTTCAAATGCCACATACCAGTTTCTTTCTTACCATTTTTTCAAGAATGCTGATCAAAACCTTATTACTTGCTTCGGCCTGCCCATTCGCCTGTGGATAATACGGCGTAGATTGCTCGAGTCAAATATTTGGATTTACCGTTACTCCTTAAACCTATCGACTGTAAAGATTGTGCCGTTGTCAGTTAGGATCGTTTCTGGTACACCGAATCTAGTCACAATATTTTCCTTAACAAAATTGCAAACTTCTTGGGTTGTCAACTCGGCGTATGATTTTGCTTCGACCCACTTAGTGAAGTAATCGGTTGCCACTAGTATCCAAGCGTGTTTTCCTGCTCTGGAAGACGGCGTGACTTTGCCGATTACGTCCATTGCCCATCCTCTGAATGGCCATGGTTTGGTAATAGAGTAGAGTAATTCAGCTGAGACTTTTTGCATAGGTCTGTGAATCTGACACTATATGCATCCTCATGCGTATTCAATGCAATCCTTCAATATACTCGACCAGAAATAGCCGTGTCAGCAAAGTAACCAACACTTTTTACGCCTAGATTGGTGAGCCCTACAAATCCCTTCGTGAACCTCAGCAATTTCTTGGGCAGCCTCTTGTGGTCTGAGGCATAATAACAATAAACCATCCTTACCCTTTCGATATAACTCATTCTGGTATGACACGTAGTTTGTGGCATGGACTCTTGTCCTGCGATCGTGTTTATCGTTGGGGCTGTCGAGATATCGTATAATTGCCCTTCTACAATCGTTTGGTAATGTCTCGACAACACATACTTCTACGGGGTCTCCTCATTCTAGTAATGATGGTAAAGACATCACTCGTGTGTGTATTACGTGGTTGTGCTAGAGAACTTGCTGATTAACTAAGGTCGGGTAAGATCGTCATTCTATCGGTGTTACCCGGCCTAGCTCGCCCCCCCCCCCCCCCCCGGAGTTGTGCTCCGGAGGCTATTTGGGCGAGTTCGTCTACGTTAGTGTTTCAAACAAGTGAAATGTGCTCAAATGTAATACCCTTAAACGACTCGGCCAAATAAGTGGCAACCATATGATAGGGCGCCAAAGTATAACTCATGCAACAAAAAATGCCGTCTAGTTGGTTATTCACCAGTTTGGAATCGCCAAGGATGAGGACACGAGCTGCTCTTAAGTCATGAAGGACATGAAGGCCGATGATGAGAGCTTCATATTCGGCCTAGTTATTCGTACAGCTAAAGTTTAACTTGAGAGAGAAGTACCAACGGTAGTGGTCCAGAGATTGAATGACGATGCCAATCTCAGCTGAGGTTGAGGTGCTAGAACCATCAAAGTGCATCGCCCAGTAGTTATCTCGTGTTTTGACTAAACCAATGTTGACTTCGCTACTCCCAAAACCATAAGGAGAGGGGTGTTGGGCCAAAAAATCGGTTAAGGCTTGACCTTTGACGGCTTTTTGAGGTACATGTTGCAAACTAAACTCGGATAATGCCATTGTCCATTTCCCAATTCAACCTTTGACGATAGGCCGAGTAAGCATGTAACGAATAACATCTGTCTGGGCGATGACCTGGGTAACTGATGGGAGCATGTAATGTCAAAGTTTTGACGCAGCGAAAAACAAAGCCAAGCAAAGTTTCTCGATGGATGAATAATTGATGTCAGGCAAATTCAGATTCCGGCTGAGATAAAAGATGGCTTGTTCGCCCCCAGCATCGTTATCTTGCGCGAAGAGGCAACCAATGAACTTGTCGGCCGTTGAAATGTACAGTTTGAAAGGCCTACCTCGTCAAGGCGGTATAAGTACTGGTGGCGTTGCAAAAGAGACCTTGATTTGCGTGAAAGCTGCCTGATGGCCTTCTCGCCACTCAAATCTATCTAAGTCCTTAAGTTTCAAGAGTGTAGAGAACGCTTTCATTTTACCTGTCGAATTAACTATGAAACGGCGGAGAAAATTTATCTTCCCGAGTAACAACTAGAGTTGTTTTTTGGTCGTCGGGGGTAGAGAGCTAATGATTGCGCGAGCTTTTTTTTCGTTGACTTCGATGCCACAATGGTGCACGAGAAAACCCAAGAAGTTACCAACTGATACACCGAATGCGCACTTGGCCGGGTTCATTTTGAGATTATACTAGCGTATACGAAGGAATACTTGCCGAAGATCATCCGGATATGTTTGGTGGCTCTTCGATTTTACCACCACATCAACGATATATACTTCTATGACCGTACCGATCAAATCATGGAATATCGTATTCAGGGCTCGTTGGTATGTGGCACCAGCGTTCTTAAGGCCGAATGGCATGATAACCCATTCGTATGTACCTAGTGCTCCCAGGCAATGGAAAACGATTTTGTGAACATCAGCTTCAGCGATAAAGATCTGATTGTAGCCGGCGTGGCCATCTATGAAGGAAAATATTTCATGATTGGTTGCAGCATCAATTAACAAATCTGAGATCGGCATCGGGTATTCATCTTTAGGAGTGGCGAAATTCAAATTACGGAAATCGATACAAATGCAAAGGGCGCCATTCTTCTTGAGCACTGGGATGATATTGGTTAGCCACTCGACGTATCAAGCGGTCCGGATAAACCCAACTTTTAAAAGTCGAACTAGTTCGTCTTTTATGCCAAGCTATACTTCAGTCAAGAAACGACGAGGGGGTTATCGGAAAGGTTTACAACCATCTTTGATGCGTAATTCATGTTCAACGAGGTTCCAATCGAGGCTCGGCATCTCATGGTAACTCCAAGCAAAACAATCTTTAAACTCGTGTAACAATTAACAAAGGTCGGTCTTCATAGAGTGAGGTAACAACGCACTAATGAATAATGGCTGAAAGTCCTCAGTCGTTCCAACATTTATTTCTTCTAACGGGTCCTTGACTTGGGGTCGACTATCTTTGAGTTCGACCGGTGCGGCCTAAACTTTATCTAACGATAATACTGGGTTGTTGTCTCCCTCGGCCAAAAATTCGATTAAGTTTATGCCCGAGTATGGATGTTTGGAAATAGCATACCAATGAGCCAGCAAACGTTCCATGGTGGATGAAACTGATGCCCGACGTCTTTCTTGTTGGGTGTCAGTCATCGCTGTTGGTAATTAGGTCTGCCAAGCCAAGTCTCGCCGAATCCTGGTACACAGTCTCGACGTCTACCTTGATGGCTTTCTGAACTGAGATTCGAGTCGATCGTCCGTCCTCGTTGAAACCATGTAGGGTAATGTAGCCGACGTGATCGTCATAATAACGGGCATGAATCATGTTGGTCTCGAACGGTTGATTATCGGCTAGGTGGACCACAACCGATTTGCCATCCCAAAAAATGAGGACCTGGTATAGCGATGAAGGAATGCAGCTCATTTGATAGTTCCAGTTGCAACCCAGCAATGCGTTATATTCAATCTTTGAGTTAATTATAAAGAATGCAGTCATATGGTTAAGACCTGTTACGCTTACTTCTAACAGGAACACCTATTTGGTTTGAGACTTGCCGCCAATGAAGCTGCTTATTGTTATCCCTGACGGTATGAGTTCATCGTCGGAACAGCGTAATGCCTTCATGATAGATAGAGGCATGATGTTAACTGTGGCTCCACAATCGACAAATACCTTAGAAATGGGGTATCTTTCAATATGAGTTGTAATGTATAATGGCTTTAGATGTTGGAGATTAACAAAAAATGAGCAAGGAAATAATTCGACCAGGACTGCTTTAAGATTGTCGTCTTTACTCGCTTACCCATCCTTTTCGATGGTGATGAAATCGACTTGTGTTGCTTCCTTGGCAACCACGTCCTCATCCAAGAAATTTGGCTGGTGTGTGGCTGGTCGAAATTCAACGGGTAAAACATGGACCATGTTGATTTCCATGTTTTTAAGGACTGAATGACCCATCGGGTCCTGATCGTCTTCTTCTAGGTGATCAAGGGCACTATCATGCTTTTGAGCATTCTTGCCATGATTATTTTCTGTTTCCTCAAATGCTTGCTCCTGGGGAATGGCACCTGGACTTGGTTCATTATGGTTGTCGTCTTCGAGGATTTTCGATGCTCAGGTTTGATTTTGTTCCTGCAACGTTTTATGGGCTCGTTCTTCATAGGCGATTCGAGTGTTCCTTGTGTCTAGATATGTATCTAAATGGCCGAGAAGACTTCGAAATGATATCGCAAATGCTGAAGATCTTTAAGGGAGAAAAGAAGCTCGGCGATATCTATGTCTGTGTATGGATCGACTTTAAAACCGAGGACTCGAGCCTCATGTATTTGCTGGAACTTAGCTTTTATTACTGGATCAGTGGTTTTTTGGATAATCTGTTCAGCATCGGGACAAGTTAGTGCCAAGTCGAGAGCTTCTTGGCATGCCTTGAACATGCCGTACAAGTCATTGGCGAAGTGTTTTTTGTGAAATTCTTGCATGTACTCCAAGGATTCGCCGAGGAATGGAGGGTATAGATTTCGCCGGACTTTTATTAATGGCTCATGCGGAGGTAAGAGGGAAGCTTATCTTCGGCTTCCTTTCTGAAATGCTCGAGACGAGCTTTCATCTCCGCTGGCCGAAGAAGGAGTTTGATGCGTTTTTCAGATTCTACAATGATGGTTTCAAAATCGCGATCAACTATCTTTTTCTCTTGAAATAGTTCGGCCATAATGGTCGGGGTTGGTCGGTTATCTCTGTTTCCTGCTGTATCTTTTGGTTGCCACCCGGTTGTCAAATTGTCTTGTGCTTCTTGTCGTCGGGCCATGCAATCTATCCGCTGGCGGCGACGTTTCTGAGATTTAGATAATGCCATATACCTGCCAGTGGGAGAATTGTAACTATACCAGCGTTGGTTGCGTGGCTTAGGCGACTTGAAGATTTTTTGACTCGCCAATGAACTCGAACCATTGGAGTTACATGAGTAGTAGTCTTCATTATAAAACAGCGTGTCAAAGTTAAGACGTCGTCTGACTGAGGTTGGACCATTTGGTTGTACTTGAGGGCCGAGTCTCTCGAGCACCTTCGGGCGTTGGTCGGCACCAAGTTCCTTTAGAGGTGTCGCTGCAGCCATGATCGGTCGTCACGAAGTTGGAGCCTGAGGTGTTTTCTCATTAGGTTCAGTTAGGACAACGCGTGTCTTACAACGACCGCACAAAACCATTGGTCCATCAACTTCTTGGAAATTGGAACCTGTCATAGATTCGACTACGGCCGGCCCTGAAAACTTCGTGGGTGGTTCATTAGAGAATAAGTCGATCTTGAGTCGCGGCTGGGAGTTCTGCTTAAGGACATGTTGTACTGGGACGAACTCGGCCTTCCCTTTCCCTTTTTTTTTAAGTAGATAAGCGTCTACCATGCCAATTGTTGTCAAGGGAAAGGGATTAATGTCAACAGCCATCTATTTCTCAGGAAATTTTAACTTACCTTTATCAATCCAATTTGGAATCGCATCACGGAACACGATGCAATTGTTTATGGTATGCTTGTTTGAATTATGGTACTTGCAATACGCTTTGCCTTTCAACTCTTCGGCTTAGGAATGTTATGTCCTGGCCGAAGTTTTATGATTTTTGCTAACAACAACTGGTCGAAAATTGCATCGGCCTTGGTGATATCGAAAGTGTAGACTTTCAATGTTTTGATTGTCTCTTCGGAGGCCGAGCGGGTTTTGGCATCCTTGGAATTGATTTGAGCTAATGTCTTACAAACGTATGGTTTGTCTATTACTATCTCAACCGCGTCCACACTGACATATTGGGAATCCTCGCTTTCAGCTAATGCGTAGCTAACCGTGGGATTCTTGTATATCGTTCCCCGAGACGAGGACTTTGAGATCCTTTCCTCTCAGAGCAAATAATCATACTGCTCAACGTGTTGAGCCAGTTTGTACATATCTCAGATATTTGCCCCTAGGAATTTCTTTTTGTATTCCACGTCCAGGGCGTTCAGAGCGATTCTGACGAATTCAACTTCAGGGAGAGGTGCTCGGCACCAATTTCTGGCCGACTTGAACCTTGTTAAGTATTCCATTGGCGATTCGTCTGAAGCTTGAGCCATCTTAACTAATGATGAAACTGACATTTCCATCCCCGGTTGATAGAATTGTTCATAGAATTTTTCGATCAGTTCATCCCAACTCTGGATGGAGTTAGGTGGGAGGTTGATGTACCAAGTAAATGCTAAACTTGTTAATGAGAAGTTGAATAATAGTAGCTTATGGAAATCGCTATTAACGTCTCCACATTGCACAGTGAACCGAGCCACATGTTCTAACGAAGATAAGGACGATTCTCCAGCGAAAAGACTGAAGTATGAGATTTTGAAGCCTTTAGGATATTCAAAGTTCTCCACATAAGTCGGGTATGGATAGATGAACTTTGGGAACTTCGATTCTTTTTTTAAGGCCGAATTTATCATCCTTTAAACCTCGATCATATTGACAGATGCTATTTCCACTCCCTAGTCGGGTCCGTCTGATCTACTGCTTGATCCTTCTCTTTTTTCCAAGTTAATTGGTTGGAGCTGAGCGGATCCTATCTCGGCTTGTAGTGGAACATTCTTAAATGGAAGCTGTCGAGGTTGGTCGATATGGCCATCTTCGAAAACTTTACTGACCAATAATTCAAGCAATCTGGTCTGCGTATCACTATTGCTTTGTATTGCTTCGAGCAAATTGTTCATTTTCTGGCCAATCGACTGTTCGACCTACTGAGATTACTCATCAAGTCGTCTTCAAATAAACGATCGAGTTGGGGGATCAGAACCTTGCCCTTCATCTTTGTCGTAATCTTCCAATATTCCTTTGATGAAAATGCCTGCAGTTTTGTTGGGAATTTCTGGGTTGTGAGGTTGGCTGCCAAGACAAACTTCTTTTTCTCAGTGTGTCACACTTGTAGCCTCGGGTGGCACAGTAATGAAGGGATTTTGTACCTATGACAAATCTTGTCCAGGGCCCTATACTGGCAGGTCAGTCGTTGACTTTCCCATGACTATTTTCTTTTTTACGGACTGTGTCTCAATGGTCATGAACTCCGAAGGTTTAGCACTGGATCCTACTAGGCGTGTCAAAATATTGACCCTAAAAATTACAAAACCTACGTAGCGCACAGGCTGAGTAACTAATGAGCTAACTTCGACCTTCAATTGATGCGAGGCATGCCAACTCGTCGGTCGAGCTTGGCCGAGGA
Source organism: Pyrus communis (assembly GCF_963583255.1). Taxonomy (NCBI): domain Eukaryota; kingdom Viridiplantae; phylum Streptophyta; class Magnoliopsida; order Rosales; family Rosaceae; genus Pyrus; species Pyrus communis. The sequence continues at coordinate 15,108,972 of NC_084815.1, forward strand.
GTAAAATTTGTTGATGTTGCGTTGAGTGCACTGCTAACTCCTTGATCTTGCAACTGCGGCCGAGGAATGAACAAATCTCGGCTTTTGGGTTCTCAAGCCTGAAGACAAGGCTGTAAGTTTTGCGAAGTTCACGAATTGTTGGCATCGAATTTGGTCACAGTGATTATATTCGTAAGAGTATAAGCACGTCGAATCGACACCAGATTATATGGACACAAGTACTCAAAGGAGATGTATGTCTGGATGGTAAATGTGGTTCGGCTATCAGAATGCCGAACTCTGAAACTCTGTGAGTATCTAATCATAAAATCACTCGGCGTTCAATGCGTCGAATGTCATAACTCGTAACACCTTACTTCACCGAGAAGGCTAATAAGATAACCTCTGCCCATAAGGATTTGAAAACCCTTCTTAACCGAGACTTAGATAGGTAACCAGTCGGCCTCAACGCAGTGCTGTTTAGCCAAATTGAAGGTCATCCTCGGTCGGCTAAATCTACGGCAACATTATTGTTTATCCAAATTGAAGATGTTCGCAGGTTGCCTTAACAGTGCTGTTTATCCAAACTGAAGATGTGTTGGCGAAAAAGAAAATAAAAAATCTCAAGATGTTTGAGAGGTTTGCGCATGGCAATTGTGTGTTGAATTGGAGAGGCTTTGAATAATGCACTCTGCTATCTATTTATAGCAACAAACCCTCCTTACGATCGAGTTGAAACCACACTCGGATTAGGAATCCTTATTCTGATCCGACTCTATTTCGACCAATCCTACTTTTATTAGAACTTTGAACTCACCCACCTTTTTAGGCCGTATTCATTGCCGGTCGAGAATTCATATTGCATTAAGTCCCCATATCATACTGGGACTTCGACCCATCACTCATTCTTGCAACAGGACTCGACCACCTTCACTGAACGACCCAGGACCGCTAGGCAGCCCATAGTATACTTGGAAAAGCCTTGGGCCGAACATAAATCTACGCTCAGCCCAATAATATTATTTTGGGCCCAAACAGATATGTATCAGGATAGGTGTCTTTTAGGCTCGAACCTTCTTTAGTGAGAACTTACCGAGCTTACATAGTGATGCAGTGATTATTACATCTTGAACTGTTCAGCATTTTTAGTAAACTAAAACAATAAACTTCTCACACCTTAATTCTTAACACTTGTTAAGCTCTTATGGTTGTGTTCATTTTGGTCTTGAACAAATCTCGGATTTATGGAAGCTTTAGAGAATTAAGCTATCTCATTCTCATAAATGCGACCCCACATTTACTCCTATATAGGTGATACTAATTAAGAGTAATTTGCCTATACTCTTCTTGTGAATAAGATATCAGTACTATTACATATGAGTATCCAAACGCTCCACCAAACAATACATAAAATCATCTTGGGAATGAAGTACAGTGTATTTGTTAGTTTGAATTATATCCAACTAGTTTGCCTATTGAACCTAGTCCATAGGATTTCTAATCATCTAGGTTAGGTTTCCATTTAGACTAACTCATTCAATTCGCTTTAGCCCTATTCCCCTCGATGAATATTTTACTTACTCTCTTGGCACACCTTTGGCAAACGGATCCACTATATTTTCCTTTGATTTAACATAATCACTGGAAATGATTCCATCAGAGAGCAATTTCTTAACGCTATTGTTCATGCGTCTTATACGTCGTGACTTTCTATTATATACTTTATTCTTTGCTTTTGCAATGGCAGTCATGTAGTCACAATGAACTCATATAGCCGTCATAGGTTTAGGCCATATGGGTACATCTTCTAAATTTTTTTGTAGCCATTCTACTTCTTCAACAGCTATCTCTAAGGCAGTGAATTATGATTCCATAATGGAATGTGCAATTAATGTTTGTTTAGAGGATTTCTAGGATATTGCTCATCCTCCCATTGTGAAGACATATCCTCTGGTTGATTTCGATTTTGTACTAGCAGAAATCCAATTTGCATCAATATAGCCTTTTAACATGGGTGGATATTTTACATAATGTAAACCAAAATTAATAGTACCCTTTACTTATCGTAGCACTCTTACTAGTGCATCCCAATGCATTAGTCTAGGATTACTTGTGTATCGACTAAGCCTGCTTATAACGTATGCTATATCAGGTCTTGTATTATTCATCACATACATTAAATTCTTGATTATTCTAGAGTATTCTAATTGTGATGCACAATCTCCATCACTCTTTTTTAAATTACAATTGGTGTCAAATGGAGTAGCTACTTGACTACTCTCAAATTGTCCAAACCTTTTAAGAAATTTCTCTATATAGTGGGATAGAGAAAGTACATAGCCATCAGCATTTCTATTAATTTTAATCCCAAGAAGATATCTGCAATGTTCAGGCCTTTCATGTTGAAGCATGAATGTAATATTTTCTTAGTTGAGTTGATCACATCTTTATTTGATCCAACTATAAGCATATCGTCCACATACAAACATACAATGACATATGAATTTGTATTTCCTTTGTAGTAAACACATTTATCACATTCACTTATTTTGAATCCATGTGTCAACATTGTATCATCGATTTTTTCATGCCATTATTTAACAAGTCTACGAACTTTGGTTTCTTGACCTTTTATAACAAACTTTTCAAGTTGTTCCATGTATATTTCTTCATCTAATTCACCGTATAAAAATGCGGTTTTGACATCCATTTGATGGATTTCCATATCATGCACCATCGTGATTGCGATCAACATCTGTATAGATGTGATTCTTGACACTAGTGAATATGTATCAAAATAGTCCAAGCCTTGTTTATGTCGGTACCCTTTGGCAACCAACCATGCTTTGTATTTGTCAACGTTTCCGTTAGGTTTCAGTTTCTTTTTAAATATCCATTTATAACCAATTGGTTTACTTCCAGGGGGTAAGTCTACCAATTCTCATGTGTTATTTTCTAAAATGGACTCAACTTCACTTTTATTTGCTTCTTTCCAGCAAGAATCCTCTTGACTAGCCATGGCTTCTTTATACTTTTAAGATTCATCCTCAGTCAATAAGGCATGAAATCAGGACCAAAATCTTTTGGAGTTTTTGTCCTTTTGCTTCTTCTTGGTTCTAGTCTTTCCTCTGGAAGACTTGATGAATTAGTCTCTCCTAGTTCTCTTCTTCTTGGAACTTGAAACTTTGTCTTTATAAGGAAAGATATCCTCAAAAAACTCAACATAAACAGATTCCAATATTATGTTATTATGAATATCAGAGATTTCATAATTATAAACTAAAAAAAAGGGGAAGCTGCACTATTTGAAGCTAATCTTATGAAAACGCAATCTATGGTTTTAGGTACAAGTTTGACCCATTTCGGCAAAGGAACTTGCACTTTGGCAAGGCAACTCCACACTTTTAGTATTTTTATATGTTGTTAGCCTTCCTTTTCAAATTTCATATGGAGACTTATAAGTTTTCTTATGTGGGATTGGATTTAAAATTACATTCGTAGTAAACAAAGCTTCACCCCACAAATTATGGGGAAGTCCAAAACTATTCAACATAGAATTTATCATGTCCTTGAAAGTTTGATTTTTCTATTATGCAACACCATTTTATTGTGGTGTATATGGTGCAGTGGTTTGATGTATAATCCCATTCTATGCACAAAATTCTGCAAAAGCTAAAGATTCATATTCTCCCCCTTTATCGGAACAAAGAATTTTAATCTTCTTGTTAAGTTGGTTTTCAACTTCTGCCTTATATATTTTAAACATACAAAAGGCTTTATCTTTACTGCGAATTAGATATACATAACAAAACTTGTTGCAATCATCGATGAATGTTATGTAATAGCATTTCCCACCTTTAGTTGGCATTGACCTAAAATCACATGGATCAGTGTGAATAAGTCCAAGTAATTCGTTGGACTTTTCTTGAACACTTTTGAAAGTTTGTCTTGCAAACTTTGATTCCACGCACCCTTCACACTTATACTGTTTTATTGAATCAAATTTTGGTATTAGACCTAAGGTAGCCATTCTATGCAGTGAACGATAATTGATATGTCTTAATCTAGCATGCCAAATATTGGAAAAGTCAACAATATAAACAGAAGCATTATTCTTATTAATGTTATTAAGCAGCAATTACGTTGAGTTTGAACATCCCATTAGCAAGATATCCATTTCCGACAAACATTCCTCCCTTAGTAAGGACAAATTTGTCAGACTCATAAAAGCTTAAATCCTTTGTTTCTTAATAGAGGCCTTGACACTAGTGCAAATATCCAAATCGTGTAGTACGTCCACGAGGGTCAGTTCTTTGTCCGAGGTAAATTTCAGAACCACGTTTTCTTTTCATGTGGTCACAGAGGCTGAGGCATTGCCCATGAATAGATTTCCTTTATTGTTGAGTTGTTGGTATGTGGTGAAAATATTTATGTCACCACAAACATGTTTGGTGGCTCCAATATCAATCCACCACTCTTCTGCATCAGCCACCAAATTAACCTCAGACACAATAGTAGCAAGATTTTCCTCTGCCATGTTTGCTTGATTATTGTTGTCATTCGAGTTTGCAGCAGCATTTTGATCCTTCTTATGGCGGCACACTTCTGCTCTATGCCCAGGTTTACCACAGACCCAACAAAATCCTTTGATATGTTGATTCTTGAAACTTTTGCCTTTTGGTCTAAGAAAGATGTCATCCCTTGTGATTCCTCTCGTGTTCCTTTTCTTATAATGAGGGAATTTTTTTCTTCGATGTTTGTGCTTCAATAACATGAGCCTTTGCTTCCACAGAAGAAGCCTTACCAAGTTTCTCACTTTTTCTGTTATGTTCTTCAATTCGAAGCCTGACAACCAATTCCTCCATGATCATCTCTTTACGCTTATGTTTCAGATATCTTTTGAAGTCCTTCCATCCATGTGGCAATTTTTCTATAATAGCAGCCACTTGAAAATTATCACTTATATTCATGCCTTCAGAGTGAATGTCATGAATTATGATTTGAGTCTTCAACTTGTTTGACCACTAGTTTGGAATCAGTCATTTTGAAATCTAGAAATTTTCCAACAATGAACTTCTTGGAGCCTGCATCCTCCATTTTGTATTTCTTTTCCAACGACAACCATAAGTCTTTGGTTGTCTATCAGGATACATACACATCATAAAGTGTGTCATCCAATCCGTTGAGAATGTAATAGCTTAACCCTCGTTATTGGCGTTGGTGCTTTTTCTTTACATAAAAAAAGGGAAATAGAGTTTTTGCCTGCCAAGCCACCTCTCTCTTTTCCAAGCATCAATGAATTCATAATGTCTTTTGTCAACTGGGAATTCTTTTGGTTGAGGAGCCTCTTCCTTCACAACGTGTGCAAGATTCAATGTTGTTGAATAAAACATCTTTTGTTGCCAATGTTTGAAGTCTCCTCCCTTAAATTTTTCTAGTTTCTCAGCATGAGGGTTCTTAATGCCACTTATATTGACTGATTGCTCCATAACAAAGTTTTCTGTCTATAAGATTGTTAGAAACAAAACAAAAAGTATTGAGGTGCTTTTAAAAAAAAGTGAGTATAAAAAAAAGCTGGGAGTTTTTTGTGTTTGTAAATATTTAACTTCAGCTTTTTTTTCACAGTTTTGGGTGAAAAAAAAGCTAAAAGTTCAAAGCAACAAAAGCTAGCTTTGAAAAACCAGCTTTGTTTGCTTCCACAACTTATGCGCAAACCTAATTTGCAAGAGGAGCTCAGCCATTTAATGAAACTTTCAAACACCCAAAATGACCTTAAACAATTAAATAATTGCACATACCAACTGGAGAATGTCGCCAACTTCAATTAGGAGGTCGTCCTCATCGATCTCGCCACAACATCGTTCACTTCCAACTTCAACAATCACCGTCATTGACCTTGAATTCCATACCCTAGGACGTTGTTTCTGCCTCTGTCCTTCCTCCCATCTCTTGTCTGTCCTCTCACTTATATGCCGACAAAATCACGCTGAGAAATACCACCATCTTTTCCGGCGAGGACCATAATCGGTTTTGGCATCATAGATTTGCCTAGATTTCCTAGATTGCACCGCTTACAAACGACTGATCTTCGTATTTCTGCAAATTAGGAGAGCCCAGATTGCCCAAACGGACACCAAAACTCAGTTATTCCAAATACCCAAAATTAAATATAGGAAACTACTTCATATGATCAAATTCACACTATACAATTTCAAAAAGAAAAAATGATTAGTCCGGAAAGAAGAAAAAAACCAGCATCCTGGAGCGTTGGCCTTGCCTGATGTATATAATGAACTCCTCAAGCAGCTAGACCATATATGTACTGCAAATCAGATGACATGTGAGAGAGATTGAGGAACGAAGCAGAAAATAAAAAAAGAAGAAGATGGAGCAAAAAAAAATAAAAACTGAGAAAATTGGAGTTGTGGGGGAGACTTCTAGAGAGATGTTTTTGGTTTTTGGAAAGTCTGGTTCAGTAGTGGGGTAGTGGGAGAGACTACTCGATGTAGATGGAGAAAATTAAATTAATGGCACATCTAGTATTATACCCTTTTGGGTCATTTCACACAGCCACAACTATTTTACATAAAAGTTTACCAAACACTATAATACTGCTTTTTTTCCATAAACACTTTTACAAAAAAGTTTACCAAACACTCTACTGCTTTATTTCACAACTGCTTATTCTCACAGCACAGCAGAAGTAGTTTTTTTTCAAAGCACAACAATACCAAACTAGCCCTTAATGCATTATTCCCACCTTAATTAGTTTGACTTCTTATTTTACTATTATTGTTTGCAGATTGACCATGAAAATCTAAAGCATCAAATGCAAAGAAATGAGTGACGAGCGTGGCTTTGATGTCACAAGTAGACGTAATGTTTACATATGTACATATTGTTATATTTTGCTTCGCTTGATACATTAAATCAAGCCATGATTTGGTAATGGAAATATCACGTTATAAGTAGACTTTATGTTTTTCTATCTACATATTGTTCTTTTTTTTTAATCAATGTATCATATACCATCATTTGGTCACGATGGTTTGAAAAATGTGACCTACGTCCTACAATAAACATTAACGTCATTTTTGTTTATACATTAATCAATTTTAACGGATCTTTAGGGGCAAGCAACGCGCATAATAAATAAAAGGTCTATTGCACGCGCATATACGCTTGCAGAAAGGCTAGTTATTATATAATATTAAACTGTTGAGTGTGTGTATATAACATAACATTATCAAGGCCTAATAGTAATACCGGTAAGAAAAAGTAACATATAAAATGGTTAAAGTAGCATATAACAGAAATGGTTAAGTAATAACATAAGTTGTTGTGACGGGTTGGACTGCTAACAACTGCTGATTACGAACTGCATCATATTAACCCTGCTTAGCTTGTGTAGAATCGAATTCTCCATTAGAGTGGCTTAAGCCTCATCACTCCTCCTCATTAGAGGTTTGAGCTTGGTTACTTTTTGCAACACTTATCCTCCCAACCCTAGAAGATTTGTATTGGTTACGCTGGCATGCAAAAGACAATATCTATGCTCTCCAAGTCTCAATCTGTTCACCATACTTGCATAACAAAAGCCGAAAGCCAAGTCTCTTCTCTTGTATGGGGCCTTTGAGCCCCAAAGGAAGTCCAACATATCCAACCAAATGTACAAAATAATGGTTTTCCATAGTTGCCGTCCTTATTCCTCAATGTTGTTCAACTTCTTTCAATTTACTTAAGTTAAAACACACAAGTTTATCCAAAAAATTCTCACCGGAAATTATATATTAATAAAAATATGTTGGTTAATTTAGCAAAATAAGGGGCACATTTTTTTATCAAGTTAATTTTCTTTTCCTTTGTAGCCAAGGAAGAATGAAACTTAATGAGGGTTAAATAAATGGGTAACAACAAAAATTATTAGATGTGGACCAATATTTGTATCTGTGTAGACAATGTCGGTCCCCCTCCAATGCCAATAAAGTGAGTAGGGTTTTCTATATCCCTCACTTTCTTTTTTAATTCTTCCTTGCTTTCCTTTATTTTTGGTGAGAATGTATAGGAAATGTGTATAGAATGGTGATCCGATAGTACAGCTAGCAAAGAGCATGAAATAGCATTTGGTTGTGGCACCCATGACATGAAATATAATGGAGGATTTTTTTTTTTTTTTTTGTGGGAATTCTACGATGATTCGGAGTATTCTATAATTTGAAGTTTTTAATTGGTTTTATTTATATACAACAATATTGGAGGTGGGAAATTGGGCAATCACACAATGGACTAATAATCTTAAACATTGTATCTTTGATAAAAATTTAACGACTAAAATCTTCACAATTATTATAAAGGTAATATTAAGAAGACTAAATTTAACTAAATGTTGTAAACTAAATGACATGAAAATTAATAATTGTATTATTACTTAAGTGTTAATTAACATTCTTATTTCTTATTAGTAATACATTATTTAATTTATCTAGCATTACTAATACTCCAAAATACTATAAAAAATGCGGAAATTGTATGCATTATGAGAGAGGGAGAGGGGGAGAGAGGGAGAGGGGGAGAGAGGCACACCACATGAAACACGAAATGACATCAAGTAAAGTGAAAGGAGAGAAGTAACAAAATAAGTTGGGATGAAAAAAAGTATGGTATTATCTGTTATAATAACAGAATGACCTTTTTAGCTTCCATTATATAAGTATCAACTTAAAATAATAAAACTTTCATGTCACGTAGCTTGGAAACAGATGAGAGGTACCTTCGTCCCGTGCTAATTTTTTGTCTTTTTTAAAAAGGGGTAATTGGTACTAAATTATCGTTATCTACTTTTTTGGCTTCAGAGAGGTTATGGGGAACTTCACTTTGTCTGTGATCACAGTCAAGCAGACTTACTAGCTCGGAGAATCTAATCTGAGACTTCTCACTTTTTTGTTTATTAGGGAATCGCAATCCACGCCCTTACCACTATGTTAATTATCTTTGGAAAGGGATCATCTTTGGATCCCTTCCACCAAATCCTCTCAATCAATCAATTCGGTCCCTTGAAATTTGATCAACGGCTAAAGTTATTACATCTTTTAAAGGGGCTTCCTGTTTGTAGCCGTTGAATCAAATTTCAAAGATCCGAATTAATTAATTCAGAGAATTTAGTGCAAGGGATCCGGAGATGATCTCTTTCCGTTATCTTTCATGTGTTTGGCTTTAGTTGTCAAGTTTGTTACAAATAGTAGGTAGCTTATTTTCACTTAGGCGAAAAATTAACATAGTACAATAATTGCAAGTGTTTTTTTATATTATTTTCTTCAGTTTTTATTTTTTTTATTTTTTTTTTTTGATTTATTTATTCTAACGGCTGTACGAAAAATAGAATTTGAACGGGAAAAGAAAAGAGTGCGAAAGTAATTTTCTATTATGAAATGAAAGTGTGATTAGAGAGTTTTTTATGCTTAATAAATCTACATGCAATGCAAGGATGGTAGGTGGGAATGAGATTGGGTTGGGTAGATATATAGTTGTGATTTAGACTCCTTTGGCATTTGTGGTGGGAATTTTAGTTTGCATGCTTGGTTACTCTCAATCATTTTCTGTCTCAAATGTAGCATGAATTTCGTGGAAAGAGACATAATTTAAAATACCAATTAAAAAAAAGAAACTAAACTGCAAATGGATGAAATTTAATACTGCAATTAAAAAAATAATACCTACTTTAATGACCAATATTAATTAAAATGAAGTGGTGACTGTGACATGATGCATCATAGTTCATGATATGTAACAAGGGACTAAGCCCTTTGTACAACAAAATAGAATCCAACGGCCTGCATGCATCCTATACGAGAGTGAGGAAATTACTTGTCTGTTAATATTTGGAGACTTAAAACACAGAAAAGAACTTACATAAAATGCGTTCGCCGCCATTGGGACTTCTTGTTTTCCTAAAAACATGTTATTATCTAGTGAATAAAAATGCTACGTAACAATAAAATCGTTTTGTGCCATTGTTCAAAAATTGTATGAACATGAACCCAATTGTAAAATCATGACAAAAACCAATCCAATTTTACAAATAGAAGCACCCTATAGAAGCACCCTATTTGACGCAAGACTTGAAGCAGATTCCAAAACCAAGCAAATGAAAAGAAAAGAAGTGAGAGACTAAAAACACATAACTGTCACAACAGCACAATCACACCAATTGAAGCAATGAATCGTACAACACATCCATCACAAGACTTGGCTTTCTGCCTCTATCCGGATTCTTTTTTTAGGATATAAAGAACAGTCTATCTCATCCGTTCATTAGTAATTCTGCAATCATAAATTATTTTAATTTTTTATTTAAAATTAAATATAAATAATATTTTTAAAAAATTAATCACACGATATACAATAAAAATTAAAATAAATTGATCCCTAAAATCTACAATCTTCCTCATTTCGTGAAGAGTCCAAAAACCCCATCCATCGCAAAACCCTAAAAAACCCTCAGCTTTTGGTTTCATCATCCAAACAAAGCCAGATGTATATAGGGCTCTCTCTCTCCTCTGTCTCTCTCTCCTCTGTCTCTCTCTCACTTTCATTTCTCATCGATCCGCCACTAAATGCTCTTTTCTCAGTCTCCTCTCATCGCTCTTCCTTTTTTTTTTCTTTTTTTTTTAAGCTCTGATCCATCTCGTTTACACCACCATTTTTAATGCACTTTCTTTGTCATTACCCAAAAGAAAGGAAAAAAAAATCCCAAAAAATTCATAATTTTGATTAATTTCACACCAATCTCTCTGAAAACTACAGGACAAGAATAAAAGCATATGGCTTAACAATTTATGTCTTTTTTCCAATTTTTCAATTTAATATTTCATGGCAGCTGCGGCAGGCACAACGACAACTACTAGTAGTACTAACATTGCGCACTTCAATTCCCACACAACCCCCTCCAAAACCAAAACCAAACGCCGTAGGCACCGCGACTCCACCACCCTATCTTCCCAAACCGCCGCCGCAGCACTCAACCCGCCTCGAAAACTCGGCCCGCCCACCATTGTCTCCCCCGATAACTCCTGGTGCTGTTTCGCCTCGAAAGACTCGAAACCCATCTCCGCCCAGCCACACCAGGCGCAACCCATTAACCCGGATCGTAAACCCGATCCGGTTCAGTATTACCCATCTGGGAAATCGCCTTCTTCTTCGCCGTCCTCGTTCCGGATCCGATTCGCCCCGGGTAGTCGCTCTCCGGTCATGGATTTTAGTCCGGCGTTGACAAATGGCCATTCTGGTCAAAACGATTCGTTTAATTCCAGCTTCAGCAGGTTCAATTCAATGCTCACGGCTGGGTTACTGAACCCCATGTCGCCGCCGCCGCCGCCGCAATCCGACAAGACGAACCGGTCCAGCCCGACCCTTTTCGAAATGATGGCTAGCGAGCCCGAAATGGCCCAACCCAGAGCCCAGATCCACCAGAACGGCGTCGGGTCGGCAAGCGGGCGCAAAACCCATGTGGGTTTCGTTCAGGACAAGCAGGCGTTGATGATGCAGCGGGTCTCACATCTTCTGACGGGGAATCGGAGCCCCGGGAACCAGTTCAATGACCCGTCGAGCAGTGACATTAAGCTCACTCTGAGCTCCAAAGATGGGTTCAGTGTGTCGATGAATGTACACCGTCAGATTCTGGTCGCGCACAGTCGGTTCTTCGCGGTGAAGCTGTCGGAGAGGTGGGTCAAGCAGCAGAGAACGGCGCCATCGTCGTCTCCGCCGTACAATGTGGAGATTGCGGATTGTGATGACGTGGAGGTTTATATCGAGGCCTTGAGGTTGATGTACTGTAAGGATCTGAGGAGGAGGCTGATGAAGGAGGATGTCCCTAAAGTGCTTGGAATTTTGAAGGTAAAATTTACTTTTCGTTTTTAAAGTTTCTATTTTTTTGGTGTGTAATTACAGCTTATGATTGATTGCTTAGAAAGGTTAGATAATTAGAATGGAAACAGATTAAAATCCTTTTTTTCAATTCGAAAAAACCCAGTTGTTCGAATTCAATTTTTGAGTGTTCCTTCTTAATTTTGACTTTGTGTTACTTATAACAAGCTAAAAATGGAAATGCAGTTTATGGGAATGATGGCATTTGTGGGTGTTCTGTGTGCTTTAGGTTTCGGCAGCAATTGGATTCGATGCCGGTGTTTTATCTTGTTTAGAATACTTAGAAGCTGCCCCATGGGCTGAGGATGAAGAGGAGAAGGTGGCATCACTGATGTTTGAGCTTCGCCTTGAAGGCGTTGGAGCTGGGGAAGTACTCAAGAGGGTCTCTGTGGAAGTTGCCAATGGGACTGAAGTGGGTAATGACAACGAAGAAGTTCTTATAAAGCTTCTGCATGTGGTTCTTGAAGGCAAAGACGAAAAGGCAAGACGCGAGATGAAAGGATTGGTGTTGAAGATGCTTCGTGAGAATTCATCTCATAATGATCTCCGGAAAGAGTCCTTGTACTCGGCTTGTGATGGGTGTTTGCAATTGCTTCGCCACCATTTTTCTCGGGCAGCAGAGTCAGACTTGCAAGATGTGGGTCAGATTGCGAGGCAAGCAGATAATTTGCATTGGATTTTGGATATTTTGATTGACAGACAAATGGCTGAAGATTTCTTGACAACATGGGCATCCCAAACTGAATTGTCTGAGGTGCATTCTAAAGTGGCTGCAGTTCATAGATACGAGATTAGCAGAGTTACTGCTCGTCTCTTTGTCGGGCTGGGAAAGGGGCAGCTATTGGTTTCCAAGGATGTGAGGTTCTTGCTTTTGCGTACATGGTTGGTCCCGTTTTACGATGATTTTGCCTGGATGAAAAGGGCTTCGAAAGGCCTGGATAGGCACTCAATTGAGGATGGTCTAAGCAACACAATCCTGACCCTGCCATTAGCATGGCAGCAAGAAATTTTGCTGGCTTGGTTTAATCGGTTCTTGAACTCAGGTGAAGATTGCCCCAATATACAAAGAGGATTTGAAGTTTGGTGGAGGAGGGCCTTTTGGAAGCGGAATGGTGACCAGGAAAGACCACGGCCGTTACGAATTACAACCGCAACCATTGAAAACTCATAGAAATCAATAATTACACAATGCCGGGATAATGGTGCTCTCGAGTCTGTCTCTTGTTCTCTCTTTACCTTGTTCGGATGGCTATACTCTCATTTGTTCTTAATTGGTTGTCTTTTGATCTTCTTAATTTCGGGACCAAGGCCGGAAGCCCCTTGTGGAGTAGTTGGCTTTCAGATTGGTGCACGATGTAATAGTTTGACTGGATGTACCTAGGTTTAGTTTGGGAAGATGATCAGACATATTGGTGCAGTGTTCATAGTGTTTTGGGATAAAATTCGGAAATTGCTTGTTTTGTTCGTTTTCTTATTTTGGACCTGTTGTCTCTCTCTCCCTCCAATCCAATGTTTTGAAATAGGAATTATTGTTCTTTCCTTACCATCTTAGCTTTAGCTACATGGAGTATTTATAATAAACAAAGAATAAAAAATTATCTTAGTATGAACTTTAACGGTGTTTTGTTTGTCAAACTCTTGAGCTAGGGTTTAGATCTCGAGTTTTGGGCGTAAGTGATTAACGTGATGCAGAATACAAGTAACTCTAGTTTGTAAGTGTTGGATATTATTTTTCCCATCGATCAGGTTGAAAGCATCCTATCCTCATCATTGTGAGGTTTAGTTCACTCCTCCATCCTTTAGTGTGTCAATACGTTTGTTCAAAAAAACAAAAATACAAAAAATTTATGCCCCTTTTTTTAATAAATAAAGAAATATATTAAAACTTGAAACAACAACCGCTTCTCGTACAATCAAATTTAAAGGCCTATATAGCCGTCATTGATAAACAATATTTAAAGGCCTATATAGCCGTCATCCGAAATTGACTTAAAGTGCCCTGGCCCAAGGAGTATTCTAAGAACCTTGCATCCCGTGAATCACCAGCGGAGTTCCCTGCCGCCATTATGCTCCTAAAAGCTTTGCATCTGGCATACAAAAGGTCTTCCTTTAAAGAAATGACATTCATAACTGAGATAGTGTCGCCCGTTTATATTAATAGCACATGTATCGCCCATTTATTCTCCTCATTCCTTATAACAAAAGCAACAGCTGCTTCAACATTTCAAATCTGCTACGTACACACAGGACACAACTGCTTCCATATGCGTGTTTTTGATGTAATTGTTACTGGAAAAACGACGATTCGTCCATAAATTTTCTTAGCATTGGAAAAATAGTTTTAAGATAAGCGAGAATAGAAACAAACAAAATAATTAAATATATAAGGATGACCGTAAAGTTCAACAAGGGGATGTAGCTCAGATGGTAGAGCGCTCGCTTAGCATGCGAGAGGTATGGGGATCGATACCCCACTTCTCCATTTTTCATCATCATTTTTTCTTGATTCCCAAGCAAAATCAGCAAAACTACGGCCCACCGAGAAATTATCTATTCTAAAGTAGGCTCCCCCCTCGATTTTGCTTTATTTACAACCAAGCAAAATCAGCAAAACTCCGGCCCACCGAGAAATTATCTATTCTAAAGTAGGCTCCCCCCTCGATTTTGCTTTATTTACAACAAAACCATGGGATTTGAGGCTGGGTTGGTAGGTAGTTTTTAAAAGTTAGGAGGTTAATTTTGTCTCTGAACATATTGCAATATATTTACGGTTTTACCAGTTGCCACAGGGTTTCAGAAACTTTTTGTTGTGTAAAATGACGACAGTGGCCATCTCATCATCTTCATATCCCACGGTTAGGATGATGAGTTAGAGGGGTGGAATCGTCTTTTAATCGATAGGGTCTCAGATTGGGGTTAGGTTCCATCACCCGTCACTTCGTTCTTTCTTCGGCGCAGGCAAAGCCGTGCCGATCCTGCCATGGCAGAGTGGAAGGGTGACAGTGAGAGAAAGAGTGGTTGTCCGGATAACAGGGAGAGAAACAGAGAGGGAGGGGTTGGGATGGTGAACAGAGCCGAGTAAGGTCCCCTCGGTCCATGAATCATTCTGGATTGTCCGTTCCCTTTTGCATGTCGGATGAATGGCTGGATTTCGAAAGCTAAGTTCCATTTTTTATTCCATTCTTACTGTTAGCGTAGATGTTATCATTTCATCCTTTTTGATGTGAATTATTTCCGGATTGTTGCACTGTTAGGTCAGGTTTTGGGGGTTCCTTTGTTTCGTTTTCTCTCATTTTCTCTCATTTTGGGGATGCATCTCTCTGTTCTGTGCATTCATCTTTGCTTTAAGGTCAGTTTTCTTGTTCTTTTTTGTGGCTTTTTTATGGGGGTTTTCAGTTCGTTGATCTATCACTCTGTATTTAGATTTTTCGTTCGTGTATGATTAAATGGGTATTGGGTTTTGGTGGTTGAAAATATGTTTTTTTTTTTTTTTTTTTTTTTTTTTCTGCTTAAGCTTCTTGCTCATTTTTCTGGGATTTTTGGTTTTCGGTTGCAAGGGTAAAGAGAATACTAAAATCTTAGAAATCGGCATTGGCATTTGTGTTAATGCATTTGCATTTTCGTTGGTTTGCAGGATAGGTGCATTGAGATCTAAAAATATTTGCGTCAACTTCATAAATTTTTCTGATGCTCCGAACCTTGAAGGGTAAGTGTTTTTGAGCTAAGTTCAATTTTTAATTCGATTCTCTACTGTTAGCATAGATTGTCATCATTTCTGCCCTTTTGCTATGAATTATTTCTGGATATTATATAAACTGCATAAAATTTGGGGTTTTGTTTTTATGTTGGAATTTTGAGTGTGGGTGTATGATTTGGTTCTCTTTCTATTTTCAAAAAACAGTGGTTTTCATTTGGGAGCGCAATAGCATTCTAGGATTCATATAGCCGACCCACTTGGTGGGAAAAAGCTTTGTTGTTGTTGTTGTTTGTATTGTGTGTAGGCTTCCAAGCTGTTTGTGCTTGAGGTATATAATTTGAGCTTTTTTCTTTGGGTTTTTTTATTGCTTTTATCTTCATCTCCGTAAGACCCTAATCCAGAATTCCCAGGGATGCAAAAGATTCCACATCTGTTTGGTCATTTTGCTAAATTTCATTAGATTTGGCACTCAAATTTGAAAAAAGCTTTCATCTTGCTGTAAATTTATGTCTTTTCTCTCTGTGTTGGTCCATCTCCTTATATTTGAAAGTCTCAGAATTGCTAATGGATTTATTGTGTTTGGGAATTTCAGGATTTTGGATTTTGGTTGGTTTAGGTTGCTGCAGATGGGGGCTTTGGATGTAAGGTGGTGTTTGGCAGACACCGAAAGGTTGATTACCCTCCTTATGGAAGGGACTTTGTGAACCATCAGCCTACTGGAAGGTTTTGCAATGGCAAACTGGCCACTGACATCAGTTGTAATTGGAAAATTTAGCTTCCAAAAAAATTGCTTTTTATTTAATGTTCATCTGCGTAGTGTTTTTAGTTAATAGAAATTGACTGGTAAATAACAATATTACCATTTAGATGCCTTCAGTTGTTCTTATTGAAAGTATTTAGTTGAATTCTACTATTTACAGCAAACCATATAAACAATGATATGTAATTCTAAGAGGAGAGATTTAATGGCATTACTATGTTTTTAGTTCGATTCAATGATGCAAACTGTTAATTTCCTTTGCAGTTACTTTTATTTCAAGACACTGCACTCTTCTTTCAATCCTGCTTTTTTATGAATCCTCGAAATATTATTTTTGAGCAAAATTAGTTTTCCAAATCCACATGACGGTGTTAAAATTGAGAATTGTTAAAATAGTATGATTTACTTGGAATCTGATGGTGTTAAACTGCAGCAAATAAATTTTTCCTGTTGTATTGAATTTTCGAAGGGCTTCCTTTCCACTTTTGATAACTCAGCAGCTGCAAGCAAAGCAGAGAGTTTTTTTTATTCAAGAGCAACAATCCAGAACAATTTCCATGGGTAGAGTCATGGATTCCTATTTCTTAGCTCTCACTGCCATTGTCACTGTAACACTCTCTCTCTCTTCCTCTGAAAGATAATCTGAATTTTTGAGCCCTGATTTGTTAGTTACGCAGTCCTTGGAACAGAATACAAACACAACTAACAATAGTGTATTCATGTTGTCCCACATCAGAGGATTATTATAAAATTTAAAATTTATAAACTTTATTAGGGTTTACATTAGGCTTTTCATCTCCAAATAATTTTTTTAATTTGGTTCCCTTACGGCTCGGATATGCATACAATCATCGTTTGGAATTTGGTTTTGACTGCAAATTTGGAATTTGGTGTTTATAGCATTTGATTTTCTCGGATTTTTTACATGTTTTTGTGTGACACAGGGGACGAATTCTAGGATGGAGGTGAAAGGATTTGGAAGAATCAGATATGCCTATTCATTTGCAAGGTGATTGTTTTACAGCTTAAAATACCGTGCGAGTTTATTTCACTAACAATGCATTGGTTTTTTAATTTGATATATTGTTTTGGTGTGTGAAAATCGAAGAACTTTTAAATGTTTGCGAATTTGGTTGACACTTAAGTGCAATTCATTTTGGTCAAGGCTTTGGTTTGTGGCCAGTTGGAATTCATTCTGCTAAAATAAGATAAATCTCTTTTTGAGCGAATCTGGGGTTTTGTTAGGTGTGGGGTTCTTTTGGCCTAATTTTTTTTATAATTGATTTGGGGTTTTGTTTTATTGGGTTTGCTTAGATTTGGTTCCCCAAAATTAGTTTTACATGCAATAAGAATGCTGCGGATCAAATTGTTGGTCCAAACATCTCTTGAAGGAGATGATG
Organism: Pyrus communis; assembly: GCF_963583255.1. Lineage (NCBI taxonomy): Eukaryota > Viridiplantae > Streptophyta > Magnoliopsida > Rosales > Rosaceae > Pyrus > Pyrus communis. The sequence continues at coordinate 15,126,730 of NC_084815.1, forward strand.
TAACTGATGAATTGCTTAAACATGATTTGGATGGTAAACCTTCTGTTGATATACCAAGCTGCCCAGTTTTAGTGTTTGTTGATATAAAAGATGAAAAGCTTGGAGGACGACTGTATAACGAATTTGGCTACCGTCTTAATAAAAAACAGGTATTATTCTCTCTTTGTAATTGTCTCTCCTTGAGGAAAGGCATATTGAAATGATTATTTTAAAAAGGAAATCTGACCTGTATGATTGTAAACATGCTTAACTTGATAGTGTTCAAATTATAATGAGTAACATGTTAAATTTATCCCATATAGCCAATTATTCAACGCTTTTTTTTTTTTTTTTTTTTCTTTTTTTTTTTTTTGGATTTGTATTTATAATTTCAACAATTTCTGACATACATTTTGGATATTTTTTTTCTTTAATTAGTGTTTGGGTTGTGCTGTAGCTGTCTTTCTAACATATATTTATTCTCAGATTGTTGTTGGGGATGATGTGGTTAACTGGATTCTTTTGAGTTATTTGTGATCTGAAATTACCAGTGTCGCCCTCCATTGTGCCGATATCACATGGGACTGAAAATAACATCCCACTTTCGTTTGGATGGGTAGGACATCTTTTAGTTTATGATTTGAACACCTTGAAGGAATCAATTATTTTTCTTCTTTTGTTGTTGATTGAGGTGGGTTATAGGAATAAGGTGACGTTTTAGAGTTGAAATTGTTAGTGTTTTTCATGATGCTCTTTCCTTTTGTTCTCAGTGAAAAAACATACTAAAGTAACAACGCAATGGTGGTGAGAATAAGCGTTCTCAGGTATCTATGGATGTTTGATACGAATTAGGTGGATGCTGTTGAAGCATCAGTCAATAAAAAACAAATAGGATGTCAGATATTATACATTAATCCATACATTAGTCTTGAAGGATTAGCTGTTGAAACAAGAACATCACACTTTTTATGCTTTTTTGCTTAGCTGTTAAAACACATGCCTGGCTTGCTGGACGTATATTTTGCTATCGTAACTTGAAGGGCAATGTAAGTGTTAAATGCATGTTGCTTATGTTTCTCAAGAAACAGAGCATTTATTGCAACTGTATCTTTTGTAATCAGCTCGGTTGAATGTATATAAAAGTCGAATTGCTTATTTTACCGACATCTTTCTCTCATCTATCCCTTTTGTTCATTCATGATTATGTTGATTTTTTTTTTCAAGTTAAATGTCTTATTCATTGGTTAAGGCTGATGCATTCAAGTCCCGTAGCAACGCGCGGGCATTTTAGCTAGTATTATCAAAAATCAAAGGCCAATCAACTCTATTTGTGTAAAAAGATTTGATTCCCTTAATTTCATAAACCAGTGCTTAATCATGTGTTTTATTTTTTCGGATGTCGCCGAAGGGACTCGGATCAGAATATTATAATTATTTGAGTTTATTTTGGGTTGAACTTGTTTACAAAGATAAAAGCTCTACAGACTTTGTTCTTTACTACCATATCAAAGTGAAAAGAGAGAAGAAAAAAATGTTGGTTTACTTGCATTTCTACACCATACAGCTGTTAGTATATTATCTATATGGTTTTGTTGATTTTTGATGCATCAACTCCAAGGCTTCCATTCCATGGTTATGTCAACTAGAGCGTGTTAACGGCCGCACGATCACCATCATCGTCGTCATCACCCAAGTGGGTGAAGAAGGAATTTAGCATCGGGCAATCGTAGTTCAGCTCCCCGGGTTTTGCATATTTTTGCCTTGAATCAGAACCCAACACACAGGGTTAGAGTACTAAATACAAATGAGAAGTCACTGCAATGAACTTGCTAAAAGATTTAGTGTTTTTTAGTTCTACCATTCTTGATCAACAAGCATTTCATCTGTCAATCCAAACTGTCTTAGCTCCTCTTCAGTGTGATGCACTAACAAGCTGTACCTGCGGAAATTAGAGATTGGGAAATGGGAAACGCAGCGAATTCATATTACTTTGCTATGTCTTCGGAAAATAGATTTGTGCATATGTAGGTTAGGACAGTTGATCAAGGTAGTGTGCCTGCCTCTTTGCACTCAAGTAGAAATCCTTGTTTAGGTAGGTTAGAGTAGTTTAGAATATCGCTTTGTTGCAGAAATTGATTTCAACTCTCTACAATGAAGTAGTGGAGGAGTAATACCTTCCACCATAGCCTCTTTCCATAACGACCATGCTTCCATTGCCAAAGTTATTCAGCCTCTCGAATTGCTCCACTGTCCATTTGTACCATCTCATGAGGAACACTCTGAGCGTTAGACCGTGTGAAACTAGCACCAAGTTGATGTTTGGATTTCTCTCGCCCGGTGGTTGAAATCGTCCTATATCGATATCTGCTCTCAGCGTTTCTCTGAATCCTGCTCAAGTCAAGTACACTTGGTTGTCTTAAAACTTGTTGGCTGAATTCATAGTGATCAATAATCGATAAACAATATATGTGGAAGCTGTACCTGTAATCCTATCATAAACATCAGCTGCAGATTCCCCATTAGGAAACCGATAAAAGAAACGACCATAAAGCATGCGAATCGTTTTCTCTACTCTCATCTTCTCCCTATCCTGAAAGTTCCCTTTTCATGGGAGAATGTAACAAAATGCAAATCGCTTCAAATTTCATGGAAAAGGAGATAAGCATATAGATAGTAAGGGCACATACCGAAATCCTGTTCTCTAAGCCGAGGCTCTTCTCTCATGCCGGCGATTCTTGAGCGCTCAAACGCTCTACCCAAACCCTTCAGTGTTTGAACTGTCCTTCTATAAGGAGACACATAAAAGTACACCTTCCAGTTATGCACTTTGTCCCTCTCAATCATCTCCCTTATCCTCCTCCCACATTGCTCAGCATCAGCCAACCCTTTCTCTGTTAGTCCAATCTTCGGATCAGAAATTCTTGTATAAGCACTCTCATCTACATTTCCTTCACTCTGCCCATGTCGAACCAAGATTATCCGGCGAGGCCTAGGAGGTGGAGATTTCAAACCAGTAGCGGACTTTCGATGCAAATGCTTTTCGGGAAAACTAGCCAACCCGTTATCAGAATACTCAATTGTCCCATTCTGGCTCACAGAGCATTGGATTGTGTTGAAGCTAAGCACCCCATTTTCTAGTGGCTTACATTTAGGTGAAGCTGATGGAAGTGTGAGAGAAAGATATGAATTTTTGGGAAAGCAAGAATTGTAACACAAGGAACCGGACAAGCAAAATTGAGTCATGGCCATGAACACTGATTTCTTGCTTGCAAATTCAAGGCTAATGGTCCTGTGAGCCTCAAATGTCGAAGGCAGTTTCAGATTTTTATTTTGGGAAATGATAACCGCACATTACTTTTTTTTTTTTCTAAGCACACCATTTTTTTTAACGGTTATTATTTTCCATTTGTAGGGAGGAGCTTTCATGCTTTCCCATCTAGCCATGTCAATCAAATGCCAATTTTCAAAGTCTTAATGCACTTGTGTTTTATTCATGTGGTGCAAATGGGGAGGGGACCCTTCGCATGTTTTGTTGTGTTGTGAGAGGTTGATTGGTAGATACAAAAGGGCATGATGAACCTACTGAATTGTGGAAATAGAGTTAGGTGCTTCCCTCCTACTCCTAGCAAGGTTTTTTATCTTTGTTTTGGAGGGGACCAATGTGCCTAGTGCTTTTGGGTCCCAGTTTATGTTTTGTGGGATGATTTTTTACGAGTAGTGTTAGTCATGACCTAGGTTACACTACAATTTGTGTAGAAGAGTTGAGAATAAAAAACAGTATAATCCCATATGATTCTTGAAAATGTTAGGGTAAAGAAATTTGTTAAATCACCTATACTAAAATTGCTCAAGAAGATTCCGAGTTCGAATTTCATAGACCGACAGTTGTTGGGTTGTAAAAATTGGAATATGGAAAGAAAGTGTTTATTTTCATTGTTCTATCCAAAACGATTAAAAAGAAATTATATGGAAAAAATAAAATCAGTCTAATGTGCTCTTTTGCAAGTAAGGGGATTGGGTCGACGACTAGCTTGCAAGAACATGTTTATACAAGGATTTGGACTCGGGTTTTGAGACTCCACTTTTTGCATGTCGAGCCCATGTTTGATGTGAAGAAATGTAAGCAAAAGTAGACTAGCCCAATTTCTTTCTTCATTTTTAAACTATATTATCATCTCAATAATATTACATGTATCAGGGATAAGGAAAACTAATGAAAATGTCTTAAAAACATTGAGTTTTAATAATAAGGACAAAATAAAGGGTAAATTGAATAGTACCAAGATTGACTTTTTAGTGTAAAAATATGGTTTTTCATTAAAGTGAACAATACCGTGAGTTTTTCGTTAAAACTCCCTAAATCTTAAGCTTTGGATAGCAACTCAATGGTAGATACAGTATCTTATTTGTTAAAGATAAAAATAAGATTCACAATTAAAAAACGAGTAAGACTCAACATGAATAATTAATCAAAAAAGTTCGTATACATCCATTAGTCTGATCTATTTCAACACTCTTTCTATTTTCTAACATTAGAAATTTCATAATTAAAAGATCGCTAGTAGTCGGAGGGATGCAGTACGCAGTTTTGAGTATGACAACAGTATCTTGGTATTTTTCTTAAGTTGTGTTTTCGTTTAGTATGTGGGTTATTCGTATTATTTACTCTATCTTGGTCTTTATTAATGTAAATTCATCTTGTCATAAGACAAAGTTGGTGATACATGTAATATATATGTTATTGTCAGTCACATGTACAAATCATTCGTTATATGCAAGTTGTTGGGCAAGAAATTTGATTGGCACCAATCATTTACATTTGTCTAGTGATTCTGGAAATCCAAAGTCGATGTTTATTGGGGATTTTAAAACCCTAAATCCAATACTTTACTCAACACAAAGACATATTACACCTTTACGAGATTCGGTATGAGGTCCTAATGCATAGATTAGTCGTTAAGGAAGCATAATCTCCTAGTAATATATTAATTGTTATTTTGTCAAATTCACGATATGGTAGACTATGAAATTACGAACTTCTTATTCCATGCTCTTGACTAGGGCTAGCTATATAATTATAAACTATTCTAAATTTGGTCAGTCAGTGGAAATAAATAAAGTATAGAGATCGACTACAATAATTCATTGATATTGGACTCTTTTAAAAGTAAGACTCTCTAAAATAGGACTCTCTATGGATTCTTTTAAAAGTGGAACTCTTAATGGATTTTCCGTCACTTCATGTTTTTGGCACAATTCTCTTGACCAACATTATAAAACATTGTGTCACAAACATGAAGTGGGAGAGAGTCTATAGAGAGTCTCACTTTGAATGAGTCTCCTAAGCATTTCTAGACCTAATCCTATAAAACCCTTTAAAGTTTGGCTTAGGTTGTTGTCCTCCACGGAATTGGATCCCATCCGGATCTACTTTGTGGAGATCTTAGGAATTTCCACATCTTAGCCGTTCATCGTGTATTATGTGGTCATAAATCATTTGAATTTTTTTATTTAAAATTAAACACAAATAGTATTTAACGAAAACTAACTGCATGAGGTATGATGAGCAGCTGAAACGTGGGGATCCTAAATGGATCCGGAGAGGATCCTCTTCCGTCCTCCACACTATATCCTTTGGCCTATTTCAGAACCCTATGGGATAACGTACTGTTACAACATAACCCACAATTGGTTTCTTGTCCTTGTCAGGACAAAAGAATACTTCCCTATCTCTATCTATTTTTCTTGATAAAAAAAAAATCGAAGGGTTGGGATTTGGGATGGGAGGTTAATTAGAGGAAACTACATATTGGTAAAAAAAAAATATTTAACAACCTATCTTCTTATTGTTTTCCATATAATTTCTTGCACTCCATAAATTTTTTTCCTTTCAATTTTGTCTTCTAAATTCTAATGCGCAAGCTGTGTTTTGTAGGTCTTCCATGCGTAAAAGTTGCATTGGAAACCTCAACATATTATGGTAAAATCAGTGTTTGAAATATCTTGGGTATACTCTATATTTCCACGAAAATATTAAAAAATTCAAACAATATATCCATGATATTTTTGGAAATCAGTCAATTTTCTCAATCAATTTTCTCAATATTTTCTATATTTTCAGAAAATATCCAGTGTTTGCAGACAATTTGCAAAAAGTTTACAGAAAATATCCATGAGCCTATGCATTCTTTTTTTTTTTTTTAATTTCTTTCTTTATGGTATTAGTTTACTTCAATAAAACTTGTGTTGCTTTCATGACGAAAATTTCAATTAAGTTATGTATACACTACAAGAAAAAGGCCTTATTGCGACAGGTTTTTTGCGTCAGATAGCACGGCCGTCGCAAATAACACAAAATATGCGCGCTAGATGGTGTTAGTAATGTCGCAATTAAAGTCGCAAAAAGATTAGAAATAACAATCTATCGTCTTCAACAAAGGGTTTGCGACGGCCCGGAACGACGGAATACAATTCAGTGCTCCAATTTTTATAGACGCGCTCAGTTTTCAGATGAAATAGCCCAGCGCACGTTTCCTTTGCCCTTCTATCCGAAAAAGAAAAATCTTTTTCTCTCCCTCAACCGTTTCTTTTTGTTAAATCTGAGTTTTGTCAACAGAGATCTTTTGCAAGCAATGAGAAATCACATTAATATTAAACGAAGAACAAACAGGCTTTATATAAGCCTTACACGGTAACTGAATGAAAAACATGCAGCCCACGTTGAACATAAACCTAAACGTGGTAGAAGACTAAGTTTGAAGGAAAAATTGATCCCTAGATTCTAGGGTTTATTTCACCATGCAGTTAAAACTGCTTACATAATTAACCCTAAACTTACGTAGTGGATAAAACCACTACTTCTAACATCCTCCCTTAAACTGACTGCTAAGCAATCAGTTTACATCTGATTCCAAAACACTCTCATAGACTCTCGCAACTTCAGGAAGGCATCAGTCTTCAATGGCTTGGTTAGTATGTCTGCTATTTGCTCCTGAGTGTTGCAATAAACCAGTTGCACAGTTTCATCCTTAGTCAGCTCACGAATGAAGTGGAACCGTACATCTATGTGCTTGCTTCGACCATGCAGCACAGGATTCTTGGAGAGCTTTATTGCTGAACTATTATCACAGAAAATCGTTGTAGAGTCTTGCTGAACCTGACCTAAGTCCTTCATTATCCTTCTTAACCAGGTTGCCTGACAAGCAGATGAAGCTGCTACAATGAATTCAGCTTCAGTTGTTAATAGTGTAACCACCGGTTTCTTCTTGGAATACCAACACACAGCTCCTGAACCTAACATGAACGAATATCCTGATGTCCTCTTTCTTTCGTCCAAGTCACTTGCAAAATCACTGTCTGTATAGCCTCTGAGTTCAGCATGTTCTCCCTTTCTGTAAAGAACTCCAAGGCCGATCGTGCCTTTTACATATCTCAAAACCCTTTTTGCTGCTTCCAAGTGCATTTCTGTTGGACCATCCATAAACCTGCTAATTAAACTTACCACAAACATAGTGTCAGGCCGAGTGGCTGTGAGATACATGAGACTCCCCACAATTTGTTTGTAGTAAGTGTTGTCGACCCTCTCACCAATCAGGTCCTTTGTTAGCTTGGTACCTGGAACAATAGGATTATGCACTGGATTGCAATTCCCCATATTAAACCTCTCCAACACTTCCTGAGCATATTTCTTTTGACAGATGAATATTCCATCTGGTTTCTGCAATACTTCAATTCCAAGGAAGTATCTCATCTTACCAAGATCAGTCATTTCAAACTCATTCATCATCGACTGCTTAAACTTACTGAACATGCTTTCATCATTGCCAGTATAAATGAGATCATCAACATAAAGACAAACAATGAGAATGTTACCTCCATCTCCTGCTTTGATGAACAAAGTGTGTTCATGGGGACACTTCACAAACCCTTCCTTCAAGAAATAAGCTTCTATAGGACTATACCAAGCACGAGGGGCTTGTTTAAGTCCATATAAAGCTTTCCTTAATTTGTAAACTTTATGCTCCTTACCTCTCTGCACATACCCAAGTGGTTGTTCCACGAATACTTCTTCGTTGATTTCCCCATGTAAGAAAGCACTTTTCACGTCCATTTGATGAATTGTCCATTCCTTTTGAGTAGCAAGTGCAATCACAATTCGAATGGTATCTAACCTAGCCACAGGAGCAAAAACTTTAGCATAATGAACCCTATATTCTTGAGCATACCCCTTTGCCACCAACCGAGCTTTGTACTTGTCCACCTCTCCATTCTCATTCAGTTTAGTCTTGTAAACCCATTTAACTCCAATTATCTTCCCTCCTTGAGGTAGATCTGTCAATTCCCAAGTGTTGTTCTTCTCAATAGCTGCTACCTCAACATCCATAGCTTTCCTCCATTTGGCATTTTTCACAGCTTCATTGTAATGAACTGGATCACTACTCGCAAGAAGAGCCATATGCACCGTGGCTTCCTCTTCTTCAGATAAACCTTCTCCTGTCACATAATCCCGCATCCGTACTGGCGGATTTCTAGGTCTTCTTTCTTCTGAACTGGATGAATTTGCTTCTGAGACTTCATCTGATCCACTATTGTTGCTTGTATCATTGTCATTTCCATCGAATCCATCTTCATCTCCTCCCTCACTGTCAACCTCATTAGCTTCACTTGTTGTGTCTTCATCATCATCCCATCCCAAATCTGCTATGACAGCTTCATGATGATGCTCATCCCAAACCCAGCTACTATTCTCATCAAACCTAACATCACGACTAATTATGATCTTCTGTGAGACTGGTTCAAATAACCGATAGGCTTTGGACCTTTCACTAACCCCAAGTAGCACACACTTCATACTCTTATCATCCAACTTGGTTCTCTTGTTGTCTGGGATGTGCACATATGAAATGCACCCAAAAACCCTGAAATAACTTACTGACGGTATCGTACCACTCCATGCCTCCTCTGGTGTTTTGTTTTTTACTGCAAGTATGGGACTTCTGTTGAGCACATGAACTGTCCAGTTTGCTGCTTCAGGCCAAAATGTCTTTGGCATCTTCTTCTCGGTTAGTAAGCTTCGAACCATGTTCATGATGGTTCGATTCTTACGCTCAGCTACTCCGTTTTGCTACGGGGTGTAGGCTGCAGTTAACTGTCGTTGAATCTCATTCTCAACACAAAACTCAACAAACTCATGAGATGTAAACTCCCCTCCTCGATCTGTGCGCAGACTTTTAATGCTTGCATCAGTCTCATTCTCAACAAGACTTTTGAAGACTTTAAAAATTCGAAAAGCTTCTGACTTCTCTACCAGGAAATAGACCCAAGTCTTGCAAGTAAAATCATCAATAAAGGTCAGTAGATACCTCTTCTTATTGTTGGATGCATGCTTTATTGGTCCACATATGTCTGCATGAATGAGTTGTAGACTTTGAGAAGCCTTTCAGGTACTCCTTTTTGGAAAGGGGTCTCTCGGCTGCTTGCCTACCATGCAATTCTTACACACTCTTGAGGGGTCCTTTATCTAAGGCAGTCCACTCACCATCTGCTTCTGTTGGAGAGTCTTTAAGCCACCAAGACTCAAGTGCCCATAACAACAGTGCCACAGCTGAACTGGATCATCTGTGAGAGCATTGAAACATGCCTGGACACTGAGTTGATGCTGAGCAACAATAATAAACATGCGGTTTGCAGCCATAACGGTCTCCATGATCAGTCCTCTCTCAGGGTGATAGATCTTACACCTTCCATGTTTAATGAGAATAGGAAGACCTTTCTCCTGAAGCTGACCAATGCTTAGAAGGTTGTTCTTCAAAGCAGGCACATAGAAAACCCCTGTGATCACTTGAGTCATCCCACTCACTTGTAGTCTAATGTTTCCTTTCCCTAAAACAGTCATACCAATATTGTTCCCTAGTTTCACACTTTCTCTAAAACTTTCATCAAAGTCAAAAAATAGCTCCCTCTTTCCACACATATGATTGCTGCACCCCGAGTCGAGGAACCAAATATCTTCTTTGACCTCTGGAGCATCTACATACGCCATTAGCAACATTTCTTCACTAGCCTCAGCATAATTGACCTTTGCTTCTTTGTCTTTCTTAGGACACTCATACTGAAAGTGCCCTAATTCATGACAACTATAACACTCAATTGTTGACTTGTTAAAGGTTTGTTGACCTCTCCCTCTACCTCTTCCACGAAAGGTTCCTCGACCAAGTCCTCTTCCTCCAGAGTTCTCTTCATAGACCACCTTTAGTGCTTGCTCCTCCACAACATGTCCGATCATCTGCTATTCATGTACCAACAAACTGCTTTGCAGTTCATCAATTGAGAGAAGATCTAAATCTTTGGATTCCTCAATTGAACAAACCACATAATCATACTTAGGAGTCATCGATCTCAGAATCTTCTCAATAACTTCTACATTTGTCAATTTGTCACCGTTGATTCTTCTCTTGTTGGCTATGGTCAGAGTTCGACCAAAAAACTCATTCACAGTCTCTCCTGTCTTCATGTGAAGCATCTCAAACTCCTTTCGAAGTGCCTGCAACTGTGCTCGCTTGACACGATCGAGCAGTCCCTTGATACTTTTGCTTCAACGAATCCCAAATCTCCTTAGTCGTATCCTTGTTCAAGATTTTTTCCAAAACAGCTCAATCAATTGCTTGAAACAAATAATTCTTAGCCTTTAGATCTTTCAACTTTTGATCCTCAAGCACCTTCATTTGCCCCTCCGCGAGTGAGGCTCCTTCTGCTGCTGCAGTGATTCCATACTCTACAATGCTCCAATACTCCTTTGAACGTAGAAAATTTTCCATAAGTTACTAAGTTACTATATTAAAATTGAAATGAATTAAAATTTTATAACCAAAATATAGTAACTTAGTAACCAATTTGTGATCTAACTCGGTACATATTGCTGCAGATAGCTGTCTTCCTGATTAATTAGACTGGAAAGACCCTCCAGCCAAAATAAAAAGTGCCAAGACCTTAAAGTCAAGCAGCCCCACTTGAGTTATATATACACTAAAATATAATATTTGGTTATGTTAACAATAAAATGGATTTATTAAACACCCAAAAAAGAGTACCTCTGATTAGGTATGTACAAAGAAAAAGCTAATTAAATCATGCATCCAATGGCAATGGTAGCAAGGTGCTTGGAGAAACTTCTTGTGATTGCCAACCTAATAAAATAGATTTGTATATCCGACATGCATACATACATGCATGCGAGCAAAATTAACTTATTAGTGAGATTCAGCTCGACGATCAACAACACAAGGGTTAAGGGTGGAAAGGAAAAAACCAAACTAGTCTCTACATGTTAAGAGACAGATGCACAATAGACAACAAGCTATATGCTATTTACTTCTTTAGGGTTTTGTCATTTATATCGACTTTAGTCTTGTTGCTGACTGATTTTTCTTGCAAACAATTAAATAAGAAAAAAAAATATTTATATATATATATATATATATTGTATATAATGGGATTAATTAATTAATATATCCGCTTCTACCTCTTTAATTTTTATCAAGGTTATGATATCTTAGAGGTGTCTGGAATTGGGATATAATTCTCCATTTTTGTTGTCTAGTTAATGGCGTGTCTTGAATTTGGTCATATGCTACAGTTCACAACATCTTCTTGGAAGTAACTACATGTTTTTCTAATAGAGCAATAGAGAAGTTCATTGATCAAAACAAATACAAACATTCCATGGGTACAATTCTCCAATGATGTCTACCACACATGAACATCAAGACACCAGTAAGACGGCAAACGCAACAGACTTAGTAACGGTGAGCACATAAAACCATTGCAAGAACAGTAAAGTCACAAACATCTTGCCTAAGCAATTAATTAACACAAAACCACTACGCGGGACAGCACAAAGCAAATAAAAGAGAGATATAATACTTGAGAGCAACTACAGTTCATATAACATTAGGGTAGACGAATAAGTGATTTATCTTAAGTTGAAAAATGCCTACTAACTGCAGAGCTAGCATTTGAAGGCATGATTGCTTATTCTTTAACGGATATCAAAAGTCAACGAAAACTTAGCAAGTTCACAGCGTTTGGTATGGCTCGTAAGACTTGGACTTGAAACTTTGTTCCTTGATCCGCTGTCAAGCCTTGCAGGTTGAAAGGCTGATTTATCTTCAAAGCGTATGCAAACATGATATTTTGTTTTATTTAGGGTTTTCACACGTACATACGTATACACACCGTAGTTATGAGTTAATTACGAATATTGTGCATGTGAACATAATCCGTTTTTCTTATGCTTTGGGAATTTGAACAAATTCTAGCTTGAAGGCTAGCATTTTTTTTGCGGCTGTACGCTTATTTTTTTTTTTTTTTTTTGGGTTCAAACCATATTTTCTTCGTGCCAAGTGTCAGATAGGTTTCAAAATACAGGATGATATAATATGATTTTTTTATTTTTTTTTTACCACTGCAATACTACTGACATGCCGAAATGGTGTGACGAGTTTATATATATTTACATTGTTAGATTAGACTTTAATTTGGAATCTTTTTCGTGATTGTAGCATGTAATATGTGAATGTAATTCTAACCTAAATAGGGATTAACATAACCCTATATATATTGTAATATTTTTCATAGATCAATACAAGAAGTCATAATTCCACATACATAAATTTATCTCACTTGCGTTAAATGTATATCGACATAATACCACATGATATGATAATGTGGTGCGAGGAGTTTATATAAAATACACGAATCTGTCGGGCTGGCTCCAATGTCATAAACACAACAATTTTGAAGCCAAAGAGAAATAAAGTTACAGATGATCATTAATGTGGTGGTAGTAGTACAAACTGTGCAATGTAATTGAAGTCAGCACATCGGAAAAGAAAATCGTTTCAGAAAAATCAGAATATTAATTCTTTTGGAAGGAGGAAGGCACAAAGCCCCAAAGGAAATGGAAATGGAATCTGTAATTTTTCTGCAAACAAAAAAGCACAAAGGAAACCTAAAAAATTGAAGTTACAAAATAAGGGTTGCAAGGCATTTTTTTGGAGTCGTGTCTCTATAACTACTACGAGAAATGCGCCTTATCCTAGAAATGTTTTGATGCCAACTGTAGTGCAAAATTGAAATGGACTACAAATCTCAATCCTTGAGAATTACAAGTGGCTTTCTCACTTGAAAGCTTGAAATAAACATACCGTGTATATATAGAGAGAAACCCTTCAAAACTATCTGTCAAAGAAAACATAAATTAATGAAGAAAAACTTGGATTTGGGTTGACATTCCCAAGTTCCATATGCAATGCAATGAAATGAATCATTGTATATTGTCATATATTAATATATTATTATTGTAAATGTCAAACATTTTAAATCATATCATATATATAGAACATTTTTGTTGTTTTATCAACAGAATTGTGTTTACGTCTATTTATGTTACAGTTATATAACTAAACGGTTTTTTTCATTAAATTTATACGCGGTTGATCTTCTAGTTGAAGGAAGGATGACTTAAAAAACGATTGGTTTCTCATATAAGGTAGTCTACTGAGTTATTTAGAAAATTAAAATCATTAGTCACTAGTAGAAAAAACACTTTGCGCGATGTAGGTACTTTCGTCACGCAAAGTCAAAAATCGTTGCCTGAAAAATAGCACAACGAAACCTGCGTTGTGCGCTAACCGTCGCGCCAAGGCAGTGACAGTAAGGTTTGCACAACGAAGAAGTAATTGCGCGACACAGGTATCTCTGTTGTAACATCCCACATCACCCAAGGGAGTGATCCTTATATGTATATTCTCATCTCTACCTAGCACGAGACCTTTTGGGAGCTCACTAGCTTCGGGTTCCGTAGGAACTCCGAAGTTAAGCGAGAATGGGGCTAGAGCAATCCCATGATGGGTGACCCACTGGGAAGTTGCTCGTGAGTTCCCAAAAACAAAACCGTGAGGGAATGGTAAGTCCAAAACGGACAATATCGTGCTACGGTGGTGGAGCGGGCCCGAGATGTGATTCGTCCCAGGCCAGGATGTGACATCTGTCGTGCAAAGCAGTTTTGTGCGACGCATGTTACTTCCTCATCGTGCAAACACTTGGTTTTTTTTTTTTGGCAAAAATATTTTTTATTTAATTTTTAATAAATATTGTAATTAAATTCTAAAAAATAATTAATAAACCAAGAAAAAGTATTTAATTATAAAATATATGAAAATGTACATACAAGATGTCCGAACAAAAAAATAATAAACTACAACAACTAGTCTTCTAGGTTTGATACATCAGGCTACTGGGTATATGATGGGTGAAGTGGCTGGAAGGTCAAAAGTGGAGCAAGATCAGGTGCTGGCATCGAGATTTGGACGCCGGACATCTGTAAGGCTCGTAAGATCATGCTCATCTTCTTGTCCTGGGCCGAAAACTGGGCTGCAATCTAGGCTTTCCGAGCATCCTGGGCCGCACTGAGCTGCTGAACCGACACTAATGACGTCAATGATGCGGGCACCTGGGATGCCTTAGGAGTAGCCTCAGTAAGGGGTGTAAGCTCCCCAATCAATGGAGCACTCACGGCTGAAGCAGTAGGTGCTGAAAATGCGGGAGGAGCATTGGTCACACCCCGACGACGAGTGATCAACTGTGACATCTATACAATTTTTGAACCATAAAAATATAACATTAGAAACTAATTCTTTCTTGCATTTGAAACTAATCAATTAGCAAGAAAAGTAATATCATATCCTTTCTTGCATTTGTTCACATATATATAAAGCAGTATTGCATACTAATTCAAAAGTAGTTTTGGTTGATCAACTCCAAACACATGGTTTACTTGAAATAGCTGAAACAATAAATATAATCAAGGCAAGGCAGCTATACTATACACAGAAGCTCAATGAAACTAATACAATTAACATGAATTAAGCAACTGCAATGTTGTGTTGTGTTGACCAACTGAACTGATCAAGGACAACTTCTTCCAACACCCATTGATTTATTCAACTCAAACTAGTCTGTATAAAAATATTTTTAAAAATTAAAATAAAAAAACCCAACAGAATACCCACAAGGATAGTGGATGTCATTTCAAAAACTATATAACAAATTACCTGAATAATCTCTTGTCATTTTTTTTCTTCTTGTTTGGTCTCCAACACTCCAAGTCTCCAATCAAAGTGAGAAACGTTAGTTCATAAAATCGATATTTCCAAGAGGCAACAAGATCTGTGTTTTCTTATCTGGTGCTATGTCTACATATATATACACACGCATATAGAAAACAAGAGGGTTTCATTTAACATAAAAAAATGAAACAAATCTCATGACTAAGTTATTGAATTCTATTTCGAAAATAATTGATGAACAATAAACACCATAAATAAATCAAAAATCTTAATAGGCTAAATCTACAAAGAAATTACCCAGAAAATAATCATAAATTTAAAAAATTTAAAACGAAAACCCAATGTAAACAGGGTTGTGGCTGTATTCATCTTCTTACTCTTAATTATATACATTCCTGTATTCATCAATTTTTCTATTTTAATCGTAATTCCCATTAAAATGCAAACAGAGCTTTCCAATACAAATAGAGAAATTAAGGTGGGCTTGCTGTGATGAGAAATTAAGATGCGAAATTAAATAATTTACCTCGGAATCACTGTGGGCTGTGACGGCTGTCGACGGTGAAGCCAGCGAGTGCTCGAGGGTGAAAGGTTTGAGTCTTTGAGATGTGCTGCAGACTGCAGTGGGTGCTGCAGACTACAACTGGGGCTCCAAAGGCTGCGGCTGCGGGGTTGCGAGAGTGGAGTGGTGAGTGGTGGTCTCTGAAGGGAAGAATGAGAACACCTAGCCTAGGGCTATACAAAACAAAAAGCGCCCATTTTTTCCAATCGGAAAAAATTTTGAGCCCATTTTTTTCTAATTAAACCGCCACAATTTTAACAAATTGCGCGACACAGGTATACATTACGACGTCGCGCTAACACTCTTTGCGTGATGTCGTAGTATGACTTCACACAAATTATATTAAAAAAAAATTATTATAAAATTTACTGAAAATGTGACTTTACTCATTTCAAATTCATTTTTTTTAACATAAAACACAATAATATATTTTTCTAACAAAAACTCGATCTGAATTACAATAATAAATTTAAAGCTACTTAATAAATATATATACCATTCAATTTCTTAAGTGTTATACGTACAAAATAAATAAATTTAAAGCTACTTAAGAAATATATATACCATTGAACTTGATGGGATACACATTCTACGAAACTAGTTTCAATGATCAAACCGTCAAACTTGTTTGTATATACTTCGAGATCGCATACACCAAAAATCATAAAAAACAAACATTCAGAGATCAAGTAACGGGACAAAATTTTTTGAGGTCATAAATGAAAAATCACCATTTAACGGTTATTTTAACTTTGAATTTGATGATTTTTTTATAGCTACACTTCTTGACCCTATATGAATACAATGAATAAACTCAATCTTCAATTTAAAATATTTGCACTAGTAGATACCACAAAATCTTATGTTATACTTAATGAAAGTATAAATAAACTCTTAAGTGTTAGTGAATTTATTGTTTTCATGGGATACGCATTCTACGAAGCTAATTTCAACGATCCAACCGTCAAACTTGTTTGTATATGCTTCGAGATCGCATTCGCCAAAAATCGCAAAAAGCAAACATTCAAAGATCAAGTAATGAGACAAAACTTTTCGACAGTTATAAACAAAAAATCACCATTTAATGGTTATTTTAACTCCGATTTTGATGATTTTTTACAGATAGACTCTTTGACCTTATATGAATACAATGAATGAATTTGATCTTTAAATTTAAAATATTTGCACTAGTGGATATCACAAAATCTTATGTTATACTTAAATGAAAGTATAAATAAACTCTAAGTATTAGTGAATCTATTGTTTTCATGGGATACGCATTGTATGAAACTAGTTTCAACGATCCAATCATCAAACTTATTTGTATATGCTTCGAGATCGCATACGCAAAAAATTGCAAAAAAACAAACATTCAAACATCAAGTAACGGGACAAACCTTTTCGACAGCTATAAACGAAAAATCACGATTTAACGGCTATTTTAACTCCGATTTTGATGATTTTTTTACAGCTACACTCCTTGATCCTATATGAATACAATAAAATAATTCGATCGTCAATTTAAAATATTTACACTAGTGGATACCACAAAATCTTATATTATACTTAATGAAAGTACAAATAAACTCCAAGTGTTAGTGAATCTATTGTTTTAATGGGATAGCATTGTATGAAACTAGTTTCAACGATCCAACCGTCAAACTTGTTTGTATATGCTTCAAGATCACATACGCCAAATATCGCAAAAAACAAACATTAAAAGATTATGTAATGGGACAAACCTTTTCAACGGTTATAAACGAAAAATCACCATTTAACAGTAGTTTTAACTCTGATTTTGATGATTTTTTATAGCTACACTCCTTGATCCTATATGAATACAATGAACTAATTCGATCATCAATTTAAAATATTTACACTAGTGGATATCACAAAATCTTATGTTATACTTAATGAAAGTATAAATAAACTCTAAGTATTAGTGAATCTATTGTTTTGATGGGATACGCATTGTACGAAACTAGTTTCAATGATCCAACCGTCAAACTTGTTTGTATATGCTTTAAGATTGCACACGCCAAAAATCGCAAAAAATAAACATTCAGATATCAAGTAACACAACAAACCTTTTCGACGGCTATAAATGAAAAATCACGATTTAACGGCTATAAACAAAACAGCTTTGCGTGATGCAGGTGTACCTACATCACGCAAAGTTTTTTTTTTTTACCCCCTTTTGCATATGACATCCAAAATCCAAACCTAACCTCTCTGATTTTCTTTTCAATTCTTCCAAACTTTGAATTTTTTTATTATTTGCGTTGCATGTTTCAAAAATGAACTTGTGGTTGTTGATTGAAACGGGAATCACAATTTATCTTTGTTTTGTGACTATCTGCTTTTCCAATTTCGCTTTTGGTTTCTCCAATATATTTATAGAGAGAGAGAGTATAGACTTCAAATTTTTAAATGAAGGAAAAAAAATATACATTGCAATTTGCAAGGTTTATGCTTTTGACTTGTGTTAGAACACAGGAAAGAAAGATAAGAAGTGACATTTCTGTGTTGACTTTGCCCAATGAAGCTAAGCGACATGTAAAACTGTTTTGAGCGACGCAGCAAAGTTAGGAAAAAAACGGTAAAACATTCTTGGTTTGGCGTCAAAATCTTGCGCAACGCAAAAAACGTCGTGCAAACAGCCTTTGTGCAACGGCATTGTGCGACGAAGTCTGTCGTTGAGCAAAACGGTTTTGCGCGACGTAGGTGCGCCTTCGTCGCACAAAACTGTTTTGCGCGACGCCAAACATCGTTGCACAAAGTGCTGTTGTGCAAAGGCGTTTGCGCGACATTTGTGTTTAGCGTTGCACAAACATGCTTTACGCGACAAAATTTGCTGCGTCGCGCAAACATGTATTTGTACTAATGAGTCATATAGGTATTATATATCATGTCCAAATATGCACGCTCAAATTCATAGTATGCTAATATGTTAGATGTCATGCAAAAGATCAATGTCCTCAAAAAAAAAAAAAAAAAAAAAAAAAAACCGATCAATGTCTTCTTCATATTTGAGAAGAAATTCTAAAATTAAATTATTAGCTAGGGTTCTTAGTAGAATTGCTATCTTGTGTACATGCACATTCACATGTATCTCCTTCATCTTCTGTGCCAAATATTATTGCATAGCTGTCTCAGTTCAATCTGCCTTTTGCCCTTATGCTATTCTTCTTTGGTTGTCTTTGTCTTTATAATTGTTGAACTGGTTCTAGCTAGGTCCACTTGTTGGAAATTTTTGAGTAGAAATTTCATTGTCCTACATTGGTCATTACTAAAAGGTTCCCTTATTTTATAAGGCTTTGTCCCTTATAGAAAGTGATTGGAGTGATAGACCATGAAGAATAAAATTGGACTAAGCCTTGGGGTGTTCTAATTAATTGATAATTATTTTTTATCAATTGACTTATCTTTTGAGATGAAGTCTGAAGTGATGAAAGAACGCCAGAGAGCAAAGCACCCCTTTGAGAAGATGTCTCCCAATAGACGCATCTCATTCTCATACCTGTTGCGAACAAGCATAAACATATTATATATAAATCCATCTGCATGACATTTAGAACACAGAAAAAACAAAATTTTCTTCTACAATCCCAAACATTCTTTGTCACATCCCAACCCGGGGGGGACCACTTCTTGGGCCCGCTCCACCACTGTAGCACGATATTGTCCACTTTGGGCCCCGACCACGCCCTCACGATTTTGTTTGTGGGAAGTCACACCCTGATTTTGGTTGGGGTGTGTCATTCTTACTGAGATAACCACAAAGAAATTTGCCAGAAGTCAAGTTTTCCGGTGCTAGAATTCTGACTTAGATCGTTGAATCCTAGTGAAGCAAACGTCCGTAGCACTACAAGTACTGAGTAGGGATGAAATTTCTGTTTCAAGGACATTACGGTACGCAAGCCTCGATCTTCAATTTGTCTGTTTAATATTATTTCATTTTGTTCATACTCTGTTAATTTATTTATTTACATTTATTATTTATTAGCATAAATAAATTTATCACAGATTATTGATATATCTCCAACGTCACCTTTCCCCCGATTCTTTTATTTATCTACTTCATATTGTTAGATCTTAAAGCAAAGTGCAATTGTGCGAATTTATTTTAGGCAATTGAAACATATTAAATCATGGGAAAATCCTAAAAGCTCTCCTTTTCTTTTTGGACTCCTTTTTGGGTCATTTCGTTAGTTTAGAGATAATAATCTATACTGAATCACAATAGGTAGTGGCACTTAAATGCAAAAACGAAAAGTTCAACTTCAATGCATACCTGTTTTTTTAAGAGGGTTTAGGGTTTAAGTGCCCCACTATTTTTCCCATGATTTATTATGTTTTAATTGCCTTAAACAAGGGATTATAAGATTAGCTTCTTTCTATCTGTTAACTACTTCTCTGATCAAGTTCTGTGGACTTGACACTCTTTACAGATTGATCGATCGGTCGATTAGGACCGTTAACTGTTTGAATGGACGATTTATTTGATTGGATTTTCTGCTTATTTGCCCCAGAAATCATGCAACCTGAACTTAACAGTCCATTCAAGAACAAAAATGGGTAAAGATTTTAACGTCTAATTTTAACGGCTGTGAAAACAAAAAGGTTCATTTTAAACTTATATTTTGGATTTTGGCTTAATTGTAGCAATATTCCTTGAATTTTATCCCTAGTTCAGTTTTAGTCTCTTAACTCTAGTACATTAGTTTCTTTAGTCCCGGCAACTTACCAATGTGTTGTACCATTGGTCATTTTCACTAATGCCGTCTATTTTTTTCGTAGTTCAACATGTGTTTTGTTAGGTTTTCAAGTCCATCCATAGTTCGATCTCCTACCGACTTTGAAATAGCATTGCCTAATATTTACAAGTTGCTAAAGTCCAACTGTTTTCATTTTGTATCTTTATAGTTCAAATTTTATTTTGCTTTAAATATATTTTTTTTTTTTAGTACGTCGATATTTTTACACTAGGGGGAGAGTGAGTTCGGCTAAGCCATACAATGAGCAACCTAATTTGGTATCGAATTCGTCAAGATAATAATTTATAAATTTTCAGTTGTTTTTTAGCTTATTTTAATTGTCTTTTTTAAGTTTTAAGTTGAAGTTCCTAATATACCTCTATATTTAACGGAAAAAAAAGGCGTTTGTGGAAATGACCAATGGTGCAACACATTGTTATATGTATAATTTTATTTTATTTTATTATTATTTTTTTTTTTGTTAAAGGCAACACATTATTAAATCCGATGACTAACGAAACTAATATAAGAGTCAAGAACTAAAATTAAATTAGAGCTAAAATTCATATCCCACAAGTAAGCCTTCAAATTTTATAATCGATATTATGGTACCTTGTCCCATCAGAACAAATATTTCCAATGTGGGTCGACTTTAAGGTGTATTATGCACTACAAACTAGTGCCAAATTCTTATTTTTCTTCTCCTCCTTTCCACAAAAGTAGGAACAGGTGGAAAAATTATGAGGATAATATGGTTACCGACAGAAGAATGGATATTATGTGCTTTCATCGGTCGACTTTAAGGTGCATTATGCACTACAAACTAGTGCCAAATTCTTATTTTCTTCTCCTCCTTTCCACAAAAGTAGGAATAGGTGGAAAAATTATGAGGATAATATGGTTACTGATAGAAGAATGGATATTACCATAAAAGAGATTCGAAACTGAATTATAGTAAGTCGAATTGTGTAAGCTCAACTCGATAATGAGTGAGTGTTCATTCATTCATGTGTATAGAGTTACAATTGATTAGTTTGTTACACTTGAAAGATAAATACAAACACTTGAAATGCATACAGAAGTATTTGAAAGTATTGATGTCATCAGATAGGAGAGTTATGTAGATGATGGACTGTGTTGTTACGATATCACAAAAGATGTTTGAGATGAAACCAAACTCTTCTGTTGCAGATTGCAGTAGGAATATTCAATTTGAATTGGTGCTGACGTGGAAAGATGTTTAGGGTTTGCTGAATTATCTGAAGTAGTCTTATCAGCGACATCAAAAGAGGTGAATCCAAACAAAATAAAACATATGTATGAGTGAATACTTTTAACTACATGAGAACAAAATCCCTTGCCTTAACTTTTATTTTTATAGTAAATAGATACAATTTTTTTTTTTTTAATATGAAACGATATTCATTAGATACAGTTAAACAATATGTCAAAGAAGTCTACAAAAATCAAAGAAGAAACTAACAATTAAACTAATAATCCTAGAATGGATGCTGAAAAACTAACTTGAAACAAACCGAATAAACAAAATAGACAACAATGGTAATAATAAATATGGACTCACATCACCAAATGTAAGCATAACTCAAAGTAACTCAAATCCTAAATTAACTCATAACTCTACACAGTGACTTCCTCCAACGAATCAAATTTCAAAGAAATCTTGTTTGAGTAAATTGTTACTCTTCTGAGTTATTCAACACAGTATACAAGGTTACATACAATAGCTATAACATAATGGATGCTAAACTAACTCCTACAGTTAAGCTAGCATATAATAGAATAGGAAAAATATATTACAATTAACTTGATATATGTAGGATTGATTTGTTAGTTGAATCACACTGACCATTTCCTTATATAACATTATGCATCAAGTTAGAGTGTATATTAATCACTCTTACCTTGCTAAGTAGTACAATAAATTGTGGGAAACCTAGCGCCTTGGCAAACAAGTTTGCTAATTGATGATGTATTCGAACATGAGTAGTCTTGAACATTCCATATTGGAGCTTTTCACAAACCAAGTGACAATCGATTTCAATGTGCTTCATGCATTCGTGGAAGATTGGATTTGTTGCTACGTGGAAGGCCACCTGATTGTCATAATGTAGTGTAACATGCTACAAGTGTTTGACATCAAATAAGCAAGTATATGTCTAAACTAGAGGATCTCACAACAATTGGATGATATGGACCGATACTCACCTTCAGTCATTGAACAAGAAACTGTAGTTTGTTTCTTGGTCTTCCAAGACATTGGTGAATGACCAAGCAAGATGCAATAGCCAATGATTGATCTCTTGATGTCTTTACAGCGTACCCAGTCAGCACCACAAAAGGCTCTCAAATAAAGTGAACTAGAGGTTCAAAAGAAACAACCTTGTTATGTTGTTTGATTGATATACGAGGTTGTCCATGAATTGGCTAAGAACATGTACTGCCAAGTCAGGTCTTGTAATGGTCAAGTATATTAATTTTCCAACAAGTCTTATGTACACATAGACATATCATTCAGTAGTGCACCATCAGTTTTTGTGAGTGTGAGATTTGGTTCCATGGGTAATTTCATAGGCTTTGCACCATGACAACATGTATCCTCGAAAATTTCTAAGGCATATTTCTACTATGAGGTTGTAATGCCCTTGGCTTGTTAGGCAACTTATAATCCCAAGATATATTCTAATTTTCCAAGATCTTTGTGGGACCATGATTTTCTGGACTCGTGATACGTGGTGAGAAGGATCAGAATACTCAAGGCCCATGGAGCATAGTCTGGATATCTTAAGGTAATTATCATTCTAGAAGGATTAGATATCTTATTCTAGATTTCCTCCTAGACAGTTTTCCGATTTGATGAAGATTACTTTCCTTACTTAAGATCCCTATAAATACTCTAGCTAGGGTATTTACCAGGGGAAATCTACTTCTCTCTAAATTTGATATTCTCTACAAAACACATATTCTCTCAATGCCTAATAGAGGCCCTTATGCCGCCATTTACGCATAGACACATCCATGGAGAACTCATCACTTAACGCCCTACCATAGGCTATTAATCAATAATAGTTTACTTTGTTTTTCCTTAGAACTACACCCGTGGTTTGATTATCCTTCTAGCAAATATGTAGGCAATCATATTCGAATTCAACCACACCCCGCAATCAACCTCATTCTTCACTTATTGGGATCATAGGCTAGTCCAACTGGATCTCACCTCTATTCGCGGATGTGCATGAATTTGGTTCCAGCAATTGGTGCTTTCATTGAGAGTGAACTCATATTCCCCCGTCCAAACCACTCTATCGACATGAGAATCTACTTTGGGCGAAAAGTGATCAAACAAAAAAAATTTTGAGTAATTCAAATTTTGAGGGTGAACCACTTAAATTCGGAGTCCATTTCATTATAGTTTCAATTCCAAGTCCACCAAAGGTTGATTGTTTTAATTTGTTAGCCTGCAAGTTTTGAGTGTTAATAAGCATAATGCAATGGAATCCTTCAAATCAATGTTTTATTGAAGTTTATAGAAAATATGAAATCTTGGAGCAAAGAATAGGAGTGGAATTGACATGAAAAAGAAGTAAAATATAGTATTCAGAAACTCAGATATGAGCATGCCTGATCAAATCACCACAAAAAAAATATTATTCTTTTTCTTTTCTTTTTTTTTTTTTTCAAAACAAGAGAATATTATTCACCTCAAAGAAAGACACTCAACTAAAAAGAAAACATAAAAAGAAGAGAGAAGGGGAGGAAGTAAAGGCACTTCGCCTACCTTCTCTTGCTACACTAGTGGCTATGATCTTTCTTTTTCACCAGAGTAAATAGCTGCAATTGAAACTAAACAATATCAAAATATAAAAAAAATTGTTAATCTATTGTTTGGGTCATGTGGCTTTCTCAACCCAATGGTGGGTCTTTAGGCCATGTGGTTTTCTCAGTCCAGAAATGAACAATTCGACCGAGTCCTAATAGAATTGGAATTACTAAGGAATTAGATTTAGGCGTAGCTCGGTTGAGTCCTAAATAAAGTAAAATTGCTAAGGATTAGGATCAATTTTGATAAGATTTGAATCATGCCAAGAAACAAAACTTATGGCTGATTAGAAAATGAGTGACTAGGATGAATAAAGGACTAGGTTCAAAGTCTTAATTCAAGTCAAAATGGTCAAGAACAGATAGAGAAAGGGTTTTGGTAGAAGAGGGGATTAATAAGATAAAGTCAAGAATATCTAGGTAGATGTCGAGGAGTCATAATCCTAGTAGGACTCTACTTCGATAGACTTGGCTATCATGAAATTCACCTCTATAGATAAAAGTGATTCTGCAACAGAGAGAGACTCTCTTCAACTCAACACACAAACTTAAACACTCTACTCGGAAACTCTAGCTTTACACACCTCTGAGAAAATATTAATTATTCTAACCCTTTCTTCAACACACATTCAGTTTGGATTAACAACACTGTGTTTACAACCGATGACAACTTTAGTTTAGATTAACAGTATTAGAGTCCTAAAATCAAGCAATCAAGGAGCATCTTCAGTTTGGATTAACAACACTACTTTTATTTCGGTTGGTTACCTATCTAAGTCTTTGCTGGTGAGAAGTCCTTGATTCTCTCACTGAACGAGGTCACTTCATTAGATTTTTAGGTGGAGTAAGGTGTTGCTCAGTGTTTGGCAAATTGAAAACCAAATCTTTATTGAACATTACAATAAAGGCTTGTCTTAGGGTTCTAGAACCCTAAGCCTAGAGGCAATCCTTCTTCAGCCACAGTCGCTCATTGCAGAAGTTAGTAGCACGTTTAACACTACACCACCACATCTATTCTACTCGTCTGACTAAGCTTGGTCACGAGGTGGCACGCTCGTATTCACAAGAAGGACGTAGTTAACTTAGTAGTTTCTCATCATGCGCACCACGTATGCTGTGTTTTTATGTAAGGGGAAAAGAATGAAAGGAATGAAAGTTGCATTCATTCTAAGTGGTTCAAGTATTTACCAACACTTGGGGAATGAAAAAATATTTGTGGCCCACCTAAAATGGGGAATCATACTCTTAATTATTAGATTATTGAGAAACAGGTGATATTTGGATTCTGAGAGAAAGCTTCCATTCTGAATTAGCTTTTTCTATTTAAAATACCTTATCCCCTTCTCCCTTCCACCTCTATCTCTGCATATCTTCATCTCTTGTTATGTTGTTGCAAAATGACTCCACCCATTTACCAACTACCTTCCACCTCTGATCCATTTGGGCATGGGAGATGAAAAGGAAGTCTTGGGAGATAGCATTTTGTGGGCAGGAATCAATATCAAAGGAATGGTTGAGAGTTTGGAAGATTATGCAGGTTTCAGCCAATGGACAAACCTTCAATTGAGTACCCTTCAATGGTTAATTCCCTGGCTTGTTTGGGAGCTAGGTTGGGTTCTCAATTGGGTTTCAGGTCTTTGCTTCTACTTTCGATCATTAATAGATTAACTAAGAAAAAGAAGAATCATAAGGGAAGAAGATGAGGATTTTTAGAGGGTGAGGAGAGGAACTCTGATGAGGAGAAATTTTTGTGTTGTGGGTTATCTCCACTTTGATCCTTCGTCGATGAGGGGTGAAGAGGGATGAGGGATTTCAATTTCGTTATGTTTTATTAAAGGGCTTTTATTTCTCCTTTTCTGGTAATTGATAGCACACAAGTTTGAGTAGTTTAATTAATTAATATTTGCATTGAATAAATTGTATTAATGATTTAGGGTAGATAATTAGCTGAATAAAATTTATAATTTGTTTTTGTACAAGAGTATTTTAGTAATCAAATTGCTTTTGATTCCAATTCATCAAGTTAATTAGTAAACAGTTAATATGGAATCTTCATCATTCTCACTCCAATTCTAGCTAGTTTAATAAACATCTTTAACAAGAATCTGATTCTAATAACAACCTATTCCAACTCCTCCTCGACAATTTTCCCTAATGAGATTATGAATTAGTAAACGAGCCATAATTGTACTTATAATGATAGTTTTAATGATGATTGTGATCATTGGCGGCCTTCTCTATTACATTTGGGCTTGCTAAAGAAGGGGAAGGCAAGGTATAAATTTCAATGCAACCGTCATTGTGCAAAAGATCAATCAATCGAGTTGATATGAAAAAATTAATCATAATTATGGGATGATAAGGACAATGGGGAAAAGGCAATAACCATTGTCATAATTTCATGGTAACGACTAATGAAGGTCAAATGATCACGAACACCTTCACTATGATATAATATTCATCAAACGGTTTTGTATTCCATGAAAATAACACATGATGACAATTCTATATTTTCTTGCACAAGAAATCTTAAAAACAAAAAACAAAATGGTAAACAATCCATGCTTGCAAAATTGCAAACAATTGCTGAAAATTGACTCTAAAATGTGACAACGGTCGTTCTAAAATGTCACACTGTCGCACTTGTGACTAATTGCAACGATTTGTTAATATGTTTCACATTCAGTGGTATATGAAAACAACCTTGATTGGACTAGCAAGATAAATGGTTTCATCTGTTAAGGAACTTTTGGATGGCCGCGATCGAGTGTTTAATTAATCCCATAAATAATCAACAACGACACAATCAGAATGCCAATTCTGGTAACTGTAGCAGTTCTGCAAAAAGTCTTCTGCTTTTTAACAGGGACAAGTATTCTCTCCGGATCCTCACAATTTGGATCTGGAAATCAATCAATTGTGTTTGTTCATCGTATATCGTACGGTCAGTTTTCGTTTGGTACTATTTATATTTAATTTAAAATTTAAAATGATTTCTAACCGCACGATGTATGATGAACAAACACGATTGATTAATCATACGAATAATCCGGAAAGGATTCTATTCCTTTTAACAGCACTACTATTAACTAATTTATTACTTTTAAGATGTTACCCAATTAGGGTTTTTATATATAATATGAATTTCTAGAATTTGGTGAAATCAAATGGGAATCAATTTTTCTCAAACCCTAGTCAAAACGAATCAATTTTTGGAGTGACATTGTTTTATGTTTTTTCTTTTATGTAGTTTTTGTAACTGCTTAGAGAAGAACTTTTACTTATACTGTGTTTTGCATAAATGACGTCTTTTTTTTTTTGTATGTCTGTCCTTAGGGCTATGTATGCTATAATATGTTCGTTTGGACTTTATTTTATAAATATTCGGTACCTTCTAACAAAAAAAAAAGTCAAAACCAATTATTATTATTAACATTTTAACCTTGAACAATTAATTAACAATCATTAACCTAAGATTCATTCGGCTTGTGGACAAAACTAAAACTAAATTGGAGTTTAATTAAGTCGAACTTGCTGCTTCGATCTCGTTTTCTACCCTATTTTTCTTTTCTAGCTAGCTGCAGTTTTGCTAAGCACTTACACACCATATTGTCCCTACAACAATAATTCCACACACCATACTCACCAATCATTTGCCCCAAAAGGTCCCAAACAATAACTAAAAGGTTCTTCTTTTTAAAAAAAAAAAAAAAAAAATATTTTACAAAATTTCTACTATGCTCCGGTCTATCTCAAATATCCATATTTTTAGTTGTTAAATCTTGGTTATTGATTTTTTTTTTTTTTTTTTGCCAAGAATCAAACCGTCAAAATCTCAAATGTATGAACATAGTAGAGAATCGAATCTCATAACTTCAATTATTTTGTTAAGTCCTTGGATCCAGCATAGTTTGAGCTTCATCATGGTCACATCACAAACTCTAACCCTGTTAAAAAAGCTGCATAACAAAAAGTGGCATCTAGTGCCCTTTAACTATTGGCTAGCTAGGATGGTCCATGCAGAAAAAACATTGTATCGTATTTACCAAGTACCTTACCTCACCTTGCAGTGCATTGCAAGGACCACACATATACCTAGCTCACATCCATATAGTTACAAGTTTCAAAAACCCAGCTCAAACAAACTGTACATCCAGCACAGCGAGCTCTCCTACACCACAGAGTTATGTACACAGAGCAGCACCCGTCTTTTGTGGGTGTCCTCACCAAAAAAATTGACCTTGAAAAATAATTATACGACCCTTAAAAAGTAGGGTTTGCAGAGTTTTGGTTTTTTGGGAGGGAAGAGTGGGAGAGGACAGATTGACATAAGCTGATATGCAAGCATTTGAGCCTTTAACATATAAAATCTGGATGAAAGTTACGTAAGCCTGATTGTTAAGCATTTAAAACTGCTACTACTTCCAGTGTGGCAGCGGAGAGACCAGAAAAGTCCAGAGATCCATCAGGGAAAGATACAATTTTTTGGGGACTGCAGATTGCTAGGGTACGCAGGGTGCGCAGTGTGCACATAGGGTGAGGTCAGCGTGGTGTAGGTGTAGAGTAAATGTGGAAGGAGGAGGAGGAGGAAGAAGGAGAAGAGAGATGGATAATATGGTAGGCGGCGGAGGCTTCCTTTAGAGGACCACCTCCTTTTAACAGACCACCCTATTAAAATTGCTTCTCACTCTCATATTTTCTCTGCGTGTGCCTCACATTATATATACACACACACACACTCAAACACACATATATAAAATTAAATTGCATACAAAAGCATATAAATACAATCCAATAAGTACTTATTTTCGTTTTCTAAATCTCGGTTGAAAGAAATTAAATGTGTTTTGGAATGTCAAATTTGTGGGATATATGTAGGGTTAAGGCTTAAGGAGCAAGTAATGACATATAAGTTTACTTTCATCTTCTGAGTTCACATACACACACACACACACACACACACACACACACACACACACACAGTAATTTATATTATATTAGAAATTCTCTCATCCGAACGTTAATGTCCGGACTTAATCCAGATGTGCCTTCAGTCACCCAACTCTATGCATGGCTGGTTGACAACGTGTTATATTTCACGTTGCCAATCGCACCTCGCCTCACACCCATTTCCCTCAATTTTTGCTTCATTTTTTGTTTAATCCTCGCCATGGCTTCTTGTTTTATTCTATAGAAAAATCTTTACAAGTCAAAAGCTACCATTTTTTTTCTTTTTTGAAAATGAGAACCGTGTTTGGAAATCCATATTATAAAGTTAATTTTTAGACAATTGTTTGATGACAATCCAACTTAATGGTCTTTTAGTTTTGATGTTATGGAAATGCAAATGCATAAATTTTTAAACATGGCTTGAAAGTTCAGGCATACTGGAAATTATTTCTGAAAATGGATTATGAAAGATCAGTCTTACATCATGTGTATTGTCCAAGGTAAGATAAAGGTTTGTTAGGCTCTCGAAATCAAATTAGGACAATCGTTTGTCCAATAAGCAAGGCCGTTTCTGAAATTTTGAGGGCCCTATGCGAAATTTATAAAAAGGCCATTCCTTAAGATAGTTTTAAAAAAAGGTAGGACAATATATTAATGCTAGAAAACAATCACTTAAATCAAAACAAAGTTTAGCACTCACTGATTGCAAGTTAAAAAATATCATTAATAATAAGTATAAAGAGCTACAAACATAACGTTCACTAAATAATCAAAAGCAGTTCAATCTTAAAAAAAAAAAAAAAAAAAAGGAAAAAAGAAAAAAAGAACTACAAAAGCTCTAACTTTGAAGTTTCACTTGAATATATAACATTATTATATAATAAAATTGAAAAAAAAAAATACCATTTTCAAAAGTGTTATTATTGGCACTCAAAATATCTCATTATACTCCAAATTTTTATACTTAAAGGAAAAAATTACGCTTATAAGGAGTGCACAATAAAATTTAAAATGCTAACGAAAATAATTTTTAAATATAGAACATTATTACATATAAATATTAGATGACAAAAATTTTGGGGGCCCTTTCAATTTTGGGGCCCTGTGCGACTGCACTTTTCACTCCCCCTCAACGCCCCCTTTGCCTATAAGATATCCATATCAATGTTCTATACAACGATTTGGCATTTCAACAAGTTTTAGCTACATTCCTTATGTGCATCGACGAAATATACATGATTTGTTTAGGCGCGCATATTCAACTTTATTACGAAACGTACATAATCAATCATGTGATGAGTACCCCAAATGTTTACAAATCATTGTAATTTGATTTTCAAAACAACTTATAAACATAAAATCTCCCAAATAAGGTTCCCCATGCATGATAACCTTGCAATATCAAGTCATTAACTCCCTTAAAAACACTTGTGGCTGAGAAATTGGGGTGATAGGGTTGTGGAAGAGCAATGACATCCCATTGGTTGCGCGTGGAGAAAAAAAAGAAAAGATGCACCGCGGTCCCATGCAAAATGTGTTATGCGTCCTTCTTTATAGAGAGAGAGAGAGAGAGAGAGATGGGTGGACTAGTTTATTACACCAATTAATTAGAATTAGATGGGGAAAACATTGGGATTGGACCACCTCATCATCTCATCCCACAGAGTCCCTAATTTTGGGAACATTTTTCACAACTCTGGGCGCATCTATTCGCTCTTTCTTTCAATTGTGAAGAAATTCCCGGAATTTTGTGGTTCATGAAAAAACGGTACACCTACTCAGAAGAGAGAATGGAATGGCTAAAAAGGGTCCTACCATTTTCACCGTTGTCCAATTACAATAGCCCTTATTTTGGCTCACTGAAACCCCATCTGAAAAAGCCTGGAACACAACTCCCATCATAGGAATCACTTCTTGGGATTCGATCCCCAAATCAACAGAGGTTTTTTTTTTTTTTTTCGTTTTCCTTTTGATCATAAAATATCACGTCATTTTTCCATTAGGATTTTGAGATTGTGAGTTTTGATGTTGAAAATCATTCTAGTATGATATATTTTATGTACTTAAAAGAAGTAGAGTAAATCCATTGAAATAGCAGAATTAGTGTACTTTTCAGGGCAGGTTGGGTTTAAATTATTTTTAATTAAAGTTTTAACTATTTAATTAATTTGATTGGCTGAACAATAATTTAATATTTGTTGGGTATGAAATAATTGAGGAGGAGGGGTGGGGGAAAGGTTATTAGAGTATTCTCATTCTAGGAAGTCTATTTTGTTGGTATTTAAATCATGCTGCATTGACCCCCACTTGATGAGAGAGAGAGAGAGAGAGAGAGAGAGAGAGAGAGAGAGAGAGACGATGGAAAGGAAATGAAATGATGAACATGGTTAGGAGGTCATCATCAAGCCCTATCTGATCATATCATCATCTTCTTCTATTTCTGATCGATCGAGGAGATATATATATATATATATATATATATATCTATATACATATTTTGGATCTCTCTTTCTTTCTTCCTAGGTTGTTCTTTCATGGCTTCCTTTGTTGGCTTATTAGGAGAAGTCTTCTCCTAAAAAGCAAAAGGACCTCCACACTTCTCCCTCCTCCCCCTCCTCCTCCTTCTTCCTCCTCCTCCACCATCCATTATAAACCTCCACCACTTCTCTTCAACAACTTAATCTGTAAGCCCCCCTCTCTTTCCTTCATCCGATCAAAGAGATTCCTTGTTATTTTTTTCATAAATTCTGTTGATTGATCTTGAAATAGACTGATCATATACTTCTCCTTCTGTTCTAATGGGAATCTAATGATTAATTTTCTCTTTTCTTTTCTGTGGCAAGGGATCTTGATGGAATAGTAATTGCAGAGAAAAAAAGAGGGTATCTTTCACCCAAAAAAAAGCAGTAAAAGCAGAGAGAGAAAGAGCAAGAAAGGAGAAGAAAAGTTTGAAGCTTTTGTTTTCATGGCAGGAGAACTGCTGAGTAGTGAAGCTAACAAGTCAAGGAACAACATGGCTTCTTCCTCAGTTGGTGGATTCTGCTACTCTTATGATGTCTCATCCAGCAATCCTACAACCACCCACTTCACCACCAATCAGATCCAAGACTTTGGGTCAAACCCTGCTGAGATCTTCAGCCTCACCACTGGCATGGAGATGATAGGGTTCCCTAAGCAGCAAAATGACACTTCTAACCCTGCAGCTTCATCCATCTGGAATAAAGCTGGCTTCTTTGGTAAACAACAACAACAGCAACCAGATTTCACAACTGGAATTTCAGAAACCAGCACTGATCATCATCATCAGAACAATCTATTGGTGGGAGGACCTCCACATCATCATCATCATCAATCCAATGGTTGGCAAGAGAGTAATAATAATAATAACAGGTTTCCGGTAGATGATTCTTCTTTGAGGTGTGTTTTTCCATGCGAAGGAAATGAGAGGCCAAGTCAAGGCCTTTCACTCTCTCTCAGCTCAAACAATCCTTCCTCTATTGGGTTGCAGTCCTTTGAACTCAAACAGACCAGTCATAATCAGCCACATGAGCATCAAGACCATCAGGATGATGGTGAGGACGACCACATGATGTTTATGCAAGATAGGTTTCTGGGAAAAGCTGCTTCTCATGCTTCTGCTTCTGGGGCAAGCAGTCTTCAACATGAAGGACTGTTCCAGCTGAGGAACTCAAAGTACTTGGGCCCTGCCCAGCAGCTTCTCAATGAGTTCTGCAGCCTTGGAACAACAAAGCCAACGACTGCTGATACACAAAAGCAAAAGCCCCATAAAAACAAAAGGTGGGGTGAACAAGAGGACAATGGTAGTACTAGCTCTTCAAGAAACAAGCAACAATCCAACATTTACTCCCTTGAATTTGTGGAGTTGCAGAAGCGAAAAACCAGACTGCTTTCAATGCTTGAAGAGGTAAATAATAGTAAAACCCATCTTTTATTTTATTTTATTTTTTTTTATAATTTCTCAATGGTATTAGAAGGCAAAGTTAAAAACTTTTTACTCTGGTTGTGCTTGATTAATCTTTTCAATTAATACCCAATTCAAATTTCTAGATTTTTATTGTTATCAAGGTTAAAATTTGAGACTCTCTCTGAAACCCATCTCTGGTTCTTTAATTATTATCGTGATCATATGTGTGTTTGTTTTAGGTGGAGAGGAGGTACAAGCACTACTGTGATCAAATGAAGGCGGTGGTGGCGTCGTTTGAGGCTGTGGCAGGAGCTGGGGCTGCCACCGTGTACTCCGCCTTAGCGGCGAAGGCCATGTCGAGGCATTTCAGGAGCTTGAAAGATGGGATTGTGAGTCAGATTCAGGCCACAAGAAAGGCCATGGGAGAGAAGGACCCAGTGGCGCCTGGCACGACGAGAGGGGAGACTCCGAGGCTTCGGATTCTCGATCAAACACTTCGACAGCAGAGAGCATTTCAGCAGATGAACATGATGGAAAGCCATCCATGGAGACCCCAACGTGGCCTCCCTGAGAGATCAGTCTCCGTTCTACGAGCTTGGCTCTTTGAACACTTTCTTCATCCGTACGTCTCTCTCTCTCTCTCTCTCTCTCTCTCTCTCTTTCTCTCTCTCTCATAGAAGTAAACAACAAATTAGATTTTTGGGGAGAATCAATGTAATAAGAGAAGAAAGGAAAAGAGAAAAAAAAAACAAACAGTTTGCTGATGTTAGTGATGATTTTCTACTGGCTAACTAATCATCAATAAGGCAAGAGTTTTGTGATCATCAAATCATATCTTGTGCGGCCTCAATCATTTTTGCTAGACATTGAAAATACAATACAAATTCCTTGGTTGTTTCTATCCACCTCCTTTCAGATTCCAAAAAAAAATTTATTTATTTTTGTTTCATTTTACTTTCAATCATGTCATCAGTTTTCTTTTGCTTGATATTTTTCCTTGGCCCCAAGCTCTCTATGTTGTATATTCCATTGTGGGTCACTTGGTCTCTCATTCGAGATTTTTTTAATATGCTCTAAAGTATCTTATACGTCAAGGTTTTTGACCGTTCGATCTTTAATAAAAAAAAAAGAATGGCGAAAATCTAACGGCCAACAACTCAGAGTATTCACGATAGAATTTTCACTTATTCTACTTCTTAGGGAAAAAAAAAAAACTCTCTCTCTCAAGAAATAACAGTAATAAATTTATTTGTGTATTTAATTACAAAAAACTGCAAATAAAGAAACAGAATGTTTGTGTGAAACTTGTTGCAGGTACCCGAGCGATGTCGATAAACATATCTTAGCCCGCCAAACGGGTCTCTCAAGAAGCCAGGCACGTCCACATCCTTCTCCTTCTCAATCCCTCCCATAATATAATTCAAATTTCCCCACCACTTAATTAATATATATTATTATGGGTCATATCTTCTTAGGATCCATAGTTTAGTTGAATACTATATTTGTACATGATATTATATCATAAAATAATGTATATTGTAATCCAAAATCTATGTCACCATTAATCATATTATATATGTGACGCCTTTTGTTGCCACATGGATGTTTCAACAGGTCTCCAATTGGTTCATTAACGCAAGAGTTAGGCTTTGGAAGCCAATGGTCGAAGAAATGTACATGGAAGAAACAAAGGAACGTGAAAACAACATGAACATTAGCAACATGACCTCCTCAGATGGTATCGCAACCGATCCCCGCCCGCATCAGTCCCGGCCCGAAGATGAAAAGCCGACTCACGATCAACTCGTCCAAATGGACTCCGAGTGCCTCTCCTCCATCATCACCTACCCGGAGAAGAATCATGACTCTAGAGGCAGCAAGAATACCATCTCAAGTCACCACATTCACCCGCATCAAAATTTTGGGAGGGTAAATGAGTCATTCGGGACCATGGAGCTGGATTTTTCGTCGTATAATCATCATCAACAACACTCTGGAGGGACGGTTTCTTATGCTAATGAACATCATCACCACTCAAATCAGGGTTTCAATGGCGGTGGCGGTGTGTCGTTGACATTAGGGTTGCAGCAGCACGGCGGAAATGGAGTGAGCTTAGCATTCTCTCCTGCCTCACAGAGCTCTCTATTTTACCCTAGAGATCACATTGAAGAATGTCAACCGGTTCAGTACTCGCTATTAGATGGGGAAGGTGAGAATAATTTGCCTTACAGAAATTTGATGGGGGCACAGCTGCTACATGACTTGGCAGGATAGAAGTCAACAACAACAACATTTCTCAATCGGGTACTGCAAGAGGTTCACTAGTGGGGTTTTAATTTGATTTTGTGCCACAAGGATGGTGATGAATTGGTGATTATTGGCAATAGATAATTAAGTAGTTTAATTAGGTAATAATAGATGAATATATGGCTAAATACTTCATGCATACATAAAAGGCTATACTGGGTTAGACAACAATTATATGGTGCTCATCGTCTACATGGCTGGCCGGTATAACTTTTCTGGGCCCCCTGTTTTTTTAGAAAAAATTTGGAAGGACATGTTTATTATTGTTAGGCTAATTTGGAATTGCCAGTGATTTGGCTCAAAGGTTATACGATATTTTTTCTTTTCTTTTTGTTATTACAAGCGATATTACTACTCTAAGTTAAACTAGGAAAAGATGAAGAATTTAAACCCGAAACACAGTAGACTGAAGAGAAAGATACCCTATTTATTAGGACAATCCATCACTTGCAAGATTATACGATTTTTGTTTCCTCTTATAGGTAGAATCTGCTTTTCCAAAGATTTAACCTAAGCAGTTAGAAATCTCTCTTTAATTGCATTTCTCCATTATTTGTGGTTGGGCTAATTAAGCTAGGTGATAATTGAACCGTTTGTGGCTCTTGTTTAAGTGAATACTTTTGCTTTTATCAGTTTATGTGGTTCTCTATAGAGGCAATTAAGTTTAGCAGCACAATTTGGTGTTGGGTCCTTATATAGTTTTTTGTTGGAGATTAAGACAAATCCTCAAGGAAATTACAAAAAATATCGTGATCGTTTTTTTGTGTGTAGTTGTGGTCCCTAATCCATGAGGCTCGTGAAAAGATGATATTTTTCTTACCAATAAGAATTGGTCTCCTTTTTTTTATTTGTGAACTTGAATTGGGGATTGGTTCTATATGCTTCTGCTTTTGTAAATGAAAAAAGGTACTTTTATTAGCTGCCTTTTTAGATAGTGTAAAGGCCATTAGGGTTTTCGGATGCACCTACCCTTGGTTGAACACGTACGTGCACACCAAT
This sequence comes from Pyrus communis, assembly GCF_963583255.1. Lineage (NCBI taxonomy): Eukaryota > Viridiplantae > Streptophyta > Magnoliopsida > Rosales > Rosaceae > Pyrus > Pyrus communis. The sequence goes on from NC_084815.1 coordinate 15,163,174, forward strand.
GAAATTCATCAGTTATGGATTAAACCAGTGCTCTATATTGCATGCAGACCCAATGGTTAAATAAGTTCTATGTAAAAATGGATGCTGATGAGTTCCATGCATAAAATATTATAGATTTCTCACCAAACTATTGTGTAACAAATCAGATATATTTTATGTAAAACTCTTATGTTCTTCAACAATTAAATTATACAAAGCAAAACATTTAGAAGGAAAAGGCTAATCAAGGAAAGGTAGTATGTACGCGATTCAACAATTAAATCATATAATATAGGTGAAATTAAGGTATACAAATATGCTTGATTATATTGTTGACATGCAACAAAGCAAATTAATCATGAGCATGTGATCATGGGTTAAGTTTGAAGTTCCCTGGCTATTCTTTTGAGGCGATGGCCCCCAATTGAGTTAATTCTATGCTTTCTTATAGTTAATAGAGCAGAAAGATCATGTTATAAAAATGTTTTACATTTCTCATTTGATATATATTGCTGTAAAAGGATGCATATAAATGCATGCATGATACGTAAGTCCATGGGGTTTAAGAAGCTTACTTTACCCCAATGAACGTGCTAACGTATATAAAAACTCAAGATTTAGGGATTATATCTAGAGGAAAAACCTTGAGTCGAACAATCGTCTTGTTCTTACAACTATCCTGAGCGAGGAAGCAGGTTTGGGAAGTAGGGTAGTGAGTTGGCTACTTAGAATTACTTCTAAGAGTTTCCCCCTGAGTCTTCGCCTCCATCTTGGTGAACCGAATATTTTGGAGAGTTTTGTGAGCGAGGTTGGAGGCTTTGGAGGCTAAGCCAAAGCTATTATACCAAGCATATTACCATTATCATAATCCACCTCTTATTTGGGTCGATTATTGTTTTACTAAGTCAAATAAAACCAATATCTCCCCGTCACACAAATACGAGTGGTATCCTCACATTCAGTCACTTTTCATCATCCCAACATTATCACGATCACAAAGAATGAATTATGGCGCGATCCTATGAAAACATGTACAGCACAGGAACATAAAACTTTAAACTACTTGCACAGCCAATGAAGAAATTCTCGATCTCAAAAGCGTTTCGTCTAACCTAAACTGATTTTCACAAAACACTGATGAGACATTCTTAATCCCTCATGAAATAAATGTCTTTGTCCAATAAGTACTCATGTTCTCGTCTTTTTATGTGAACGATGGCCAGCTAACACTAGTACAAAAATCTATTTGCGCGACGGAGTAAATTTCGTCGCACAAACACCGGTCTTTTTATGTGAACGATGGCTAGCCAACACTAGTACAAAAATCTATTTGCGCGACGGAGTAAATTTCGTTGCACAAAGTGTGTTTGCGCGACGCTAAATACAAAGTGTCAGGCAAATGTCTTTTGCGCAACGAAACTTTGCACGACGAAAGTCGTGTCGCGCAAAAGGCATTTGCGAGACGCTTTTGTGCGTCACGCAAGATTTTGGCTCCAAATGAAGGATATTTACCTCTTTTTTCCCAACTTTGCGCGACGCACATGGGTAGTTGTCGCGCAAAGTGAAACCACAAATTAATGTCCTTCTGTCATTTATCACACTCATCACTCCAATTCCAACACTCCACTCAAAACTGATAAAACCCAATTGCCACAAGAACCATTTAAACGTACCAAAGGTGAGAGCTTTCTTCCCCCTACAATTTTGCTACTTTTCAAAATTTATTTGGCGTATGCAATCTCGCTTATATACAAACAAGTTTGACAGTTGGATTGTTAAAACTAATGTCATACAATGCGTTTCCCATCAAAATCAATGGTATATGTATTTACCAAGTACATTTTCATTTATTCATTTTGTACTCATAAGCAAAAGGGCAAAAAAAATAAAAATAAAAAAAATAAAACATTGCGCAACGTACGTCCTGCGTCGCTCAAAGATGTTTTGCATTGCCTTCTGCTTTTGTGGTATCCTCTTGTGTAAATGTTTTAAATTGACGATTGAATCAGTTCATTGTATTCATATAGGATCAAGGAGTGTAGCTGTAAAAAATCATCAAAATCGGAGTGAATATAATTGTTAAATCGTGATTTTTCGTTTATAACTGTCGAAAAGTTTTGTCTCATTACTTGATCTTTGAATGTTAGTTTTTTGCGATTTTTGGCGTATGCAATCTCGAAATACATACAAATAAGTTTGACGGTTGGATCGTTGAAACTAATGTCATACAATGCGTTTCCCATCAAAATCAATGGTATATGTATTTACTAAGTACATTTTCATTTATTTATTTTGTACTCAAAAGCCAAAAACAAAAAAAAAAAAAAAAAAAAAAAAACTTTGCGCGACGTATGTAGAATTGCGTCACGCAAAGATGTATTGCGCGACGCAGGACGTACATCGCACAAAGTTTTTTTTTTTTTTTTTTGGGGCGGTGGTTTCTCGCATTGCCTTCTGCTTTTGTGGTATCCGCTTATGTAAATGTTTTAAATTGATGATTGAATCAGTTCGTTGTATTCATATAGGGTCAAAGAGTGTAGCTGTAAAAAATCATCAAAATCGGAGTTAATATAACCGTTAAATCGTGATTTTTCGTTTATAACCGTCAGAAAGTTTTTTCTTGTTACTTGATCTTTGAGTGTTTGTTTTCTGCGATTTTTGGCGTATGCGATCTCGAAGCATATACAAACAAGTTTAACGGTTGGATCGTTCAAACTAGGTTCGTACAATGTGTTTCCCATCAAAATGATAGATTCACTAACAGTAGGAATTTATTGATACTTTCATCAACTATAACATAAGATTTTTGTGGTATCCACTTGTGTAAATATTTTAAATTGACGATCAAATTAGTTCGTTGTATTCATATAGGGTCAAGGAGTGTAGCTGTAAAAAATCATCAAAATCGGAGTTAATATAACCGTTAAATCATGATTTTTTGTTTATAATCGTCAAAAAATTTTGTCCCGTTACTTGATTTCTGAATGTTAGTTTTTTGCCATTTTTGGCATATGTAACCTCGAAGTACATACAAATAAGTTTGATGGTTGGATCATTCAAACTAGTTTTGTACAATACATTTCCCATCAAAACAATAGATTCACTAACACTTGGAATTTATTAATACTTTCATCAACTATAACATAAAATTTTGTGGTATCCACTTGTGTAAATATTTTAAATTGACGATCGAATTAGTACGTTGTATTCATATAGAGTCAAGGAGTGTAGCTGTAAAAAGCATCAAAATCGGAGTTAATATAATCGTTAAATCGTGATTTTTCGTTTATAACTGTCGGAAAGTTTTTTCTTGTTACTTGATCTTTGAATGTTTGTTTTTTGCGATTTTTGACGTATGCGATCTTGAAGCATATACAAACAAGTTTGATGGTTGGATCGTTCAAACTAGTTTTGTACAATGCATTTTCCATCAAAACGATAGTTTCACTAACACTTGGAATTTATTAATACTTTCATCAACTATAACATAAGATTTTGTGATATCCACTTATGTAAATATTTTAAATTGACGATCGAATCAGTTAGTTGTATTCATAGAAGGTCAAGGAGTGTAGCTATAAAAAATCATCAAAATCGGAGTTAATATAACCGTTAAATCGTCATTTTCCGTTTATAACCATCGAAAAGTTTTACCTCGTTACTTGATCTCTGAATGTTTGTTTTTTGCGATTTTTGGCGTATGCAATCTCAAAGCATATACAAACAAGTTTGACAGTTGGATCTTTGAAACTAGTTTTGTACAATGCGTTTCTCATGAAGTTGGTATATACTAAGTATATTTTAATTTATTTATTTTTTACTTATAACACTTAAGAAATTGAATGATATATATGTAAAAATAATTATTGTGTGTTTTTGTTAGGAAAATATATTATTGTGGGGTTTATGTAAAAAAAAAAATTGAATTTGAAAGGAGGAAAGTCACATTTTCAGTAATTCTTATAATAAATATTTTTTTTTCAAAAAATACCTTGCACGACGTCTTAATGTGATCGTGGCGTAAAACCACTTTGCGCGACGTCAAATTGTATACGTTCGTCGCGTTAGTTGTGATAATTTTGGTGGTACCATAGTGAAAAATAGGCGGTTTTTTTTTCAATTTTCCAATTCTTTCCCCAAATGTTGAACCCTACCTCTTTCTTCCCGTAGACCTCCAACTCTTTCTTTCTTCCCTCTCGCTTATCTCTCCCTCTCTCTTTCCCCAAATGTTGAACCCCAAATGTTGAACCTTCACGCGAATCTCTCCCTCTCTCTTTCCCGTAGACCACCACGTGAATCTTTCCCCCTCATTCTAAAAGACGGGCCGCCACGCTCTCGAACCCGACGCAAATCAAGTCCCAAAATCAAGGTAAGGGTTTCTGATTTTCGATGGGTTTTTGTTATTTAGGGTTTAGGCTCAAATTGCATGTTGATTTCTGAGTACTTTGTTCAAATCTTGAGATAAAATTGGATGTTGGTTCTGGTTTAGGGTCAAATTGCAATTTTCGTGATGTGTGTTTTGTGTATGAACATGGAGGAAAATTCTAACAATTTCTGGGCATCCATCTTCAATAGCATTTTCCTGTTGAATACGAGGTCAGTGCTTGGCAAGTGATGCCAAGGCTGCCAAGAAGGGTGGTTGAAAGGCAGTGTAATGGTTTAGTTGTGTTGGAATTATCGTGTATTGTGGACTTTACTTTGGAATGTACGATTCTCTAAAACATGTGGTTTTAACTGGTGGCCTGCATGATAGCTTCTTTGCTAGCTTCTTGTTTTCTTGTTGGGATGGGGAATTACGATTGGTGCTAGATTAGCTTCTTACCCCCATTGACATAGTGCGCCATGGATGATGATGACCTAAGAAGCAGCAGTTAAATATAGTAGCTCTTTGGATGCATTTAAGCAAAATATAAAAAATGAGGGTGCTAAGTCACTGTTTAAGGGTGCTAGAGCAAACATATTGCGTGCTGTTGCAAGTGCCCATGTGCTTACTGGCTATGACAAATTGCAAGTCCTGATAATCCCTCTTAATTGGAGTCGTTGGGTTACAGGGCAAGATCTTCATAAATTCATTATTCTTTCTCATTCTTTTGATAGTGTAGTGGTTAGTTATCTTTTGCTCAGTGAAAATGTTTGCTTTTATGTTCTTTTTCATTGTTTGCATCAAGAAATACTTCCCCGTCTGATCATGTTCTCCATCCTAACAATCTTTTGTTGTTGGTGCTTATGTAATTAATGAAAAGTAAATCAAGTTAGTGGTTCTGAGTTTATGCACTTAATTTATAATTACTGAACTTTTTTCATTGAATTGTCAGGTGAGCAATCTAAAGTTGAAGAACCCCATCCAGAGGTAAGGCAGGTAATACTATGACAGGAAAAAATGCACTTTGATTTCACAAAAATTCATTTCCATCGTGAGCCGTTTATTTTTGGACATAGGTTTTCTGGTTTGTTTGTTACATTGGCTTGCTATGTTCAGGTGAGCGATTCATAATACTTGTTGATGAGGCAGGAAGTGCTTTTATGTTTCGAAATGTTTTGTATGGATCTGTTATTAGAAAGTCATAGTTACAAGGATGAATAATTCTGAGTTATGTGTGCTTGTTATCTGGTTGACCTCTGAATGGAAGTCCTTTTACGTTTTTAAAAGTCCCTTTGCTGAGAAGAAAAAAAAAAAACTATTAAGTGTAGACGGATATCATCGCAGTTATTATTGGAATGTAGATTTCTAAAGGAAAAACTAGAAAAGTCTAATCTTTGAGAAACCACCTTATATTATCTTTTGTCATTCTTTTTGATAAAATTATCAAATGTTTTTTTTTATGGAGAATTTTCATTTTTTTTTTCTTAATGGCTCAATTGTAAAAGAATATGCATAATTATTAAACAGGAATAACATATGGTAGGCAGAGTTTTCTGAGATGTACAGGACGTGTTTTCTGGTTCTATTGAGTTTATAAAATATTTGTTTTCAATTACTGTTATTTATGTTAGCTCTGTTAAATAAAAGCAGTGTTTGACTGACCTTTTAAACATGGATTACTTCCATATTGGCATTTGGTAGCTGCATTGTTTATGTATTACCATGGTCCTTTTATTTGTTGTTGTGTGCTTCACTTTTGTTGCTGATTTTGGTAGCATATTGATTTTTTAAATGTATTTTTCTTAAATCAGGGTTGAAGTGTGTTTTTACTAGGAAGATGTCAAATCAATGCTTTTTTCACACACGGTTTATTTGTTCAGTTTTCTTTGCTTTTTTCTTCTAGTTTCAAATGCAAGAAAGGATTAGTTTCTAGGGAAAATTTGGAATAGGTCCAATTTTTAGTGACTTTTGACTTTTGAAATAGGTCCAATTTTTAGTGACTTTGGATCCATATCAAAAGACCCCTAGTTTCTAATGTCATATTTTTATGGTTCAAAAACTGTATAGATGTCGCAGTTGATCACTGGTTGTCGGAGTGTGACCAATGCGCCTCCCGCATTAGCAGCATCTACTGCTCCAGCCATGAGTGCTCCATTGATTGGGGAGCTTACACCCCTTGCTGAGGCTACTTTTACGGTGTCCCAGGTGCCTGTCTCATCGACGTCATTAGTGTCCGTTCAGCAGCTTAGTGCATAGTGGCCTCACCGGCGCCACCGCGGGCCGGAGCCTTCTAATCACACTTCCTCGACATCCAGAGTCGGGGGTGAGGCCTCCCAACCAGGTAGTTTTTTCTAATTCTCACTACATTGTATTCTTTTTTTTCATTTTAAAACTAATATTTTTATGATGGTGAAAATTTCCTGGATTGTGAAAATGTGTTGCGGGTTGTGAATTATTGTTATTTTACTGTTTTAAGGTTTTGGGAAATGCTATACTATTAGGGGAGGTTGTGTCAAATTTCTTTTTTACAAATTTAAGCTTAGGGTTTTCACCATTTAAGTATTTTTGGCCAGCTAAAAAAAACACCAGGGGGCTAAGTCGAATGCTGAAGCAGGCACATAGTGCACGTCAGGGCGCCTCTAAGATCAAGATTGCGTATGACTCGCGACATTGTGGAGCGGCTACCTCACAGCAGCATAGCGTTGTCGCTAGTAGCTATGGTGTTGTTGTTCGACAAAATTGTCCTTTTCAGTCGAAGTCTTGGGCAGACATTCCCGAGGAGACGAGGGAACTAGTGCAAGACAAGTTGTCGATTAGTATATTAATTTTTAGCCTTTATCATTTTTGTAATTTTGTTTACAAATATTAAAAACCAAAATATATTATCTTAATATTATTAAATTTCTTACTATTATTTTATTGTTTTTCATATTCGTAGGTTATTTATGATCTTGAGGACATATCCCCTGAGACCATGGCCTACTTCGAGAAGACCTTAGCAATCAGGTACAAATAATGGAAGAACAATTTTCACATGTATTTTAAGCAATGGGATAATCCGGAGATTGCTCACCTACATGTTCCAACAGAGTTGCAGGATCGGCCCCAGAGGATTGGGAGTGGCTCTGCAAACATTTTACGGACCCAGAATTTGTGGTATGTACATAATATTTTAATAATAATTTATTATTGTTTTAGTTATGTTTTTAAGCTTTTTTATTAATTTATTTCAAATAGTCACAATAGCATGTATATTGTGTGTTTAACAGAAGAAATCTGTTGCTGGCCAAAAAGCTCGGGCATTAAAGACACTTCTCCACCATTTCGGTTCGAAACCCTTTTCGTATAGGTTTAAGGCAAGATGTCAGGTAAAAGTATATTAACTTTGAAATTTTATACAATTTATTTATTATTATTGATTAATAAAATTTTCTTAATGGTTTTTTCTTCAAGAGGGGTTCTAAGTTCCCAGAGATCGACATGTTCAAGGACGTTTACATTCGACCTAATAATGAGAACACTAAGCAACTTCATGTAAGCATATGTAATTATTAATATTCTTATATGTATGAATCGTTCAAATATTATTTATATTTTGTTATTAAACATTATATGTGTTTTCTTTATTAATATAGACTACTATGGTGGAAAAGAATATTGCTGTTCTCCAAAAAGCAACATCGCAACTTCCGCCGGAGACCCCGATCAAGGACGTCATGGTACCCGAGGATGTAGGTTTTCAGATCATGATTGATGTCTTGGATCAGAACTTTGGTCGTTGTCGTGGCAAGATTGTTCGGGGTATGGGCAAAGCGCGGATTCGTGAGACAGGTGCTTCTTCTTCCAAATCGAACACAGCAGAGGTTGATGCATTGAAGGAGGAAGTGACAACCTTAAAAGGTCAGCTTGCGATCCAGGAAGAGCAGATGAGGGCCCAGGGCGAGCAGATGAGGGCACAGATGATGGCTCAGAGTGAGTAGATGGGGGCGCAGCTGAGGGCCTAAGGCAAGGAGATGAGGAACTATGTCGGGACGATGAAAGACCTTGTACAAGCCATATAGATGTCCGGCCTCCAAATCCCGCTACCATCATCTCATCTTGCTCCACCTTTGACCTCAGAGCCACCTTGCCCTGCCGATACCCAGTAGCCTGATGTATTAAACCTAGTTCACTTGTAGTTTTTTCTTTTTTGTTCAAACATTTTGTATGTACATTTTCATATATTTTATAATTAAATACTTTTGCTTGGTTAATTAATTATTCTTTAGAATTTAATTATAATATTTATCAAAAATTAAAAAAAAATATATTTTTGACCAAAAGAAAAATAATTTTTATAAAAAAACAAAAAAGGGTTTGCGTAACACATGCCTGCGTCGCGCAAAGAATCTTTGTGCAACGCACATCCTGTGTCTTGCAAAGCCTCTTTGCGCGAGTGCGTTGTGCAAAGCCTCTTTGCGCGAGTGCGTCGCGCAAACCCCTTTTTTGCGCGATGCACGTTACTTGTTCGTCGCGACGAAGGTTGCGTTGCGCAAACCCTTAGGCAACGATTTTTGACTTTGCGCAACGAAGGTATGTACATCGCGCAAAGTGTTTTTTTTACTAGTGTAATGAGCTATATTAAACGTGGTGTATTGACAAACTATCTTCCCTAAAGCATTTATGTTAGTCTGATTAGACTTAACCACTTTTCCAGACGCATCCCCTTAGACGGTAATGATTGTTGACCGTTGTAGATAAGTATGATAAAGTAACAAGTTGTAAAGTATCCTTTTTTTGACATAGTCTTTAATCTAAAGGGTACAAATATTGGATTCAAAACTCCAATGGCTCACACATAGTAATGAAGAAGGGATTCATTCATTACTCCCACTATTTTGGTCGGCTAAAGCACATACAGTTGCCTAACTCTAGTCTCCAACATGTATGATATGATGTATTTTCATACTTCAAATATGAGCATGTTGCTTTGTATGAAAAAAACACTAATACGTCATACCAATCTTATTCCAGTTACTATGGCAACGCCATTGCCTGAGTCTCTTGGTATAGATGCCCTCTCAGCGCCCACTTGAGACAACTCACATTCGGCTGTAATCAGGCTATTTGGAGTCATGGAAATATATCCATGAATTACTCCAAAACTGACTTTCTCCATCATAAGGTCTCATCTTAGTTCTCTTTCTAAGGCGACATATTAAATAATATGCATGTATTCTTTGCTGTACCAAGTAATGCACACGTCTGGATGCATTCTTTGTGCCCAGGACATGTACAGATGCATGCACTCCATGCTACTAGTGTCATATTCCTACCCGAGCCCACCACATCCCGGGCTCGACTCCATCATAGCACGATATTGTCTGCTTTGGGCCCCGACCACGTCCTTAATGTTTTGTTTCTGGGAACTCACATGAGAACTTCCTAGTGGGTCACCCATCCTGGGATTGCTCTCGTACGAACTCGCTTAACTTCGGAGTTCCAATGGAACCCGAAGTCAGGCTCCCAAAAGGCCTCATGCTAGGTAGAGATGTGAATATACATATAAGGCTTACAGGATCCTCACCCCTAGGCGATGTCCAAATTGTCACATCCTGGCGATATTGTCCGCTTTGGGCCACTACCACACCCTCATGGTTTCGTTTCTGGGAACTCACACGAGAATTTCCCAGTGGGTCACCTATCCTGGGATTGCTCTCACGCGAACTTGCTTAACTTCAGAGTTCCGATGGAACCCGAAGCCAGTGAGCTCCCAAAAGACCTTGTGCTAGGTAGAGATGGAAATATACATATAAGGCTTACATGATTTTCACCCCTGAGCGATGTGGGATCTAACAACTAGGACATGAATGTCTCAACTTAATTGCTTGCTATCTCAAAGCGCCAAGTGAATCATTCGTGTGAGTCAACCTATTCAAAGCTCGGTGATATCTAATAAAAATGCGTTCGCATGCATGAAATGAGCCACTAAATCATAATGTCAAAAGCAACTCTAGTCATGGTTTTAACCATGCTAGTTGCTTAAGATGCATCTCCAGACTGCACCTTATTATGCAATTCGGATTGAAACAACCATTTCTGATTGAAGCAACCATACATTTGGATCTTCCCAAATTAGGGACTAATTGCATGGAGTAGGGCAGTTCTACTTCTGCACTCAAGTATAGCTAATCATCTCTGGGCTAAAGATCTTTCAAACGTCATCGTTGAACTTCAAGCTACGCCACCTACCTTCTAGGTCTATGGCTAACTTGAACTCTATAGTGAATTAGGCAATATAAGTATAAATGTTTCTCATCCTCTGAGAGAACATTTAGGTGCGTGTATCACCTTATACTGTGTTGCCCTTCTCTCTCTTTCCATCGTTCATCCTTAAGGGATGTCTCTAGCCACCTCAAGGTAGTCAGTAGAGAAGGGCAATGGTCTTACCTTGATATTGAAGAACTTTCTTCATTTAATCACATGAGGACGTTCAGAAGTTCACTAATAAACACAATTAACTCTCAGTTAAAAATTATGATCACTCATATCAATCTAAAACGCGTCATAGCATTCTTTTTAACTCATACAAGACAAAAATTTATAGTCGTATCATGACATGACGCTCCACAAAATTCTTATCAATTGTCATGAGATAGTATAGGAAAGATCATGTCAAAGAATGCATATCAATGCATGCATGATACATACGTTCATGGGGTTTAAGAAGCTTACTTTACGCCCCAAATATATAAAATTACTTCGAACTCAAGATTTACATCAACAAAGTAGAGACTGGGTACTATTACACCAATAACTACAAGCTAAGTATTTTTCGTTTTGAGAACTTAATGTACGATTTGTTACAAAAACTAGCTCACACATGAACGTGCTGCGTGCATCTTGAACTGTAAGATGCCTTTTTCATCCAACGGTTGCAAGGTTGATAAAACAGTGGTTTTCTTAGTTCTTATTGCAAGATTTTGTTGTAAATTGAATACACATATTGAAGACAATATATCTATATATATATATATATATATATATATAGATTGTTTTTTCTTTCAAAATATGTTGATTGGCAACTAAATTGTTCATGAGGGCTTGCTTGTAAATCTTTAGGTTTTTCAAACATACGTATTAAATTGTACAGGTGATTCAAATGGTTATGACTTGTGAATATATCTGAGACATAGGAATAACTGATCAAGTTTTCGATTCCCTGAAGAATGATTTGGAATTCATTTTAAATGGACCTATCTCAACGACAAAGATATGAATTATAATTCAGAGAAAAGTACAATGACATGCATGTATGTTGAAGTGTCACGTTCCGATCCCGACATACATCTAGGATCGACACATGATCTAACAACACGTTCTGAAATTTACGGAACAAAAGAGTATTTTTTGTATTTTCACTAAATTTAGGGATATTTTTCCTTTTACAAATGGTTTTGGGTCTTAAATGGTGTGCCCGAGGGGCCCACCCCTGATTTGTTTGTTCCCCGGTTCCGTTACCCTTTTCTTTCTTTTTTGATTTTTTAACTCTTTTTCTAGCTCTCTCTTTCTCTCCCTCTCTCTCTTTCCCCGAAACTCTTTGCATCTCTCTCTTGACCTTACTGTTCCCTCCTCACCGTCGAACACACACACACAAACATACAAACACACGACGGCATCACCACCATCGTTGGACCTTTCTTCTCTCCCTCCCCCTCTGTGAATCACAGAGACCAAGTCGGCGAGTTCTACTATTCTCGACTAAGTGAGGCTCGAAATACCATCACTCATTCTTCATTTTCAACGATCTGGTGGTTTTAATGAAAATAGGTATTGTTTTGGGAACATTTTGACACAAGAAAACCACCTCAGAGAACTAAACCCACATTCCAGCAAATACCCGTGGCTTTCAGTCCACTTTCCGGCCAAACCATGACGAGTTGGCTAACGTGCAAGGTATCATTCGTCTCGCTGAGTACTACAACTTTCCTTTTTGTTTCACCCAATTTTGTTGAGTGTTGAAGAAGTTATATCCATTTGAATCTTACCCAGTTTCCGACAACCTGCGCAGCTTTCGAGGCGTTTTCAACCAAACCACGGCGAGTTAGATGTCGTGTGAGATACTATTCTCTTCGTCTCTTCGAGAGCTATGATTTTTATTTATGAATCACTCAATTTTGTTGAGTATTGACAAAGTTATGGACGTTCAAAGTTTGTCTAAATTTCGGCCGAATTCCGGCCTTCTTCTCCGGGGTGAAACCCAGCCCAAGAAACCTTCTAGGCCTTCGAGCCGTTCCTTCCAAGCCTAAAACCCTGGGCAGCCCAACCCAACCCTTTTATTTCTTTTTATTTTGTTAATCTAAAGGCCTTTGGGCCATTTCCTTTTAGGGCCTTAGGCCCGTGCACTTTGAAACCCCAAAACCCTTGTAAATAGGCCTTTCGGCCATTCAACCAAACCCATCAAAATCCAAAACCCCGGTCCAACCCAAAACCCTTGACCCGGATCCGTTGTTTTTGACTCGGTCAACGGTCAGCATTGACTTTTGGGGTTTTCGTGCAGGACCCCTCCTAGGCTAATTTCAACGTCTTGAACCTGTTTCCAATGTCTGTTCTCACAAATTCAATCATTTGAGTACAGTTTGACTAATTGTACCATTTATGTGCTTAGGGGCAATTAACTGTGGCGTTTCCATATTCGCTAGGTGCGTGGCTCTTCGACAGCTAAGTACTGTAAATGGATCCCTTCTAAAAATGCATGTTTTGATAGTAAAAATGGACCCTTTCTATTATAACCCGTGTTCTTATAGAATATTCGATGGATGCCGATATGATATTTAGAACATATTTAGAACACTTCTTTATAGTATAGACGATGGATGACTTTATACCATGAATTTGCGTTTCAATATATGTATGTTCACTGGTTTTGTACTTACCTAGTGGTCCTTTCCGCTATGGGACGTAGGGATAGATTCAGGTCCATCCCGGGCAACGGTTTGGTGTTGGCATAGGGCCTGAAGTGTGTTTCCTCTGACTATTAGCATAGGGATGGGGAGCCGGCATGGGGTCTGAAGTGTATTTTCCTCTGACTGTTTGCTCAGAGACAGGGAGCCGGCATAAGGCCTGGGGGTTATTGGACATTCACTAGTGATTATTGATGTGAAATATTCTAACACTCAAATTAAAACCCTATGATTGTAGTATATGAAAGTAAGGATCATTTTAGACCGGGGATTAGAAGGGATGCTAATCTACTCAATTTAAACTCTAAATCACTAAACTAGACTCAATAACAGACAACTAGACTCTTTATGACTCAAAATAGAACAAAATAATCAAATAGACTCAAACTATATACTAAAGGATGATTTGGATGAATTCTAACTTAACTTTGACTCAAAACACTTAAAAACATAAATTTGGACAGATTCTAACTAAAAGACACAACCAAGTAAAGGGGGATTGGATTTTTGGACGAAATTAAGGTAAAAACAAGCAGATTGTAAAGACTCTAAACAACTTGAACGAAATTGGGTGAAATATGGGTGAATGGCTAGCTAGAGAGTTCATCTCCGCACATGACATATATGCGTACAAATCGATTTCCAATTATTATTCCTTTAAACCATGAATGACTATGCCCCAAGTTAATTGCATCGCACAACCAACCATCAGATTTTCCTTATTTCATTGAATTGAATGAATATGCATTACAACCAAATTATCTTTCTCAAGTTCCCTATATGAAATGCATGATTGAGATACATATCAAAAATCATTAAATTCTATGAAAATCATAAGCATTGACAAGGCATTCATCACTATGAAACGCATGAGACTCCTGCCAAGGATTCACTTAACACAATCATGACTAGTGACTTCCACTACTTGTGAATATAAGTGAATAACTATTACGTGAAACTCCCTTATATTCTAGCATCAAATTCATGCATGCAAACTAAGTAGGCCTCCTTAATCAACATACAAGAATAAGTTATCAATCAAACAGATAAGTAAATCGCATTCACAATTTATGAAACAATAATTGGATGAAATCAATTCATATCACATATATGTTCATGGCTTTGAATTCACCTCTAACTAAAACGAATTTAGTTCCTCATGTTCGCAAAACAAAGATAATTAAATTTAAACATTGAAAACAAAGAATAGAATACACCTAGGAACGCTCCAACAATCCAACGTTTTGAATGGCAAGCACGGCTCTAGGTGTGGTGGATGGTGTGGTGTGAAATTGTGGTAGAGGGTGGTGGTTTATGAGTGTTATGGCATCATGTATTTATAGGGTGAAGGGAAGGCACGAAATTTGGGCTGAAAATGAGGGGAATTAGGACTCCAAATCACCAAAGAACAAGGACACTTTCAATCAGATTCTAGGGAGGACAAGGAATGGTCCTTGTGGCAGTATCTAGAACTTCTAGAAGGGTTACATGTGGCATAAACTTAGGGCACAAAAACATGGCTTCTAGAACTTGATATTTAGGTGATTAAATGTGAAAATGAGTCTTCTTTGCAGCTGGAATTAAGGTAGGAAAAGATTAGGATATGATAAGATAAGACAAGGATGGATAAGGTTTGGATAAGATAAGGTTTGTTTGGATAATGTTCCTATTTTGTAGCTAATTCCTTATCTTCAATGCTTCCAAATTTGTTTCTCCAGATATTAAGCACATTCCTAGCCTCTCTTGATCTTCAAATTCATCCATCCACCTTGCTCCTTATGCAAGCTATCCATTTCATGCCCAAAACTGCTCTAAAATGCTCCAAATTGCACTTTCTTGCCAACTTTGTCATTTAAACCTACAAACATATGAAAATAGCTTAAATCACTATAATAAATAGAAACTAACAATGTAAATGCAAGAAAACAGGCTAACTAAGTTGCATAAATATGCTCCTATCAATTATTATATATACAAGTTATGATTTGAGACATTGCACGGCATGCTAGGTTTCAGAAAACCTATGTTTATCATGATATATATGTGTTTTCATAAAACCTGGGGGTTAGTACGTTGATAACTGTTTTATTATATATATATATATATATATATCAACTTGGTCCACTCATGTTTGTTTTGCGCCCCATTCAGGACTTAGAATAGAGGCATACAATCCCGGCGTCCAGACACTTCTGCATCGGCATCTTCGAGACCTCTTGGTGTAGGATCCATTCTTTTGTTCATTCAATTTTATATTATTTCTTTTAGTGTTCTAGATTAGATGTGTACTCTGAACACGTTCCTTAATTGCATATTCATTATTCTTTTATATTTATAAGTCTTATCTATCCCTTGTTTTCAGCATTTGCACTCAATAAATGGCTTTCGTCACCCTCAGGTGTCGACCAACACGTGCCTATCCTGGTATACATAGTTCGTCGTTTGCTATACTTGAACATTCATCACGTAAATCACTATGTCTCAACATAATACACAATTTAGTGCATGTAACATCTCAAGGAACAATCGATGAAGCGCAACATAATCTCTAGCCATATTGGTCAACGGGTCTAATCATAAAGACAACAATCACAACCAGCATCATTCCACAATCACATCAATCAATAACACATACCATACACCGAAATGCAGGGCTAGAGCAACATAGTTTGGCCGAAGCCTACATCTCTAAAGTTGTCTCAAATGAATCAATCCAAGGAACCAATGAGTTAAATGATGCGATTTCGGACCACTCAATGAAATCGATCAACATCGGGTTCTGAACCACTTAACGAAACCAAGACACCAAAGGGGATTTCGAACCACTCAACAGAATCCAAACCAAGGTACGATTCTGGACATTCAACGGAATCGCAGAGTACAATGTATATTGAACCACTCAATGAAATCCAAGCTGGATACGATTCCAGACCACTCAATGGAATCGTGGATCACGAGGGATTCCGGACCTCTCAACGGAATCTAGACGGAGAAGGGAACCGAACCACTCAACGAAACCCCAATGGAAACCCAGTTCCAGATCACTCAACGGAACCGAGCGGAAGTCCAAAGAATATAGCAACGCTCGAAGAACAAGACATGAAACAAGTACTCAAAATACAAAAGCTCAACGAAACAAGAAATGGAACAAAGCACAAGGTACACAATTAGAACGGCTCAACGAAATAAGAAATAAAATAATGATACGATATGTGAAACAAGTCTCGAAGCAACAAACTTTATGACAATGGGTTCATGGTCCACTACTAGCCCTCACATTTTATCACATCAGGCCAAACATATAAATCAATCACACTCCACAACAAGTTCAATACACAAGGCAAATCACATAAAATCAATAAGCATAACACAATGTGATGCCATCAGTATGTTTATCAAGGTGCACATCAATCGAGAAAAACACATCATCATGTTAAGCCCAATGAGCTCTATGGAATCTTAGCTGGGTAGTGATCACCCATTGCGGATATACCAAACATGATCACTCCTAGAATGCGTATGGTCCCTCATCGTAGATATACCAAGCAGAACCATAAGCATAGTTTAATCGTGCAGACAGTGATCACCCATCATGGATATACCAAGTATGATCACCCCTGAAATACGTATGGTCCCCCATCGCAGATATATCAAGCATGACCATCCATGTACCATTACTACATGGTGCAGTAAATTCAACACACAACCTACCCATAACTCAACCCTTATGAGTTACAATGTAGTCACCTAGGACTGGGCAAACGAGTCCTGGACCTGCGGGTCAGGGTGGGTAATTGCAATTCAGGGTAGGTACATATATTGTAAATTCAAAATAGGGCGAGGTGAGACGAGTTCACTTAATTAGTGGGGCGGGGCGGGTACAAATTTCAAAGAAAACGGGCCCCCAACCCAAACCATTTCCACCGTTTATTTCTTAGGTTATGTGGATTCTAGACTCCATCCTCTCTCCAAAGTCCATGCCACTTAAAGTTCATACTCTGTATTCTGGAATCTAGACTCCGATTAATTCCCTCATCTCTTCAACTTCGTATTCGTTTTTCTCACCGCTGTCGTGACCACCATCATAGCACCACCTTTCTCTTTTCCTTGATGATATCTCAAAGCACCCAGGTCCTAAAACCTTAAAGGCACAACCCATCCCAATTCTCTCATCTTCGTCGGCACCACCCATCTTGATTTCTAGACGATAGCACCGTCGTCACGATCATCATCACCCCACCACCATCGTCGCCTACTATAATTTTGGTAATTTTGAATTAGGCATTTGTTATTTATGTGAATTTTTGGTTTAAGGATTTAGGGTTTTTGAATCAGGAATGGTATAGATTCTGTTATGGGTTCTAAATTTCTGGTTGGGGAATACAAGATTTGCAGTTGTCACAAGGAAAGTTGTGGGGATAGAATTGTATTCATTTGATATATGTGTCTATTCTTTAATTTTGTTTTCACTGTTTGGTGCAACATCTTTATTTTGCTTCCAATTTTTAAAAAACCCAAATTGGTTTTGATTTGGGTTTCCTGATGGTTTTATCTCATGAGAGACATGAGTTTGGCCTTGGAAAAGATCTTGAAGATGGAGTTAAAGGTGTTGTGGTCCAATAAGGCATCATGGCGGGTCTAGAACCATTCTTTGATAGAGAAGACCACGTCCCTCGCCAGAGTCATACGGGCCATGGTTGAGAAATTGCAGATTCAAAACCATGGACGAACAAGTTAAAACTTTTTCAAGAGATGGTAGCTAGAAATGCATCGTCTCCTCTGAGTTAGAGTGATGATCTGCCACTGACAAGTATGTAGCGTTTAAAGCTTACCCTCGTTACCGTAGGACCTATGGGTACCCGTAGGAACCAACCCGTTTCAAAAGGGCCGGGTCAGGTCTGGATCCTATTTTGAAAAATCCAAAACCTGCGCCGCCCCCTGTTATTTACAAACGGGCTCGGCCCAGTTCCTTTACTTTTGGGCCCGGCCCGGCCCTTGCCCACCCCTATAGTCACCTACACTATCAACTTCTCAGGGCTAGCAACTAATATGTCACACAAGCATATAAGTTCTACAAAATACTTCTAATAGGATTCTAGGAGCACATTGTCATAACATTTATCATACTTATCATTCACATTATTAAGAAGATAAATGAACACACATATATATCACAATATGACGTCATATACACGTAAACCGATATATATATATATATATATATATTATCTGGGATAACTCATTAACCAATATAGGCCTACTAAGCCCTATCTAGTCTCTAGTAATACTGATTTTAATATTTAAGATCAATTCATAACATATTGACCATAAGTCAAGTCTCTGTTAAAGGTGGGGTCCACAACCTTATACAGTTAATTTGGAACAACATACTAAAATTTCATTACGATCCATCGGTTGGATCTCCACCAATTGCAAATTCAAGTGGCAATCAACATTTGATTTTACAAACTTAGAAATCCAATTCGGGAAAATCCGTACTTTGAATTCCCTATCCATAAGTTCCTAATGTCCTCAAATATTATGTACTATTACTTATTTAAGTTTGGTGCCGATCCAATGGTCGGATCGTCATATAATGACTTTGTGGCGACCAACTAGGTGGTCAACTACAAAACTATATTAAAACCTCTGAATTTCACAAAAAAAATGTCAAATATGGAATCCGGGCATCAAAATTTGCCTAGGATGGTCAGATGGGGTCTCGACCCACGCACTGCCGCACGCGGTGGCTGATTGCCTTGAATCGCCGAAAAATTCAACTATTTTCAAAAATTACCAAATTTTACAGGCATGTAGATCTCAATGAGGGGAGTAATTTTCATTCATGTGGCTAAGGCCAATCTGGCCGGGGAAAGCTCCAATTTTCCTCGAACTCACTTGAAACCCTAAAAAGGGTGTGCCTCGATCCGTCACCTTCGGTGTTCCGCCGCCCCCAAACCTATTTGAGCTTTGTTCCTGGCCTCTAGAGGAGTGTTTTGGTGGTGGTAATTGAAAGGGGTCCGGGTTGGTTCCCCTCATTCTCTTCTTTCTCCTTTCCCTCCTTTCTCTTGTCTTTCCCCTTGGTTCGTCTCTCTCCCCTCCTCTCCTAGTTGGTCCGTACCCCTTTTTCTTTGATTGGGCAGCCAATGCCCTACCTCCTTTCTCTCCCGCACCTCTCATTCTCCCATCTCCCTTGTTGCTAGTCTCTACTTTTTTTTTTCTTTTTTTTTCAAGATTTCACCCCCTCTTATTGGTCCATTCCCAAATTAATAAGAACCCCTAAAAATATTAAATCCCTATTTTATTAAGAAACTTCTAACATCCGTAACTTCTTTTTTCCCGATTCAGGAATGGCCTTCGCCTATGTGCTCATGGGGTTGAGCTCAATTCGAAAACATTAAGAGTGAAGCCCGAAGATCTACGGATTTAAATAATTATTTTCAAAAATTAAAACTTTGTAATTAAGTAATTAGAATCTAAAATTAATATAAATTCCCAAAAATAATATAGAATCTCCTTAATACAAATACATAGTTTGCAATAGTGAAATCCAGGAACGGGATTTCACATGAAGAATGTTAAAAGTTTCATGTACAGAATATGATAGATTAAAATTTGTATATAGTGATACCACTATTAAATACATCCCAAAAATAATATAGAATCTCCTTAATACAAATACGTAGTTTGCAATAGTGAAATTCAGGAACGAGATTTCACATGAAGAATGTTAAAAGTTCCATGTACAGAATATGACAAATTAAAATTTATATATAGTGATACCACTATTAAATACATCAGACCTATCTCAAGGACATAGATATCAATTACAATTCAGAGAAAAGTACAATGATATGTATGTATGTTGAGGAATGTTGAAAGTTTCATTTACAAAATATGACGGATTAAAATTTATATTGAGTGATACCACTATTAAATACATTAGTTATTTTATGGTAAAACCATACATTTTGGTTAACTTGAGTTTACTAAATCGCCACTGAAAACGGACTGCCCATGAGAATTGAGTATAATATCAGTGTTTGGCTCTTTTAAGAGTAAAAAATTGCTTTTATGTAATTTATTCAATTCGAAGATCGATAAGAAAGAAAAGTATGAGAAACTAAAAATTGTTTGATTATTGGTGCCGTAATCTTCTTACATTTCTGACCTAAATCTGAGCTCTTTATATTGGAGTGAGAAAGAAAGAGTCTGTCTAGAAATAGTCCAAAAATGCCGAAAACGATTTAGAGTCCCATAAAGCTTAGGGCCAATCATTGTACAAGCCCATACAAGTTCATGCAGCACTTTGAATTCAAGACAGGCCATTCATCTGGGTTGTCTTTCAGTCCATACTAACAATTATCAGACAAAACCCATAAATAATTGTTCATTCTTTTTTATTTTTTCCATTTTAATTTCTTTCCTAATTAGTATTGAGTGCTTGTTATGATGCACATTATCAATCTCAGACATCCCATTATCTATCAAGTGAATTTTTATTCGAATGTATAAGTCAAGCTTTGACATTTCACATCATATATTTAAATGAAAGCACAAATATTTGTTTTTTTTTTAAATGAAAGCACAAGCTTGTTGAGCAAAAATAATATAGAAAATAATGGAGCTAGTATGTGAACTTTTATTCACAAGTGATGAAAATGCCCTCATTAAATTGACGAGACCCACATCTGTTTAACGTGCAGTTCAACTCTCAAGAAAACCTGAGCTACTGATTACAACTTCTTCAAGCCCTCATGCCCATGGCAAGAAGAAAAGACAAAGGTATTAAAGATGAGACTAATAACTAAAGGGAAGTGTTATTGGCACTCCAAAAATCTCATTCTACACTTCTCACAAGTGTATTTTTTCTTTCCAAATATAGAAAGTTTGGAGTGTAGAATGAGATTATTTCTCAAGTATCTTTAAGATATCCAACATCTTAAAGATGCTTTCCTACTACATCTAATAGATGACACACCTTGGCCAACTGAACGTTAACAAATGGCATGACAATCCCTACACAAGTGGGGCAGCAATCTCCCTATAAATATCCCATTCTCCACCAAATTATGGTAAGTTTTTGGTACGCAATTAAGCCTTAAACACTCTATTTTTAGAGAAACTGACTTAGGCATCGAAGATCCATTGGCCAAACCTTCCCCTCCCCTTTCCCATTCCTTGGGTGCATGAGTTTATTCATTGATCAAAGGTGTTTAATTACTTTTGCAAACCCGCATCCGCTTCAACGATCTGCGCTCCTAGCCTAGACCAACTCCAGCAAACTTATCCCAAACCAGTTCAGTCAAATCGGTTGTTGCTCCCTGGACCTGATTTGGCTCATAATGAACTAATTAGTTTGACCGACTGACTGGTTATTGAATCTGGGTTTTTTCGCCCCATTTTTCAACAAATTTGATCCGTCCTAGCTCAAATTTCGTGCCCAATGTCCATTACACTTCCACCACTCCCAGATATACCTATCAATCGAGCTCATCCATCCCGAATGGTGACATACACATATCTCGACAGGTCTCGAATATAACAAGTGACATCGCGCAACAAACTACATTGGTGAATCAACTCTATGAACACATCGAGATGCAGCATGCTCCTGACGAGGTGTCTTAAAGTTGGACAAGAGCAAATGACAGTGTTTCTTTCCAACAACGTCCTAATAAACAACAATTCAACTAACCACGAACCAGGCATTCACGTAGTATACACTCTCTCTTAGCATCCACAAAAACATTTTCTCCCACTTTAGAGCGCTAAGAAGTGTTTATTGTCAGTTTGGCCCGCAAGTGAGTCTACATTTACTATTGGGTCCATACTTTAACGAATACTCAAGACCTGAATCCAGGCCCAATATCCATTCGTGACTTAGCTCATAAATAATTCCTCCTACCTCGTACCAGAGCAAACAACACAAAAACATGAAAGACTTGAGAAAACTTAGGATAAAGTTTAACTGACACTGAACACCAATCGCAATCACTAGTAACTCGATCGCTAGTTAGGGATGAATAACGTGTACCACAGCCGTGATATAGACGAGCAAATCACAAGAAAGAGCATCACAGACCTGAAAACCACTGATGTCGGCAACCGGAGGCATCATTGCACCAGCTGAGGCGAATTCACGAGGAGGTAGAAAGGCTTTTAACTGAGTGACTGCGCGATTTTTAGCTGATTGAGACCATGGATGAAGCACATTCATAGCAGATTATAGTGATCTTGAATATGAAGTCTCCAGCCATTCTGAAAGAGATCTGAAGTTTGATTGAATGAGCAGCAGCTCTTAACAGACTTCTTTCACAATCAAATTCTTAGTTAATCACCAACCAAACCTTGGGGAGTACACAGAAAAACATCTAAGGGCGACATAAATACCTAGAAAAAGTCTGAGAGCAGCTCACGACATTCCTCACTTATACCTTTATGCAGGTTCCACGAGTAGATAACATTCATGCAGACGCATTTGCGAGTTTAGGCTCTGCCCTAGACCACCAGCTTAGACATTGCATCCCAGACAAATATTTATAAGAGCAGAGCATATACACGGAAGAAGTGGCGTGGATCAACATAATCCCGAGTTCGCAAGATCCTATCACTAACTACCTAGTCATTGAAGCACTCCCCAATGATAGACTAGAGTAGAGAAAACTCCAAATGAAGGCAGCACACCACTATATGTGGAATGACATGCTCATTCAAAGATCTTTTAACTGGGCCACATCTCCGTTGCTTGAAGCCTCATGAATACCTAAGGGTTCTCAGCCTCATCCACAACGGTGTTTGATGCAATCTCTTTAAAGGCCGATCCTTAGCTCGAAGGTTCTTAATGCAAGTTATTACTGGCCAACCACGCATTAGGATGGTAAGTATTTTATACATAAGTTTGACAGATTTTAGCGCTTTAAGCTAGTGCCCTACCTATGAACACCATTTGCGGACGAGCCCTTGGCCATTCATGTAGTAGGTGATCGACCTGTAAGGACCAATGATGCCTACTTCTGGGGAAGAAGAATGATGATTGTGGTGGCCGACTATTTCACCAGATAAGATGAAGCTGAACCCATGGCGACAACTACCTAGGTAGACATAGAAGCCATTCAAGCTTATCCAAGTTTTTCAAAGTCTTAAGCACATTCTCAAACAAGACCTCACATGCTAGAGACTATTTCAGTTGTTTTGTAGTCTTGCTTTGCTCAGGTACACTCATAACAACAATTTACATGCTCTCTAGTGTGAGAAGGAAAACCAATCTCTCAAAACCCATCGGGTATGCTCTTTCATTCTTTTTAGTGAGAGAGGGTAAACCAACCCCCCAACATCCATATGGGTATGCTATTCAGTGCGAGAAAGTAAAATAAATTCCACGACATCCATCTTGGTATGCTCTCCAATGCAAGAGGGTAAACTAATCCTCGACACATATCTGGGTATGCTCTCTACTGTGAGAGGTTAAACTAATTCCCCAACGCCCATCTGGTATGCTCTCTAGTGTGATAGGGTAAACCAATCACTACCACTATACTCTCACCTGAGAGGGTAAAATTTTCTGGTTCTCTAGGCATGGATGGGTATGACTACCTTAGTGTAAGTAGGTGCACGACAACCTGTGCCAAAGTTTTTGGAATTAGCCATAATTCTTCATCAAGATTTAGCTAACTAGCTAAACTAAAGGATTATGGCCTTTGACCCAATCTGTAAGGACCCGTTTTTCTTTATCAGAAAAAGCATTAAAGTGCAGTACATTCCTTAAACTGTTCCCCACGGGAATTCATATAACTACACACATTTGTTATGACAAGTTAGTAATTTTGTGTCCACATGAAGCTTTATCATGTTGTGTTACTAGATACGTATTCTACACGATTCGTGATCCACAAGTGCAGCACATCCATTGGGTTACTACCTATGAATTTCTACACGACTGTACATTTTTTATGTGACCAGTTAGCGATTTTCATGTCCACACTGGCCCATATCATGCTATGTTATAGCTACCTGGCCTACGAGTTTTGTGACATAAAATACAATGCATTCCTTCAATCGTTGCCTGCGAATTTCCATATACCTACACACTTTTGATGTGACTAGTTAGTGATTTTTATGTCCCACAAATCTTTATTATGTTGTGATGTATGCTATGCAGCTCAAAGAATCGATGACCTCAAATTACATGTGCAATCCAACTTTCTGGCAACTTATGAAAAACTTTGTCTTGTCACATGCATCAGCCTTATGAAGTACAACTTCTCATGAACTCAAACTGCACTACCTATGAAACCTCACCTTAGTCTCATAAACAGGTTCTTGTTTTAGACAACTTTTGTTCGAGCAATGAAGTCAGCGACCAACATCACACGGTCAAGAGGCAGCTGGTGCATGATGAACTAAACTGCTTAAGACCTCAGAAAGCTAAACCTCATAACCTGGACATGCTTGGTAGGAGTGCTTTCTTTTATCAAAGCGACATGAATAGTTTGCACCTCTATTGCTAGCATTTTTACAAGACGCTTCAGACAAGCAAAGTTCCACGAACATTTAAGTCAATTGAATAATGAAGATGGTGTAAAGCAAAGAAAACAGTTTTTTTTTAAATTTTAACAAATTGATAAACTTGCACTGCCACCAGAATTTGATACAAGCTAAACAAAGCAAACCACTCATTAGTAAGCTTGGATGATCACAGGATCTACAACAGTCATCATGATTCCACCAGCCATCTCGCCTTTAACAAACACTTTGCACTTAGCAGTTTGCGTTTCTGCTATTTCATCTTCAGCAGCTCCAATCTCGACAGCTTCATCTTTTACTGCTCCATCTATGAAGCTCAAGCAAATTCCTCCTTCTAGGCAAACAGATGCCTCTTGAGCAGCGAAATCCACTTCCCCAAATGATGACCTTTCATCCCTACTTCTCATAATGACGAGCCTTTTAGAAGTCGGTTCAGACTTAGCCATAAATGGACTCTTCACTCTATCTCCGAACCTAGACGTTAGGGGCAGTACATAACTTTTGTGCTGAATGATCTTCTCAGTCAAGACTTTAGCCTTTTTTAGAGTAACATATTTCACAGGCTCGGTAACATCAAACCTCCCATGAGCAACAGTGACTTCTTCTCAATTGAAGGTCCAGCAAGCAAGCCAAAATACTAACAAAGCCCCGCGCCTTTCTCGTGGCCATAGCTGCCCTGACATGCTCCACAGCTCCTAGCCGTGATACCTTGACTTCATTATTCTAACACTGCGCCGACCTATGAGACAACGGCTGCACGATTTTCGCAACCTAACACACACAGCCTAACACTGTAAACTCAGTGCCCTAGCACACTAGACCTAAAACCCAAGAGCCTAGCGCTATGCCTCACAACCTAATCCGCTATCTCTTCTCCTCTAAAATGATCGAGCCCAGCTCCTTAATGATAGGCCTAACACCTCTCAATCATCTATTTTCTTAAGCCTAGAAGGGCAGGCCCAAACCCCTTTCTCCTCACATGTGGGCCCGCACCAGCCTTTACTGTGGCTCCTAGCTACGCCATCCATTCATCGACCCCATTCAAGCCTCATCGATGCTTACTATTAGGCAGCCCATGCTACTATGCCACCCACGAAGGCCCCATCCCACTAGTCCTAAGCTGCCCCACGGTAGCAGCAGCAAGAAGAAAGAAACTTTTTTCTTACCTTTTAGCACAACAACAATGACAAAGATTGACTCTTCAAATGGCAAACAAAGAAGAAAATTGGAGGAGGGGAACAATATCTTTAGAATTTTTTCTCTTTCTTTTTCTGAAAATAATTGCTCTTTAGGTTTATTTGCTCCCCTACTTAAGGTAGAATTAAATAAATTCTATAGGCAACTCCATCTCCTAGAAGACTTTTACTACAAGTCAGATATTAGAATCCAATGTAGTCAAAGAATCCATATTTGGCTGACCTACTCAAGTTGGACTTCTACAACTCCTACGCACAGCACAGCAGGTGTGAGGGCATTTGTAGAGCAAAAAAAGATACGAAAAATCCTAGAGTTGACACGTGGACTTTTTCCCTCAAGTGACGAGAATGCCTCATTAAATTAGCGAGGCACACATCCGTTTCACCTGCAGTTCAACTTCCAAGAAGATCTAAACTGCTGACTACGACTTTTCCAATCTTTTCTTCCATGGGATTAATAACTAAATCTTATCTTTAAAGATTTTCTTGTTGAAGACCAACTCAATCATCATTAAATCTAATCAAGGATTTCACAAGAAAATTTCAATATATTATTCATTAGAAATAACTTTGAGATTATTTCTCAAGTATCCTTAAGATATCTCAGCATCTTAAAGATACTTTCCCACTACATTATTTAAGACGCATTTTATCATTGGAGAATAAAGTGACCACCACCTACCATTACAAACTAACCTCTTACACCACCATTGCCATTACAACCATTATTGCCACTACCGTGACACCACCACCACTACAACCACCACTACCACCACAACAACTAGCACTACCATCGTTGCCACCACGACCACCGCCACCACAACTACCACCACTATAAACACATCTGCCACCATTAATACACAACCACAATTGTCACCATCACAACCATTGTACTCGCCACTGTTGTTATCATCATCACCCACACTATCATGTCTTTTTTTTGTTGTTAAATACAATTATACAACTTTTACATTAAAATTTATCCAATGCTTTTACATTGTTTTTCATACTCTCAACACTTTTAAAAATACAATTTGTCTAACACTCAACTACTTTATTTTGCAGTTGATTATTATTAAGGTATAGTAGAACAGTTTTTTAAAAAAAGCCCAACAATCCCAAACTGGTTCTCCGTGAGCATGTGGCTTTGGTCGTCTATCAAAGAAGTTTAATTATGTTGTATGTACAAATTTATTAAGACTGAAGACGGCAATTTTTTGCTAGCATAAAACTTAAATAAATAAAACAACAGTTCCATAAGCAATAATGAAAAGGTGATGGTGGGGTGGGGGTATTGCAAATCATAGTGTCTTTGGTGATGAGAATTAGGTTAGAGTAAATAGATCGCTGAGATTGTGACAAGTGCCACAATCGCTCGTGTTTTTTAAAGAGTTGTTAAGGGTTTATTGTAACAGAATAAGAGTAGACAAGTACTTTGTTCATTGTAACTCCAAAATACCGAAATATCAGTATTTGATATTTTAACCATTAGATCTTGATTTTTATATTTCTAAACAAAGATTTGGTGATTGAAATAACCCAATATAATTATTCATAACTTCAGTAGATAAGTGATTTCTGTTCTATTATTCTTATCTTAACGCAAATTACATATGTTCCTTTGTTAGTTTCTTTCTTCATGATTGGGATTTTTAGCACTTCTCATGTACCCTTGGTTTGGGAATGGAGTGGCACAGAAATTAGCATGTTTTATTTTGTTGAGATAACGATATAGTTTTGTTTAGTAATATTTTCTTTTCTTTTAAAGTAAAAAAAATTTAAATTTGACCTATTCTATATTAAATTATTAATGACTCATTTGTACAATAATCCAACTTTGCTCAGACGTCACGAATCAATACCCTCGAAGGTACAAGTAAAGTCTGGTAACTTTTACCAAGTTTTTTTTTTTTTTTTTTTTTTTTTTTGGGAGTTTTAACGAAATCTCGCAGTAGTGTTCATTTTAACGAAAAATCACATTTTTACATTAAAAAGTCAATCATACTACTATTCACTTTATCCTTTATTTTATCATTATCGTTAAAATTCAAAATTTTCAAACATTTTTCATTAATTTTATTTTTTTTTTTATTTTAGGAAAGCTAATGAAAAGGGCTTGAAAACTTTGAGTTTTAATGATAAGGACAAAATAAAGGATAAAGTGAATAATACCAGATTTGACTTTTTAGTGTAAAAATATGATTTTTTGTTAAAATAAACGGTATTATGACCTTTTCGTTAAAAACTCTTTTTTTTTTTTTTTTTTTTCTTCTTCTTCTTCTTTTGCGTCAAACCAAGAAAAAGTAAAAGCCAGCTGCAAAGAATTGTCCAAAATTTTCAACCAAAAACATTGCAAAAGTCGGGATAAATTGATAAGATGTTAGATGTGTGTGGAACCGTATGGGCCATGGATCTGACCAACACCGTGGGACCACCGTCCTCGTGAAACCCAAAAAACCTTCTCTGACACATAACTGCTAGGAGTAAGATTATCTCTTCTTCTATTATCATTCATTTTCATCCCTTCCTCTTACATTTTTTTTTTGTCTTATTCTCTATAAAAAAAATTAAAAACAAGATGTAGATGAAGCGTAATCTCAACTGTTTAAATAAGAAGGGATGAAAGGGGAGAAAGATTAGAAGGGGAGAGAATCATACTTCTCTCTGCTGAGACAATTAGGCGGTGGATTGGAACATAAACGGATGGGCCCACTAGTGTTAAGTCTCACACCCGCGCTCACGACAAGTTTTCTCAAATGCCGAATATTTGAGCAATATTACATGTGTATAATATAATTAAATGAAAACTAATAAAAATGATTTGAAAACTTTGAATTTTAATCAAAATGGAAAAAATGTGTTGTAAGTGAATAGTATCAAGAGTAACTTTTTAGAGTAAAAATATTATTTTCGTTAAAAATGAAGAATACCGGAAGTGTTTTGTTAAAACTCCTTGTGTTCTTTCACTTATTTATGACATAAAGAATACCTATTTGAATATCGGACATTTTCAAAATTTTCTCCAGTCTCACACTAGTGTGACTCAAAGACACATATTGTCTCTAAAGGGTAGAGAGACTTGTACAAAACTGAATTTCTGTAACCGTAATGTCTTAAGTTACCAATACAATTTTGTGTAATGTTTTGTATTATCTTGTACAATAAAATTTCTCTAAAATAATACTCTATAAAGGATTCCTCTTTATAGTCATAAGAAATTTTGATCCCAATTTGGGTTGTTATGTATATGAATAAACTCCGCATTTTAATAAGTTATAATTTTGTTTAGTTCTGTTTTAAGGAAACATGCATCTACATAGTGTTAATAAGTACAAAAATATGCAATATTACATATAAAAGCGTAAGATAAACTAAAGTATTATTTGGGACAATGTTTTAATTTTTAGAATTTGATACCACGTCTTTGAATTTGCACGTATGTAATACTTCGTCAACATGAACACTTTCTTGTTGAAGCTCAAGCATATTTACAGCTTCTTGGCATGAAACTTGGATATTTCCATATTGTCCATCCTTAGGATATCTCCTTCTCCTTCGAACTTCTCAAAATGTTTCTTAAGTCAATAAATAATATTTTTTTAATTATACTTCTATTAATAATAACCTTCTTAAAATTATTAAATTTATTTATTCCAACTTTATGACTATACTAAAAGTATTACTTTATCAGTAACATAAGACAACACGGAAATAATATACCCTTCCCACCTAGGTTGCCTTAAAAAGAGGTCAGTGGCACTAATAGAATTATAGAAGGGCAAACTACAAAACCAAATGAAAATTCTGCGAAATTTTTTCGTCATACAAAAACTCAGAGTACTATTTGGCATTACCGCATTCGATTTTACGTAACATTCATGCGGTAAACGATAATCAAGCTTCATGTTTTCTATGCACCGACTCTTCGGTACACCAATATCTTGACTAAATTCTTGCACTCATTTTTTCTTTTGAACATTTCTACACCCTTTCTGTGACGACACGTTCCAAATTTTACATTTTTATTTTATTTTAAAAGCGTGAATTTACGAAAATACCCTAGAGGCAAGGATTTTGACTTACGTTGACCATCGTCTAGAGAGACGTATGACTTTTTTTTTAACATATTCTCGTAGTACTCGTTGGTGTGAACGCATAGGCAAAAATCGTTTGCAAGTCCAGATTATAACGGTATAGTTATAGACGTTTGAAAATGATTATTTAAAGTTTAGTTATAAATTATTTGAATTCCCACCTTATAGGAAAGTGGCCAATCAGATTTTAGGCACAAATAGGAAGGACCAATCAAGTATAAGGTCAAGGAACCAATTAGAAGTAGAGGGAGAGGGTGAGACCCAATCAGAAAAAAAAAAAAAAAAAAAAACACAAAGGGAAAGCTTCCCGTGCACCTGTGCCCAACCCTGTGTGACTACCCATTTTCCAAGGCCGATTCCGGCCAACTCCGGTGGAGTTTTCGAAGCCACCACCTCCAACTTGAAGCTCTCATTCCTCTCTAATAAATCCACCCAAGAACCACCTTGATTAACCTTTGTATGTGGCGGTTTGAGGCCACGAAAGTTAACGGTTCTCACGGTGCCCCAACCACCCTTTTTGATTTTCCGGCAAAACGGCAAAGCGATGGCCGATGCCACCACTTGGGCTTTGTAGCCCATCATCCCAGGAGCAAATCCCAACCAACTTTGACCCCGTTGGTCCACCATAGACGACGAATCGAAAGCAGGAAGTTTTAGTCACCGTCGACTTTGTGGGAAAAATTGACCATCTTTCGTCCACTTTTGGACTTCGTGGCAGGTATGAAAGTTTCTCTACTCACTGAGATCTTCATTTCTGTGAAGTTTGAGAATTTTTGGAATTAGTAGGATTTTCTGGCGAGTCAGGGTGGCCGACCGCTACCCACGGCGACGCGTGTGGCGGTGCGTGGCCAGTGGGCCACCAATGCTATTTTTAGGCTATGTCGAATGTCTTGAATTCAATTTTGATATTTGAATGATGTAGGTTGATCGTTGGAATCTAAATTCGTTACGATACATTACTTGATAAAAATGTGAATCGACGATCCGACTGTTGGATCGTCACCAAACTTGGATACGTTATAATACGTAATATTTAAAGATCATAGGAATTTATGGATCGGGAATCTGAGGTGCGGATTTTTTCGAATTGGATTTGTAAGTTAGTAAAATAAATGTTAACCACCACTTGGTTTTGGGCAATTGGCGGAGATCCGACCGTTGGATCGTAATGAAATTTTAATATGTTATTCTAGAAGCATATGGTGGATCTTTGGGAGTTACGAATTGGAAATCTGATATGCGGATCTTCCGGGTCGAGTTATACAAGGTGTATACCCTACCGTCGATCTTTGATCGACGGTTGACTTGTGGTCAATGGGTCTTGAACTATTTTAGAATGTCCTTGAGGATGTGTTTTACGTGAATTACGTATTCTATTGATAAGAGTTCTAAGATGTGATTTGATAATTGGTCACATGCGCCAATCATTCAGGACGCCTCGATGCGTGCGCTAGAGAATCATAACGTGGATTCCAGGTGAGTGGATCTTTTTCTTTTTATCGTACATATTATTGATAGTTCCATCGATACTTTTAAATTGATTTAGGTATATTACCTTCATATAATTAATGTGAATGTTTGAAGTACTAATATGAACTACGAATGGCTTAATCCTTGTTTAGGGTACGTAGGTAGTCTAACGAGACGTTAGATGCAGCCATAATATATTTGAGACAAAAGCCTTATTTGGGAAATTGAGTAATGCGAAGGAAATTGGTCAAGACAAGTTTTAGTTTGGTGAATTAGTTAGTTAAACTAATGTTAATTGGGCTTGTCACGGATAATTATCTCTAAAAATGAGTAGTTCGGGAGTAGGGTGTTATTGATTGTACTTTTTACACCGTATTGTTTGTAATTGGAAATGCTATGACATGGTTGAGTATTAGATTGCATCATAGTATATCCATATGTATATTACCTGCACATAATTATTGTGAATGCTTTGAAGTGCAAAGGTGAATGCAGGACACCCAGGTAAGTTTAGGTGAGTTTATGGTATGAGTTGAATCAATAGAGTTATAGCATGACTACAGTTATGTGTTAGGCAACTCCGACACTGTCGTACTGGTTGCCCATGAGTTGTGCATGTTATATTGAGATGGATTGATGAGATATGGATATCTGCACCCCGGTGTTAGTGCTCCCACCCATGGACAGGGCACAATCCTTCACATGATGTTCACCTCCCGCACCTTACGCTCACCTTGGACTCAATGTAGGTGCATAGTCCTGTCGTACAGACCACTATAGGTGGTTTCGACTCGTAGGTGACCCGCGATTATTTGCACAGTCTTCACGTGATCGTAGCACTTGAGCGTACTTATTTACACCCAATCCTGTCGTACAGACCACTAGAGGTGGTTCCAACTCGTGTGCAGGGATGATTGGTGAGATATGGATACATGCACCCGGGTGTTAGTGCTCCCACCCATGGACAAGGCATAGTCCTTCACGTGATGTTCACCTCCCGCACCTTACGCTCACCTTGGACTCAAGGTAGGTGCACATTCTTGTCGTACAGACCACTAGAGGTGGTTCCGAC
This sequence comes from Pyrus communis, assembly GCF_963583255.1. Lineage (NCBI taxonomy): Eukaryota > Viridiplantae > Streptophyta > Magnoliopsida > Rosales > Rosaceae > Pyrus > Pyrus communis. The sequence goes on from NC_084815.1 coordinate 15,195,816, forward strand.
TCGTAGGTGACCCGCGATTATTTGCACAGTCTTCACGTGATCGTAGCACTTGAGCGTACTTATTTACACCCAATCCTGTCGTACAGACCACTAGAGGTGGTTCCGACTCGTGTGTAGGGATGATTGGTGAGACAGGTCACTATAGGTGACTCCCGACTTATATGCTAGCATTGATTGATGAGATATGAGTACAGTCGTACGGGTCACATTAGGTGATTCCGGCTGATATATCATTTATGTTGATCAAGTTCATTTGGCCTACTTGTTAATGCATTGTAGAGTTGATGGACATGGCATACCCATGGTTTTGGCCATTTTTGAGCATGGGTGGATCTATATATATATATATATTCGTGTAGTACTGTCCTATAGAAAACAATAAGGGACAATGAGGAGTTATTACTATTATAAAGGTAATAGTTTGGTTTTACTGCTTACTCACACTTTCTGTTTTGTACCCCTTCAGGTTTTAACTGCTGAGTTCGTATCGATAAGGATATATGGCTAATCTTAGTATTGGTGGCTACTTTTAAGGGTATGATTCTTACCCACACTACTGTACTTTACTTATGCTCTGACATCGCGTGTGAAATGGGTTCGCTCCCACTCGTAGTGCACTCTGGTATTTAGATGCTTTTAGGTTCAAATTTATTCACATTATACACTATCACATTTTATGGCTTCATCACCTTCCAGGTGTCGGTCAGCACAGCTCGATTCTATGTCTAAGTGGACTTTCCTGGTCGGGGTGTGTCACTTTTTCTTTTCACACATTTTTAATTTTAAGGGCATTTAGATTTAGGGATTAAATAAGATAATTTTAGATTATAACTTGAATGGATTTTTAAATCTAATTTAAGTGTCTAAATTAACACTCACTATCGGAAATTACCATTTGCCCGACGAAATTTTTTCAACGACCAAACTTTTGTCGAGCAAATAAACTTTATCCAATGGAATAAAAAGTTCGTTGGGCAAACCTAATCAACATTTTGGTTTATTCAGAGGTTTTTTGCCGACGAAAAGTGTTCGATGGGCAAGGTTACCTACGTCGGGTAAAGTTTTCGAGCCAAGGAAAAAAATGGCAAATAATATGGCATCCTTTACGCGACGAACCATTCAGGTCTCTCAAGCTATATATTTTATGATTTAGCATTTAGGGTTTACCATTCGTTCAAAAAAATATACTATTTTGTCGGGCAAAAGTGAGGGACATTTTGGCATATGCAATTCCTTCGATAATTTTCCTAGTGTACAAAATTAATTTCAACAATCTAACCATCAAAATTGTTTGTATAGATTTCGAGATCGCATATGCCAAAAATCACCAAAAACAAACTTTCAGTGTGAAATCCCGTTCTTGGATTTCACTATTGCAAGCTATGTATTTGTATTAAGGAGATTCTATATTATTTTTGGGAATTTATATTAATTTTAGATTTTAATTACTTAATTACAAATTTTTAATTTTTGAAAATAATTATTTAAATTCATAGACCTTCAGGGGTCACTCTTAATGTTTTCGAATTGTGCTCAACCCCACGAGCACATAGGCGAAGGTCATTCATGAATCGGGACGAGAAAAGAGAAGTTACAGACGTTAGAAGTTCCTTAAATAAAATAGGGATTTAATATTTTTAGGGGTTCCTATTAATTTGGGAAGGGACTAATACGAGGAGAAAAGAAAAAAAAACGAAATGAGAAGCTACTTGATGGCAGCAAGAGGGAGGGGAAGATGAGAGTTGCAGGAAAGAAAATGAGGGATCTAGGGACCAATCGGGGGAGAGGAAAAGAGGGAAAGGAAGAGCAGCCAACCCGAATCATTCCTCGACTCGTTACAACCGCGTGACTTGACCCGGTTCCGAAGTGAATTTCTGACGTGAAATCGTCAATTTTTCTGGCGAATTACACTAAACCAACACCTGTAAATGGATCCCCGACCTTCCTTCTTCCCTTTTCCACCAAAAATCCGAGAGTTTTTTGCCTCGGTTTCGTGAGAATTGCACTAATGGGTTCGTTGGGTGTACAGCTGCGATCTGCCAATTTTGCAGGTACCACCATCTACCACCACCCTCATACAAACCCTTTTGAGACCAAGAACAAAGCCTGACCAAGTTTGGGAGCGGCAAAGCTTTGAATTCGATGAATTGAAGTTCACCCTTCTTAGGGTTTCTGGCAAATCGAGGCGATTTCAGGCGACTTCCACGTCAAACTGAACTTCGGCCCATTTCTGAAAAATGTTTCTCTCAATGAGTTGTACATTCCTACAAAATTTGGTGAATTTTAGAGTTAGTCAGAATTTGTGGTTTTCGTTCGCCGAAAACTGCCACCCACGATGGCGTGTGGCCAGTGGGCCGACGTTGTCTTTTTAAGTTAAATTTGATGTTCTTATTTCAGATTTGATATCCATTTTATAGGGTTCAATAATTTGAACCTAGTATGGAATATTACGCCACTTGACCATTTAATGATTCAATGATCCGACAGTTGGATCGTTACTAAACTTTAATACGTTATAGTACGTAACATTTGAGGACCATGGAAACTTAAGGATCGGGAATCCAATGTACGGATCTTCCCAAATTGAATTTCTAAGTTTGTAAAACCAAATGTTGATAGCAACATAATTCTAGCAATTGGCGGAGATCCGACCGTTGGTTTGTTCCAAAATTTTAGAATATTTTTCTATTAAATAAATGAGACCCTTGGGAAGTTACAGATCGAAAATCCATGGGCGGATGTTCTAGATCGACTTGTATAGGGTTGTGGACCCCACCGTTGATAGAGACTTGACTTTTGGTCAATAGGTTATGAATTGATCTTAAATATTAAAATCAGTATTACTAGAGACTATGTAGGGCTTAGTGGGCCTATATTGGTTAGTGAGTTATCCCAGTTAATATATATACCTCGGTTCACGTATATGGGATGTCTTATTGTTATATATGTGTAGTTATTTTCTTGATAACAAGAATGATATGTATAACTGTTTTGACAATGTGAGATAGAAGTATCATGTAGAACTTATATGCTTGTGTGACAAGTTAGTTAATGACCATGAGAAGTTGATAGTGCAGGTGCCTACGTTGTAACTTATAGGGGTTAAGGTATGGGTAGGTTGTGTATTGAATTTACTGCACCATGTAGCAATGGTAAATGGATGGTCCTGCTTGGTATATTTGCAATGGGGGACCATACGTATTTTAGGGGTGATCATGCTTGGTATATCCGTGATGGGTGATCCTTACTTGCACGATTAAACTATATTTTTGGTTCTATTTGGTATATCCGCGATGGGGGACCATACACATTCTAGGAGTGATCATGCTTGATATATCCATGATGGGTGATCATTACCTAGAGCTATAAGATACAATCCTGCTTGGTATATATGTGATGGTGGACTATTAGGGGTGATCATGCTTGGTATATCTGCGATGGGTGATCACTGCCTATGTTATTAGACTATGCATATGGTTCTGCTTGGTATATCTGCGATGGGGGACCATACGTATTCTAAGAGTGATCATGTTTGGTATATCCGTGATGGGTGATCACTACCTAGAGTTAGGATGTGGTCCTGCTTGGTATATCCACGATGGGGGACCATACGTATTTCAGGGGTGATCATGCTTGGTATATCCGTGATGGGTGATCACTACCTGCACGATGATATTATGTATATGGTTCTGCTTGGTATATCTGCAAATGGGGGACCATACCCAATCTAAGGTTGATGAGGATTAGTTGTACTTGGTACATTTTGATAAGTGATCATATTTTAGTTAGATTCCGTTGAGTGGTCCGGAATCCCTACTCTTGCTCATTTCCATAAGGTCAGCTCGACCTTAGATTTGAGTGAGTAGGAATTGCTCATAGTATACGTTATGTTTATAAATTAGAATTACCATGTTATTACTTGGAATCCAGGTAAGGAATTATGTAGAATTCCTTTATTAAATTTTGTTCATTGAAATGCGATCTTATTGATTTATTAATGTAGTTAAATGTTAATATGGTACATCTTTGATTCTTAGGACTGATTAATTGGAGTGATTGTGGAATAATGTTGGATATGATTGTTATTATTATAATTAGACTCGTTAACCAATGTGGCTAGAGAATAACATTGTGCTGCATTGACTGTTCTTTGAGATGTTGCATAATATGAATTGCGGTATTATGTGAAACATAGTGATTTATATGATGGATGAATTGGAAATCTTGATGGTAATGTGGGTTTGTTATGTAGCCTGAGTCTAGTAATTTCATGCTTGTCAAGTTCTAAAGATTGATTAAGGAATTTTATGCCTTTCTTCTTGAACGGACTGTGATATATGTCGAATTGTAGTGAATGGTGAACTACGAATAGCTTGATCCCTTTTAGGGTACGTAGGCAGTCTAATGAGGAGGTCAGATGCAGCCATAAAGTATATGAAAATTATCACGTAATTCGAATCTTGAATTATGCTTTGTACATATCCCGAAGGCAAGGTCTATTGGATATACGGACATTTGGTGATGTCGAGTGTCGATCTTGGACATACGTCGGGATTGGGGCATGACATTCGGGGATTAGGTAACTGGACAAAATCCTTTGACGATTAGAAACGGAAAATCACGAGTTAATGGCTACTTTAGCTCCGATTTTGATGAGTTTTTACAACTACACTCCTCAACCCTAGAAGAATACAGTGAACAAAGCCGATAACTAATTTAAAATAGGGTAAAGTACAAAAAACTACCTCAACTATGGGTCAAATGACACTTTCATACCTCATCTTTTAAAATTGACAATGTCATACCTCAAATTACGAATTTGTGTCAATGTTATACCTTCCGTTAGCTTGGCTGTTTATTTCTCAATTAAATGTTGACGTGGCTTGATCCGGAACCCATTTTTATTAAAAAATTATTAAAAAAAATCATTTAATATTATTTAAATATTAAAATAATAAAGAAAAGTTATTTAAAAAAAAAAAAAAAAAAAAAAAAACCAACATCAATTCGTCCCTTCCCCCCTCTCTCCCTTCTCCCCATCTTCATCTTCTTCCCCTTTCTGCAACTGCAACCCAGAAAAACAGAAGAGAAAAAAAAAAAACAAAAAAACCAATTTGTTTTCCCTGCTCCTCACCCCCTCTTCTCCCCACACCCACGCACCCAACCTCCCCACCTTCGCACCCCACCCTCTGCACCCAACCTCACACCCACTACCTACAACCCCAAAAAAAAAAAAAAAAAAAAAACCCATTCTCCTGGGTGAGGAGAAAATGGGCGGCGGGGGCGTGGGTGGGGGAATGGGTGTGGAGGGGAGAGGGTGGGTGTGAGGGGGGGCGGACGAATTGGGTATTTTTTTTTCTTCTCTCTTCTTCTTCTTCTTCTGCAGGTTGGGTGGGTGGGTGAAGGGTTTCCCCTTTTTTTTTTTTTTTTTTTTTTTTTTTTCTTCTCTCTTCTTCTGCTTCCCTCTTCTTCTTCTTCTTCTTCTTCTTCTTCTTCTGCAGGTTGGGTGGGTGGAGGGGATGGGTTTGCCATTGTTTTTTTTTTTTTTTTTTTTCCTTCTCTCTTCTTCTGCTTCCCTCTTCTTCTTCTTCTTCTGCAGGTTGGGTGGGTGGAGGGGATGGGTTTGCCATTGTTTTTTTTTTTTTTTTTTCCTTCTCTCTTCTTCTGCTTCCTTCTTCTTCTTCTTCTTCTTCTGCAGGTTGGGTGGGTGGAGGGGACGGGTTTGCCGTTGTTTTTTTTTTTTTTTTCTTCTCTCTTCTTTTGCTTCCCTCTTCTTCCTCTTCTTCTTCCTCTTCTTCTTCTTCTTCTTCTTCTTCTTCTTCTTCTTTTGCGAGTTGGGTAGGGGTTTTTTTTTTTTTTTTCCTTCTCTCTTCGTCTGCTTCCCTCTTCTTCTTCTTCTTCTTCAGGGGGGACGAACTGGGTTTCCCATTGTTGTTTTTTTTTTTTTTTTTTTTTTTTCCTTCTTCTTCCTCCTCCTTTCTAGGTTGTAGGGGGTTGGGTTTGTGGAAGGGGGGATGAATTGGGTTTGGTTTGGTTTGGGTTTTTTTTTTTTTTTTTTTTTTTCTCTTCTTCTTCTTCTTCTTCTTCTTCTTCTTCTTCTTTCTCCTTCTTCTTTTCTGGGTTGCCAGAAGATGATGGGGAAGAGAGAGAGGGGAGATGCACGAAAGGAGAGGTTTGTTTTTTATTTTTTATGTACTTTTTTATTATTATTTTAATATTTAAATAATATTAAATGATTTTTTTTAATAATTTTTTTATTAATTTTTTAATAAAAATGGGTCCCGGATCAAGCCATATCAGCATTTAACTGAGAAATAAACGGTCAAGCTAACGGAAGGTATAACATTGACACAAATTCGTAAGATGAGGTATGACATTGTCAATTTTAAAAGATGAGGTATGAAAGTGTTATTTGACCCATAGTTGAGGTAGTTTTTTGTACTTTACCCTTTAAAATATTTACACTAGTGGTCACCACAAAATCTTACGTTTACTTAATGGAAGTATAAGAAACACTCAAATGTTTGTTGAATATATTGTTTTGCCGGAATACACAGTCTAGGAAACTAATTTCAAAGATCCCACTGTCAAACTAGTTGGTGTATACTCAAAGATCGTATACACCAAAAACAAACTTTCAGGGATTAGGTAACGAGACAAAATCCTTCGAATGTATCGTCAAGATTAACGGCTATATGACCTATGATTTCGTTAGGCAAATGTAAAATTTCCCCCACTTTTTTTTTTTTTCAAAAAAATCAATTTTCCCTTTGATTAAATGGTTTCCCAACAAAATATTCTACAATTTCTTTGGGCAAAAGTAATTTCCCACCATTTTTTTGTCAAAAATTAAACTGGGCAGACATTTTTAAGTGACCTTTGCCCAACTGGTTGGTTAGTTTGCCGACGAAGAATACTCCACTCACCACAAAGGCCTCCCTTCATGATTTTTATTCCACTTAGAATTTTATAATCTACTTACTTTCCAAATTCGATTGCAACTCTCCAACGCAACCCCCTTCCCTCCCCTTTCCAAATCCCACGACCAAGCCTTATGTGTGCATTCTCAAAATTTCATCCTCATGACCCATTTCCAAATTCGCGACAATCCAATGCCACCTTTCCAAGCCTAATTCCTTCTTCAGGTCTCTCATTCAATTTTTAATTTTTAAATAATTGTTTCATTAGTAAAATGTTTTGATCAACTCTTATTTATGATTAAACCATAGGAATATAAAATGAAAAAAAAATATTTGCTTGAAGGAATTGAGATAGTTGCAAAGAGATGGGGAAAAGAGAAGAGAATCCCTTTTTTTGGGTCATTGTGTGTCATTTTGCAAGAGTAAAATTCGTATCAAAATTTTTATTAAAAAGGAAGAGATAAAGTAGTGAGATGAGTTTATCAACACTCTTCATTAGGCAATGTCTTACAAAGGATGTAGTGTGAAATTGTGATTCTCTTCATCATTGAGGCATGCACTGCATGAAGTGTGCTTCTGTTGACAGATCAAACTCTCCAACTATCAGTTTGGACGATACTTCTAACAAGTCAAATTAGGAAGACAAAAAAGAAGAGAGAGAGAGAGAGAGAGAGAGAGTTGAAATGACACTACTAGAAATTTGGCTATAAGCCGCTCTTTTCATTGGTGACTATTGTCAAGTGTTGCTACTCACATTGGTGTCAAACCTCTATGGCCACTAAGCACCCACTAAACTAGAGAGTGTGGCCTATGTAGAGGACTCTATTGTAACAATGGCTACCAATATTGTATTGGTGCCTTTCTTGCAGTGCCACCCTAATTCACATCAGTGGCAAAGTTGCAAAATAATATTAAAAAAAAAAGGATGCCCTGTGTGGGCACCCAAATTGGAGTATCATATTTCTTTTTCTATTTTTGGTGAGAAAACAAATTGTTATATCATTAAAATATAAGAATACAACTATAAATTTACATAACTGATATTTTATAGAATTTTGTACAAATGTTGGAACCAAACTTTAAAAAGTCTTCAAAGCCTTTGTTTCCAAGAGCTTAATCATCTCAATAACTTGAATCTGATCATCAGCTGCAGCCTGCACCCAAAATCAAACCCACAAATTTCGTAAGATTAACGTTAACTCAAGTCCAACTGAAAGTGATTAAAGTTGAGGACAACACTGAGATATGATCATATAAATACCAGGGAAAAGTAGATTTTCAAGGGGTTTGCAATCATAATTTACCATACAAAAATCTCCACAAATTCATTGCAACCCTTCTGCAACTTCAACTAAGAACATATTAAATTGACAAGTTCATGAATATGCAGACCACCTTCAACCTTGAAACAACAAATGATCTCCCAATCAGCGTGGGTATTCAAGAATAAGATAAAGAAAGCATAGATACTATATTTATGACCAATGGGTAGAGGACAAGATACAACAAAGCATTTACATATGAATGAGGGAGAACAGAAATGAGAATGAAATATCAGTGAAGAGCGCGTGCATACTCACACATATAAATGCATTAACATTTTATCTTTTTTCAGAAACTCAAAAAACCAGGAAATTCCAATACAAGAGATCACCAACTAATGATCCAGGCAACTACAAAACAGAAAACAAAAAAGTGAGTTCTAATTGAATTCATTTACATAGTGATAGCTATTTACTGTCCTTTCTCACCATAATCTCGACTCTATTCCATTATTCAAGCATTCTACCGTCCTTTTAGTTCTACCATATGTGAATGTCTCCATATACATGTCAGCATATATATACATATACATACATATGCACACTGAATTCTGAAAGCAATGAGAGAAATCTACCTTTGGGGCGTTGATGCCAGAAGGTTAAGTGAGGGATCTAAGATGTTTGAGAGCAGGAATTTTTGAGCAATTTGTGTGAAAAAGTTGAAAATCTTCAAACAGAGTAGAGTGATTTGGCCTGGGCTAAAATAAAGAGGATGAACTCTAGAAAGTAGAAAATGTTGTTGTCCAACCAATCTCAGAAGTAAAGAAACCATACTATTAACATATAAATAAGTTTTAGATATCAATGTTTACATGTAAGTTGTTTGAGAAGGTAAATTAGCAACATATACAGTGATCAAAAGATTAACAGCAATAAACTGCTCATTATTCGAAATATACATGAAAGTTGTCATTCACATGATCCGAATGGTTGTTAATACAAAGGACAAAACAGAAGGAAACAAATATTATAGCAGCATAAGTTGAATAATTGAAACAAGAAAACAAATATAAGACTTAAAAACTGGAAATGAAAACATGTAACATTGAGTTTTAATAACCAAAAAGGGACCTTGTTTAAGCAGCTCCACAACATCATTTATACTTGGACGATGAGCTACAAAAACAGAAAAGAAAACACAAGTTAAACTAAAAAAATATAGAATTTAACACTAATCCGAGGATTAAATATCAAATATAAAGTCATTAGGATTGGGACATTTGCATTGAGGAATATCTACTACATTATGAGTTCCTAATGATAAAGCCTAATCAGGGGGTTTTTCGGTGAGCCACGAACGGCTAACTGTGCGCAACACTGCCAAACCCAGATAATATCAAACCTTACATGTTCACCAAACAGAGTTTGGAGTATCAGTCCAATTTATGGAAAATGGTCAAGTTCAGACGGAATAATTAAAAGGATTCCTAAGACATATCAACCGGGATTTGGATTTAATTAACACCTAAACGGATTTCTGAGACAAATCAGTTAGGAAGTAGTTTTAATCCAATCATTTATGTCCAGACAATCTTCCCAGCACACAGGAAGGACAGCCCTACATTGGCTGAGTGCATTAGTTTGCACATGATGACCTTCTAAGTTCAAAGAGTTCCTTCTGCATATATATGGTTGGTGAGATTAATTTTAATAATCTTTTCATCTAATACTATGTAGCTAATTGGTCATGCAACTTGATTACTCCTACGCATATTAGAAATAAATCAAAAAACAAAAAAAAATTGAAATTTTCATACCTCAAGTTTCTAGGAGGGTAGGAGTAAAAAACCATGAAAACAATATGTGCGTGCTCAGATCAAATCAGCCAAAACTTGATCTAATTGCAACAACTTGAGTGAAATCCGACTTCCAGTTGTTGCACCTCCTAGCTTCCTTCTGTTGCAACTCAAATTTGGTAGAACAAAAGTCTCAATCTTTAACAGATCGGAAAAACCCAGTAATCACACATATTTAACAGATTGAACTAAAAAATTAAAGAACGAAAAGAAAAGGTGAGGAATTTACTCGAACCCACAAAATTAAAATTAATTACAGCATAATTAGGCTAAAGATTCAAAATTCACAATGTAAAGACCTAAATTAAACATAAAATTCAAAATTCACGACACAACAACCCGAATTAAACACAAAATCAAGGTCCTTTCAGAAACATAAGCTTAAGAAGGTGAAAATCTGAAACCTTTCGAAAGCGCAAAAATAGAGAGAAAAACGAATTGGGGGAAAAGTTGGGAAACTTACTCGATGGGTTTAGGTGGAGGTGCCGAAAGGAGTTGATTGGCAAGGCGGATTGAAGCTCGAAGGGCCAAGCTTGGACTCTCCGACAGTGGCAATATCTGGGGTTTTTACAGACATAGAGGAAACCTAGATTCAGAAAATAGAGAGAGAAATAGAGACCTTGATTCGAAGAGAAATGGTGAAGCCCTAAATCGAGCTGCTTGGTGCAGAAGAAGAGTGAGGCGAGGAGGGAGACGGGGAGAGCATGAGTCAAACAAAATAAGGAAAAGCTGATAATGGAGAGAAAGAACCAAGGCACCCAAAGAAATCGAAATTGCAGAGGATAAATGTGGCCTTGGAGAGCAAGGAAGTCATTTTACTGTAGAAAAGATGGCAAAAAAATGGCTTAACAAGCGAATTGAGGGGCATTTTGGTCTGCACACTGCCCTAGAACAGTACCACCCGAGTTTGGGTTTTAGTAAATATAAATTTTTATTCATGTATTCCATCAAGAAAAGAAACTCGGCGTATAGAACAATTATAGATACATAATGATTTGATAAGATAACACTTACAACTGTGCAAGACCTTGCTATTGCACCAGCATGGGAGCACAGCGTAAATTATTTTAATCAGGTACATACCAATCGGTTGTAAATTTGTTTACTGCAGGTTGTTGAAATACCAGCCACAACAATCTTAGTATCAACCTACTCCTGCAAGGAAATGAAGTTAAACTTAAAACAGATCAATCTGGGAACACATGTAAATGAAAATTAGGGTTGTCTAACTACGTATTTATTTGGGAGTGAAACTACTGTAGAATAAGATTAGTAAATGAAAACAATTATTTTTGACAGATACAAAGGAGAAGACTGAAAAAGAAATAAAAAAATATGCCCCAAAGTTGAAAAAACATGTCAAAAGTCTTTGGTATAAGTTTAAGAAATAAAGTTAGTTAACAGACACCAATCATTGGTGGCTGATTTCTTAAGGCCACTGATATCAGTGGCTTCCCACTGCAAAGCCACCAAAAAATAGTAAGAGTACCAGTTTTATATCTATGGCCACCAATTGCAAAGGGTGTGCAAAAAATGGTGTGCAATGAGCATAATTCTAGTAGTGTGATATCCTCCAATGATGAGCTGTAACTTGTTAGTGATTCTTCTGATCAATCGAGAAATGTTAGAATCAATTGTGCGTGTCTACATGTAGTGCTACCCAAAAGCAAATTTAGGGTTAGAAATTATCCTCCAATCTGATAAGTGATGAAGTGTAAATCGATAGGGATACAATTGTGGGATGAGATATGTGCACCATATCAAAAGTCCCATAATTTTTCTTTTTCTATGAATTTTGACATACCGACCTCCCCAGTCCACTAATATAATATTATCGTCTTGTTAAAAATATAGATTATGTACAGTTAAATATGATTTGGGCGGAGGCCCTAATAAAAAAATTTCCGAAACATTGTCATCTTTGCAAAAGACACGAGTAAAGAGTTCATATTTATAAATATTAAATAATAAAAGACAACTCCTTATTCCGTTTTATTTGTAAGTAAAAAATCTTATGTTTAATTCTCCTTAAAAACAAATTTGAACTCCAAAAAAAAAAAGTAATAACAAGGTGACAATGAAGCACTATTTCTCTATTACATATTCTGAAATGTAAAAGTGACAAATCAACACACTGAATTGTTAAGGATACTCTGTTAAGACCCGTTTGATTGAATAATGCTATTCATACTAACTATTTATACCGTATTTTATATATCACCTTATGTGCCAAGTGAAGAGAACACCCTGTCAATAATTCTGAATTTTATAGTTTTTTTTCATTGAATTTTATAATTCAATTATTCAAAAAGATAAAAGCAAAAAAGCAAATCCCAAATCTTTTTCAATTCATTATACCACATTCCGATAATTCTGATTAACTCTCTCTTCGGCCTCAACACACCACGCCCACCGATGAATTTGGATTTGATGCCAATGGAAGCTACTCCGATCCCAGCCCACGATGAAGACTCATAAAACCCAGCGGCGGCGCTGCCCTCTTTCACAAACCCAGCACTGCCGTCATCTGCATCTCTATTCTCCTTACCACCTGCGTCACTCTCTCCACCGCCGCCGCCGCCGCCTCCCCCCCTCTTCTACTTCTCCAAAATCTTCCCCCGTTTACGACTCCTCATCACTCGAATCCAACTCTGTTGTTCTGTTGGTTTCCGCAAATGGGTTTCGATTGGGGTACGGCTCGGAGGGTCGACGCCGATTCGGATTGGGGTTTGATAGGCTAGTGTTTTAGTTAAATAAATATTAATTTTAAAGAAAAACTCTCTGTTTATTTTAATAAAAAATCACAGTTTTAAATTAAAAAATCAATCCTGATATTATTTATTATACCATTTATTTTATCTTTACAGTTAAAATTCAAAATTTTCAAAATTTTTTTATTAATTTTTCTTAAATAAATTAGAACATTTAATTGAGGTGGATGCCCACCACAGTAAGGCAGTATAAAAAATATGATATAAATAATGGATAACAATAGCATTATCCTGTTTAATTTGATTTTATCTTAAGTAAAATGTTCGAAGTCTCTAGTACCAAATTAATGAAATTTGACCATCGACCCCAATCGTATCATCGATCCCAGCAGTATTTAAATTTTTAAAGTACCCTTTTGGCACCTAAAAAAAGTATTATTAATTAATTAAAACACATGAGCAATGTAATATGACTTGATCACGTTCGAGAAATTCTTTAATGTATTCAAAACATGATTTATTAACTACAATAAGTGGTCCAGTAGTAAGGTGTAAATTTCAGTTTTTAAAATACAAAAAATAGGGAGATCCTGCATTCGAGACTCTAAACCGATGAGTCTGCTTGACTGTGGCTAGGGAGGCTGAAATGCTTCTGCGAGTCTTCCCAACCTCCAAAAATGGTGGATAACCATAAATTGCCACCAGTTTATTCCCCTTTAGAAAAGAAAAAAAAAACACGATTCATTACATTACATATCATAATATTATTAAAAAAAAATTGAAAAATATATTCTTTCTACTTATATTAAGACATCTAAGGCCATCTCCAACCGAAAGATGGCCAAAGGATCATGTTTAGCCCTATAGTCTTGCAAGAAATAATATTTTAATGAACAATATCAAGCCATATTTTATACTATCTCCAACTGAAGGGGCCAAAGGGTTATAGGCCAAACATAGTCCTTTGACAAAAAATCATCTCCAACCGAGGGGATCAAAGGGTCATAGGTCAAACATAATTTATTATTTTAATTGAATTAATATGGTTAATTGAATTTAACTACCATATTAAAATATGGTTTTCGGACATATTTTGAGTGCCCCTTGTCGCTAAATTAATAAGTCTTCGAATTTCTTATCTTTATAGAATGAAAGGGATGTGAAAAATTGGTGAAGAATTGAAATAAAATGAGGTAAGATAATGTGGAATGGTGAAAATGATGTGAGAAATGGGGTAGAAATAGCATAGGTATCTATTAAAAAAAAAAAAAAAAAAAAAAAAAGATTTCTTTTTATTTTTAAATTTCATCTAAAAAAACAAATGTCAAACAATAACCTGACGTCAGGTAGCAGGTGCTTGGGCTGGGCTATAAGGCTGGCGGACTGGCTGCTCTTGGCCAACCCTTTGGCTAGTTCTTCCTTTTTAGGTTGGCCAAGGCCCACAAGCCCTCTACCCTAACTCTCGGTTGGAGACGATTTTCGTGTTAAAACGAACTATTTTAAACCTTATGATCTTTTGACCGGATCGTTTGGAGATGGCCTAATGTCTCAACTTGTATTTCAAATACATAAAAAAAGTCGGGAGAGTCCCATTTTGTAAGGACCAACGTGACTGAGAGACCAGGGTCATGTCGATCTCACCTAATGCAAGAACATGCACGATACAACAAAATAAAGTGAAGAATAAAGATTGCGAAAAAGCAAAATGAAATTTGTGATGGAGGGACCACTCAATTTTTCTAACATTATGTTGATATGATAAAAATAAATTTGAAATTTAGATAAAAGTCATAATTTACATATGAATGTGCATCAATTTTTTTGTTTGGGTTCATAAATATAAAAATTTAGGATTTTCTTGTGAAAAAAAAAACTTGAAACTTGAGATTCAATTCCTAAGTTTAAATTTCATATAAGTATGAGTCATTTCCAAATTTCTGTAAGTGAGAGTTTAAAAATAAAAAACACATGAAAACTCAACCATGATTGGCTGCGACCACAACATGTCGCCACCACCTACCACCACCACCACCACCACCACCCATCATCACCATCACAACTGCCGTCACCACCACCGCCATCGTCGTCGCCACCGCCGCCACCGCCGCCACCACCCACCATCATCACCTTTGTCGCCACCACTACTACTAACACATTTCATAATTACTATCTTTTATTTATGTATTAATAACCCTATACACACGTTAACTTTTGTATTTAAATTCTATCGTTTTTTTAGGTTAAACAAATAAGAAAATTCATAAATTCTAGAAAATAAAATTCCCTCATTTCTATTTTTTGTCATTTTAGAATTCTTTAATAATTTTAAATTTTCTCAAGCACACTGTAATTAAATTGTCACAAAATCAAGCTACTAGCACCTACGAATTCAATATGTATGTGATACCATGCGCAAGGAAAACTTGGCTCCTTAAGATTGCGGAGTTCCTCCTCAAGATACGTTGTGACCATTTCAAGAAACTTTGTACTCACGATGGCAACTCTTCATAAGTACAAAGAGATAGACGGTTCGTAATAAAGTCATTTAGCCAATCAATTATACCAAACAGATATATATCGCAACATATGTCACCCATGGATATTGGTTACAACACTCATGTCTGAAGGTGTATTAAGTTCCACAAATGGTAAATGCATTGAATGAATTCTGGCAAACATAACAAGCACATACATGGGTCCAAAGATCTACCATCAACAAATTCACACAAAAATATATACTTTTGGGGAAAATTAATTATAAATTGAATAAATAATTTAACTGCTGTTCAGAGACAACACCGGAATGTTATAGCCTACATATTTTGTACATGAAACATTTCTCTTTTGTCTTTCTAATGATTGTTTTGGCAGTGGATTCCCCCAAAATACAACAAAATTGGAACTTAAAGATAACAAATTAAGAAATAACTAAGCCTAAATGATCAATTGGTGAAAAAAAGAGGGAAAAAAAGCTGTTTATATTTCACTGATCTCACCCTCTTTACATAAACCAACATCTATCACCATGGTCCCCTTCTTCTTCGAGTCCACGATCCTGCAACAATTTCGCCTCGGAGACTGCCCAGAAACACACCCCAAAAACAAAGTAATGAAAACGCGTTAGTCATCATTTTTTGTTTCAGTCGACAAAGATGTGGTGGTGAAGTGTGTAGTGCAGTAGTAGATAAGTGAAATGGAAAGTTCAGAGTGGTGGTAAATGGAAAAGAGGAGTGCAAGCTCTTGAAATGTACTTACTCTATCCCATAGATGCGGGTTGGGCTTCTTATGAACCTCAACTTTGTCGAGATTAGAAGGATTAGCCATCTTCCACTTGCAGTGGGGATGAGGGGTACGATGCTGGACATACTCGCTAATTGTTGAATTCGTCGTAGCATTAAACCTTACCTTTGACAAGTAATAGACAAAAGGTTTCTGGCATGGGTTTCGGCTAACAGGACGGGTGTTGAATGCATATGCAGTATAATCTGCTCTTCTGTACCAATTTAAAAACGTTCGGGATGGCATTTCCATCTCACGGGGAGAAAAGACTCCCCGAAAAATTTGTACAGCAAAGCCCCATGAAACTGAAATGGTCCAGCTCTTTGACTTGTCGTAGCAGATGGATTGTTGCATAATTCCTGCCGAGTCCAGCTGCACCGGTGCAAAAAGCCGCTGAAGGGCTTGAATACGGGTCACATTGGGGAAGATGGGCTCGACCACATCCAGGTGATGCATCGTTACTAAGGGTGCCACTGGGTGTGCTGCAAGGAGCCCGAACAGGTTTCCGTACACATCATACTGAGAGCCATTGATAAGAAAGAAACGCACCGTAAGTTCACACCAAATCTATCTGAAAAAATCTACAATTTAACCATACAGAAAATAAGAACATTACTAAGAAACTAATATAGAAGCGAGACTGCTATTTATTCACTCAACCCCGAAAATCAGAAAAACATTGAGGGAACGGCAGCGGAGGATCTTGCTCTATTGAGTACACGTAATGGAAGAACCCTGGGCGAAAATTGGAAAATTGTACCCAACTTCTTTTAACCAGGGCATACCCGACTACCGGTCTACCCAACCAAAAGCCAAGGCTACTAAATGCTTCACAATGTGCCGTGCCGACAACAGAAGTTAGACGGCTTGACAAAGTAACACATGAGGGACAAGAGATTAGTGGCTCGAAAGTGAGGGATCCACCATTTTAGAACAAGATATTCAACCTAAACCTAGATTCTCCTTCAAAATCAAGGAAAAAATTACGAAACACCTAATCCCACATTCATTAATGAACTGCATTGCCAAACTAAACCTACGTTCGTTGAATGCAACAAATATATATCGGTTTAACCTAAAGCTCGCAACAAATCCGCCGTTGCCTGCTATAATTCTATGCCAAAATTAAGCTTAATCCATCAATGTAAAATGATCACCGGAAATTTTTCATGTAAAAGAAAAAAAAGACCAACAAATTTCAACCTTCTTCACCTCGAAAGACCACCGACATAATTGAGGTTGGGCAAAACTGAAGCTTCCATTCATTCGATGTCGACAGGACTCTACTGAGTCGGTGAAGGAGCGTGACGTACACGGACAGCAAGTGGTCGTGGGGGATGTGAAATTGTGTAAGCGCGTGATGTGTAGTGAGCTGTGAGACAGACCTGGTCTAACCCTTAAATGCACGTGGGGCCCATCCCGTCATCTACGGATCCCGAGCATCGACAACGTTGAGCAAATCACCCGCCCAGTCTTAGATCCCCACCTCGGACCCAATGTTTTGTTTTTATAGACCGGTTTTACGGTCAAGTGAACCGACACAACGAAACGGCCCAATCTACCATTTGCCGACACCGGAAAGTAACGTATAGGGAATTATCGAACTAAGAAGATGATTAAACATTAATTAAACTCGCTAATACTTAATTAAACAAGAAACACTAATTAATTGTAGTTCCAGAATCCAATGCACAGAGCCAAACCGACACTGACCCAATTCGTGTTTCGGACGATTTTTCGGCCCAAACTAGAGAGTTTCGGGATATGCCGGGTGTACTAGTTTCCATTGCAGGAAATCAAGCTGGGTTTTCAAATTCGGAAAAAACCCCAGATAAATTCAAGCCAAATTACGACTAATTAAAGCAAAAACAAATCAAATTGAGCAGATTAGAGTACGGACCTGGTGAAATCCGAGTTCTTTAGTGAGTGGGACGCCGAGTTCCGCCATGCACGCATGCATTCGGTCGTCGGAGCCGTAGAGTCCGGGGTACCTCTGAATGCACCGGTCCTGCATTTTGCTCAGCGCCATCGCCAGTGGGTAGCTGATGGCAAAACCGCCGCCGCCGTACGCCATGCCGTACGAGAAGAAAATGTTCTGCAGGTGGCTTTCCGATAAGCTCCCGATATAATAGTACTGCGTGTGGTCGTACTTCCTCAGGACCCGGACGAGGTTGTCGGTGATGAAAACGGTGTCATCGTCGCCCATCACGAACCACCGGACGTTCTTGAGGCCGAGACGCAGCGTTTCGCTCACGATCCGGGATATCCGAATCGCGGACCGGTGGCCCTGTTTGTTCGTGTAGGCGAACCCGGAGGTGTCGCCGGAGATTTTAATCGGCGGAAGACCGACGCCTTCCGGGTTTTTATCCTCTACTTTGCGGTCCAGCCAGACTATCCCGCGCATCGACTTGGGCTTGTACCAGAGCTTGATGTAGTTCTTCCTCTGTTTCCAAAGCTTGGCGGAGGCGGCAATGCCGAAAACGATGTCGTTTATCTCCGTCGGCTGGTTTGCTTTATCGGGTTGTTGGGTTTTGAGCTGGAGCATCTGGGAAGTCCGATCTTGGGCGGTGGTGGTGTTGCCGGTGGAGGAGGAGGAGGAGAGGCGGAGAGGGGTGAAAGGGTCGTTGTCATCGGAGCAGGCGGCGCGTGAGGTGGAGATGACCTTGAGAGTGTAGACGATGTAAGTGAGAGAGACGAAGAGGAGGAGCCAGACGAGGAGTTTAGGGGTGGCTCGAGATTGGGAGCCGGGTCCAGGAATTGGGGTCCCTGTGGAGCTCCGCATCTGATCCCAAATCACTTTCTCTTGATCTTTCTGGCTCCCTTTCATTTTTCTCTCTAAGACCTTCTCTCCCTCAAAGCTCAACGCTTTTCGCTGCACTCTGTTGATAGAAGAAAAAAAATCAGAGGTTTTGCAGCATTGGGTTTTCAAAGGGTGTTAGATTGTGGGGGATATTTTGGTTCCTTTGGGAACCCAATTGGGGCGGTTCAGATCACTCTGGAATTTTCAATCAGTGGTGGAGAAAGATTGGGACTTTTTGGGGGACAATTGGGGATTGAATGGGAATGGGGAGACCCAGTTGGGTGATTTGTGGGGTTAGGAGGTTTGGAATTGAAGGAAATGGGAGTGAAAAGAAGGAAGAAGATGAGGACGGTGTTGGTGTTGCAGAAGAGAGGTAAAGGTGAGAGCTTGCATTGCTTGCTGCCAGGTTGCACAAATCACACCCCCGAAGAGAGCTGCACCCCTGAATTTTAATCTCTATTACTTTTTTCCATTTTTTTTTTTTTTTAAATTATGTAATTTTGTTAATTTGTTTTGTATTTGTGTGGGTTAATTTCACAATTGCCCGTAAGATTTGCAAATTTTTTCACTTTGGTCTTCCAACCTTTTTTCCGTCACAGTTTGGTCCTTTAACTTTTCAATGTATATCACTGGACCAGGATTCTCTCTAGATCATTCTAGAAGGATCTTGTCAGGATCAATTCACCATAACCGTTCACCACAAATCATGCGGTCATAAGTAATTTTGAATTTTTTATCCTTATTTTTAGTTTGCAAGCACAAGTCACGAATTCGTTTCTTTCTCCATCCCTTTGGAGCCTTCTCTGTCACCATACACTGAAAACACCTCTGATATCACCTCCAGACGAACATCGACAGATCAAAACAATTGCCCAAAGCCACAGACATTTGCGACCTCAGACCTCCAATTCTTCTTCCTCGCCGTCACATGTAAGACTAAGTCCTGACTCCTCACCAAAACAAACTCTTAAGTTGTTACTCGGTCAACAGTTTTGTTTTGGATAGGTTTTATATTTTTTGAATATTTGTTTTACAAAGATTATTGCGATTAGCTTCCACCGTTTAATCTGGTTGTGATTTTGAATTTTGAATTGTAGCTTGTAAATAGGGTTTTCAAAACCCTGATGTAATCTGTATTGAATTATAAATACATTACACCCTACATTATTAAGGGTATGCAAAACCATTGAAGAAAACCTTGTTCATTATTTTTAGTTTCCTGCGAGTTTTTACTTTTATAAACTTTTGCTCTAGTTCTTTATGGTACTCATAGCCCTATAAGTCTAACTACAAAATATCCAATTTTTTTTCTACCCATCAAGTCTTCGAACAACAATACTGGTGCGAGTGATTCCCATATTAACCTTCCCCCTACTTGCAGTCTCTAGTACAAATATGTCTTCCTCCATGACTACTATTGTCAACATCAAATTGAATAGGACTAACTATCCATTGTGGTTAGCCCAGATTTATCCAATCTTGAAGAGTCGTGATCTTATGGGCTATGTCGATGATGATGTTCTCTGCCCTCCCAAACATTTTGTTGGGAACAACTTTGTGAATCCTGCGTATAACACGTGAATGCAGCAAGACCAAATGATCCTCAACTGGATCAATGGTTTTCCCACTGCCTCAGTTCTTGCTACTGTGGCATGCAAAAGATGTACTCGTGCAACATGGGAAGCACTGAAGTAAAGGTATGCCTCATTGTCACAGAATCATATTTTTTTTCCTCTGCAATGAATTACTTCAAAGTAAGAAATGTGAGTTATTTGTTGCTGAGTACCTTGATAAGATGAATGTCATTGCTAACAATTTGGCTATAGCTGGTAAGCCTATGGATGATGATGAACTCATCCAAATCATTTTGAACAATCTTGGCCCTGCGTTCGAAATGACAGTCAATACAGCTCAGGCTTGTGATACACCTATCACATACCCAATTCTAGAAGCTCTTTTACTGACTATCGAAAGGATGATGGAACAAACTATTCTTCATGTTGAATCAGCCCATGTGAATGCTTTTATAGCTGCAATAAAACTTTGTGGACGTTTTCATGGTACTGGAAGAAGTGGATTTCCGTCCAATTGTGGAGGCAACAATCCACGAATTCCTAGTTATCGTAACAACTACAGTTACCAGCGTGCTCCTGGTGGTATCGGTGATTGATTTCCTTCTAGAGGCAATCGCATTACCTGTCAAATTTCTGGGAAAGAAAGGCATCTAGCCCTTGATTGTTACCAACGCATGAATGTTGTGTTTGAAGGTTGGATTCCAACCAAGCGCTTGACTGCAATGACGTCGTCACCCATCGTCCGGATACCAGACATTCTACATGTGGCTTCTGTATTTATTTGGGATCTAATTTGGTTTCGTGGAGCTCGAAGAAGCAAAAGACTGTGTCTCGTTCTAGTACTAAGGCGGAGTATAGGCAGTTAGCTTACACATCAGTTGTCATGGCTGCGATCATTGTTCAGGGATTTACAACTAAATCTTGCTGAACCACATATATGGTGTGATAATATATCTTCAATTTCATTGGCCTTTAATCTAGTTTTTCACGCACGTACAAAATATTTGGAGGTTGATTACCATTATGTCCGGGAAAAAGTGGTTCATGGAGAGCTTCTTGTGAATTTCATCTGTTCCCAAGATCAAATCGCAGACTTGTTTACTAAAGGGTTGTCTTTTGCGCGTTTCAAACTCATCGTCTCCAAGCTTCCAATCATTCCTCAGTCTATCAGCTTATGGGGGGATGTAAAACTAAGTCCTGACTCCTCATCCAAAACAAACTCTTAAGTTGTTACTCGATCAACAATTTTGTTTTGGATAGGTTTATATTTTTTGAATATTTGTTTTTCAAAGATTATTGTCATTAGCTTCCACCGTTTAATGTGGTGGTGATTTTGAATTTTGAATTGTAGCTTGTAAATAGGGTTTTCAAAACCCTGATGTAATCCGTATTAAATTATAAATACATGACACCACATTATTAAGGGTATGCAAAACCATTGAAGAAAACCTTGTTCATGTTTTTAGTTTCCTATGAGTTTCTACTTTTATAATCTTCTGTGATTCTCTAGTACTTTAACCTCTAGAACCCTCCATAATCTATCTTAAGTACATCAACTTGAGATTCATCACCAATCCCTCGCCGTCATCCACTTCCCCGTACTTGTCGTAGCTGTGACCTCTCTTCAACACCCTGAGAGCTCTTGGCCTTCAAAATTCAATTATAATTCCCAGATCCTCACTGACCCGTACTCTTTATGGAATCCAATTCTGATTCCAAAAAAATTCTGAAACTCAATGACTAATGGGTAAGAAATCTCCATGCGGCCTCGTTTTTGTATGGGGTAATAAAACTAATTTCATTAATGGGTAAGAAAGAGAAAGACAGTGAAAAGAAGAACATGAAGATTTAGAGGAAAAGAGGTTAGAAAGAGATTCAGACGGTGAAAGAAATAAAATATATTACATTACTTTCTCACCGTTGGATTTGGTTCAACGACTAATATAGAACGTCTGAAGGATACCTAGATAGAGATCAGGAAAGGCTTCTAGTCCCTTATCAATGAAAAAAAATGGCTTTCGTCATAAAAGAGTTGATGGAATGAAATGCATCCGTTTTTAAAGGGATTTTAACTATTCCATCTTCTTTGATAGTTTTTTTTTTTTTAATTTTTTTTTAATTTTTTTATTTTTAATACTAGCTTGTGACCACGTATGTTGAGGGGTGAGTATTTAGGTTGAATTACGGACAAAATCAACCGCGCTAAATCAGTTTGTTTGGTGTTAACGTAAGGTATTTTTTATCATTAAAATAGTACAGGCCAAGAAGAAGACCAAGAAAGATCAAAGTTCAAAAAGCAGAATGAAGCCAAAGTATACAATGGAAAGAGCTTTTTACTAAGCGCTGTAGTTGACCGCTCACCAATCTAGTTTGACTAAGTAATGTAAAACACTTTTCGACCGATAAGGGCACGTGGGTAGATTGGCAACTTTATGGCACAATGATTTAGGAACAAACCTACTCAAACATCAATCCAGGCCACGTGTCGGTCACTAATCAAGGCAGAAGTCCAGGACATGACATAAAGGTAGTTGGACCACTACTCGGAATGAACATTATTAACTAGTCAAGGTCGAACAAGTCGCTCGATATGCTTTGGTCCAAAAAAACATGCAGTGCTGACTGAATGATTGCCATTTCGCCGCCAAATGTTGACTAATGAACAAAAAGGTTGTCAACACTCCAATTTACGTAGATAACTTATAACATCCCACATCGCCCAGGGGAGTGGATCTTGTAAGTCTTATATGTATATTCTCATCTCGACCTAGCACGAGGCCTTTTGGGAGCTCACTGGCTTCGAGTTCCTTAGGAACTCCGAAGTTAAGCAAGTTCGCGCGAATACAATCCTAGGATGGGTGACCTACTGGGAAGTTCTCGTGTGAGTTCCCAAAAACAAAACCGTGAGGGCGTGGTCGGGGCCCAAAACGGACAATATCGTGCTACAGTGGAGTCGAGCCAGGGATGTGATGGGGGCCTGGGCCGGGATGTGACAATTTGGTATCAGAGCCAATCCCTAGCCGAATGTGTGCCGACGAGGACGTCGAGCCCCTAAGGGGGGTGGATTGTAACATCCCACATCGCCCAGGGGAATGGATCTTGTAAGCCTTATATGTATATTCTCATCTCACCTAGCACGAGGCCTTTTGGGAGCTCACTGGCTTCGGGTTCCGTAGGAAATCCGAAGTTAAGCGAGTTCACACGAGAGCAATCCCAGGATGAGTGACCCACTGGGAAGTTCTCGTGTAAGTTCCTAGAGAACAAAACCGTGAGGGTGTGGTCGGGGCTCAAAGCGAACAATATCGTGCTAGGTGGAGTCGGGCCCGGGATGTGGTGGGGGCCCGGGTGGGGATGTGATATAACTCATTTAATGTCAGAATAGTAAAGTAGGTGCGCCTAAAACTTTCTAGGTTCAATGAGGACCTATATAAAGGGGTAGGCACCTCTTGTAAGGTCATACGAATATAAAAATAGAAAATTTAATCTACTCTATAGTTAAGCGCCTCTTGTCATTTTTAAATCAATATATTACGAGCAACACAGTGGATGTAGCCCAGTTTTAAGGCATGAACCACTTAGGTCTTGAGTCTATTTTATTCATAGCTTTAATCTCAAGCCCACCGAGAGCTAATTGTTTTAGTTTGTTAACTTGCAAATTTTGAACGTTAACAATTTGGCACTGTCTATAGGAAACACATACAATTTAGTTGGGCTTTCTACCCAACTAACTCCAGCATACTTCGCGATGATGTGATCATACTCCCCCAAGTATCATGAAAAGCAAGAAGACTCTTACTCAAAGAAAAGAATCACTGAATTATGGAATGCCATACATCCATCATATAGAATGATAGGGGTAGAAAATTTTCCATGTGGCTGGAACATTAGCTAACTTGGAGTTCCCAACCAATAAAGCTTTAACACGTGTCTATTTCATAGTTAAATAAAAATTTTGCTCGTTTTTCCATTTATGATAGACATTAATGAATTGATCAAAATATTTCCTAATATACCCCTAACATAACAGTTCAAAGATGTCAAAAAACTCTTAACTAACCCCCTTCCACGCCGACCACCCAAAAACCACCCATATCCATTGCCGCCCCTATGATTCCACCAGCGGCACTCCATCTTTCTTCTCTTTTCCTCTTTTTCTTTCTTCTGTCATATCTCGTTCTCTCACTCTAATTCGACATGGAACTAGAGGGATGGTTGGCGACACCTCTGACTTGCCGTTGCTAAACTTTGATTTAAGATCCTATCAGTTTGTCGACGTTCTTAGTGCCTTCTTCATAAGAGAAGAAGATCACAAAAAAGAGGAAGAAACAATGAAAATGAAACAGAAAGGGAGATAGAGACGTGAGATAAAGATAGGGGTGGACGGTGCAAGTCTTTGGGAGTGAGTCGGCAATAGAGGGAGAAGAAGGGTCATGGAGGCGACTTGGTGAACTGAAAACTTTTTCTTTTAAATTTTTTTATATGAGTTAATTGTGTTAAATTAATATGTTATAGAATACATGTGTCAATAAGTTATTAGTGGGGAACATTACTTTTTATGCTGAGGTGTGCGTTTCATTCATATGAAAGAATTTGGTGTTTGTCCGAACACAACATAGTTACAAAGTTATTCGATCCAATCTTAAAAAGAAATTAAACCGAATTACGCCCTTTTTCGTCAAATTTTGTAGATGACGTCACTGTTATCCTCATTAACATATATTAGTGATCAACTTGGGACTAAAAAAAATTCAAGGACCAAAATGAAACCACCAGTAAAATTAGGGATCAAATTTGTAATTAACTTTTTGTGAATTTTTGTCTCTTATTTGAGTCCCACAAGAGTAGAGGCAAGATTGTGATTCAATCTTGGGTTGGGTTAGGTCACTTGCCTTTTGGGATGGGTCGGACAGATCAGAAACTAAGATTACGCGCATCCAACGGTCTAAAATTATTGTTGTTTTTTTCTAAAATTGTTTAGTAATCTAATTATTTTATTTTAGAAGAAAAATAATCTAATTATTTAAATACATTAATTTATTATCATGCTTGTCCTGACCCTAGTGGCCTCATTGCAATTACTAATAATTAGCACTAGGCTTTAAAGTTCTCTTTTCTACTTTCGTAATTATCCTTTTTTCAGTAATCACTTCTGGATGGTAGTGCGGTACTTAAAAAAAAAAATTTGTTTTTGCTGTTAAAAATAAACAGCGGTAAAATTAAGTGCTTTAATTTTTAATTTTTTAATTTTTTTATTTTTTACATAAAAATAATGTCTGAATGTTTAATAAAAATTGCTGTAAGTATGTTACAAAAAAAAAAAAAAATATATCGTATTTATTGAAACAAAAAGATAGTCTGATAGAAAAATACGAAGATAGTGACGGAGGGAATGAGCAGGCATGCAATCCAGCAGCTGCTTGCGTTGGGATGTTGGCGAATCTGGAAGTGCAGAAATTCTGCTACTTTCCACGGAGAAACCTGCTGCCCGGTGGAAGCTCTCAACAATCTAAAATATCCAATCGAAGGAGTGGGTCGCGGCCGGCGGCAAGAAGAGAGGAGCAGGTCACCGCGGAAAAGAATACAAGGAGGGAGGAGACGGTTTGGAGGAAGCCTGCAATTGGTTGTTTGAAGGTTAATTGTGTGGTGCATGGAGATCGAGAAGAGACGATCTCCATCGAAGCTGTGGCGGTGAAGCCGTGGCGGTGAAGCCGGTGAGGGAGGCCTTATGGGCTTGCGTTGAGAAGGGATACCAGCAAATAATTGTGGAGTCTGATTCCTTTAATCTCATCTCGATGCTTAATGGTAAAGAAGTATATGATGCTGCCATTGAAAGTTTAATCTTTGACATTCGAGAGCTTGTCAAACAATTGAGTGCTGTCGAGTATGCTTTCGTGACTAGAAACTGCAATAAGGCGGCTCACTTGATGGCCTCATACACTAATGCTAAAGGGACCAGGATCCTCTCCTAATCTAAGGATTAGGATCCTCATGACCAAGAGATGTGGACCGTTGGATAAAAATCAAACAGTTATAATTATTATAATTTTAAAGGAACCCACCTATTTGTAGCTGTTAGATAAAAATCCAACGGTCTACATCAAGTAATCATGAGGATCCTCATCCAAAGATTAGGAGAGGATCCTGGTCCATACTAAAGGGGTTCTCAAAGGACGGAATTTTTGTTTCCTGAATATTTACTCAATGTTTTTGCTCAGAATGTAAACGTTAATATTCGAGTTGATTGAATAAAGCTATCGTTAGGCATAAAAAAACAAAAAAACAAAAAGAAACGCATAGACATCTTTATATTTACTAAAGCTAGGCTTTTGATCTTTGTAGTTAGATTTTATTTTATGGTACATATGTTTTTGTACCTATGAAAATTTGGACACAAAGAGTTGAGTCATTCGTTGTCACACTACTATAAATTTAAAAACTAACTCATCAAAACTTCAAAAGTACAAAAAGAAGAATTCAAAAAGGTTTCGTTTCGAATTGTAATTTGTATGAAATGAGAATGACTTCTCAAAACTGCTAAGTATTTTTCGGTAATAAGTAAAGGAGGGACGCAAAGAATGCAAGTGATTCATTGTACATTTTAGTTGATTCAATTTGAGTTTTATAATGTTATATTGTATCTAATTAAATCCATTGTAACTAATACTTTCACCCTGTCAAAAAGAAAAAAACCCAATACTATTACGATTTTTGCTAAAACATTGTATTTGGCCATTTTTTTAAATTCATCAAGAAAATTATAATTTATATAATATATATATTTTTTGCAATCGAATTAGTAGGTTAACTTGTTAGTTGGTAGGCTGTCTTCAATAGGAGGGTAGTAAAAAAACCTAACTTTTGGTCCAAATCATCTCCAAAAAATGTATTTTGCGGTGGAAAAAAAAAACGATTTAGTTTCATCTAAATTCTAATTTAATACTTGAAGTAAGTGAACTTTAATTTAAATTTTAACCTTTTAATTGTTTGATATTTGAAAATTCTTTTTAAAAGGTTTCAAAAAGCTAACTATGATTTTCTAGGAAAGGTTTTAAAACAGAAAGAAAAAAAAAAAAAAAAGAAAAAAAAAAAAAAAGAAAAAAAAAAGGGGGCTTACGATAGCCGGCTTGGGTTTTCGAACCAATGCGCAAATGTGCAGAATATCTTAAGCCTTCGCAACCTCTCGGGCAAACGAGCCACTTGCATGAGTATAGCTCATCAACTGTTAATATTAATATGGTCTTGTAAATAATTAGAATCAACATTGAAAATATAAACTGATTGTGGGTTTGTTTTTAAGTGTTTTTAAAATAATTAAAAACATTTTTATGAAAGTGTTTTGGAAAATCAAAATCAATTTTTAATAAAAATACAAGTGAATCTTGTTAAAGTACTTGAAATGTTTTCAGCAAAAAACATATAATTGATACTTCTTTTACAATGCACTACAGTGCTATTGAAACTCAAAACACTTTTACCAAAAACATTTACAATTATTTAAAAGGAGTTCCAAACAAATCTTACCTCTCAACTTTTATTATTCAAAATTTCAAGACATTTCATTATAGAATAGACTATCTACTAGGAAAAGATGACTAGAAAGGGGAGCACTTTATATCTTTATCTCAGTCAAATCAAGTGGTTGTCCTATTCCTAAACCTAAACCAACAAATTCTATTACGCCCAATTAGGCTTTAAAGAATTGAAGTTTGAACCCAAATCAGAGTGCTCATTTTGTTGAATTCCTCCAAAAACCCATAATTAATTTCCGACTATTGTGTCAAAGTCGATGTAGAACAAAATGGTTGATGAACTAACTACATGACACAATAACAAAATCCATCATTTGTGGATTTGAATTAATATTTAGACTCTTAATATAACACTTTTATAGGAAAATAACTGCAAAATGTAACTCTAGATTCTAAAAATTATTTTAAAGTCGAATTCTATCGTTTATCAGGTTAGACCGCAATGACATACTCATTAAATTTTTTTAAAATGCTTGTATTTATGTTACTTGCCTATTTTCATATTAACTTTGGATGACATTAGAGTCTGACGTAGTATACAAAACAACTTTAACTTTACCTTTAGTGTTGTTATTCATATTTTTTTTTTCAATTCATAAACTTTGAGAGTTTTCTCCCTTCCTAAGTGAAGTTCATTTCCATTGTACTCTATATGGCTCCAACTACTTTAACTCTCGTCTGTGCATTCAAATCCAAGTTTCCTGCATTTTCCTGCAGTAGCTGTGATTTCTCAACTCAAGGTTGTAGAAAATTGGCAATGATTTCGCAGATAAAAGGACCACAAAACTGTATTCCACAGCCTAAATGATCAATCCAAAACAAAAGATGAGAATCCGTAATTGGATCTTGACTCTGCGCCTTTGAGAACGATATTTGCCAGGAATATTGTCAGTTGGGGTAGCTGGGTGCCCTAACGTGTTCTGGAACTTAACGGCTACTTTGTTCTGTCAGTTGGGACAAGGAAAGCTAATCTTCCCACCTTTGAGAACGGTATTTGCCAGGAATATTGTCAGTTGGGATAGCAGGGTGCCCTTGTTGGAAATTCAAATAAAAACAGGCTGTAAAAGGTTGCTTCTAGCTGTTAGTTTCTTTACAGGTTGTATCCACACATGCTGCAACTACAAAGACTAAAGTTTCCTCCATGTGCTAGCTGAAATGGTGATGAAAGACAGCAAGTGTGCTGCCATGTGATGTGCTAGTAGGAAGACAGCAGTGTGCTGCTGTGTATTAGCCGAAAGAGTGTTGATTGCAAGCTGGAAAGATAGCTGCATATGTGTGCTAGACTGTCCAAAGTTCTTGCATGTGTTTTAAAGGGTGTAAAGATGTTAAACACCCCATTCATTGCATGTGTTGTTGCATTGTTTATCAATTTCTGTTTTGTATAAATAGGCCATCTTGCTAAGCTTTATAGCATCCCATCAAAATCCCATTTCCATTCTCATTTTCAGCTTGTAAGCTTTAAGAGTTACTCTTCTAATATTTCAAAGTGTTTGTTATCACCAAGCTTGCTACTTCTTTCATATATCAAAGTCCAAGTGTTTTACCAAAGCTTGTTGCTTCCCTCCTTTCTCTATTTCTTTGTCCAATTTTATTGAGAGTGAAAGTGAGAGGTGTGATAGAGTTTGTAAACTTATCACCCACATATTTTGGTATTGAGTTAGTAAACTTTAGAATACCAACAATTGGTATCAGAGCCAGAATACCATTCTGGCAGGTGCAGCAGTTATGGTGTCCAACTTAATGCAACTCCAAGTTCCCACATTGAAGAAAGAAAATTATGAAAGATGGTGCATCCAATTCAAAGCATTGTTTGGATCACAAGAGCTATGGGAAGTTGTCAGTAGTGGGTATGTTGTACCCACTGCCGAGCAAGAAGCCGTATATATTGCGGATCAAAGGAACACTCTCAAGGACTTACGAAAGAAGGACCAAAAGGCGCTGTATCTTCTATACCAGGGTTTGGAAGATTCAACGTTCGAGAAGGTTGCAGAAGCAACAACGAGCAAGCAAGTATGGGATACACTCAGTACAATCTACAAAGGAGTAGATCGAGTCAAGAAAGTGAGGTTACAGTCACTTCGAGCAGATTTTGAAACTGCTCACATGAATGAAAGAGAGAGCATCTCCGACTATCACACAAGGCTCATTGCGATAGTAAATCAGATGAGGAGAAATGGCGAGAGACTCGATGAAGTACGAGTTGTGGAGAAGATACTCCGGTCACTCACATCTAAGTTTGAGCATGTGGTGACTGCCATTGAGGAATCGAAGGATTTGGAGACAATGAGCACAGAGGAATTGCTAGGATCCCTCCTAGTTCACGAGCAACGCATTCAGAAGAATGCAAACCCCACAACGCTAGAGCAAGCTTTGAAGTCAAAGTTGAATATTGACAAACCAAATGGAGGTCGTGGGCAGTGGAACTCACGTCGTGGGAGTTCATCCAACCGTAGCCGAGGACGAGCCCGAGGAAGAGGTCGAGGCTATGCACAAAATCAAGGTCAGTCTCAGGAGTGGAGATCTACTCGAGGAAAGGCGCATATCCAGTGTCACAACTGTAAGCAATATGGGCATTATGCCAATGAATGTTCACATAAAAATGGTGAGCATGTCAACATGGCAGAATCAAGTGGAAATACTGATGAAGAACTTACAGTCTTGCTAGCACACCATGATTCCAGTAGCCAACAAGATGTTTGGTATTTGGACTCTGGTGCAAGCAATCACATGTGTGGAAAGAAGGAGTTTTTTGCCGAACTCAAAGATGGGGCCTATGGATATGTAAGTCTTGGTGACTCCTCAAAGTTGCCAGTTGAAGGCAAAGGGAAGATCAAGATCATCCAGAAGGATGGTAGAGAAGAATACATCTCCGATACCTACTACATACCAGGTATGAAGAGCAACATTCTGAGCATTGGTCAACTACTCCAGAAAGGGTACATTATACATATGGAGAACATGCTTCTCACTCTCAGGAATGCAAGGAGAAAGCTTATTGCACGTGTTCGAATGTCAAAGAACCAGATGTTTCCATTGAATTTGAACACAAAGATTGGAAGCTGCAACATCGGTGTAATGGAAGATGAGTCATGGAAATGGTATCTTCGATTTGGCCATCTTCATTTCAATGGCCTAAAGTTGCTGTCAAGTGGAGGAATGGTTCGTGGTCTACCCCAAATTGAAGCCACACGCCAAGTATGTGAAGGTTGTGTGCTTGGCAAGCAAGCACGACTATCGTTCCCTGTTGGTGATACATGGAGAGCAAAGGCACCACTGCAGTTGGTGCACACAGATATATGTGGTCCATTGGATCCCATGTCTTATGGAGGTAATAGGTATTTTATTACCTTCATTGATGATTTCAGTAGAAAGACTTGGGTCTATTTTCTCAAGGAGAAGTCAGCTGCCCTAAAAATTTTCAAGGAGTTCAAGGCACTCACAGAGGCTGAAAGTAACCACAAGCTTGTGGCTGTGAGATCAGATAGAGGTGGAGAGTACACCTCCAATGCTTTCCAAGCATACTGCAAGGAGCAAGGAATTAGGCATCAACTTACTGCTGCCTATACCCCACAGCAAAATGGGATAGCCGAAAGAAAGAATCGAACCATCCTTGAAATGACAAGGTCCATGCTTAAGGAGAAGAATTTGCCAAAAGAGTTATGGGCAGAAGCTGTAGCTTGTTCGATTTATTTGTTGAATCGATGTCCAACAAAGAGTGTCAAGAGGATGACACCACAAGAGGCTTGGAGTGGATACAAGCTGAATGTTACACACCTAAGAATTTTTGGGTGTGTTGCATATGCTCAAGTTCCAGAAGCCAAGAGGAGGAAACTTGATGATAGAGGTGAGAAGTGTGTGTTTGTGGGCTATAGTGAAGAGTCCAAGGCATACAAGCTCTACAACCCACTAACTGGCAAACTAGTGGTTAGTAGATATGTCATCTTCAGTGAGGAAGAGACATGGAAGTGGAACAACAAAGAAGTCAGTAAAGAGAAGATCGTTTCCACTGATTTTGAAGAACTAGAAGGTGTACCACCTATTGAGCAACAGCCTGCTCAAATAATCACAACAACTCCAGTGCACAGAATTGCAAGGAGTGGTCCTACATCTAGTGAGGAAAGCAGCTCCTCAACTCCAGTGAGGTTAAGGAGTCTCACAGAGATTTATGGACAAGAAGAAGAAGAAACCAATTTTTTCTGCTTCTATGCAGACCATGAGCCTCTCTCATTCAATGAAGCTGTGGAAGAAAATTGTTGGAAGAAAGCCATGGAAGAAGAGATCCATGCCATCGAGAAGAATGAAACTTGGGAGTTGACAAAGCTTCCACCAAATCAGAAGGCTATTGGTGTTAAGTGGGTGTACAAGATCAAACGCACTGCAGATGAGAGTGTAGATCGGTATAAATCAAGGCTTGTAGCAAAGGGCTACAAACAGAAGTATGGAGTGGACTATGATGAAGTCTATGCTCCAGTTGCAAGACTTGACACGGTAAGATTACTAATCTCTCTTGCCGCTCAGCATAAATGGAAAATTTATCAATTAGATGTCAAGTCAGCCTTCCTTAATGGAGTTCTTGAGGAAGAAGTGTACGTGGAACAACCGGAAGGCTTCCAAGTACAAGGAGAAGAAGAAAAGGTGTATCGTTTGAAGAAGGCTTTGTATGGCCTCAAGCAAGCACCACGAGCTTGGAACTCAAGGATTGATAACTACCTTCACCAAAATGGATTTTAGAAATGTCCATACGAGCATTCAGTTTACATGAAGAATGGTGCAAAAGGGGAGTTCTCAATTATTTGTCTCTATGTAGATGACTTGTTGTTTACAGGAAACAATGAAGCAATGTTCTGTGAGTTCAAGCAATCCATGTTCAGTGAATTCGAGATGACTGACAATGGATTAATGTCATACTTTTTTGGCATAGAAGTGAAGGAAGGAAGTGACGGTATCTACATCTCTCAACAAAAGTACATGAGAGATATATTGGAGAAATTCAATATGGACAAGTGCAATATTGTCAACACTCCAGTTGCAACTGGATTGAAGCTGTCCAAGGAAGGAGAATGTGAGTTTGTAAACTCAACCGTGTACAAAAGCTTGGTTGGAAGCCTAAGGTACCTTACAATCACAAGACCTGATATAGTTTATGATGTTGGACTCGTGAGTCGATACATGGAAACACTAAGGGAGTCTCATTGGCTGGCCGCCAAGAGAATTTTGAGGTACATAAGAAGTACTCTAAACTATGGTCTATTTTATAATTTTGGTGAAGATGCAAAATTATTTGGTTATTCAGATAGTGATTGGGGATGTGACCAAGATGAAAGGAAAAGCACAACTGGCTATGTGTTTTTTCTAGGATCAACAGCTTTCTCATGGACTTCAAAGAAGCAATCAATTGTTGCTTTGTCATCATGTGAAGCCGAGTATGTTGCTGTAGCCTCAACAGTGTGTGAGGCAATTTGGTTAAGAAATATGTTGAAGTCAGTGTGTCATCCACAAGTGGAATCGACTGTGATTCATGTGGATAACGTGTCTGCAATCAAACTTGCAAAGAATCCTGTTCAACATGGAAGGAGCAAGCACATTGATACCAGGTTCCATTTTCTAAGGGACCATGTGAAGCAAAAGACAATTGAGCTTGTCTATTGTCACACAAAGGAACAAGTGGCTGACATCTTCACTAAGCCACTACCAGTTGAATCATTCCGGTTATTGCGTGAAATGCTAGGCATGAAGGCGTTTTGATTTGAGGGGGCGTGTTGGAAATTCAAATAAAAACAGGCTGTAAAAGGTTGCTTCTAGCTGTTAGTTTCTTTACAGGTTGTATCCACACATGCTGCAACTACAAAGACTAAAGTTTCCTCCATGTGCTAGCTGAAATGGTGATGAAAGACAGCAAGTGTGCTGCCATGTGATGTGCTAGCAGGAAGACAGCAGTGTGCTGCTGTGTATTAGCCGAAAGAGTGTTGATTGCAAGCTGGAAAGATAGCTGCATATGTGTGCTAGACTGTCCAAAGTTCTTGCATGTGTTTTAAAGGGTGTAAAGATGTTAAACACCCCATTCATTGCATGTGTTGTTGCATTGTTTATCAATTTCTGTTTTGTATAA
Organism: Pyrus communis; assembly: GCF_963583255.1. Lineage (NCBI taxonomy): Eukaryota > Viridiplantae > Streptophyta > Magnoliopsida > Rosales > Rosaceae > Pyrus > Pyrus communis. The sequence goes on from NC_084815.1 coordinate 15,229,856, forward strand.
ATAGGCCATCTTGCTAAGCTTTATAGCATCCCATCAAAATCCCATTTCCATTCTCATTTTCAGCTTGTAAGCTTTAAGAGTTGTAAACTCTTCTAATATTTCAAAGTGTTTGTTATCACCAAGCTTGCTACTTCTTTCATATATCAAAGTCCAAGTGTTTTACCAAAGCTTGTTGCTTCCCTCCTTTCTCTATTTCTTTGTCCAATTTTATTGAGAGTGAAAGTGAGAGGTGTGATAGAGTTTGTAAACTTATCACCCACATATTTTGGTATTGAGTTAGTAAACTTTAGAATACCAACAGCCCTAACGTGTTCCGGAACTTAACGGCTACTTTGTTCTGTCAGTTGGCACAAGGAAAGCTAATCTTCCCGACTTCTCTACAACATTACATCAATTACCGAGTTTTGTATCAACCTATTGCGAGAAACCAAAACCCTAAATAAGAACAAATATTGCAGGTTGGCCGGAATTCTGAAGACAGTGCCCGTGAAGAAACCATGGCAGCTTCTCGGTTTCTGATCAAACGTGGAACATATGGATGGTGTGATTAGTGGGGGAAAGTATTTGATATATCTTGAATCTGGTTATTCAGCATCACCCATTCTTTACCATTTTCATCGCACTGTAACGAGGATAACTTGTCACGCTTATGATAGGTTTGAGATCGATTCCCCCCAATATAAATGAAATTCAAAAGATGAAAAAATAATAATTAATTTTTGGCACGAACCAGCATAAAAAATTGTTGACACTAAAGTTACTGAATTAAAGTTAATAGAAATTATAGAATATGGTTGTGTCAAGTTATCTTCAATCTGATAAAGTGGACAGTTTTAGTAACAAGTGGGGGAAAGTATTTGATATATCCTGAATCTGGTTATTCAGCATCACCCATTCTTTACCATTTTCATCGCACTGTAACAAGGATAACTTGTCACGCTTATGATAGGTTTGAGATCGATTCCCCCCAATATAAATGAAATTCAAAAGATGAAAAAATAATAATTAATTTTTGGCACGAACCAGCATAAAAAATTGTTGACACTAAAGTTATTGAATTAAAGTTAATAGAAATTATAGAATATGGTTGTGTCAAGTTATCTTCAATCTGATAAAGTGGACAGTTTTAGTAACATAATTATTTAGTATAATTACATATTTTATAATAAAAAAATATATATGTATCAATGTAAAACTTATTAGAAATGTATTTTTCATTTCATTGATCACAAGAAGATTACATTTGAGTATATATACATGTAAGCCAAGTCTAACAAACTGTTCTAACTAAGTCCAACAATGACTAACTATCCTAACAAAACTGTAACAATTACTTGGTCTCTAAGTTTTATCTCTTGAGGAGGTATTTACACTTTCATCCTTAATAGTCCCCCTCAAACTAAACTGAGGTACCCGAAGAGAGAGTTTGTGTCTGAGAAGGGTAAATCTGGACTTGGACAGAGACTTGGTACAAATATTTGCAACTTGATCTTGTGTACACACAAATTTGACAGCATGTTGCTTGCCTAACACTTTCTCCCTTATGTAATGATAATCTATTTCAACATGGTTCATGCGAGCATGAAAAATAGGATTCTTCGCCAGATAAATGGCAGAGATATTATCACACCACAACTGAGGAGAACAAGGAAGAGAATAGCCAATATCAACTAAAAGCTTGGAAATTCAGGACAACTTTGCGACAGTATTAGCAAGGGACCTGTATTCTGTTTTAGTATATGATCTTGCCACTGTTGGTTACTTTTTAGCACTCCAACTGATAATGGAACTGTCAAGGAAAATACAGAAACCACCAGTGGATCGCCTGTCTAAAGAGCATCCTGCCCAGTCAACATCAGAGAATGCTTGAATTGCCAAAGGAACAGGGCTTTTAGAGAACCATAAACCCATATTAATAGAACCTTTTAAGTACAAAAGGATTCTTTTAACAGCTTGAAAATGAGAGACTTGGGGACTATGCATGTACTGACAAACAAGATTAACAGCAAAACTCAAATCAGATCGAGTCCAAGTGATATATTGTAAGGCACCTACCAAGGACCTGTATTCAGTAACATTGTTAAGAAGTGGAGACTCATGATCAAGCTTTTTTGTACTGAGGGGTGTTGAACATGGTTTTGCTCTATACATGTGAGACTGTTGCAAAAGATCAAGAATGTATTTGGTCTGATTAATAAAGATCTTAGATGATGATCTCTTGACCTTAATGCCTAGGAAATAATGCAAAGGACCAAGATCTTTAACACGGAACAAACTACTCAATTGTGTAATCACCTTCTGACATTCTGCAGAAGAGGGTCCAGTGACTAAAATGTCATCCACATAGACCAGTATGAAGACCAAATGCGGAGCCCTTTTGATAAACAGGGAATGATCATTTTGAGAACCAATAAACCCCAAAGAAACCAGAGTACCATTCAATTTTTCATACTTAGCTTGAGGAGCTTGTTTCAAACCATATAGAGACCCGTGAAGATGACAAACATGATTTGGCTTCGATGAATCCTCAAAACTAGGAGGTTGTTGCATAAACCTAGATTCTGTAAGTGTACCATGCAGAAAAGCATTGCTAACATCAAGTTGGTTAAGAAACCAATCAAGTTGGTTAAGAAACCAATCAAGTTGTTTAAGAAACCAATCAAATTGACATCAAGTTGGTAACTGGTTTTGCCACAGGACTAAAAGTCTCAGAATAGTCCAAGCCCTCTTGTTGATTGAAACCTTTAGAAACTAATCGGGCCTTGTATCTGTCAATAGACCCATCTGGCTTTTTATTTATTTATTTATTTATTTTTATTTTATTTTTATAATTCTGAATACCCACTTACAACCGACAATATTATGAGATGATGTGGAGGGAACTAAAGACCATGTACCTATGCTGAGAAAAGCATTATATTCCTCCTGCATTGCTTGGCGCCAGTGAGGATGTTTGGATGCTTGCAGATATGTGTGAAGAGTATAATTTGATGAAATATGAGCTGAAAGTGGATGCTTTGTGGCTGTGAAAGCCTTGGGTTTGAATATCCCAGACTTTGATCTTGTCTGCATTCGGTGATGATTAGAGGAAGGTAAGAGAGGTGGTAAGGTTGAAGTAGGGGGTGATGAAGCTTGTAATTCTGTGGAGAGGGAAGTAGGTTGCTAAGAACTAGATAAGGTAGAGGTTGTAGGTAGGGGTGATGATATAACATGAATAAGTAATGAAGAAGGAGGTGAAATAGGAGTGGTAAATGTGAGAAATGATGGGATTTGCTGAGGAGGAGAATTGAGAGATGTGGAAGGGACAGGGACTGAAAGATTATGAAAAGGGAAACTTATTTCATCAAAAAGAACATGCCGGGATGTGTAAACTCTCTTGGTTACAGGTTCAAGACATTTATAGCCTTTATGATGCAAGCTATATCCCATGAAAACACATAACTTGCTCTTCGGATGTAGCTTTGAAAGAGAATATGGTTCTAACCAAGGGAAGCAAGCACATCCAAAAACTCGAAGAGTACTGTAATTTGGCAGCCTTTGAAATAATAACTCCCAAGGTGAAGATTTGTAGGCAGTAGGTAATTGATTGATCAGATAAATTGCAGTGGCAAATGCATTAACCCAATAGAAATGAAGAACACTAGAAGCGGAAGTCCTTGCAATTTCAACTAAGTGCCTATGTTTCCGTTCTACACACCCATTTTGCTCAGGTGTACGAGGACAACTAAATTGATGTTGAATGCCATTGTCAATCAGAAATTAAGAGAAATAACTACTCATGAACTCACCACCAAAATCAAATCTGAGGGCAATTATTTTAGTACACAGAGAGTTTTCAACTATATTCTTGAATTGAACAAATGTAGAGAAGACCTCAGATTTGTATCTCAAAGTGAAAAACCAAGTATACTTGGTGTAATCATCCACAAAAAGTACATAATATCTAGAGCCATTGAGAGAAGACACTGGTGCTGGCCCCCAAACATTTGTGTGAATAAGCTCTAGAGGTTTACTTGTAGTGCAAATAGCAGATACAAAAGGAAGTCTAGAACACTTGCCTAATGCACAATCTGAGCAAAAAGACTTATTTTTACTATGAGAAACTGAGATACATGATGTTGCAGCCAATTTATGTAAAATCTTCACAAAGGGGTGGCCCAACCTTTGATGCCACACTTTATTGGAAGCTTTAACAGTTGTAGTCAAAGCTTTAGGATGCACATAATGAGATGAAGAGGGATGAAAAAGATAGAAACCTTCTCTAACAGGACCTTTAAAAAGCATCATCCCCGAAGAAAGATCCTTCACAGTGACGTGAAAAGGATAAAGATGCATTAAGTACCAGTTATCAATCAAAAATTGATTTGCAGACAGTAGATTTTGCTTAAGAGTACCGACATGAAGCACATTATTTAATTGAAAATTCTAATGTGTAGTAGGCAAAATAGAAGATCCAGAATGAGAGATGGAGAAACCTTTTCCTCGCCAATGTAAACTTGTTTAGGTCATCTATAGGCTTCTGGATTCTGAAGATTGCCATATGAGTTGGTCATGTGAAAAGTAGCACCTGAGTCGACAATCCAAGTAGGAGCAGAATTGGAGGTGTTTGCCACCATTGCAGAGTGAGAAGATGTAGCACTGTAATTGGCATTTATGCAATAAGGACAGTCCCAAGCTTCATGATCAAATTATCTGCAAATTTGACAAGAAACTTTCTTGCCAAAAAATTGAAAGGTGTTTCGACCTGCGCGATTATTATTATAGTTTTACCTCTGATTATTGCTGCGATATGAATTTTGCTGCTGATTGTGATTATTATTTGAACGAAAATTGCCTTGATTTTGAGAATAATTCCTAGAATTACGATCCATGCCACCGCTGTTGTTTGTGGAATTTGAGAAATTCTGAGCAGTGAAGGCTTAAGAATTAGGGTTTGGGTGTGACAGTGTAGGCAGAATACCAGCAGACGATGAATAAGCCTGAAAATGTGTCACAAATGACGATTTCTTGCGATGATTGAGTTGAATCTCTTTGCTTATCAATAGGCCATGAAGTTCATCAATCATTGTAGATGCAAGTCGAAATTGTATCACATCCAAAAACGAATCAAATTCAGGAGGCAAGCCATGAAGAGTGATGGAGATAAGATCAGAATTATCAATCAGTGCGCCAGCACTAGCAAGTGCATCAACAATTTCTTCAATTTTCTGGAGGTATTGAGTAGCAGTGGATTCACCATTGGAAAGATTGCGAAGCCGAGATCGGAGCTCATGAATATATGACTGGCAAGACGTGATTCCAATTTAGCCCAAAGCTCATGAGCAGATGTAACGCTAACGGTGTAGGGAATAAGAGACTCCGAGAGCATTGAATTTAACCAGATGAGAATGTTCTGATCATTCTTGAACCAAGTCACAAATTTTGGATTCAAGGTTGTAATACGATTTCCTAAGGCATCAAGAAGAAATTTAGGCGGTGCCGCCATGGATTCATCGATCAAAGCAGTGAGATTATACCGACGGAAGATTGGAGCAAAAAAAGCACTCCAAGTCAGATAATTTGTTGTAGTAAGCTTAATCGGAACTAGGGATCCAACATTCTGAATCGTGATTGAGGTAATTGCAGAAGAGGCAGAGGAATTAGGGCTTGGAATCGCCTGAAGAGAGAGATGAACATGAGAATCCGTATCAGATGACGGAGATGCACCAGTCACCATGGCTAGGGTTTGAAGTTAGCAAGTCGAGAGGAGGCAAATCGGAGAAGAAGATCAGAGCGGGAAGCTAAAACGTTGGGATTGAGAAAGAAAGGCGATCGTTAGACCAAAAAAGGCTCTGATACCATATTAGAAATGTATTTTTCTTTTCATTGATCACAATAAGATTACATTTGAGTATATATACATGTAAGCCAAGTCTAACAAACTGTCCTAACAAAACTGTAACAATTACTTAGTCTCTAAGTTTTATCTCTTGAGGAGATATTTACACTTTCATCCTTAATAAAACTTGCTTTTCCATCTTCAATTCATTTGTTTAATTAGGATCAAATCTCACCAATGAAAATAAGCAATAACAATGGAGGTTGGATGATCATAGTGACTCATTAACAACAAATACAAGCAAATACAACAACAACAACGACGACAACAACAAAAAGGCATATGAAGCATGTTAATTAACAACGAAATGTTCTGACAATAATTAAACGTCTGCTTTTCGTAAGGGGGTGGCTGTTTTATTGCCGTTGGGATTGTCATAAGAAATTCTTTAGGAGTATTTATTGTTTGTTTTTCTGCAAACTTTAGTCGAGGTGAGATTCTAAGTGTTGAAGTTTGCAGTGTATTTATTGGTTTGAATTTGCGTAGAATAAAGAAATTGAGAATATTTTGTTTGAATATGATTTTGCTCTTGATGTGTACTTGATTCTAAATGCTTAAGGTGATAATATCCTTTTAAGGAGTTTGGTTTTAAACTATTGTAATCTTATATGTACTAGAGTTGGTCTTTTGAACTACAACATGTTTATTTGGAAATGAATTTTGTTGCTGATGAACTAATTTGTTTGGGTTTATCTTGCAACTCGATTCTCGTATTTTTTTATCAAGCTCCCCTAAATCTCTATGCCGCAGCTGGCATAGGGAGTGCTATTGGAAAAGTGAGAAAGGTAATGAAGGAAAAAATAGTCAGCAAGGACCCTAGTTCTAGTCGGCTTCGGTTTCAAGTTGGAGGAATGATGCATTACTTTTTTGCTGATGACAAATCACATCATGAGAGTAAAGAAATACATAGTGAGCTAATAAGGTTGTATCGCCAAATGTCGGTGACATCAAATTGGAAAATGATGGTCCAAGTTTAATGATCTTTGAATGTAAAATCGCATCATTGAGAGTAAAGAGATGCATATCTAGCAATTCTCATTGCTTGCTCGACAACCACTTGCTAACAGAAGCGGCATCCTTGCCATCTGAGCAGGTTGGATTTTAAATTTATGAAATCCGGTCATATATGCTAAAGCAGTTAATATTAAACCGTACTGCAAGGTTTTACCATTATATTCATTATCCATCCTACAAGGCACACCTGAGCCGCTACGGGAAGGTAGTAAATAACAAATGATTTGAGATATAAAATATTCATAATCCACACATATGCACATGTCTATATCTCTGTATATAACATCGGCCATCAACTTTCTATTTTTTCGCCATGGAATGCGTAAATATTAAGCTGCTTTTCAAGGTTATTTGCACAAGTCCAATAGTTATAAAGTATAACCAACAATCAAGCTTAGAATATCGTTTTGTTCTACTAACTTCATGAGTTGTGAACCTTCTAAGTGTTTAAAATGAATGACTGCAATGCAGTATCTGCTTGGCATTTGGCACGCCAATGTATTGGGGTGCTGCTTCAAGTTGAATTATGAGCAACAGTCGTGGAAACTAGATGGAGCTATTTCCTTATTTTTTTATATTCTGAGCTTTCTTTTGCTCTTTTTCCATAGTGAACTGCCATATCTGACTAGTGAAGAGAATAACAGAGTATATAAAAATGTAAAAGAGTCCAAAGTTAGTTAGAGTTAGTTAAAGTTATTGTTGTAATAATTCTTTTACTTTTCCTTTTGGTAACTTTAGTTTTTACTCTATTTGTTTGTATATTTATACTCTGTAAAATTATTCCCTGAGTTAATGAAAAAGACCTTTCATTTCCTCAATATGGTATCTCTTGCCATAGTCTAACCACCTCGATCCTTTTTGAAATTTTATCACCTACCAAACAACCTTTTCTCACGTACCAAACAGCTTTGCTTCTGCTTCCCTTTTGTGATTCTTGATCGGAATTCTGCAATATCTGATCTTTAATGGCGGTCAATTCTTCTAGCTCATCTTCTCCGGTGATTGCCCTTCCTCGGTCTTTTCCTACGATCGTAAATCCGAACTCTTCTCCGCTCATCTCCAACCCTAATTCTTAATTTCAGGCTTCGATTAACTCGATTACGATCCAGAATATTGGTAGTATGGTTCAAACAAAGCTCAAATGCCATAATTATCTTGTCTGGAAATCTCTCTTCGATCCGATCTTCCACCGTTATAAACTTACCAGAATCATCGACAGATCTGAGCCACCACTACCTCAATTTCTTGCTGATGACTCTGGTAATCTTACCTCTTTTCCAAATCCAGCCTTCGAGTAGTGTTATGAGAAGGACCAGAACATTATCATCTGGATCAATTTCACTATCTCAGAAGATCTTATTCCGTTCACTGTTGGTGCCCAATCTACTCACGAGCTTTGGTAGAATCTTGAACGATGGTTTGGTGGCGTCTCTCGCTTGCATATTCATCAACTCCACACTAATCTTCAATCAATGAGCAAAGGATCCTCCTCGATCTTTGAATATCTGCAGCACATCAAGAAGGTTACAAATGCTCTCGCTGCTGCTGGCGCACTAATTGATGAACATGATCTTCTTCTCATCATTCTTAAGGGTCTTCCTGATGAATATGACTCGTTCGTGGATTCTATTCAATTCCGCTTAGTTGACACAACTGTTGATGATCTTCATGGATTTCTTCTCAATAAAGAAATGGCTCTTTCTAGAAAGAAGCAAAATCAAGGTTTTTCTTCCAATGAACCGTATCAAGCTTTCAATTCCATCCAGGCATCAAATAATCCTCCACTGCTACCTAAACCAAATGTTTCTTCGTTGTAAGCTCACAATGTTCAAACTCAGCCAAACAGAAACAATTTTTAGAGGAACAATTCTCAATGCAATTATTCCAATCGCTACAATAATAACAATCGCGAAGGACATCGTAGTGGAAATTGTGGTGGTACTTACTACAACAACAATCATAATTCTCCAAGACCTATTCCCTGTCAAATTTGTGAGGATCTAGGCCATCTGGTTATCGATTGTTCAAATCGTATGAATCCAAATTTCCAAGGGTGCATTCCACATGCCAAGCTTGCCATATGTGCCAACACTTCCACCTATTCTTCCCCGCCATGCTTGATTTACTCCGGTTCAAGCTCTAACATGACAAACAAAGTTCAAAACTTACAAAATCCTCAGTCATACACTGGTCCTGACAAAGTCTATATTGGAGATGGCCAAGGTTTGCCAATTCTTCACTTAGGTTCTTCGTTTATTAAAACACCATAAGCTACTTTTAAATTGAACAATGTTTTGCATATTCCCCATCTGAAACATGATATTCTCTTTGCAAATATGTTTCTTTTGGATAATTGGTGCTCTTTAACCCTAAACCCCTGTTTCTAGCCTTCACCATGGGAACAACTCTTTCACAAGTCCCCAGAGTACACTAACCTTAAGGTTTTTGGGTGCACATGTTATCCTTAGTTAAAACCTTATACCACCTCCAAACTTAAAGCTAAGAGTAAGTTATGTGTCTTTATTGTTTATAGTCTACTTCACAAAGGCTATAGATGTCTCGATCATTTCACCAATAGAGTCTACATTTCTAGGCATGTCTATTTCAATGAAACCTCATTCCTTTTTCACCAATCTAACTTTGTGGCACTGCCTACATCCCCTTCCTTAACCACCACTCCACCCTCTTCTTTCTCTCTTACCTTTCCAAACTTATATCCTTCATCAAACTACAAGTTTTCTTCCTTTTCTCCTCAAGAATCACCATCTGTCCCCTCACCTATATTACCCAAAGAGGTCACTCATTTTATAGTACCCTCACCACCACCTCCCGTTAGTGTTAGTCTTATAATACCCTCACCACCACCTTCCCCACTTCCCCTTATTTCTACTCATCCTATGGAAACTCGATCGAAATCTGGGATTTATAAACCTATAACCTTTACTGCCACAAAACACCCATTACTATCTACTATGGATCTTAAGTATGTCCTTTTTACTTACTTGCAAGCCTCAAAATTTCCCCATTGGAGGGTAGCTATGCAAGCTGAGTTCAATGCCTTGCATAGTGCTGGGACTTGGACACTAGTTCCACCTCACTCTTCTCAAAATTTGGTTGGATGCAAATGGGTATTTTGGATTAAAAATAAGCCAGATGGATATGTGGACAGATATAAGGCCAGATTAATGGCCAAGGGGTATAATCAGCAAGAACGAATAGATTTGGGAGTTGTTATTGATACTCCAAAAATCTCATTCTGCACTCTAAACTTTCTATATTTGGAAAAAAAAATACACTTGTGAGGAGTGTAGAATGAGATTTTTGAAGTGTCAATAACACTTCCCATAGATTTTAGTGACACTTTTTGTCCAGTGGCAAAGCCAGTTACTAGCAGAATATTACTCACTTTGGTAGTTCAAAATCCTATCAGAATATTACTCACTTTGGTAGTTTAATCTCATTGGTTTTTGCATCAATTGGATGTTAGCAATGCTTTCTTACATAGAAATCTGAAAGAAAATGTGTTCATGACTCAACCATCTGGTTTCATTGACCAAGATCACCCTTATCATGTTTGTCATTTAAAGAAGTCTCTCTATGGATTGAGACAAGCTCCACGAGCTTGGTTTGAAAAGCTATAGGCTGCTTTAATTTCCATTGGATTTCAGGTTTCTTAATTGGATCACAATTTATTTGTACTTCATTAACCAGTTCTAGTTCTTGTTCTTATCTACGTGGATGATATAATTGTGATTGGACCTTTTTCCATTGCCTATAACAATGTGATATCTCAATTAACTGCTCAATTTCCTGTTAAAGACCCAGGTGATCTTCATTACTTTCTTGGGTTAAAAGTACAAAGGTCTTCTACAGGTGTGTTTATTCATCAGTCTAAATATGTTTTAGACTTGCTCAAAAGAACCAAAGTGGATGGAGCAAAACCTTGTGTTACTCCTCTAGGCTCTGCAAAACTTGACCACACTAATCCATTGCTTGAAGATCCTACAGAATATAGAACCATTGTTGGGGCTCTTCAATATCTTACTTGGACAAGGCCTAATCTCTCATTTGCTGTGAACCTTGTTTGTCAGTTCATGCATTCTCCAAGGGCTCCACATCTTCAAGCTGTCAAACGTATATTGAGATATCTCAAAGGTTCTTTTGGTCATGGTTTATGGTTTCCAAAAGTCTCATCCTCTTTCACACTTAAAGCCTATTATGATGTTGACTGGGTAGGTTGTTCTTAGGACAGAAGATTCACTGGAGGTTTCTGTATTTTTCTCTGTCATTCACTCATCAGCTGGAGTGCAAAGAAGCAACACACTGTTACTCGTTCATCCACAGAGGCTGAATACAGATCTTTAGCCCATACAAAATTACTTGGATATGCCAACTGTTTACTGATATTGGATTCCAGTTACCTGTTTTACCCTAGATTTGGTGTGATAACATCTCTGTAATTGCTTTGGCCTCAAATCCTGTCTTCAATGATCGGACTAAACATGTCGAAATTAACTACCATTATATTTGGGAGCTTGTTCTTGCTAAGCTTCTCACAGTTCAATTTGTATGTAGTCAAGATCAGATCACTGATATTCACACCAAATCACTCCCTCGACAACGGTTCCTTGATATGCGATCCAAGCTTTCACTCCAACCTTTTACATTCAGCTTAAGGGGGTGTTAAGAGAATAATGGAGTATATAAAAATGTAAAAGAGTCAAAAGTTAGTTAGAGTTAGTTAAAGTTACTATTGTAATAATTCTTTTACTTTACCTCTTGGTAACTTTAGGTTTTACTGTATTTGTTTGTGTATATATATACTCTGTAAAATTATTCTTTGAGTTAATGAAAAAGACATTTCATTTCCTCAATAACTAGAAACTATCAGTTGCTCGAATGGAAGAAGAAAAATGTAAATATAAATATATAAAAGTAGAGCTAAGAGTATTTTTTTACTCTATTTAGTATATTCTATTTAGAAATAGGGAAATTCATAATAAAAATAATTAAGAACGTAGTGATCAACTGATCATACATTTCCGATTACGATGTAAATCTATAACTTCTACTTCCTTGGCTCTAGCTGAAACTGGGTCTTCCCGCAGCGACGTTTTTGCTCTGAAGAGGCTTTGGAGAGCACAGAGACTATTGAACGAATGGCATTTGCAGCTATTCTTGATTTTATCTGTCCCCGCTTTGGAAGAGGCTTTCTGCTTCTGACGTTGTTGGAAGTTTCAGTGGCAGGAACAATAGAGATGCTGCTGTTCATTTTGTAAGCTGAGTAAATATCGATTTTTTTTTCTTTAGTGGTTCTCTTGTTTGATGGGTGTGTGGATATAGTGGCATTGGTTGGGAGTTTATATAGCACACCCAGCTCAAGCATAGGATGGGAGAGGATTGATCCGGGAAGATCAGAGAAAGCTAGAAACAAGCTTTTTCAGAGACCGTTGTTTGTTAGGGGGGCATGCCAGCTAGAATGTCTTGCTGTACAAGACATTTGAATTTGTGTGATGATTTGGTGGCTAATTAAAAGTATTATACATAGTTTAATGTTAATGATTGGTTCAAGTTTGTCGTAACACGTATACGTGCGGGTTTTCTACAAGCTCCACGGTGGACCTCGGTTCTGGTCCCTGGTTTTCTTTACCAGATCGGCTGAAAGGAAAAGGGGAGGACACATATTCTAATACAATGGTGAGGATTTGGTGACTTCTTTTTTTGTTTTTTTTTTTTTTTTGGGACAATGTTAATAGATGATTATATTACTTTTAATGCAAGTTGTGCGGGTAGCAGGGAGCAGAACATAATCCATTTGTGTATATGTATTGATATTTTTTTTTTCCTAATGAATGCCCTTGTTTTCAGGGAGACCTTCTTGGAAATGTCAAACCCGCCATGTTGCTACCTACAGGTGAAGCTATCTTGTTCTATTATTTGTATATTTGGATTTGGTTTTGCATCGCATCGTTGAATAGACTGATCCCCAAGTAAAGAGAAAGAGATGAAAATAACAGTGTGACTCTCATTGATGCTTATTCATTTTACATGATTTCTGGGTACTCATTTTTTCTCGATTTATATTTCAAGTTATTTTTGGCCCTTAGTTGAAATGAGTCAAATAAGAATCAAAGTAGTGTGCGGAAAACATTTCTCTGAATTATAAATCTAATAAAATTGGAATACAGTGAAGGGATCAACATGTGGACAGAGATATCTGTGTCTCTTATATTTTGATTTCGTTTAAACTTTAAAAGATGCCATATGAAGTGCTTCTTATACACTTAAAGTCTCTTTTTTCAGTGCAGCCTGCATAAATAGTAAAATAAACATAAAACTTCCTCCACCTCTTGAGATTTTTTTTTAAGTTACAAGTGAAGGAAATGATATATTTTTCCGTATTCTTCCACTTATTTTATAACACCTAAAGTATGCGCTTGAATACCGATTACTTTAAAAAATTCTCCTCTACGTTGTTGTCTGTCAACCATGTGTGGTGAATCATCTTGCTGGATTTTCTTTGTAAAGTCTATTTTGTCCTTTCAAACCCAAAAAAAAATTGTTTGGTCCTTTATGTGTAATTATCATTATGTGCATGTACATGCTTTATCTAATAAGGTTAGTTTATCAAATAGTTTGCCTTTATAATCGTCCATCTGTTTGAAACAAAAAATTTCACTCAATGGATGATTGAGGTTAACATTGTCAGACTGTTTGATAAATTTACTCATCATAGAATATAAGCTACGAACACATACGTATACGGTCGACCATACCAACTAACTATATATGTATGTAGATGAGACTATTTTGAGGAAAAACGAATTACATAGCTAAAGAGGTCCTAATTAATCTATATTTCCATGTCCCAATTCTACAATGGCAAGATGATTGCCAAGCTGGTGACCCTATGAATCTAGGGTATCTAGTCATGCACAGGAGCATCGAGGCACTGCAATTCCTTGTCATGCCTAGTCCTTGTTGGAAATTCAAATCAAAACAGGTTGCTGCTAGCTATTGTTGAAAATCAATGTCAAAGTTAGGCATGGAAAGTTTGGCAATGTTAGGTATGGTTGAATAAAATTATTAGGTGCAATTAATGTGTTTTGTGTGGTAATAAATAATCTTAGTTTAATCATTTGGTTTGCTATAAATACCCAAGTTCTCAAGCATTGTAAATCATCCCATCCGAATCCCACTTCCAATTGTGAAGAAGCTTGTAAGCTTTCTTATTCCAACAGTTTGTAAACCTTTTCATATATCAAAGTCCAAGTGTTTTGCCAAAGCTTGTTGCTTCCCTCCTTTCTCTATTTCTTTCTTTGTCCAATTTTATTTGAGAGTGCAAAGTGAAAGAGGTGTGATAGAGTTTGTAAACTTATCACCCACATATTTTGGTATTGAGTTAGTAAACTGTAAAATACCAACAATTGGTATCAGAGCCAGAATACCATTCTGGCAGGTGCAGCAGTTATGGCGTCCAACTTAGTGCAACTCCAAGTTCCCACATTGAAGAAAGAAAATTATGAAAGATGGTGCATCCAATTCAAAGCATTGTTTGGATCACAGGAGCTATGGGAAGTTGTCAGTAGTGGGTATGTTGTACCCACTGCCGAGCAAGAAGCCGTATATACTGCGGATCAAAGGAACACTCTCAAGGACTTACGAAAGAAGGACCAAAAGGCGATGTATCTTCTATACCAGGGTTTGGAAGATTCAACGTTCGAGAAGGTTGCAGAAGCAACAACGAGCAAGCAAGTATGGGATACACTCAGTAGAATCTACAAAGGAGTAGATCGAGTCAAGAAAGTGAGGTTACAATCACTTCGAGCAGATTTTGAAACTGCTCATATGAATGAAGGGGAGAGGATCTCCGACTATCACTCAAGGCTCATTGTGATAGTAAATCAGATGAGGAGAAATGGCGAGAGACTCGATGAAGTACGAGTTGTGGAGAAGATACTCCGGTCACTCACATCTAAGTTTGAGCATGTGGTGACTGCCATTGAGGAATCCAAGGATTTGGAGGTGATGAGCGCAGAAGAGCTACTAGGATCCCTCCTAGTTCACGAGCAACGCATTCAGAAGAATGCAAGCCCCACAACGCTAGAGCAAGCTTTGGAGTCAAAGTTGAATATTGCCAAACCAAATAAAGGTCGTGGGCAGTGGAATTCACGTCGTGGGAGCTCATCCAACCATGGCCGAGGACGAGCCCGAGGAAGAGGTCGAGGCTATGCACAAAATCAAGGTCAGTCTCAGGAGTGGAGATCTACTCGAGGAAAGGCGCATATCCAGTGTCACAACTGTAAGCAATATGGACATTATGCCAATGAATGTTCACATAAAAATGGTGAGCATGTCAACATGGCAGAATCAAGTGGAAATACTGATGAAGAACTTACAGTCTTACTAGCACACCATGATTCCAGTAGCCAACAAGATGTTTGGTATTTGGACTCTGGTGCAAGCAATCACATGTGTGGAAAGAAGGAGTTTTTTGCCGAACTCAAAAAAGGGGCCTATGGATCTGTAAGTCTTGGTGACTCCTCAAAGTTGCCAGTTGAAGGCAAAGGGAAGATCAAGATCATCCAGAAGGATGGAAGAGAAGAATACATCTCCGATACCTACTACATACCAGGTATGAAGAGCAACATTCTGAGCATTGGTCAACTGCTCCAGAAAGGGTACATTATACATATGGAGAACATGCTTCTCACTCTCAGGAATGCAAGGAGAAAGCTTATTGCACGTGTTCGAATGTCAAAGAACCGGATGTTTCCGTTGAATTTGAACACAAAGATTGGAAGCTGCAACATCGGTGTAATGGAAGATGAGTCATGGAAATGGCATCTTCGATTTGGCCATCTTAATTTCAATGGCCTAAAGTTGCTGTCAAGTGGAGGAATGGTTCGTGGTCTACCCCAGATTGAAGCCACACGCCAAGTATGTGAAGGTTGTGTGCTTGGCAAGCAAGCACGACTATCGTTCCCTGTTGGTGATACATGGAGAGCAAAGGCACCACTGCAGTTGGTGCACACAGATATATGTGGTCCATTGGATCCCATGTCTTATGGAGGTAATAGGTATTTTATTACCTTCATTGATGATTTCAGTAGAAAGACTTGGGTCTATTTTCTCAAGGAGAAGTCAGCTGCCCTAAAAATTTTCAAGGAGTTCAAGGCACTCACAGAGGCAGAAAGTAACCACAAGCTTGTGGCTGTGAGATCAGATAGAGGTGGAGAGTACACCTCCAATGCTTTCCAAGCATACTGCAAGGAGCAAGGAATTAGGCATCAACTTACTGCTGCCTATACCCCACAGCAAAATGGGATAGCCGAAAGAAAGAATCGAACCATCCTTGACATGACAAGGTCCATGCTTAAGGAGAAGAATTTGCCAAAAGAGTTATGGGCAGAAGCTGTAGCTTGTTCGATTTATTTGTTGAATCGATGTCCAACAAAGAGTGTCAAGAGGATGACACCACAAGAGGCTTGGAGTGGATACAAGCCGAATGTTACACACCTAAGAATTTTTGGGTGTGTTGCATATGCTCAAGTTCCAGAAGCCAAGAGGAGGAAACTTGATGATAGAGGTGAGAAGTGTGTGTTTGTGGGCTATAGTGAAGAGTCCAAGGCATACAAGCTCTACAACCCACTAACTGGCAAACTAGTGGTTAGTAGAGATGTCATCTTCAGTGAGGAAAAGACATGGACGTGGAACAACAAAGAAGTCAGTAAAGAGAAGATCGTCTCCACTGATTTTGAAGAACCAGAAGTTGTACCACCGATTGAGCAACAGCCTGCTCAAACAATCACAACAACTCCAGTGCACAGAATTGCAAGGAGTGGTCCTACATCTAGTGAGGAAAGCAGCTCCTCAACTCCAGTGAGGTTAAGGAGTCTCACAGAGATTTATGGACAAGAAGAAGAAGAAGAAACCAACCTTTTCTGCTTGTATGCAGACCACGAGCCTTTCTCATTCAATGAAGCTGTGGAAGAAGATTGTTGGAAGAAAGCCATGGAAGAAGAGATCCATGCCATCGAGAAGAATGACACTTGGGAGCTGACAAAGCTCCCACCAAATCAGAAGGCTATTGGTGTCAAGTGGGTTTACAAGATCAAACGCACTGCAGATGGGAGTGTGGATCGATACAAATCAAGGCTTGTAGCAAAGGGCTACAAACAGAAGTATGGAGTGGACTATGATGAAGTCTATGCTCCAGTTGCGAGACTTGACACGGTAAGATTGCTAATCTCTCTTGCCGCACATCATAAATGGAAAATTTATCAACTAAATGTCAAGTCAGCCTTCCATAATGGAGTACTTGAGGAAGAAGTGTACGTGGAACAACCGGAAGGCTTCCAAGTACAAGGAGAAGAAGATAAGGTGTATCGTTTAAAGAAGGCTTTGTACGGCCTCAAGCAAGCACCACGAGCTTGGAACTCGAGGATCGACAACTACCTTCACCAAAATGGATTTCAGAAATGTCCATACGAGCATTCAGTTTACATGAAGAATGGTGAAAAAGGGGAGTTCTTAATTATTTGTCTCTATGTAGATGATTTATTGTTTACAGGAAACAATGAGGCAATGTTCCATGAGTTCAAGCAATCCATGTTCAGTGAATTCGAGATGACTGACAATGGATTAATGTCATACTTTCTTGGCATAGAAGTGAAGCAAGAAAGTGATGGTATTTACATCTCTCAACAAAGGTACATGAGAGACATATTGAAGAAGTTCAATATGGACAAGTGCAACACTGTCAATACCCCAGTCGCAACTGGATTGAAGCTGTCCAAAGGAGGAGAGGGTGAGTTTGTAAACTTAACAGTGTACAAAAGCCTCGTTGGAAGCCTAAGGTACCTTACAATCACAAGACCTGATATAGTTTATGGTGTTGGACTCGTGAGTCGATACATGGAAACACCAAGGGAGTCTCATTGGCTGGCCGCCAAGAGAATTTTGAGGTACATAAGAGGTACTCTAAACTATGGTCTATTTTATAATTTTGGTGAAGATGCAAAATTATTTGGTTATTCAGATAGTGATTGGGGAGGTGACCAAGATGAAAGGAAAAGCACAACTGGCTATGTGTTTTTTCTAGGATCAACAGCTTTCTCATGGACTTCAAAGAAGCAATCAATTGTTGCTTTGTCATCATGTGAAGCCGAGTATGTTGCTGTAGCCTCAACCGTGTGTGAGGCAATTTGGTTAAGAAATCTGTTGAAGTCAGTGTGTCATCCACAAGTGGAATCGACTGTGATTCATGTAGATAACGTGTCTGCAATCAAACTTGCAAAGAATCCTGTTCAACATGGAAGGAGCAAGCACATTGATACCAGGTTCCATTTTCTAAGGGACCATGTGAAGCAAAAGACAATTGAACTGGTCTACTGTCACACCAAGGAACAAGTGGCAGACATCTTCACAAAGCCATTGCCAATTGAAACATTCCGGCTACTGTGTGAAATGCTAGGAATGAAGGCGTTTTGATTTGAGGAGGTGTGTTGGAAATTCAAATCAAAACAGGTTGCTGCTAGCTATTGTTGAAAATCAATGTCAAAGTTAGGCATGGAAAGTTTGGCAATGTTAGGTATGGTTGAATAAAATTATTAGGTGCAATTAATGTGTTTTGTGTGGTAATAAATAATCTTAGTTTAATCATTTGGTTTGCTATAAATACCCAAGTTCTCAAGCATTGTAAATCATCCCATCCGAATCCCACTTCCAATTGTGAAGAAGCTTGTAAGCTTTCTTATTCCAACAGTTTGTAAACCTTTTCATATATCAAAGTCCAAGTGTTTTGCCAAAGCTTGTTGCTTCCCTCCTTTCTCTATTTCTTTCTTTGTCCAATTTTATTTGAGAGTGCAAAGTGAAAGAGGTGTGATAGAGTTTGTAAACTTATCACCCACATATTTTGGTATTGAGTTAGTAAACTGTAAAATACCAACAGTCCTAACCCCCCACATTTGCTGCAACAGTAAAATGGCTAAAAATGCTAACAATTAAGAATTGGAAATGGAAAAGCAAATTCAACTTCACGAAGAACGTCCTGATGGGTGTGGTGGGGTTGGGTTTGGTTTGTACGACCGGCTTACATTTTCTGTTGAATTATGGGTGACAGTGATCAAAGTAAGACGTAGCCATTTCCTTGACATCTTCTTGTTGTTGTTGTTCGAAGTTCTATTTTTCTCTTTTTTCCCAGTGAACAGAAACAAAATGATATACAGGAAGAGATAAATACATTGAGAAGGTAGTGATCAACTGATCATGATATGAAACTATTTCTACTGCTCTAGCTCTCACTAAATATGGGTTTTCCTGCAGCGACGATTGCAATCTGAAGAGGCTTTGGTGAGCACGGAGACTATGAAATGGATAGCATTTGCAGCTATTTTTGATTTGATCAGGCCCCTCTTTGGAAGAGGCTTTCTGCTTCTTAAGCATTTGGGGATTTCAGTGGCGGGAACATCAGACACCTTGCTATTCATTTCGGAAGCAAAGGAAAATTGCAATATTTTTCTCTAGAAGTTTTTTTTGTTTGATGGATGTCGATACAGTGGCACTGGCTGGTGTTTATATAGCAACCCCAGCTCACTATATGATCCCAAGAATGGGGGTCGATTGACCCGGGAAGGTCAGAGAAAGCTAGAAACAAGCTTTCTCCGACTGAAGTTTGTTAGGGGGCATGCCAGCAAGATTGTTTGGCTGTGCCAAGATTCCTTTCAGCCCAACTTGAGGTCATTTGAATTTGTTTGTTGACTGACTGCGATTGATTATGAATATTATCATCGATAGTCTAAGCGCCTCTTAACGTGAAGACGCGAACACGTGTGGGTTATCTACGAGCTTGTTGGTGGACCAGGATGGAGGCTGGTCCCTGGTTTTCTCTAGTAGAAAGGCTGAAAGAACCAAGGGAGGACACAGACTCTAAAACAGCGGTAAGCATTTCGCAGTCCATTATTATTATTTTTTATGTCATTGTTAACAGATGATTATAGACTTATAGTACTTAAATTGCAACTTGTACTGATGACAGGGAGCAGAATACAATCCATTTATGTACATGTACATTATTTTCTAATGACTATCCTTCTTTCCAGGGAGACTTTGGAAACGTCAAACCCACCATGCTGCTACCTATATAGGTGAAGCCATCGTATTTTTTTATTTGTATATTTGTTGTTGCATCGCATGGCCGAGTAGATTGATCTTCAATAAAGAGATTACTAGCATATAGACAGGGATTGCTGTATTATTCATGACCTGAGGTGGTTTTAACTTATAAGGGCTACGCTGCTGCTGTATGAAATACTTCACATATGCTTTGGTACTCTGTAAACCTTGTGCGAGCAATCATCATGCAGGATTTTCTTAACTAGTAAAGTATACAATGTCCTTTTGTAACCAAGAAAAATGTACGCTTTGTCGTTTATGTATGAACATGTGCCTTTTCATCCTTTCTTATTATGTATGATATATCTAATACCGATCTTTTATCAAATAGTTTGACATACTATTTTGTCGATCAATGAATGATCTGGATTAACAATGCCAGACTGTTTGATATCTTTTCTCAACAAACAATGCAAGTACGAACACATCTGCATACAGTCGTGTTCTAACAGTTGTAACATTCCACATCGTCCAGGGGAGTGATTCTTATATGTATATTTTCATCCTTACCTAGCATGAGGCCTTTTGGAAGCTTACTGGTTTTGGGTTCCGTCGGAACTTCAAAGTTAAGCGAGTAGCGCACGAGAGCAATCCCATGATGGGTGACTTACTGGGAAGTTCTCATATGAGTTTCCAAAAACAAAACCATTACTGGGAAGTTCTCAAAGCGAACAATATCGTGCTACGGTGGTAGAGCGGGGCCCGGGATGTGGTGGACCCCGGGCCGGGATGTGACAATTTCTTCCCATAAACAAAACTGTGAGGGTGTGGTAGGGGCCCAAAGTGAACAATATTGTACTACGGTGGAGTCGATCTAGGAATGTGGTGGGGGCCCGGGTCGGGATGTAACAACAGTTGTATACAGATAACATTATTTAGGGAAGAACACGTTTTCATTATTTTGTTTTGTTTTTATTGGAAAAATTAGACACGGGATTTGTACAAAATGATACAGGAATAACAAAATTAAGATGATATAGGAAGAGCTAAGTGCATTGAGAAAGTAGTGATCAACTGATCATACATTTTAATTTATGATTTGAATCTACAATTTCTACTGCTCTAGCTCTCACTAAAAAGGGGTTGTCCTGCAGCGACGGTTGCGATCTGAAGAGGCTTTGGAGAGCACGGAGACTATGGAATGGATGGCATTTGCAGCTATTCTCGATTTGATCTGCCCCCTCTTTGGAAGAGGCTTTCCGCTTCTGAAGCTTTTTGAGATTTCAGCGGCAGGAGCATCAGACATCTTGCTATTCATTTTGTAAGCTTGAGGAAATTTCAAATTTTTTTTCTCCAGAAGCTTTCGTGTTTGATGAACGCAGACATTGGCTGGGTACTTATATAGCAATCCCCAGCTCAGTATATTATCCGAACGACGGAAAGCAAGCTCTTTCAGGCTGATTTTTGTTAGGAAGCATGCCAGCCAGATTGTCTGGCTGTACAAGATTCGTTTCCGTAGTTTAATGCAAATGATTGTCTTAAGCCCGTCTTAACACGAACACGTGCAGGCTATGTTCGAGGTTTCCGGTGGACCTGGATGAAGGCTGGTCCCTGGTTTCTGTTTGGTAGATAGACTGGAAGGACTACGGGAGGACATGGACTTCTCTACAGTGGTAAGGAGTGACTGATTTATTATTGTTTTTGTGAATTGGTAATTGTTAACAGATTATTATATTACTTTAATTGCAAGCTGTGTGGATAACAGGGAGCATAACATAATCCAGTTATATATTTCTAATGAATATTCCTTGCTTTCTGGGACACCTTCCCGTTTTTCCTATTCGGTGCTGCATCACATGGTCAAGCAGATTGTTCAGATGTCCAAACTATTGGAGGGAGGGAGGGAGGGAGAGAGAGAGGCATGACTCTTGTTGGTCTCCTTCCTTTGATTATATTGAGAGAGAGAGAGAGAGAGAGAGAGAGAGAGAGAGAGAGAGAGAGAGAGAGAGAGAGAGAGAGAGGTATGACTCTTGTTGGTCCGCCTTCCTTTGACTACATTGCTCTATGTACTGAATTTTATGTCATCCATGGAATAAGCAAAAAAACAAGCCGAGCGCTGTGACTCTTGTTGGTCCTCCTTCCTTTGACTACATTGCTCTATGTACTGAATTATATATCATCCATGGAATAAGCAAAAAAAAACAAGCCGAGTGCTGCTGGTTTGAGTATGTGAAAGGTTTCAGATT
Organism: Pyrus communis; assembly: GCF_963583255.1. Classification (NCBI taxonomy): domain Eukaryota; kingdom Viridiplantae; phylum Streptophyta; class Magnoliopsida; order Rosales; family Rosaceae; genus Pyrus; species Pyrus communis. The sequence continues at coordinate 15,252,110 of NC_084815.1, forward strand.
TGAGTTTAACAGATGACAAGTGTCATACGTATGTGTAGCTGACTTATTGTGCGGCTTAGCTCACATTTCTTTCTCTTTGAATTGTTGTATCAAAAGAAAAACGATTGTATACATGCAGGTGGCATCATTATGGAAGAACAAATTGTAGTAATCAATTAAAACTATGCTCCAAGAAGTTTAAAATTGCATTTCCATTTTCCAGCTAAACATGACCAAGATGATTCTCAGGCCAGCAAGACCTAAACCCCTATGAAGTTAGGGTATCTAGGAACAAATAATTGAGACATATAAACATATAAACATAATTCCAAACATATAAACATATATATCGACAATCCATTGATAAAGCAAAGATTCCATATAGAATTCCCAATTCCTTCAACATAATTGAAACATATAAACATATTGATATTTCGTAAATATGTTGTTCGTATGCTACATTGTTAGACACTAAGAAGACAAGTGCGAGAATACCTCACATTTTATATCTGGAGTTCCCAATAAATATTCTCATTCACTATGCTAGGAAAACCAAATTTTTTAAATCAAATGAGTGTCACGAATAAGAAATAAGCGCGTTAATCAATAGTTCATTAATAATCCGATCATCTTCAACCACATCATTTGGTTTGTAAAATTGGTTTAAAAAATTGGTCTCCCTAACATTACCTTTAGTATAATTAAGGTTTCCATCACAATGATCCCTAAATTATGCAAAATTACTTTGGTCTAAAGAAGGAGGCGAAATTGCACTGTAGAAATGAACAGTGTTTTCTACATTTCAGTTTATTTACAAGATTGCCACTATGGTGAAGGCGGCTAGGTTAGTTCGTTTTGGGCTGTGTTTGCTGGGCTTACCTCAATTGTTGATGAGGCCGGCCCTTTGGGTGTTCAAATGATGGGAATGCCCATCTAAGGTTAAGATCGGACGGCCCGGATTAAAAGTTTGGAGGGTACTTTTGTCATCTTGATTGTCGAGACTGATTGGGATAGATGGTGAAGGGATTGTAGGGCAGACACGAGGCCATGCCGCCTCTGAGATAGAGATGGAGAGAGGGAGACCGCGAGAATGACGGTCTCACCTCCATCCTGTCCTCCTCTCGCCGCCGTCTCCCTTCTCTCGCCTCTGTCGTCTTACTCCTCCTTTCTCTGTCTCTAGAATCGTTCGCTCTATTCGAAGATGATCGAGAGTTCTGAAATGGTGTTTAGATAGGTAGGGGGTTGTGCATGTGAGGTCATGCTTGATGATTGTGGAAGCCAGCGATTCTGCTTCTACGACATAGCCTCGACCCTACTTCCATCTCCATTTTCTCTCCTCGCCTTTTCTCTCAGAAATCACCAACGAGCTCAAAAACCACCAAGCCGTTAGAAATCTCTTCGATTCTCTCTCTCAGAAACTACGAAGCACAATGACCTCTTGCTGAAAAACTGTGAATATGGTCCCAATTCGAAGGAAATTTTAAGCTTAGAAAAGCCTTGGTTTCCTGATGAGTTCTCCGGCCGATTTGGAGTAGGTAATTTTGTGATTTGCAGTTTATTTTGGGAAATGATTGATGGGTTTGCAGTTCAGTTTACCATTTCCAGAATATTTGCAGTTTATTTTGGGGGTTTACATTAAAATTGAGGAAGCACATATGAACGCAAAGGCTCGAGGATGTACAACTTGGATATGATAGGGTACAAGCTATATGACATTTCTGCAAATTTAGTTTTTTTTTTTTTTTTTTTCTTTTCATTTTAGGGGTTTTTTTTTACTGTTTAGTTTTTGGGTTTTGTCTAATTTTTGTGGTCTGCTTTATAGATTGTTGTCTTTGAAAGCTTCTTTCCAGCCTTGAGCTTCTTCTTGCCTGGTGCCTTCTCATTGAGTATTGGAGCATTAAAACACAAGTGTGTGTGTTTTGTCTTTGTATTTATTTTGTGCTTTTTCTAACCCATCAATTTCGTTTGAGTCAACCAAATAGTCCTGGCTTGCAACTTATGTTGTGAAGTATTATTGTTTGAAAAATTAAGTATGCATGTATATTTTATGTGTGTGCGCGTGCACACCTCTGAATGGTGTTAAGCTCTTTGGGTCATCTATATATGTGTAGACATATCTCTGTGTGTGTGGAATGCAACATATCGGATTTAGGTTATACTGTGCATAGTTTTATTGTCTGTTGTTATTTGCGCTATACCATTTCTATGCAGGCTTTGAAAGTTATTCTTGAGTTTTATAAGCACTTTCCATAATTTAAGCAGTCTGTTTTGGGTTCTTTTTCATTATGTCTGTTTTGGGTTCTTTTTCATTAGGTCATTAGCTACTGATTAATGGAGAAACGAGGACCATGCCATTGCGAGAATTTGTAGTTTGCAACTTTCATTGGTTATTATATTTGATTAAGTTAAACTTGAATTTCTGGATTTTGACTTTTTCGTTTGTTTCTCTGTTGCAGAGTTGGCTTCATTTCATTCCAGTAACTCTAAATAGGTCCAAGAACTCACTGAATAGGTCATTGTCTTATATCTTCTTCTCTCTTTGTGTTTATATTTATTTTTCCTTAGTTGTGTTCGAATATGACAAACAAGAACTACAAAGGCAGCTAAGAATATCCAGCGATCCATTAACAGTTGAACAATTAATTGGCTATATATCTTGGATTTGCAGCGTTTTCGTTTCGGAAACGTGGGAGACTTTATGCATCATGTATATCTGCAATGTATATCCCTTATATATTTATTGTACAAAATATTAGTTCACTTACACTTTAATTCTATTCATGGTTGTGGTGTCTTTTCAGGGTAAATGGTTTATATTGAAGTCTATTGATACTGCAATTTAATTCTATTCAATAACACTTTTAGTTATTTCTGCTCAAATTTTGGTATCTAGGAACGCTTTTAGCCTTACCAAAGCATTCCCAAACACACTCCTTAAGTTGATCAATCATTTGTTTTGTTCAACATGGCAAGTTGCTCTTAATATTTATGTGTATTTGTTAAAAATTGAATCAATTGATTAGGATGAGAACTTCAGTTTTGGGTTTTGTTCCACAAGGACCCTAGTTGGTCATTTTATCTGTGTGTGAATTTTGCAGTGAAATTAAGGAGTGGATTAAGAAGACCAAGTAAAGAAGAGGCGTGGTTTTGTTTTGATTTTCATCATCCAATATGTTAAATTTATTGTTAATTTCAGTGTATTACCAGCTTTCTGCCGGCTCTGATTCCACACTTCAGAAAGGTATGCCTCTAATTTATGATAAATTTTGCCAGTTTGCTTCTCTTGATTTGGAAAGGTACGACTCCAATTACTTTGTTTTCCAAAGCCATCTTAGCATCTGCATCCCCAATTGTAGAACAAAAGCTAATCCAATTGCTAATCTTAGCATCTGCATCACCAATTCACCATTATCTTTCGATTTTGAGTGCCTTTATCAAATAGAGGGTAACAATGTAGTTTTATATCTTCGATATACAAATATCAGCACTGTTTTCTTTTCTGTACTAAATACGTTCATAATCTGTGGTTCGTTTGAACTTTGATATATGTCAAACTTATAATACTGGTACTGGGACGTTGTTTGGAACAGAGCTGGAGGTGACAATGTGGTGGAAAGGTAAGTCCTCTTACTTTCCTCCCTACCTACCTAGCATACTACATAATCTTTCCAACTTTAACTAAAATTATATCCACAACTCATTTGCAGGCTACAAGGACTGGATATAGAGTAATGGTTTAATAATGGTTTTAGAATGGTAAATGATTGCAATTAAGTGCAATTGTGGCTTCTTGCTCTGTGTTTGTTTATTGGGACACCTATTTGTGGTTTTCCTATAGGTCCCTAATGTGAAATGGAAAGATGTTGGCGGTCTTGAGAATGTGAAGAAATTGATTCTGGATACTGTTCAGAACTTCAGGTATGTGCTCTTTGTATCTCTAATGCTTAGCTTTTATGAAGGTAATCCCAATAAGATCCATCGGTTTGATTCACTTTAGTTTTTATAATTCTTATTTGTTCGCATTTCCTCATGTTTATGCAGGACAGCACATCTTTCCAAAGACTTGATGGGTGACTACCTTCATTACCTATTCAAGGGGCCACTTTGGCATCATCCGGAGTAGGCACAACGCTACAGAATAATCCCTTGAATGATACTCAGCTCTCAGTTTCCAAGCCAACCCCCTTCGATGCTGATCAGAGATACTCGCGTTTGCATCATGATGGCTTGGTCTCTAGGCGTGAGAAGTCAATGACTCATTTGCAAGAAGATAAGCAACAACTGAGAAGATGCAGTTCTGGCGCCGAATCCCTGGGTTTTGGCAAATGCAACAATTATATGGTTTGTTCCTTTGGTTTTTTTGGTTTAAAGGTGTTTAATTTGATGGTGTTTTTGACAAATTGTTGAATATATTGTTAGTTTAGTTATTGATTGTATTGAGTTGTGGTTTATGCTTTTGGTATTAAGTAGTTTTTTCATATCCTTGAACTCCTTTTCAGGTAGAGAAACGTGAGTTCTTCTAAGGTGTTTAAGTGAGTGTCAATCAGAGAGTATTTTGTTCGAATATCTGTCCAAACAAAAAATTTCTTTGGAATGAAATAAATGAAACTACTTTTGAGACTCCCACATTTGAGATGTGTATTGGTTCTGAAGGTACAAGACCAAAAGTTACATTTTCATTCCCATTTATAGAAATACAACTTGCAGATTTAGTTAAATGTATAAAATGACTAGCATGTGAATTTGTGTATAGTTAAAAATAATCTTATCCTTACGGATTATTGATTGGGTAAATTTGGTTGAGTAAATTTAGGGTTATTGATTGGGCTAATTTGGTTGATTAGTTGATCTGATTTGGATGGGTTTGAGGGTTAGTTTCTAGGAATGTTCCATTGGTGTTCTTTTTCTTCTACATAGTTACCAAAATCTCAAGTCCCCATTTGATCCTTGAGTACGACCCAATCATATTTGCTGTAATACAATCATATTCTTGAGGTTTGGATTTTTTACTCTCATGTTTCTGCCCAATCATATTTGCTCATGTTTTCGCTGTTAGAAAATACATGCATGTTCTCTAAACTAAAATACACTTCTCAGATGCTGTGATTATTCGATTGGATTTTCCTTATTTACCTTCATATAATGGTGGGTTTAACTTTTCAGGTGAAAGTTTTTACACAACCTCATTACTTGCAAAATTTTGTTCAATCAACATTCAATAACCCTGCCATCATATCAAGTTAAAGCTACGAGTCACTATCATACTATTTTCGTCACTTTTTATTCCCTTGCTGAACACAATGGAGTGAATTGTCTTCATTTGCTTTCTTGCATTTGAACTTACGTATGTTCTTACCTGACATTTGTAAGCTTTTGATTAGTCATGAAATATGATACATTTTCTCTGTGTTTACAAACTTATGACATACAATCAGTTTCTTTTTGGTTGGGTTGAAATGATATTGATTGTGCTGTTATAATTAGTTAAATGTATAAAATGGCTAGCATGTGAATTTGTGTATGGTTGAAAATAATCTTATCCTTAAGGATTATTGATTGGGCAAATTTGGTTGACTAAATTTAGGGTTACTGATTGGGCTAATTTGGTTGATTAGTTTAACTGATTTGGATGTGTTTGAGGGTTAGTTTTAGGAATGTTCCATTGATGTTCTTTTTCTTGTACACAGTTACCAAAAACTCAAGTCCCCAATTGATCCTTGAGTACGACCCAATCATATTTGCTGTAATACAATCATATTCTTGAGGTTTGGATTTTTGTACTCATGTTTCTGCCTATTATATGTTTCTGCCCAATCATATTTGTTCATGTTTTCGTTGTTAGAAAATACATCCATGTTCTCTAAACTAAAATACACTTCTCAGACTTCTGTTTCTTATGGAAACAAGTGTCCTGCATGTTTTTTGCTTTGCACGTTTGTGCTTGAAAACTTAGATGCTAGAATAAGAACGTAACAGCTTTTATGTTTTTTTGTCAACTGCTAAAACATCTGCCTAACCTAGAGGATATATATTTTGACACCTTAGATTAATTTGGTTCTCACTAAATGAATCAAAGATCACAAGACTAGAACCATTGGTTTCCCAAAAAAGTTGGTTTTTGAATATTTTCATTTATGCTTTCAGTTCTTGGAATGGACTGCCTGTAATCCCAAATGAGCTATTGAACAACTCTTTTGCTACGCTGTGTTTGCAAATCAATATTTAGGCTAATAATTGAAGGCTGATTCTTTTTTTTTTTTGAAAAATGTAATCTGGATTCTTATACTGTGGTGATTATTGTGGTTTTTAGGTGAATTTTTCGAGTGGGGGGAGAAGGGGTGGGTGGGGGGCTTTAAATTGTTATTCTCAATTGGTATATAAATATTTAAATGTGCAAAACATGGATATCATGGAAGAATTCAAATGTTTTTCCTGCATTAGGTTGGAGAGCATGATCATTTTCTGTTTGCACATCACATATGTTCTTCCTACATTAGTATATATCTCAAATTTCTCTCAATTGCTAATGGATTTATTTTCTTTGGAAATTTCAGAAAGTCGGGTTGTTGGAGTAAGAAGCTGGTTTGTTGCCATTTTTAGGTATATAATCATGTGCCTTGATAGCATATTCAAAGCCAATTTAGTTATATGGATTTTTTATTTATCTTTCTAAAGCTTTTGTGCCTAGATTTTAAATATGTGATTGGTAATTACTTAGCTCGATAATTGTCAAGCATATGATTGCTATTCATGAATACAAAACCTTCATTCACATATCACAAGTATATGATGAGCTATTTAGAAATTCGGCATTTTCGTCATCCAATTCAATAGCATTTGGGATACTATGCTAGAATTCTATTACAGCTCCAGCTAAGAGATGTGAAGCATGAAGAATATCCCTTTAGGAAGTGTTAGCTAATCCGGTTAATTGGTCAACAAAATTAGCCATTTTTGTCTTTTAGATTGGATAACCTAGGAAGAATGTTAGAATGATTGATCATATTCGTTAGCCCTAATTTTTTTTATTGCATAATGATGGAATTGACGTGTCATTTAGTCGTAGTAATTGATGTAATAAGTACGTATCAACTGCCGCATTCACTCATTTATCCCTTTGTTCATTAAGGTAAAATGTATCTTATTCATGCAGTTCGAGGTGATGCATTCAAGTCCCGCAGCAACGTGCGGGCACATTTTCTAGTTAGTTCTAAATTAGTAACATATCGTCTTTATTGTTTGACGCTGCACATTAGTGTTTGCTTCCTGTCCTCAACTTCATAAAAAAAAAAACATCCATCACAATTAACACAAAGACGCAAATACAACAAAATAATCGAAACATTGATATGCATATCAAAACATATGGATCATATCAATTATTAAGCAATTCTAAAGTTTGAGGACCAAGTGAGGAGCTTCGCGTGATTTAGAAAGCTACTTAAGACTTTGGAACGCTGCAGCTCAATTACTAGGCGACGCTTACTACATTTTGCTTTACATTGGAAGGTTTTTCTTCAACTAGACGATTCTATTTCTACAAAAGTCTTTTAGCCAAGCAATACCAAGCATTACAAGGACAGCTAAATCACCTGTCAGTCATCATTGCTATCACGACTTGACCATGTTTCTAGCAGCGAGAGAAGAAGCAGTGGGCCGAAAACTGGTGGAAGGGGCGGAGGCCTGCTGAAGGCGACCATTGGTTCGGTTTTCTCTTTTGTGACAGTATCTCCTTCCGCATTGTCGTAGTTCCCAAGTTTCTTTGGTGTTGAACTGGCCAACGTACCTAATTATAACACATGACACTAGTCAAACACAGAAATTGTTATAACATACAATTCTAATTATAAAATCCTCAAATGAGAGAATATATATTACCCCATGACCCTTTGATAGGGTAGAGTCGTTTGAATTTGATCTTTGAGGGCGATAATGCAGTTATTCCACGCATGTAGGCTATCTTTTTGCTGATCGTTTCACAATGGAATGGTTAATACTACGGAACCGACAATCCTGGAGCAAAGTGTTGACATGGAAGATGTGTTAGAAAAGCCAGTTTTTTTTCTTTTTTTTCTCTCGATGTTCTTCCCAATTCTCCTACACGGATCGACACACTCTATGATCATTCAACGTGAGAGAGTTCAGAAAAGGAAAAAAAATGAGTTGTATAGCACTATCACATCAACAATCATCATGCAAATCGTAAAATTTTGGAGACGGTTGATCAGATTCCTTGAAATTGAAAACTTCATATCGGAAGCATATGTAAAAGTACAACACAAGAGAAGACAACGAACAAGAATCCCATGTTCTATAAAGCAAAACAAGATATTAAGGCTTCCTGAGATTTATTATACCATAATTAACCCCCAAAATTAACGATTTTTGCGCTTCTTTTGTTCATTCGCACTCTCCTCCCCTTCTTTTTATGCTTCGATTCTCCTTTTATGCATTCAATTATCAAAGCGCAGTAACGTAAGGGAGGAGTGCAAACGGATAAAACGAGAGACTGAAAATCGCCTCCTGATAGCATTAACACAACATTTAAATGCAAACTAGAAAGAAAAATGAATATATATTTAAGCTTCAATTGCAACCAAGAAATAGGCGTAATATTTTGACTAAAATGTTTTAAGTAATAGAAAGTGAAAACTTGATAGTACGTTCCCAGTTGATCAAGTTAAGAATTGAAACAATAAACATTAAAAACATAATAAAATTAGACAGACAGTTAATTTCCAGTGACTCGAAGAACGTACAGTTAAGTAAAAATTATGGAAAACTTTAGAATGATGAGTGAATCTTAAAGTTCGTTGTTGTGATCAATTAACCAAATTAACCCAACAAAGTGATAGAGGAGAGATACTAATTAAGATTAGAGTTTGGTCTCGTACCTGCCTGTTGTGCTTCTCTTGACCGGCAACGAACGTCGACCCAAACGAAGAGAGAGAATTATGCGACAATGTTGTGGATGTGGTTCCAGTTCCAGAAGATATGGATGGCCAAAAAGAAGGTTCGGGAAGTTTCAAGTTTCGAGTGGACTCGTCATCGGACAGATAAGGCTCCTATAATGGGGATTTGGATCCTCACTCGAGCTTAAGAGGCTGAGCCTCCTAAGCAAAGTGCAAGGGCCGTTGGATTTTGATCTAACAGTTATAATTATTATAATTTTTAGATGGTTCTCCTATTTGTAGTCGTTCAGGAGGCTTAGCCTCCTAAGCTCAAGAGCGGATCCAAATCCCTATAATGAGATTTTGACTCGTTGACACGTGTGCACTTAAAACAGGAAACAAGTATCTAAACATCACGTAATTACATGGATTTTTTATTTTATTTTTTCAAAACGAGAAAAGCAATTGAATCAAACTGTAAGGTCATCTTCCAAATACAAAAACGAGAACTGTTATTTACACCTTAAAAATTTTATTCTACATTTTTTATAATTATATTTTTCTTTCTAATTATAAAGTTTAGCATGTAAAAAACAATTTCCTATAAAAAAAATTAGGGGACTTTAACGAAAAGCTCCCGGTATTGTTCACTTTAACGAAAAACCATATTTTTACACTAAAAAATCAATTTCGGTACTATTCATTTTACCCTTTATTTTGTTATTTTAGTTAAAACTCAAAGTTTTCAAGCCATTTTCATTAGTTTTCCTAAAAAAATATGCTTCCAATCTCTTTCTTAGATTCCTTTTCGTTATTCGGGATTTGTATTAAAGTGGATGAATCTAAGTCAATTATTATGAAGAAATTGTAACAATGGCCCCATAACTTTAACTTAATTGGAGTAATGGTCTCTCAACTAAAAATTCATAATCATTGGTCCCTTAACTCATCAAAACATGCTGCTATGGTCATTTTCGTCAACTCCGTTAGAACTTCCGTCAAAATGAGTCATGTGTTTGCGCACGTGAGGCTGAATAAAAGGCAAATAAGGAAAACCAAATGAGAAAAATTGTTACAATGCTCTTTCAACTTTAATCCAGTTCGAAAAATAGTCCCTCAACGTTAATCCAATTAGAGCAATGGTCTCTCAACTTTAATCCAATTGGAGTAATGGTCCTTCCAACATAACTCATTTTGATGGAATTCCGATGGAGTTGATGAAAATGACTATAGCTGTACATTTTGATGAGTTAAGGGACAAATGATCATGAATTTTTAGCAATGTTCTAAAGGACGCTAGGCGTTTGTCAGGCAGCAGGTTAGGGCCTAGCGCCTAGACGGCAAGGTGGGTGCCTAGGCTGACTAGGCTGATTTATGTAAATCTATTATATTTCTTGTAAATAAGTGTCAGTTTATACTTAAAATATAAACAATTTCATCATAAACTACAAAATAGAATGACATATATATTATGAAGTATTGGAACATAGTGAAAACATAGAGAACAAGCATATAATGTGTGTTCATTTAAGTCTACAACAAGTCGCTTATAATTTATTGAAAAAAAATAAAATGCAAAATGAAAGTTATCTATTTTCTGTCTAAGTGAGTCGAAACCTAGGCAAGTGCCTATGGTCTGGGTGGGTTAGGCAGGTGCCTCAGCAGGTTTATGCGCCATTTCTTAATTTTCAAATGTCTAGGCATTAATCGTGGCGGTGACTCGTCACCTAGCTCTTAGGCGGCTTTAGGCGGGGATTTTTAGTTAAGAGATCATTGCTCCAATTAGGTTAAAATTAAGAGATCTTTTCTAGAATTTTCTCCTATTATTACCTTCAAGTACCTTTGATGAGTCAATTTCATATTATATATTTTACCCTATTCTTAGTATATTTTGGTTAATATTTTGGAAGAATTTTGATACTTTGAATTGTATTTCCAATATAGGACTTCCGATTTCTTTTGGAGCAAAACATCGTCAAATGGATGAATTTTGGAGTAATTCAAGTTGGAAGACGTTCGTGAGTCACTTAGCTTGATTGTATCAAAATATCAGATTTTTCTACCAAGTGATGATTTTCTGGCAATAAAATAAAGGAGCAATGTGCAGTGCTGGAATAATGATGTTTTGGGCTTGAATTGTGTTTTTGGAGCCCAAGATGACCTCAGATGGGTTCATAGCCTTCTGGAGATTTGTTCCGAACGCCCTGATATTCAAAACAAGCTATTTTGGGCCGGATTTGGAGGAGATTTGAGGCTAAAACGTGGCTAGACAATTACTTGGCAGATTCTCCTAGTTTAATTAGGGCTATATTTTATAAGATATTTTATTATTATTTGGTTACCTAGTTGGAATAAGAGGCCTATGATTTAGGGTTTGTGTGATGGCTTAGCAAATATATTGCTTGGCCGTTCTTAGTCTTTTCTACACTTATTATTATGCAGCTTTGGAGACAGAGAGCATTGCTAGGGTTCTTGGAGATTTTCTACTTTAAGGTGTTTTTATTTCTTTTATTCTTAATAATATTTTCTATGATTTCAATTATGAATATGCATAACTAATTCCTTTTACTAGGGTGAAGCCTTGAGCCTTAGCATGAATATGTAATTTTTATTTAATTGCTCATGATTGATTTCATGCACACTTCGAATTATTAACCACCATGATTAAAACTATCTAATTCTCTTAATGCCTGATCACTATTAGGATCTTTAGAAAAGTAATTTTATGCAATTTTGGTTGGAAGGTTCCCTGAAATTGGCACTGGTTGCTTGTGATTAATAATTGTAATTTCACTTAGGATGAACACCACATCCCAAGGGTTGCATGGTTTTTCAAAGGGTTTTCATAAAGCATAATGAGTCTCTCGTGTTTAGATTTGATCCAAATGTCCGGACGGATTGCATGTTAGATATACGTTCTATGTTGGAGGTTCCAAGTACAATATGAATTAGGAAAACCTAACCTTCAAAGTGGCATGTGTAGATCCTAAGTAATTGGTAAAAATACATAGGATTGCTAGGTGATGGTGGAACCCAAGTGCTTTCTTAATTTGATTTTTCCAAAATAGTTTTCTTTCCCCTTCATCTTTAATATTGCAGATTAGTTTATTTTTATTAATTAAATTCGTTTTAATTATGGTAGGCCATAAAAATCAATCATCTCAACATTTTGCTTTACAATAATTAATTAGAATTTGGTGCTTCGATTTATTTAATAATCTCTATGGAGAACGACCTTGCAAGAATCGTTTATACTACAATATCCTTATCATTCTTGCAATTATTATATGAGTTTTTAACTTGTTTGCATGTGTGGTAAATTACCTATCAACCTTTCTTCGCAACATGCTAATAAAGCTTCCTTCACTCCCAAGGGCCCACGGCTTCAAGGCCAAGCTCGAACTCCCTCTTAGATTTCCTTTGCCACCCCATATAGTTTCGAACCACCCTTCCAACTCCCCCTAGATGTTTCTGCCGTTCTCGCACAATCGCAATAGACTTTTAAATAACCAAAATCTGGTTTCATCCATGTAGCCTTCCAACTACCCCCAATTTCTTTAATTTCACTGCTACCCATAGTTTCCTCAACTTGCCGCAAATCACACCATTCTTTTCAGTCTCTGACTTTAGAATTAATCATGATGGTGACCAGCTATTTAACTCTTAAATGAGGCCTAGACGGGGATTTTTAGAATAGTTATTTTGAAGTACTAAAGATCAAAATTAATCTTAATATCTATTTTATTTAAGGACTTGATGAATGAGAATAAACAAATCAAAACAATATTATTAATTAAAAATGATGAATTAGCAATCTAATTGTGTAAGGTGTGAGCTCATTTTTCACTTATTATAGTAAATGGCGAAATTTGTGTTTATTCTTACTGTGCAATAATTGACGGGCCAAATAGTTAAAAATAACACTAATACATATATTTTGGCAGTGTAGGCTTAAATCGTGTCAAGTTTCAATTTGTGCTTAATTCTAACATTACAACATTAATCACATTAAAGCTTTGTTGTCTTGTGCCTCTTAATTTGCCAATCTTTCACTTAAACCACAGCTAGCATGCATGCATGATGCTCATGTGGTTAGGTCCTTTATATATGGGGTTGGCATTCAATTTATGTTTGATGTGATATATGTAGTAATACAAGTAAAAATCAAAATAAAAGTTAATTACAAATTGATGGAAAACTATCAATGAAAGTACAAATTGATGGAAAAAACTACCTTTAAAAGGCCATACACAAGCCCGGTGGAAGAGGGAAGGTGCAAATTTTATGCGAAGAAATATCCATAGGACCGACATATTGATGGAGACAGGGAGTGTGCAAAGAAATATGTATGATTCTACATGCTATCTCTCAACGAGTAATGCTATTTGTAGACAAAATCTATAAACTTAATAAAGTGTTGTACCAATAAGAAATAAACACGTTAATCAACAATTAAATAATCATATAATCATCAACTTCCCTTGTAAGTTTACAAAATTTTATTTACACATTTAGTCTCCCTAGCATTACCCTTTCTCCACAGCTGCCAAATCAATTTTATATGGGTAAAAGTCAATTAACTGGGCATTCGAAATCCACAAAGAGTGCCACGCTTTTGTGTTGGAGTAAAGTGTCTACTTAAATGGTAAATTTTTCTAGTCCCATTTTGTACCTTATGATTACCATGCGTTTTGCAGTTAATTGGCATACAAGGAGCATTTTGGGAAAAAAAGTGGCGAGGAATGGTGAAAATATGGAGTAGAACGAGGATACCTGTGTTAATAATTCATTGTAGCTAAAATTAACTTGCCGCTACCACCATTACCACCACGCACCCCTGCCCTGCGTTGTATTCCGCCTTGTCAATTTGGTAAATTTGAGAGCAAGTTGATGGTTGTAAGCAAAATGCAGTGTTCAAAGTCAATGAAACCCTCTTTATATAAGAAAAGAGTAATGCTAATAAAACTTGCAAACCATACGATGTGCCACCAATAGATAATAAACATATTATTCAACATTGAAGTAATAATTCAATCATTTATAATCATGTAATGTTGTTATACACACGTATTGTAGTCTATAGTTTGCAAGGCTTGTTGGGTTAGAATTAGGGCTTTTACTATCTCTTTTCTATGGGCCTTTGTTACTCATGGGGAAAAATTGTAATAAAATCATTTTGAATGGACCTGAAGCCAATAGAATTACAAAACTTTAGAGGCAAGAGGGCCCTTTAGAGCATTTTTACCAGTTAGTGGAGGACAATGACAATTGAAGAGAAAGAGTAACAAAATTTCCCTCACTATTCACTCAGGTCTACACGTTTGGAAGGAGGAAAGACAAGGGCAAGGGCGATTACTATTCTTAAACATTTTTTTTTAATATTTTCTTCGTCTTATCCCCACATATCATTATCGCCGTAGATTTTTGGGTAATTTTAGACGTTTAATTTGTAAGTATGTTGGACTTTGTAAGATTTTTGAAGTGTGAACTTTGTAAGTTTTTTTAATTTTTTGGAGTTCGATTAATCCTAGCCGTTGAATTGAACAATTTTTTGAAATCAAAGGCTCACAAAGAGCCACGTGGGTGGAGAAGTGGGAGACGTGGTGAACATCTTACGAGTTGGAACAACTCTGGGCTTCACATGGGGTTGGAGGGAGGGGGCTCGCTTGCTGGGCTTCAAGTAGGGCACAAGCCTTTGCAATTGTTGAAGGGTAGCTACCCTTGAAGTTGCCTTCAACCCAATTGCTTCCTATTTTGTGGATTGGTGGAGTTTTTTTTGGTGAAGGGCAACTTAACCTAATTGCTCTGGTGGAGGAGTTTTGTTTTTGGTGAAGGACAACTCAGCCCAATTGCCCGTGCAGTTGAGTGACTGGTGGAGATGCTCTTAACGCTGGGCTATAACTATCAGATAATTTCTATTGTTTGGGTGTAGGATTCAAAGATTTGTATTTTGCTATCTTGTGTTTTTATAACCAAAGCAAGAGATATAGGTTTAGGGTTTACCATCAAAACGACCATACACCACCTAAATTTGAACTCTTGATGTCTTCCAAATATCATATGGCCATTGACAAATTTTTTTTATCATTTTTAATTTTACTATTATTAAGTAGTCCTACTTAATAGGATAAGACTTTGTTATTATTGTTGTACTATTATTAAGCGGAGGAAGGAGAGTTCAAAACTATTACATTAATTTTGGGGAGGGGAGACTTCGAAACTATTACATGAGAAGGTTTTTCAGCCAATTATCTCAAGAGATGTTTGTTTGAATATGTAATATTTAGACAGGCCAGGGGTTTGCTATCCCCAATTTGTGTGTCTCATTGATGTCTCATTCTTAATTTTTTGACACATGTTCCTCTATTTAACTTTAAATTTAATATTGTTAAATTGCATAAAATTTAATTAAAAAAATAAAAAAAACTAAAAAATAAATACCACATTGCTGAATAAACCTTTCAGTAACCTCCCCCAAATCTCGCACTGCAGCCACCAACCCCATCTTTCCAACTATGCATTTCGGCCATGGGGCTCTTCCTCATCGGGGTGAAGCTTTCTCTCTCTCTCTCTCTCTCTCTCGCTTTTCCAGCAAAGTCGTATCAACATTCTTCGCTGTCGTCACTTATCGATCGATTAGATATTCCTAAATTTTAAACTTCACTACCTATTTGCCGGCTGTGATGAGATGGATCGATCACATATCGATCAATTAGAAATTCCCAAATTTCAACTTCAAACTTCACACGTTTTGACGAGATCGATAGATCATCAGGAATTGAAGAGAGACAAAGGAAAGGAAATAAAGCATCGCCGACTGTGAGGAGCAACATGGCAGTGATGGGGTTGTGCTGTTGCAGTGATTGGCGGCGATGGGGTTGTGAAGTTGCAGTGGATGGTTATGAATAGGGGTGGGCACAGCCAGGTTCGTTCTGGTTCTACCCTCAAACTGGAATTGGAATTGGAACATTTCAACGGTTTGATTCAGTGCGAATCCGCTCAAATTTATTACTAAAATCGTACCGTTTGGTTCATAATGGTTCTTGTTCGGTTCGTGTTGATTTACAGTTCTAACCAAAATTATATATATATTTATTTATTTCTTTTCTAGTTTTCTACATTAAATACCAAACACATATTTCTACCACAAATTCAAGCAAATTTGAGTTTCTACCACTAAATCTACAAGATTTGTGATCGAAAAATAGATAGTGTATATATAAATATAAATAAAAAGATAGAAAGTCTCAGATTACGATCAAAGTGTATATCTTAAACTAAAACTGAAGTGTACATAATGCTTAATATAATGGAAAAGAATTGAGAAAAATAAAGTAGGGGGAGAGAGGGATAAAACAATAAGGATAAATTAGAATTAGATGCTTCATTTTAGATTTTTCTAAATTAAACATTTGTTACTTTTCAATTTTTGATTAAAGTGCTTTTACTTTTAATTAAACTTTATATTCAAGGTATATTCTTAATTTAAGTATTTTATAAATTCTTTTAAATACATTTCTATGTAAAAAAAAAAAATGTACTCAATAATATTCATTAATTTATTACTATTTTTATGGAATCTCATCCCTTCCTCAATTTAAGGATTCAATTATATCTACTGGGGTTCAAGATTAATTGGATGAAATATAGTTTTTCAATTTCCAACTCAACATTTTATGTAGATTATAAAAAACAAGAGTTCGTTTATTTAAAATTGAGATATAGACTAGACTGCCTAATTTCATGCAACTGAAAATAAATTTGAATATTTTAATAACTACTTATAGTGGAAACGTGAACTAAGAGTTTTCACATTTTTATTTTTATTTAAAATGAGTCATTATTCCAATAATTAATTATTAAGAGTTGAAAAAATATTTTTTAGTGCAATGTTTTAATATGAAAAGTTATCTATTTTTTTTTGGGTTACACAACTTACACATAACGTACCACAAGTGACACAATCCGACCTAGAATGTCCACTAGGACCCCAAATCGAGTTGTGTTCGCCGATACCTGGAAGGTGACGAAGCCATAAAGTGTGATAGTGTATAAAATGTGAATAAATTTGAACCTAAAAGTGTCTAAATACCAGAGTGCGCTACGAGTGGGAGCGAACCCATTTCACACGCGATGTCAGAGCATAAGTAAAGTACAGTAGTGTGGGTAAGAATCATACCCTTAAAAGTAGCCACCAATACTAAGATTAACCATTTATCCTTGTTGATACGAACTCAGCAGTTAAAACCTGAAGGGGTACAAAACAAAAAGTGTGAGTAAGCAGTAAAACCAAGCTTCCCAAAACTATTACCTTTCTATCAGTAATAACCCCTCACTATAATTCCCTTATCGTTTTCTATAGGACAGTACAACATATATATATATATATATATATATATATATATCCATCTATGCTCAAAAATGGCCAAAACCACGAGTATGCCATGTCCATAGACTCTACAATGCATTAACAAGTAGGCCAAATGAACTTAATCAATATAAAATGATACATTAGCCGCAATCACCTAATGTGACCCGTACGACTGTACTTATATCTCATCAATTATCCCTGCACACGAGTCGGAACCACCTCTAGTGGTCTGTACGACAGGACTGAGTGTAAATAAGTACGCTTAAGTGCTACGATCACGTGAAGACTGTGCGAATAATCGCGGGTCACCTACGAGTCGAAACCACCTATAGTGGTCTGTACGACAGGCCTGTGCACCTACCTTGAGTCCAAGGTGAGCGTAAGGTGCGGAAGGTGAACATCACGTGAAGGACTGTGCCCTGATCGCGGGTGGGAGCACTAACACCGAGGTGCAGGTTTATGAGCTCTCAATGCATCTCAATATAACATATGCAACTCATGGCAACTAGTACGACAGTATCGAAGTTGCCTAACACATAAATGTAGTCATGCTATAACTCAATCGATTCAACTAATACCATAAACTCACCTGAACTTACCTAGGTGTCTTGCGTTCACCTTTGCACTTGAAAGCATTCCCAATAATTATATGCAAGTAATATACATATGGATATACATGATGCAATCTAATACTCAATCACGTCGTAGCATTTTCAATTATATACAATACGGTGTGAAATGTACAATCAATAACGCCCTACTCCCGAACTACTTATTTTCAGGGATAATTATCCATGACAACCCAATTAACACTAATTTAACTAATTAATTCACAAAAGTAAAACTTGCCTTTACCAATTTCCTTCGCATTACTCAATTTCCCAAATGGCTTTTGTCTCAAATATATTATGGCTGCATCTAACGTCTTGTTAGACTGCCTATGTACCCTAAACAGGGATCAACCCATTTGTAGTTCATATAGTACTTTAAACATTCACAATAATTATATGAAGGTAATATACCTAATCAATTTAAACGTGTCGATAGAACTCTCCATAATATGTACGATAAAAAGGAAAAGATCCACTCACCTGGAGTCCACGTTATGATTCTCTAGCGCACGCATCAAGGCGTCCTGAATGATTGGTGCCTGTGACCAATTATCGAATCACATCTCAGAACTCTTATCAGTAGAATACGTAATTCACATAAAACACAACCTCAAGGGCATTCTAAAATAGTTTGAGACCCATTGACCACAAGTCAACAGTCGATCAAAGATCGACAGTAGGGTCTACAACCCTATACAACTGGACCCAGAAGATCCGCATATCAGATTTCCAATCCGCAACTCCCAAAAATCCACAATATGCTTCTAGAATAACATATTAAAATTTCATTACGATCCAACGGTCGGATCTTTGCCAATTGCCTAAAACAAGTGGCCGTGAACATTTATTTTACTAACTTACAAATCCAATTCAGGAAGATCCATACATCGGATTCCCGATCGATAAATTTCTATGATCTTTAAATATTACGTATTATAATGTATCCACATTTTTATCAAGTAACGTATCGTAACGAATTTAGGTTCCAACGATCAACCTAAGTCATTCAAATAACAAAACTGAATTCAAGACATTCGACATAGCCTAAAAATAGCATTGGCGGCCCACTGGCCACGCGCTGCCGCGGGTGACGGTTGGCCGCCGCGCCTTGCCGGAAAATCCAACTATTTCCAAAAATTCTCAAACTTCACAGAAACGAAGATCTCAGTGAGTAGAGCAACTTTCATACCTGCCATGAAGTCCAAAAGTGGATGGAAGATGGTCGATTTTGCCCACAACGCCGGCAGGTGCCTAAAACTTCCCGGTGTCGATTCGTCTTCTACAGTGGTCCAACGGGGTCAAGGTTGGTTGGGTTTTGCTCCTGGGATGATGGGCTACAAAGCCCAAGTGGTGGCATCGGCCATCACTTTGCCGATTTGCCGGAAAATCAAAAAGCGTGCTCGGAGCACCGAGAGAACCGCCAACTTTCGTGGCCTCAAACCACCACATACCGTGGTTAATCAAGGTGGTCCTTTGGGGGGGTTTTGTAGAGGGGAATGAGAGCTTCAAGATGGTGGTGGTGGCGTTGAAAAACTCCATCGGAGTTGGCCGGAATCGGCCTTGGAAAATGGGTGGTCACACAGGTCGGGCACGGGTGCACGGGAAGCTTTCCCATTTTTTTTTTCTTTCTTTTCTGATTGGGTCTCACCCTCTCCCTCTAATTTTAATTGGTTCCTTCCTAATTGTGCCTAAAATCTGATTGGCCACTTTCCCACAAGATGGGAATTCAAATAATTAATAACTAAACTTTAAATAACCATTTTCAAACGTCCATAACTATACCGTTATAATCCGGACTCGCAAACGGTTTTCGCCTATGCGTTCACACCAACGAGTACTACGAGAATATGTTAAACGAATAAGTCATACATCTCTCTAAATGATGGTCAACATAAGTCAAAATATTTGTCTCTATGGCATTTTCGTAAATTCACGCTTTTAAAATAAAATAAAAACGTAAAATTTGGAACAGGTTGTCACAACAAGTTTTGTACGTATACCAAAATAAGAATAATACAACGTACTGATAACTTGGTATGTACTAAATAAAGAATTGCATAACGTACCAAAAGCAATATTTTATAACGTACCAAAATACTAATACGTATCCAGATTAAATTTATATAACGTACCAATAACGTACCAAATAATTGGTACGTTATATTTAATATATCTGTTTGGTACGTTATATTTAATCACTAGTAAAAAAAACACTTTGCGCGACGTAGATACTTTCGTCGCGCAAAGTCAAAAATCGTTGCCTAAGGGTTTGCGCGACGCAACCTTCGTCGCGTGTTAATCGTCGCGCAAAGTCTGAGACGCTAGGGTCTGCGCGACAACCCATGGCGTGCGTCGCGCAAAGTGGGTTTGCGCGACCAACGACGTGCGTCGCGCAAACCCTCTTTGCACGACGCATGACCTCCGTCGCGCAAACCCACTTTGCGCGACGTAGGCATGGGTCACGCAAAGTGGGTTTGCGCGACAGATCCATGCGTCGTGCAAAGTGATTGGTCACGCAAAGTGGGTAGTAGTTTTGGTCAAACTTTTTTTTTTATTTTAAATTTTTGATAAATATTGTAATTAAATTCGAAAGAATAATTAATTAACCAAGCAAAAGTATTTAATTATAAAATATATGAAAATGTACATACAAGATCCGAACAAAAAAGAAAAAACTACAAGTGAACTAGGTTTAATACATCAAGCTACTAGGTATCGACAGGGCGAGGCGGCCGCCGTGCACTGAGCTGCTCAACCGACACTGATGACGTCAATGATACGAGCACCTGGGACGCCGTAGGAGTGGCCTCAGCAAAGGGTGTAGGCTCCCTAATCAATGAAGCACTCACGGCTGGAGCAGTAGATGCTGATAATGCGGAAGGCACATTGGTCACATTCTGACGACGAGTGATTAACTGCGACATCTATACACTTATTCAACCATAAAAATATAACATTAGAAATTAATCCTACAACATTTTTCTTAAATGTAACCGATAATGTTGTGGGTTTTATGACAAGGTAAATTGCTTATCTGTTAATATATATGATATAATATACCATATAGGGAATGCTCATCTAAGCCATATACCATGTGACCTCAGACATGGATGCTCCTATACAATTTTACCTTTGAATTAGAGATTCGTCTGTTGTACACTTATATGTTGACCAAAGAACTAGACATTCATAGCTAGTTTGATTACATACATAAAACAACAGTGAACATGAATAACAGTATGATACCTATAATTGAAGTTCTTCACAACAAAGTATAGCTTATTGGCTAAAATAGTTCACCTGCATATGTGCTCGCATCACGTTCCTAGTACTGAGATGACTGTGATTCCTTAATCATAGAACAATAAACCCCATTGCATATATATTCTGAACTCAATCATGTTTTCAATAATGATTCTTTTGAGTCACCATTTAGTTAAATTACACAAACCATTCATTTATGTTTCTAAATGAAGCCTCACGTTCACAACAATTAGGAACATCTGACAACTTATTGGATCAATAACTCTAACACTAAAGTTGCAGAGAAGAAAGCTTTCTCTTTTTTTTTTTAATTCGTTTTTATATTTCAAAACGACAACTCTCTTTCTAGATTATGCAAATACTAAAAGCATAAAACATGGCCAGAAGAAGTTGCTGCAGTTCCAACAAGGCAATATTCAAAGTGTGAAACTGTGTGTGTATGGGAAATAGGGCAGGTGTTCGTGTTCATGCTTGAGATAGAGAGAGACAACAAAAAAAAGTCCAAACTTTATATTTCAAAACGACAACTCTCTTTCTAGATTATGCAAATACTAAAAGCATAAAACATGGCTAGAAGAAGTTACTGCAGTTCCAACAAGGCAGTATTCAAAGTGTGAAACTGTGTGTGTATGGGAAAGAGGGCAGGTGTTCGTGTTCACGCTTGAGATAGAGAGAGACAGAGCAAAAAAAAGTCCAAACTTTATATTTCAAAACGACAACTCTCTTTCTAGATTATGCAAATACTAAAAGCATAAAACATGGCTAGAAGAAGTTGCTGCAGTTCCAACAAGGCAGTATTCCAAGTGTGAAACTGTGTGTGTATGGGAAAGAGGGCAGGTGTTCATGTTCACGCTTGAGATAGATAGAGACAGAGCAAAAAAAAGTCCAAACTTAAGACAACCAATCAAACTTAAAAGAAACCAACTTTTACAAATGAAATATTAATGAATTTCCATGAGTCATGCTTTCGGGGAAAGGGTAAAAACATTAAGCTGTCCAGATGAAAGCTTGATTAGTTAAAGTGACCAGAAATTCATAACTGGTTTAGTGAGTACCACCAATTAGTGATAATAACATATACACTGTAAACCATTAGAAGAAGATGCACCTCTAACCAAAGGAAGACCAGTTATATGAGAAAACAAAGACTAGGAAGCCGACCAAGAATAACAACAACAACCATCGTTTCAGCAGCGACAATAGTAAAAGTATCGTCCATTTTTCCTTTTCGTCTACAATATGGGATTAACTAATGAAATTTAATTTAAAAAAAGGCTTAAATTACATAGTATATACTTGCTGGTAAAGCAATGTGAAGTGCTTTGCAAGTCGAACTGCAAATTCCTGCACTGAAAGTTCTTCTTTACATTCCTTTGCCTTTACATACCTGTGTTGCAACTAGGTTAAATCCCAAAGGCGAATAGCAATCAAAATGATGGAAACATAGCAGATTTCCAGTACTGGGAAAGCTAACAAACATAGATGTCTAATTGTCTACATACATTTGTTTCTTTTGTGACAGTAGGACACTGTATTTCGTATCATCGTGTTAACTGGAACTTGAGTCCATAAGCGGTCACGTTAGTTGTTAAGTTCTTTAATCACTCCTGCATTCTTTTCCTTTATGCGTCTTCTATTTTTATCGATTGAACTGAGGAACCAATTTCTTCGCCCGCAGTTTCAACCGATATTTTTGCCATTTGGTGCAAAAATATGAACTTGTAAGTAGTAACATTTCAATAGCTCTAAACTTTTTCAGCACCAAAAATATGAACTTGTAAGAATACGAAATTTGTGAAGAAGTAGAGAAAAAAACCAGAAAACTAACACCATAGCAGACCAACCCACCACCCTAAAATTCAATTTAACACTAAAACCCTAACTTTCCTAACCCAATTTCTAATTTAATTTCCCAAATTGAGTCTAATTACAATACCAAAATCTTCAAATTAAGGCATTAAAGCTTGATTCTGAACTTAGAAAGAAGAAAAATAAAGAATTAAGCTTGATTCTGACCTGGGTCTATACCTGTTGTGCAGTCGGGAGAGGATGAGGAGAGGATGAGGATGAAGGATGAGGATGAAGGATGAGGCGGAAGTCGATATGAGTGAGAGGGAAGAGAGAGACCGAGTGAGCGAGAGGGAGAGAGAGGGTGATTCACCTGTGTGAGAGGATGAGGGAGACTGAGTGAGCGAGAGGGAGAGAGAGGGTGATTTGATCACCTGCGTGAGAGGATGAGGGAGGCCGAGTGAGAAGAGAGAGCTCAGGTTTATCACAGATAGCGAAAATTTAAACAAAGCGCCTATTTTTAGCAAGTGTGCCGCCAAAATTATCACACATAGCGTGACGCAGATTTACCTTTCGACGTCGCGCAAAGGGTTTTTGCGCGACGATTGTACAGTGACGTCGCGCAAGGTTTTTTTTTTTTTTTTTTTTTAATTATTATAAAATGTACTGAAAATGTGACTTTGCTACTTTCAAATTCAATTTTTTTTACATAAAACCCACGATAATATATTTTTATAACAACTACAATAAATTTAAAGGTACTTAATATATATATATACATATTTTTTAATTTCTTAAGTGTTATACGTACAAAATAAATAAATTTAAATCTACTTAATATATATATATATACACACACCATTGAAATTGATGGGATAGGTATTGTACGAAACTAGTTTGAGCGATCCAACCATCAAACTTGTTTGTATATACTTCGAGATCGCATACGCCAAAAATTGCAAAAAACAAACATTCAGAGATCAAGTAACGGGACAAAACTTTGCGATTGTTATAAATGAAAAATCACGATTTAATGGTAGTTTTAACTCCGATTTTGATGATTTTTTTACAGCTACACTCTTTGATCCTATATGAATACAATGAACTAATTTGATCATCAATTTAGAATATTTACACAAGTGGATACCACAAAATCTTTATGTTAAACCTAATGAAAGTATAAATAAACTCTAAGTGTTAGTAAATCTATCGTTTTGATGGGATACACATTCTATGAAACTAATTTCAACGATCCAACCGTCAAACTTATTTGTATATGCTTCAAGATCACATACGCAAAAAATCTCAAAAAAAAAACATTCAAAGGTCGAGTAACGGGACAAAATTTTTCGATGGTTATAAACAAAAATTCACGATTTAACGGTAGTTTTAACTCTGATTTTGATGATTTTTTACAGCTACACTCCTTCATTCTATATAAATACAATGAACTAATTCGATCGTCAATTTAAAATATTCTTTATGTTATACTTAATGAAAGTACAAATAAATTCTAATTGTTAGTGAATCTATCGTTTTGATAGGATACGGATTCTATGAAGCTAATTTCAACCATCAAACCGTCAAACTTATTTGTATATGCTTCAAGATCACATACGCAAAAAATTGCAAAAAAAAAACATTCAGAGGTTGAGTAACAGGACAAAACTTTTCGACGGTTATAAACGAAAAATCACGATTTAACGGTAGTTTTAACTCCGATTTTGATGATTTTTTACAGCTACACTCCTGGATCTTATATGAATACAATGAACTAATTTGATAGTCAATTTAAAATATTTACACAAGTGGATACCACAAAATCTTATGTTATACGTAATGAAAGTACAAATAAACTCCAAGTGTTAGTGAATCTATTGTTTTAATGGGATACACATTTTATGAAACTAGTTTCAACAATCGAACCATCAAACTTGTTTGCATATGCTTCGAGATCGCATACGCCAAAAATTGTAAAAAACAAACATGCAGAAATCAAGGAACGATATAAAACTTTTCGATGGATATAAACAAAAAATCACGATTTAACGGTAGTTTTAACTCCGATTTTGATAATTTTTTATAGCTACACTCTTTAAACATATATGAATATAATGAACTAATTCGATCGTCAATTTAAAACATTTACACAAGTGGATACCACAAAAGAAAAAGGCAATGCAATAACCCCAAAAGAAAAGGAAAAGGAACAAAAAAAAAAAAAAAAAAAAACACTTTGCGCGACGTAGGGACAACTGCGTCGCGCAAAACATCTTTGCGTGACGTATGGACGCCTACGTCACGCAAAACAGCTTTGCGCGACGCAGTTGTACCTGCGTCGTGCAAAGTTGGGGAAAAAATGGTTAATCTTTCTTGGTTTGGCGCCAAAACGTTGCGTGACAAAGGCCGACGTCGCACAAAACCATTTTGCGCGACATAGGTGCACCTACGTTTGCGTGGCGCAAAAGACGTTTGCGTGACGTTTTGTTTTTGTCGTCGCGCAAACAGACTTTGCGCGACAAAATTTGATGCGTCGCGCAAGTTTCGGTCGCGCAAACATGTTTTTCTACTAGTGAATGTATGTGCATGTTATATTTCATAATTGTATGTTAATAGGATGTTTATATGTTTTTAGAATTTAAAACAGCAAATTATTTGAATAAGAAAAATTCATTTTGAACGAATTATGATAAGATAAGATAGGATGTTTGTGGTGATTTTAGAATATTTGTGATATTATTTTCTGAACTAGTTGGTTAATTAAATACAATAAAAATCATAATTTTTAATTAAAAATTAGTAGAAGAATGTTTGATCAAAAGTTTAAAAGTTATAGATGTTTGATTAAAAAAATTCATATTTGAGGCATCTATATCAAAATGCCCCAAACAACAAAGGAGGGGAGACAAGTGAAGAAAAATATTGGGCTTATGCACACAGCCTTCTTGGAAAAATGTCTTATTTATCTCAAAAGTGGTTCGGTCTGGTTTCTCTTGCTTTTAATATTTCCACTTCGGAACCAGAACTAATTTGAGACGGTTTGGTTCGATTTTTGTTTCAGTTTTTTACTTTTCTAGTCAACGCAGTTTTTTACCCTTTTTTATCATGGTTTGATTCAGTTTTCCAGTTCGGCAGTTTTTATGCCCACCCCTGGTTATGGAGTGATGGTTTTTATTTTCTTTATTTTTTAGTTTTTTAATTAGTATATGCAAAGTTAATAGTGTTAAATTAATAGAAAATTTGATGTTAGATTACACATTGATTATAGTACTTAGACTATATATGTTTAACTTCTTTTAATTATAAATGAGAAAACATTTCAAAAAATATTAGTGGTACAAAAAAAATGCAAATACATAAATATATGAAAATTGATTGGTTTACCTAAATGTCTGTACCGAAATATACATCAAAAAGTTAAATGCATGTACCGAAATATATTAAATAAATTAATGTACCTAAATGAAGAATAGAATTAAATACATAACCATACGTGAACACATGGATATTTACTATTTTAGAAAGAAAAAAAAAAGTTTAATAAAACCTCAGAATATAAGTAACATACGAAGTGATTAAAGGTATGTTTACCTGAATATTGAGTCAAGAGACTATTTTTAGATTATAGTCTTACGCAAGGTTTTATTTAAAAGAAAGATTCTAAAAAATGCAATACGATAGTTGAGCGTGTCACATCCTGGTCCGGGGGGATCATTTTCCGGGCCCGCTCCACCACCGTAGCACGATATTGTCCACTTTGGGCTCCGACCACGCCCTCACGGTTTTGTTTCTGGGAACTCACACGAGAACTTCCCGATGGGTCACCTATCTTGGGAATGTTTTCGCACGCTACTTGCTTAACTTCGGAGTTCCTATGGAACCCGAAGCCAGTGAGCTCCCAAAAGACCTCGTGCTAGGTAAAGATGAGAATATACATTTAAGGATCACTCCCTTGGGCGATGTGGGATGTCACAATCCACCCCCCTTAGGGGCCCGACGTCCTCGTCGACGCACCACGGCCAGGGTTAGGCTCTGAAACCAAATTGTCACGTCCCAGCAAGGGACGGATCACTTCCCTGGCCCACTCCACCACCGTAGCATGATATTGTCCGCTTTGGGCTCCGACCATGCCCTTACGGTTTTGTTTTTGGGAACTCATACGAGAACTTCCCAATGGGTCACCCATTCTGGGAGTGCTCTCGTGCACTACTCGCTTAACTTCGGAGTTCCCATGGAACCCCAAGCCAGTGAGCTCCCAAAAGGCCTCGTGCTAGGTAGAGATGAGAATATACATATAAGGATCACACCCCTGGGCGATGTGGGATGTCACAATCCACCCTCCTTAGGAGCCCGACGTCCTCGTCGGCACACCACGACCAGGGTTAGGTTTTAATACCAAATTGTCACATCCCGACCCGGGCGGGACTACTTCTCGGGCCCGATTCCACTGTAGTACGATATTGTCCGCTTTGGGCCCCCAACACACCCTCACGGTTTTGTTTCTGGGAACTCACACGAGAACTTCCCAGTGGGTCACCCATCATGAGAGTGCTCTCGCGCGCTACTCGCTTAACTTCGGAGTTCTAACGAAACCTGAAGCCAGTGAGCTCCCAAAAGGCTTCGTGCTAGGTAGGGATGAGAATATACATATAAGGATCACACCCCTAGGCGATGTGGGATGTCACAATCCTAATTGTCACATCCCGGCCCTGGCCGGACCACTTCCGGGGCCCGACTCCACCGTAGCACGATATTGTTCGCTTTGGGCCCCCAGTACACCCTTACGGTTTTGTTTCTGGGAACTCACACGAGAACTTCCCAGTGGGTCACCCATCATGGGAGTGTTCTCGGGGGCTACTCGCTTAACTTTGAAGTTCCAACGGAACCCGAAGCCAGTAAGCTCCCAAAAGGCCTCGTGCTAGGTAGGGATGGGAATATACATATAAGGATCACATCCTTGGGCGATGTGGGATGTCACAATCCACCCCCCCTTAGGGGCCCAACGTCCTTGTCGGCACACCAAGGCCAGGGTTAGGCTCTGATACCAAATTGTCACATCCTAGCCCGGGGCGGACCACTTCCCGGGCCCGCTCCACCACCGTAGCACGATATTGTCCGCTTCGAGCCCCGACCACGCCCTCACAGTTTTGTTTCTGGGAACTCACACGAGAACTTCCCGATGGGTCACCCATCCTGGGAATGCTTTCGCGCGCTACTAGCTTAACTTCGGAGTTCCCATGGAACCCGAAGCTAGTGAGCTCCCAAAAGGCCTCGTGCTACGTAAAGATGGGAATATACATTTAAGGATCACTCCCCTGGGTGATGTGGGATCTTACAATCCACCCCCTTAAGGGCCCGACGTCCTCGTTGGCACACCACGACCAGGGTTAGGCTCTGATACCAAATTGTCACATCCCGGCCCGAGGGGGACCACTTCCCGGGCCCGCTCCATCACCGTAGCACGATATTGTCTGCTTTGGGCCCCGACCACACCCTCACGGTTTTGTTTCTGGGAACTCATACGAGAACTTCCCGATGGGTCACCCATCCTGGGAATGCTCTCGCGCACTACTCGCTTAACTTCGGAGTTCCCATGGAATCTGAAGCCAGTGAGCTCCCAAAATGCCTTGTGCTAGGTAAAGATGGGAATATACATTTAAGGATCACTTCCTTGGGCGATGTGGGATCTTACAAAGCGGGTGTCTAGGCGGGTTTAAGCAGGGCTAGGTGGGTGTTTGGGTAGGCAAGACGGACGCCTAAGCAGGTATATGTGCTATTTTTTAATTTTCAAACACCTAGGAATTAATCGGAGCGGTTGTTAGCTGCCTAGCACCTAGGCCGGAATTTTTAGAACAGTGTTTAAAAGTAATTTTTTTCCAAGAATTTAAATGAAGTGTTCTATATATTGTATTCAATCGGAGACTCAACACGATGTCACCGGTTTATTCATTTTCACAGGAATCCAACAGATTTGTCTCATATATTTTTGCATATATGGGCTATCTTCATCTGTCCCCATCATGTGGCTATCAATAAGGGATTCCATACTTTTACAATTTGGGACCCAATATTTCATACCTTTACGTGTAATGTTCAGTAAAGAGGATACATGTAGAGCTCCTTTGTTTCTCAGTCGGCTAGGTCTCAGTCATAACCTCCACTTCCTTTTTCCAGTTCTAATATCCTTCCTAGGTCGTCTCAAATTTCCATCAATACTTCATTACCTTATCTTTTTTCATCACTCACTCATAAGATTCCACAATCCATATACAACCGCATCAATTCCTTAATGCTTAAGGCCTAAAAGAAAACAAAAACCAGTTAAGTAATGGGGTCTTGAAACGAACCAACTTAATGGCTGTGTTATGTGGTGAGGCCAACATGTAGATAATGTTTCTGTTAATGGGCATATCTACAACTTGCTTGCATTACTTTAAAATATTAAAGGAAGTAGTTTCGAAACAAGTATTTCAATTTTCAGAAAACTAAAATAGTTATCAAAGGAACTAGTTTTTATTTTGTGTCTTTCCTTATGCAATTTTTCGACATCTCTACCACAATCCTTCCTTCATCTCTCATTAACTTTTGAAATCCCTCTATCACTAGTACAAAAGTGAAAACCAAAAATTAAAAACAAAATGTTTATCAAATAGGGTTTCTCTTATTATCTGCAATTTTCACACTGGTTGATCTAACATAGCACAGCACAACACCATCTTGAGTCCTTCACTCATGCATTTCACTTCATGCACTCCTCAGCACCTCCTTACATATACCAAAAAGTTTCGGTTCATTAATCCTGGCACACCACCTTATTCCATTTCTCCTTTAGTCCTTGACTCAAGCCTAGTAGTTTTCATGCAAAATTATGCATCAATAGTCAAACTTATTATAGTATTGAAAGTACCTGCTAGCTGTCATCAAATACGGATACTTTTTGCCCTAATTCTGCACCGATCTCATTTGTTCTATCAGGGCGGGACGAGAGAGAGAGAGAGAGAGAGAGAGAGTATAGCTGATGAAGAAATGATCTTGATGGCATTTCACTCAAAATAATTGATGTCCAAAACTAAAACAGATGACAGATACTACTGACCATCGAAGTACAAGTACAGATTTTTACAGGAATAACATAATTCATATTCGACTGAATGAGCAACGATACATTGGTTGACCATTATTATGTCACTTTGAGGGCCATATAGGGTATCATATTTTTCTCCAACAACTCTCCCTGCCCAAGGTTCAAACAAACACTACTCAATGGCTGACAAGACCTCAACACATTAATTCATCACCACTTATATCTCAGCTACCAACTTTCTACGAATCAACTTATATTAGCAAACCTGTATACTTAATTCATACTATTACTTTTTGTTATTGATTAATTTGTTTGTAGATCCAACAAATTAAACCTCATATTATAATTATAATATTTTCTGTTCTTCTAACTTCGTAGAGTGCTAACAGTACTACTTAAGTTCTCATCTCAAAGAAAAACCTACCATCACTATCTTTTTGTTTTCTTTTAAGAATTTATCTGAATTGAACTGATTTTTTCTTCTTTTCCTTTGAATTACTTTTGTGAGCTAGAAGCCCAGAAATACAACTATTACTCTATGTATATATATGTCCATTTTCTGTTTTTCATATTCTATGCATAAATATATATATATATAGAGAGAGAGAGAGAGAGAGAGAGAACCGCCCCCCCCCCCCCCCTCTTTATAGATGCTGATAGACTCATCCATGCACTATCATACTGATTTAACCCCAACTAAGATTGCTTTAGTTCTTAAAATAATGTGGTTTTCGGCAATTAGGCCCAACAATCACATGAACCTGTCGAGTGGGTGACTGTTAAATATATCATGGACTACAGTAAATCGAAACCCATATGATATAAATTCCACCTGCTTTTTGACAGTAATGAGGTAATTTATAACACTTTTGTACGATTCCAAACATGTTATTATTGATTAATATTGAGGGTTGCATATGATCTCTAGAGACATTATCAGATTCACAACTAATATAATTGCATACGATTTCAAACATTGTTTTATTAGATTAACTGAGAGTTGCATACGATTTCAAATATGGTTTTATTAGATTCACAACTAATATATCGCTTTATAGACATTGATGATTAATCCATAGCATTCGCTTTATTGTAGTAGTGATGCTAGCTCTTCCGGTGCGATTTCAAATATAGTTTATTGGTTTTGTTAAAATTGATTTTGTTAACTTATATATATATATATATATATATATATGTATGTATAATGATGTATTTAAACTAAAGGGTGGGTGAATAAATTAGTTTCGAACTCATTATCCAAAAGATTCGAACTTAAGTCCTATCATTTATAATTGAAGAGTAATATCAATAAATCTTAATACTAAATGACATTTTTAACCTGTTAATTAAATGCATATCTATCAATTTCAATCAAATGCGGGGGAAACTAAAGTTACTAAACAAGTCAAGTGATTAAGTTTTTTCGTCGGAAAAAAAAAAGTGATTAAGTTTCTATGTAATCATATACCACTAATTCCAAATTATGCTAAAGATTGATTTCAAAGGCTAATCAAGCCCACTTGATCTTGACATTCAACCAACTTAAGCAACTGTTTGTAAGTAATTTTTTGGGAATTGCTATTATTAGCATTCCAAAAATTTAATTATGTACTCTAAATTTTTTATATTCTGAAAAAAAAAAAAAATACTCTTACGAGGAGTGTACAATTAGATTTTTGGAATGGCAATAGTAGTTCTCTAATTTTTTTTTTCTGCTTTTCAATATGTTAACTAGTTTTACTAATTACATGAAGATTACAAATTAACAAAATTTATATCGTGCTTGCTTATCTATCAACTTCGTTGAATGTGGTTTAGAAGTGTACAACATTTCATTTTTTTTCAAGCCAAATTATATGTGTGAATTGTTAAAAAAACTGAGGTCTAATTGCTATATTTAATTACACAAAAATTGAAGAAATACTCATGCAATATAATATCAAATTTATGCATACACATTTGACGTGTAAGAAAAACAATTACTTTCCCAAAGCGTTCATAATTAAGGTAACAATTTGAGGATAGTCCTACAATTACAAGTAAATAGTTCATCATTCATAAAAAATTAAAACAAGGAAATAGTTCATCACTGTTCTCCCTTCAACTTAAACATTTTTTTCCCCAAACCCTTAACAAAACAAATGCTAATAGCTGTGAGGATCTGAATTTCAAAGTCCCTCACGGAGGGTTAAAATTTTTGGATGGTCATATAAGGGAATGGATCACTCTCTCTAATGTCAAATAATTTTAGGGTTGAATCAACTTCATTCATCGTGTCAATTCATGGTATCAAGTATATCCACATGTGAAGTCCAACATCCACTTTTGTTGTATATGAGAATATAAAATTCAAAGTCCCACGTCAAAGAATTGAGAAACATTACATAAACTTATAAGTTCTTAGGTCACTACCTATTGAATGAATGCTTGAACAACTGTTTATTCATGATTGAGCGTTTCAATAAAAGAGCAATTAACTATGGATGGATCATGAAAGGTATTACATGGAAACTATTAGACAATCCCATACATATACCATCACCATGCAACAAGGGCAATTACTCAATCCATCGGAAGCCGTCCCTTTCTAACCTAAATTATTATGCACCATACGATTAAAGTTGATTTATATAAATCACTAAAGAAAACAAATGACAAATTAGGTATGATGCATCATCATCGTCAACATCCAAAAATATGCACAAAGATTTCACACATAATTTGTTTATATATATTAGCTAGGGTTCTCTTTCTTTCTCCTATATATCTCTAACTTTAGACAAGCAGATCTTGAAATTGTCAAACTAAGCTGCAGCCATGAGTAGAGGTGGGAGCTATGGTGGGGGACAAAGCTCATTGGGATATTTGTTCGGCTCAGATGATCAGCAACAAAGTCCACCTCCAACCGCTAAGCCGGTAATACCACCATATGGCATCGATAGATTCGATTCTAGCACTGAATTTAAGCCTCCAGATACGCCTACTAACTCTTCAGAAAAACATAAAATTTCCAACAACTATCACAGAGCTGATGGCCAAAATTCTGGGAACTTCTTAACTGTAAGCTCTCATGTTTTATAACTTATTTTGGGAATTCAACTCTTTGCAGCTATAGCTTACATATTATAAATTTATAATGTATTTTTCTACCAAATGATATATATTCAGGATCGTCCGACAACAAAAGTTAAATCAGCTCCTGGTGGAGATTCATCACTTGGGTACTTGTTTGGAGATAAGTGATGTGGTTCTCTTTAATTTCTCCCACTTCTACCTAATATATATATTTGATTGTGAGTTGAGAGAAATTAAGAAAAAAAAAACTTGTATAATAAGAGGGATTTATCAGTCCTCATAAGTGTGAGATTTGCAAGGGTTTCAATTTATCTGCTTTATATTTGGGGGCCGGAAACACGAAGACGAAGATGAAGTACTGGGTATACAACTACAAAAAATGTACGTTTGAATGATTTCCCCTTACGATGGAATTTATTAGCTAGGTTAGTCTATGTATATTTGAGTTTGCTAAGTTTGTCTACATATATATGAGAATATGATTTTATGTTTTCTTTGGGTGTTTGAATTCTGATATGGATTATATGTAGAATTGTTTATCTATCATACTTTGGCCAGATTTGGAAACATGAACATGACTCCGTTTGGGGTTTCGTTACCATATTTTCCGACCACTATTCTTACTAAAATCGAATTGGTACTCCTTTTTATTTTCTTTTCCTTAGTTTCTGTATTAACTGCTTTTTCCTTACCAACTGATGGAAATTTAGTTCATGATTTGGTTTCTCTGCGTGTTCCAATTATGGCTCTGAATTTCATACTACAAAAAACTTCTAGTAATTTAATTTATATTGATTACTAATTTATGTATGTTTTTGTTTAATTCATGGTCATGGAAACAAAAAATTATTTGTTTCCATGTACATTAATTGAGTTACTCTCACGTCGATGGTTAAAACTTTTTTGCAAACAACTTATCTTGTCTTATTACAATTTGTGTTGAATCATGAAACTTGAATAAACTACTACGTACTGTTACTTATCTCTCCCTTGATTATTTTTTCGTTTCTTAATATTATCGTGGAAACTGAAAATTTGTGCCGGGAACCAACTTTCCCTTATATTCTGCATGTCCTTTGAATGTTCGACATAAACCAAACTCTTATAGGTAAGTAGCATTTTGTCTATCGGATCATCATCATCTTATATTATCATATGTAGGTTAGGTAACGGTTATTTCTTTGTCTATGTACTTCTCACCCTCTCCATATGATTGAAGAAGATAGGTAACCCTACGAAGAAGGTTAAAAACAGTTTAAAAATTGTGCTTTAATTTGCCAAATTCTCTAACCAAAGTGATGCTTAATTTTATGTTTCATTTTCCAAATCGTGGAAAATGAATGTCTGCAATCACTTGCTTAGTTAAATCAAACTTGCTGGTACCGCTGCTATTTGCTAGGTAAGGAAACATAACTTTCAACCAGATTTCAATTTGTTATTGCATGAATATATCGTATATGTGGCTTCAAGCGTATTACCTGATTAACAAATAACATGTTCAAATGCAATTGCTGTTTGTTCTTGTTTAACCCTTGATCTAACTTAATATTAATTCATATTCCAGCCTCCCTCGCCACTAGATACAAGGGCGAATTTGATGAAGGGCTACGTGCTCCCCTAAGTATTTTGGATTAAAGAAAAAAAATAAAATGTGTATATATATATATATAATTTTAAGTAATTTGTCAAAATAACTACCTTCAAAATATCACTTTTTCACTTTTTTTTTTTTTTGGTGAAACAGACGAGTTCGACAAAAGCTAAGCAACATTGACATTTTTCCAGTGCAACTCTATCACTCGATCCTCATTGAAGACCACCAATAGAAAAATGTATATGTTTTTAGTGAAATAACACCGTTTTTCAATTAAGTTTAAAGTTAGCCGTTCTTTCTTAAAATAATAAAAGGCTCATCAACCCTCCCTTTTCCCAATCCTCTTATAAATTTGAGCTCTGCCCTATACCTATATGATCACTATTTGTTTGACCTATAACAATATTGACCTAAAGACATAAGAGCACTAAAGAGCGGGATATACAGTAAGCACACAATGGTATGGATCAACCAAATGCTCGACAAAATGCCTCATCAAAAACATTGGAAATTTTTTTTTTGGGACGCAACGAAGAGAGTCATGCATACGTCACTGCTTAATTAGTTATGTCTCCAGTGAGCTAACTTTCTAGATTCGCTCCTGACTAGATACGCAAATGTTGTTGTCTTTGCATGCTCAGTTTACAGGAATTCTGGTAGCAGAAATGCCATGTTTCCTGACATTACAAAAAAAAGGAAAAAAAAAGGCTCTCTAAATACTTAAGCAAACAAATCCTGGGATAATTAGCTACGTAAATGTACAATTATATGATTTATATTCATATTTTTTAAACTTAAAACTTCTTTAACAGAAATTGATTGTTTTATATTCCAATATATTCAATTCGCTCATATATACAATTAATCACTTCAATATCATATACAATTATAATTTTACTTTACAAGGCTCGATATTACTGATTTCTGATTGTAAAGTATCCTCAACTATATACCTTTCACTCTAAAACTGTTTACTAGGCATCATCTTGCCTTGTTAATTCGTTTTTCATTTTTAAATGTCATGCCTGATTGGTTTCTAAGAAAAAAAAGTTACTTAATTTTTTTAATTTGATCATGAATTATATGTTTGGCTTTGTAAGTTAAATTTCTAAGTTTTATTGTCTTACAATCAATTAAAAAATATTGAATATCAAAGGGTTATTCTATTATTCTTTTTATGATATAAGTAATATCTTACACTAAAATCATCTAAACTACAAAAAAAAAAAAAAAAAAAAAAAAAAAAAGAAAAAAAAAAAGAAGGAAGTTCTTTGGTTAAGCGCAAATCTGTAGACAATGAACTTTAGAATTAACATCCAATGCCTTTTTCGAGATATTTTTTTGAAATAGGCCACGAGCATTCAATTTTTTTAAAGAAGAATTTTAATATATAAAATTATACCAATTTTGTTGTAAAAATTGTGGAAATGCACGCCCACATGCTTTAGCTAATAGTGAGGAAGACTTGAGAATAGTTGTGTTGTTGTTGATATAGAAGGTTTTTCAAAAGACAATCATTTCATTTTTGTAACCTTCACGGATGTGGCTCTATATAAAGAGCACTCTGTGTGTGATCATAATACACAGCAAGAAAAGAAGTGAAAGCAATAATATCAGTATCCCTCCCTTCCTTTCTTTACCTACAATCCTTTTGTGTTATAGTTACAAAACTAAACAATGTGATATTTTGCATCTGCTTCGCTCCTGTCCCTAGAAAAGGTTATCTCTCTAACTTTTGCCTATTTATAACACGTTATCAGCACGACTCTCTAACCTTAACCAGTTCTCATCTCCCTTCGCCGAAAAAAGCTTCCTCCAAGGATTTTAATGTTCTTCTTCCTCATCTGCCTATCCTGCTTGATGTACCCTCGCCAAGATCTACTAGCACCATGTCTGCTCCTAGTTCTCAATATAACAATTACTTATATTTTTGATTTCTTGTTTGGTGTAGCTCGTGATTACTAACCCAGTGCTTATTTATGTTAATTTTACTGCGATCAAAGATGGTGCAATACAATCCCTCATCTTGAATGGCAAATTTAATTTTACTGCAATTTTAGGTGGTGCGGTATAATCGCGCACGCTGCTTTGCATATTTAAATTTCTCTGCTACTTAAGTGGTGTAGTATAATAGCTCATCATATGCTATATTGTTTCAATGAGAGTGGTGCGGTACAATCGCCCTCCTCATTAATCATGTAAATTTCAAGTCTGAAGTTTCGAGTGTTTATCATTATGGCCTGAAGGTCAAAATGAAAATTTTGTAACAGCCAGAAGTTCTAATACTATATATCTCCAGAATACATATTATTGCAAGTTCTTATACATCTCATTTTTCTTTTAAAAAAGAAAATGACAAACTTAGCAAAGCTTGATTTTGTTGCCCTGGATATTACTAGGAAGAACTACCTTACTTGGGTAGTGGATACCAAGATCCATCTGGAGGCAGGAAATCTTGAAGAAAACATCAAGGAGAAAAACAGTGCATCCTCTCAAGATTGGACATAGGCCATGACCTATATCCGTCGCCACCTTGATAAAGTACTAAAGAGCGAGTACATAACGGTTGAAGATCCATCAGCCCTCTAGAAGGCATTGAGAAATAGATACAATCACCAGAAAACGATGATTCTTCCAAGGGCTCGTTATGAGTGGACACACCTGAGGATCCATGATTTCAAGTCAATTGATGAGTACAACTTTGCAATGTTTAGAATTAGCTCCCAGATGAAGCTTTATGGGGAGACCATCACTGAGAAAGATATGCTGGAAAAGACTTTCAGCACTTTTCATACCTTCAACGTGCTCTTGCAGCAGCAGTATAGAGAATGAGGCTTTACAGAGTACAACCAGCTGATATTGGTGATCCTTATGGCTAAACAAAATAATGAGTTTCTGATGAAAAATCATCAATCTCGACCTACTGGATCGGCGCCACTCCTGGAAGTGAATGCTGCTTCCCTTGAAGTGAACACCACATCCTGTCGTGACAATAATTACAAACAAAGACGTGGCCACAGGTAGGCCTGGCAAACGGGTCATGTCTGTCATGTTCGTGTTGTTTTCATGTAACACCTGTTATCTTAACGGGTCGTGTCGTATGACACCCATTATCTTAACGAGTCCTTAACAGGTCCGGTCACTTTACCCAACGGGTAAAGTGACCTGACCTGTTATGACACGTTAAGAAAAATATATATTTTTTCTTAAATTTGTACATATCACACATTGCCACATAAATATTACTCCAAAACATTAAAACACGTTTGTCGTTTAAGTACTACATCTACGCTCGAAAATAAGAGCCTAATAAAAAAAACATCCATACACTACTAGTCTATTACAAAATATTATATGTGCAAGGATATGCAAAATGAAAGAGTTTTTGTTTTCAAGGTTGTGAAACCTTTCTCAAAAGTTTAAACCTTGCCAATTGAACTCAAAGCTTGCATGTTATTCCTTTTACAAAATCCTCAATTTTCATCGATCATCATGAGGAAATTGTATTGGAATTTTGGCTTGATCTATTGCCTTCAAGAGTTTGTTGATGATGTTTTCAGTAAGGTTTTTCACCTCATAACTCTCTTCCGCATAAACTAAGTATGAAAAAACCAAACATTAGAAACCATTCAAATTATGAGAAGTTTACCAAAATAATTATAAAAAGAAATAAAACAACAGTACTATACCATATAAAAATATATTAGCCTCCAACCTAATGCACAATGGACAGCTGAGATTAAATCTAAGCTGATCCAATGGTCACAAATTTTTTAAATTTAATTTAATATATATAAATATATAATTATTATAGTTTTTAGGGGTATAAAATTGTTAAATTGAAATATATAATTATTATAGTATTTTTTTAGAGTTATAAAATTATAAAATTAATATTTTCCTTATCGTGTATCGTGTTACCCACGTGTATACCTGAACCAATCCGTCATCTTAACAGGTGCTTATCGAGTTACCCGATAACAACCCGATTCACTAGCATGTCGACCTGAACACCTGTTAATTTCGTGTCGTGTTATTGGGTCGTGTCAGGAATTGCCAGGCCTAGCCATAGGCGAGGCCGGTGGAACGAGAAAGGCAAGAATCATGGTGTCCAGTTTTACAACCTGGGTCCAAGACATAATTTAGGCCCAAGCTTCAAAAATGTAAATCGCCACAAAGGTAAAGCTCATATGAATAACA
This sequence comes from Pyrus communis, assembly GCF_963583255.1. Classification (NCBI taxonomy): domain Eukaryota; kingdom Viridiplantae; phylum Streptophyta; class Magnoliopsida; order Rosales; family Rosaceae; genus Pyrus; species Pyrus communis. The sequence continues at coordinate 15,290,967 of NC_084815.1, forward strand.
CTCCCAGAAATCCTGAACGAGCCTGCCATAGGTGTGGTGGCAATGAGCACTAGGCGCGTACCTGTCGTACCCCAAAACATCTGGTGAACCTGCATCAAGCCTTCCTCAAGAAGTAGGGTGTCAAACTAATTTTCTCGACCAGGCTAAACCAATGGATATACTTGATCTAGTGTTTGATTCATTAGGGCAATTGAACACAACCCACATGGGTGTCTCTGATTTCATTATGGAAAGAGGGAATGAAGTGTATCGGTTCGATTGAATCATTTTTGTTCGATGTACTCTTATTATCTGAACTTGTAGTTTAAAGCTTGCATTGCAATTCAATAGAAGTGGCATTTCAATTTCCTTTTATTATGAATAAATGGTTTTTACCTATGATTCCCTTACTCAGAAAGCATGGATAAAAACTATGGTTATTCTCAAAACAAGAGCAATGGTGGAGATATTTGTCTTGCAGACAGCGCAACCACATATACAATACTTCAAGATCGAAAATATTTCTCAAGCTTGATGCATACAAAAATAAAGGTAACAACAATATCAGGCCAATTAGATGTAATTGAAGGCTCAAGAAAAGCCCAAATCATGTTACCAAATGGAACAATATTGTCCATACAAAATGTGTTGTATGCTACTTGATCTACTTGAAATTTGTTGAGTTTTAAAGACATACGTTTAAATGGATACCACATTGAAATGAAAAATGCAGAAAATGTGGAATATTTATGCATTACCTCCAATGATGCCCAGAAGCGTACATTGGAGAACGTGCGTGGTTTATCGAGTGGATTGTTTTATACATACATAAAGACAATTGAAGCACATACTATCATGAACCAGAAGTTCATTGAACCAAAAATTTACATGCTTTGGCATGACCGTCTGGGTCATATAGGATCCACCAGGATGCGTAGAATCATTACCAACTCTAATGGACATCCATTATTGAGCAAACACATTATTATCTCAAATGATAACCTTTGCAAGGCTTGTTCTCAAGGGAAGTTTAATTAGACCATCACAATTAAAGATTGATGCTGAATCCCCATCAATTTTACTAAGAATTCAAGGGGATATTTATGGGCCTATTCAACCACCTTGTGGACCATTTTGATATTTTATGGTTTTGGTTGATGTATCAACCCGATGGTCACATGTTTGCCTCTTGTCTACTCCAAATGTAGGTTTTATGAGACTTCTATCTTAGATAATTAAGTTGCGAGCACAGTTCCCAGATTACCCTATTAAGTCAATCCGACTTGATAACGCTGGTGAATTTACGTCTCAAACCTTTGATGATTATTGCATGACACTAGACATTGATGTTGAACACCCTGTTTCTTATGTCCATACTCAAAATGGTTTAGCAGAAGCATTTATCAAGTGGCTTCAATTAATAGCTCGCACTATGCGAATGAAAACAAAATTGCTAGTTTCTACATAGGGACATGCCATTTTACATGCTGCATCATTGGTTCGATTAAGACCTATAGTCAACCATCAATACTCCTCAGTACAACTCGTGTTTGGATATTAACCAAACATTTCACATTTACGAGTTTATGGTTGTACTATTTATATGCCTATTGCACCATCGTAACGCACTAAAATGAGACCTCAACGCAGACTCAGAATATATGTGGGTTTTGATTTACCATCTATCATTAGATACTTGACAGGTGATATGTTTATAGCTCGTTTTGCGGATTGTCACTTTGATGAGACAGTCTTCCTGTTGTTAGGGAGAGAAAAAACCGTTCCAGAAGAATGGCAAAAGTTGACATGGGTTATGCCCACCTTATCTCATTTTGATCTGCGAAACACTTAATGTGAAAATCAAGTGAAAATGATCGTTCATCTTCAAAGTATTGCTAATCAAATGCTAGATGCATTTAATGATGTCCTTGTTGGACAAAATAAAGTGGCAGCAAATGATTCATCCGGTGTACGCCTGAAGTGTGGTAAACCCCCAGATTAAAAAGATTCAACCCTTCGAAAGAGAAGATGAGGGCATAGCTGAATCCAAATGAAATCATTTAGGAAAGGAAAATGAATGGCAAATCAACAATTCAGGATTCTGTACTTTCAGAAAAAGAAAATGTTCTTGATGAGACACATATCCTTAAAGAGACAGAAGTACATAAAGCAAAGCAATCTCCATAAATTATGCATGTACTCATGAATTGTGGGATCAAAATGAAATAATCATAAATGACATGTTCGCATTTGCAGTAGCCATTGAAATCATATTAAGCAATGATATTGAGCCTTGCTCGGTTGATGAATGCAAACAGAGACAAGATTGGCCTAAGTGGAAAATTACAATATAGGTAGAATTAAATTCCTTAGAAAGGCGAAGTGTTTTTAGGCCGTTAGTCCAAACCCCGCCTGGTGTAAACCCCGTGGGTTACAAATGGGTATTCACAAGAAAACGCAATGAGAAAAACGAGATTGCAAGATATTAAGCACTACTCGTTGCACAAGGTTTTTCACAAAGACTTGGAATTGATTATGAGGAGACATACTCTCCTGTAATGGACGCAATTATGTTCCGTTACTTAATAAGTTTGGTGGTTTCAGAAAAACTTGACATACGACTTATGGATGTCATCACTGCGTATCTATATAGAGAATTAGATACTAACATATTGTTTGGGCCCAAAATATTATTGCTGGGCCGAGCAGCAGGATGTGCTCGGCCCAAGGAGATGATAAAAACTATGGGCCGAATAATAAGGCCCGGGCCAGCTAACAGGGTCGGCCAAATCCTATCATAAATAGTCCAGGTAAATAGAAAGGTCGAGGGAGTCCTGTTGCAACCAGGATTCTCGACCAGCAAGGAATGAAGTCCCGAAAAGAAGGAAAATTCAGAATCCCAGTAGGAGTAGGTTTGATCGAGGAAGAAGCGAAATAGGACAAGAACTCCCAACCCAAATCGGAGTCAGTTTCAAGGAATGGGGCACTATAAATACAAGAAATCATGCAAACAGAAAGGACCTTCAAATCAGCATACAATTGCCCTGCGCAAAACCTCTCAACACCTTGAGATTTTTTCCTTTTCTTTTCCTGCCGACACACCTTCAGTTTGGATAAATAGCATTGTGGAAGCGCCCGGCGAACACCTTCAGTTTGGATAAACAGCACTGCTGCCGCAGAATCAGCCGACCGAGAAGCATCTTCAGTTTGGATAAACAGCACTGCGTCGAAGTCGACCGATTATCTATCCAAGTCTCGGTCGAGAAAGGTTTTCGAACCTTTGTTGGCAGAGGTCACCTTGCTAGCTTTCTCGGCATAGTTAGGTGTTACGAATTACATTGCTCGGCGTACTGGTCGCCGAGTGGTTTTATGATTGGATACTCACAAGTGAGTTTCAGGGTTCGGCATTCCGACGGCCGAACTACGTTTACCATCAAGACATACATAACGTTCGAGTACTTGTGCCCATACACCTTGGTCTCAATTCGACGTGCTTATACTCTCACGAATATAATCACAGTGACCGAATCGGGCTCGGACGATTTGTGAACTCCGCAGAATTAGCAGCCTTGTCTTCAGGCTGTAGAACCCAGAGACCGAGAGTGTTCCTTCCTCGGTCGCAATCACAAGTTAAAGAAGTCAGCGACGCGCTCAAAGCTACATCAACAAATTTTACTCCTCGGCCAGACTCGGCCGACGAGTTGGCACGCCCCGCATTCGACCGAAGGACGTAGTTAGCTTATTAGTTACTCGGCCTGCGCGCCACGTAGGTTTTGTAATTTTTAGGGTCAACATTTTGGCACGCCCAGTGGGACCATTGTGCTAAACCTTCGGAGTTCATGACCATTGAGACACGGTCTACGAAGCAGAAAACAACCATGGGAAAGTCAACGACTGACTTACCAGTGCAAGGCCTTGGGAAGGATTTGCACTCTACAAAAAATCCGATCATAATTGCGCCGCCCGAGGCCACAAGTGTAACACGCCGAGAGAATGAAGTCTGTCTCGGCGGGCAACCTTACAACCCCGCAGTCCCGAATCAAACAGCTGGAATGTTCATGGAAGGGATTGTGGAAGATTGCGATGACGATGGTGGGGAAGGATCCGATCCACCAACTAGGACATTCCTTCGAAGACGACTGGATGAACAATATCGTCAGGTCGAGCAGTCGATTGGTCAGAAGATGAATGATTTGCTAGACGCAATACGTAGTAACAGCGATACACAGACCAGAATGCTTGAACTACTAGTCAGTAAAGCTTTCGAAGATGGCCAGGTCGACCAACCGCGGCAGCTCCCGATGAATGTGCCCATACCAGCTGAGAGAGGGTCCGCTCGGCCGCAACCAATCCCCTTAGAAAGAAGAGGACCAGGAAATAGATCCGAGGGACCAAGGCAGGGAGAAGAAGTCGCTTCCATAAACGTGACCGAAGTCCAGAGAATGATTGATTCGGCCCTAAAGAAAGGGCCGAAGTTTCCAAAATTCATTCACCCATACCCGGCTTATGTGGAAAGGTTTGAATACCCACGAGGATTTAAGATCCCCGATTTAAGCCTCTTCGCCGGGGAATCATCATTATCCTCACTAGAACATGTGGCTCGGTTCACAGCGCAGTGTGGGGACGTCAATAGTGATTTTTACAAACTACGACTGTTTAACTTTTCACTGACAGGCTCAGCTTTCGCCTGGTACATTAATCTTCCACCCAACTCCGTGCAGAGTTGGGAAGAGTTGGTCGAAAAGTTCCACGAACAATTCTATCGGCCAGGGATGGAGATGTCCGTATCATCCTTGGCCAGGATGGCTCAAGCATCTGATGAATCTCCAATGGAATACCTAACAAGGTTTAAATCGGCCAGGAATTGGTGCCGAGTGCCACTCCCCGAAGTGGAATTCGTCAGGATCGCCCTCAACGGATTAGACGTGGAATACAAAAAGAAGTTTCTGGGGGCAAATATTCGAGATATGTACGAACTTGCTCAACACGTCGAACAATATGAGTATCTGCTCCGAGAAGAGAAGATATCAAAGTCACCATCCCGGGGGACGTTGTATAAGAACCCCACGGTGAGCTATGCATCGGCCAAAAGTGAAGACCCTCAGTATGCTAGTGTGGATGCGGCCGAGATAATAATAGACAAACCCTATGTTTGCAAGGCTTTGGCGCAAGTAAATACCAAAGACGCTAAAACACGTTTGACCGCCGAGGAAACGGCTAAGTCATCAAAAGTATACACTTTTGATATCACCAAAGCTGACGCAATTTTCGATCAGTTATTGGCAGCAAAAATCATCAAGCTTCGGCCGGGGCATACTATCCCTAAGGCCGATGAATTAAAAGGAAAGATATATTGCAAATATCATAATTCTAATAAGCATGCAACCAATAATTGTGTTGTGTTCCGGGACACAATTCAAAGCTGGATTGAAAAAGGAAAGTTGAAATTTCCGGAAAAGATGGCGGTCGACGTTAATCCTTTCCCTTCAACAACGATTGGTATGGTGGATGCTCACCTTCCCAAAAACAAAGGGAATGCCGAATATGTCCCGGTGCAGCATATCCGTCGACAAAATGGTCAAACAAGACTAAAGCTTGATATCTTTTCAAATGCACCACCAACGGAACAATCGGTTCGACCCGCCGATGAGCCGATGACAAGGTCAAAATCCGACGGAACTTGTGGATCGAAGGTTTTATGTGACCATTGTAAAACACCAATCGAACCTGGGAAGAAATCTTCAACACCACCCACGGCCCCTACAACATCATCAAAGGGATTAGGTCCACGACGTCAAGTGTTTGATCGACTCGGCCCACAAGTACAGCCGAAAGACCAGACCTCGGTCAGGCGGCGTCTTGATTTCGACGCACCTTTCTATAATGAGGATTATTACTCGCGCAATGCCAACAGTTCGGGATTGCCAGCCGATCGCAAAACGTTCAAACCACCAAGGACATCGGATCAACGCTGGTACAGTTACAATTCTCCGACTGGTTTGTATACGGCGCTGTCCAAATCCCAAAAACGTCGTCGTCAACGGATAGATTGCATGGCTTGGCGACGAGAAGCGCAGGCCAGCCCGGCCAACCAATGGCAACCAAAAAAGGCCGTGGAAGATAGTAGCGAACGGCCAACCCCGACTATCATGACCGAGTTAGCCGAAGGGAAGAAAGTAGCGGATGCTGATTTCGAAACCACCATTGAGGAGGCTGAGAAACGTATTAAGATCCTTCTCCGGCCTGGGGAAATGAGAGCTCGTCTAGAGTACTTTACACAAGAGGCCGAAAGGAAACTTTCTCCATTACCACCGCGCGAGCCGTTTATCAAAATACGGCGCAACTTACACCCTCTATTTCTCGGTGCATCCATGGAATACATGCGAGAATTTCATAAGAAATATTCTGCAAATGACTTGTACAGACTCCCCAAGGCATGTCAGGAAGCCCTCGACTTAGCGCTAACTTGCCCTGATGCCGAGCAAATTATCCAGAAAACTTCTGATCCAGCCATTAAAGCTAGGTTTCAACATATACGGGAGGCTCGGGTCCTTGGTTTTGAGGTCGATCCTTATACAGATATCGACGCCGCCGAATTACCCTTTTCGCTCGAAGACCTTCAGCATTTACGCTATCATTTCGAAGTCTTCTCGGCTGTATCGCTCTTCAGCCTCACGGCTGACGAGGAAAAACGGATAGCACGATTGGATACCTATCTAGACACGAGGAATGCCCGTATTGCATATGAAGAACGAGCCCGTGTAACAAAGGACCAACGGAAATCTTCGGCAGTCCACATCGTCGAAGGAAATGGCTCACCCGCACTCGACTTGGTTCCCACGTCTCGGATACCGGCTCTTACCAAGGAACTCAAAAGTTTGATCGAGGATTTTCCGACGACTGCTACAGAGGATAGTTCTCCGGAAGACGACGACCATGACCCCATGGGCCCCTCGGTCTTCGAACATATGGAGATTAGTATGGTACACGTTCTACCGGCTGAATTCCAACCGAGTACCCACCAGTCAAGCTTCTTGGATGGGGATGTAGTTGCCGAGGAAGCCACACAAGTAGACTTCGTCGCAAACAACGACGATCGAGAAAACCAGAGTGGAGATAACCTCAAAGCAGCTTTGGCCGAGCTATTTCCCCGCTCCTCCTCGGTTAATCTCCAACACCTAAAGCCGTTGTACGTCACGGCTCACATCGAAGGATTTCCCATTTCTAAAGTATTTGTCGACTGTGGAGCCACAGTCAACATTATGCCAATATCCGTCATGAAGGCTTTACGCCGTTCTGATAATGAACTCATTCCGTCAGGGATCATTATGAGCAGCTTTGTTGGTGACAAATCTCAGACCAAAGGGGTGCTCCCGTTGGAAGTTAGCATTGCCGGTCGTCAACACATGACGGCATTCTTTGTCATGGATTCCAAGACGGATTATAACGCATTACTTGGCCGCGACTGGATCCACCAAACCAGCTGCATTCCTTCATCATTATACCAAGTCCTCATCTTTTGGGATGGCAAATCGGTCGTAGTTCACCCAGCCGATAACCAACCATTTGAAACCAACATGATTCAGGCTCGCTATTATGATGATCACGTCGGCTACATCACCCTCCAAGGCCTTAACGAGGACGGACGGCCGACGAGAATTTCAGTACAAAAAGTGATTGAGGTCGGCGCCGAGACTGTCCAACAGGATTCGGCGAGACTTGGCTTGGCGAACTTGGTTATCAATGCCGATGATTGAGCACACCACACAAGAACGGCGTCAGGCCGCGGTTTCATCTACAATGGAACGTCTGCTGGCCCATTGGTACGCCATTACCAAGCAACCACATTCTAGCGTCAATTTAATCAAATTTCTGGCCGAAGCAGATAACGGCCCCGTTCTATCTTTCGATAAAGTTCAGGCTGCGCCGGCCGAACTCGAAGACCATCGACCTCAAGTCAAGGACCCGTTAGAGGAAGTGAACGTCGGCACGGCCGAGGATCCTCGAACATTGTTTATTAGTGCGTTACTCCCACCGTCCATGAAGGTCGAACTCCATAAACTACTCCACGAATTTAAAGATTGCTTTGCGTGGAGTTATCATGAAATGCCAGGCCTCGACCGAAACCTTGTAGAGCATGAGCTACGCATCAAGGAGGGGTGTAAGCCTTTTCGACAGCCTCCTCGCCGATTTTCAAACGAAGTACAACTCGGCATTAAGGAAGAATTAGTTCGGCTTCTAAAAGCCGGGTTTATTAGGACCGCTCGGTATGTCGAATGGTTGGCCAATATCGTCCCCGTATTAAAGAAAAACGGTGCCCTTCGCATTTGCATTGATTTCCGTAATCTAAATCTGGCTACTCCCAAGGATGAATATACGATGCCGATCTCAGATTTATTAATTGATGCCGCAGCTAATCATGAACTGCTATCTTTTATGGACGGTCATGCGGGATATAACCAGATTTTCATCGCCGAAGCTGACGTCCACAAGACGGCTTTCCGTTGCCCGGGGGCACTTGGTACTTACGAATGGGTAGTCATGCCTTTCGGCCTCAAGAATGCCGGCGCCACATACCAACGAGCCATGAATATGATTTTCCACGACTTAATCGGTACAATCGTCGAAGTTTATATCGATGATGTGGTCGTAAAATCCAAACGTCGTCAAACACACCTTGACGACCTGAGGCAAGCGTTCCTTCGCATGCGCAAAAACAACCTCAAGATGAACCCGGCCAAGTGTGCTTTCGGTGTTTCGGCCGGTAATTTCTTAGGATTTTTGGTGCACCATCGCGGCATCGAGGTCGACGAAAATAAAGCCCGCGCCATCATTAGCGCCCCACCGCCGACGACAAAGAAACAGCTTCAGTCGTTACTCGGGCAGATCAATTTCCTCCGTCGTTTCATCGCCAATTCGGCCGGTAAAATGAAAGCATTCTCTACACTCCTTAAACTGAAGGAGACCGACCGATTTGAATGGCGCGAAGAGCATCAAGCTGCATTTACGCAAATCAAGGTGGCCCTTTCCACCCCACCTGTGCTCGTTCCACCTTGTCGTAACAAAACCCTTAAATTGTACATTTCGGCAGCTGTTGAATCCATTGGGTGCCTACTCGCACAAGATAACAACGTCGGCCGCGAACAAGCTATCTTTTACCTTAGCCGCAACCTGAATTCACCAGAACTTAATTATTCCCCTGTCGAAAAACTTTGCTTAGCGTTGTTTTTCGCCGCATCCAAGCTTCGGCATTACATGCTCCCCACAGTTACGCAGGTCATCGCCCAAACCGACGTAATTTGTTACATGCTGACTCGGCCTATGGTCAAAGGCCGAATTGGGAAATGGACACTCGCCTTATCCGAGTTCAGCCTTCAGTATGTACCCCAAAAGGCCGTCAAGGGGCAAGCCCTCGCCGACTTCCTGGCACAACACCCATCCCCTTATGGTCTTGACGGGGGCGAGGTCGACATCGGTTTCGTCACCACACGCGATAACCATTGGACTATGCATTTTGATGGTTCCAGTACTTCGACCTCGGCAGGTGTCGGCATCGCAATTCAGTCGCCTGACCACTGCCGATGGTGTTTTTCTCTCAAGTTAGATTTCAGCTGCACCAATAATCAGGCCGAGTATGAAGCCCTCATTATCGGCCTCCATGTTTTACACGATCTGCGGGCCCCCCGCGTTCTCGTCCTTGGTGATTCCGAACTTGTGATTAACCAAATGAACGGCGTGTTTCGTTGCATGAGTTGTACTTTAGCTCCCTATCACATGGTCGCCACTTACCTGGCCGAGTCGTTCGACCAAATCACATTTGAACACATTTCACGTATCCACAATACTGACGCTGACGAACTCGCCCAGATCGCCTCCGGAGCACAACTCATGGGGGGCAAACTAAGTCGAATTATGGAAATTGCGAACACGGGTCAACGCTCGTACCCCGTTTTGATTAATCAGCAAACTCTCCAACACACGCACGTAATACGTACAAGGGTGATGTCGCTCCCATCCCTTTTAGAACGAGGAGATCCCATAGAAGTATGCGTCGTCGAAGTAGAACCGGATGATTGGAGAAAGACGATGTTACGGTACCTCAATAACCCCAATGGGAAACACGACCGAAGAACGAAGGTGCTCGAGACGAATTACGTGTCGTATCAAAATGAATTATATCGCAAGGGCGAAGATGGTTTACTACTATTGTGCCTCGGCCCACACGAGGCTGCCCAAGTAATGGCCGAGGTACATGAAGGAATTTGTGGAGCGCACCAATCTGGACGAAAGATGCGCTAGTTGCTCCGACGACACGGTTATTTTTGGCCCAATATATTAAAGGATTGCATCGAATATGCGCGGAGATGCGTATCATGCCAGATTCATGGACCCGTTCAGAGAGCCCCGGCCGAGTTGTTACACTCGGTTACTAAACCGTGGCCATTCAGGGGTTGGGCAATGGATGTAATTGGCAAAATTACGCCATCATCGGGGGCAGCGAAACATGCATGGATAATTGTAGCAACTGACTATTTCACTAAATGGGTCGAGGCAAGGTCATACGCCGAATTAACGGCTAAAGAGGTATGCAACTTCGTAGAGGAGAATATTGTGACCAGATTCGGCGTGCCAGAAACAATCATAACTGATAATGGCACTATATTTACGGCCGATAGGTTTAGGGAATATGCGGCAAGTTTGAATATCCGACTCGAGCAATCTACGCCTTACTACCCACAGGCAAACGGATAGGCCGAGGCAAGCAACAAAGTGTTGATCGGCATCCTTGAAAAAATGGTAAAAGAGAAACCTGGTTTGTGGCATTTGAAGTTAAGTGAAGCATTATGGGCATACCGAACTTCACCTCGGTCGGCCACTGGAACCACTCCTTACGCATTAACTTATGAACACGACGCCGTGTTACCGGTCGAATTGAGTATAAGTTCGTTGTGAGTAATCGAGCAGAGTGATTTGTACAGTATTGAATATAGTCAAGCGATGCGACAAGAGTTAGAAGACTTAGAAGAAAGTCGAATCGACGCAGTTAACTTGTTAATAGCACAAAAGAAAATTGCCGAGCGAGCGTATAATCAGCGTGTAAGACAAAAAACGTTCGGCGAAGGAGAATTGGTTTGGCAAACTGTGTTGCCCGTTGGGATTAAAGATCCCAGGTTTGGTAAGTGGTCGCCGAATTGGGAAGGGCCATTCATCGTTCACAAAGTACTCGGCAAGGGGGCATATCATCTAAGAGATCGGACGGGTTCAGTTCATAAATTGCCGATTAATGGAAAGTTTTTAAAGAAGTATTACCCAATTACATGGGAAATGCAAGAGTAAGACCATTGTACTGATAGCAAAATAACCATTGTATTGATAACAAAAGATTCATTACAAGAGAACAAATACAATGATTAAATTCCTAAGGGGTCGAAGTGAGGAAAGTCTCAAGGGCAGCTTTCAGCTCCAGCCACTTCGCCTCGCTCAAAATTATCTCAGCCTGCCGCGTCTTTTTGTTACACTGCAGTTGCTGGATACGCCGTGTGCCGGCAGCAAAGGCCGTCAGCCGAGCCTTGTTAGCCTCAAAATCCTTCTCAAGCTCGGAAGCAGCAGCCGACCTTTGGCGTTGAAGGTCAGAAATCTGACGCTGGAGGTCAGAAATCTGGAGATCAAACTCGGTCAGCTTTGCTTTCTTTGCCTTGAAAGCCTCCATCTCTACTCGGCCAGCCTCATGCGCGACCTTGGCCACCTTCAAATCGTCCTCGGCCTGTAGGGCACGCTCAAAGATAAGAAAGTGTTGCCGAGTCCGCTCCAGGAGGTCGGTTAGGGAAGAGATACCCTCCGGGCTCAAGTAACCACCGCTGGCGAGGTCATTGAGACACTCTCCAACAGAGTCAAGGCCCTTGCACCGGAGAGCTTGGGAAGCAGTCAGAGATAGGACTTCGTGCAGCTTCACGAAGACTTCGGCGGGCGTTGCTCCTGCCGATTCGGCCGGAGCTGCAGAGGAGCCGACCTCACCGGTCGTGCTTTGAAGCAGAGCGTCAAGTTCCACTTCCCACGATGGCTGTGCACATAAAAGGAAAATGTGAGGGAAAGTAAGACGTGATATAGTGCATAAAGAAAAAAAGGGGATTATTTTAGACCTGCTGAGAGGAGACTTCGGCCATGCCCTCTGGGTCATTGCTCGAACCCAGGGAGCTTAATGGCCGAGCCCAGTGCCTTAGACCGCTACGCAATTCACGCGGCCGATGGAGGTTATCTACATTTGATGGCCACGACGGCGGCCAGGAAATATAGACAACGCCCCTCGGCGCGTAAAATTGCCGGTGAAATGAATGTTCAGGCACCTGACATTTAATATCTTTTAAAAAAACATGTGTCACAAAAACTCAAAAACACAAAAGAAACAATACTTACAAAGGCCGAAGAGACTTCCTGTGGAGGAATGGGAGGATCTTCGTCCTGCGGGTGGATCGGTGACTCGGCCGTGGCCTCAGGATCGACCATGGGTCTCTTGCCACGATCCGCCGCAGTAGGATGTGGTCGAGCGTTCACCTCGACTACAAGAGGAGGATGGACGGGAGGAGAGTTGACTGGTCGACTGCGGCGTTGCAGCGGGACTTCGTCACTCTCGCTCTCGACATCCTGAACAAAAAGAGAAAACAGTTAGCATTACGACCAGAAACCTAAAAGAAGCAATTGGAAGCAGAATTATACCTCCAAAACCACCGTTGGAGACAAGGGTGCTTCGGCAGGCGCAGCCGACTTCCCCACTTCAGGTACCACGACCGACTCCGAAGCTGGAGTGGGTGCGACGATTGGATCGGCCGGGGAGACGGCTGGAGGATTCGGGGTTGGAGATGCCGGGGTAGCCGGCACAGTTGGAGAGCCAGCAGGAGCAGGCGTCCCAGTAGTGTCACTAGGGACGACATGAATTTCCCGGTCGCCCTTCTTCGCCAATTTCTTGACGCGTTTAGAAGGGCGAGGGGCCTTTTTCGCCGGTTCGGTCTCTTGGTGGGGGCGCTTGGCAGGGACCGACCGCTCGGTGACAAGGGTCCCCTTCTTGGGCACCAGCTTCTTCGTCCTTGCCACCGCGGTGACCACCTCGACAGTTTTCGACCCGCGACCCCCTGAAATAGCAAAGCAATTAGTAAACAAGGACAAGTGAGTTTTTCTGAACTGGCAAAGCAATTAGTCAACAATATACCTTGGACTGATTCCTTAAGTTGAGTCGAGGGCACTGGTCTGGGCCGGTCACCAAACACTTTGCTCACCACGTCTTCGGCCGAGGCACCGAAGAAGTCACCAGCGTACTCGTCCCACCAGTCCCCAAACGTGTCAGTGCCCAAGGATTCCGGAACGGTTGGCCGAAGACGGAACTTCTTGCACCGATCCTGAAACTCCTGCTCCATCGTCCGGCACTCCCTCTCGGAAGAACCAGAAAGACGTCCCCGGCTCAGGAGGGAACGAGAGACGATCAGGGGTACAGGGCAACCTTGGAGGTAGTCGAGCTGTCGGGCGACAAAGTGGGGCTGGTAGACCTCCCAACCGGCTCGGCGAGCGTCGCAACCAAGGGGAAGGTCGCGAGCCAGTACGATTGACCCCCAGGACTGACGAAGGCCCGCGTCCTCGGCCGAGGCCCAAGTTGCCGTCGGGAGCCCGATTGACGCAGGGTACTCCTGGCGCCGGCACACCAAGAACTCCTCGTCCGAAAGAACTTCTAGACCGAAAAAGTGCTTGAGGACCTCGTCAGCCCGGTGAGGAGGAGCCGGTCGAGAGGCAAGTTGGGGGCCGAGGGCGGCTGAGCGCTGGAAGGCGGGGACCTCAGGCCGAAGAGTGGAAAAATAGACCTGCAGCCAGAGTTGGAAAACCCAGAGGGGCCCATTCTGGTGCGGGTCAATCTTGTTGATGGTCGTCTCGGCCAAGCAACGGAAAAGGTTGGCAAGAATAGCCGGGCTAAGCGCCAGAGAGTGACCACTAGCCAGGGCCTGGGCCACCGGCATATTCTCGACCAAGCACTTGTTCGACCTGGTACAACAAATAAATTTGTTGTACCAATAGAAGAGGAAGGCTTCATGTTCTCCCTTCCTGAGACTCTCCTCGCCTCGGCCGGCAAAATGGAGAATCAGAGTATTGTAGTTGAAGAAGTTCTTATGAAGCTTCTGAACTACTTCTCTTGAAGGCTCCCGACCGCCTCGGCTGAGCGTTTCGACAGCCCGCTCGTCGAAAAGCGCCTTCAGGTCGAGAAGGGAGGAGCATCCAGAGAGAACGGCATCGATTGGGAGGCCGGATGGTGGAGTCCCAAGAATGGCCGAGATGTCGAGGATCGTAGGGCCGAGGGGTCCGAATGGAAGGACCATGGTGTTGGTGGCCGAACACCATAGGGTCAAGGCCGCCATAAGCAGCTCTTTGTCCATGGTAATTTCCATGGTCGAGAGCAGGATGGCATCATAGATGCCGAGGGCTTTCCACTCCTCGCCAAAGAATGATCTCATTCGATCCACCCAGGCGGCCCAGGCTGTGGTGGTCGAGGGCCAAGCTCCTTGAGGCCGAGCCATGCACCATTTGGACCAGTCGAACCCTTGAAGCAGGGGTGCTAGGCACTGCTCCTTGAGAAGGGTAGTGATGCACATCGGCACTGCATCTCTGAAGAGGGGGCCCAGAATCTGATGAGTCGTGGCCATGTCATTCTCGAAGCGGAGGGTTTTGATTGCGCTTTGATCGATGAAGTCTTTGCACTTGTTGATTTCGTCGGAGAGTTTTGAGATAAAGGAGGCCATTTGAAGAAGAAGAAATTGCAGAGAGGAAAACTGGGGAAGAAATCGCAGAAGGAAGCACTAGAAAGGTTTTGGCTTAAAACAAGTGTGAACAAATTGGGATTTTGGAGTTTCTGAAAGCGTAAGTTGTGAATGGCAGAAATGTGGGCATTTATAGGTTTTTCAGAATGAATATCAAACGACTAGAATTCGAAATTGGGGGAAAATTTAACCGGGAAAAGTTCCCAATCATTTCGAATATTTTGGGAACCTGCGAAGAGGGGATCGAGGAGTCGAAAATCCAGGATGCACGATTGCGTGCGACGCCAGTTTTAAGGCATTAATGAGGATAAGACGTTCTAGTTAGTGCACGGTTTCGAGGCCCACGATTGAAAGTTTTGAGAACGGCGTAGAATCGACACGTGGCCACGCTTTGGGGGCAACGAGGAAAGTGCAATCATGCCTTATAAATACGCAGGAATAACGGTCATTAAGTAAAGTTCCAAAAGCAATAAACGTTTTCGCTTCTGCAAGGTCGAGGCCCGACCAAGAGTTAATGGTCAGCGACCTCAGAAGCGAGGGGGCAATGTTTGGGCCCAAAATATTATTGCTGGGCCGAGCAGCAGGATGTGCTCGGCCCAAGGAGATGATAAAAACTATGGGCCGAATAATAAGGCCCGGGCCAGCTAACAGGGTCGGCCAAATCCTATCATAAATAGTCCAGGTAAATAGAAAGGTCGAGGGAGTCTTGTTGCAACCAGGATTCTCGACCAGCAAGGAATGAAGTCCCGAAAAGAAGGAAAATTCAGAATCCCAGTAGGAGTAGGTTTGATCGAGGAAGAAGCGAAATAGGACAAGAACTCCCAACCCAAATCGGAGTCAGTTTCAAGGAATGGGGCATTATAAATACAAGAAATCATGCAAACAGAAAGGACCTTCAAATCAGCATACAATTGCCCTGCGCAAAACCTCTCAACACCTTGAGATTTTTTCCTTTTCTTTTCCTGCCGACACACCTTCAGTTTGGATAAACAGCACTGTGGAAGCGCCCGGCGAGCACCTTCGGTTTGGATAAACAGCACTGCTGCCGCAGAATCAGCCGACCGAGAAGCATCTTCAGTTTGGATAAACAGCACTGCGTCGAAGTCGACCGATTATCTATCCAAGTCTCGGTCGAGAAAGGTTTTCGAACCTTTGTTGGCAGAGGTCACCTTGCTAGCTTTCTCGGCATAGTTAGGTGTTACGAATTACATTGCTCGGCGTACTGGTCGCCGAGTGGTTTTATGATTGGATACTCACAAGTGAGTTTCAGGGTTCGGCATTCCGACGGCCGAACTACGTTTACCATCAAGACATACATCACGTTCGAGTACTTGTGCCCATACACCTTGGTCTCGATTCGACGTGCTTATACTCTCACGAATATAATCACAGTGACCGAATCGGGCTCGGACGATTTGTGAACTCCGCAGAATTAGCAGCCTTGTCTTCAGGCTGTAGAACCCAGAGACCGAGAGTGTTCCTTCCTCGGTCGCAATCGCAAGTTAAAGAAGTCAGCGACGCTCTCAAAGCTACATCAACAAATTTTACTCCTCGACCAGACTCGGCCGACGAGTTGGCACGCCCCGCATTCGACCGAAGGACGTAGTTAGCTTATTAGTTACTCGGGCTGCGCGCCACGTAGGTTTTGTAATTTTTATGGTCAACACATATATATGAAGGTTCCAGAAGGACTTAAGTTGCCTGAAATGACTAACAAACTATGAGGTATGCTCGCAATTAAATTAAGGTGATCATTATATGGGCTGAAACAATTTGGATGAATGTGGTATAATCGTCATCTCAGTGAGTATTTGATCGAAGAATGATATACCAACAATGTCATTTGCCCTTGTGTGTTCATTAAGAAATCAAATTCTGGATTTGCTATAGTGGCAGTATATGTCGATGATATGAACTTAGTTGGAACCCTTGAAGAGCTCAATAAAACTGCTGAATATCTAAAAAGCGAATTTGAAATGGAAGACATTGGAAAAACAAAATATTGTTTCAGATTGTAGATCAAGCATTGTGGTAATGGAATTTTAGTCCATCAATCAGCTTACATTGAAAAAATCCTGAAGCAATTTGGTATGGACAAGGCTTTTTCACTCAACACGCCAATGATTGTTCGTTCTCTAGACATTAAGAAAGATCCATTCCGTCCAAAAGAAGATGATGAAATGATTCTTGCTCCATAAGTACCATATCTAAGTGCAATAGGTGCCTTATTGTATTTAGCATAATTTATTAGACCAGATATAGTTTTTTCAGTCAACTTGTTATCAAGGTATAGTTCTGCTCCAACACTTCATCATTGGAAGAGAGTCAAAGATGTTTTACGATACATTCGTGGGACAACAGTTATAGGTTTCTTCTACTTAGAGAAATCTACAAATGACCAGATCTTTGTTGGATATACAGATGCTGGTTTTCTCTCTGATCCGTATAAAGCCCACTCATAAACTGGATATGTGTTCACTAATGGAGATACAGTGATCACATAGCGCTCAACAAAGCAAACATTAGTCGCTACATCTTCCAGTCACTCGGAAATTCTTGCTTTACATGAAGCAAGTTGTGAATGTTCTTTGTTAAGATCAATGATCCATCATATCTGGAATTCATATGGTCTACCTTCAAAGATAGACACTCCAACTATCATTCATGAAGATAATGCAACTTGTGTTACCCAAAGGAAGGAAGGATTCATCAAGGGCGATAAGACTAAACACATATCTCCAAAGTTTATTAGTGCACATGAGCTTCAGAAGGCTAAAGTTATTGAAGTCAGACAAATCCGTTCCAATGAAAATCTGGTAGACCTATTAACAAAATCTCTACCAAAGTGCATGTTTCAGAAGCTAGTGCATGGTATCAGATTAGGTCGGCTTACCAATTAGTTAAATTTGAAGAATGCGGAATTAAGGGGAGATACATATCAGAGGGAGTATCCATGATACATGCATGTTCTACTCTTTTTCCTTTGACTAGAATTTATCCCACTGGGTTTTTCCTATCAAGGTTTTAACAAGGCAACTGATGCTGATATGTGGGCATCTAAGGGGAAGTGTTGTAAAAATTGTGGAAATGTATGTCCACATTCTTTAGCTAATAGTGAGGAAGACTTGAGAATAGTTCTGTTGTTGTTGATATGTGAGGTTTTTCAAAAGAAAAGGCAATCATTTCATTTTTGTAAACCTTTACGGATGTGGCTCTATATAAAAGCACTATGTGTGTGAACACAATACACTGCAAAAAAAAGAAGTGAAATCAATAATATCAATGTCCCTCCCTTTCTCTCTTTACCTGCAATCCTTTTGTATTATAATTATGAAACTAAATAATGTGATATTTTGTACCCGCTTCGCTCCTGTTCCTAGCAAAGATTATCTCTCTAACTTTTGCCTATTTATAACAAATTTGTATTTTTCGTCTATTCAACTGATTCCATTAAAATAATAACGTGGTAGACGTGGAACTGATTTCTACATTGCAAAGAAGCCAAGCAACAGTTTCCACTTGTCCCTTTATTTGGGATTCGACCCAACTGGGTCTCTCAATTGAGCTTCCTTTGACCATTGCGTTTGCCAAGTCTCTTCACAAAATTAGCCCAATATTTTCTTCTCACATTTCGGTCCATATGAATGTGAAGAAAGGAAGAAGGTATTCTTTTTGAGCAGCATCGTAATCTTTGAGGTGTGATATTCACACATCCCATTTTACTTTTCACACATCCTTCTAATTTTCGGTCGTCGAATCGGATGAATTGAAGAAAATCAACAGATAGAAATTAATAAAGGGTGTATAAGAAGTAAAATGAGGTGTGTGGATAGCACACCCCTAATCTTATATCACAAGTGAAGTGTAGAAAGTTAAGAGAATTACTAGCCATATTTTCTTGCGTTGCACAACATAGCGAGAACACATTCAAGGCTTTTAGTCTGTTTTAGAAATACAGCCACTCTAGAATCCCCATAACAATACCACTAGATCAAGCACCAATGATTTCATATCCGATCAAAATTTTGGCTAATTGATACTTTCTTTGGATCATCATAGCATACTTTCACATATCCACTAAGAGAAAGATCTTTTCATAATGGATGACCCTCGAAGCCATAATCTGTTGAGCCCGTTTGGAGCAGTGCTTGAACACTTATGAGACCACTTGAGAAGTGTTTGAAAACCTCTTTAATATGTTCGAACTCTCCTCAAGTGGCAAATATTCTATAAATCTAAAACTACTAAGCAGGTAAGATTCAGCCACTAGTCTAGTGTAATCCACTAAGAATTTGAGAGTGTATACTTAAATATATATACTATAATCATCAATATTAAAAATATATAATTATTCTGGTCATGAGATTTTGGACTGCGATCAAGCTTAGGAACAGAGAAAAGTTGGTGCATGTGCAGATACTTGCAGATAAGTTGGCTTCCCAGCACTCCGCTCCAGTCCACTAGTTGAGCAGTGCCCGTGAAGAGCTGGCCATTGCTCAAGTCACGGGTATACATAATGCGGTGCATATGCCATAAAAATACATGCAAGTTGTGACGACAAGGTACTATATATAAAATTATGGACCCCAATCAAACACGTCATAATCAGCTAAATATCCCCATGATTACGTTGTTTTCTTTACTTTTTTAATTGGTGGTCTTATAACAAACCCATTTGTTTTTCTACTCCACCAAGCACTAACCGCCTAACATGACCTCACCATTACCACTTTCATTTTGGGATACCAAATTTCTCACATGAACCTTTACACGGAATGTACTGATGTTCGAACGACCAAACTAAGACTGTCAAAATTCAATCATTCAATGCACTGCCGGTAAATTGAGACTATCAAAATCCAGTCACGCAATGCACCCTTACATCACATAAGCCATGCACTATAGAATTTTCAAAGCAATTATGAGAGAGGAAAAGATTGTTTGATATTGAAGTATCAATAGAACGATTTGTATAATTTGGTAAATTATTAACACTTGATTACTCTTTTTTTGTCAATACTATTCTATAATCTCATTCGAAAAAACATTGACCAAATGTAGTTCTAGCAACCATTTACACAATAATCAAATCAAAATTATGTTTCGATCAATCGTTCATACATGAGTAAATGATTTTCAAGTTAGCAGAATTAAGGAACCACAATACGTATGAGTCACACACTTACATGTCACGTGAGCAATTATCGTTAGCATTTCTCAAACAAATGGAGGAAGTAGTGCACTACTTTTTACCGTGTGCGGTTATAATACCGCTAGTGTTTTAGGGTTCTCTCCATTCTCAGGTCTATAACAAGGTGGGGACTGAAGTGAACCAACTTTGAGGGAGAAGAGGATGAATCTCATCCACAAATAACAAGTAAAAAATGAGAACGCTTTCTATAGTGCGCACTGGCATTCAGTTTATGGTGAGTGTGTTCGGCATCGTCACCATCATTAGGTTATCATAATAATATCTTCTAGAACCCCCTATATCGGCCTTTCTTCAACTTCCAGTTTTAGAAGTCTACGAAGCAAATGTGCTTCAACTTTTTCTATATGGATGGAAACTGATCACGTGAACAATGATGACCTCAAACAACTAAAATGGAGCACAATCATATTCTATTTAGGGTTTTTATCACAAATTGTTCCTGAAATTGAAAATTAATCAATGTAATTCATGAAAATAGGTGTCGCAAATCAATGTGGTCATTCCATCACAATTCTGTTAAAAATTCTGTTAAGTGTTGATGTGGCACATAAATGGGTTCCATAAGTCTTTTTTTTCTTTCACAAATAGTCCTTGAAATTGACCCGCAACATCAAAATAGTCCCTGAAATTAACTTGCAACATCTAAATAGTCCCTGGAATTGAAAACTGATCAATGTAGTCCCGCAAGTAAGTGTTGCAAATCAATGTAGTCCTTCCATCACAATTTTGTCAAATATTTTGTTATGTGCTTTGTTGACCTTAAAAATTACAAAGCCTACGTGGCGCGCAGGCCGAGTAACTAATAAGCTAACTATGTCCTTCGGTTGAATGCGGGGCGTGCCAACTAGTCGGCCGAGCTCGACGGAGGAGTAAAATTTCTTGATGTTGCGTTGAGTGCGTTGCTGACTTCTTTATCTTGTGACTACGGCCGAGGAAGGAACAAATCTCGGCCTTTGGATTCTCGAGCCTAAAGACAAGGTTGCTAGTTCTGCGAAGTTCAATATCAAATTCGGCTCTCAGGGTACCGAATGTAGTAACCTGGTAACACCTCACTTCGCCGAGAGGCTAATAAGATGACCTCTGCCAATAAGGATTCGAAAATCCTTCTCGACCAAGACTTGGATAGATAACCAGTCGGCCTCAACGCAGTGCTGTTTATCCAAATTGAAGGTGCTTCGGGAACGGCTGATTCTACGGCAACAATGCTGTTTATCCAAACTGAAGATGTTCGCCGGTTGTTTTCACAGTACTGTTTATCCAAACTGAAGGTGTGTCGGTGAAAAAAGAAAATAAAAAAATCTCAAGTTGTTTGAGAGGTTTGCGCAGGGTAATTGTGGGTTGAATTAGAGGTCCTTTTTGTCGTTGCCACTGCCTCTATTTATAGATTTTGTAATGCTCAGCCACTGAAATAAAGTATTCCAGTTCCATTCTAACTCTCAGCGTCCATATATTGTGATAAAGAACCTTTTTGATAATATCTCTCAAAGTCAAGATTCCTCGGGTCAATGTTGTGTGCTCCTTTCATCTTTGCAGAACACCAATCTAATCCAAAGATTGGTTATAATATTTAAATGCCGTGGATCTCTGTCATCCAAATTCCATGTACCAATGACATTCCAATTTGCATCATTATCTTGACTTCAACAATATCCTAAAACCATGGATCTTGACTATTCAAACCTCATCTTAATGTACCATCCCCATGCTGCTGCTCAATCTGATAATAAGAGTCCCAAGTCCATTTGAATTGTACTGCTTGCTCGGAAACTTACTTTGCATTTTATTATCCTGTATAAGAAAATATCAAGATAATTTTTTAAACGATAATTATTATGATAAAAATCATAATATTATCTTTCAATAATAACAAAATTATCTTCACTTTTCATTCGATGGTTGAGAGCTATGCTCACTCAATGGCCTTGATTGCAAAGGCCGATGGTGTAAATTTGGGTCCAAACATTGCCCCCCAATTTCCTTGAACTTCAGCTTGTAGGTCGAATGGTTAAGGAAATTAGCACAGTCGAAGAACTCCCGTATCGCCGATAATGAAACTTTTTACTCAGCAACAACATCTCTGTACTGCCAACGCTATGGTCTTCCTCGGCTGCCACAATTCTATACAAGGCTCGGCCACCTTAATAAATAACCTCTTCGACCATCTCGAAAAAATTTGGACTGAGGAAAATTGAACGCTGTTGAGGGCCGAGATATATAGGTAACCTGATTACCTAACCTAATATAATTTGTCGGTCATGCCTATATATATATATATATATATATATATATATATAACATGTACCAAGCAACAGTTCGACGAGCTCGGCATGTATGATACAGGTCGAGAACAGTTGGGGGTGAAGGCCTGAGGGAAAAATCTTCCTTGACAGCTCGTTCCTCGGCCACGCCCATGCATATACATACATACACACACAACCCATTGTCAACAGCATATATATCCAATGTCAGCAACGCATGTGATTTTTGTTCCTGTGGCCAAAAGCATTCTTTCGGTCACTTTGGTCAAAAGCATTCCTTCTGAGCCGGCTAAATGGGTTAATATCCTCGGCCTCTTTTGCGTTTTTTTTTTTTTTACACCTTCGGCCAACAGCCGAATGACATTTTTATACTCATTCAGCCCTTCCATTCCTTCGGCCAAAAGTTTCTCCCCTTTTTATTTTTTTTATTTTTTATTTTATATATATAGTTTGGTAAAGTGGGCCGAGGCCAAGACCGAGAAGAATTGGGTGTAGAGCATATATATATATTTGGATTGCCACACTCTTGTTGCCCACTTTATTTTCTTATGCATCGGCCTAAAAGGCCGAATGGGTAAAAAAAATAATTTATTCATTATATATATATATATATATATTAGCAAACGAAAAATAGAAGTAGCCGAACCATAAAGTGGAGGAGGCCAATGATGTTTTATTCCGAGCCGAGATCTTTTTACATCAAAATTCTCAAATTGATTTCACTCTAGGCCGAGAAAAGATTTTTCTCCAAATATTTTTGACTCAGCGGAATATTTTTCATTTTCGACCGCCGAATGTGATGGACAATTATTATGCCCCCTAGGCATAATAATTTCGCCAATTTCGGCTTTTAATCCGAACAACTGAGCCGAACGGGGTTGCTCCATAACGGCTTTATCACCAATAATCATATCGATTGGTGTGGTTTGTTCAACTGAAACCATGAATTGGTCTTGTTCGTCATTGGAACACTTTTCTGACGAATTATTTTCTGAGTCAATTTTTGACTCAGAAACTTGAACATTTTCTTCTAGGCCTACCACACTTTCAGCCTTGACCGAAAAAATAGGTGGTCTAGGTTTTTCTTCTTGGCCGACCATATTTTTAGTCTCGACCGAAAAAATAGGTGGCCTTTGTTCTTCGGCCAAATTAACAATTTTTTTAGGCCAATGTCTTATTATGGCCGAAGCGGAAAATTGCCCCCCGGTCTTTTCAACCAACCATTCCTCAAATGGAATCGATTTGTAGTCGAAAACGTAAGGAAAATATTTTCCATCTAGCCAAGTATCAAATCGAGCCCTGTCTTCATTTACCCATTGCTCTTGCAGGGTAATAGGGGTTTTTATTCTCAACATGTAAGCAAATGGCTTTTGCATCTCTGTATGGCCACGAAGAATTTTTCCACTTCCAAAGATCTTTTTCGTTCCTCATTGTGTTTTTTCAATTCCTCTAGGAGCTCGTACAATCGGCTACGTGGAGCCGAATTGGAATCTTGATATATCATATGAACTTCGTAGTTTTAGCACTGGGTCCTACTGGGCATGCCAAAATTTTGACCCTAAAAATTACAAAGCCTATGTGGCACGTAGGCTAAGTAACTAATAAGCTAACTACGTCCTTTGGTTAAATGTGGGGCGTGCCAACTCGTCGGCTGAGCTCGGCCGAGGAGTAAAATTTTTTGATTTTGCATTGAGTGCGTTGCTGACTTCTTTATCTTGCGATTGCGTCCGAGGAAGGAACAAATCTCGGCCTTTGGATTCTCGAGCCTGAAGACAAGGCTGCTAGTTCTGCGAAGTTCAATCTCAAATTCGGCTCTCAAGGTGCCAAATCTAGTAACCTGGTAATACCTCACTTCACCGAGAAGACTAATGAGATGACCTTTGCCAATAAGGATTCGAAAATCCTTCTTGGCTGAGACTTAGATAGATAACCAGTCGGCCTCGACGCAGTGCTGTTTATCTAAACTGAAGGTGCTTCGAGAACGGCTGATTCTACGGCAACAGTGCTGTTTATCCAAACTGAAGATGTTCGCCGATTGCCTTCACAGTACTGTTTATCCAAACTGAAAGTGCTTCGGGAATGGCTGATTCTACGGCAACGGTGCTGTTTATCCAAACTGAAGATGTTCGCCGATTGCCTTCACAGTACTGTTTATCCAAACTGAAAGTGCTTCGGGAATGGCTGATTCTACGGCAACGGTGCTGTTTATCCAAACTGAAGGTGTGTCGGCGAAAAAAGAAAATAAAAAAATCTCAAGTTGTTTGAGAGGTTTGTGCAGGGCAATTGTGGGTTGAATTAGAGGTCTTTTTTGTCGTTGCCACTGCCTCTATTTATAGATTTTGTAATGCTCAGCCATTGAAATAAAGTATTCCAGTTCCATTATAACTCTCAGCGTCCATATATTGTGATAAAGAACCTTTTTGATAATATCCCTCAAAGTCAAGATTCCTCGGGTCAATGTCGTGTGCTCCTTTCATCTTTGCAGAACACCAATCTAATCCAAAGATTGGTTATAATATTTAAATGTCGTGGATCTCTTTGATCCAAATTCCATGTACCATTGACATTCCAATTTGCATCATTATCTTGACTTCAACATTATCCCAAAACCATGGATCTTGACTATTCAAATCTCATCTTAATGCACCATCCCCATGCTGCTGCTCAATCTGATAATAGGAGTCCCAAGTCCATTTGAATTGTACTGCTTGCTCGAAAACTTACTTTGCATCTTATTATCCCGTATAAGAAAATATCAAGATAATTTGTTAACGCACTCAACGCAATACACCCATCTTTACACACTTTGACACCATTCACCGAATTGAACCTAGATCTAGATCACCTTTGGAGACGACTTGGCTGATTGGCAATGACTTCTAGGACATCACCGTTAACATTTAGGCAATCAACATCCTCACAACCTTAATCTTGGAGAGCTTATTTGGTAGTTCTTTGGTGATCTTGTGACTCAAAGAACAGTGAGGTCTGCCTTGAGATAATGAGGTTATAACCGAGGTGCGTCTATTGTTGGTTGAAAGCTATTTCCAAACCCTCTTAGGCCTTGGTTAAACCTTGTGCCTTTAAGAATTTATGGAAGGGATCTCTCTTCGAAGTGGGTCCTACTATAAGAAAAAAATTCTATTGTGCAAAAAGGTATTTAGACAACTTTTTTAATTAATTATTAAACTTACATCAGCACATAACAAAAAATTTTACAAAATTGTGGCAAAAGGAATTATATTGATTTACGACATCTATTTTTAAGGACACATTCATCGATTTTTAGGGACCATCTTGATGGTTTGAGTCAATTTCAAAGATCATCTTGATAGTGTGAGTCAATTTTAGAGATCATCTTGATGGTGTGAGACCATTTGTGATAAGAACTCATAAATCTTATGGGGCCCATTTAGGAATTTTTAACGGAATTGTGACGAAATGATTACATAAATTTGCAACACCTATTTTCAAGAACTAAATTGATTGATTTTCAATTTCAGGAGGTCATCTTGATAGTAAGGATAAATTTCATAAATCATTTATGATAAAAACTCTATTTTTTATATATTGACATCGCATTCTCAAAGAATGATGCTTTTTGGGTGAAAAGGTCACTAACTTTATGATCTCCATCTATTTTGCTCTGCAGATCAAACTAAAAACAATAGAAAATAAATACAGTACACAACAAACTGCAGACTCTATATATACACATACTTCATTTCGCAAGAAACTAAACTACAGACGACAAAGTTTGAATAACCATTATTTTTTTGGTACCATGAGGAGGAGGACTTCCTTGAATACTCAGGTAATTAATCACTCTTCCATTAATTCTACAAATTATTTTTATCCACCAAATTTTTGCTCTATATAGTTTTTCTTCCTTTTTGTTGTGGGTTCCTCGTATTGTTGAATTTACAATATTGGCTCTCATTGCTTTCGATTTCATCCAATAATAAAATAACAACAAAAATTACAGAAATTCCATCATTTTTTTTTTCAATGTTGCAGTTATCTGAGATGGTGATGGCAGTAGTATTTGTTGTTTTATTGGCCACAACAAAAGGAGTTGAAAGCCGCAAGGCTCGGAGGGAGAATGCAGGAGGAGAATACTTCGAGTACTGCGCCATAAGTTGCAGAGCCAAAAGTGCTTCTCTGACAGATTATGGAGGAGTTGGCGATGGAACGACATCAAACACTAAGGCTTTTCAAGAAGCAATCACTCATCTGAGTCAGTACGAGTCAGAAGGCGGGTCACAACTCGTTGTCCCTCCTGGTAAATGGTTAACTGGCAGCTTCAACCTCACCAGCCATTTCACGCTTTATCTCCATAAGGATGCAGTTCTTCTTGCTTCTCAGGTAATTACACAAAATTTCCCCTAAAAGTTCCCCTTTTTTTTTCTCTCTTATTACTGTGCTTACCAACGCATACGAAATGAACAAAAAGGAACATATGTGGGTCAATATGTAAACATTAGGAATATTTTTTTTTTTTTTTTAACAAACAATATTATCTACCTAAGAGACATGGGTTAGGCTTAATCTCAGAATAAGCTAACAATAATGTAGTTCAAATTCGCCTAACATTAAGAATTGTATTGAAGGAGAGAGCAGTTGATCTCGTTCTCATTTCTTCTCTTTCTTTATTACAATGTTCCAATTTATGATTTCTCTCATTTCAAGTAAGCAAGCATGTCGTTAATATTATTTAAAATGAAGTCCTGTTAAATAAACTAAATACAAAAGGGTGGAAGAAAAAGCGTTCTTGTTGTAAATCACATTCCTTTGTGGTTCTGAAAATTAGTTTTACATCTGTTATTATGTGGGAAAAAGTAAAAAAGAACAAGAAAAACAGAGCAAATCCGTGGCAGGCATGCAGGGCGAATGTGGCGAGAGGGAGAGAGTCAAAGCCCAAAATAACCTTCAGATTTTTATAAGATTTTTGTGAAGACTTCAGGCAACTGCTATTCACACGTTCGAGTTTGTTGTGCTATTCACACTTTTATTCCGTCGTCCTGCATTTTAAGCGCAACATTTTATTGTCATTGGGTAGTGATTTTACTTTGCACAACCATTATATCCTTTTGCACTCATACTTTTGTTTCAATCGTTTGATTTATTCAACTTTAAGCCTATAAAAGAGGGGGAGGAGTGCCGAGTGCATAGGGAGAAAAAAGAAAGTACGAAAGTCTCCTCTCTTATTTAAAATCCCCTCAAAGAAAAGGTGCAAGATGAGATCCTGAGAGTGAGGACACATTGCATTTTGTGTATCATCATTTTTGGGTCACACATAATATGGTCTAGGCATTCCAAGGCTTTCAGAATTTGACAATAATTGTCATAGGACGAGAGCGAATGGCCGGTGATTGAACCCCTTCCGTCGTACGGCCGAGGAAGGGACAACACAGATGGTGGAAGATTCATCAGTCTGATATTTGGAACCAATCTCACTGACGTTGTAATAACAGGTAAAACAACCACGAAATTTAATCAAATTATGAATTATACTGTACAGAAAGTTGTTGAACATTTTGATACCAGGTGACAATGGCACCATCGATGGACAAGGTGAAGTATGGTGGCAGAAATTCAAAAAGGGACTGTTAAATTACACGCGACCGTACCTGATCGAAATCATGTACTCCGAAAAAATCCAGATTTCCAACCTCACTTTGGTTAATTCTCCTTCATGGAATGTTCATCCCATTTACAGCAGGTTTTTTCCTCCATCTCTCCAAATTTTTATTCTTTTTGTTAATGTTTCATGTGGTAAGAACTGGTGAAAGAAGTGAAAAGCACCCTTTTAAGATTTTTCTAATCAAAGAAGTTGAAAATGCAGCAATGTTCTTGTTCAAGGCATTACAATCCTTGCACCAGTGACATCTCCAAACACAGATGGGATCAACCCCGGTAAGCACTTTTCTTAAAAGCAAAACTTTGTTACACTACTATAAGTGCTTATGAAGTTGCCATTGTTTTTGTGCAGATTCTTGCACAAATACTCGAATTGAGGACTGCTACATTGTCTCTGGGGATGATTGCATAGCAGTAAAGAGCGGTTGGGATGAGTATGGAATTGCTTTCGGGATGCCTACGAAACAGCTTGTGATCAGACGGCTGACATGCATTTCTCCATTCAGTGCAGTGATTGCACTTGGGAGCGAGATGTCAGGTGGAATCCAAGATGTGAGGGCGGAGGATATTTTTGCCATTGACTCGGAATCAGGAGTTCGAATCAAAACTGCTGTGGGAAGAGGAGGGTTTGTGAAAGACATATACGTGAGAGGAATGACTATGAAAACAATGAAATGGGCGTTTTGGATGACAGGAAACTACGGATCCCATGCAGATAATGGCTACGATCCGAATGCCCTTCCTGTGATTCAGAATATAAATTATCATGACATGGTTGCTGAGAATGTGACAATGGCAGCTAAGTTGGAGGGGATTCCTGGCGATCCGTTTACAGGGATTTGCATATCGAACGTTACGATTACACTGGCAAAGAAGGCGAAGAAATTACCGTGGAATTGCACTGATATTGCCGGGATTTCAAGCGGCGTGGTTCCTCAGCCATGTCAGGCTCTGGCAGACCAGGGTCCAGGCAATGTTACAGCATGCAATTTTCCAGAAGAGAGCCTGCCAATTGATAATGTTCAGGTTCAGGTGTGCTCTTACAGGAGGGAGCACTGGTGATAAACTGAAATATCATATTCCCTACCAGGGAATCTGTTTCTTATGAAGATTGATGGACTATATTACAAAACTATATTAAACGTTTAAATTGAAAAGTTGGATCGATTACTTGGTGTGCAAGGCATGGTTTACTTTTAGGAACCCTAGAGAATGAAGGGAAGTGATTTTAACATTCCCCTTTCTCCCCTGCACTCATTATATTAAACGTTTGAATCGAAAACTTGGATTGGTTACTTGGTGTGCAAGGCATGCCATACTTTTAGGAACCCTAGAGAATGAAGGGAAGCGAGACAACAATAAGGGGAGAAGTGTAGAAAGAGAACATGAGAGGAAAAGCACCACCCTAAATTTATCGGCCAGTAATCTATTAATGCAAGTTTTACCATAGCAATCTGTGCATCAAGCACCCTGAAGTGAAGCGTTGTAAAGGGAAATGCCGATGCATAACAGCTAAACCTGCGTCAAGTTCTCAAAACTAGGTGCAACCGAACCATCATCACAATAAACAGCTCTTCAAATCTTTTGATTTTATATGATTAGTGAATAGAAAGAAATTTCATATCCCAATTCCAAATCAGTACAACATTTAGAATCTTTCTGCCAAGCTTGAAATCGTTTTCAACCACACTTCAATACTGCTTTAGAGTCTTCACCGATATTCATAGGACAGTAATTCCCTCGAGTATTTAAGCTCCTTGCAAATAACTTGACCCTAAGTTATAAGCAAAAGTTCTCCGGAGCTAGTCCTCTTAGGGCAAATGGTGATCGATTATACATTGTTAAAAGATGGTAAGTTCTTCATAATACATATATCTACAGCCCTAGCCGACATGTTCCTTTAATGGGTTGGGTCTGGATTGAACTTCACTGCTTCTTGCCAGATGAGATCTTTGATGTGCTCTTCAGTGCATAATGGTTGCTCAAAATCAAAATGGAACGGCCTTGCGCAGATGGGCTCATCATTGTTGTCGTGAAGGGACGACAAGTATGGGTGACAAAGTGCCTCATCAACTGCAGACAGATATAGACCTATAAGTCAGGAAAAGCGTGGACTAAATGAAATCCTTTACTTTGAAAATTTGGACTCATTTCTCATACCAGTAATGCGTCTACTAGGATCGAACACAAGCATTTTTTCCAGCAGATCCACAGCCCCAGGAGACATGTTAGGGAATCTAGCAGCGAATTGTTGCCTCTGGAATTGTGGAAGCTGTTTTGCATATCTTCGGGCATTGTCACTTCGAAGAAATCCGAGGCTCGCATCATCAGGTGAACCTATCAACTTTACACAGAAACAATAGAAACACACTATGTTTCATTTACATCATACAAGCATGAATATATAAAGACTGTCGAATAAAAAAATAAAAAAGGAGAACGAAGCATTATTCCGAAAGAAAATGATAGGATAGAAGAGTGATATGAACCCAAAAGCATGTCATATTGTTACGACCATGAACAATTTGCATAACAATATTTGGAACATATCACAAATCTATCTTTTTCCTTTTATGTCCAGCTAATCTAACAAACTTCAACCGCAGATCAAAACTAGAAAGCATGCTTAACTAGCGTTTAAGTTCATTTGGAAGTTCCACTAGTACCTCCGTAATAAGCCTCAGCTGATGGACATAATCTTTCCCAGGAAACAAAGGTTCTCTCGTCATGATTTCACCAAGTATGCAACCAACAGACCAGATATCAATTGCAGCAGTGTACTCTGAACAATTAAGTAGCAACTCTGGTGCTCGGTACCAACGAGTGACAACATACTCGGTCATGAAATCTGTCTCAGATGTTGTTCTTGCTAGTCCAAAATCTCCGATTTTAAGGTCACAGTTAGCATTCAGAAGCAGATTACTTGGCTTCAGATCACGGTGCAAGACATGTGCCGAGTGCACATATTTTAGTCCTCGTAACAGCTGATACAGAAAGTACTACACACGATTCACAAAACATTAATCCCATGTATGACTTTGAACCCCAAAAAGCAAACAAGCCAGATCGCAATACCATACTATGATACTAAACAATGTCCAAAACAGAGAGTCGCATTTGATAAGCGAAGAAATTTTTTATAATTACTAACATTCTGATCAGATGTTATTGATTTGTAACGGTTAAACAGTACTAAAAAACCCATTCTGATCAGATTTATCATTAACAGTAGTCACAAATACTTAGTACTGCGTGAATTCTCTTCAATCAACATCTATCTCTTTCCTATGTCATGTGATCTCTGATTTGAAGGAGTCCGTGTCTAAGTTTCCATCTACATTTTTCATTACACTTAAAAATGTCCAGATTCATTAAGCATCAAACTTACAGAAAGTGTCAATTAGAAGCCTCTAGAGACGGAGAAAAAAAAAAGAAATAAATCCACTATGCAATCAAAGTATGCAACAAAAAAAGCAATGAACATATAATATATTTAAGAGTTTGAACTATCTGACTGTAACGACAAGGTAAGCGAGTATTGATTCCAAACCTGACAATGATCATCTGTTAGTGGTTGGTCAGAACGAATGATCTGATGAAGATCAGTGTCCATTAGTTCATAAACAATGTAGACATCATTAAAGGTCTCTGTTTTTGGTGGTCGTACAATGTCCTTGATAGAAATAACCTGTGGAGTGACTGAACTGTAATTCTGAGCAGACCCAAATAGAAAGAGTGATGCATGCAGTCCAAAAGGCACATAGAAATGAAACCGGGTCTGGCATATGGCTGTCAAACTTATACCTTCTATGCGTAAAGCATATTTTCATTCACTAATATATAGCCATTAAAGATAAACAAAACTGTTTGCCACAAGTAACTCTTGGTGGGGGGCTAGTACGATATATGCTGTAGACCGCCACTCAATTTACAGGGTTACCAAGGGAAACGGAAGAAAAGAAACGAACCAGACTGCTGAAGTTCCACACAGAAAACCCAGCAAGACAACAATAAGATGTTAGACCCACTAAACATTGAAGACGGTGTAAAGCATCCTCCAGAGTCTTTAGCAACATACGACCATACAAACGTCTTAAGACTTGTTTTCAAGTTTTGTTATTACTCTGAAAAATAAAACTTACATTTTCATGGTCCATGTGGCGAAGAAGCTTGATTTCTCTTAATGTCCTTTTGGCGTCTATTATATTGTCAAAAGCATTACCAATCTTCTTAATTGCAACTTCCTCATGGGTCTCTGAATTGACAGCCGCACTGAAAAGCAAGAAATTGTGTTATCCACCACTCTTTAGCCAAAGATTATACTTGTAAAAAGAACAATAGGGAAAAGCTTTCCCCTTCCTCAATAAGCAGTCTTCTACGCCTAAACTGCTCTTCACAGTACATGATGAGCAGAAGCTAGGCATGAAACAACGCTTACCAACTTCGTTGTATGTTAGCAGTTAGCCGAACTGATATTAAAATACGCATAGAGGGTGAGAAATAAAAGTACTACAATGCATTATTGAAACTATATGTTCTCTATCTGAAAATCGAAATAAAATACTCCTCGAATTTGTTCTCATGGGAATCCTGTTCTATGCCATCACCAATAAAACCTCTTGAGATATCACATAATTTTGACAACAAAGTGGCTCGAAATAAATCGATCATGTCGTCTGATTTACAATATATCAAACATATTGTCTGCATAATACTCCTGAACATCATTAATAGCACTCAAACTATTCAACAGACCAAACTCATCTTGAAAAATTAAAACCAATTCTAAAAATATAGCAAAACTATCAGGATTTCATGTGGACGTATTGGCTAAATATTATCCAACTGATATTGTCCCCAACTTGGTCAACAGGAGTGTCAGTTTTATTACAAAAGGTCTCGTCTCGATATAGTTAGAATGAAACAACTCAATATACGTCATGTTTAATTTTGTCAATTTTTCGAAGTGAGATTCTGGATTCTTCAACAAAAACATCGAACGACAACAAGTAAACGTACAAATTTAATTTAAACATCAAACCAAAGGTACCCCAGATAGCAAAAGAAGCCAAAGATCAAAACTTTGAAAGCAGAAAGCTTACCAGACAATGCCATAAGAACCTCTCCCAATAGGCCTAATGGGGGGCACGTACTTGCTGGAGACTTCGAACAAGTTACCAAACACATTGTACTGCGCATATCTACCGCCATGGGTGAGCACCCTTTTGATTTTTCCGTCCGACGAAGCAGCAGCAGCTGCAGAGCTCGACTCCTTGGCAGCCATTTTCCAAACTTCCAACTTGTGAAAAAAGCGCTTTTCTCAAAAGGGTTCAAAAACCCCCGAGTGGGTTGTTTGGGGCTTTAATGGCGCTCGTGAATCAGCACAGCAGCGAGGGAATCAGCATAGTAGGTGGATTTTTTGGATAACAAGTAATGGGTTTTGTGTGAAACTCTTCAGTGAAATCCAAGGCAATGCAAAAAGCCAACTGCTTTTGCTTTTACAGGAAGTGCTTTTGATGATCGTGAGTGAGAACAGTTTGCAAAATCCGTGACTTTTGAACGGGACTTTTCTTGGTTCAAAATTTTGAACACGAAATTGGGAGAGTAACAATACAAGGAAGTTTGGAAGTATAGTCATTTTAGAGCATTTTTAGCAGATGTCAAAAAGTTTACATCAACAATAACGGTAAAAAGAAGAAGGTAATAATGGTGTTTTTCAATTGAAATATCAATTCCTATATGGCATGATATAGAATAACAGCAGAAGAAAATCTATATTTATTGGGTAGTAAAAGCTTTTATTAATTTTTATTATTATCCCTTGTTTTAAAAATACTAATTACACTTATGAAAAGTAAATAATAGTATAAATTTAACATATCGGGTTGACAACAAAATTTTAAAAAAATCAATATGCCACATAAGCCTTCAAATTTAATTTTATGTTTAAAATTGAACATCTCCTTTAGAGAACACTAGCAATTGAGCCGCACCATGCCGCGGGTTTTAAAAATGTGTTAAACGTGTGAAATATATTAAATTTATTTACATCCATATTAAAATCTATTGACTTACATATTTATGTTCAATAAGGAACAAAAGGTAGTGTTTATATAATATGTTACATAGCTGTTCGTATAGATATAACACAACGGGTTAAGCTGACAGATTAGATATCAAATGAATCCATTGTGATGCTTTTCAATACCCCACACTCTTTAAGTTCTTATTAGTAAATAACCCTACATGAGATCCGAAATCATGCACCAATCAAAACAGAAGCAAAAGCTTCCCAATAAAAAAATGTGGGAGGTCTCGAGTTCGATGCTCTAAACTAGTAAATTTGTTTGACTTCAACCATGGGTGTTAACAGAGCTAAGAAATCTTAGAGAGAGAAAGTATATCCGAGAGAGAAGAGAGAGAGATGGAAACAATCTTTCATTTACTACTGTATGAAATGAGTACCATCCTTTTTACAGTATAAATACCTCACACTATAACTAACTTCTAACATCAAGACTTCAATAACAAGCTGACACATGACACTCTTTTACAATTGACATTTGTCACAATCTAATCAACCTTTCCACTGTAACAATGGGCAAAGTAAAATTCTCCACAACCTTTCCAAGCCTGTAAGGAATTGATAATCGTGATTTGCTACCACATATCCCCTTTTTAAGAGAGAGAGAGGAAAATAAATAAATAAAAAAACCAAAAGCAAAGCAAAAGCAGAATAGTCCACTCACCTAGGTGAATTTCAAAAAAAAACTTATTTCCTTTGTTTGCTGATTCTGTTCATTTCGGATTGCACAACAACTTTATAACGATGATGATTAAGTAAGAACACTATTAAGTTAGCAGCAAAACTAACAACATACCAAATGGAAGTAATGGATTGAATCGGGAATCAATGCACATATACTTGAAATGTTGATTCCAACTCGGTGATCCCTTTCCCACCTTAGTAACATTTAACAATTTCAATTAGAAGGAAAAAAAAATGATAAGAGAAACAAGCATAACAGACCGACGCACAAAGTGAAGCATACATGATAGACATAAGTAAGTAAAACAGACATAATAAGTAAAATAGACATACATAACAGACTATCGCTAAAGAGGCAGTAATTGGTCTGCTTGTGAGCCTAAGATAAAATAGATTTACACATTAATCAAAATACAATATCACGTATTAATGAGATTGATTGAATTGAACATGCAGAATACATGACGAAGAAAACAGAAGCAAAAAAAAAAAAAAAAAAAAAAAAACCAAAATCGAAATGCTTCTTCATGTACACAACTATTACAGTAAGCCAAAATCATTCATAGTCAATGGATTTTTTCTGGATAGACAGAAAAAATGTAATGAGTTTAAAAAGATGTAAACTTTTAAAAAAAGCGTGTGTGTATTAGAACCAAGTCAGCAACTTACAACAATTGAAACACACTTCGTAGATAATTAGAATACCTTAAGAATATAATCAGTTTGAAGTGTATTTTTCAGTCCCTCAACACCTGCAACAGACAACTTCAATCAAAATGATATGTGAGAAGCAAAAATGGTTGTGTGGATAACAATACTCTTTGATAAAATATGTAACGTATATACTAGATGCAATGAATTCGTAAGTTTGCATATAACAATGTGTAAAAGATTAGGTATAAGATTGTAATGTCACCCAAACTTAAGAGAATAAAGTGTACTTAACCAAGATTGTAATATCAAATAAACTTAAGAGGATAAAGTGTAATTTAACCTAGTCGTAGTGCTTATGTACACTGTGTCGTATATAATTCATGCATTAAGCTTCAGAATGCCACTTACAGCAGCATAACACAGGTGTAGCAACATAAGCCCCCCAACAAGTGTCACCAAAATTGATCCACTTCATTCATGCACAACCGACTCGGTACTTTCAAACCCCTTCTGGAACTTTTCGGGTCGGTAAACAAGGCACCAGAACCTCCAAACACTAAACCTACAAAACTGCAAGTTTGACATTAACTCTTGTGTGCGCCTGTAATATTTCAGGGCTGAAGAAGTTGCAATGGAAGATACTGAGACCTTTGCTTTCCAAGTGGAGATCAACCAGCTGCTGAGTCTGATCATCAACACGTTTTACAGCAACAAGGAGATCTTCCTCCGAGAGCTCATCAGCAACGCCTCGGATGCTCTGGACAAGATCCAGTTCGAGAGCTTGACTGACAAGAGCAAGCTCGATTCTCAGCCGGAGCTCGTCATTCGGATTGTCCCTGACAAGGCCAACAGGACCCTCTCCATCATCGACACTAGTGTTGGCATGACCAAATCAGGTACAAATATATATTACACATATTCTAATCAATCAAACATTAGCAGAGTCGCCAAATTGATTTACCAAATGACGTGTCAGTATATGCGTTGTAGTTATACTACACATCCAAACTATGTACTTAATGATGTGCGCATGTTGCCACTTAGTACTACGGTTTAATGGTATTCTTCTCTCATTTGTAAGTGAGATGTCTTAAGTTCGATTTTAGTCAAAGGTTACGAGCTTCTTATATTTAATTTATTACCCAAAGTTGTCTAATTTGAAACTAGCAGAGTTTTTTTTTTTTTTTTTTACTTAAATTAGCCTACCTCGAACAGAAAAAGAAAATTAGTCCATTACTATAAACTTTTCTAGCTCCGCCTTTGAATATAATGACGTGTCTGTATTCATGTAACTTTGAACAATAAAATTTGGGAGACTAAATAATTTATTTTGAAATGATTGATGGGTTTTTTTTTTTTTTTTTTTTCCTTGGGCTTAATTTGTGAAAGATTTGGTGAACAATTTGGGGACAATCGCAAAGTCTGGGACAAAGGAGTTTGGAGGCATTGCAGGCAGGGGTAGATGTGAGCATGATTGGGCAGTTTGGTGTGGGATTCTACTCTGCTTACTTGGTGTCTGAGAGGGTCGTTGTCACAACAAAGCACAATGACGATGACCAGTATGTCTGGGAGTCTCATGCCGGAGGCTCTTTCACTATCAGAAGGGATGTCAAGGGGCCTCGGTAGAGGGACAAAAGTCACTCTCTTCCTCAAGGAAGACCAGTTGGATTTCTTGGAAGAGTGGAAGTTAAAGGAGCTTGTGAAGAAGCAGTCCGAGTTCATAAGCTATCCTATTTACTTGTGGACTGAAAAAACTGTCGAGAAAGAGATTAGTGATCATGAGAGTGAGGACGGAGAGGGAGCGGAGAAGGAAGAGGAGGGCAAAGTCGAGGAGGTGGACGAGGACAAGGACAAAGAAGGGAAGTCCAAGAAGAAGGTTAAGGAGGTGAGGCATGGGTGGGAGCTGATCAATAAGCAGAAGCCGATTTGGCTGAGGAAGCCCAAGGAGGTTTCGAAGGAGGAATATTGTTCCTTCTACAAGAGTCTCACTAATGATTGGGAGGACCCTCTTGCTTGGAAGCACTTTTCTGTTGAAGGGCAGCTCGAATTCACCGCCATTATATTTGTTCCAAAACGAGCTCCATTTGATCTTTTCGAACAAGGAAGAAGATGAGCAACATCAAGCCCTATGTGAGGAGGGTGTTTATCATGGACAACTGTGAGGAGCTCATGCCCGAGTACCTCGGATTTGTGAAGGGTGTTGTGGATTCTGACGATCTGCCACTTAACATTTCTCGAGAAATGCTGCAGCAGAACAAGATTCTCAAGGTTATTAGGAAGAATCTGGTCAAGAAGTGCATTGAGCTGTTCAACGAGATTGCTGAGAATAAAGAGGATTATATGAAGTTTTACAAGGGTTTCTCTAATAATATCAAGTTGGGAATCCATGAGGACAGCCAGAACAGGCGTAAGTTGGCTGATTTGCTCAGGCACCACTCCACGAAGAGCGGTGATGAGATGACAAGCTTGAAGGATTATGTTACAAGGATGAAGGAGGGCCAAAAGCACATTTACTACATCACCGGTAAGAGTAGGAAGGCAGTGGAGAACTCACCCTTCTTGGAAAGGCTCAAGCGGAAGGGGTATGAAGTGATCTTTATGGTTGATGCCATTGACGAATATGTTGTTGGGCAGTTGAAAGAGTACGATGGGAAGAAGCTTGTGTCCACAACCAAGGAAAGGCTTAAGCTCGAGGACGAATCAGAGGAAGATAAGCAGAAAAAGGAGGAGGAGAAACAGTCGTTCGAGAACCTGTGCAAGATGATCAAGAACATTCTTGGGGAGAGAGTAGAGCAGATGGTGGTGTCTGACCGAATTGTGGACTCGCCTTGCTGCTTGGTGACCAGAGAATACAGGTGGACAGCCAACATGGAAAGGATCATGAGGGCTCAGGCTTTGAGGGACAACGTCATGAGCGGTTACATGGCCAGCAAGAAGATTATGGAGATTAACCCTGACCAAGGCATAGTGGAGGAGCTAAGGAAGAGGGCTGACGCTGATCAGAGCGACAAGTCAGTGAGGGACCTTGTGCTGCTGCTCTATGACACTGCTCTTCAGACTTATGGTTTCAGCCTTGATGATCCCAACAGCTTTGCCGGGACAGGATGCTGAAATTGGGTATGAGCATGGACGAGGATGACACCGAGCTAGTCGATGACATTGACGTGCCTCCGGCGGAGGAGAATAAGATTGAGGAGAGTCAGATGGAGGAGGTCGACTGAGCTTTCATTAATAATCTGAAGCCTACGTGTAGATATCGAATGTTACTAGTGTGTTTTTGTTCATGTTTCCTGTAGAGCACGTCTTAAGATCTTTTAGGATCTGTCTAATGTTGGTAACCTTCTGTTTAAATGTTAATGATCTTTCTTTTTCTCGAGTCGGAGTCATTCCTGTTGCTTTTCTGTGTAAATCGAACTGCAAACCTCCAACCAAGTCTCCAACCAACTGAAGACCGAATACTGTTAAACCTAACCAACTAATCAAAATACTCAGTAAATTGTAGCTATTGTCCCTCAACTTTAATCAAATTGGAGCAATGATCTGCCAACTAAAAATCTATTACCATTGGTCCCTCAGCTCATCAAAATGTGTAGCTATGGTTTTTTTTGTCAACTTCGTCAGAATTTTGTCAAAATAAGTTATGTTGGAAGGACCATTGCAACAATTAGGGTTTTTCAACTCATCAAAATGTGTAGCTATGGTTCTTTCCGTCAACTTCGTTAGAAATTTGTCAAAATGTGTTATGTTGGAAGGATCATTGCTACAACAGAGTTAAAGTTGAGAGACCATTGCTCTAATCGTATTAAAGTTGAGGGACCAATGGTAATAGATTTTTAGTTGAGATACTACAGCTGCCCATTTTGATGAGTTGAGAGATCAATGGTAATGAATTTAATGTTGAAGGATCATTGCTTACTGAGTTAAAGTTAATAGATCATTACTACAATTTACTCCTCAAGTAACAAAATATGGAGCTCGTTAAGTGCATTTAAAATTGACTAAAAACACTTTTGATTAGTTGCTTTTGGAACTAAGAATGTAAGCGAATCCTGAAAGCACATGAATGGTACTTTTTACAGGAAACACTTTAAGTGTTTTTAAAACCTAAAAACAATTTTACCTAAAACACTTTCAGTAATTTTAAAAGCACTTCCAAACAAAACCATATTCTCTAAGTAAAAATCAACCAATCGATACATGACGCCCTCGCTAAACCAACTAATCAAAGTATATTCTGCTCCGACCATTTGGGGTCCAAACTCTACAGGTGTATAAACCAAGGACTTCACAGACCTTCGGAAACTCTGATCTATAACTCATGTTTGAAGCAAATAATTATAAGTCATTCATAGAGAAACTGATCCAAGATTTATATAGATAGGTGAGCAAAAGAAACAATTTTGCAGAGTGCGATTCAATGACCAAGAAGAACAAAGTAAACATCTAATACAATCCCGCGACTATTTCAAATGTAACCGATTTAACAAAAACTGCTACAATCTCCTAATATAGAATGTCATCTTGTTCTCAAAATCCACCCTCAGGAAACCGAGCACTGATCAAGTGACAGCTCCCTTAAGAAAGGTTAGAGCCGCTAGCCGGGCCTGCACCGAAACCACCAGCTCCACGACCGAAGCCAGGCCTTCCACCAGGACCCTGCAATTCAGAAGCAATAAGCAAAGATAAGTTTTAAAGGTTTTCATACGATGCTCTGCAATATCGACCAAGCCATGGCAAATAATAAGAAAGGAAGATAAACGGGGCTATTTCTACACCATGACTAAACAGCAAAACTGAAGAAATAATTCTAAGTTCACAACGAGTACTATTGCAGCCAATTTGATGAGTCAAATTTCAAGCAAGCAAATGGATCGTATTCCTAAAGTGAGTAAATCATCTGATCATGAAACACAAATGGGCAGTTTAAATGTAAATTTATTGAGGTATCAGTAAAAAATATAGATAGTAAACAATTCAAAACTTTAAAGAATAGCAAACTCCGTGGCCATTGAAAGGCAATTACTCTACAGCCTTGTAAACAGTAAAACATGAGACAAATTATTTGGCAACAAAAAAGTTACCCCGAAAGCAGGCTTGTAATCAGCAGGAGCTCCACCCTTATCGCCAAAGTCACCCCCAGGCGCACGGGGTCCTCCACGGTACCCATCCCTGTCACCACCGAATCTACGCTCTCCATCAAAGCGAGATGGGCCACTGGAACAGATAATCAACAAACCCAAATTTTATTCCAAAAAATCATAGGAGTTCAACAAGTAACTACACAAAGAGTTCAAAACCATGTCGAAATATATCGGCAGAATAAAAATAACTATTGCTAATCGGACAAAGCAACTTCTACTTACATGACCAAAATTATATCTACTAACTCGCCTGTTAGTTAAAACGCAAAACAAAGATCAACCGAGTTGATAAGCATTTCAAATATCCATTATGCCCAAATTAAGTAACAATCAATTGCAGTACTCTCTGTGAACTAATTAACTATTGCAAACCTTCTGCAGCTTTTTGCAGTATTCCAAACCAAACGATTTAGTCCTAGAGTATCAAATTCAATCAATCAAACAAACTTCCTACACAAAATACTTGTATATAACAACTTATCAGCAACCTAAGAACACAACCCAATAAATTCAAATAACCATTAAGAATTAAAATGCGAACAATATACAAATCAACAGACACAATCACCAACAATGAATAGGAAACAAATGGATTACCGTGGGCGATCACCAGACGGGCCCATTGGGCGGCCAGCCGGCTTGGCCTGCTTCTTCAAAGTTGCAGGGACAATCTCAGAAGGAAGATTGAGGTAGTTCCTCAAAAACTCGATACCGTCATTGGTAAGGTACCAGTAGTAATGCATCCAAGCAAAAGTTTCTCTCACATACTCCTTCGACTTAAAGCTCTGCATCAGCTTAATCACCTGCAGGTTCGGCACATCGATATCGGGATGCTTCGCCAAGTTATAGTCCTTCTTTGCATAGCAAACTCCCTCTGCTCAAATTAAATTCAACAAAAAATTCAAAAAAAAAAAAATAAAACCTAATCTTCCCATTGCAAACTCCCTCTGATCAAATTAAATTCAACAAAGTTAAAAAAAAAAAAATCGAAACAAAAATTAGCAACTCTAATTAGAAAAATTAACAAAAATCTAATCTTTATTGGGCACCTTGAAAGAGGTACTTGGAGATCTCGCGACGGTTCTTCTCTGAAATTATCTACGATAGAAAAATAAAAAGCCAAAGAAACAGATCAGAGAAATAAGCAGAAAAAAATTCTCTTCTCTTATCATTTCAGTTTCTGGGGAACCAAACAGAGGATAAGAGAAAATTGGTCTGAGAAAATACCATGGGTTCGGATGAGCTGACGACGAAGAGAGGAAGAGACGGCGGCGAAGGTCTGGGGTCTCTGAAACTCTTATCGTCTGCTGTGTGGAGAAAACCCTAAAACTCTGATGCGTGCGATTTGTAGTAGGTTTTCGGGTAGCAAGATATGGGCTTTGAATGTAGTGCGCTAGTGGGCTTCGAGCTTTGCATTTGGTGATCTAGTGGGCTTTGAGGGACTTATGTTCTTGCAACTTACTCATGAGCTTGGCCCGTTACTTCCTTTTCTTTCTTGTTTGGTTTCTTTTTAGGATAAATTATACTTTACCACCTTAAATTTGAGATATATTCCAACATCATATAACATCTTTAAAATATTTCACACACCTCAAGTACTATTTTATTTCAATATAATACATCCGTTACATTTTCCATTCATTTATTCTTTAAAAGTTGACGTGTTTACCACATTTGTACCACGTGGTCAAAAAAAAAAAAAAAAAAAAAACTCATCCCCCGACCACCTCCACTCCCTCCCCCAAACCACTCCTCCCTCTTCACCTTCCGGACCCACCTTCTCCCTCTCCTCCTCTCTCTTCACCTCCCTTCCCCTAGCCGAAGGAAATTTTCGCTCAAATGCCTCATTTTGAAATTAATCAATTCAGGGGAGATCCATTTTTTCTTGAAAAAATGAAAATCCAGTTTTCCTTTTTCCCTGTACTTTCCTATCTACCAAACAAATAATCTCACTATGAAAAAACGGCCCCACACAATAATTTCTTCCCATTTTCTTCCATGATTTCTCACTAACCAAACAGCATTTAGCATCATGAAATTCAAAAAATCACACTGTTCAACAAGAAAAAGGAAACCCACAATGCACCTATCGAACCCAAATTCAAAACCCACAACTTTCGAAACCAAAACATCAAAAACAAACACACCTAGATCTACAAATCGCACAGAAACCAAAAAATAAAATAAAAAATTAGACAACAGAGAGCAATGGGTTACCTATTGAGAACCCGAGTCGGATCCAACGCAAGAGAACGACGGAACACGACCACCCTTTGTTCCTCTCTCCCTCTAAAGTATGAACCACCAGCACCACCACTAGAAGAGGTTTCAGCGTTGAGGGTCAAGTGGTGCAGGGAGGAGTGGTCTGGGGGCTACAATGGTGATGGGGAAGGGCTGTGGTGGTGATGGGGAAGGGGGTGGAGGTGGTCAGGGAATGGGTTTCTGGGTTTTCTGGCTTTTTTTTAGGGTAATAAAAATTATTTTTTTGTCATGCGTATAAATTCGGCAGCCACGTGGCATAAATATGGTAACCACATCAGCTTTTAACTGATTAATGGATGAAAAATGTA
Organism: Pyrus communis; assembly: GCF_963583255.1. Taxonomy (NCBI): domain Eukaryota; kingdom Viridiplantae; phylum Streptophyta; class Magnoliopsida; order Rosales; family Rosaceae; genus Pyrus; species Pyrus communis. Next base: position 15,333,985 of record NC_084815.1, read on the forward strand.
ACGGATGTATTATATTGAAATAAAATAGTACTGGAGATATGAAAGTGAAATGTTTTGAAGATGTTGTATGAGGTTGCAATAGATCTCAAACATGAGGTGGTAAAGTGTAATTTACCCTTCTTTTTAAAAAAAATAGCAAAATTAAATTCCTATTCTCCGTTTATTTTCATTTTTTTTTTCCCATTGAAAATTTGACTTCTTCTTTTTTATATTAGTATATGCCTACATACTTTCTGTGCGAACATTTTTTATTTTTGTTTTTAAAATAGAAATGAGACGGTGAAGGAGCGTGGGAGTGGAGAGAGAGGCTTTTGTTTATTGTTTATTATTTTTAATATTAGATATATGTTAAAGTCATTTGTATGTGAGACTTAAATTAAAAAAAGTGCTACTACACTCACATTATTAAATTTTGAATGACTAATTTATCCTCACATAAAATGACATATAAGGACAGTAAAAAAGGAAGCATCGTTCCCTTGTCCCTAGCAATTTAGCACACCCGTCGCATCCTTGTTTTATTGTCTCCTCCAACCTCTTTTAGTCTTTTTCAAAACTCCAACCTCCAGAATGGACAACACGATTAAGCATGCTATTGTGATCAAGGTTATGTGATGGATTGGATCTCGTGGACAGATGACACAAGTGAGGCTCATGTTTTTGTTACCTTCGGTGAATGGTGAGGAGAGAGAGGAATGGGATGAGGCATTTGGAGGGAAGGCAATTATTTCGGATTGAGATGCCACTGCCATTGCCACTACCAAACCCATTAGCCAGGCACCAACAAAGCATGCAAATTGCAATGGAGGTCAAGAGTGTGTATGGTTGTATCAAGTGAGATTGGCATTTTCCTTTCTATTTTGTTCAAAATTGTTAAACAATAGTCCCATGTTGATTAGAAGTATATTGTAATCTGTCAAAGGATGTGATAATTGTAATCTTGTGTATTCGATATAGATGGGAACTCAGTATCCCAGTAGGACTCTTGTAACTCAAACTAATTATTTATACCGACGTAAGCAACAATGAAAGCCAACGCTTCCATCATATTTGGAAATATTATTCAAAGAATTGAAAATATAATGGAGAACATGTTACAGGAGAAGGAAATCAAGCATTGATATTATAGGACCTGGACTTTAAGTGGCCAATATTGATCGGAATAAAAGGCCAATGAGCAAGGTGTTGAGGGGAAGGGTGCTTTGGGAATAACGCGGGGTGGGGGGGGGTGGGGGTGGGAAAATGATATAGATTTCATTTTTACTTTTTATGGTGGGTGGAAATATAAGGTGTGTGACAAGATAGGACAATTGGGTGGATTTATCAACACTCAATAAAAAACATTAAAATTTAGTTTTATGAAATTACATTACTGTCTATAATTTTTTGTTGTGATAGAAGGCTAAATAGTCTTTTCACCCTCTTTTGGTTGACAAAGAGAATTTTGATTTTCAGATACAGGGAGGGGAGATATCCAACAATTTACAATATTATCACAAAACTAACAACTATGGTAAAATTTTACAATTTTTTGTGCATTAGGAACATAAGGTGGTATATCAAGTATTATAATATAAGTGACAATGTGGTTTAATATGTCTTTGAGGGCATATTTTTCAATATCCCCGCACTAATATTGTGACATGTGGTGTATCGACTTATGTTCTAATACATTGAAAAAAAATGTTTACAACGCTAGTAAAAAAATTCACATATATATGTTTGAATTTACGGTTTTGATACATTGAAAAAAAAAAAGTTTATTAACATGTTTATTTCTTATTGGTGATATATCATTTAATTTTAAAATTTTAGTATCACTAGCATTACCCTTTAAGAAAAAATGAAGTAATAAATGCGCAAATAAGGAGGCCTTCTCTAGTTCATCTTTGTTTCTCTTATTGTAGCAAATCAAAGACCCAGAAATCTCAGATGAGTTGGGAATCTCTTTCTTAGTTCAACCATTTGAATAAAGGTTAATTTCCTTGGACCGATCCTTTACTTGGGAGTTGTTTTGTGGAATGTAGCAGTCAAGCTTGTGTTATTTAATTAGGTTTTGCCATTCCATCTTTACACACCATCAACCGAAGGCCCCGTTCAGAAAGAGTGGTTTTTGGGGTTTTGGGGGGGGGGGGGGGGGGGGTGGTGGGTGGTGGTCCGTGAACCAATTTGAGCACATATTTGTGTGTGTTTTAGAAGTCATAACAAAACTAATACCATCATAATAAAACTAAGAAAACAGGAAATGAAGAACAGCTAGAGAATCGAAGAAGAATGGAAGCAATGAATTGAGAGAGAGGGTTTGTATTTCTGAAGAAAATGATACACTTGAATCAATCAATCTTACACCAGCATATGAGCTTATATAGTCTATCTGTGCTAACTAACTTTAACAACCAATTGTAACAACCTGGATCAGTTACAACAATACCAACAAACTAAATGCCAAGTCATCAATCATTGACTGTAATTTTTCCATGTCATCAGTTGATTGCCAAGTCATCAGTACAGTCAATAAAAGGTGAGGGGGATAAAAGGGGGGGAAACCCAAACTGAAGCCCACTAGGTAGGTCAATGTGCCTAAGAAAGACATGTTATTCCATTTAGCGATAAGAGATCTTTAGATGATGATAAAGAGAATAAATATTCTAATTATAATGTTCGGATGGTAAATATTTGTTAATCGTAAGTGGTGGGGCACTAATTGTCTTCCTGTATGAGGACTACTTATCTCCCAAGGTACACAAACATTATCCTTTTTAATTATACGGTGTACCAATACATTCTTGAGAAATCAATCATAATTATTACTTCTCGAAACTCAATTGTTCAGAAGTCATTTGATAACAATTTTTTTTTTTTTTTCAGTTTTTGTTTCACAAAGCCCTCCCTGACCACGGTTCCTAAGCCCTAAAGCTAAAGCTATATCCTTATGCTTTCCCTCTGACAAAGCTCTCCCCATCCCCATTCCACCCAAAGTGATGGAAAAAAGGAAGCAGTCTCTTTTTCGTTATCTCTAATATATTTTGTATTTTTTTATTTTTTATTATATACATGCTCAACGACATCTCCACTAACTAACAATATATGGTGATTAAACATTAACGGCAGATTGATCAAACATTGACAATATTAATCAAACAGGAACAACATATGAATAAAAATCAACATCATACCGTCGATGTCGATCATGTTGAGCGTGTGTATATTAACTCATAAAAAAACCATCTAAGACCCTTACTGAAACATGTATACATTTGTCACATTAAAAGAAAACTCCATGTAGAAATATTGGAATCACAGAAAATCCATTTATGATATATATGTGTGTATATACTCTTGAGTGATTAAGGAAACATTGGCCGGTGTCGTGTCAGTGATACATATAGCATCATTTCCTATTCGCCCTAGTGGCCGACCATTTTTACATGTCCATCTATGATTCTATATATATCGAGGAGGACGACTGAACTTTTTTTTTCTTTTTTCTTTCCATGGCATCTAACTTTTGAATTTTAGTGAAACAAGGTCACATCATATGTATATGGGTCATTGATGTGATACTAATTAATCGTATACTAATTTCAGACCTCAATGCAATTTAAGTTACTCTTTTACTCTATAAATGTTCAAATCACGTTTTCGGTCTATGCAATCGGCTTTCGTGACGAATCCAAAATTCTAACCTCGTGGGTTCCAACATAAAATATTTTTCAATTTTTTCATTGGGGAATTTAGTCGAGTACTTAGTTGAGTTATCTTCTTAGTTCTATCAACAACTTCCAAGGCTTGATGCTGAGCATCACTTGCCAAGGCATGCTGTCAAGGCTCGTCTCAAGGCCTGTTGTGCATCACTTGCCAAGGTACGCCGAATTCTACCTAAGAATTGAATAATTTTTTAGCATTCTCAAGTTCCAAACAAGACGGTCATAGGACCTTCGGCGACTATCTCCCATATTTCCCGACTTTCGTAAGGTCTTGGGACCAAAGAGGACCCCTGAATTTGCCACTGCACGTATCGATCAGTTTTACCACGTAAGTTGTCATATTTGCTCTATGAGATTCACCATAATGTTCTAAAGAGCATTCAAATTCAAAATTATGGGTGTAAAGACACAAGAATAGCCAACGTTTTTCTTGATAGACAAGAGGTTGTTGGAGTAGTAAATATTATATGGTTGTTGAGCCTTGTTAGCTAGGTCGTCTTTGTTAATGTGTACGTGAGAATGTTGCATTCAAACTATACTACTAATTAATTAGGACATGAACAGGGAAAACATAGCAAGGAAGGACGAAAAAAACAAGGGAGGAAATATAAGGCTTTTCCCTTTTGACGAAATAATAATTTCCAAAGTTATCATTTGAGAGGTTGACGAAGGAAGCGGATTTCGTCATCAGTTTCATAATTATGGTGCCATATGCATATACCCAAATCTTTGTGTTAAAATATTTGAAGGTGGCAATCGGGTGTTTGGATTACTTATATATGTGTCATGTTTATGTCAACTTACAAGCTAAACAAGATGCAAATTAATATGCATATTCTTAGTTATTTGTGTTTAAGATATTTAAGGATGGTAACCGGGTTACTTATATATACTCATGTCATGTTCATGTCAACTTACGGATAATCAACATGCAAATTGATATTAATATATGTGAACAATATCAGTTATACTTTAATCGTGTTCCCATCAGATTCTACGTACATTTGTGAGTTTCAAGTCTTATAAGCATGCCTTGTCCGGAATGGCCTCCCCATCAATTTCGTAGATTTGTGTAAGTTTTCATCTTATTTGCGTGCATGCATTCAAATTCACACAGACCATAAGCATTCGTATTGCAGTATAATACCTTTCAGAAGAAACCAGTTATATAATGTACTTGGGCATTGTTATTGGCACTTCAAAAAAGTTGTCATACACTTTAAAATAGTAAAAATGTAAAGGAGAAAAAATCTGAAAGAGTGAAAAATTAAATGACATTTTGAGAGTGCTAGTAACACTTCCATGAACACACGTGTACTAAATTTAATTAAAACGTATATACACACATATATATAAGATAAGATATCTAATATTGCTAGTTTTTCCTCTTTCCTTTATTTTCATAATATTCTTAGTTTTCATTTTTCGTGACCTTTTCTGATTAAGCATGGAGTAACTATGTGCTTGAGGATCCAAGCAACCAATTAAACTGGTTAATTTTCTTCATCTTTCAAGAGTATCATAGCTTGGAATTTAAGAAGCCATGCATAAGTGGAAAGGAAATATCATTTCGTACTGAACATGTAATTCAACACCAAGACAAAGGATCAAAGGTCACGTTGCATGTATTATTCATTCCTCTTCTGTTCCCAAATCCAAATTAAATAAACATTGCATGCATTTTCTTATGTTACTCCCTTTTTACAGCTCACTTTAATTTCACAATCGATCACTCTCACCCGAAAATTAAAGAAAACAAACTCTGTACTCAAAAGCCTGGACCAATTTGAAAAAGTTCTTCCTAGAGAGAGAGAGAGAGAGAGCGAGAGAGAGGTGCATGGTAAAGTTAGAAGGGACAGCAGTGTACGTACGTTGTTCACACCACCACTAATATTTCATAGAGATGGAGGAAAAGAAGACAGTTGTACTGCGTTTGATGAAGCAGGATGTGCAATCCCATGATCTTGTCCAACAAGTACTATCGCTTGATCATCAACAAGATTGTCCCAAAATAGAAAGTTAGAGCATTGTTGCTGGGAAACAACCCATTCATTCAACTCATGCCTTTGCATTAAGCACTCCAAGGCCATCTGATCATGATCTCCCTCCTCATCAATATTGTGACAAGATTGATGATGATGATCAACGTTCGGTACCATGTTGTCCATGTTCTCGATCAACGGTGGCAAATAGTTTGTGTCCATGGTAACATTATTAGTACTACTATTTGTAGTATTAAATGACATTGTTGCCGGAGGTGGGAAAGCCTGGACTTGATGCTGATTCAAATTCCAAGGCTCAGATGAATTCAAACCCGTTGCGACAATCATGTCTTGGAAAATCTCCCCGCGAGCGTTGTAACTTTCTGGAGCTGCTTCAATATTGGCAGTAGTACTTGTATCAAACATGAACATAGGGCATGTTGAAGAAAATAGGGTTTCTTGAGCTTGAGGCTTTAGGGTTGTACCCAAATCTTGGTGTGCAAAATCTAGTTGGTTATTGTAATTACCCAAGTGGAGAATTATATGCTGCTGATGATCAACACTAGGTGGTGGACTTATTGTGGAAGCACTTGAAGGTGTGGAAGGCTTCCGAATCTTCTTTTTGATCCATGAATTCCAGTAGTTCTTGATCTCGTTGTCTGTTCTTCCGGGCAGATGGCTTGCTATATGAGCCCATCTACATATATAACAATATAGTTATAGTTATAGTTATAGTCGTGCATATATATTATTAGTAAACAAACTATAGAGCAATTAAATTAACCGTGTATTTAACTTCCATAAGCAATTAATTAATTAACTTGTAATTTACATTAACAATATGATTGTGTGTGTCTGCATTAAATTCATCATGAGCTGAGATGTTCAAAGCCAACCTCCGAATTTGACTGCTTAACGTCTTTCAGCAAAAAAATTAGGTGGAATATGGTTCTTACGGTACAGGTGATGAAGACAACCTCTGGATTAACTATAAATTTAAAACATAAACTTGACACACACATATATATTTGATTGCGAAAACTTGTTTATTAAGTTTGTTTGTATTCAGTTAGAGGTCCATTTCACTTAAGTTCTTTCCAAACACCCGAAACCAATTAACTTACCATTGGAAAGAAGGTTTTTTAGTCTATATTATTATGGGAAAGAATAAACGTGACCATTATATGTGATTTTATTTATCAATGAAGCATATGAACTCAAGCTTCAAAAGCACTTCTTCCAAGTACATACGTACAACCACAACAAAACAAGCTTCAAATTTACAGGTTCTAAGATAAAACAGACTCGCCAAAATCTTGAAATAATTTGAAAATGGTGAAATGAATTTAAATTTTCAAAAGCGCTGCTTGTTCAAGAAAAAAACAGTAGAAATTAACTTCAGGTATATACCATTGTATAAGAAAAGTAGAGGCTTCCCAAAACCCCAATTGAGCTTTCGAACATGGCGATGGCTTTAAATTTGGAGGGTTGAAATAACTGTCTAGTCTACTAACGTCATCACTCTAAAAAAAATTGAAATTTGGATAGGATGCAGTCACTGAAATAAATAGATTAATGAAATTAATTAGCTAATAATTCAGCTTGTTAAATTAACCTGTTGCCTACAACCCCATGGAGGCTAATAATCAATTTCTCTTCTTCTGGAGTAAATCTCCCTCTTCTAATATCAGGCCTCAAATAATTAATCCATCTCAAGCGGCAGCTTTTACCACACCTTTGAAGCCCTGAAAATTACACAAAACAATTAAGCACCCTTTAACATCAGTAATTAATTAAATTATTATATAATCAACAGTAACGAATACACAGAGAGAGAGAGAGAGAGAGAGAGAGAGAGAGAGAGAGAGAGAGGATCATGACCAGCTTTTTCTGGGACTTCACTCCAACAGCCATATCCATGGGTAGTGATGTATCTGATGAGTTTCTCATCTTCCTCAGGGGACCAAAGCCCTCTCTTAACCTTCTGTTGATTGCAGCAAGAATGGTGCCCCATTATTGATCTCCTTAATCTGTAATTCCTAATATGTTGTTAATTAACTTAAACCCTCCGAACTCTGATCGATTCTGATATCGTTTGAATATCAGAACCGATGAAACTCGATATAGCGATGATGGTAATCACCAACACCAAATTTGATGTTTTGCAAGAGTTCGCTCTCTCTCTACCTCCCTTTAAAAGTAATACAAGTACAGTAGGAGGCTATGAAGATATAAGCCGACATGATGGGGTCCATAAGGGAAGCAGATTTCCATGTAACCCTACAATGACATTCCATCAGCTACCTCTTTCTCTCCCTTAATTATATCATATTCCATTGTTGGTTACTATTTTCTACGTACATATTTGTGTATTGCGTAACCAACTTCACGTACTCTAAGTCATGCTGGTGGTTCCACACACCTAGGTCCTTCTTGTTCTGCTACTGTGAAGCAATTGGTCATTTCAACCAATCACTTTGTACCACGTCACGATATATATGTGAGGCTTTATGCTTGGAAATGATTGGGAGAATGAAGTCATTGTAATTGTCTAACTTTTTGTTCAGGAAGGAATGTATTTATGTGTTGAAAATTTCACAGAAAGGGAATTTTACGAATAAATTAGGCGACATCCTGGTGTAATATGTGATATATATGCTTTTGTAACCTGTTGGTCATGAAAATATCTGTGTTTTTGTAACCTGTAATTACAAGTTTTTTCTACATTTCATTTTTTCATAACTAAATCAACATAACTACGGTTTTATAATCTGTATTATGGTTTATATATGGGTGCCATTCTTAAACAAAACCGAGGAAGATATATCCAATTTATCGGAACAAATGACCATTTGACATTCATTGAAATTCAAAGTCCTTGGGTTAGCTCAAGTATTGCAGAATACTTAATTAATGATTTATGATTAGTAGATATTCAGGATTGATAATGTAAAAATAAAAACTATTAGCATTAGAAACAAGTAAATATCTGTCCGACACACACAAAACTAAAAATGCATGCAGCTCCATGTATCACATTTTGCAGAACAATCTATTAATTATTTTGAGCACGACACATTGAAAAAACTGACTTGATCCATAAGATAAATTAATAATTATCAATGCCCAAATTAACTTTAGAAAAAAAAAACATCAGCCTTTACTAGCTATTTGATAGCTAGTACTTGCTTATTAAATATATATACACCTAACTTATAATATTTAGGCAAAGGCAACTATAATATATATTACTTAGGTTTTAAGTATATTCCCATAAATATTTTATGAAAAGATATGAGGACAAAAACAAAAAATGAATAGTATTTTGTAGTACTTGTAACATACTTTTCATATTGTATTGTTGCATTGATATGCAATGGCAATGCAAATTTTCACCCTGCAAAGTGCTAATGTTCTTAGCTCATCGTACGTAGCAATGTACTCTAGGAGGTCAAGAATCAAAGTTATTACATGACTGAATCTTTTTCTCGTGTTTAGGGCAACAGTTGTACTATGTGACTCCCCTAAAATGAATAGTCTATGTGGAGCGTCGCCCTTGCATGAAGCAGTGATTTTGTGGGTGCCCGGATTACTTTGCATTTTGAGTATTTTAACGGTAACATTTTTATTTAAAAGTACAAAAATTAAGATTTAATTGTTAAAATATCTATAGTACTGAGTAAACCAAAGCACCGAATACACCAGAGCATCCAAGAATTTTTGGATGGAGCAATTGGAACGGCTGCTCGGAGCCCCCAAGGAAATTAAAAAGGAAAAAAATGTACGAGGGGAAGTCATCTTGCTTAAAGAGTTGGCCAAAAGCATAAATGTCATGGAATTAATCCGGTGTGTTGCTTGGTGCGTTGTGTGTGAGTTTTGTATGTTTGAATAACTTCATTCTTTGACCAAAAAACTAAAGAATAACTTCATTCTATGTGTGTATTATTTATTTCGTTTTGGGCAATGTTAGAGATATCATATATTTAAATTATATTTTGTAAATTATATGACGTGGTTATTGATGATTGAATTATTACTTAAGTATTGATTAACGTGATTATCATCTATTGGAGGACACATCACATGATTTGCAAAATTGATTTGGAAAATTTTATCATTTCTTTGAGAATCTAAAACTATTACATAGTAAGACTGAATTTATCTTTAATTATAAAGTAGGTTGATTTGATATCTCTCAAATTACTCTTAAAATGTTTTTCTGGAAAAATCTCAAGAATTCTTAATTTTTTGTGTGAGAGGCCTTCGTTTTGTTGTGGCTCTGAGTCTCGAAAATCTCAAGACCAGTCATCCATGTAAAGAGCATTTTGGGAGTGTAAAATTGAATTGCATATCAGACTAAGTGCTACTGAGCCCATTCACACAATACCAATTGATTTTGAGTTGAATGCTCATGTTATGTAACGGAAGTTACTTGTTCTGAGCCTTTTTCTCAAAAGAAATTAATTAACCAAGGAGGTCATAAGAGTGTAATGGACTAATCCGTCTATACCATTAGAATTGAATTCCAAAAAACAAAAAGAGTTTATAACCAAAGAATACAGATGTTCATTGCCAAGTTGTAATTTAACGTTAAATGATACGAATTATCAGCTATATATTCTCTGGTTTAGTTAGGAGACAATGGAGACCTCATGAAAATGAGACATGTCAATTCTGATTTTCCCTATTCCTTAATGCTTACTTATAGATTAATTATAATTGCTTCATCTAAACTGCTAAAGGCATGCTGACGTCATCTCGACTAACAGGATTTTTGTATCATTATTGGTACGTAATATGCATTTGTGACGAAGGCATGACGCAATTCATGAGTTAATTAAATCAAATTATACTCTGGGTTAGTTTAGTTCCTCATGGCTTCCAAAAGAATCAATGGACATTGAGAAGGACAAATGTAGCCAGTTTGTTGCTATATGCATGACTTAAGATCATCCGACAATTAAATACACAGTGATCCAATACAGCCCTCTCTATTAATTTTCTATCGACTTGTTTAATTTTTTTGCTTTAATAACAACAAATGAACAAATTAAGATCACAAATATATATGATGTATAAATAAAGTCTATGCGTCCATGATTAATTAATTAACATGTTTGACCTCATCTAGTCGACCTACCTACAACAACTCCCTGATTAAACTCATTCACAGGTTTTTTTTTTTTTTTTTTTTTTTTAACTTTAGAGGGTACACATTTAGAATTTTTTTGGCATTGTTGTTGAGAGTGAATCCCACCTCATAGAAAGAAGGTTTATATGTATTTGGTTTTTTACGATGAAACTTCAACTTTCTTCAATTGCTTCAATTTCACTTCAGCCTTATTTCATTAATTATTTAGAGAACTATATACTGATGGATGATCACGTGAATTATATCGAGCATTAGAGACTGAAAACAATATGGTAATAAGTGAAAAGACCCAAAATTTTATATACTACTCCCCAGTGTGAGATTTTCTCCCAATTACCACAACCATGTTAGTTCTCAGGCCATTAGATACTAGGTATTAATTATCCTTATTAATTTCCTTCATGAACTTCTACATATGTACTTCTTGTCCAAAGCAGATTATGCATGGTTAATAAAAATGTGGAAGAACTGTTGATGATTAATTAAATTGATTATGAACACATTACGAGCTAGTTTGGGGTTGTGTTTTTTTTTTTTTTTTTTTTTTTTAATTGCTTCAGTTGTGTGGTAAGAATAAACGGTTGTGAAAAAAAAAGCAAATAAGTGTGTGTTAAACTGTAGTGCTAAAAGTACATTTAGCAAAAAAAAGAAAAGATGGGGATATGATTGTTAATATGAAAGTTTCATTAATTGGTACTGTTCAACTACAACTAATGAAAAAAAAAAAAGTTCTTTTGAGAAACATGTGTAGAGTTGCTTCTGCTTTTTGCTATCTTGGACCCGTGATTATGAAAAAAATACACTTTTTTTTTTAATTTCCTTACAAAACACAATAAGGTCCCGACTTTTTTAAAAAGTTTCTTTTAGAAAAATTTAAGCAATCCTAAACCAGCCCCAAAAAAAGATGGTGTTTCTGGATTTAAATAAACATTAAAAATAACTAGACTTAAAAAAAAAAAAAAAAAAAAATCTTTAGCAAGGTAGAAAATCTTTTTTGAAGGGAAACAATTAAAAAAAAAACTTAAGTAATCGTTTGTCAAATATTTTTGCAAAAAGCGTATTTTGGAGACAAGGTCCTTGTCTTGGCTGCAATGAATCCAAACGATTAGTTAGAACGTGGAACACAAATTAAACGATTAGGTATTTCTTTACATGGTTTTATATGGCATGCCAAACGTTTTAATACGTAGTTTGAAATATATTATGGAAAGAGATCATCGAAATGCAGCGAACCAGTATCGAAAGCGAGGGGATGATGCAAACATCTACCACATTTGATGTGAAGATTAAGAAGTGACTTTTGCTTGGATGGATCGCAAGCTAAAACTTCGAAAGTAATATATTTACATAAAAATCGTTTTTTTTTTTTTAATTTTTTTAATTAATTAATTAATTATTTTTTTTTTTTTTAAGTTTTTAAATAAGGACCCTTTGGGAGAAGAGCCGAAAAGGAGCAATGATTATTATTCTTAGCTTTAAGGAGGAGCAATGGAGTGGCATATTTGGGCCTACCATTAGGGATTTTGAGTAGTGATTAGTGAGAAAAGATATTGGGACTTTGCCTTTATAAGCATTGGTTGGTTAACTCATTAAGTCATGGATGAAATGTCCCTACCATAATCTCCTTTGATTGCTTAAATGTATTAAGGGTCCTTGTTCTCAAACATCCTCTCTCTTTTTGTTAATTAATCTAAGAGTAATGTTAGAGTGACTAAATTTGTAGACAAATTTTGTAAACAAAATGATATGAAAGTTGATGATTGAATTATTACTTAAGTATTGATTAACATGTTTATTTTTTATTGATGACGCATAATTTAGTTTGTAAATTTAATCTACAAATTTAGTTTACCTACCTATTAACAAAATTCTCCTTGTCAACCAAAAGAGGGTGGAAAGATCAAATTAACCATGCCGACAAAGCTAAAGAAAAATAAAGAAAATGAAGGTTGTGGGCTATATAATAAATTAAACGTAAAATCATTTTTACTATTGTTTTCAAAGTCTCACAGCCAGGTAATCATCTTAGTTGCCCTCATATTCTCTTTTTCGTTTTTCTCCCAAGTAAATTAAACTTTGAACGATGAAATAATTATCCAGAAACAATCGCTAAAGACATGAACAACCTCTTAAATGATGAATAACTATTTGAAGGTTGCCACAAAAAAATTTTAGTTATCATTTTATATTTTCTTTCTTTGTAAACTTTATTTTCAAAATGAAAAAAGTTGTGGCATGATTCACATGAACTTGTGAAGAATTGGATTAATACGTAATATAATAAGGTTAATTTGCCTAATTTTCAACTAGCACAGATCGGTTAATATGGGCGTTGAATTGTTTAATTACAAATGGAAACATACATCACTTCTGTGTGGGGTTAAAATATAAGACCAAACTAATTCGTTAATCTAGAATTTAGTGGTTCTAGTAACAACTAGAAAATCATTCAAATGCAACTAATATCCTTATCTATATATATATATATATAGGGAGAATGCCAGTTTGGTGAAGCATTCGGAAATGCCAAGAATACCCTCATTTCATATATAAAGCATTCAGATAACTGCTCACAAAAATAGAGTCAAATTCGTAAATATGTTACTATTTATAAATCATTTACAAGTTGAAAAACAAAATTATCCGTTGCAAACAATATATGCACCCATCACAACAATGACAATTATGAACCACTAGATGAAAACACACACTCTTTAAATTCATTTTCATCCCATAAATTAATCATCCTATAACTACTTCGTTACATTCTATGTTTTTGCTATACAAAAACAAGAAGTATATAAATAAATAAAAAAAAGGAAAAAAATACTTCAGATGGGCATGAAGCCACGAACTCTCAACAGCAGTTGCAGCGGTTGCAAACTGCAGAGACGGAACTCTCCACAGCAGTTGCAGACTTGTAGTTGCAAACTGCAGAGACAAAATTCTCCACAGCACTTGCAACGGTTGCAAACTGCAGAGATGGAACTGCCATATACCGCACGTTTAAAGTGAGCAACGGGTCACTCTATCCCCACAAACTAGTGAGAAATTCAGACAGCCGCTCAATGTACCAGAACGCATCCTTCTCCGCTGCCCTCACCACCAATAGTCTCCGGCCTTCTAAGCATTCAATCATCTGAATCTTCTCTCACTACCGCCTCCGCCGTCGTCTTCATTACCATGTCCTCCAGGTACCCAATATTTTATGCACTTCAGTGTCCTATATAATCCAATCATCATCGTCTTCATCAAAGAGTGTCCTAAATATTGTCGAATTAGATAACTTAAAGCTTTTGTTTGTTTGCGTCACCGTCATGGGGAGCTTTCAGTACGTGTTTAATCAAGTTGATGGCACAAATGGCAAAACACAAAGACCTTCCGATCCCAACCAATTCACGACACCCTCAAAGCCGTCTACGGCCACTTCTCCCAACTCGATGAGGCCCAGCTCTTCGCTCGCTCTTCAGGTGGGTCCTCTTTATCTCTCTCCTTAGGGTTTTTTTTTTTTTTTTTTTTTTTAGTTTTCGATTTTGTGCATGTGTTTGAGTCTTTTACCGGACGGTGGATTCAAGGAGAGTGAACTTGACCAAAGAGTACATAGGCTACGAGGGCTACTCGGTGCTGCCGCTGGCCATACGACAGGACACCATTGTTTTTTTTTTATTTTTTTTATTTTTTTATTTTTTTTTTAGTTTTCGATTTTGTGCATGTGTTTGAGTTTTTTACCGGACGGTGGATTCAAGGAGAGTGAACTTGACCAAAAAGTACATAGGCTACGAGGGCTACTCGGTGCTGCTGCTGGCCATACGACAGGACACCATTGTCGCAATTCGGAAGCACAAACGACGACGAAGACGCCGAGAAAGTTCTCATAATTTCCAATGGTCAACAAGAAGTACCAAATTTGAACTTAGCCCACCGACCCTGACACGCCCCGACCCCGATATTCCCCGAATACCAGGATAGGCACGTGCTGGCCGACACCCGAGGGTGACGAAAGCCATTTATTGAGTGCAAATGCTGAAAACAAGGGGTAAATAAGGCTTATAAATATAAAAGAATAATTAATATGCAAATAAGGACCGTGTTCAGAGCACACCTCTAATCTAGAATACTAAAGAAAATAATATAAAATTGAATGAAACAAAGGAGTGGATCCTACCCCACGAGAACTCGAAGATGCCGATGCGGAAGTGCCTGGACGTCGGGATTGTATGTCTCGATTCTAAATCCTGAAGGGGGCGCAAAACAAACATGAGTGAACCAAGTTGATATATATATATATATATATATAATAAAACAGTTATCAACATACTAACCCCCAGGTTTTATGAAAACACATTTATAATGATAAACATAGGTTTTCCGAAACCTAGCAAGTCGTGCAATGTCTCAAATCATAATTCGCATAAACAATAAACACTAGTGAATGTCCGATATAACACTTCAGGCTCCATGCCGGCTCCCCGTCTCTGAGCAGACAGTTAGAGGAAAATACACTTCAGGCCCCTTGTCGGCTCCCCGTCTCTGAGCAGACAGTCAGAGGAAAACACACTCCAGGCCCTATGCCAACACCAAACCGTCGCCTGGGACGGACCGGATCTATCCCTACGTCCCGTAGCTGAAAGGACCACTAGGTAAGTACAAAACCAATGAACATACATATATTGAAAATCAACTTCATAGTATAAAGTCATCCATCATCTATACTATAAAGAGGTGTTCTAAACATTTTCTAAATATCATATCGTCATCCATCAGATATTCTATAAGAACATGGGTTATAGGAAAAATAGTAATAATTCAAACTAGCCTCAATAAGCATGTTATCTCGTAAAACGTTTCATAAAATATAATCATCAAATCATGATTTTCATGTATGCATTTATACTATCAAAACATGCATTTTTAGAAGGGGTCCACTCACAGTACTTCGCCGTCGAAAAGCCACGCCATCTAGCGAAGAAGGAAACGCCACAGATAATCGCCCCTAAGCACATAAAGGGTACACTTAGTCAAACTCTACTTGAACGATTAAATTTGGGAAAACGGACATCGGAAACGGGTTCAGAACATCGAAATTAGCCTAGGAGGGGTCCCGCACGAAAACCCAAAAAAGTCAACGGTCAAAGTCAACGCTGATCGTTGACCGGTCCAAGTTAAAGTCAACGCTGATCGTTGACCGGGTCAACGGTCAGATCGGGTCAAAGTCACGGGTCAGGGTCACGGATCAACGGGTTAGGGTCATGGGTTTGGGCTTTAGGGTTTGGGTTAGGGTAAATGGGTTTAGGTTTTAGGTGGGTTGGGTTTGGGCTTGAACCTCACGGCCCAATGGCCCAATTAAAAAAGGTTTTAGGCTTGGCAGGAAAGGCCCAAATGCCTTGGGTTTGGGTGGTTCGCCGGATTCCAATGAGGGAGAAGGCCGGATTTCGGCCGGAGAATTCCCAAACTCCGTTGGAGCTCAAAACTCAACCAAAACATGTCATTCAATATACCAAATTGAAGCCCCGAAGGTAAGGAATCGAAATATACCCTTGGTTCCCGTCATCGTGGTCGGAGTTGGCCGGAAAACAGCCTGGAAGTCACGGGTGTCCGCCGGAACTGGGTAAGATTCAAATGAGCATAACTTCTTCAATACTCAATGAAATTGGGTGAAACAAAAAGGAAAGTTGTAGTAATCAGCGAGACGAAGAGATTGATATCTTGCACGCGGGCCAACTCGCCGTGGTTTGGCCGGAAATTTCCTCGAAAGGGGCGGTGCTCGCCGGAAAACTGGGAAATGTCTCCGGGGTGGTTTCTTCGTGATTTGACGTCCAAAACACAACCACGGGGTTAGAAAAGAGCTATAGGTGTGGACATGGGTGTGTGTGTGTTCTGCTCGGAGGGAGGGAGAGGAAGACAAAGAGAAAGAAAGAAAGAGAGAGTAAGAAGAAATAAAAAAAAAGGGAAAGGGAAGGAACTGGGGGACAAAACAGGGGGTGGGCCCTTTGGGCTCACCAATTAAGGTTCAAAAACAATTTTAAAAAGGAAAGTATCTTCTAAACTTAGTGAAAATATAAAAATACTCATTTTCTTACGTAAAATCCGGGACGGATTGTTACAGACCCTACCCATGTAGTAAATTGTTTGACTTAATCATCATTCGTTTAACTATAATGTTATCCCAGTTGACATCCGAGTTCAATTTCGGTCAAAGTTTTTTTTTGGAAGTTGAAGGAAATTGAGAACCACAAATGGGGGCCTTATTTCATTTGGGTCGTCTTTGGAAACGTTCGACTACTTCTACAAGTTCCTCCATTACTGGCCTACTGATCTCAATTTCAATAAGGTATGAAACAACGTTATGAATTTGTTGTTAACCTTTCAGCTATGCATTCATTTTGCTGAACATTAAAGATTGGAACTTTTTGTTAGTGTATAGCAATATACTGTATGATTTATGTAATTTGGATTTGGGAAATTTGGTGATGGGTTGTTTGCTTTCCCCTGTTTGGTTGATCATCAACTGCTGCGGATTTGGTACATTACCCAGTTTTATGAAAAAAATTATTTAGGATTCAGCTACGTATGCTAATACGGTATTACTAATAGGTTTTTGTTTTAATTAGTAATGTTGGAGCCGTTATGTAGGAATTTATTCAATTTGATTGCTAGAAAGATAGGGAGGAGGGGAAGATATTGGTTTTGAGTTGAACGTTATGTTTTGAATTTGAGTGAGTATTACTCATTTATGCGTTTTAAAATCTAATTTAATTGTGAATCTAAATTCTCTTGGAATTTGGTATGAAGCTCGATCATGGTAGTTCTTTGGTCTTGCTACATTAAAGCAAGAATTTGTTCACATAATTCTGGATTTGAGTTCACAAAGATGAATTATGTTTACGTAGTGAGATCAGTTTTAGAATTTTCAATTAAAACATGATTAATTTTGTAAGATTTGTGTAAATTGGTTGTAATCACGGGCCCTACGTGCGATGTACAAAGTTATATTTTAATTTTAACATTTGTGTTGTTCTTCTTTGATGATTTTAAGAAACTTTTCATTCGAATATCTCCTCTGGCCTTTTGTAATATTGTATTTTACCACAAGCTATAAAATTCATGTTTCCCACCATGAAAAGTACAAACACCAATAGTTAGAGCACACAATATGTCAATTACAATCTTCTAAATTGTAAACAATATACCCTAATTCTTTTGTGTGCGAGTGCCTATATGTCAAACAAAGTAACATTAAATCAACTGAAATTTTGAATATAATTTGGAACTTAGGATAGTGTCATTTACAATTAATTATCTTGGGCGAGTGTATTTACAACATATTTTCATCTTTGCATCAACCTGAGCTTAGTCAATTACTTGGAAAGTTAAAGATGCTAAATTAGTTGAATCTTTAATGGAGTTCGATTGCAATTCAAAGTCATTTTAGGTTCTATTGCAATTCAAACTTCAGGGTTTTTGTTTGGTCATCATTGATGAAGTAAATGTAAGTTATTTCCGGATTTTAACATTTGGGGTGTGCATTTTGTTTCTAGATCTTCCCAATTCAATGCTTCTGTTACACTAACGGAAAAATTGTAAACCTAAAAGCGAATGGTTCCTTTTCTAGCAATGATATATTATGCCTCTGTGAACTTTATTGTGTTTAATTTTGCCCTGCTGCATCTATTGCTTATTAGAACGAAAAACAAGACAGAAAAAAGAGGAAAATTAGTTTTCATTTCTTCTGAGTAAGTTTGTTTCATCCCTTTGCCTCCAGTTTTCTGAATTTTTTTTATAAAATCGCTGTCATTGTTTAATTTGTCTAACTATTATGCCCCAGTGAAATTTGTCAATAGAGAACTGAGATTGGATGACACGGTTGAAGAAGCCAACGTAAAGGCAAGAGAGAGAGAAGACGGACAAATAAAGAATAAACGAGAAATACATTAGCTTTCTTCGTTGTTGTCAATTGATATTTTTTCCAAACGATCTTTTACGTTATGCCAAAACTACATGTCATGTTGTAGCTTTTTAGCCTCTTATTATGGGTATTACACATTGTTAAAGATCTTTTTATATTATATCGACCCCACATTCGTCATTTGTTATATGAAACTATATTTTGGTATATTTTTTCTGCATTTTGTACTGTTTGCATTCCTTTACTACACCATTTGAATGTCATATTTCTTTTCTATTACAGATATGATAATGAAAGCTTTTCTTCACTCGCCTATGGAGAAAAAGAGGCATGCATATAAAAGATGCAACTGCCTAGAACCTTGGTTCATGTTGAAGCATGTCATCAAAGGGAGTAGTCAATTTACAGTTGCTACATGGTGTAATTAGCATCTTTTATAGAGTTTTAATTTTTATGTAAATGGGTGATAGAATTTTGAACTTTTTGTATAATGCTGAATAGTTTCATATACCAAATGACAGATGTGGACTAGACATAATATAAAAAGATCTTTAGAAATGTGTAACACCCGTCAATGTAGTTGTATGCTGAAAGATATGCTCTTTAACGCTGATTAGGATATAAGAATATCAAAACAACATATCTTTGGGGTGTGTAGCGCCCGTGATGCAAAAATGCCTCTCGCATGTACGTGAGTGCGTGCGGAGAGGCTAGTATAAGATAATTGGCATGACCCAATTTGAATCGAAATCGACCTGATTTATCTTGAATTTTTTTTTCCGGTTTTTATCCCAAACCGTTCGCCTCAGATTCGGATTGAATTATGAAAGTCAAACTTTCGGTTCAGCCCAAACCGATATTCATATTATTTATTTTATTAATTTTATTTAAATAGAAATTAAATAATTATAACAAAATTGACTGGGAGACTGAAACTCAAGATCTTCCTTAGGAAATCCTCTGAACCAACTTTCAATTTGTGACATTGTAAGGTACCGGTTGCATTTATATTATCTAATAACTATTAGTTAACATTTTTCAAAATCTGAGCCGCCACTCTCTCATTTGTTACCCAAGGATTGACGGTTGGCTAATTAAATCTCAAAAGAAAAAAAACTTGCTGCGATTGAAGTTCTTCGTTACTTGAATAATATGAGCTTGCGACCTCTCTTGACAACTTGAACTAAAAACCTAAACTAAGGCTAGAAATCCAAGTAATTGAGCATTAAAAAGTTAAAAGTAAATTGTGAGGTTTAGAGTTATGGAAGCTAATTATCCAAACTTACAAAGGCTAAAGTAAGGTTTCATTTATCACGAAAGTCATTGATAATCATCATAAAAACCATATTTGATTGCGGGTTGCTCAATATTTATATAGAGAAATAGAGGGAATGATAAGAATAAAGAAGGGTTGGTTGACCCTGAATCGGGAAAAGAGACTATCACCTCCAGTTAGAAAGGGATTTGTTGTAGGCATTCGTTTGGTGGACGGATAGGATAGGTTATAGCCAATTAAAATGTGTTGGGTCCAGTATGTTATTGGATGCGATATGTTAAGCCTAGAAATGTACTCATTGTATCAATGGCAAGAATGATTTAAGGTATGAGTTATGTTAATCAAAATTTTCCAATAACTGAACCCATGTCCTTAATTCACGTAGGGTGGAATCTATACACTAAATAACTAGAATATACGCTATTCATTTATGAGTTATGACAAACATCATGTACAAGGTTTGGCAATCTCCATAACAATACTTTTATCATGGTGGCCGGCTAACCACAAATTGTTTCTAATTCTAGTTATGCTCATTAATAAGAACAATCTTTTGGGATCTTATAAAGATCAACTCCCCACATGCACGCGTAAATAAAATGAAATAAAGGTTACCCTAGCCAGATCAACATGCCATGATCAATAGATCAATCACTATCGCATTTTAGTACTACGGTCTAATGGTATTTCCCTTTATTTGTAAGTGAGAGTTTTTAGGTTTGATTCTCGCTAAGGACAAAGGTGAATCACATTATTATGGCAAACCCATTGTAATGCTTCGTGCACTCCCCTACCACCTTAGCGTAGATACTACTGTTTCTCCAAAAAAAAAAAAAAAAAGAAAGATATGAAGTCATGCATGCTGATATTCTAAACCCATACAAGGTTATGACATTTGTGAAAAGTGAAATGCAGAAGGTGGAAGAATAGTGAGAGGCGGGAAAAATATGTTTGCAGGAGATAATCTTCTCATTGCTATTTATTGTATAAATATACATGTATACAAGAGAGTCCTAGTCAAGGTGAATTACATGCTTATCTCTAAAACAGACTATCTGTTACGTCTGATTTTCAACTGTTGGATAGACTCCAAGGTTGACTAGGAATTCTGTTTAACATCCCCTGCAAACTGGGCGTGGGAGGACTGCCCAGTTTGGAACGTAGTAACAGATGTTGTGCCTTAAGAAGTCTTTTTGTGAGCAAGTCTGCAGGCTGACCAACTGATGGTAGAAATCGATCATGAACTGTCCAACACTACTCGTTCACGAACAAAGTGGTAATCCAGTTCTATGTGACGTGCACGGACATGGAATACTGGATTAGTAGCCATGTAGGTTGTACTTATGTTATCATAGTAGAGATAGACTGGAAAGGAAGTGGAAGTGCCCAATTCATAGAAGTGGTAGGAAAGCCAAAGCATTTCAGCACAAGCATGGGAAAGTGCTCGGTATTCCGATTCTGCACTTGGTTTGTATACCGTGGGTTGTCTTTTAGAATACATGAGATCAAGTTACCTCCGTGATATATCAAAGAACCCATCGTAGACCATCTTGTATCAACACAACTTGCTCAATCCGCATCGGAATAGGCAATGATCTATGAGGACGGAGGTTGGGAGCGGAGAAATAAACTATGAGTTATGGAACCTTTGACGTATATCGTAGGATGCGTTTTACAAAAGTAGACGAGGTGCCTGTGGAAACTCATGAACTGGGCCACATGATTGACATTGTAAGAGATATCTGGACGAGTAAGCGTCAAATATTGAAGGCAACCAACCAAGCAACGATATTCGGTGGGATCAGATAATAATTCCCCAGAATGAGCAGAGAGAAAATGTTTAGCAGCCACTGGTGTTGAACTTTGTTTATGTTCGTGCATATGAGCACGTTTTAACAGGTCGTGGTCATATTTGGCTTGTGAAATGTGGATTCAAGTAGAGATGCGTTGCACTTGCAAACCGAGAAAGACGCTTGGACCTAAGTGTTGAATAAGAAGAGTATCCAAGATAACTCTAATGATCCCAAGAAGAAGAAAATAGAGCACACTCTTAAAGAAAGCTCACAAAACAAACTAATTAGCAAAGCTTTTCTTATTTAGCTCTAGGCTTGTTTTTCCTTGGATGATGTACAATGCTTGAGGACTTGGGTATTTATAGCAAACCAAATGAAAGCTACACCACACACTTACTTCACCTACAACATCCACCTACTTCACCTACAACCTCCACTTACTTCACCAACCTCACACACTTACTTCACCTACAACATCCACCTACTTCACCTACAATTGACATTGATTCTCAACACTCCCCCTCAATGTCAGCTCTCATTCTTTGCACTGTGCTGAGCAGACAGCGAAAATTTTCGAGCTTGCCTGTACTTAAACTTTTTGTGAACAAGTCCGCAACTTGATCATTCGTCTTGATCTGTCTCATCTCAATCTCTTCTTGTAGAACCTTTTCTCTGATAAAGTGGTAGTGCACTTCCACATGTTTAGTTCTTGCATGAAAGACTGGATTTTCCGCCAAGCGAATTGCCGATTGGTTATCACAGTACAATGGTACTGGATAATCTACTGGTTGATGTAGATCACTCATCAACTGTACCAGCCATGCATTCTCTTAAGCTGCCATTGCTGCTGCTCTATACTCTGCTTCTGTGGTTGACAAAGATACCGTTGGCTGTCTCTTGCTACACCAAGAGATGGTTCCAGAACCAAGCTTAAACACATACCCAGTTGTTGATCTCCTGGTGTCATGATCTCCCGCATAGTCAGCATCACAGTAACCAACTAACT